>NW_025422055.1:0-1421419 GCF_011764305.1 Mustela putorius furo
TTGGAAGGCTACAATATCTATTTTAATCTCTCTGTCTCCCAAGACTTCAGTTGAATTATCAAGCACAATTGTTTCTTCCTCTGTCGAAGTCCTTTTACGTCCATTTTCAACTATGCTTATGCAGGGGAAACTGAGTTTGAACTTCTCACTAACTGCCTAAGGCAAAAGAGGAGTTGGAATTTGAGACTGCTCACATAACTGCCTATAAGGTTGTGGTGTGTGAGTGGGGTGGGGGGGGTGGGACTCTTCAGAGGAAAAAAAAAGAAAAGAATCCATAGTGTCCAATAACTTATTTTTCTTATTGTCCACTATCCAGTGAAAAATTAACCAGATAGGCAAATAGAAAAAGATGACCAAACTCAAGGAAAAAAAAATCTGTCCAATAAAAACTGACAACTAAATGACCTAAATATGCAGTAAGTTAATAAGGACTTAAACATAAGATATCATAAATACAATCAAAGAGTCAAAAGGAAATAAGGAATGACAAGAAAAATCATTTTCAGCTGTTGCAATCTTATATGTGTGTGTATGTGTGTGTATGCACACATATCTGTAACAAAAACTCCAAATTAAAAACAAAAATAAGAACTGAAAAAATCAACATATAGAATTAAATAGTTATCAAAAAGAAATTAGTATCAGTTGATTAATCCCTAGGGGAGCTCCAGTAACTTGAATGCATTTAAATAGAAATTATGCTCCCAGAAAAAACATTAAATAAAATTTAAACAGGGTCCTGGGAGACCCTGTGGAAAAAATAACTGTAAAAATATATGCAATTTTAGGATGCCTGGATGGCTCTTAGTTCAAGTGGACTTGACGATTCAGCTCAGGTTATGATCCTGGAATCCCAGGATCAAGTCCCACATGGGCTCTCTGCTCTGCAGTGAGTGTGCTTTCTCCCGCTGACCTCCTTCCTCTCATGCTCTCTCTCTCTCTCATTCATCATTTCTCTCTCTCTCTCAAATAAATAAGTAAATATTTTTTTAAAAAATACATATGAAATTTTAATACTAACAGAAAGAAGAGAGGAAATATGAATAGAAAAAAGTATTTACTGGCCCCAAATTTACAAGACAATATCAATTTATGAATCCAAGAAAACTAAACAAAATGAAACTTGATAAATGTAAAGCAAGTAATAATGATACTCAGGCACATTACAGTCAAAACTGAGAAATTAAAAGATAAAGAAGAAATGTTTAAAGCAGGTGTGGGGGTGGGGAGGGTAACATACTAGATATAGTAAAAACAATAATGGGATGTGTTGACTACTTCATTCTTATTAGCAAGAACACAAAATAAGAAAAGAGGTCAGAAAACAATAGAATGGAATCTTTGTATTATGAAATGAAGTGAGTGAAAATAAAATTATGAGCACAGAATTATATATCTGATAAAAATAGCTTTCTAGATGAAAAGTAGAGACATGTTCAGATAAAACAAAAATGGAGAATTACAAGTTTATTTACTGTATAAAAAAATGCTAAAAGAGTTTCTTCAGGCTGAAATAAATATATAAGTAATAAATATATCATATATAAGTTTATATAGTATATAAAATATCATATATAATATATAAATATAAATCTATACAATATAAATCATATATGATATTATAGTATATATACCACATTATATATTACACATATACACATATATGTGTGTGTGTGTGTGTGCGTGTGTGTATCACCAAAAACACAACTTAGAAAATGTTTCAAGGTAAATGATAATTAAAATATAGGATTTCAAAATATGTGGGTTGCAGCTAATATGGTGCATGTATATTTAAATGGTATATAGGAAAGTAAGAAAAATTTAGCTTAAATTAGCTAAGATCACACCTTAAGAAGATAGAATATATAAGCAAATTAAATCCATATTAAATAGAAGGGAAAATAAAGACAAAAGCAGCAACCAATACTATAAAATGAAAACAGAAAAATTAGCAAAGCAAAATTTAGTATTTGAAAAGATTCATAAAATTGATCAAAGACAACACCTCTTATATCTAAATTAAATAGATGCTATTATTACAGATGGTAAAGGACATTAAAGTTATAATAAAGTCATTTTAAAAGATTTTTATTGCTTTATTTGAAAGAGGATAAGAAAGAAAGAGAGAGAGCAAGCATTGAGGGGGGGGGATGGTAGAGGAAGAGGGGGAACCAGCTCCCTACTGAACAGGGAGGCCTGACTTGGGCTTGATCCCAGGACCTTGCAATCATGACCTGAGCTGAAGGCAGATACTTAACTGGCTGAGACACCCACGTGCCCTATAATAAAGTCATGTTTTCCATAACACTCTTTTTTTTTTTTAAAGATTTTATGTATTAGTCAGAGAGAGAGAGAGAGAGCGAACGCAGGCAGACAGAGCGCAGGCAGAAGCAGAGGGCAAAGCAGGCTCCCAGCGAGCAAGGAGCCCGATGTGGGACTCTATCCCAGGTCACCAGGATCATGATCTGAGACGAAGGCAGCCAATTAATCAACTGAGCCACCCAGGTGTCCACAACACTCTATGTCCATAAATTAAAAAAAAATAGGAATTTAGAATACTTGACAAATTGCTTAAAAATCACTCATTAAGTCAATCAACAGGAGATAAAAATCGAAAATATGAATAACCTCTATGTCTCTCAAGAATTGTATTTATTATCAAAATCTTCCCCACAAAGAATGTTCAGAGTTTAGATATTTTTACTAGTGACATACCCAATCTTACACAGACTTCCATAAGTAGAAGAAGAAGGCACACCTCAATATATATTATGAACTCAGAAAAACCTTGTTATCACAGCATGACAAAAATGTACTAGAATAGAAAAATGATAGACTTTCATAAATATAGACATAATAATTTTTATTAAAATATTACTATTTGGGGGTAATGGGTATTATGGAAGGCACATATTGCATGGAGACTGGGTGTGGTGCATAAACAATGAATGCTGGAAAGAAATAAAATAAAAATAAAATGGAAAAAATATTAGTACTTGAAAGCCAGCGACATATATAAATGATAATATATAAAAAATAATAGAGTATGACCAAGTACTTATTCCAGGAATGAAAAGTTAGTTAAACCTTAATACAACATAATCTCCTAAATTATCAGAACAGCATTATCACCTTAATAAATGAAGAAAAAATTTCTGGACAATTTTCAACTCTCATTAATGATAAAAATGCTCTGAATACTAGGAGCAGAAGATAACTACCTCAATCTGATAAGGGATATCTCTGGTGATGACAATAAGTCATGCCAAAAGATGCTTTATTCAGGAAATTGAGATTGTTAGATATAAAAATCAACTTACAGTGAAAGATTAAAAAAAAAGAAAATTCATAAGACCATCCTAATAACTGCTGATTGAAAAATATAACACATTTGCCTAAAAAATCATCAATGGTAACATTTTCAGAACATTCAGAATAAAATAAACATCCTTTATCTGCCAAAAGAATATTCAAAATGCCTCAAGTAAGATCGTATTTAAGGGTTAAAGCCCTTAAAGCTTCCTTTAGAGACTGGTAAGAAGAGAAAAAATTCCCATTATCATCACTTTCATTCAATATTGTACTGGAGTTTCTAAAAGGTACAGGAAAGTCAAAGGAAAGAAAGAAAAAAAGCAGAGATAAGAAAGAAAGAGTCATGCCAGTATTCACTGATGTTAGGACCAAATTATGAAGTTTCAAAGTATCAGGTGAATGAAAATACATGTATTCAGACATTTATGTCTTCAGCATGAGAAATATTGTTTAGATCAACGCTTAAAGTGCTCTTTTTTAAACATATGGATAGATTTTTGAGGCACAAAGCCTCAGTTACATTCCTAGCTTTATTTCTAGAGTTTTCTGATATGTTCACAGAAATATCAAGCATCACAAGGGGTGGTGGCAGTTAAAATTATAAGTAAATACACACAAACAAAACACAGTTGTACCTTAAGTTACAGCTGAAATGTAACCTAGGACCGTAGGAATTTCTCAACTTCTTGGCCCATGTTTTATTTTATAAGATACTGGATCCAATTAGAAATTATATTTAATGAAGACTGTTGTCCTCATTCTCAACTGCACTAACAAAAAATGACAAAACCATGACTAAAAAGGAGAATTTTTATTTTGTTTTTTTAATTTTAAAATCCTCATAATTACAGACATACATTCATTCAAATTACTCCATTTTTCTTTCAACATTCCTGTGGAATTAAATTAAATAAACGACCACCAAATGATCATGCATTCAAAAAAATTTAAATTTTTATTGTACCTGAACTCCTTATAAAATATATTATGATTGTTCAAGATTATTTATAGTTTTTATATTGGGTAAATGAAGTCTCTGCCTGTCAGAATATAGTGAAGTATTATGTTAACGATTGAAAACAATTCCTATGTAATGTTTTAAAAAGACTTATTTATTTATTTTGAGAGGAGCATGAGCTGGGGGAGTGACAGAGGGAAAGAATCTTTAAGCCAACTCCCCGCTGAGGGTGAGCTCCACAAGGACTCATTCCCACAACCCATGAGATCATGACCTGAGCTGAGTGAAACCTGAAACCAAGAGTTGGACCCTTAACCGACTAAGCCACCCAGACACCCCTGTATAATTTTTGGTAAGAGTTTACTTTAAACTAGTTTTAATTTTAGTTTTTAATAGTACATGTATTTGTGTGTGTCTGACATGGTTCACAAAAGAAGAAATAAATTTAAAAAAAGGAAAATAATAAAGTCATGATAATGTATTTCATATCTCAAAAGATTGATTTCTGGCATGATATATTTCAAGTCAATTATAAATATCTCTTCATTTCTGTTAATGAAGGCTATTTCTTCTCTTTTAAAAAAAACAAAAAAGAAGGCTATTTCTTCTCTTCCTCTCTTAATGAAGGCTATTTCCTCATTAAGTGGAACCTCTAAGAGGAGACTTTCCAGAATATCTTGAATCCTTTGCTTGGAGAGCCTTAATTTAATATATTTGAGATATTTGACATGGTAGAACTCCCAAGGACTTGCTTATACATCACAAATTATTATTTCTCTTTAATTAAATTCACATAAGCTCTTAGGCAATCAAATTTGCAAGAGAAATTTTTAAGTGATGAGAAATATTACAAGGATGAATGTACAAAAGTGAAATTTTCCAATACTGATTACATGCTATTTTACATAAGGCAAAGACAGTGGAGAAGATAAATGCTTCCTCATAAAAGATAAGGTAGTTATTACTAATTAAGAAAATACATTTGAAGCAATTACTAAAGGATAACAGCAGTAACTCCATTCATATTTTGAGTTTCCCCTATCTGCCAAATTGAAGTGTGGACCTCTACTCCATAATTGACTGCACTAAATTTTATCCTCCCCACTTTTTTATATTAATAGGACTACTTGTAAAGTTTTAAAAGCCTAAATGACTTCCTGAAATCCAGAGAGAAGCACTTTGATTTTGATATTTTAATTTTTCTCTTCATGTCTTTTTCTCTTCGTATATCATAGCTATAATAATGTAATTCATTTTAAGGAGTGAAATTCAGGATATCTTCTGATATAATAATTCAGAGAATAATTAGAGGGGATACACAGTTATGTGCACTTCCAATTTGATGATTTTATAATGTATTTTTTCATTCTTATATATAGATACTTACTAAAGTTGCTTTATATTATGAATAGAGCTACAGATTTTATAGTAATAGGTTTCTATTGCTTTCCCCTTTTTTAAAAATACTTTTATTTTTTCCCCACATTTTTATTTAAATTCCAGTTAGTTTTATTAAATTCCAGTGTAATATTAGTTTCAAGTGTACAATATAGTGATTGAACACTTCCATACAACCCCCAGTGGTCATCACAAGTATACTGCTTAAATCCTACCCATCACCTATTTCAGCCATTCCCCCATCTCTGGCAACTATCAGTTTGTTCTTTATAGTTAAGGTGTCTGTTGTTTTTTTAACCACAGCACATTAAAAACTTTCATCCTTCAATGTAAGTTAATTAATTTCTGTGTGCTCATTAAAGTGCTTATAGTAGAACTCCCTTTCACAATAGAAAACTTTGCACTGCTTGTGAAAAAAAAATGTCATCTAATACTCGGCAGTAATTTAAGCATCTAGAACAAGAAAGACTGATGTTATTGCAAGATTAAAATAAGTATTCTTAGTTCTAATCTGTATCAGTGTCTGTTCTATGGACATTTTTGCTGTATACAAAATTTTAGTTGGAATCTTATGCAGAAGCCTGATGCTGTCTGGACTGGAAAAAGCAGAAAAGCAGGTGTTGTGATGAATAACATGTAAGTTGTGTGGGGCCTCTTTGGCCCGCATCACAGCAGCTGCAGTTGGAGTCGAGTAAGGGAACAGCAGTCCTAACTCTCTGATTGTCAATAGCATGCGGTATTTTTCATTAATGGGATAACACAATAAAATACCCATCATATGGAAATGATAGCCTTCAAAAAGTTCTCTTTAATCACATGAAAATCATAGTCTTAATAAATTAACCATTTTTCCATATTTTCATCAGTTTTTAATAGCAGTATTTTATAATAATTTTAGGAAATGTGTTTTTATCAGATACTCTGTGTAAAAATATTGACCCTCAGAAAACTTAATGGTTAATTACATTGAATTAACTTTTCATAATTACCATATTTTTATATCTATTACTTTAGGACCTAAGGCATAAATAGTATATAATCAGATGATTTTTCAAATGATAACTGGACATTATCAAATATGTTTCTGGAGTATAAAAATGGAATTAACTAAAGTAATAGTATTTTATTCTATAGATAACAAAGCATAATTTCACATCTGAAATACAAATTATTATAAAAATTCTGAATTTATACTAATACTATTACACAGATATAGATTGGAATATTTTTATGATGGCAACATATAACAAAATAACTCATTTTTTATTCAAATGTAATACACAAGGAAGATTAGGCATGAATCAAAACATTTGTATATAGACAAAATGATATAACTTAGGAGTCAACAAATTTGGCTTTTTTTTTTTTTTTTAAGTGGAAAGCTTCCTCTATTTGTGTGTCATTCTTACACCAGGGACATGCTAATCTCTATGCCATTCCAATGTAGTTTTATGCACTGTCAAGCAAGCACCAAATCTGGTTCTTAATTCTGGCTTTACTTCTAGCCCCCTTTGTATGATTTTGGTTAAATCAGTGTCTTAGCCTCAGTTTCTCATACATTAATTGGGGAGCACCTTTCCTTACTGAATTTGAATATCATGATTGGATATCCTGATTGAATGAAACAATTTACTATAATTTTTTTTAGCACTGTGTCTATCATGTGATAGGCACTCCAAAAATGTTGATTTCCCTAACGTGTTTTTATTTTACTGATTGGATTTGAAAATATATAATCTCTATGTCTTGAATTGTGGAGAATATTTTAGTTTTAGGAAATTGTTGCAAAAACACAATGAATTGAACTTAAAATATCAATAGGCCCTGATGAGTCTAAAGGATTTCTTACAGTGGAAATGTCACACTCCAATCAGAAACATGATCACAATTATAAAAACTGCTTAAAGGAAACACACAATTGGCAGCTCCAGTTTTTAAATTATGCTTAAAGAAAAATTACTATATAAAACATAATTTCAAAGTATAATCATTTTACTTCCTCAGATTAACCAAAGATGAATGACAGCCATATTACTTTTAATGTGCCAAGTGATGCCAAAAAGGACATTGGAAATCACTTTAGTCCATTAGGGGTAACATTAAATCCCAATGAAATCTAAGTTTTAATTTTTATAATGCATCTCAATCTGAAACCTTCATTTCTAATTAGTAATTTATTCCTTTGAACTTCCTATCAGGTTAGCTGTGCCAATCTTAAGCCCTCGATTACAATTTGTCACTTACTCATTTCAGATGTCAAGATTCAGACTACTAATGGACAGCCATGTTATCCTGCTACCTGGATGTACCAAAAAATAAAAAAAATAAAAAATAAATAAAAAGTCACTGGTCTCAAGGACCAATAAAAGCTCTGTATCTTATTGATTGCTTAGTATATCCAACTCAATAGTAGTATTTATTGGGAACTTCCAATGAAGGTATCACTTTGGTTATTGTATGGTACACAATATTTTAACTGAGAAGCACTGGCAATAAGCAAAAAACCTTGGAATATAGTGAGGGAGCTAAGGCAAACATATATATAATATGTGTTAGACAAAGTAGAAAGACATGATATTAATGAATCATTAGTAAAATCTAAGTTTGTTTTATTTCTATAGATCAGTAATTCTTTAGGGTACATCCAGGTAGCAGAAGCCTATGGAGGTCTAACATAGGTCTCACACAAGGAATTCCTTCCTCCTTTCATCATTTTCAAGTGGCTTATTAGACTACCATCTACATCTCTACTCCAGCTCCGTTTTCTATCTCAAGTTGTAGCAAGCATTTCCAAACATATTTTATTAGTAAGGAATAGTAAAATTACAAGATATTATAGGAAATCATTATATAGGTAACTTACAAAAAATGTTTTGATGAGGAGAGCAATCTTAAGTAGAAGAAAAATCGATTTTTTTTTTTTTTCAAGCTAAGGTATAAGTTTTGGGTTGCCCAAGTTATTGAGGAGTCTGTTTCCTGGTCAGAAATCAATGTATGATCTTTCAGGTCTGACCACAGGCAGTAGCAAAGATTCTGCCTGGCAGACCTTGCAAGGGAAAGCTGTCTTTCCCACACCAGACTTGGAGCACAGCCCGGGCACTGCCATCTCTATAGAAAATTACAGTCAAAAACTTGGCCAGCCATGCTCTTATCTATATTACTAGTCCCAAGCACCTCCATTAGGTACCTGCATCAGGAACCTCTCTCAGAAGCACCTCTGACAGGCACCTCTGCTGAGACCTCTTTTTGGGGAAAAGGGTGGGGCAGGGACTGGAAGATATTTTTTCTACTCTGGATTCAGTATTTAGTACTTTGTCACTCCTAGCCCTTAACTATCCCTCCCCTCCTCTACCCAAGTCCATAAAACTGCAGGATCCTTTTGTCCAGCTTCTCTTGGGAGTGAGGCAATTACTTCATTTTGGCTAGCAATTCACCATGTATGCACTGATCCATTTGACCCTTGACTGGTGTCACATCATGGAGAAAAATAGAACAGTGAGACACTTGGCATTTTATTTGATTTAGGCTCTTGCTTATATTTTTACCCTAAGCCACTAAAGACTTGCATGTTACTGTCATTTTTGCTTGTTCTGTCAACCAGTTTCTATGACACCTAGCAGCTGAGGAAGCTCCAGCTCAACTCAGCCCTTGAAGTTATCTACCTTCTTTGAGCCTTTCTTGTCATAACACTGGGATATTGATACCTTTCTCACTATAAGTATGAGAGATGAAATAAGTAGATTTCTTAAGATAAAACTGAAACTCAATTAAAGCAATCTCGAAACCATAACTGTAACTGGAAACTTGAAGGATCTCCAAGACAGCAAGTAACAGTGATTGAACGTATGAATCATTTTACACTTGGTTAAATTTTTATAAATATGAACAATAAATCTTGTGTCTTCAAACTACATGTTTTCTATTTTTTAAGATTTTATTTATTTGACAGACACAGTGAGAGAGGGAACACAAGCAGGGGGAGTGGGAGAGGGGAAGGCAGGCTTCCTGTCAAGCAGAGAGGCCGATGAAGGCTCGATTCCAGGATCCTGGGATCATGACCTGAGCTGAATGAAGGCAGACACATAATGACTGAGCCACCCAGGCGCGCCTACACATGTTTTCTAGAGGACATCCTATAGAACATCTTCTATAGGATGACTTCAAAGTCAACATAAGTGTGTGCGTGTGTGTGTGTGTGTATATTCTTTTTTAAATTTTTTTTAGAGGACAGTAGATTCAAGGAAACATTGTTGCAATGGTATATTCAGAGATAGGTGTGTACTGGTTCAAAATCTTGAAAACTGGTATCATTCAGAGGTTAATAAGATTTATTTTCAGGGACGCCTGGGTGGCTCAGTTGGTTAAGCAGCTGCCTTCGGCTCAGGTCATGATCCCAGCGTCCTGGGATCGAGTCCCACATCGGGCTCCTTGCTCCGCAGGGAGCCTGCTTCTCCCTCTGACTCTGCCTTCCACTCTGTCTGCCTGTGCTTGCTCTCACTCTCTCTCTCTCTTACAAATAAATAAATAAAATCTTTAAAAAAAAAAAGATTTATTTTCAAAGTAAATTACATTATATATATACCATATTTTAATTCCAACAAGAAACCAACTCACAAGAGTCTTCTATTTTTACCAATGGTACTAGGTACTATATAGTATTAATAGTACTACACAATAGTTACTAGGACCCAAGCTTTTGAGTCCTATTTTGTTTCTGCTTGTTCCCTGATTTGTTGACAGAACATAGCTTCTTGTGTATTTGTGAAAGAGACAGACCTTCACTTGTAATCTGTACCTGTTATATTAATAGGAATTTGACACAAAATGTCATCTTGTCTTTCCCAAACATTTCTGTAACATATTTGCTCAATAACACACAAATAAGCAAAACTTAAGCAAATGAATTCCTTACAGGCCAAATTGATATTATCAGATAGATCCAGGCATTTTTCAGTATTGATTTAGAGTCAAGAAAATTTAATTCCCCACTATTATCTTCTACTAAGAATCACTATGGCAATGGAGCTGGTTGATGCTAAATTTCCTGTATATTATTTGTCCATATCTGCCTTCATAAAATGTCCTTCTAACTGAAGTTACTGCATGCTATTTAGAATTATTCTGTTCCTCTTAATTCTTTAAGGCCAAAGTGTGAACTTCCCCATCAATATTTTGGTCCACAATTCATAATCTTTTCTTCTATCAATCATAGAATGACCCACATGTGACCCACAACAGTAATTTGATACTTGGTGCTTTGTTGTTTTATTTATTTAATGACATGAGTATTATTCAAAGTACCTGATAGCCTTTTTAGGATTACACAATTACCACAGTGTTTTGACTAGACAACTTCAATAATAAAAAAAGTTTGTATTAATTATTCACTTAAGAAGTATAGTTTCAAATCAAACTTCTACCTGAATAAACTTGGTAATTAAAGCAAATTTTATAAGAGATTTCAGCATATTATTTAAGTGGGAACTTAGGCATTTCCTTTTAAGTTTCAATTTATTCTTGATTTATTGTATCTTAATTTCTCTCATTTAAAGCTACTTCCAATTTAGAAATATATTGAATTTTTAGTTGGCTCATATAAGATTTATTTTAGTGTGAGACAAGGTCAACTTCAACTGCAACAAAAACAATGCATTTTAACTGATTGCCAATCCACTGCACAAAGGTAACTTTTTTTTTTTATATGTTTTTTTAGAGGACAGTAGATTCAAGGAAACATAGTTGCAATGGTATATTCAGAGATAGGTGTGTACTGTTTCAAAATCTTGAAAACTGGTATCATTTAGAGGTTAGTAAGATTTATTTTCAAAGTAAATTACATGACCAGTTATATCTTTCTGTTAATGTAATTGTATTCTTTTGGGTATTCTTCACCAGATTATAACTCGCATATTCCACTCTGTTTGTGTCAAGAAAAACACTTTACATGTAATATTAAGAGACTGAAATAAAAAGAACATTTTCTTGACAATTAATTTTGTGTTTTTCATTTAGAAGGTGAATATTACATTGTCTTATGAAATATTCATTGGTGTTATATATACTTCTAATTTATTCAAATGTTGATTTTTTGGTTCTTTGTTTAATAAAATATTCAGATATAATAGGATAGAATTTTATTAGCGAATGAACAAGGGGATTTTAGTGAGGACAAAAGGAATGAATGGAGTAAATGTTCCTGTGAAGGAAGGAAAACTAATCTTATTAAATTTTTACTACCTATCTTATGTTAATTTAAAAATATATGTTTCATTTAATAGAATTTTTCACAAATCTATAAGGTAAGTTGCTGGAAGATCTTTTATTTTCTTTACAAATAAAAAAGTTGTGACTTAGTGAGATTTCATGCCTTGCCAACATTCAATTACCAAGGAACTGACAGAGCAGTAATTTCAGTGTTTCATGGGTGCATCTCTCTTTTGGGCCAAGGATTATGTTAAAGTTTCTAATGTTTCAACACAGCAAAGGCAATTAAATTCTTTCCACCCACCCCACAAAGAAGAAAAAATAAATGTTGTTTCCAATGCAGAATTTTATCACTGAATAGCATAAATAATAGCTCCTTCTTTTATTCAGCTAACTTGCTGGAAACGAATAGCACATTTTACCAAAATATCATGCTGGAGTCTATAGGAACCGTAGATGCTTGGAGCTTAAAACACTGTTGAACTATAACTTTAAAAGAGTTAAAACACAATTCCAAAAAACATATAAAATTAACAGAAAACAAAGATATTTTTTATCTCATTAATGAGGGAACAAGAAAGATGGTAAACACAGTTTAAAGTCCATTGGAACAGAAGATATTTATATCATTTAGGGCATGCTAATGTAAGTTTGTGAAGTTTAACACAAAGTGGTTAATAATTATTTTGGATGAAGTTTAACACAAAGTGGTTAATAATTATTTTGGAGTTATCTTTTCCATAGAACAGAAATCATTTGCATTCACATGCATATTCATAGGGTCTGTGACCTAATAAGTAGTTAATGGACAAATTACAACCCTAGAGAATTGAGTAATCTTTAGGTGGAAGTATTAGCCCATATGTCAAGATGGTCTTGGAAGATATGTCATTATTACATATCTTTGTAACACACATAGTCCCAAGCAATTGACTCTAGACCATCAGGCAGATGCCCCCCCCTTGTTTACCCTAACCCAAAATATAAAACAACATCATAACATCTTGCAATCGGGGTTAGCCCAGTTTGTTTCACTCTAAAAATTATATTGCCCTTGTTCACCTCATACACTGAAGATTGTCTTTATTTTTGCTGCCAGTTTTTCTTACCATAAATTAAAATAACTCTTAAATCTATAAACTCAAGGATCATAGACCATATAATATGTCCCCTGCTATTAATTCATATATCTTTGTTAACTTTGTAAACATTCATTGGTAAGTTATCAAAGGATCACATTCCAGCTAAATAGTTAGACTTACTTATGCCATAGTGGAATAGAAATGAATAAAATAAGGGATGAATTAATATTTATCTTCGGGACAATAGCTAGTTAATTATTTTTAGACAAAAATTATAGAATCACAATGCATTTTCCCCCTTAAAAGGAGGTCTTATAAATCACAATAATGTCAGCATAAATATATTTGAACATTGGTTATATAAATTTAAGAATGTTTACTGGAGTTATCTATTATAAATATAATTTATTTTCAGTAGGAAAATAGTAATATAGAAGCATTGCCAATTAACATGCTTCACTAATATAACTGATTTCACATACCTCTATATCAAGTTCCTTCAATGAACAAAAGTTTTTTTTAAGTGTTCTTTATTAGTAGTGTTTTTGTCTTATTTTAATAATGTATACAGTTAGAAATAAAATATATGATAAAATCCCAACTTCTGCCAAAATCCTGCTAATAGAAATGAAATAACAAATCCTTGAAGGAACAACAAAATTGGATTTTACAACTTTTTTTCTTTTTGGCTAATTACTTCTAATAACCTTAAATTTCCCTCTCTAAAACGTAGAGTACTCAGAATGATAATGTCAATAGCATATATGAATACTGTTACAAGACAGAGATATCAATGATACTATTTCTTTTTATTTTATTTTATTTTTTATGTTTTTAATTTTTTATTTTTTATGAACATATATTTTTATCCCCAGGGGCACGTGCACCCGAATGTTTATAGCAGCAATGTCCACAATAGCCAAACTATCGATGATACTATTTCTTTACATTAAACTGTAACTTTTGCTTCTTGCACAAAAGGAGAAAGAAAAATAAAATAAGAATTAACAATTAATGTTAAAGTGATGAGTTGCCTTTCTATATTAAACAATCTTCACCTATTATGTCTTAAATTATATAAGAAGATTTTTATTTTGAACCTTATGATTGATGGTGGCTGTGAAGCAATTCTACCATAGAATTCCCCATCAGTTTTTTTTTTTTAAATAAACTAGGTAGCAATATATAGCTCTTACAAGCTGGACATTATTTAAAAGGTTAAGAAGAAGTTAACTATAATTAGAAGGCAATGAAAAGTCTACTGCGAAATGAATGGTATGTATTTTAGGAGATCTGTAAGATCAACTGGCATTAGTTATATATCCTTCAAATGGCACTTGCTAGTCTCCTTTGATATGAAACTGAAAAGTTGCTTAAAATTTTATAGATGTATTATTTGTTTAAATTTTGGTTCTATCTGTAAATATGGACCAAGGTGACTGAAGAAAACCAAAATTATCATTGAAATTCTTCAGTTAAAAATCAATTTAAACATCATCTTGGTTATGAGTATAAATATGTTTCTCTTGTGTTGAGAAGTTAATATATTATATATTTTTAAATGATACATTTTAATACTTGGTAAATATTAAGTATCCATCCATCATCATCACTGTGTTATATGTTGTTAAGTATAAATGTAAACCTCTATAATCAAATGCAAAAACCTGATTTTATTTAATATATTTAAATCCTTTATCAATATATTAATAATTTGAAGCCCTTTATTAATCTATTATCTTTGCTAACTCTTATATTTAACTCCATTAACTATACCATGCTATCTCAAGCCTGCTGTACTCTTTTTTTTTCATTTATTTATTTTCAGCATAACAGTATCATTATTTTTTCACCACACCCAGTGCTCCATACAATCCGTGCCCTCTATAATACCCACCACCTGGTACTCTTATTCGAAATACCTGTCTGTCACTCCTTCACCTAGTTCTTAACTCCACTGCAAGTCTAGTGTATTCTTAGAAGTCTTCTGTGACTCTGCAACTTAAATTTGACTTCCCTTTACTATTCTTTATATATTTGCAGATAGATTAAACAAATATATGTATAGATGGCCTCCAACTTACTATTTTGCAACTTCACCATGGTGTGAAAGCAATATACATCTTGTAAACACTGTACTTCAAATTTTAATTTTGATGTTCTCCTGTGCTAGCACTGTGCCATTCTAATATTCCCTGGTGATATGGGGCAGCAGCGGTGAGCCACAGCTCCAAGTCAAACATGCAACCATAAGGACAAACAACCCATACACTTAAAATCATTCTGCACACATACAGTCATTTATTTTTCACTTTCAGTAAATTACATGGGCTGTTCACCACTTCATTATCAAATAGGCTTTATGTAAGATGAGTATGCCTAACTGTAGGCACCTGTAAGTGTTTAGAGTGAATTTACAGTAGGTTGGGCAAAGCTATGATATTCAGTAGGTTAGTTAAATGTATTTTCCACTTAAGATAATTTCAATTTACATTGGTTTTATTGGATGTAACCTCACCGTAAGTTGTGGAAGATCTGCATTTATGAAACTTTCACACTGCATTATTAAATATAATGTAGTTGTGTTCTTTTTTGATTCCTTCTATCTGTGAGATTTTCAAACTGGAATGATGTCTCTTATAGGTATACCCTCAGCATTTAACTGATTGGCTGGAAAAGTGTACTAGTTAAAGCAATATTTGTTTAATCCATGAAGATTAAACAATGACCAAATATGTGTTGCCTCTCATCTTTCTTCTTCCCCCCTTATTGCATATCATATGAGATTAAATTGAAACCATAGTAAAAAATCAATATGCTTAATGAGAACTGTTATTAAAGAAATGGAATCCAGATATTGTTGAGCTGTGTTAGACTTAAAAGATGGCCAATAAATATCAGTTGATTGATAATCCTGCATGTGGCTATAGTAAGTAAATAAAATCTCTAACAAGATGTTGAATATAAAAAAGTCTACAAATAACCTCAACAATTACTCATTGTTGAGGTTATTTGTAGACTTTTTAGTCTACAAATTTGTAGACAATTTACAAATTTGTAGACAAATATCACTATGTCATTTGTTATTTGCACATTTAAATTGTATTATCTCCTAGGTGTCAGTACAAGGCTATAACATCATAACCCAAAGCTGAATATGTAAATGTCCCTGAGCTCAGAGTTTCTAGAGAAGAACAGCAAGGATGTTAATAGCTCTATTATGAAGCAACAAGTATGGTAATTGTGAGACAAAGAACTTAAAAAAAAAAAAGAATTTAGCCATAAAAAGCATTTATCTATTTGTAAAGAATGCACTGGACTTAGATAAATTAAAAAAGACAAAGGAAGATCTTCCAGTAGAGAGTAGAATGTGTTTGAGAATGGTAATAATAACACAACTTAGTCAGAAAACAGCTAGTGTTTGGAGGGGTTGTAGGAAAGAATGAATATGTATGAATAGTACCAATAATTAATAAAGAAATAGGCTTTCCAGAATAAGTTAAATAATTTGAAACTTCTTTTTCTCATGAAAGCTACAAGCAGCCATTAGAGGATTTTAAAGAGGAATGCACAATGGCCAAATATAAATTTTATGGGGCTTTGTCTGCCTTTAATAGGAAGTGCAGGTTTAAAATGGAGGGGCAATCTTAGTAGTAAAGGATCAGTTAGAAGGTGAGACATGGTAAGGGCTTAAACTAAGGCAGCCATGGTGGAAATGAGATGACAGAAGAGATTTAAGATAAATAAAAAAGTTAAATTCACAAGGTTTTGTAGATTAGATCTGAGGGGCAAATTGAGAGAGACCTTGACCAGGACTCAGTTTTCTGGCTATATTGAAATGGAATAGGAAACACTGCAAATGTTGCAGGTTTGGGGATGAAGATAATTGGTCTGGATTTTGATTTGGGAAACAAAGGAGAAAGAAGAATTACATTTCCTTACTACTTACAGCCCACTGACAAGTCCTTGAAACAGACAGGTTGACATTGCTCTAGGAACTTAGCTGCCTCGATTTTAATACTTTGACAAGAGCAAAAGACAATCCTAGCCCAACCCCCATAATCCTATAAATCTAACATATAAAAATTCTTTTGGAAACTTCCTTTATGGGTTTGGCTTTGTTTTGTTTTGTTTTGTTTTGTTTTACTTTCTTTACTCCAAAGATACATGTTGGCAATCATCCTTCAAGCATATGACCCTACTAATATACATCTGGAGGGTCTCATGACCATGGTTTTACTAGACAGTAATAAATGATGTTTCCTCAACAATAACTAGCCCCATCAAGGTCCTGAAAACCTTGTTTCCAAAATAATATTCAAGCAGCAAGCTAATAGGCAATGTTTATGATCATGTGCAAATTCACCAATTTAACAGCTATATAGGTTATAGGTGGAAAATGAATGCATGTTGGATGTTTGATATTTCTGGAAGAAATCCAAAATCTTTAGCCATGCCAAAGCTCCTTGCTTTCTTTGGCTTAGAAGATTTTGAATCATAAATATTCTCAAATTCCCCTTGGATTTTAAGAGTCAACAATGGCCTCAGGCTTATATTAAAAATAAATTAGTGATAAAAATTACATGGTGAATGATGTATTATATTACAAATATTAAATGTCTACATTTTTAGTTAAGGGGAAAAAAGAAATGGATTGTTTATAGTCTAAAGAAGAAAAAAGTCGATAACTTCCTTTTTAATAACTGGTGTTGATGTTATTTTCCATATTAAAATAGAACACTATAAGTTTCTAAAAAGTTGAAATGAAATCTTGCTAACTAAATTGTTTTTATTGGTGACATATAACTTGGGTTCTGTTATCAATGAATAGCCTAAAGGGTAAAAATGCTCCTTTTCTATAAATGAGAATTTTAAAATTCATAGATTTAAGGGAAAAAGTTATATCTTCACACTGCTGTATTAAAACTGAGTAACAGAGTCAGATATCTCTACTACTAAAATAATTTTCAGTCTTTGGGAATGAAGTATGACTTGGGGATTTGATTTTTAAATTTGAAGTTCAGTACTTATTCTGAAACATGTTTTTAAGCAGAATAAGGTATAGTAGTTTATATTAAGCATTTAATGACTTTAAAAATCCAGACATATTAAAATAAAACTAATAATAAAAATTTTATTAACATTTTAATTTTTATAAAATTTATTGATTATGCTGTGATATGCTATCTCTCAGTGTTAGTTTTGCCAGCTACATACATACTAGGAAATCAAGCATTGAAAAAAACAAACAAAAAACAAACAAAAACTAATGTGCAAACTGCCACACCTACAATTGGATTCTGGTTTGAATTAAAGTGATTATTTCAACTGATTTAGTGCCTGTGAGTAACTTAAACCATGTTTCAAGAGAACACTTTGCTTTAAATGGATGTTAGCTGTACATGGTGAGAATTGTTTCAAATAGGAAACAGGGAAAGAACGATCTTAAAAATGATCAGAAAAACTGATGAACCAGTGAACTCTACCTCTGAAACTAATAATACACTATATGTTAATTGATTGAATTTAAATAATTTTTTTAAAAAGAATGAGCCAAAAAAAAAAAATCTGACTGAATAATCTAAATAAATAAATAAATAGATAAACAAAATAGTAAAATATTTAAGGAGTAGCCTATTAGTACAAAATACACAATCAAAGAAATTAGTTGAGGACTGATGAAACTACCAAAGGAGCAGAGGTGGTATGAAGAACTGCTCAGATTTGAATTTAGATGATAATCATATTTAATCAATGCTGAAAAACAAACAAACAAACAAAAAACCCCAAAACAAACAAACAGACAAAAACAGACTATAAAGACAAAAGCAGAACATCTTCTATCTTCTTAGATGCCATGGATAGAGAAATAGAAATTGATGTCCTGTTCTACCTTTGTAACTGAAGGCTGAGCAGTACATCTGGCTAAACAGTGGTATTTACCAGTCTCCCTAGCACAGTTATTATAGTTATTGCTCATCAGTGACCCATAAACAGTTGCAGGACTTCCAGGAATAAATTCCTTTATCTTCTACCTGCTTTGTACTTCTGTGGACACGGACTGTAGAATGATGACATATATATATCATGACACATATAGATTGGTGGCTGGAGCTCCAATAGCCTGCTTGATCCTGAGATGACCTTAAAGATGAAAGCTATCCTCTTGGAATACCAGAAAAGAAGATAGAAGATTGAGATCCAGATGCTTCATGGAGCAATCATGTGAGCTATGGAAAGTACATTTTATGAAAGAATAAACTCCTTTGAGTTTAATCTACTATTTTCCCTAGCCTCTTCTCATTGTGAGGTACAATTACTAACAGGTTAGATGGACGTAAAGGAAACAAAAATCACAGAACAAATGTTAAGATGGAAAAAAATAAGGAATCTACAAAGCCAATGTATTAAATTCACATGAATTTTTAACAGTTCCAATTTTTAATCTCAGTGATGTAATCCACAGGATCGTTTGTAAGAAAATGGTTTCATGCAGTATTTAAGCCAATTTGACTTTCATGTAAAGAGAATGCCAGACATAGTAAATAAAATGCAGCTCCTAATTAAAGTTGAATTTCAGACAGATAAGAATGATTCTTGTATGAAGTATATCCTATGCAATATTCTCTACCTACTTATAATGAAAAAATATTTATCATATATCTGAAATCTAAATGTATCTCTGAGTGCTACATTTTATCTAGCAAGTCTAACTTTAAAGTTGTGAAAGACATGATAATATAAATTACATCACACTATTTCAAAATAATATTTTCATAGGGCTTTACATTTGTTATTAAGCATGATGACATATTGAATCAAGCTACTGATAGTAATAAGACAAATAACTTATATTTTATGTTCAACCTAGTATGCGCCATTGAGTTTTATGACAATCCCTTCTTTTATAGATGAAAGGACTGTAACTTAAATTGGTTCAATCAATTCATGGCAAAACTAGGAATGGCAATAATAAATGGCAAAACTACGAATCTAGTTTTGGAATCTAAAAACCAGCTAAAGAGAAGGTCAACAGGGGAGTCATGTTCTAAACCTCATAGCTCCTCATTTGCATCCCCTGGCCATAGCTCATCAAACCAGGATTAGGACTCAAGCTCAATCATTTGTGATTTATATGCCACATCCCATCCAAATCAAAGTAAACCAATTATCTATTGCAGGAAAGAGGACTGAGGCAATAAGGACAGAGACAGGCAGAAAGAGGACTGAGGACACATATATGAGGGAAAATATATGAAAATATAGTAGCTGAGTGAATTTAATGGCCTATCTTTAGAGCAAAATTAATACAAGATTGCTAATAGGAAGTTAAGTCAGCATGATTCCTAAAACTGCATTGAAAAGAGAAAAAAAAAAATCCCGTTTCAGGGACTATAATCAGAATAAATTTGGTGGAGGCATTTCCTGTTAGTTCCCAAACTCTCTTACTACCATATGCATCCTAACATTGAATTTCTGTTGTTTCAGGTAGGCTGAGTGTTTCTGTGCTGTTGAAACCTACATTAGAAAGAAGAGGAAAATGAGGAAGAGTTGGGAAGAGGACAAGAAAGAAAAGAAAGCAAAGAACCTAGTTTAACTGAAGATTTAAACTATGACTCATAATGTTACCAGTTTTAAACTGCTTTATCTCATTAGCTCTCATGCAAAAATGAGTTCATTCTACTGTTATCCTCAGTTTACAGGTAAGGAATCTGGGAATAAGCAGGTTAAGTACCTTGAGGACACAACACTCCCAAGAGACCAAATATTAATTGGGTCCAGACAGTCTGAACCCCCAGCCCATTTTGTAAACCACTATGTCACTGCCTCTCAAAGTTCAGGAATGTTCTTTAATTCATTTGGCACAAAACAGAAGACAGGTCAAATGAAAGACCCCTAACATCAAATGAATATCAATCAGTCCCACACATAATAGCGGAGAATATAAAATCTATTAGTAATGTATAGGGGCCAGAATTACTTGGGATACATTTTGCAAAGGGTAGTAGAAAATGACAGACCATCTCACCTCTGTGCAGTGGCAAAGCTCAAGAACTGGAGTCAATCATGCCATATAAACATTCCAACTGTAACACTTATTTATTCAACAACCTTTGGAAAAAAGTATTTTAGCATAAATCCCCACATATGCAAATGAGGCTAAGCTTCCCTGCTGCAAAAAAAAAAAAAAAAAAAAAGAGTTTCCCTGCTTCATGGAGTTGTCTTTAGGGCTGGTAAGATAATGAAGTTGTGGGGAGGAGTCAAGATGGCGGAGAAGTAGCAGGCTGAGAATACTTCAGCTAGCCGGAGATCAGCTAGATAGCTTATCTAAAGATTGCAAACACCTGAAAATCCATCAGCAGATTGAAGAGAAGAAGAACAGCAATTCTGGAAACAGAAAAACAACCACTTTCTGAAACGTAGGACCGGCGGAGAAGTGAATCCAAAGCGACGGGAAGATAGACCCCGGGGGGAGGAGCCGGCTCCCAGCAAGCGGCGGAGCAACGGCGCACAAAATCAGGACTTTTAAAAGTCTGTTCCCCTGAGGGACATCGCTCCAGAGGCTAAACCGGGGCGAAGCCGACGCGGGGTCAGCGTGGCCTCAGGTTCCGCAGGGTCACAGAAGGATCGGGGTGTCTGAGTGTCGCAGAGCTTGCGGGTATTGGAATGGGAAAGCCGGCTACAGAGACAGAGCCAACAGTAAGCTCACAGCTCGGCGTTACCTTGAACCGGTCGCAGGCTTAGTGAGCTCGGTGTGTGGCTGGAGGTCAGGCAGACGGGAGTAACTGGGCGCTGTTGTCTAAGGGCGCACTGAGGAGTGGGGCACTGGGCTCTCGGCTCCTCCAGGGCCGGAGACCAGGAGGCCGCCATTTGTATTCCCGTCCTCCGGAACTCTATGGAAAGCGCTCAGGGAACAAAAGCTCCTGAAAGCAAACCCGAGCGGATTACTCACACCGGCCCCTGCTAAGGGCGGTGCAATTCCGCGTGGGGCAAAGACACTTGAGAATCACTACAACAGGCCCCTCCCTCAGAAGATCAACAAAAAATCCAGCCGAGACCAAGTTCACCTACCAAGGAGTGCGGTCTCAATACCAAGGATAGCAGCAGAATTCCAGAGGAGGAGAAAGCAAAGCACAGAACTCAAGGCTTTTTCCCAGTGATTTTTTTTAGTCTTGCAGTTAATTTAATTTTTTTCTTTTTCATTTTTTGGTTTTTTTCTCGCCTGCTGGTAAAATTTTTTTTTAACTTTTACCTTTTTCTTTTTAACGTTTATTATCTAGTTTATCTAATATATATATTTTTTCTTTTTTATATTTTTATTCTTTGTTTTCTTTTTTTTAATTCTTTTCTTTTCTTTTTTATTCTTTTTTCTTTTTTTTTTCTTTCTTCCTTTTTTAACCTCTTTTTATACCCTTTCTCCCCCCTCACGATTTGGGATCTCTTCTAATTTGGTTAAAGCATATTTTCCTGGGGTTGTTGCCACCCTTTTAGTATTTTACTTGCCCCTTCATATACTCTTATCTGGACAAAATGACAAGACGGAAAAATTCAACACAAAAAAAAGAACAAGAGGCAGTACGGAAGGCTAGGGACCTAATCAATACAGACATTGGTAATATGTCAGATCTAGAGTTCAGAATGACAATTCTCAAGGTTCTAGCCGGGCTTGAAAAAGGCATGGAAGATATTAGAGAAACCCTCTCGAGAGCTATAAAAGCCCTTTCTGGAGAAATAAAAGAACTAAAATCTAACCAAGTTGAAATAAAAAAAGCTATTAATGAGGTGCAATCAAAAATGGAGGCTCTCACTGTTAGGATAAATGAGGCAGAAGAAAGAATTAGTGATACAGAAGACCAAATGACAGAAAATAAAGAAGCTGAGCAAAAGAGGGACAAACAGCTACTGGACCACGAGGGGAGAATTCGAGAGATAAGTGACACCATAAGACGAAACAACATTAGAATAATTGGGATTCCAGAAGAAGAAAGAGAGAGGGGAGCAGAAGGTATATTGGAGAGAATTATTGGGGAGAATTTCCCCAATATGGCAAAGGGAACGAGCATCAAAATTCAGGAGGTTCAGAGAACACCCCTCAAAATCAATAAGAATAGGCCCACACCCCGTCACCTAATAGTAAAATTTACAAGTCTCAGTGACAAAGAGAAAATCCTGAAAGCAGCCCGGGAAAAGAAGTCTGTAACATACAATGGTAAAAATATAAGATTGGCAGCTGACTTATCCACAGAGACCTGGCAGGCCAGAAAGAGCTGGCATGATATTTTCAGAGCACTAAACGAGAAAACATGCAGCCAAGAATACTATATCCAGCTAGGCTATCATTGAAAATAGAAGGAGAGATTAAAAGATTCCAGAACAAACAAAAACTGAAAGAATTTGCAAACACCAAAGCAGCTGTACAGGAAGTATTGAAAGGGGTCCTCTAAGCAAAGAGAGAGCCTACAAGCGGTAGATCAGAAAGGAACAGAGACCATATACAGTAACAGTCACCTTACAGGCAATACAATGGCACTAAATTCATATCTCTCAATAGTTACCCTGAATGTTAATGGGTTAAATGCCCCTGTCAAAAGACACAGGGTATCAGAATGGATAAAAAAATAAAACCCATCTATATGTTGCCTCCAGGAAACTCATTTTAAGCCCGAAGACACCTCCAGATTTAAAGTGAGGGGGTGGAAAAGAATTTACCATGCTAATGGACATCAGAAGAAAGCAGGAGTGGCAATCCTTATATCAGATCAATTAGATCTTAAGCCAAAGACTATAATAAGAGATGAGGAAGGACACTATATCATACTCAAAGGGTATGTCCAACAATAAGATTTAACAATTTTAAATATCTATGCCCCCAACGTGGGAGCAGCCAACTCTATAAACCAATTAATAACAAAATCAAAGAAAAACATAAACAATAATTCAATAATAGTAGGGGACTTTAACACTCCCCTCACTGAAATGGACAGATCATCCAAGCAAAAGATCAGCAAGGAAATAAAGGCCTTAAACGACACACTGGACCTGATGGAAATCACAGATATATTCAGAACATTTCATCCCAAAGCAACAGAATATACATTCTTCTCTAGTGCACATGGAACATTCTCCAGAATAGATCACATCCTCAGTCCTAAATCAGGACTCAACCGATACCAAAAGATTGGGATCATTCCCTGCATATTTTCAGACCACAATACTCTAAAGCTAGAACTCAACCACAAAAGGAAGTTTGAAAAGAACCCAAATACATGGGACTAAACAGCATCCTTCTAAAGAATGAATGGGTCAACCGGGAAATTAAAGAAGAATTGAAAAAAATCATGGAAACAAATGATAATGAAAATACAACGGTTCAAAATCTGAGGGACACAACAAAGGCAGTCCTGAGAGGAAAATATATAGCAGAACAAGCCTTTCTCAAGTAACAAGAAAGGTCTCAGGTACACAACCTAACCCTACACCTAAAGGAGCTGGAGAAAGAACAAGAAAGAAACCCTAAGCCCAGCAGGAGAAGAGAAATCATAATGATCAGAGCAGAAATCAATGAAATAGAAACCAAAAAAACAATAGAACAAATCAACGAAACTAGGAGCTGGTTCTTTGAAAGAATTAATAAACTTGATAAACCCCTGGCCCGACTTATCAAAAAGAAAAGAGAAAGGACCCAAATAAATAAAATCATGAATGAAAGAGGAGAGATCACAACTAACACCAAAGAAATACAAACTATTATAAGAACATACTATGAGCAACTCTACGCCAATAAATTTGACAATCTGGAAGAAATGGATGCATTCCTAGAAACATATAAACTACCACAACTGAACCAGGAAGAAATAGAAAGCCTGAACAGACCTATAACCAGTAAGGAGATTGAAACAGTCCTTAAAAATCTACAAACAAAAGCCCAGGGCCAGACTGCTTCCCGGGGGAATTCTACCAAACATTTAAAGAAGAACTAATTCCAATTTTCCTGAAACTATTCCAAAAAATATAAATGGAAGGAAAACTTCCAAACTCATTTTATGAGGCCAGCATCACCTTGATCCCCAAAACAGACAAGGATCCCATCAAAAAAGAGAGCTATAGACCAATATCCTTGATGAACACAGATGTGAATATACTCAACAAAATACTAGCCAATAGGATTCAACAGTACATTAAAAGGATTATTCACCATGACCAAGTGGGATTTATTCCAGGGCTGCAAGGTTGGTTCAACATCCGCAAATCAGTCAATGTGATACAACACATCAATAAAAGAAAGAACAAGAACCATATGATACTCTCAATAGATGCTGAAAAAGCATTTGACAAAGTACAGCATCCCTTCGTGATCAAAACTCTTCAAATTGTAGGGATAGAAGGCACATACCTCAATATCATCAAAGCCATCTATGAAAAACCCACCGCAAATATCATTCTCAATGGAGAAAAACTGAAAGCTTTTCCACTAAGGTCAGGAACACGGCAGGGATGTCCATTATCACCACTGCTATTCAACATCGTACTAGAGGTCCTAGCCTCAGCAATCAGACAACAAAAGGAAATTAAAGGCATCCAAATCGGCAAAGAAGAAGTCAAATTATCACTCTTCGCAGATGATATGATACTATATGTGGAAAACCCAAAAGACTCCACTCCAAAACTGCTAGAACTTATACAGGAATTCAGTAAAGTGTCAGGATATAAAATCAATGCACAGAAATCAGTTGCATTTCTCTACACCATCAGCAAGACAGAAGAAAGAGATATTAAGGAGTCAATCCCATTTACAATTGCACCCCAAACCATAAGATACCTAGGAATAAATCTAACTAAATAGGCACAGAATCTATACTCAGAAAACTATAAAGTACTCATGAAAGAAATTGAGGAAGACACAAAGAAGTGGAAAAATGTTCTATGCTCCTGGATTGGAAGAATAAATATTGTGAAAATGTCTAAGCTACCTAAAGCAATCTACACATTTAATGCAATTCCTATCAAAGTACCATCCATCTTTTTCAAAGAAATGGAACAAGTAATTCTAACATTTATATGGAACCAGAAAAGACCTCGAATAGCCAAAGGGATATTGAAAAAGAAAGCCAAAGTTGGTGGCATCACAATTCCGAACTTCAAGCTCTATTACAAAGCTGTCATCATCAAGACAGCATGGTACTGGCACAAAAACAGACACATAGATCAATGGAACAGAATGGAGAGCCCAGAAATAGACCCTCAACTCTACAGTCAACTAATCTTTGACAAAGCAGGAAAGACTGACCAATGGAAAAAAGACAGCCTCTTCAATAAATGGTGCTGGGAAAATTGGACAGCCATATGCAGAAAAATGAAATTGGACCATTTCCTTACACCACACACAAAAATAGACTCAAAATGAATGAAGGACCTCAATGTGCGAAAGGAATCCATCAAAATCCTTGAGGAGAACACAGGCAGCAACCTCTTCGACCTCAGCCACAGCAACATCTTCCTAGGAACAACGCCAAAGGCAAGGGAAGCAAGGGCAAAAATGAACTATTGGGATTTCATCAAGATCAAAAGCTTTTGCACAGCAAAGGAAACAGTTAACAAAATCAAAAGACAACTGACAGAATGGGAGAAGACATTTGCAAACGACATATCAGACAAAGGACTAGTGTCCAGAATCTATAAAGAACTTAGCAAACTCAACACCCAAAGAACAAATAATCCAATCAAGAAATGGGCAGAGAACATGAACAGACATTTCTGCAAAGAAGACATCCAGATGGCCAACAGATACATGAAAAAGTGCTCCATATCACTCGGCATCAGGGAAATACAAATCAAAACCACAATGAGATATCACCTCACACCAGTCAGAATGGCTAAAATCAACAAGTCAGGAAATGACAGATGCTGGTGAGGATGCGGAGAAAGGGAAACCCTCCTACAATGCTGGTGGGAATGCAAGCTGGTGCAGCCACTCTGGAAAACAGCATGGAGGTTCCTCAAAATGTTGAAAATAGAACTGCCCTATGACACAGCAATTGCACTATTGGGTATTTACCCTAAAGAAACAAACGTAGTGATCCAAAGGGGCACATGCCCCCGAATGTTTATAGCAGCAATGTCCACAATAGCCAAACTATGGAAAGAACCTAGATGTCCATCAACAGATGAATGGATCAAGAAGATGTGGTATATATACACAATGGAATACTATGCAGCCATCAAAAGAAATGAAATCTTTCCATTTGTGACAACGTGGATGGAACTAGAGCATATCATGCTTAGCGAAATAAGTCAAGCAGAGAAAGACAACTATCATATGATCTCCCTGATATGAGGAAGTGGTGATGCAACATGGGGGCTTAAGTGGGTAGGAGAAGAATAAATGAAACAAGATGGGATTGGGAGGGAGACAAACCATAAGTGACTCTTAATCTCACAAAACAAACTGAGGGTTGCTGGGGGGGAGGCTGTTTGGGAGAAGGGGGTGGGATTATGGACATTGGGGAGGGTATGTGCTTTGGTGAGTGCTGTGAAGTGTGTAAACCTGTTGATTCACAGACCTGTACCCCTAGGGATAAAAATATATGTTTATAAAAAATAAATTAAAAAAAAAATAATGAAGTTGTGACAAGGAGAATTAATATGAATCTATCTTACTAATTATATAAAATTATATTTGTAATACATGGAAGAAAGATTAACAATGTATTCACTGGATTCTTTTACACTTAAGAATGGAAATAAATAGATATAAAAAAGGAGGGGTAATCATGCTTTTAAAAAATAAATCTATATTATCTTAATCTTTTACAATAAGAAAGTATTTGTATATTTCCTAGGTAAATATATGTTAAATCCTACTAATATATATTAAAGAATCAAGAAGATATTAAAAATTGTCATCCATTTCCTTTGACATCTAAACACTTATAATTTTAACTTTACATAATTTAATGGGAATTAAACCCACTCTTGTGAGAACAAATATATTCTAATTGAGCATAAAACTGACTCATATCTGGAAATTTTGAATGTCCTTTTTGTTTATGAACAAAAAATGTATTTTATAATAGTAAGGTCATCTAAAATGTATATGTAATATATATATATATGTAATGATGAAATATACATTTTAAGAAGATATGATTATAGATGTTTCTTAACATATTAAACACATAAAATTATTTAGACAACATTCCTAGATGCAAACACTAGAACCCATTCTAGCTAGTTTTAAGCATGAAGATTATTTAATGAAGATATTAGGGAGATCATAGGATTCCAGAACTGAGTGTCATCCTTAGGAAATGAGATGCCAGGAAAAAAGCACAAGCCACTTGCTGAAACCCATGAAGATCCAACTGAAGCTGAACACTGACCAACTCCTGAACATTTATCACTGATGTCCTTGTAAGTAGGATCTACTGCCACAGCTCTCATGAGGAGGGATGGAATGGGTGGAGTGAATTCTGTAAAGCATCTGTGATTCCCTGTTCTTTCTTACAAAATGAACTGCTGAGCAGTGTCTTTGTTAATGCCTTATTCACATATCTGCTCCCTAATAGCAAAGAAGTCTAATTAAGTAAGACTTCGGTTTCTAGCTTGGAAAAGCAAAAACACCAAAGCACTGCCAAAATATTTGAAGGTTGTTCGAAAGATGTTAAGTAATTAGATAACACATCCAATGTCCACTAGAGACAATATCAACTCTTTCTCTTTCTATATATATATATGCACACACACACACACATAAACTATATAATAAATATTTTATAACAAATATATAGTATATATATATAGTATATATATATATATGGTAGGCTATATAATAGTTTATTACATTTATTACAGTTCTATGTATAAAAATTATATAGTTTGTTAACATGTAATAAACTATAAATTCTATACACAGATGGATCACTATAAATAGATAATTCACATGGTGAAGTCCTTATTTTAAAAGCAGGATCAAGAACAAAACAAAATATAATGTAATATTTTGTAACTTTTATTTCACCCTTTAGTTATATTGGTAAATGTATTTAAATGAAAACACTAGTAGTATATAGGAAAATTACATAACTATCCCTTTCAAAGATATCCCTGCAGTTTCATTTGGAATGCTATAAGTTATATGTATACTATAGGTTAAGAATGCTTGTCTGATTTATTTCAATATGCCTTGTAATGAAAATGAAATTTTCTAAATCTTAAAAATGTTTTTAAAATTCTCAAAATTTATCTTCTATATTAAATGTAACCAAAATAACTTTATCCAATATAAGTCAATTTATTGATGCCAGAATTTATCTAGTGCTTACATATATTTTAGACACCAAACTTATTTACAATCCTTTTCTTAGAAATTTCAATTTCCTAGAACAGTCAGAAGTTAGGAAGGAAACAAAATAACTTACAAGATACAGACACAAAAGTATGCTCATGTTTACAATTTTTTCACAGATTATTCATAACATACCCTTCCTTACTGAAACAATTCAAATGAGCTTATTTTGAGGTATTCAAACCAGAGCACCATAGAATACATGGGCCTCTGGATATAACAATGGAAAACTTGATAGTAGGAATGAAGGTAGAAAATAAAAGATAAAATGTAGACATAACAACATATAAGCATATCAGTGTCTCTCAAAGATTGTTGAATACTGCTGAGATTATAGCTATTCTAATGCACAGTATTCTTAGTATCATAGGAATTAAGTATTAATCTCCATATACTTTCTGAAGAAATTTCACAGATGTAAACAAATTTAGAAAAAAATATTAAATAAAAAAATTACAGTTGGAAATCTTCTGTTTTGAATCATTTGAGGACATTAAACAAGAAGATTTAGTAAGGTAGTATACATAGGAGTGACTCTTAGACCTGTGGTTTGGAGTTTCTGTATGAAGCAACAAAGAATGAGCAAAAGGTTATGGTTTTCTTGAGCAATAATAAAAAATAACTAAAATTTACATGCATAGAGATCATAAAATCCCCAAAATCACTAAGACAAAGGATTGCCCTATGTAATTCCATGGGCATCCCATAACACTGACTTTTTAACTTCTTTTCATCATCTAGGAGGATGTACACTTTTTAACCCTCACTTGGAACACATAGCATGGAAGGAACAGATGAATACCCTGTTTCTGTTTCATTTTCAAAGCTGTACCCTTTCAAATTGAGTTTAAGATTCTGAGTCTCTAGGTGTGAACCTCAGTGGAGAAATTTATACAATTTTATTCTAGAAAATAAACCATTTATTGCTTGATTAATGTTTATTATTTCTAATACACTATGAAGTATCTGAAGCAAAAACTGCCCTTACCCAATCTAACACCTCACAAGCTTTAGGCTATTGCTCAACCATAATAGCAAATACAAAAAGATTAATTGTTGATAACTGTAGAAATTCTTACCATCAGAAAGAATTGGTTTAAGTTGATATAATCTCACTAATACAGTGCTCCATAACCTGCTCACCACATCTACTCACATGACTTGGGTAATTTCAAATGATCCATGGTGCACCTCCCAGTCAGTAGTGTGGAAATGAAAATGTTCCAATAGCCCTCTTCTACTCTATGTCCAATATTCATTAAGCTCTTCAGACTTCACAAAGTCTAAAGTATACTGCGTGAAATATGCAAATTTTAAAGCAACATCTATTTAGTACTCACATTGATGTCTTCCAAATCTAAATTATTTAGAATAATATTGTTCCTTTTCCAGATGATGGGGGGTCTCAGTGCCCCCTGAATGGCACAGCTCAAAACAGCACTCTGTCCCACAGTTGTCGCTGTAATGCTTAGTTTCTGATCCTCAGGCAGACTCAACTGGATAACCTCTGTAAAGATAAAGTGTCAGTAATGTTGATGAGCATGTAGTTTTATAAGGTTAATTAGTACAAAGTTTTTGAATACTAGTAATTAAGGCTTTTAGTTTGAATAAAATGGAAAAAAGCTTGTGATGAAATGAAAAAAAGGAATAAATTGTTTCCAATAAAAGGTCAGAATGACATTTCAATTTAATTGATTGACAAGCATCCTCATGAGGCAAAGAACTATTAAACATAAAATGAGTATCAGAAGTAGAGTTATAATAAGCCTGGCAGATTGCGCCCAAAAGAGAGATAAATTATTTAACTGCCAAATTGACATGTAGTGTGACATCGGCATTGAAATAAAAATGATGTTGTTTATTCACTGATAGATTTATATTGTAGGTGAGGTGAGATCATTGCTGGCTGGCTTCAGAGAACACTAGCATAGCTGAATGGGTAAAATGTATCATTATGCTGGGAAACATAAATTTACTCTAAAGGGATAAGATTTATTTGGGAAGTTGACGAAGGAAAAACTGAAGTTCACCAACCAAACAGCAATTAAGTGAAATTCTGTCAGCTGCCTTTATCAGTCAGTGTTGGTATAGTACAGTTGCTTCCTAATCCTTAAATTTTAAAGTCAAGTATAATATTTTTAACTATTCAACACATTTCTCCTAACAATTATGCCAAACCAGAAAATATAATATGAAATCTGGATCTGGCTTTCCTTTTCTGTTTTCAGACAATCTTTACCGATTATGGGAATTAACAAGTCTGTCATTGTGCATTTTCATGAGAGATGACTGGATAACCCTACAAGTTTTCACCCATGTCTCATCAGCTGACATTCACAGACACTAACTTTTCTACCCTGAGTTTTGCATTTTGACTTTGCTCAGTCTTAGTCAGGTTAAAATATCACAAATTAATATTCTGAAATGAACTTTCCATGGTGGTAGTGGGGGAGAGACAATGATTGTCTTCTATTTGTTGTGATTGATGATATGTTTCATGGGGGCATTGAGTACAGGAAAGTGGTGGCTTTTAATTTGCAATAGATACATATCAGTTGCAATCTTTGCTGTGCCCTGCCCCCACAAACCCCTCTCCTTTCCTTTCACATTTCTATCTTCTTTCTCTCTCTTTCTGAATCCTATGTCCTCTTGAGAAGAAAGATGAATGCCAATCAAATACATTTTATAGAATGTAACTATTCAATAAACAGTAACGTTATTTTTTGGTACCATCATAAATTGTCAAGTCAAAAATAGCATACACTTTTGTATTGAAAGACGAGGATTGAACATACAATCCCCCCACAACCATATGGTAAGCATTAACATTAAATGATCTCTGTTGTCATAAGCCCTGTCTTCCACACCATTAGTTAATGAATATAAATAAAACAAATTGACTTTTACTTGTTGTAGATCTAGTGCCTAAATCTAAAAGTCTTAATGACTTAAGGAAAAGCTTTTTGTGTTGTTAAAGAAGTGGGTGGGCTTGCCTTTGAAACTGGAAACCCTATGAGCCAGACTCAGCCCAAGTTTATTCTTTTTGTCAGGACATCACTTTTAGAAATGATACAAATGGGTAACAAGGACCTTGCTCAGTCATTTGTATTGGCACCCTGATGTTCCTTAATGGTATTTATCAATATTCATATTTTATTTCAATGTTTCTTGAGCAAAAAGAACACAAGCAATATGCTTAATCTTCTTTTTTTTTTTTCTTTCTTTCTATAAAACCACTAAAATATATTTGGCCAATTAGGCATAGTAAATATTTGAAATTTGCAGAAACAGTGTTTCTTTAGGTCTTTTTTTCCCCCTTAAGATTGTATTTATTTATTTGAGAGAGAGAGAATGAGGAAGTAGGGGCAGAGGGAAAGGGAGAGAGAAAATCTCAAGCAGACTCCATGATAAAGATGGACCCGAACATGGGGTTCAATCACATAACCCTGAGATCATGACCTGATCTAAAGTCAAAGGTTAGATGCTTAACCAACTGAGCCACAAAGGTGTGTCCCTAGGTCTTTTTTATTTTAATATTACAAACCTATAGAAAAAGGGAGAATTACAAAAGTAATAATATCATGTAGACTATTATAAGGATTATCAATAATTTTCTATTAACATTTCTGAATTCCAACTTCTGGCTTATAAAATCATGTAAGAAATAATGGGACATCTGGTTCTAAAATCAGCATGTTAGCATTGGCTATTCTGACATTTAGAAATACAATTGCTACTAAGTCATCTTGGAATCTCTTCACTAACCTCCTGTATCTGGTATTAGAGCTCAGTCCATTGAACTTAGTTGTGCTTTACTAGTGACACACTAATAATGCTAATTAGATAATATGAACATGTTAGAGTAAATGTGGAGATTTGGCATAACAATGTGAGACATCTTTCTAAAATGTAATTTTTTTGAGAGGATGCATACTGAGAAATAATTACTATTCACCCAGGGCATATTATCTTGCACAGTAAAAAAGTTTTTCTTTAATTTGGAGATTACATTTTTTGAAATTGTTTTAAAAAACTACCTCAGTAATATGTATTCTTAAATAATGATGTGTATTTTGAAAACTCTAGAATTTTTTTCCTGCATATTTCATGCAACATATATTTCTCCTCTTCCCTGACATATCATATAAGACTACATGCACAAAGCCAATTATGTTCACTTGCTACTTCTCAAAATTAAGTGTTTTTTTCCTTAAGTAAATGCAGCAGCAAGATGTCTTTTACCTACAAAATTGTCATGCTTATCTTTACTAGTCTTCCTGATAGTTATTAACAAGGAAAGATTTAAGCACACACATTCACTAATATTAAACACTTTTATTCCTACATTCTAACTTTAATCAAACATGCTTTAATGGTGGAGAAAGTACACATAAAGCATATCAGATTTATATTTTATAACAAAATGGTGATTATGCCTAGAAACACATTAACAACCTAAAACAAAATCTACAAATCAATTCATAAGCCAACTTAAGATTTATTTTAAGTGATATTAGTATAGGTTGGTTGTCTCTGAGTGTTTGTGTATATTTAATGTTCACAGTTATCACTTTAGAAATGAGTTTCCAGGAAAAATATTGAAAATTTAATTTCTTATCAATTAGCATTAATATATATTTTCATGGATATACATTAATGATAGCATATTTCATTCTATAACATTCTATCTACATCTTATGCTACTTATGTACCGAAAATTGCTTTGCAGAAAATAAGATGTACCATTTTAGGACCCTCTTCCATCCTTTCAGGTCGAATGATAACACACATATGAAAAGTTTTCTTTAAGTAAAATCATCTATTACATGATATCAAGAGTTAGTTGATATCTTGAACAAAGATAAAGGCATAAAAATACATAGGCTAGGTATAACAGATGGTACTAAGTTTTTTTGAAACACTTCAGTACTTCTTTTGACCTATAAGCTTTGTGTCCTATTGGACAACCTTTTAGTATCCAAGGAAATAAATCAGAGCTCTAGCTGTCGTGTTTCCTCTAATCTCATGTTATGAAGACTACTAATGCCATCTCTAGATCTGCTTTTTCTTTTGATTACTTGGGAAAGAGAAGAGGCAAATAAAAGTGTGGAACAATTTTTGCACTTTTTTCATTTTCATAACTTGCCTTAGAGGAATATTAAGACATTGCTTTCAAAGTAATGAAAATTGTTTAGTCTCTTCCAGCAGAACCCAAAGCTAGAAAGACAAATACAGTTGAATCCAACTTCAACCACAGCAGGTAAGTATTTATGAAGGATTTATTCTAATAGCAACTGGGTGATAGAAATAGAAATAGGAACATGGGTAAAAATAGTATGTGTTCTAAAAAAGTACAAAAAAGGAATAAAATAATATGAATATTTGTGAAACACCAATTAAAAACAAGATGATTGTAGTAATTTGATTAAATTCATTTAAAATCATCAGAAAAATTTAATTTATCATAAACAAGATTCTGTTCTTTTGAAATTCCTAAGTACCTATTTATGTTAAATATTTGAATACTAGTTTTAATCTTATTGCCCTAATTACACATAACTATTATTATAGGAATGAAATATGGAAGAAATTTTATCAATAACATTTTCAAATTACATGTATTTTTCCCTTCTCTACTCCATTAAAAATAATCACTAATTAAAAACAGATAAAATACTTAAGTCAGAAATGTATCACACACACAAAAAAGATGGAAATCCTAAGTGGAATTATTGATTACTCTCATAATGAAACCACACTTATTCAATGATATACCCCTTAAAATAATTTGAAAATTCTGATGGTATCTTTTGTCAAGAAATATGTGATTTCAAAATAAATATTAATTTTTACTTAATTTAGACATATCAAGATATATACTAATTCACTGTGATCAAATGTCTAGAATTGCTTATCAATTCTAAATATCTAGAATTGCTTATCTTATATTATATGCTTATATCAGAATGTGTGTTGCAAAAATAAAACAAAAATTTAAAAAGATATCTAGAAACGTTCCTTTGATAGCAATGGATTGGGTAATTTGGACTAACTGTGCAACTGAAGAAGTAACACAGCAACAAAAAAACAACAAACAAACCTGGAATAAATACAAATAATATTCTTAAAACAATATATGAAAGACTTATTCTTTTCATTCTTATCTCATGAAAGAGATATAAGATAGTGAAGAACTATAACTTAGATACATAAGATTTCACCTTGAGTCACTTAGTGTTTGGGGAATTTTTTCAACTAGAGAAGATGACTGAGGTTTAAATGCCCTTTGGTGGCTTTTTACTCCTTCAGGCATATGGAATGGGTACAGTAATGGATTACCACCTTCTCTCGGCTGGGACTTCAGGATGCCTCACTATGCAAGTGAATATGGACTGCAGCTCACTTTTATCCAAGTGTCTTGTAAAATATATAATCTTCCTCTCTATAGTAAGATAGTATCATCCAAGTCATCTAATCATTATTACAAATAATTCTTAACAAAATGTCCAAGAAACAAAGATAACATGGCATACACAGAAGACAGTGTGATGAGAATAAGCAGAAAGAGGGTACAATAGTAATAAATCCAACAGGATTAAAAAATTAATTGTTTATGAAAATAAAATCAGTTCAGAAAACTCGACAAAGACTTTAAACAATTTATAAACATTATAAATTCATGAAAGAGACAAATAGAAATTATGTAAGTAGAAAATGTAATAATTGAAATAAGAATTAAATTGATATGCTTAAGAACAGATTAGACACAACAGAAAAGTAAATGACTAAACTAAGGAAAAGATTAAAAGAAATTTTACCCAATGAAACATAGAAGGATGAAGAATTAAAAATACAGGTGAGGGTAGCAAAAATAGTTCCATGTGAAACCCGCAGAAGGAGGAAACAAAGAAAATGAAACAGAACTAATATCTGAAGAAATAGGACCTGAGGATTTTCCATAAATGTTGAAAGATGCCAATCAATAAATAGAAGATCATCAAATGTCTAGCAAAGCAAATGAAAAACTACAATAATTTATACCTAGACACTTTAGTGGTAAAATTGAAAAAAAAGATTAAAGAGAAAGAAAATCTTTAAAATTATGCAAATAAGAAAATACAGATTGACTCTATAGCAAGTAGAGCCAGAAAAGTAACTAGTGTCACCAGCAAAAAAAGGAACAAGAAGCTAGCGGGATGCTATCTTCTAAGTAATGAAAGAAAATAAAATCAATCTTTTAATTTTTATTTATGTATATAAAATTCTAATAAATATATTTTTAAAAACAATTAGAGGGGCACCTGGGTGGCTCAGTGGGTTGAGGCCTCTGCCTTCGGCTCAGGTCATGATCTCAGGGTCCTGGGATCGAGCCCCACATGGGGCTCTTTGCTCAGCAGGGAGCCTGCTTCCCTTCCTCTCTGCCTGCCTCTCTGCCTACTTGTGGTCTCTCTCTCTCTGTCAAATAAATAAATAAAATATAAAAAAAAAACAATTAGAAAGTTCATCTCTAGTAAAACTTGTCTCAAGGTAAACTCTGTAGGATATTCTTCTGGCAGAAGGAAAATGCTCTTAGGTGGGAGTTCAAAGATGCATGAAGGAAAGGAGAGCAAAGAAGGTGTTTAAATGAAAGTGTTAAAGTTTAACATTAAACTTTGTTACTTCAAAGTGCCTGATAATATAGAAGACTATCTTCATATTCCTGGGCAGAGAAAGATGTTTCAAAACACACACACACACACACACACACAAAAATGAACACTAAAACCAAAACAAACAAACAAACAAACAAGCAAAAAACAGGTAACAATAACAACAACAACAGCAATGAGTTCACCTCAAGGGAAATGATTTATATGTTTAACCAATCATAATTTAGATCCTTATTCCTCAAAATGTACTTTTAAGAGACCAAAAATGCAAGACACCAAGCAGGAAAATAAATTCATAAAACTAACAAAGATCTCAGATAGAAAATTAATAATGATCTCCTAAAAATTAATAAGTAAAAGATAATTCCAAAGAACCACCAACCAAATACTTGAACAAATATTCCATGAATTAGTTAATCCATATGGCTTAAGAAAATCTGAAAAAGTATTTAGCAATGTATGTAATCAGAGAGATGAAAATTTAAGCCAAAACTTTGAGAATGGCATAAATTATAAAGCCTAGTGGTAAGTATTGAAAGAATATGAAGCAACAGAAGATCTTACATTCCGTGAAAAAGAGTGTAAATTCATATATATACTTTCTTTCTTCATTAGTAAATAAAGCCTCATCTACACAAACTTGCTATGCCAATTAATGTTTCCAAGTTAGCCATGTGTCTTGCAGAAGCCTAGAGTATAAGAGTGTTTAGGTGTTATTAAAAAATATATATACCAGAGGTAGCAATGCATATATTATGAAGATGCCTTTAATATACCAGACAGAAGGGAGGGGGAAAAAAAGAGAGGTCTAAATTGGGAGAAAAGAATCTGGTGAGGAATAGAATAGAATAGAATAAAAAATTCCCAAGTTTATCCTGAAGAAAAAGACCCGCTAGACAGGAAAATTCTAAGAATACAAGTGAAAATGGGATTATTTCTGCCATGACTTCTGAGAGAAACCAGAAGGACCTAAAATCAAAACCATAAATATTCAGCAGTTAGTTAAAACAAAAACATCATTTCTTCTTATGTCATTGGAGGGATTTAAAGTTATGGGAAGATATTTTAAAAAAAAAAAAAAAAAAGACCAGTAGGAGAATTTTCTGTATGACAATGAAGCAAAAGTTCTTGTACAGGGGCACCTGGGTGGCTCAGTGGGTTAAAGCCTCTGCCTTCAGCTCATGTCGTGATCTCAGGGTCCTGGGATGGAGCTCCGCATCGGGCTCTCTGCTTGGCAGGGCGCCTGCTTCCTCCTCTCTCTCTGCCTGCCTCTCTGCCTACTTGTGATCTCTGTCAAATAAATAAATAAAATCTTTAAAAAAAAAAAGTTTTTGTACAAAATTGGAATTTCGTTTTCTTAATTTCTTTATAGCTCTGTAATAAGGACAATACAACATTATAGACAGGACTGTATTTTGATAATACTTCAAGATATTTTAAATGTTAACAATGGCAAGTCATATTTTCTTTTCTTTTAATTCATGATTTTGATATTCCTTCTATGGTCTTATAAATGCAGTGCAATTACCATTCAACATTTCTGTTCAATTTTATTTAATTTCTCTCTTTCAAATAAATTATATACAGTTGAATTTAAACTGGAATATGTGAAGAATAAGCCTATTCATTCAGTGATATGTATAATACCAGTAATTTGGAAAATAATTCTTTCTAATGAATAATAGTTTCCTTTTGAAATTCGACCTAACAAAAATTGTATCCAGGGAGAACTAGGTGGTCACACAAACTAATCAAGTTAATTTTAACGTTATAATTTGGAAACCTTGAGACAATATCATCAACAAGAATCACATTTGTGACATCACCGGGATGCTTACTTCAGTTTGATCTCTAATGCACACTCTTTCGAAGACTTCTTTTGACAAGTTATTTAAACTCTGTGAGTCTCAATTTTTCCATCTTTACAATAAGGATGATAGCTAACTCTTATAAATACTATGAAGATAAGATATGATATTTTAAAATACTACTGTGCATGGTCTTTAGTAAATTCTGGATATGCCACACAGAGCGGTACTAGTGGAAAGCTATTGAAGTACTTGTAGGTTAAGATAGGCACCGTTTTACCATGCTTAGGAATTATGTTCGCTTTGAAAAAGGCACTGCTTATATAAATTCTGTTGGTTTAATTTTCATAGATATTACGTAAGCATGAGAAGAAAAACCCACGCTCATGACCCACAAGGCAACATAGGCTCTATTTTGGTACTACTCTTACATAAAAACGAAGTATCCTTTATGTTGTACTTAATATGCAGGCTAAGAAAAAGGCTATTGAACATAATGATAATCACTCTCCTACCTTCAAAAATCATGAAAAATATAATGAAATGTTGAAGTAATCAAGTATCTTTTTCCTGTACAATTTGTGATATAAATACCATGTGTGATTTGAGAAAATTTGATATTATTCTCTAAATGCCTAAATTACTGAATACATGAAATACTGAATAAATTTACTATCTCTAATAATCTTTGAAAAGTTTCAGTGTGATCACTTACAAATGGAATTCAATGTAGTAAATTTGGAGGAGAAATTGCGCGACATACGAAGGAAAGAATCTAACAGGAAGAGTTTGCTGTGAATCCTCATTTGTCAGTCAGGGCAAAGCAATCAGCTAATCACTGTCTATTTCCTATATGTTAACAGTGTGTTCAGTGGTGTGTTAAAAAGCTATTACGGATATAAGGAAAGAATGTTAACCTGTGTTTATTCCTTCAACTTATCTCAAGGAAACCCCAGGACGTTAATGGTAGAGTCGATCAAATGGCACATTTTTTGCCCTGTCTCTAATAAATTGAAATTTTTTCACTATTTTTTAGATTACAGTCAGTCAGACAGAGCTAAATGAACTATTCCTTCCATGCAGTGTAAGCTAGATTTCTGAGCATTTCAGAATGAAAAAGATTTTAGTATTGTTTGCCTAATTAAAACAATTCAGGTAAAGGAGATTGCTGTTTGCCATAACACACTGCTATTAACTGATAAAACTGAAACTGGGGTCCAGAGCATTAGCCTACACTATGAAGTTTTACAGAGTTGGAGTCTCCCTATTATGTTCAGCAAATAGATGTGAAAGATGGGGAATTGAACATTGGCTGTTCATTTTGGCAGTTCTTCATAGCTTCAGAAGACTGGGTCTCAGCTATGCAAATTCAGAAACAAATTTAACAATTCATCCAGAATTAATTAAGCTATTGGGGATTGACTGAGCTAATCAAAATCACAGGATACCTTTGTTTATACTGAATACCAATTTACTCATTTACAATTGGGAAAGCATCAGGTTTAGTAAGTGGTGTCAGCTCTGAGCCTGGGAATCTCCCTTCTAATGCACAGGTCAAAAGCTTCTCAAGATTGATGAACAGAAAATTACAAAAAAGGGAGTCTGCTATTCTCAAGCTAGTCAAGCTCTAATCAGCTAATGAATTGCCCTTTTCAACTCTAAGGACATTTCTGTCTAGAGAGCTTTTCTTTTTCTTGTCACTTTCAAGTTTACTGACAAATTCTTAGCCGTTAGCCTCCTGTATTTTGTTTTGTTTTGTTTTGTTTTATGCCATGCAAATCACCATATGTTTGCAATTAGAGCATTAACTCAGGTAGGTTATAAAAGAGTTGAGTATCTATACTTCTTCACCTCAGGAAATGTTCCCATAGTCCTGGCCAAATGATGCCCATGCACTAAATAAGGCCCACCAGTTGTTTTTGTAAGTAAATTTGTATTAGAACACAGCTATATTCATTTATTACTGTATTGTCTTTGTCTGATTTCAGTTATATAGGTAGAGCTGAATAGTTGTTACAGAAATCTTATGGTATGGTTAAGCCTAAAATATTTATTCTCTGGCCTTCTATGCAAAGTTGCCTAGTCATTGAAATACTACTTTGCACATTTTGTATCCCTTTAACATGCATTAGTTATTTAAATGTGGTCTATTGGATTCTTGCTCATATTCCAGGTTCAGAACACTAGGAATAAAATAATTACTTACAGAATACACAAAAAATGTTCCCATTTATATATGGGTGAATTTGTAAGCTACCACTGTATTTTTTTATCATCTTTGAAGCTTCTATGAATAAGGAAAGGATGAGTTTCTCTAATAACTATGACAATTGCTACTCTTAAAGTACAAAACAAAATGTAAAAGTGAGTCAAGTTTGTCCTGACCAAATACAAATTTCTTGTTCCAGATAGTAACATCCTCCTGGGTCCATCTTCTCCAAGTTTATCATGTAGAACAATGATCATTTCTTCTCTCTTCTTAACATCCAATCAAAATACTAATTCTCAGGACACATTTCTCAGCCAGAAAGAAAGCAATCTGATTATCCCATGTAAGTCATTCACAGTAGTAATCTGTGAACAAGCCTGATTTCCAAGAGAGAATTTACATTTTAATAGGGAACATTTTAATTCAAATGTGTCTTTAACCACCAAAATGCTTAGCAGAAATACTTCAGAGAAGGAAAACCTTCTAAGGAACCCTTGTCAACACTGCCACCACTTTCTCAATAAGAAATCAAAGGGACCTACATCAACAAAGACAGATTCAGTTTAACTAAACTTGAGACAAAACCTGTAGAGACTACAGGGCTCTGACATTGCTCTTCTTAGAGCATTTGCTTTGAAAAATTGCTATTGTAAGTTCCTTCTCTGCCCCTTTGAGGTGCAAATCTTCTCCCAGCCTCCTGCCAGTTATACCACCCAGGAATGCCTTTCTCAAGGACCTGAGAGCCATCCCTTTGAAATGTAATCATCAGGGAAGATGGTGTTCTTATCACAGTCTCTGTGAGAGGGTGTGAGCCTAACTTCAGTTAGTGCCTTGGAGGGGACATGCTTGGAGTCCTCAGGTTGACCACCACCTTCTCTACCCTATTGCCCTTTAGTACCTTTCAGTTTGCTCACCCTGGTGCTTTATAACTCATCTACCTTTTGTTTCAGTGGAGTTGAGTTCAGTCATTCCCCCCTATTGCGATAGTCTTCTGTGCCATTTTAACTTGTGGGGTGCAGTTATTCATTGAAAATCAGAAATCAGTTTTCCTTTTCTGAAAAAATCAGGGTATTTGCTTACCTTTATTTACTATTTCCCAATCCCACTTAAGCACAGGGAGTTTATAAAGTATTAATTGAGAGGATCAGGGACATTTATTTGGTCTACCATTCTGGAGAAGTCTAGAATTGAAGAAAAAGAGATTGCTCTCATTTGTTTTCACCTATACCCCCAAAAGCCATAAATTTAAGGATTTTTACAAGCTTATGATTGTTGCTATACAATAATGGTTTTATATCAATTATAAAGCTAGGAATCTGTCTTCTGTGCAAATGAATGTAATTTAAATTACTTTAAATACATACTTCTCTTAGGAACTTCTGGGCATAATTTTAAGCACTATCACTACCTGGAAACTACAGGTCCTTACAAATCCTATGTAAATACAGTACAACTGGAAGCTCTCCAGCAAATCAAACACTGTCTTATTGCCCAAGAACCCAGATTTAGGGTCATTTATCTTCATCATCAAAACAAAGAGAAGTGAACAATGATGTACTTTACCCAGTAAGTTTAAATAGATACTCTATACCTTGACGGCTAAAATTAATGTACTAGATTTAAATGATACAAACTGAAATGTGCTTATGTAAATTAGAACTTGCATGGCTTTAATTGAAATTCTATATGTATAAATCTCCTAATTGCTTAAGCACATTATTTGAGAAAAAAGATTCAGTATAATAAATGTCAAAATCTACATTTTGTGGCTTTTTCATGCAAAAATCTCACTCTTTTATGTCAATTTGATATTTGCAATAAGTTTCTCAATTTTGTTGAAGATTTTACTAAGGTACTATGTCTTCATCTTGCTCATTTAAGCAAATTTTGTCAACAGTACTGACTAAAAAAGTTAAACATATTTCTTTTTAAAAGAAGCTGCTCAAGTAAATCCAAAAAGATTTTTTAGTAATTCTTAAATAATAAAATTGATTATTATAGCATCATAGGACAAACAAGTAAAGCATGCATTTTTTTGGTTAAATAAGTAAAAGATTAGGTCAAACTCACAATACTGATGAATTCCAACCTCTGACACTGTATTTATTTCTTTGTGACAAACAAGTACTAATTGTCAAATGTCACTATTTTTATATTCAAGTCTGAGTTTTTGATTACAAATTTGTGATAGAAAATACATAATTTATCAATTAACATCTCTTTATATTTTAAGTAATTATTTTTGAGAATATATTTTCTATTTATTTTAAATTCATGAAAAAAGGAAACTTGTTTTAAAAATTATATGAAATTAGTACAATATTTCAGTATACATTTATAAAATGTCAAAGAAAATGCAAAAGTATTTTAACATTTATAATTTTTTTCAACTCTGAGTTTAATAAAAAATAAAAATTACAAAAAAAAATTAAATAAAACATTTTCTCACCAAAAAAAATTGAATATTATAGCCATCATCATAGGACAAACAAGTAAATCCGCATGTTTTATTTGAAAGAGAGGGACAGAGCATGAGCAGGAGGAGCAGAAGGAGAAGGAGAGAGCATCTTAAGCAGGCTCTGTCCTGAGTGGGGAGCCCAACGCAGGGTTTGATCTCCCTATCCTGAGATCATGACTAGGGCCAATATCAAGAATCAGAAGCTTAACTGACTGAACCCACCCAATCCCCGCTTTAAACTTTATAATCTAATTCACTTAATTGAAGCTATTTTAAGGTACAAACAGTATATTTCATATAGCGTTGTCAACAAGAATGATTTTGTTTTGTTTGGATAATATTTAGCAAAAACTAAAAGACACTAAAGGAGTAAAGCAAAAAAAGCACTCTCTAGGTTTTCACTATTAATGGAAATTTTTTAATGCAAATATATATTCGGCAGGATACTAAACTAACATTTTACAGCATTAATGTCGTAACTGAAAGAATTTCTTTGGGAAGAAAACATGGGTGGAAAGAATAGCAATGAGGAAAGAAAATAATGAAAAGATTTGGTACAGCAGATTCGTCTTATTACTTGCTGGTTTCTTTTCTTAAGGCTACTCTAGCCTTTGATGTAAGTAATTTGAATAATCCACATCTCTTTTATATTTGCATTTGCCTTAGAAAAAAACAAATTGCTCCTACACACAACAACCAGAGCTGACTGGTCCAGCAGCATATTTGGATTTTCTCAAGCAATACTGGAGGGCCAGGCACTGCTGTCATATAGTATGTCACCATACCAAGGGGTTCCCTGATAAGCTTATTTGATTGAGGTGTCATATATTAAAAAGATAACTAGTGACCGAGTTTGAAGCACTATAAGCACTAGAAGTCGGTGACTTAACAGTTTATAAGAAAAAATGTAACAAAGGTGAAAACATGCCCCATAGATTTAATGAGGTTGAAATACTGGAAAGTTTAAAGCTCGATTTTCAGAGAACTGTTTTCCCCTAATTAGCTATTGGTCTTTTCAGACCCCACTAATAAACTCCTTAGCTATCTCTACAGAAGCCCGGACTCAAAGTCAATAGTATGTTTCGAGCCTAGGAATAAGCAAGGCTCTGCATTCTTTACATAAGTTAGTAAGTCCAAGACCCCAGTCAATTTATACCAGCTCTCAGAGCCTACCCGTAGCCCCTTCTCCCTGTCCTGAGATACCCTCCTGATGTCAGGGACTGAACCTTGCCTCATTTTGGTGCTGTTGCCACCCTCAAAGTGAACATAGGATGTACATTACATATATGTTTGCTCAGTGTGCTTGCTCCATCTTTCCTCATGAAGAGTCCTAAATTTCATCAATATGTATATAATCTCAATCCCTATGATTATAAAAAAAAAACAAAACAAAACAAAAAACTCCTTCTCTTCCCATTTGGGGAGGCAGATTTTGAGGTTTGTCTTCCCTCTCCTGGCTGCCTCTCAGATAAACTCTTCCCTTGTTGCATCCCTGATGTTTCAGTGATTGGCTTTGGTCTCCATCATGCAGACTTGGGCTAGGTTACAAAGGCAATCAATATACAGAAAGCAAAAAGGGGACTATTAATTTTGATAAAGAAACATTTCAGTCAAGATATGTACCAGTCCGTCTAACAGAGGGATGCATATAAATCTTATCTTTGGGAGAACGCTTTGGAACTTGAGCACCCAGTGCTGTTGCTGTACTTTGTTTCCACAGGAAACAAAACCCCTTTCTCCCATACAGAAGTTTTGTGCCACAGTATCTGAGATCAACTTTATAATCTCTGATTTACTCAGCTGAGGTATCTGTTACAAAACTAACATCATAAAAATAGAAAGAAAGGAATAGATACAAGACTGTAGATATAGCAGGATACTTCATAAATATTTAATTTCCCCATATAGGTATAACTCGAAATAGATATGCTTCTAATCACTTCAGTAAAAAAGTTAAAAATGTAATAATCGATAATTACGTAATTGCTCACTATTAATAAAATAATACACATCATTTAAAAATATGTGAGAGGCATTTCATTAGTGTTATTTCCTCCATAAAAATTTAAAAATTATAGGTATTAAACTGGATATAAAGGTCACGGGGCGCCTGGGTGGCTCACTTAGCCTCTGTTTTGTCATAACCTCAGGGTTGGTATCGAGCCCCGCATGAAAGAACCTGTCAAATCATCATAGTCTCTAAATACATAGTTACTAGAATTTCATTTATTCTGGAAATTGGAATACAAATAAACAACAGAGCGCAATATTTTCCCAGTACCTCTTAATTATCAATTTAATATTAGATAATCCAGACATTTAGCTCACCATTTGGTTAAAATAGCAACACCTAGGAACACACAGAGATTCTTAGCTAATTCCTCTTATGCTCATAAAGGTAAAGCTCTGCAATTAGCACAGTTAAGAAAGTATTTTCATATAATCCATTTTTTTATTTATCAAAATTCTAATTTGGTAGTTTTAAGAAGCATGAATTTACTGTGTACCATAAAAGCATAAACTTGTGTGTAGTAATTTTCTTTGGAGTACAAATAATTCTAGTGAGATAAGAAAAAATATATTATTTTCCCTGAAGTCATGTTGCATTGCTGCAAAATACTTATACAAAAGTGCTTTTAAGAAAAAAATTTAAAAACAAAACAGAACCTAGAATCACTATGTAATTTATGCTAATATGATGCTGTATGATAGAAAATCTTTAGAAGTTACCAATATATGTTTTATATGAATGATAAAATTCATATTTTCTCAAAAGAGGAAGAATTGAAAAAATATTAGGCTTAACAGCATGTAATATATTATTACATATGAAATATTACCTTGTTTTGTGGCATATAGCCAATATAAACTAATTTGTATGATATGATTATAAAGAACAAATCACATTAGAAGAGTATAAACTGGCTCCTGGTATGATTCCAAATTTAAATTCTGAGTCTAGCACTTTCTTGTTATAGGACCTTGGGTAGAAATCACAAACTACCCTCATAGAAATCAATAAAATTAATTAAAGGTAGGAATATTGGTGGGGAGGGTGAAGGAAATAATTGTAAATATGCTGTCTTGGTTTTCCTTCATCAAGAAAGAACATTCACAACAATCCTTAGACCCAATTTGCAGACATTTGGGCTGAGCAAAATGTAACAAAAGAACAGTAAACCAATCTTTGAAGTTTCTAAGGCCCTCTTTCTTTCAGGTCCTGCTTTAATCACTATTGCTACTACTGCTGATAATATAAATTACACAAATAAATCATTGAGAATATAGCAAGAGAATGTAATAATTAAATGAGTCAAGTTGAATCCAGAGAGGATTCTATCATTATGTTTGATCAAGAAAAGAAGAGTATGCATTTATCAAAGCTACAGATATATTTTCAAAATAAACTGTAAACCCAGTGGAAGGTGGAGAAAAGTTTCAGAGTGATGAAAAGTAAGAAATGGGAAAACAGCAATACAGGATGAGATTTAATTTAGATAAATGTAAGGTAATACACAGAAGGGATGCCAAGAGAAAGAAACAAATTGAAGAGTATTGGTTAGAGAACTCCTTTTGGAGATTAACTATGGATTATTGTGGGAGAGAATTTTTGCTACATGACAGTGAAGTAAAAACTAAATGAAATATATCTTGTAGTAGATGAAGAGGATTATTAACTTTTTATCCATATACCTAGAGTTTATTTTTAGCAAACAAATAATCATTTTAAAAAAACAATAATTTTAGTAGCCAGATGTTATTGAATACACACTAGACATTGTATTAAATTATCTAGTCTTGAACACTCAAGGAAATCTGAAGTATTGTTACTCTCTTCATTTTACTGTTAGATTTAGAGATGTTAAGTAATTTTTCAAGTTTACACAGTTGTATAAGTAGTGGAGCAAAGATGATATAAAATTTGAAAATTCATAGCATAAAATTTAAATTAGAGAAAATAAAAGGAAAAATACAAAAGCACTACATATTAATATGTAGGAATTAAGGGTTTTAGTAAATTATGATTTTCACAAGTGATATTTGCTACCATACATTGAGCATTGATTGACTTTGTGCTACGTACTCTTTTCCATAGTTTACTAGTTTTTATTTATTTAATCCTCAAAAATCATATGTGTTAGAATTATTATTCCATTTTGAAAGTTCGGGACACTGAAGTTGGGAACAATTGTGTAACTCATCTTGGTCATACAGTGTATAAGTGGTAGAGCTGCGATTTGAACCTAGTAATCCCACTCCTAGCTTCTGGAACAGTGCTAGTTACCGCTGTGTTATATTGAATCTAGTATTGGGAAAAGGGTGTAAACACAGAGTAGAATATGATGAAATGCAAGAAAATGGAGTTATTGAAGGACTATGCCTAATACATAGTGTAATTATTAATAAATATTTATTAAATGCATAGAAAACAACCTAAATGAGTTTAGGTAAAGTTTAGAATCAGCATTCACTCATTGAGAAAATAAAAATAATAAACCGATATGCTATCTTTCTTCCTTCATTGACGATAGTTACTGGCACATACTATATGCTGGATACTCTTCTGGTGTGAGGGATACATTTTTGAAACAGACAGAAATGGTCCTATAGTCACAGACCTTCTTTCCCAGAAAATACTAAATAATATTTCACCAAGGCTCAGATATTTACATTTTTATTCCTGATTATATTCAGAAATATAATATTCAGGAAGCAAGCTCCCTGCTGAGCAAGAAGGCTGATATGAGACTCTATCCTAGAACCTTGGGATCATGACCTGAGCCGCAGGCAGACGCTTAACGGACTGAGCCACCCAGGCATTCCAATGTTTTATCTTCCTATTAAGTGAGAAAAAAAACGGGAGGGAGAATTATTATAAACATAATTTCATACATATTTCTAAATTTCTAAATATCCCTGGGAGAAAACCTCTGGAAAAGCAACTATTTTGCCACACAAGAAATCTGCAAATAATAAAGTACAAAATTTAGAGCACACGCTAACAGTGGCCTGATGAAGGCTTGAAAAATATGAGGACCTGAAAGACTGAAAATAGCAAGATTCAAAGGAATTCCATGTTTTCTACTCTTTCCTGTTTGTCAGTCCCTCTCTGGCACTAAAGAAAAACACATTAAATCATTCAGTTCAGTGAAGTATAACACTGCAAATGGTTATAATGTGTAGATGCAGTCCAAAAATCAAACTGAATTATAGGCAAAGCAAAAGTTTCATTACATGAAAGATTAACTATGGAAATCAATTAATGGAACAGCTAAGTCCAGCCCTGGGTCATATGAATCAAATAAAATAGTCTCTGGTTATATTTGTGGGTGTATGTGTGCATGCATGTGTCCATAAATTAAAAATCATCTTCATACAACAGAAATGACTCCACTAAAACCTGTTTACATACTGGGACTGCAAACAAATACTTTAGGACACTATTTTTGGTTTCTAAAAGGAAAAGTCACACGAACAAAAAACTGTATCACAGATTTTGAGAAATATAAAATCTTATTAGGAAAAAGACTGACACAAAATTAATAAGAATGTTTAACACTCCTGATAAATATTGTCAAATTATTTTTATAAAAGAAAACTAAATTATACAAATATTATATATACATATATAAATTATATTTCTGTCTTCACATTTTAATACTTTTATAATTTTATATATGAAACATATTCAGTGCATGATTTTTATAATACATGGGAAAAAAACAGGAAAATAAAACTGTATATAAAAATTACTCATTATTTACCTGGAGAAAATAAAAACACTAATTTGAAAAGATACATACATCTTTATGTTTATTACAACATTATTTACAATAGCTGAGACATGGAAGCAGGCTTAAGTGTCCTTCAATAGATAAATGCATAAAGAATATGTGTTATACACACACAATAGAATATTAGCCATAAAAAAAGAATGAGATCTGTGATTTGCCATGATGCAGATGGACCTAGAGGTTATTATGATAAATGAAATAAGTCAAACCGAAAAAGACAAATGCCATATGATTTCACTTAAATGTGGGATGCAAAGAGCAAACAAAAAAAAACCTGAACAACTAAAAAATAAGAGACTCACAAATAAAGAGAACCAACTGATGGCTGCCAGAGGGTGAGTGGTAGGCAAAATAGTCAAGGGGATTAAGACGTCTAAACCTCAAGTTATAAAATAAATATATCATGGGGATAAAATGTAAAGAGAATATAGTAACTAATATTATAGTAAGTTTGTATAGTGACAGGAGCTACATTTATCTTGCTTGCCAATTTAACCACATCTTTCAAAAATGTTATGGTTTCTCTCTTACAAAAATATTTTAATGATACTTATAATTCTTACAATTTTCCCTCTTATAGTCACAATACTTTTATGGATAAATTAATAGGAAATATTTAATTATATTGTTGATGCAGTGAATGGTAGCTTTCTTTCACTGTATTTTCTAAACATTTCTTGCACTATAATCAAGAGTAGTACTGCTTGTGTATCCTTCTTGAACTCAAAAGCCTTCTCAATTAAATGCTTTTTAATGGAGATCTTTAGATTTTCTTGACATACAGTTACATCATTTGCAAATAATAATTGACTTTTTCTATCATCATTTCTTACTGATTTTATTAGCCTAATTATGATTAATTAATTTCTAAATAAACAAGTTACAGAAGTCATGAACTACTTCATTTCATGTAGCACTAGGTTTTGTTGGAAAGAATTTATGTCACTAAGCACAGATAAATATATATATATATATATATATATTCATACTACATCTTTTTGGTATAAGTTAAGTGTATGGAAACAGGGCATAAGTAATATGAGTCAAAAAAAATGTAGCTTGCTTAAGAATATTTTCTTCACTTTCCTGAAATAGAAGGACAGATTTTGCTTTTTCCATGTATTATAAACTCTATTATTATGGAATAAACTCTATAGGAATAAACTATTTTTTTTTCCTAAGTTAACTTTTGTTCATTCCTTGGAAAGGATATAGAAAAATCATTTGAGAAAATTCAGTACGTTTTCATGATAAAAACATTCACTGAACTAGGAATGGATGGGGACCTTCTTTACATGACGAAAGGCACTTATGGTATGTGTGTTTTAGTTTTTATTCATCTAGTGATTTTTTATTTTCTAACCTACTGTTGTTTGAGAGTGTATTGTTTAATTTCCATATGTTTCTTATTTTTTTCCTTCTTTTATTGATTTTAACTTCATCCCATTGAGGTGTGAAGTCTTCAACTAATATACCAACTCCAACGGTACTATAGACACATATTTTATAACTATCTCTTTCTTTAATTCTGTCAATGTTTGTTTCATGTATGTTGGGATTCTATTGTTTGTTGTATATACATTTATAAATATTATATCACTTTGATGATTTGACACTTTTATCAGTATATAAAACCATTCCTTATCTCCTATAACACATTTTGATATTAAATCTTTATTGTCAAATATTGATATAGCCATCCCAGCTCTCTCTTGATTACTAAATAGTAACATGGAACATTTTTTCCATCCTTTCACTTTCAACATATTCATGTTTTTTAATCTACAGCTAGTCTCTTATAAACAATATAGAGTTGACTGTGTTTTTTTAATCCATTCCACCAGTCTCTTTAACTTGAGATTTTAGTCTGCTGTCATTTAAAGTAATTACAGATAAAGAAGGACCTCTGCTATTTTGTTGTTTGGTTTCTGTATATAGTATACCCCTTTGTCCTTCATTTCCTTTATTACTGTCTTCTGTTGTGTTTAGTGCCTTTTCTGTGCACTCATGAATTGCACTTGTGAATTTGCTCTGTGAACTTGTACACTGTGAATTATATTGATTCCCTTCTCATTCTCATGTTTTGATTCCTATATTTTAATGTTTTAAATTTATACAATCAAGTTTGAAATGATACCAAAGTAGTTTCAATATCATAAATTAACTCTACTCCTCTCAGCTCTTTCCTCCACTGCTTCACGCTGATATTGTCACAAATACATATTTATACATTGTATAGCTATTAGATTTATATTTATATTAGATTAGATTTATTGCTTCATAAATTTGTGGGGTTTTTTGGTTTTTTAAAGATTTTATTTATTTATTTGACAGACAGAGAGCACAAGTACACAGAGAGGCAGGCAGAGAGAGAGGAGAAAGCAGGCTTCCCGCTGAGCGGAGAGCCGGATGCACAGCTTGATCCCAGGACCCTGGGATCATGACCTGAGCCGAAGGCAGAGGTTTTAACCTACTGAGCTACCCAAGTGCCCCCATAAATTTGTTTTTTAAAGAATCTAAGAAGCAAAAAAAGAATTACTTTCCAACTTTTCAACTACAAATGTTCTATTTGTTGTCTTTTTGCAATTTCTATCTCTTACTGATACTCCCTACTTTTTCATACACCATTCTCCTGATTTACTTTTATTTGTTTCTTCATGGTTTCCTTCAGTTCTTTGAACATCTTTCAAGTGGTTTGTTTAAAGTCTTCTTTAACAAGTTTAGTATCTGGGCTTTTTCAGAGATTTCTTCTTTTTTTTTTTTTTTTTTTTAAAAGATTTTATTTATTTATTTGACAGAGGGCGATCACAAATAGGCAGAGAGGCAGGCAGAGAGAGAGAGGAGGAAGCAGGCTCCCCGCTGAGCAGAGAGCCCGATGCGGGACTCGATCCCAGGACCCTGAGATCATGACCTGAGCCAAAGGCAGCGGCTTAACCCACTGAGCCACCCAGGCGCCCCAGAGATTTCTTCTTATTAATGGGATATATTTTCATTTTTCTTTTGGTATTTTATATTTTGTTGTTGTTGAGAACTTGATATGTTTAATATCATAATAGAGTAAATTTGTAAATCACATTCTCCTCCCTCCCTAGAGATTACTGATATTACTTGTTGAGGGCTGCAGTGGTCTGTATGTTTAGCGACTTTTTGAAACACCCTCCCCACCCCCCGCCCCGGCAAAGACTGTACTTTTTATCACGTGTGATCACTGAAATCTTTGTTCTATTATCTGTACAGTCAGGAAAAAAAAAAAAAAAAGATGTTTTCTATTTCTTTAAATTATGTTTACAAATGTTAATTAGGAAGCCACTTGAGCCAACCTAAGCACCAAACCCCAGCAAACCAACAGGCAAATTAACACTGTACTTCTGATCTCTATAAGATAATGCATGTATTGTCCACACTCACCACAACCCATACTAGGAACTTGTGCTGCCATTCACACAGTAGCTACCTACCCTGGAACTTGGTAATAGGAACTGTGGCTACTATACGAAATGACAAAATTCCTCACACTTTACCAGCCTTTGTATTCATCAGGCATTCTCCTGGACACTACAATTATTTGATTGGAATCCAGAGGCCTGAAATCACTGATTTTGACAATTCTTGTCAGTTCAATAGTTGTTTTAGTGGCAGGACGATCTCTGCGAGCTTCTTGTTCTGCCATCTTCTGTGGTATTACAGAGGGCAATTTTGAAATGGATAATGAAAAACAATCAATAGGAAAGTCTAGAAAAACTGAATTCATAACAGTAATGAAAGTTTAGAGGAAATTGGGGAATGAAAGAGAATGAACTGAAGAAGTAATTTGATGAAACAGTCTAAAACTCCAAAGAGCAATAAAAGAACTGTAAAAAGCAGAAAGAATAGCGAAGGATCGAGAAACAGCTTCAAGTTCGAGGTCTGTCCTTAAGTAGCTGAGAGATTTTGACATAACATTTAATATTTAAAAACTTTGTTTCTTTCTTTTTAGCATAAAGGCATTATGATCTCTATAATTCCTTTCACCTCTAAAACTTTGAAATTTAAATACATAAAAATAAAAAGTATTAATTTTTTTAAGTTTTCATTTTGAATCATGCTTTACTGCAACCTATAATGCATACATAAAAGACGATAGTCCATGTAAATAAGTTATAGAAATATTTTTACTATTAATCATACATTATTCAACATTTGTTGAATATTTAGTATGTGCTACTTAGTGCTAATCACATGAAATGATTAGTCTTTTAGGCTCAAAGGCAAGACAAAAGTGGTCTGCATTTTTCTTCCCCCAATTTTCACCCCATGTGTTTTATGGAAAGAGATAAATGTTTTTTCCCAAGCAACAGCCTGTGTTGTGATAACTTGGAATCTGCTATCTAAGTTGCAGGATACTCTCAGGCATAGATTTTCATTATTTAACAAAGATGATCTGTGGGAAACACATTAATAAATTCACATTTAAGGTACGGAAAATGAGTGTAATTTTGGCCAATTCATTTGTACTGCATGACATACTGAATTTCTATAGAATACAATTACAAAAATTTATGTTAATTTGTACATTTATATGCATATTTTTATAATTTATATAACATGTTATTAATTATAAAATAAAAGATTTCTACATAAAATATATGTTTTAATTACATATTTAATTATATATTCTATTAACAATGATGTGATTTGGAACTTCTTATTTCTTTTTCAAGTTTTATTTCATTGTTTCCTCAAAAATAATGCTGAAATTCTAAACCAATAAAACTGTAATGAGGCATATTCTTTATATCTAGTGTTAAGATTAAATTAAGCTTGCATTCATTTGGTTTGCCTCTTTAAAATGTAATTTAAAAGCAACCAACTTTTTAAAAAAGATTTTATTTATTTATTTGAGAAAGAAAGAGTGAGAACAACCAGGGGCAGAGGGAAAGGAAGAAGCAGATTCCCCACTGAACAGGGAGCCTGATGCAGAGCTCCATCCCAGAACCCTGGGATCATGATCTGACCTGAAGGCAGGCACCCCCAAAAAAGCATTCACCTTTTAAAATTACAGAAAGTACCTTTATTCTACAGGCTATGCTTCAAGTTTAATGAATATTTGACCATATGCATGTTCATGATTTGATGCATCTTGATGTATCAAAGTATCAATACAGAAAAAATATGTACTTTAATGGAATACTTGTTATTGATAGTTTTAATTTCCATTCATATGGGTGACAAAGATACTTGGAATTCATTGAGATTAATTTTTTGCATTTTCTTAAATGTCTTAAATGTTATTCTCACTCAGAAAAAATCTTAAATGTAATCAAAACATCTTCCTGATACAACATTTTCAAGTAAAACTAAAGCAATTATTTTTTTTTTCTAAAATGAAAATTATTTTAATATCTGATTGTAAGAATTGAGAAGAAACTTGTAAATTATTGTTTTATCATCCAGTATAAAATCAATACAAGTTTTAGGTAAAAAAAGGTGTGACTCTACAAACAATACAGTTTTCCCTATTATCCAAAAAGTACAACACACCTATAAAACATTTCATAAACCAAAGTGACAAAAAGCTAGACTATCTCCCACTTACTGAAGTGTTAGGTAACTTCATTTTCACAAAAGACTTACCTTAGCATTGTAGTGCCTTTCTTCATAAAAGTGAAAATTCTTTGGGGGTTTCTTTCAATCAGCAAAAGCAAATACTAAAGCAGGTCTTTTGTAAAAGTGAAGTGGCCCAATGCGAACTTTTGGAAAGGGGAAGATACCTGTATCACTCTGTACTTTCATAGTGACCATTTATTCTTACAAATGGTAATGCTTTAAGCAAATTCTTCACATTGTCTCTCTCATTCAAGTTCAAGATTTCATTATTATTTATTATATGAGCAGGTGGTTAGAGGACTATGATTTGACTTAAATAGTTGTAAACTGATTCATTTTGATATGATATTCATACTATGTTTGAATACTCTGTGTATGGAATAACCAAATGTTAGGTCACAGTTCAAAAATGGCTTTATGCTTTGATGCTTGGTACAAGAAAGAGTTGTAATGGTGATTGGATTGATATTATAAGTGCATTACCTACATATAAATATGTTAATACCTTTATTTACAATGATGTATTTTATAAAATATTGTATGAGTTATTCATGTCATAGTATATTACATACTTCATTAGTACATATTTAAATATGTTTCAACGTAGGCAGAAATATGTTCTGAAATTGGTGGTACTAGTGGAGTCTTGAAAAGTTGACCATGGCATCCTCCTACTTAAAATTATTAAGGACTGTGAATTGTGCAAGACTAATGAATCACAGACCTGTACCCCTGAAACAAATAATACATTATATGTTAGTTAAAAAACAAACAAAAAACAAAAACAAAAAAACTATTAATGGTTTTCCTTGATTTACAAAATAAAATATAAGCCAGAATTAATTGTTGTATGATACTAAGGATGCAAATAAAATCACTTTGGAATTTAAAAATCTCCTTGAGCCAAATGAAAGTTTAAGTGCCTGCAGTTGATGAGGATGATATGAACATTAATTACATAGTGATAATGATTTATTTTTTTATTAATAGGTCAATTTAGCTCATTTGAAGTCTATTTGAAGTTGCCTTTTCCAACATTTCAAATTCCTCAGCACCATGCTTTGGCATGAAGTCCTTTAGGACGCTCCCAGGGATATAACAATTTATTAGTGGCCATTTATCTATGGGCAGCCACACAATCATCCCCCCAAAAAGAATGCCATCCCAGAAAGCCATTACAGGGTAAACTTCAGGACTTCTACACTCTGCATTTTATTTTTTGGGACATCCTAGAATGAAAGAATGAAATCAATCCTCCTGATTATGAGACTGTGTTAACAACCATAGCTAGGACTGGCTCCAAAGCCCGGCCCCAGGCCACCCCTACTGCAGAATGCTTGAAACAGCCACCTTTTCTTGAGTGATGACTTCTGTCATACCACCAATGTCTTCATATCCACACTGTGGTTCTTGCTTTCATCAAAAAGATACAAAGCTGAACTCTACTTCCTCCAGTCTTTCCTCAGAAAAACAATTGATACATAGTTGTTATGGACTGAATTGTGTCCTCAATTTATATTTTGAAGCCCTAATCTCCAGTACTTCAGAATGTAAGTATATTTGGAGATAGGCATATGAAAAGGGTAAATACATTGAAATGAGGCCGCTAGGAAGGGGCCTTAATCCATTATTATGTGTGTCCATACAGACAGTGAGACACCAGAGATGTTCATACACAGAGCTGACAATTGTATGAGGCCACAGGGAGAGGGAGACATCTATAAACAGGGAGAAAGAATTCAGGAGAAACCAAACCTGCTGACACCTTGATCTTGGAATTCTAGTCTCTAGAACTGTGAGAAAATATATTCTTGTTGTTTAAGCCACCCAAGCTGTGCTCTTTTGTTATGGTAGCCCTAGCTGACAATATTCTTCCTTGTTGCCGCAAGTTACTAAACTGAGATTTGTTTGATTACAGGTTTGTTCCTGATAGACTTTACCTCATGGGCTTTATCATCCTATTCCAGAGGTTCAAAACCTTCGTTAGGGCCAGGTAACACCTCTTGAAACAAAAATCCCGTATCTCTTTCTCTTCCTTCAACTTAAACAATTTTATTCCCTTCAAATGTGTGGACCTTTATAACAATAACATTTTGATGAGTTGCCTTGTGGAACACTGACTTACTGGCATTACTCTACTCTCCAGGCAGGAAATAGGTTCTGAAAATCTCAGACTTCATGTTGCTGAACCACTTACAGAGATTACATATACTTTTTAATATATAATATTAAAAGTATTAAATGAATGATGAATCCATAGACAGACCTTCATAAAATGTAAGTCAATTTTTTAATTACCTGCTATAATATTAAGATTGATAATATAGACAATGATCCAGCTTTACCTCATTTCAGTCATAGATCTTCCTCTTCTTTGTACTTGAAAATGCATTTTTTCCCTTTATATATTAAAAGCACAAATAAATAAAAATATAAAAACACAAAAAGGTTTTCATAGAAAATAAATCCCTATATTTTTATCCAACCCACAATTTTCTGAGCATATTAAACCATAAAAAAAAAATTCTGAGCATAGTGTTAAAACCCTATGAAAATGCACAATGGGAATTTAAAAATAAATCTTGGAAGAGCTGATTGCTAACTCTTGTCAAAGTTTTATTACAGACCTGGGACAAGGTGCTAATGTCCAAGAAAGACAATTCAAGACTTCTTTTCTGACAAATTATTTTTATAGGAAGACCAGATAATTAAAAACGCTAGTAAACTAGGTACAAAAAAAAGAAAGAAAGAAAGAAAGAAAGAAAGAAAGAAAGAAAGAAAGAAAGAAATGAGTGAATCTTGGCCCATTACAGACTGATGTTTACTTAGGTAGTTTAAAGACAAATTCTGTCAGAATCAACTGTTTAATTTGATTTTCAGTAATGCTACCCTTTGTTAATCATATGACACAACAAAGTCCCCACAGATACATAAACATTACCTTTCTCAGGTCTGAGACTGTCTTCTTTCTCAACATTATCCACTAGAGGTTTGTTTTTTGGGCTTTTGTATCTGGAACTTTCTTATCTAACTTACTTTTTTTTCAGACATTACTTAACATTCTTCAAGCAGTAATCTATCCCTTGTATAAGCCTTCCTTGAACTTCAGTAACATTTAAATATTTAAATATTTTATTACACCTCAAAATTGTATAATTTGCAATAATCTTTCCCAATAAATGGTACATTCCTCAGATACAGATATAATATCTTATGTATATTTATATAAATATTATATAAATATTATACTTATATAATATCTTATCTATATTCCTATTTTTTAAATAAACTTACATATATTTATATTTTTAACTCTACATCAAGAACAAAGTGGACCGATATTAAATGAATGTTGAACAAAACTTGTTTGTGACAACAAATTAGAGAAGATGAAAATATTTATTTTTATGAAATATGAGCATTTTTATTTATAAAATATATTTATATGTATTATTAGCAAAACAAAACAAAAATTAACAGAAGATGTATTAATTTTGAAAGAAAAAAAGTGGCCTTGAAGTAAGAAAGCTGAAGGGACTCCATTTTAGAAAGGCTCTATCTCTATTATGTTCTGCTAGACCCCATTTACTCATGTTCCATATTTTGCCTCTGCATAGCCAAAGAAGCTATGTTACCACTTCAAGGGGGAAGCAAGAAAGTTAGTCATTCTCTGAGATTTGTCCCAGACCCCAAACACCTGATAATACCTAAGAAAAGCCAGATCCCAAACATGTTCCAGACAAACCTGGGCTGATGCTGACATCAATATCTTTACCTTCCGCCATTTATGGAAAAATACTTATTGTTCACCTGATAATCACCTTTGATTGGATCCTATCATGGATTCCTGAAGAAACACATACCCTAGATCCTTTTCCAGTGTAAACCCCCAGCCCCAAGCAACAAGACTTATTCTCCTTTCCTTCCCACATATCCTAGGCCCTCCATCTGCTATTCTGCACCTGCCACTCACCCTAGTCAATAAACTCTCTTTCACTTTTTCAGGTTTGCATTTGATTTCCATCCTGCATGAAGCCAATGACCCCTCCTGTCGTGTGGGACAGTCCCCTGGATCCTCTGGCCCAGCTGGCCTGCATCAGTCTCATTAGGAAGTCACAGGGAAAAAAAATGTATAATATTCATAGAAATATCTATGTTTTAAATTGATCTAAGCGTCAGTTGGAAAGGACAATAAGCGCAATATTAGGAAATCATGAAGGAAATTCATTTTTGACCTCAAGTCAAAAGGTCTTGGTCTGAATTCCAAGTCTGTACCTGTTTTGAATTCAGCTTACTCACTTACAAAATAATAACAGAACCCCTGTCTTGCCAGCTTTCTTTACAGGTTTCCTGTGAATACCAAAAGTTAGAAGGTAGGTAAAAGACTTTATCATTAAAAAACATTTTTTAAAATTTTGGTTTAATGAGGATTATAACAGCAATTATGTTTAATAGAGGTGAAAGGATTCCACTTTTTACTCTCTCTCTCTCTCTTTTTTTTTTGGAATAATAGGTTTATGGAGCTATTTTATCGTGAATCATTGACTTCATGTCAGTGAGTTTAATTTAGAATTTTAATTTAGAATAAGATAAGGATGGACCCAAAAAAAGAAAAAAAAATCTTATTTCACTGGCACCTGTTGAGGCTTAACCAACAACATCTATAAAAGCACTAGGTAAAAACATTAGTTTAAGAATTAACATGCATTAGCTTATAGAAGTTCAAGGAACTTGGAGTCCTCAAAATTAGTCTTTGCAGACTGAAATCAATTCATTAGCAATATCAAATAGCAGTAGAAAATAGTAGCTAGAGCAGTATTTCACTAAAAGGAGACTTGGAATAACAGTAAAATATCTATACACACTGGTTTTTTGCTTTGTTTTGTTTCGTTTGTTTTTTAGATTTTATTTATCTATTTGACAGCAAGAAGGGGAACACAAGCCAGGGAAGAGGGAGAGGGAGAGGGAGAAGTAGCTTTCTGCTGAGCACTGAGCCCAATGCTGGGCTCAATCCCAGAACCCTGGGATCATGACCCAAGCTGAAGGCAGATGTTTAACAACTGAGCCACCCAAGTGCCCCTCAATTCTTAAATAAATATTAATAAATATTACTTTTATAGATTGTAGTTCATTCTACAATATTACTCATTTTACTATATACCTATTCTAATGCATTTATTTAAACAAAACATCTGCACAAAACATTAATTTGTTTCTTTCTATAAATTAATTTGTTCAGAGAGAAATACTTTTCTAGAAATACAAATTGAGTATAATTACCAATACTTACATGATACTTTTCACTTCTCAAGCAAGAAATTTAATTTTTCACACATCAGAAGAACATTGTATTGAAATGAATTTTAAACCTAATTTCTTGGCCAAATTCCTATTATAGAAGCAAGACATGCATTCTTGAAAAAAATCCTGTTTACGCAGTTAATGACTCGGTTATTTTGTTACTAATAAATTTGTAAATTATGACAATACATTTATTAGAAGATATATGACTTGGAAAAGAGAAAATACTGTAAAACGTTGAAAATATTTCACTCAATGTACCTGAGTGTCTCAGTCCATCAAGCCTTTGACTCTTGGTTTCAGCTCAGGTCATTATCTTAGGGTAGTGAGATCAAACCCTGCATTGGGCTATGCACTCATTGCAAAGTTGGCTTGGGATTTTTTCCTCTCCTCCTGCCCTTCCCTGGACCTTGACGTGTGCACATGTGCTCTCTCACTCTCTCTCTCAAAATTAAATAAATCTTTGGGAAAAAAAGAAAATGTATTTTACTCATTACAAATGCCTCAATGGCATAAAATTTTTTAAAGCATAAAAGTTGAAGTACATCCTACGTATAATACTTCTGTATATACAATCTAACTTATTAATGAAAATGAAACAATTTAAGATCTTACTTCAATCTTTCCTCATAAAACCTCACTATTCTAATGTTGTTATACCACATATAGTGATTTATGAAAATATTTAATTTGTGAACATATTAATTTGCTAACATAACAGATTTTGTAAATTTAATGTTATCACACAGTGGAGAACAAGCATTACTAATTTTTTAAATGATTAAAATAAGAGAATATATTCTTCTGTACAAAGGATTAAAAAAATCTCTGACAATATTTGGTCTTTAGATAGTGCCTTTTTTTAATTGACACTTGGGGTTTAAACCTGATAACATTGAAATACAGAAAAAAGACAAGAGGAAGAAAATAGTAGAAAGTAAAAGATACTCATTTCCCCCACAAAACCACATTTTAAGTTTTGTAAAGGTATACTTGATCAATTACAGAACTTTAATGACTGCCTGCAAAATTCCAGATTGTAGAAAGCTGAGTGAGCACATATCATTACAATGAGGAATTTTATAGTTAGAAGAAAAGTTAGACATTTTCTATCTCCCTCTTTAACAATTCAACACTGAAGGTACCCAGGGTTCTGTCCCAAATTCAGAGGAAAAAAAAAAAACTATAACTTGTTTCCTTTATAATATGTCTATATCTCTTCTCTTCTCTATTACATTTTTTTTACCTTTGTCTACTTGAGAAATCTATGACCTCTCAAAGTTTAAGACTATATAAAATAATTAATCCTTTGTATTGTTTCACTTCTTTTTTTTATATAATTTTTTATTTTTTATAAACTTCTTTACTTAGAATTTACTTAAAATAAGAGGTATTTGTTTTACAGTTTATATTTGTACTCAATATATCCTAAATAACGCTCCTTTTTAGGAGAATATTTCCATACTTAATGTGTCATTAATTGTATTCCAATATATTAAAGATATTAACAACACACACACAAAAATCAAAATAAGAAATCCACAAAACACCTAAACAAGTGTAAGCCCTGAGTCAGAGGGAAGTGATTCTACTGTTGAACGTCCCCTTAAAGCTATTTCAAGCATTATGCATTGTTTAGAGACTGTATTTCTTACTTACACTTTTCAGATCATTTACATACATTTTTAAAGTTTTCAAAAAACCCTCATCATTTTATATTTGCTTTCTTTGTGAGGATATGACTTTGTTTCTAACGTTTTCCCCCATTTCCAGTGATACTATATGTGTATCAAACATGATGCCAATTCTAGATCTATGGAAATATATATTAGGAATATTTCTTCTGAATATATTTTTTTCATATGTTAAATTTACATAAAACTATGTAAATATTACTCAGAATATTTATGAAATGTCAAAAGCAAAACAATGCTAATAATTTGCTAATTTGCTTTTTCTTAGTGCGTTTATCACAACAGCTATAATATTATGTAAATATATGAAAAATCCAGTATGCATTGACGATTTATAATCTATACTGGCACAAAAATTTGCTACTGTTTTGCCTCTAACACATATGTGGCTATTTTTCATAACATAGCTCAAACAATTTCAGTTGGCCTGAAGAAACTATTATTTTATAAATACAAATTTATTCCGCTTTTATTATCTTACATATACCAATTTAATTTTTAACATAATTCATAGGAATTTTTAAAAATCTATTTTGATCCACAATTTCAAAGACCTACATAAATGAAATATAAGTTTGGAGAAATGAATCTTACTTTTAAAATAATCTCAGTGTGTCATCAAATAAATTATTTATTATTTATCAAATGAATTATTTAAATTGTATTAGCTTCCATTTGTTAAAAGGTTTTTCATAGAATACATGCTAGGAAAAGAAAATAAATCAATAAGAGATACAATAAATTCTCAAATACTTATGAAATAAATATGATATTGAATTAGAAAATTTAAAAGTTGAGTATATTTCATTGATTTATTTTTGAACCTCTAGAGTGGAACAGGAAGCAGAAAACAATATTAACATTTTAATGAGAATAATGGTGCATAGAATTGTCAAATAACTGTTGTGCACCCAAAATCAAAACAAATAAAACACTGTATTTAACCATACTTAGAATAATAATAAATAAATAAATAAATAAATAAATAAATGAAAACTGTAATACTTAAAACAAAAGAAAACATTTGCCTTTCTCCAAATAGTGCAAGAAGAATTATATCATGTCAATGGTATTTATTGAGTCATGTCCCTATAACTGTGGAGGAAAAATGTGATCTTAACCTGGGCCACATCTGGGTTACTATCTGCCTCAGGAACTAAGAGTGAGAGAAAAGATAGTTCTCTGGAATAATCCTTCTCAAAGTTTGTCTTAAAAATGCAAATTCTCAGCCATACCTCACACCTATTCAGTGAGGAACTCCTGTAATGAGACTTAGCAATCTGGTTTTTAATACATTACCCAGGAGATTCTGATAGTTGCTTGAGTTTGAGAACCAATGTGCTGATATAAAATATGGGTTTTAGAACTAGGAGAATACAGAGATTATGGATGATAAAAATAACAGTCACAATAATTTCTTCCATAAACTATTTGTGATGTGCAAATATGCATGTGAGTGTATAAGTGTGGTTTTATTATTAAACAATAGTTTGTTGAGTTATCTGACAGATAATTGAATCCTGTATTCATTTATATCAGTCTTCTGCATAAAATATTGAACTTTATTTCTACATTATTATAACTTTATTTCTTTAAGATAAATTAAACTCATACATATTACAGATATATAAAAATTATGAGATTCATTGACAAATTTACTTCCCTCTTTTCTGTGTTTTCCTAATTACTATTTTTAAATGTGCAAGGAAAACACCTCAGGAATGGTAGTATGAGAGGTCCATAGACTCCTACCTCATAAAAACAGATACACTTCACAAAAACAGTAATGGTTATTACTGGTTTTAAAAAAATCATTAAAAAATGAATGTTTTCTAATTATCCTAAAGGTATATAGCAAATGGAGATACACTTATTCTAGGAGATCAGAAGATATAAATATCTGTAAAACCAGAGACAGGCTTTGGCATTTGAGCCAAGACCTCTTCCCTCTTTCCTGAACTCATCAAGATGGTAGCTCTACACTGGATATATGAAGCAAAGAAATGGCCCTGCCTCCCTCCCCAACTAGAAGTCTAGAGCTAGTTTTTTCCTGGGAGAGGAAGGCTGTCATCTCTTCTCCTTTCCTTCAGCTCCGTAGTAGAGAGGCTCTTTTCCAGACAAGCATGGGTAGGAAATCTGAATTCCCTTCTTTTACCCAGTCCCCCCACTGCATTCATCCCTACTCACACATCAGGTGAAAACCTCACCTTAGAAGACACAAGGCAAGACAATGAAGGCAACAAACCCAACCCAATAAATCTCTCAGAGAACTGGAGTATCACTCAGAGGGAAATAGGTTGCTATTCTCACCGCCAGGACCAGTGCAACAGTGTAGAAATTCTGCCCAAGGGGAGAGGCAAACAACAAGGAAATAGATCTCCATAGCAGTATCTAGGGTGACTAACATTCTTTAGAACAAAATATGGAAAACTTCAAGGCTAACGGGGGGGCTGATGAAAACAACGAACAATTGAGATGGGCTAGTAACTTCATGATTACAACACATGAAACTATACGCAAGCGAGACACTTAACAGAAAATAGAGAAAGAAATAGCTAACAGCAGCCCTCCTAGGATTGAAGCAAGCCTCAAAGAATGCATCAAAATTACTCTTGCAAAATGACCCGAATGTAATTGTACCTGATTATGGATCACTGATTGATCTAGGATGTCATCAAACAGTAGAACAATTAGCTAACAATTAGTGGAAAAAAAAAACAAATGGAAGTGATATCAAAAAAACAGACTGAGGTGTGCCTGGGTGGCTCAGTGGGTTAAAGCCCCTGCCTTCGTCTCAGGTCATGATCCCAGGGTCCTGGAATCAAGCTCGGCATGGGGCTTTCTGCTTGGCAGGGAGCCTGCTTCCTCCTTCTCTCTCTGCCTGTTTCTCTGCCTACTTGTGATCTCCATCTGTCAAGTGAATAAATAAAATCTTAAAAAAAAAAAAAAAAAAAAAACAGACTGAGCTGAACAGAAATCAGGAAGGGAGGCAAAGAGAGCCCTACTTCAACCACTGATAGACTTGGGATGGGGTTTACCAGAAGGAATGTGTGCATGCCCAAGAATAAGTCCCTTGAGTTGAAATATCAAAAGCTGAGCTTTCTTTTGCAGAGAAAAGAGGCTTACTGAAATATTAAGTACAAATTACTAAACATAGTAAGCAAAAAAACTGTAGAGTGGAGATCAGTATTTAGAGTTGTTACTATATATTGTCCAAAATGACCAACTGTCTTTCCAACTCATTCTACAGAGTCAATATTATCCTAATGTCATAATTAGAGAACACAATAAAATATATTCTTTTGGTTATACTTCTTATGGAGATAGTTCTCTTTTGATTATAGATGCAAAAAATTATCAAGAAAATATAAGTACACTTAATCTAGATATATTTATATATATAATAAATTATATGTATATATATTATATATATAATAAAAAATCATACTTTCATTGCACTTTTAATGCTTTTCTTCATGTAGACACAGACACAACAATTGTACGAAAATGATTTTTTTTTTTTTTTTTTTTGGTGTGTTGATTTCTTGCCAGAGCATTGATTAACTCTTGGGAGCTTAGAAATTTGTGATTGGTAATAACTTTCTTTTTTTTTTTTTTTTTTAAAGATTTTATTTATTTATTTGACAGAGAGAGATCACAAGTAGGCAGAGAGGCAGGCAGAGAGAGAGGAAGGGAAGCAGGCTCCCTGCTGAGCAGAGAGCCCGATGCGGGACTTGATCCCAGTACCCCGAGATCATGACCTGAGCCGAAGGCAGCGGCTTAACCCACACTGAGCCACCCAGGCGCCCCGGTAATAACTTTCTTAATATGTAAAATTTTGAGGCTATCAGCTCCCAGATGAGCTGTTTTATCTATAGCAAGTTAATTACATATTTGTGTTCAAATAATGTACTTTTAATTAACACTTACGATATTGAAAGGAATGACTCTACAATGCCTATAGAGTTTAAAACTTCTATTAATATTTTCTTCCAGCTTATTTTCATGTGCATTGTATTTATTTGGTTGGTTTTTTTTTGTTTCCAGGATTTTTTTTTTTTTTTTTTTCCAGGATTAGGTCCAGGTTGTTTTAGCAAAGTTGCATTCCTTTTTTTTTTTTAGTTATTATCACATCAACATTTTCCATGTCATTAAATAGTCTTTTTAGTTTTGAATCCATTCTAGAAGCAGAATAGCTTAGTGCATGTGGTGCCAGATAACCTGTGTTTACATCCTGACTATACTGTTCACTAGCGTTTTTTACCTCAGGCAAATTACTTAACCAATTTGTGCCCCTCTTTCCTAACTATGAATAATACTGCTTATCCCATAGGCATGTAATGGGAATTAAACGAGCCTATATATATATAAAGGTATATATAGATACATACATAAAGTGCTTAGAACAGTCCCCAGTATACTCAATAACTCCTATCATCATTCCTCTTTCTCCTTGAATATCCAGATGACTCCAAGGACTGAAGTATTGACTTTTTAGTGTTATGAAATTTGTCTTTTCACAAATGCACTGATACATTACGAAAAAAACTAGATCTTAAGAAAATAGTGTTTTTTTTAAAATATGCTTATGTATTATGTATGTATTACGTGATATTTTCATGTATGTGGCTTATATATTCCTTTAACCTTTCAAGTAATTTTTATATGGTAACTATTTTTAATTCTAGGTTTAAATTACCTATCTGTTTAATTTTTATAGATCTCAAATAGAGTCAAGCTATCATGATAACTGCAAATTTGAATTTTCCTTCTTTTTAGTGATTTTTTAAAAAGTAATAAGTATATAAGTAACTATATGCACATGGTACGAAATAAATAATATTGAAGGATTTATAGGCTCAGTAGCACACAAGAATTTTGCCTTTTCTTTTTTACACCTCAAATAATTCACCTTCCTGGAGGCATCCATTTTACAAGTCACTTAAGTGAATTTCCACTGTAATTATAAACATGAACAAGAGACTGTGAGCTGTTAGCATATAAAGTTCTTGGGTCTTGAACTTGTTTTTTTCTCTTTTCTTTTTTTTTTTTTTTTGGAAAAATATTTTATTTACTTTTTTAAATTTAATTTTTTTGTTTTTTTTAAATTTATTTTCAGCATAATAGTATTCCTTGTTTTTGCACCACACCCAGTGCTCTGTGCAATCTGTGCCCTCTCCAATACCCACCACCTGGTTCCCCCTACCTCCCTCCTCCCCCCCCTGCCCTTTCAAAACCCTCAGGTTGTTTTTCAGAGTCCATAGTGTCTCATGGTTCACCTCCCCTTCCAATTTCCCTCAACTCCCTTCTCCTCTCCATCTCCCCTTGTCCTCCATGCTATTTGTTATTCTCCACAAATAAGTGAAACCATATAATTGACTCCCTCTGCTTGACTTATTTCACTAGATCTTGTTTTTTTTCTATGAACTGTATTGTAGAGAGGTTTCATGTTAAATGTTTCTGCCTCATTTTTTAAATGCTTAATATCCCTTTTCCCATATCCTTGAGAATTTGATTTTGATTCATTTCACTTACCTGGGTATAACTTCAAGAAAGTTTTACAGATAGGACATCGGTTGAGTATCTTTTCTGAGTAACTGTATTTATCTTTTTCCTGCTTTCATATTAAAAGTAAAAACAAGCAAATAGATATAAAAGCTTGCATCATAGGCATTGTCTATACATCAATATAATGTCTTTTTTTCTCTTTTTTTTTTTTTTTTTTTTAAGGTTGGGGAGCAGAGGGAGAGAGGGAGAAGAATAGAGAGCATCTTAAACAGGTTCCCTGCTTAACGTGGACCCCCTTGAGGCTGGGCTTGATCTCATAAGCCCAAGATCAGAGCCTGAGCCAAAACCAAGAGTTTGGATGCTTTACTGACTCTGTCACTGAGGTGTTCTGGGCATCATAAATAGTGAGACTTGTCATCCCTTTGCTCTGTCCTCATCTTTCTATATTCATTCATGAAATGATCATTTAAAAGACAACAACTGAGATTTTCGGAAGGGTAGATATTAAAAGCGCATTGAATCTCCAAAGATGGAACAACTAAAAAAAGCTAGAATGATCCTTGGCAAACTGAGTTTTAGATATGTAAACATCAATAGACACAACTATTTCTCTTAAAGTAGGAATTAACCACAATCCAGTGCCTACCGTACAGCACCGATATCTAGAAAGATGCCTGGGTTATGAAGGGTATATTGAAAGGAAAATCAACAAAAAAACAAACTCAGGATTTTAAAAATGATATTTAATCAGAGGGAAAAGATACTCAAGGAGAAAGTAATCTGAAAATAAATCTGAGAGAAGAAAATAATTTGAAAATAATTTTACAGAAAAAAACAAGTTACTATTTGGATGCTCAGTGAAATTCAAAATAATATTAAATCCATGAAAGAGAATTGAAGGCCATAAGAAGAACAGTCTTTTTGAAAAGGATATAAAAGGTGAAATAAGAGTAAAATTGAATGAGACCCAATGATAAATTCTTAGGAAAAAAAAAATCATAAAGAAAGCAAAATATCATTAGCAGAATTAAAAACTATTCAAGACAGTAACTATTTGCATAATCTTTGCCAGAAGATCAGACTTGATAATGAAAAAGTTAAACAATGGTGTTGAGAAAAAAATTTGAGAAAATTTCCCTAAGTATTTAGAAAAAATAAAATAAAATAAAATGCAAATGAAAAGAGGTGCTAGATAAGGAGGACAGAGAGTAGGCCATACCTAAATATTATTCATGTTCCTGAGTAGATGCCAGAACAATGAAATAAGTGTTGTCAATAAATAATGCAATTATTAATAGGGAAGAAAATCTTTTTGGAACTGAAAAAATACCTATGTGTATAGGTCAAGAAAATTTATCATATTCCATACAAAATAAATGGTATAAATTAATGAAAATACATCCATAATGGACAGAACATTCACACATATACATATGCATGTGAATAGGTAATATATGTATATGAAAGAATTAAAAATTAAAGACATTATAAGATGTAGAGGGGCACCTGGGTGGCTCAGTTGATTTAGCCTCCCACTCCTAGTTTAGGCTCAGGTCTTGACCTCAGGGTCATGAGATTGAGCCCTGCCTCAGTGCAATATCTGCTTAAGACTCCCCTTCTCTACCTCTCCCTGCACTCTTTAAAACTGTCTTTAAATGTCTTTAAAAAATAATTCGAATGGCCTTTGTCAAAAGTTCAGAAATAACATAAATAAAACCAAAAAGTCATCAAAGTAGCAACAGTTTATTGTGTACACAATAAAAAGACAGTTTGCAAACTGGGAGCACTCAAACCAAAATGTGGAATGAGGCTCAGGAGTATAAAGAAGCTTACTACAGTGAGAGAGCTGTGATTGTTTATTCTTCACAGTAATTGGGTATAATACTAGAATTTTTTAAATTATGGGGAATTGGTCAGTGGTTACTTCATATCTACCTTGGAAAACAGTCTATGTTTTACTCATGATTTCCAGAAGTATACACAAGAGATGACCCAGGTCAGGTTAGTTTTGCAAAAGAAGCTAAATTAAGTTTTTGTTTGTGTGGCTAAACTGGTTTTGTTTGTTCAGGGAATTTTCAAGGTTGATCTTCATTTGGTTTTGATTTTAACAACCTTAAAGATGTTATACCCTGCCTAGTATTTTGTCTGATACAGATCCTTCATCTCCTACTTAAAAGACAGAGAGAGGGAGAAGAACAAATTGCCTATGTTATAAAAAAAAACACAAGTTGTCCACTGATAGTTTTTTCCCATCCAACTCAATCAGTTTTATAGTCAGTGGGTAATCCTTCAGTATTCTGCCAATAGATCTCTTACCAATCTAAATTTTGGTTTAGGTATTCTTATCCTCACATATTTTGATGCATGGGGGAGCTGCTAAACATATGTGTTTATAATCCTGACTATTAACTGAAAAAGCTTTATATGTATACATTTTCTCATTTCTTTACAAATAAAGTTTCATCAGGGAAAAAAATATATCTTATATGTTCTCATAAATTATAAAGATGCCTCCTTATTCAGAAATGTACTTTCTGGCTGGCCCTTGGATGACTGGGCCTTTCAGATTTCTATTCTTATGGAATTATGTATTCTCTAGAAAGCAATGTAGCTGCCTTTCTATACATGTGAGGCTGACACTTACAAAAAGTCACCTATAGCTCCTACTAAGTATTGTTCATAAAGACAGTTTTAACAATAGCTGTTCAGGGGCCCAGAAGGCTTAGTGGCATTCCAGTGACCCCAAAAGGATTAACATGCTTCCATGATTTTCTCCTAGTGACATTTAGTATATTTAGCTTAAAAAGCTAATCAATCATGCCTTATGAGATATGCCATTTAAAAAATAGTTTGGCCAAGAATATAACTCAATATATTTAAGTGAATAAAAGCCGTGAGAATGATTAAAATGGAAATTGTCTGGTTGGAGGAAGTAGCTAGTTAAGTGCCACACAGGGTTACCGTATCTATCTCATATAGATAGATCAGCAGTACCATTATAAGGAAATCCATCACTGCAATTTACATACATCGGAATATTTAAAGGTACTGGAAACACTGGTAGGGAAAATCACCTAAAGTGAACTAAAAGGAGATATATGAAATGTGAGCTGAACGTCAAATGAGATTCATCTATAGTGTAGGAGAGAAAATTATTTGAAATTCAATAATTTTATAGGCAAGTATTGTCTGGAAAGCAATATTCTAAAAAAGACTTAGATGACCCAACTAATCATTTTGAATCAATTTCATGTTGTGAATTAATTAAAACTTAATGACAAATGTTGAATAGGATTAATCATTAAAACAAATAGATACAAGAAAATTTTACAAGAGTAGAAAGAAACTTGCTAAGGAAAATGTTTGCATTTGCATTTAATTTCCCAGCTGTGTTTTCACATCAGTGAGAGGATGAAAATAAAGCAATATTAACATTTCTGGGAACTAATCCCAGACACCCACATAATCCTTAAGGCAAGGAAGGAGAAGCTAGACATGTTATTCCAGAAAGAATTGAAAGAAAAAGACATCTTAGAAGTCTTTTTTTTTTTCATTTATATTTGCATCCATATCATGTATAAGATGTTATCACACTCTAATTATAATTTAATTCACCAGATATCCTCTGTGTCTTTTTACAAATTCAATTACTTTGACCCTTGGCTCACCAGTATAATGATACCTGATTATGTTCTTTTAGACTATCCCTTTGCAAAACTATATTTTTAAAATTCCCCCACTTTTTTTTTTTTTTCATAATCTTTGCCAAAAGAGGAGTGGAAATTTTCCGCCAAGTTAAGTAGCTTTATTCCAATGAAAAGCTTGTCTACATGCCATGTGGGTTTTTTTGTTTGTTTTTCACTTTCTTTTTCTGATATAGTATGTTTTCCATCCTAGTCCATGAGGTCATGGTCCCCAAAATATAATTCCAGGAGACCTTGCATTGCAAGAAAAAGCTCAGAGTTTGTCTACTGGAAATGAGAAAACACCTGACAGCACCTGGGACTTGGACCCATCCCCTTCCTGACCCAACATAAACAGTTCAACATTTGGGGCACCTGGGTGGCTCAGTGGGGGTTAAAAAGCCTCTGCCTTCAGCTCAGATCATGATCCTGGGATCCTGGGGGTCTTGGGATCAAGCCCCGCATCAGGCTTTCTACTCAGCAGGGAATCTGCTTCCCTTCCTCTCTCTCTGCCTGCCTCTCTGCTTACTTGTGATCTCTGTCTGTTAAATGAGTTAAAAACAAACAAACAAAAAAACTTTTTTAAAAAGCTCAACATTTAACCATTTAAAGTTTCAGAGTTTTGTTTCTGATGCCAACTATTAATGAAACTATGTACAAGGATTATTGGTAGATCAATATTTTCAGAATATAAACATAGGATTTTTAGTGGCTTTCATGGGAATTTCAAAGTCTTCACTAAATTATTCTTTCCACATCTCTATCATCAGTGCCCTGAGTTGAGTAAAATCAGAATAATCTCTTTTTTAGACTTTAGTAATAAATCTCATTTATTAATTCATTTAACAAGTACTATATATCAATCCTTTCCAGGTTTGTGATTGGTGCTGAGTTAAAGAGGTGAATGAAATACCTAAAGTCTTAAAGAGCATGCCATTCTATTGGGTTAGGTGGGAGGGTGGAGGAAGAAGACTGAAAAGTACATAAACTATCATCTGGAGATTATATGAAGGAAGGTAAAGTAAGAGACTGATAAAGTGCCATTATTTATAGGATAGTTGGGGAAAAAGACCTGTTGGATGGGGACGAAAAATAAGAGAGATCAAAATGCAGTAAAAGAACAACTTATGTGCACATCTATGCTGTGGTGGTGGGGAGGAGACAGTAATATCAGATAAAGGGAATACAGCAAGTAGAAAATTTCTAAGGCAGGAGCTTGCTCCCTATGGTCAAGGTTCAGCATAGAGATCAATGCACTGAGAAGATGGGTAGAGGAAGTAAGCAAGGTTGAGGGGTAGTCAGGAATTTAACAGTCATTATGTTGTGCAAAACCTTGTTAAGAATTTGGATTTGATTTTGAGTGTGATAAGAAACTAATCATTTACTTTATAATGGCATTTCTCTGTAGAGACTAGTCTATGGAATAAGGGCAGAGCAGGAAATGGAAGTGGAAAAAATTAGAAAGGTGGTTTTGGTAGTAGTCCAGGCTAGAACTCATTCAGATACATATATCAGAATTAGAACACATCTTTTGTTTGGGTATAAATATAGGCAAGAAAGGAAAATCAAGGATAACTTTTTTAAAAACTTTGCTTTGAATATTTGGACAAATGGAATTGTTGTTGCCCTAGATGGGTAAAGACTGGAAATGGAGAAGATTTGGTAAATATTAACATTTAGGTACCTATAAACATCCAAGTGGAGATATTGAGTTGACATTTAAAAGAGGGGGTTGATTTTGGAAGTATAAAATGAAACAATGAACTTTCGGGGGGTATTTTAAACCATGGAACAGGAGTTAACAGAGAGTGAGGAGCTCACATGAATATTCTGAGTTGTGAATACTTCTCTACTCTACTGTGTAAAAGTCAAGAAAGATGAAGAACATCCAGTAAAAATATAAGAACAAGTAACCAGTGAAATTGGAAACAAGCAAACTGTAGAATATGTCTGTAGGAAGCCAAATGAAGAGAGTATTTCACTAAAAAAGAGAAAGACTCAGCTGTTATCAAATACTTGGACATTAGACAAAATTATCTTACTTTCTGAAGTTCTTGAAATTGCCCTTTTTTGTAAGCAAAATAATGGTTGTACGTAATCAGTTTTTCCTAGATCATCCCAATGCCCTTTTTGCACTTTGGCTTCCATTTTCCAATGGAAAGAAAAACGTACATTTATGTTCCAAGCTGACACAAATAAGTTCTCAGGGCATTTTTCTCCCTTCTCTCTTCCTACCCTCCTTAAAACATCTATTTCTTGCTCCAGCGATCCTGATTGTGCATATAATAGAGCGACATTATTTATTTTAAATAATCAAAAATCATCGGTTGCTTGCTCTAACATTCTATCTAGTCATTTTACTACAAAAAAGTGTTGCTTTATATTAGTAAACTATTTAAGTTTATTCTTTCAAACCTGGAAAGAAAAAGGTATAATGAGATAGACATTAAAATTGCTAGTCTTAATACCTAGTACATGTTGGGGGATAGAGGGACAAATAACCCTCAGGCTTTCTTTGAAAAAAAAAAAAAAAGAAAAGAAAATCCCAATTTATCTACTAAAATCAAGCTGCACCTGTTTGCCTCTATAATCAACAAAGCACAAAGCAAACTTTATTTCTCCCAGTGCAGAAATTATGGCTTGTGTCTAAAAACACAACATTTTTAATTAGAGCTGGTATTTTTTTCTGTTTGTTTTCTATCTATCTAGAAGAGACTAGTTAGTATATAAAGCTGACATTGGGAGAGCCACCAAAACTCAGCAGATGACAGCGTTAGACAAAAAAGCAAGGAGCAAGAATTTAGTCAGCAGCCCAGCGAATCCTGGTCATGCTGTGAGCATTCATTATAGGAGACAGCCTAGTGGATTAGAAGATTTTTTTAAAGGATTAAGAGATTCAAAATGCCATTTTTTTTCTTTTTCTTTTTTATTCCTCACAATAGACTTCATTGTGTAAATTGATTATGAAATGTTTTATGTCTGAACATTAAGTAGAACATGAATGTAGCATTAAGGAAGACTGAGTACACTTTTAACTGAAAACAAGAACAACAATCACAAACACAGGACTCAGAATGCAATGTTCTTATGTGTATTGTTCTGGTTCTGAAGGAGAATTTGAGGTTTTGATTTATATTCTCTTTGAGGTGACCTCTGTCCATTTCTCACACTTTAATGAGTTTCTGCATGCCCTCTGAGTCTTTCCCTTTGGTTGGGAATCTCCCTGAAAAAGCTTTCCAAAGGACATTGAAGTTTTGGAAAAGGAGGAAATGTTATGTTTTTTTTTTTAAGATTTTATTTATTTATTTATTTAACAGACGGAGATCACAAATAGGCTGAGAGAAAGGAGGAAGCAGGCTTCCTTGCTGCGCAGAGAGCCTGATGCGGGGCTCCATCCCAGGACCCTGAGATCATGACCTGAGCTGAAGGCAGAAGCTTTTACCCACTGAGCCACTCAGGCATTCCAAGGAAATGGTTCTAAAGTAAGGAATGTAAGTGGCCAACAAATAGGAAATTCCTTTTAGCTCACTAGTAAATAAAAGAAATAAAAAATGAATGAGATTGTAAATATTAAATATTTACGTTATAAATGTGGTAGGTTAAAAAAAGTGGCAGCACAATTTCCAAAAGGTTATGGGTAAAAGATAATCATTCCCCAGCAGTGGAAAAGGGTGTATTTCTGGGGAGCAATCTAGCATTAAAAGTCAAAAAGTTATCATGCATTTTTTTTTCTTTTAAAGATCTTATTTATCTGACAGATGGAGATCATAAGTAGGCAGAGAGACAGGCAGGGCAGGATGTGGAGGTGGAAAGCAGGCTCCTTGCTGAGCAAACAACCCAATGCAGGGCTCCATCCCAGGACCCTGGGATCATGACCTGAGCTGAAGACAGAGGCCTTTTTTTTTTTTTTTTAACCCACTGAGCCACCCAAGCACCCCCATGATGCATGTTCTTTAATAAACAATTCTAAGTGGAGAAAACGGAAAACGGAAAACATTCTAAACCCATTGATAGTGGACTAATGAAATACAATGGGGTTGTATTACAGAAAGAAAAGTTAAAAAAAAAGCTATACCAAAAACAAAAAGAAATTTACATGAAAATATGCTTATTTTTTTAATGTTAAGAGAAAAATATGAAAATACCATATAGAAAATAATTAATGAAAAGCTCTAAAGATCTGTGAAGATATATCTAAGGAATAATGTGTGCGTGTGTGTGTGTGTGTGTGTGTATGTGTTATTTTAAATGGATAATCAATGTTTTTCTCATTGTTTTGTGGGATTTCTGGTTCTATTCATGTTTCCCTCCTTTTTTAAAGTATGCGATATTTTTACATTTGAATGATGTAAGTCTGTTCTGTAAATCTGTGGAAAAAATTGTTTTGAGTGTTTTAGTGACTATTGCCTTTTCATAGTAATATCACAAACCAAAGAAACCCTTGTGACCTTGAATTACTCAACATATCTCTGACTACTTAATCAGGAAACACCACTTGACATAACTGCCTCTATTGAAGATGGTCTGAGAAAGACCTTTTGAAATTTCCACATCTCAACTGTTTACACAGTGTCACCTCCCATCCCTAGGCAGCAGAACTGTAATTACATGCATATGAGTAAAATGTGTTTTGGTATTTGGGTTTTCCCCTCACATTATTAACTATTATTATCCATAATTTATTGTACAATTATATCTTATTTATAGAATGTTAACTAGAAAGAGGGTACTCCTTTGGTTTCTTTGGGTTTTTTGTTTGTTTGTTTGTATGTTTTTTTTTAAAGAATGTTTTTTTTTTTTTTTTTTTTTTTTTTTTTTTTTTTTGATTGAAAGAGAGAGAGAAAGCATCAGAGTGGAGAGGGTCAGCATCTTGGGAGAAGCAGACTCCTCACTGAGCAGGGAGCCTGATATGGGACTAGATCCTGGGACTCCAGAATCATGACCTGCGCCGAAGGTAGTTGTTTAACTTGGGTGTCAGCCGGGCACCCAAGAGGTAATCCTTTAAATCACAAGGTTACTTAGGGGGTGTTCAGACTTAATCCCTAATTAATTAACTCTACATTATATTACTAAAACACTTTACTGCATTTGGGTTAAGGCAACCGTGTATGATTTAAAAACAAACACATGTTCTGTTTTTGTATTAGGCAAACCCTGGCATCGAATTCTCTGATTTTGGTTTTTCAAACTCCATCAGTCCTGAATTAATTTTGTGAGGGAACATCTGTGGGAAATCTATAGTGGTTCCAGCAGTCACTGCTGGGAGGGTTAACCTAATGGTCAAATGATTTTTTTTTAAGTTTTTTTTTTTTTTCTTATTTATTTGATAGAGAGAGAAAGAACACAAGCAGGGGGAATGGGAGAGGGAGAAGCAGGCTTCCTTCCTCATCAGGCTTCTGATGCAGGGCTCAAAACCCAGGGACCCTAGGATCACGACCTAAGCCGAAGGCAGGCACTTAATGACTGAGCCACCCAGGCTACCCATGGTCAAACGATTTAACTAGCTGAATTTAAGAATGCTTATCAGCACTTTTTTTTCATTATAACAGATCTTAACTCTATATGTATTACTTTTTAAAGCACCTTTATTGAAATATAATTTGTAGAACATAAAACAATTCAATTCACCCATTTGAAGTGTTCAATTCAGTTTTTTTTTTAAGTATATTCATGGAGACATGCAACCATCACCACAATCAACTTTTTAATTTTTTTTTTTAAGATTTATACACCACGATTTTAGAACATTTCTACAATTCCAAAAAGAAATGCCTTACCTATTGTTAGTCAATCCACATCCACCCCAACCTTCTGTATGATATTGAAAAGAAGTATTAAAAAACATTGTTTCTTTTTCCTGGTCTTGGGAGGAAACTATTCAGAAATTAAGTATAATGTTAGCTGTAGGTTTTTCAAAGATATCCTTCATCAATCAGTTTAGGAAGTTCCCCCTTACTTCTAGTTGTTGAGTGTTTCTATCACAATACTTTTTGGATTATGTCAAGTATGTTTTCTGCACCTACTCAAATTAGCATGTATTTTACGCTATTTTTTACACTATTTTTTTACGCTATTGCTGTGGTATATTACGTAAATTGATTTTCAGATAGTGAACTGATCTAAGATTCACAGGATAAATCTGACTTGGTCATAATGTATAGTCCAAGTTTTAGTTTAAAATTTCAGGAAAAGTGAGCTATTTTGAGGAGATAATCTGATTGTCAGAGGTACTGCCTGCCACTTATGATGTTGCTGTGGGAGGTAAATAAAATACTTCTGTACTTAATCAAAGGTGAAGTTTGAGGTAGCAGATGATTTACCCAAGTGAGGAATCCTGCTGTTGCCTGACCTTATAAAGGATTTTTGACAACAGACTTCTTTATTTACATCGTAATACTCTATATTTTGAAATAATAGTTGCCTTTAGTTATTCTTTGTATCAATATAGTTTGAAATGATTTGAATTGCTGCTAGTCCTTCCCAAGCAGGGCACCAAAATTAGAGAGAGAGGAGAGCGAGGAGAGAGAGAGAGAGAGATTATGGGTCAACACATTTTACTCTTAATTTAGATTCAACTAGGATCAGAAATACCTTTAGCTGCAGGTAGCCCCCATGTGATTCTGCTTTGGTAGTTTCAGAAGGGATATAAATTATTGAATACAGCAAGCCTGGCCAATTTGATGAATAGCTATTCACCTCAGTCACTTTATTGAATGACTAACCTGCCAAACTGCTGAAAGAGTTTTTGCAGTTTTTCACTTGTTCCCTGATGGCTTTTGTCTCTGCTCCTGACCCCCGGGCCTTTATATGAAAATGTATAGAAGTTTTTTCTAATCTAATATATTGTCCACTATGGATTGAAAACACAAATCTAGTACTTATGTCCATTCCACTGCCCACCTCAGCATTTGCCTCTACTTGTTGTTAAAATAGCAGGACAAAAGTAGCACAAATAAAATTGTAAATTTAAGAGAAGGCTTTCTGAAGAAGGTAACTTCTTAGTTTTGCAAAACTTAAATGAGACACAGGACAGGGAAATGTGTTCAAGGAGAGAGAGGAGCTTTTTAAAAACCATGGTTGGAAAACTAAGCGTGGCAAGTTCCAAATATGTTGAGTCAAAATCTGTGAGGATGAAAAGGCTTACAAGTAGGAAAAAAAAAAGAGCAAAGCAAAAAAAAAAACAAAACAAAAAACAAAACAAAAAAAACGATGCTTAGAAGTTTAGCACAGAAGATAGCATAAGCCTCAGTTTGATTCCCAAAGTCACTGAGAACCATTGAGGGATTTATAGCAAGATAGTAACAGTTTTGGAATTTACAAATATTACCCTGTTGGCAGGTTAAAGATTAGAGCTGAAAATAATTAGGATACTTTGCAATAATCTAAGCAATAAATGTTATAAGATTAATCAATTAGTAAAAATGTAGATAGAAAGGGGACATTTTTGAGAGGTATTTTAGTGAAGGAAAAATCAGGGAAATAATTCATTCCGAGCAGTGCAAAGATCTGGGCCTGGAAAACTGTGCTCATTGCATAGAAGAAATAAGGGAGGAACAGTGGCTTGAAAGAGATAATGAAAAATATTGGTTTATTTTGGATTTAAGATGTCATTCGAGGGAACACATATAGCAATTTATCAAACTCTGTGTGTGTGTGTGTGTGTGTGTGTGTGTGCGCATGTATGGATTTGAGCTTAGAAGGGAGTGATGGATAAAGATGGGGGCATATGTAATTGAAGTCATATATCCCACATGACAAATGAATTAGTCACAGAAAAAGTAATAGGCACATTGGAAAAATAAGGGAAGAGAAAGGAAGGTACATGATGGAGCCAAGTCTATGTTGATTGGCTTCTGTTTCAAAGAATTGAATGGGAATGTTGTAACTGCCCAATACACTCCACATGACAGTTGTAACTGTCCAACTGTCCAATAACATATGCCTGCACACACACACACAAACACACACACCATAAAATATTCTTTGTCTCTTTCCCTTTCCTTCTCCCCTCACAAAATAATTATGGAGAGAGAAGACTTGGCCGGAACTCCCACGTACTGAAAACTTGCCCGCACTAGAAAAGCCTTTCATTCGCTCTCTGATTGCAGGTATCTTTGCTGGCATTCTATGATGTAGCTGCACCATCACTTAGATTTCCACCACCACCACTTAGCCTATATCAGTCTCTTTAGTGTGCCACACAGGAATGAGAAAGGGCACACAGTTGTAACAATGCCTAGGGAGGTATTAAAAACAGAAAAACAAACGTGGGTAAAAACTAGTAGAGCAGCAGTCAGAGTTATCAGACAATGCTCTGCCCACATGAACATAGAGAAAACTGATTGTGGAGGAGAATGGGTAAATTGGCACAGGAAGTAAAATAAGAGCTAAGAAAGCAATTGGTATATTGGTATGCTCACTCTAAAGTCGAGGTTATCATAATCTCTGAAGAATTTGAATGCCACTCTGGTATGCTGTCACAAAAGGGTCCAAGAGAGAAAGTCACTGTAAACAGATGTGTGTTCTGGTCTGATGACATACAGTCAACAAAGCCTGGAGTTTTAGGAAAAAATCTGCTTCTGCTACCATGATTATCTCCATCTGAAAGCTCCTCTGGATATCAGCACACTAACCATGGGGGGAATATCTAGATGAAACTAATAAGTTTTATCAAGCCCTAACTTTGGAGTCTTAAGCGCCGCAAAACACCACTGTAACAGATGCACCTGGCAAGACTATCTACAAAGTAGGTACGCTGGCTGTATGTAGAGTTCAAGCTAGTGAAGTGGGACCTAGTGCTTACACAGTAGATGCACAAAATACATCTCGGGATTTAGATTAGACTGCTATGCCATACTGGAGCAGGCAGAGAAATAACCCTCCAAAGATTCTGTGTCCTAATCCCCAGAACCTGGTGAATACATTATGTGGCAAATGGGCTTTGCAGAAGTAATTAATATGCTGCCCTTAAAACAAGGAATTTATCCTGGATCCAGGAGGGCCCAATCTATTCATATAACTGCTTAAAAGCAGAGAACATGGAGTTGGAGATACTCAGCAGAAAGGGAAGTAGGAGGGGGGACTCAATTGCCCATTGCTGGAGGGGAGGCTACATGGAAACATGAAAATGAATGTAGATAGATCTTGGAGCAAAAACTGGCCCAAGACTGACAGCCAGGAAGGAAATGGAGGCCTTCTTCCTTCAACTGCAAAAAACTGAATGTAGCCAACAACCTGAACAAGCTGGGAAGCAGATCATCCCCATGGTCTCCAGAAAGGACCACAGCCATCCCTACAACTTGATTTCAACCTTGTGACGGACACAGAGGACCCAACCGAACAACACCATACAAAGACTTCTGACTTAGGGAACTGTGGGATAATAAATAGTTGTTTTAAACTGTTTAAATTGAATCCATTATGGCAGCAGTAGAAAACTAGTATGTACATACTAACTTGTGATATTCCTAAGAATTTAGGTAGCACTGATAAAATTATGAAGTCAAGATAATAAGTTCTTACCACTCATGAAAGATAATCCAAGATACGCATTTTATTTCACCTTGAGTATCCCACTGACTTAACAAAACAATAAATACTGAATACAAGTTCAGATGACAAAGACAACTTTAAACTACTTTAGAGACACGATTCAGTAATATACACCAGGTAAGCTATCCCTATGAAAACTATACAATAAAAAAACACATTTTAGGTGTAATTAAGATAAGAAAAATGACTAAGCCTTGGAGAACTACTATATAAGTGGGAAGTATATGAAAAAAATTTGGGTAGTACATGATACTACTGTTAACAGTAGATAATGTCTCTTTAGATCTTCTAGTAACACTTTAAACAGAGATTATTTTAGGAGTCTTCCCTAACATGATGAGATTATGCTGCTACCTTCAGTTAACATTGTTGCTGTTTCAACTCATTCACAGCAGTCTTGGGCACCTGCCCCATCGCCAATCTGAGAATGGCCTCTAAAATCCCAGAAGTTTGCCACAAAAGCATAGTGAACCTACTACCATCACTACACAAAACAACTTATTAGACACCTGGCTCTACATCTCCCTTCTCAGTTCAGAGAACAGCCCGTGTTTTTCACAGGTGCCTTCTTGTTTACTTTAAATAAGATAGAGCCCCTGCTTCCTCCCTCCAACTTGAGATATCCTCTCAGGGAGTGTGGCCAGAATACCAAAGTGTTTTCATAAAATTTCAGGTGTAAGAAAGTTTTAGTGCCTACTCTACACCTCCTCCACTTTTACAACCCCCAAATAACTCCCATAAAATGAATGTTTTACTGTCCCTCTACCCGTCAGTTTTCCTGTAAGTAAAAGTTTAGAAGTGTGTAGGGCCAAAAAGGTTGTAGAGGCAGTTGAGTATACTTTATGATGCTGAGCATGTCAGATTTGAAGCTTCATGGGTTTTAAACACACAGTTCTGAATAACTCTGCCCTCATACCTGATCTTTCTAGCCCAGCGGTCTTAAAAAGGATGGCAATTACCACTTCATCATGTTCAGTGACATAATGATTTGCCTACTTGTATTTTTTTCATGATTTAAAGATTTGCAAGGAAGAAAAAAATAGATATTTTAGGGAATGGCAATTCTGAATTACGAAAATCAGGTACAAGACTTATGGAAGAAACGAATTCCTTCACATCTGAAATGAAAACACCCCAAAACCTACTCTTCTGTGTAAAACTATTCATTTTTTTTCCCCACAGGCATTTCTGATGAAGGTGGGTGGTAGCAGGTCGTCCATGATTAAAACTGAATTTCAAGTAATTTCAGGTATAGAAAGATGGCAGTGATGGAGGGGTGTCATAGGTTCTGATTCACTACACAGAAGATCCAGAGATAAAGGGGTGATGAAGTTCTAAAGTAAGAAGGCAAAATCGTGATTACCCCTATGTATGTGTAGATGTAACACGGTAGTATTTTCTATATATGTTTATTATTCACAAAAATTTAGGGGTAATTTCAGCCTAGAATACTCTAAATCAGGATTCATTGGGATTGCTTGTCTGTGGTCTATGTTTTGTGTTTCAAGATGAATGCTTTTACTATTTTATGTCAGTTTCTAGTCATGTCTGTGAATACAATTTGTGACAATCTTTTCAGTTTTTGTGTGTTTTTCCGGTTTCATTTCTGTGTGTGTGTGTGTGTGTGTATGTGTGTATGTGTGTGTTGTTGTATATACAGAGTCACATGATAGAAGAGCTTTTGCACATGAAACTCTTATTCTTTCAAGAATTTAAAGGATCTATATTATATTGGAAAATTTGTTGATAGAATATAGTGTCCAAGGAATTACAAATAGAAACTCTTTTGAAATCTTTTTTTTAAGTACATAGTTTCTCTTCTGAGCTTATTTAAAACAATGTGAAGGACAAAATATTATTAAGTATCTTAATCTAAAATCAGTTCTTCTGGAAGGAAATATTTTCCATTTTATTTTTATTTTGTCTATTTTATTAATTTAAAATGACTTTTAATTTTATTTAAGGTATATTTAAAATAACTTTCTATAAAGAATGGATTTCACAAATCAGTACTTAAGGATACCTAAGATGGTATCCTTAAAAGATGGCCTTTACCTTCCTATAAAAAGTGAGTAGTAAGAGTTAGTGGCTGTCAGGAATCCATCTTCAGTTGTCGACCTTTGACCTCTCCTTCAGCAGGATTTGCACACATCTAACCCTTTCTTGGAAATGATGCATTGCCTCATTAGCCAGAATATGGGTCTACTATTCACAGACTATGACTCAACATTAATTTCCATTTTCTTGCTTTCACATGAATTTGGAAGGGTTTCAGATTTGTAGCTCAATGCTGAGCTAGGAATCTTATGCTAGATAAGTAAAAATGAAAAAAAAAAATATGAAACTCTAACATTTTCATCAACATAGAGAAGAAACTGAGAATTTGGAAGAAGATGTAAGTGTCTCTCCCAAAACAAGCAAAACATCACATTGCTAGTGCCCATGCAAAAGAAATACGTGTGTGTATGTGTGTGTGCATATATATATAAATTTTAAGGTCATCTATTCCTGTTTTTGTTTGTTTGTTTTGGTTTTGGGTTTTGTTTGTTTGTTTTTAAAGAAAGGGAGAGGTTGGGGTGCAGAAGGAGAATCTCAAGTCGGTTCCACACCCAGTGTGGGACTGTCACAGGTTCCATCCCACAACCCTGAGATTATAACCTGAGCCAAAATCAAGGGTCTAATGCTTACCCTACTGGAGCCACCCAGGCTACCCATAAAGGTTTTTTAAAGAGTGTTTTAGATTCATATCAGAATTAAGAGGGAAAAAAAATAAAGAAAGGAAGAAACTACATATGTTTAAGTGTATAATTAGATGAGTGTTAATGTGTATACACACCCTGAAAACATCACCACATTCAAGACAATCAACATAACTATCACCCCAAATGTATTTAATGCCCCCTTGTAACCCTTTCCTTGCACTTTCCCTATTCATCTTTATACTATTCTCAAGCCAACACTGTCTCTCTTTCTGTTACTATAGATTAGTTTGTCGAGTAAGTACTATTTTTTGTCTGAACTTCTGTATGTAAATCCATAATCATTTTGATTTATCCATCTCATTGTGTATAAATACTTGATGAATTTTTATTTTCAGGGTCATTCTTTTTTTGTGGACATTCCACAATTTTTGTATCCATTTACCAGTTGATAGACATTTGAGTTGTTTCCTGAGTGAGATAAATCAAGCAAGAGAGGGTCCTGGTTGGCTCAGTGGGTTAAAGCCTCTGCTTTCAGCTCAGGTCATGATCCCAGGGTCCTGGGATCGAGCCCCACATCAGGCTCTCTGCTCTTCAGGGAGCCTGCTTCCTCCTCTCTCTCTCTCTGCCTGCCTCTCTTCCTACTTGTGATCTCTGTCTGTCAAATAAATAAATAAAATCTTTTAAAAAAATCAAGCAAGAGAGTCAATTATCGTATGGTTTCACTTACTTATGGAACATAAGGAATAACACAGACGACATTGGGAGATGGAGAGGAGAAGTGGGCGGGGGAAATCAGAGGGAGAAACACATCATGAGAGACTATGGATTCTGAGGAACAAACAGGTTTTTTTGGGGGGAGGTAGTGAGTTTTGTGGTGGGTATTATGGAGGGCGCACATTGCATGGAGCACTGGGTATGGTGCATAAGCAATGAATTTTGGAACACTGAAAATAGAATAAAATTAAAATAAAAACCCACCTAAGTACAAGTAGTTGTGTGGCATATTATTTCATTTTTATTACTTCCTAGGTAGGGTTGTAAAGCAGTTGTATGGTTAACTTTTGAGAAACTTCCCGTTTTCCAAAGTGGTTATTCCATTACCCATTCCAGTCAGCTGTGCATGAGAATATCAGCTGCTCCGTATTTTTGTCAACACTTAGAGTCAATCTGTAATTTTAGCTATTCTAGTGAGAATATAACAACATCTCATTGTGCTTTTAATTTTCATCTCCCTAATAATTAAGGGTATTGAAAATTTTTCACATTAGGGCATCTGGGTGGTTCAGTTGGCTACGCATTTGACTTTGACTCAGATCATGATCTCAGGGCCCCAGGATTGAGCCCAAGAATGGTCTAGCTCAGCTGGGACTCTGCTTGTTCTCCTGCCCCTCCCCCCACCCATGCACGCATGCATTCTTTCACTCTCTCTCAATAAATAAAATCTTAAAAAAAAATTTTTCAGGTTAATTTGTCATTTGTATATCTTCTTTAGTGAAATGCTTGTTATTTCTTTTTCTTTCTTTAAAGATTTTATTTATTTGACAGACAGAGATCACAAGTAGGCAGAGCAGCAGACAGAGAGAGGGGGGAGGCAGGCTCCCCACTGAACAGAGAGCCCCATGCGGGATCTATCCCAGGACCCTGAGATCATGACCTGAACTAAAGGCTGAGGTTTACCCACTGTGTACCACACAGGTACCCCTCTTATTTCTTTTTACTTATCCATTTTTGTCTTCCTATTATTAGATTGGTAGAATTCCTTATAGTTTCTAGATAATGACCTTGTTAGATATATGGTTTGAGAAATGTGTTTCATTCTGTAGTTGTCTTTTCATTTTTTAATGTTATTTTTTGATAAATGGAAGTTTTGATTTTGATGACACCAATTTTTTTTTTAATTTTGTGATTGGTGTTTATATATATATTAAAGAAAACTTCACCAGCACAAGGTAAGTAAAATTTTATTCTATATTTTCTCTTGGAATTTTTATAGTTTCAGCTCTTAAATTTAGGTCAAGGATCAATTTCAAGTTAATTTTAACCTGTGGTGTGTCATAAGAATGGAAATTTAATAATTTGTTTTGCCTATGTGTATGTTCCAATACCATTTATTGAAAAGATTATTCTTTCTTTTATACAGCCTTAAATCTTTGTCAAAAATCAACTGCTCTTATAATGAGCTAATCCTTGACTGTATTTTTCTATTCCATTTTTCTGTACATCTATCTTTATACACATACCACACTGTTGTTATTACTATAGCTTTATAAAGTATTTTAAAACTAGATGTAAATCCCCCGGTTTTGTTCTTCTTTTAAAAAAAAAATAGTTTGGTCTATTCTAAGTACACGTTACTTCCATATAAATTTATAAACAGGCTCTTGATTTTTACTGAAAACCCTCCTAGGATTTTGCGTTGGTTTGTATTGATCCATAGACCAATTTTGATAACATTAACATCTGTTATTTCCTGAACATGTTCAACTTTTCTAATTCATTTGTCTTCATGATAGATCTCTTATTAAAAGTGTCATTTTCAGTGCACAGATTTTGTGCATCTCTTATCAGACTTATCTCTAACATAGATCACATTTTTTGTTATTATTCTAAATATTTTTGTTGCTATTGTGGACATATTTTTAAAAATTTTAACTTCAATTGATTGTAACTAGTTTATTGAAATCAAGTAAGTTTTGTATAACTGGTATAATATCCTGTGTCTTTGTAAGACTAACTTACTAGTTTTTTGTTTTTTGTTTTCTTTTTTGGGGTAGATTTCTTAGGATGATAGTGTTGTTTTCAAATAAAGACTGTCTTACTTCATTGCTAATCTGTATGCCTTTCAAGTCCCTTTCTTGCCTTATTGTACTCTATAGATTCCTAAAGGGCTTTTTAAATGCCTTTCAGCAGGTGGTGATGTCATCTCCTATATCCAGATTGCTAAGATGTTATCACTGCTGCATATGAGAATATTATAATTATTTTCATATTTATAATTTTAGTAAAATTACCATATTTTATGATGTTTATCTCATTTTGTAATTAAAATTTATTAAAACATCTGATTATATTTTCTTGTATATATGGAATATTGGTACTTCTTTTAGAAATGTAGGGAACTATAGGAATTACCTAGTCTAAACTGTACATTTAAATATTAGCATTATGATTTCCATTTTTTTTAAACGACTGTCTCAAGGTCATTCAGCAATGAAAAGTAAATACATAGATTCCCTTCTCTTTTCATTTTCCTCTTTTCTTTAAAGTAAATGAATAGTATTTTTGAATTTCATTTTCAATCTACTAATCTATATTATATATTCAGTGGGAAAATATGAACAGATCTTTGAGAATTAAAGAATGCTAATATAAAGTCATTTAAATGGGTAAAAAGTAATTTTTCTTTTAAACATTATACTCATATGAGCACTTTCATAAATATGTATTTTATAAATATTAATGAGATTTTCAGTTAACAAAAGAAGAAGTGAAACATAGGTGCCAATAATATAGCCAATATTATTTAAAGCTCTTTTTGCAATGATAATATAACATTTTCAGAGCAGTTTCATTTTGTATAATTCACAATAGATAGGTAGAAGTTTTGCTACCTTGAAAAAACATTTTAGTATCCAACGGAATCATGAACTTAGCATCCAGACTGTTGCAACCAAGTTTCAGTGGATGATATCAATGAATTCTGAAAAATTAGACAACTTATCTCTTATGTCTAGGCCTCATTTTCTTTACTATTTAAATATAGATGTTATGTTTTTGAGCCAAATTTCTGTGATCTCTGGTTAGGTTGACAGTTTAAGAATATACATTTAATGAACTTTTTGAAATGTGCCTCACTGAAAAATAAAATAGTTAACTATGTGTATCACAAATGAATGTGGTTGTCTCAAGACCCATTAGCTAATTCCCCTTCGATATTATGAGGAAATAAACTATTTTTTGCTTACCAAGTAGTCACTCTTTAAATTAAATTTAGATAAATTAAGTTAAATACATAATTTTTAAAATAGGTGATTTTCTTGTTGGTTATTATCATCTTCTGAGAAGATCAATTAGCTAAAGTCTAACTGAATCCATTAATGCCATATACTTTTTAAGAAAGTGTTATATTTTATTCAGAATTTATAATTTGTATAGTATAACTTACACTTTTACTTGTTAAAATAAGTATGATCTCAACAACAACGATCAGGAAGACAATTTAAAACTACTGGTCCCTGAGCATTTTTGTATGCATGTAACTAAATGTATAAATTGTCCAGTATAAAAACAAACAAGCAAAAAACAAAAACAAAAGCAAATAAAAATCTCCTGTTATAATTTCCTCATAGTACTTTTGATTACAACATGTTATTTGCTTACAATTACCAAAATAAACATGTTTGATGTTGTGGAAATCTTAACAAAATAGTTACTACCATTTTGTATTGATAAAAAACTCACATTATTACAGATGTTCTTGCTTAAGAAAAAGCAGTATTAGTACATAAATTTACTGTGTAGATGAAATGAAACTCCCCTAAAGCTATCTATCTAATTGAGTGAATCTACCACTTAAGTCTACCAATTTGGGCTTTATTAAAACAATTTAATATATTTTGAAGTACATAAAATATAACTATTTTATTTCCTCCCTCAATCTTATAGATAACAATTTGCTGTTGGACAATCAAATGTAATTGAAAAAGTAGAACCCTTATAGCCCTCTCAGGAGACAAGTAAAGAAAACAATATTGATTATGTAAAATAATTTTCATTTTTCCCTAGTGTGCAGCAAAGGAACAGTCATTAGGAGAGTTCTTTTCCTATTTCTACAGAGCCAGCAGAAGGGATGCATAATCTGAAAGTGATTATGAGAGAATCTGTCCTGCAAATTAGGTAGAGGTAGTTAGGATATTCTTCTGTATGGGTTTAGATTGGGCTTGGCAAGAATGTCTGCAGCTATAAAAGCCTATTAGTATCTAGGGGTTGTGTGTGTGTGTTAGATTAAGTTGCTGGTTTGGGAAAATCTAAATTATAAAAAGTCACATCTGCACCTCAAGTTAATAGTGTACAGTAGTCAAATAAACCAAAATCTACAGTGTACATTACTGCTCTGGATGACCCTGTGGGATTTAGATTGCCAAAAGATGAGTCATGAATATCAAAATGATTTTCAGAAAAAAGAGAAAATTTCCTAAAGAAACACTAATTAGAGAATAGGAAGACAGTGAGGGTTAGTGACCAGACAAATCAATGAAAGAATCACTGTTAATTCTGTGTAGAATTCATCTTTGGTTTATGGAAAATGTCAGATTTAAAATTCAGGTTTTAACTTTTTTCTATGTCAATTTTTAATTCTCTTTACTGAACATCACCCTTTATGATTACCTAGCATGTCCACAAAGCACTGTGTGTTAGCTTTGTGGAAAATCGAGGAAAGGGTAAGGAAAGGAAACAAAGTGTAGCCATCAATAGACCTTTGTGGTTTCATACTGAGGTAGACACATGCAATCATAATGATGATTGAAAAAAGAATTTGATCCTACAGTAGGGCAGGAAGAGCAGGAAAGATCACAGAATGTGGGACAACTATTCTTATAAAACAACTGCTCTACTTTATAAATTCACTCTGCAATAATAATACAAAAAAACAATGCTCTATCTTTCAGGGTCTTTTTTTTTTACCTGTTAGGCACAAACAGGAAGTAGCTCTCAAACATTATTTTTGGCATATTTTATGTTAAATTAAAAGAATCAAAGGAAGATCAAGAGTCAACGATAGCCAAACTTCCAGTTAAGCAAACTTTATATATTTGTTTTCAAACTACAAAACATTGTTAAATTCATTTTTTTTTATATTTGATAACACCAATGTGGATCTCTACCCACTGATAGGTTTTTAAAATGATAGAAAAATAAGGGCAATTTCCAGCTTTTTCTGAAATAACTACTTCATAACATGTTTTATAACTTGAAGTTTAAAAATGGCCAAGTATGATGCATTTAAATATGACCATTATGAGCAATCTTAAAGGTCAAAATTTAAGACTGACCCTCTTCAGACTTTCAGTGATATTCTTTTTTTGAGCATATGATGAGCAGGTGAACATATAGATTTAGACTGTGAATAAAAAATGAGAAAACTAGTTTTTTGTTGGTTTTCTGAATAATCAGGAACATAATATTTTAAAGAGGAAGGTCATTATTTATCTGATAAAAATTATATTAGATTTTTTTTCTTGTTATATGGAATACATGACTTACAAACTATGTATTCTGGATACCTAGTTTTCTTCTGAATGTCAATTTTATCTGAGAAAGTAAGAGAGAGTAGGTCCATTAATCAAAGTTCTTGTGTTCAAAAGTAGCTGTTAACCTCTAAAGAATTCCAACAATGCATCAGCTTATGTTGGTGACTTTTGAAAACCCAAAAGGTTTTATAATATATTTGATTTGGGTCAATAATTGTGAAATAGTAGCTCATAATATACTTAATATTAACTTCTCTTAATGACAAAATAAGAAGGGTCAAGAATGAACGTGGGGAGAGGATGTTCATTCACTCTTTCAGATATCACATTGAAAAAAAAATTATATGAATAAAGGTAAAGTAGAAATTTAAATAAAACTGACATTGGAACTGATCAAGGGACAAAGATAATTAATATAATAATATGTGATCAAAGTGTAGCTTGTATTATAATGAAACACATCAAAATGAACAAAAATATGATGGGAACACTTACCTACAAGATAATCAAATTAATTGGTGTTGACCAAATACAAATAATAATGCTTTACCTACTTGGAAAATTGTATGCAAAATCAAAACTGTTTGGCTTAACAAAATATTAAACTACAAAATAAGCCTTTGATTATTTGCATGTTTTTGATAATACTTAAAACACTCTTCTTGTTTTTTTCTGACTACTCTTGTTTATTTGCATATTTTGGTTAAATCACTTGCACAATTTCCTTAACAGTATAAGTTGCAATCAAGCTCTTTTATAAGTGCTCTATTATTTTTTTAAATTTACAGAGAATAGCATTTCTCTCCAAATTTCATTAAAGACACTATTTGTATAGGAAAATTCTGACAACTATATTCATCTTATTTATGTATGCATAATTTATATGCTTCAATTATTAAAAATGTTCTAATTATGACTACTTGTGTTATTGGTTGAATTGTATCCCTGTCAACTTCATATGCTAAAATTAACCCCCAGTACCTGAAAATGTGACCTTATTTGAAAACAGGATTTTGCCGATGCTATTAGTTTCTAAGCGGTCGTTAGAGTGGGCCCCAATCCTTTATTACTGATGTCTTTATAAAAAGGAGGCATTTGGAGACAGGCACATTCGTATAAGAAAATGTCATTTGAACATGAAGATAACTATCTACAAGTCAAGGAGAGAGACCTGAAACAGAGTTTCCATTCAGCCCTCAGAAGGAGCTAAACTGCCTAAAACTTGTATCTTGGGCTTCCAGTTTCCAGAACCGTGAGACAATAAATATTTGTTGTTGAAGTCATCAAATCTGTGCTATTTTTATGGTAACTCTAGCAAACCAATATAACTGGTTAATATCACTTTATGCTTAAAATGTTCATTACTCATTTAACTGCCAAATTTTCTACACACTGAGTCCAGCCATTTTTACAAAGCTGACTTAAACAGGGAATGATTACAGCTAGAGAAGGGCAAGAACAGGAATCACCTCAGAGCTCAGTGCAACTACTGTCACACACACAAGAGAAGGACCCAGAGTCAAAGACTGATGTCCTGGATCTGGGCAAAAGTAGGTGTTCAAATGTAAAGGGAAGGAAGGATAGATATGGAGGTAGTTTTGTTTTATTTATTTTTAAGGATTTTATTTATTTATTTGAGAAAGAGAGGGAGGGGAGGAGAGGGGCAGAGGAAGAGGGAGAGGGAGAAACAAACTCCCTGCTGAAGATGGAGCCACAGGCCTCCATCCCAGGACCCCGAGATCATGACCTGAGCTGCAGGCAGATGCTTAACCGACTGAGCCACCCAGGTGCCCCAGCATGGGAGTAGTTTTAAATTAGTGAAAAATATCTCTTTCCCCGGTTCAATATTTAAGCATGTATTTAAAACGTAAGTATCCAAACTGGTATACTTACAAAAAAAGAAGAAGAAGAGAAAGAAGGAGGAGGAGAGGAGAAAGAAACTAATATATATGGGCTCCACAGAAGCAAGAAAATTGTTTTCTTGTGTTTTTTGTAGGCTACCCTAAAGCTTAAAGAATCCCAAAATTTAAGTTCCAAAGATGAATCAAAGACAATCCCAGATAGCAATTAAGATACCTAAAATAAGATAACAGCTCTTTTAGGCTTTGATTGACAATATACATTAAGATACCTAAAATAAGATAACAGCTCTTTTAGGCTTTGATTGACAATATACTAAAAAACTATAAAGGTTTAAGAAGAGTTTTAAACCATACTATCTAGGGCGCCTGGGTGGCTCAGTGGGTTAAAGCCTCTGTCTTCGGCTTAGGTCATGATCTCAGGGTTCTGGGATCAGGTCCCACATTAGGCTCTCTGCTCAGCGGGGAGCCTGCTTCCTCCTCTCTCTCTCTGCCTGCCTCTCTGCCTACTTGTGATCTGTCAAATAAATAAATAAATAAAATCTTTAAAAAATAATAATAAACCATACTATCTAATTTGATTTTTATATTTTTATTGGATAAGCATTCAAGTCCTATTTTACTTTCCATGTTTCAAGTAGTAAACAAAGCAATACAACACATACATACATAATAACCTAATTCTTAGAAAGATAAATTAACTTTTCTCAAATCAAGAATAATAAGAAGCAGGGCTGACAAATAGTTCTAGTGTTTTATTTTTAATTTCCATGTTATTTACACCATACAACAATTACTAACTCACACAGAGCTACGTCTGTGCAATGATTTTCATAAATATTGCATTAACATTAATTTTATACCCAAATTATCATTTTGAATTTGATATCCTGAAATTCACTCTCTGATTGTTTTGTTCATAAAATATGTATTCAGAACACATTACCTACTTAGATCATGTGGCACCCCTGACCTAAAAAAATGTCTACATCCTAATCCTCAGAATCTGTGAATATGTTTGATTACATGGCAAAGGGGAATTTAAGCTGCAGTTGGAATTAAGATTACTAATCAACTGACCTTTAAATGGGAAAGTTATCCTGGAATATTTGGAGAGGGGCAATGTAATCACAAGGGTCTTTATAAGTGGAAGAGTGGGAGCCACAAAGGAGACAACCAGAAAGATGGCAGCTTGAAGAAGACTTGACCCAAAGTTGTGGATCTCGATGACAGACAAATGGAGCTATACATCAAGGAATGTGATGGTCTTAAGAAGAAAACAAGGAAACAGATTCTATTCCAGGATATCCAGAAGGGATGCAACCTTGGCACTGATACCTTGATTTTTAACCCAGTGATACCTGTCAGACTATCATACTTTAAGATAATCACCTTGGGTTGTTCCAAGCCTGTATATTTATGGTAATTTATTATGGAAGCAATAGAAAGCAAAATACAGATAATATTCCTGATCAAATGGATCTTACAACCTAACAGAATTCAGAAAAATAAATGGAATTATAAAAAGACTGTGATAAGTATAGGGATTAGTATGAGTTAGTAAAGGGATATTTATGAAAATCCACCAAACACAACCTAGGGACTGGGATTGAAGTGGGACATGAAGGCAGAATGAGTTTTAATTAAAATAAGTGTGGATCAGTGTTATGACTGAAGGTAACTAAACATTGAGTTTCAAAAAAAAAAAAGAAAAAAGGAATGTGGTATTCATGGAGAGTAAGTTGGTAAGTTTATAGCTTGTGAGAAAACAAATAAACAAAGAAGCAACAAAAACAAACAAGCAAACCAAAAACTCTGACTAGTATTAGACTATGAGGACTAGTTATGTTAGAGATAAACTTGTTATTTGATAATTTGAGAGGATTGGGAGGCCATTAAAAATGATTTCAGGATGAGCTTTGCATTTTAGGAAGCATATTCTGGTAAAGGGAGTTGATTAAGAGGAGGCAACAATGGATGCAGGAAAATCATGTAGAAAGTTGCTATATTATTTGTTTAGAAATGATGGTGGTCTGAGACTTGTAGACAGCATAGAGAGAAAGGACTAGATTTTAAATTTTTTAAGGGAGAGATTCAACATGGATTTTTTAAAAAATTCTTTGAGGAAACAAGGCAAAGGGGAAAATCTACTTTAAATGCTTTGGGAACTTGGTAAAAAGCCATGTCATGCTCTGAGAAAGATACACAGAGAGGAGTAGCCTTTGACAGGACACAAACAGTGAATTTAGTTTTGAACAGATGGTATTGAAGTCCAAGAAAAGAATCCAAGTGACAGCAGTCAGTGGGCCAAGGATGGCTGTAGTTCTAATAATTCAAGTCTGGAGATATGTATTACACTATGACAACATATAGATTATAATCCCTAAAGGAGGGTGGGGTTATATGAGAAGAAAAAGTCATAGGGAAGAACTATGAGAAATCTTCACCTTCATATGAAGGAACTTAATTAATGGAAATGACCAGAAATTGATAGATTACCTGAAAATACGGTAACTGAAAAAACAAGGAGAACAAGAATTAAGTTGGAGATAATAATAAGGCAATCTCACATACTGAGGAGACATCAGATAAAATTGAGCTAACAATATTTCATTGGGTCTAGCAACAAGCAAGTTAATGTTCCCATTGACAAGAACAGCTTCCCTGGAGAGGAGACATGGGAACAAGGTTTTGAGGTAAGCAAAGGAACTATGAGTATAAGCAACTGTAAGTCTGGATAAGGGATACAAATAGGATGGCAGTTGGACAAAAACATGCTGTGTAATGGGGAAGAAACTTAAATTCCTTAAAATTATTAATGCCGGGTAACCATCATACTGTGAGAAATCAGAGGTATACTACAGAGAAGGAATACTTTTTAGACTCAGGTCTTATGAAATGTAAGAAAAAAAATGGACACAGAGAACAGGTGTAAGAAACATTACAAAAGTTTAAAGGTGGTTGTGTTTCCTTATAACCAGAGATAATGAAGGAAAGATGAGTACGAATGCAAGTAAAAAGATGGATTTGTCTAGAATGTGTAACCTGTCACTGTTCCATGGGGAGCTATAGCAATGCACTAATTGATGTCAATCAAGTAAAATAAACAAAATAGACTCATATTGGATAGCTAATACTTCTTGGGCACCCAGGGCAATAGTAGCAAATTCTCCATTCTATTCAGTAAATAAAAATACTGATTGGGCACCTGGGTGGCTCAGTGGGTTAAGCCGCTGCCTTCGGCTCAGGTCATGGTCTCAGGGTCCTGGGATCGAGTCCTGTATCAGGCTCTCTGCTCGGCAGGGAGCCTGCTTCCCCCTCTCTCTCTCTCTGCCTGCCTCTCTGTCTACTTGTGATCTCTGTCTGTCAAATAAACAAATAAAATCTTTAAAAAAATATATTGATTATAAAAATCAGTATGTCCTTTGATTATCTGCATACACATTACAAAGTATTTGTGGATTATTTATTTTTATTAACTTTTGAAATTGTTACTAAGTATACATAATGTAAAATTTACCATTTTGATCATTATTAAATCTACACTTCTGTGGTATTGAATACATTCACGCTGGTTGTGAGATTTTCATCGTTATCCATTCTGTCATTATACACTAACTACCAATTTTCCCCTGTCCTAGTTCCTGAAAACCACCATCCCTTTTTGTCTCTATGAATTTAATTATTTCATAGAAGTATAATCATATAATATTTATTCTGTGGTGACTGACTTATTTCACTTAATATAATATCTTCAAGTTTCATCCACTTGAAGGAAATGTCAGTGTTTCCTTGCTTTTTGAGGTTGAATAATATCCCATTATACATATATATCACATTTCGTTCCTCCATTCATCCATCAATGGACACTTGGGTTGCTTCCATATCTCCTATTTTGAATAATTCTATTATGAACATGGGTATACAAATATCTCTGCAGTCTTAGCTTTCAATTCTTTTTAATATATAACCAGAAGTGGGATAGCTGGATTATATGGTAATTTTATGTTTATTTTCTGAGGAACTACCTATCATTTTCCATAGCAGCTATACATTTAGCAAATTTCTCACCAGAAATTTGGTGAGAATTTCTCACCACAAACAAATTTCTCATTTTCCCACATACTCATTGATATTTATTTCTTATTTTTGTTTTATATAATATTCATTCTAATGGGCATGAGAAAGTACTTCATTGTGGGTTTGATTGGTATTTCCTGAAAGATTAGTCATAATGAATATCTTTTTATGAGCCTACTCACTGTATGTATATCTTCTTCAGAGAAATATCTATTTGAACTCTTAACCCATTTTTTTAGTTAATTGGGTCATTGTTTTTTTTAGTTGTTGTTCTTGTTGCTGCTATTGAATATTAAGGGTTCTTTATATATTCTGGATATTAACTTATCAGAGAAATGATTTTTCTACCATTCCCTGGTTTGTATTTTCACTCTATTCCTAGTATTCTTTGATGAAGTCCAATTTACTATATTTTTTTCCTTTGTTCTATCATAGCCAAAAAATCATTGACCAATCCAAAGTCATATGCTTTCCCCCTGTTTTCTTCAAATATTTTTGTAGTTTTAGTTCTTCCTTTAAAGTCATTGATCCATTATCAGGGTTGTTTGTTTGTTTGTTTGTTTGTTTTTTAGTGTGGTGTAAGTTAAGGATCCAACTTTTTTTTTTTTAATGTGGATATTCAGTTTTCTGAACACCATTTGTTCAAAAGACTATCTTTTATGCATTGAATGGCTTTGGTGTTCTTGTTGAAAATCATTTGACCACGTATGTGAGAGTTTGTTTCTGGGCTCTCTATTTTATTCCATATGTCTGTCCTTAGGTCGGTGCTGCTCTGCTTTGACTATGAGATTTTATATTAAGCTTTAAAATCAGGAAGTAGGAGAACTCCAATTTTCTCCTTTATCAAGAGAGTGTTTTGGCTATTCAGGGTCTCTTGAAATTCTATATGAATTTTTTGCATGGATTTTTCTATATCTACACAACAAACAAACAAAAACAAAACAAAACAACAAAACAAGAACAAGAACCCACTATCAAGATGTTAATAGGAATTGCATTGCATCTGCCAATCACTTGGATGGTATTGACATCTTAACTCCATTAAGTCTTCTAGTTCATGAATATGGACTGTCTTGCAGATATATTTTAAATCTACCACATTTGCAACTTTCTCCATAATCTCAGAAACATTTACAAATAAAAATTAATACAAAGATATTTTGTTTTTAAAGTTGCAAATTCACAGGTTGCTTGTGGAATGGATAGATAAGTAAAATAATAGTCACAAGTTTTTCAAGATGAAGAATTACGCTGTTGCATCTGAGATAATGTTTTAACTGGAACCTAGTTTTCAAAAAAGTAGCAGACTTTTTGGAGTCAAACATGTTTCTATTCTCTCTTCTAGTAGAATCCAATGTGTAAATTTACCTGCTAGCTTGCTGATAAATTCAGAACTGTTTAATCTGTTATGCTCAACTAGGTGCAAATTCTATCACTATTACAAAAATATGACAAGTACAAGGTTTTTAGAAAATCATTCCATTCTTTCACTAATAGATACTTTGTTCACATTATAATCTAGAGAAATAAAAGTGTATGGTCAGTGCAGCATAAAGAATGAGCACATCATTCTGCAGACTCTTTTGGACAGTAACACTTTCTGAGATTCCTATCCAATTTAAGAAATCAATTTACACCACAAATTTATAACTGTGATTTAATTATGCATTCAATGCCTATTGATATATTTTGTGGTCCAATGAAATTGATTCAGTCAAAGCTGACACACTGTGTATCTTTCTTCAATTATTATAATGTTGGGTTATATTTCCTATATAATTATAACATGGCGGGGGGCGCTGGGTGGCTCAGTCAGTTAAGCATCTGTCATGATCCTAGGGTCCTGGGATTGAGTCCCAATTGGCCTCCCTGCTCAGTGGGGATCCCTCAGCTTTCCACTCCCCCTGCTTGTGCTCTTTCGCTCTCTGTCAAAGAAATGAATAAAATCTTTAAAAATGAGACATTATATCATGGATTAGTAACAATGATGATCTAAATCCATTCACATTATATCTTTCTTTATTTACGAAAGTATGATTAAAAGTGAAAGGAAATTTCATACCAAATGCCACCATACATATCAACATTTATATAAAATGGCACCTGGCAACAAGGCAAGCACTTTCTATCAGGGACCTGACTGGACATTCATCCATCTGTAACCATCTGAGGTCTCTTATAATCTTTACAAGAAACCTAATAGTTCTTGATCAAATTGGCATAGGTCAGTTCTCAACACTCTGATATCACATCTCAGCTAAAATTGAAAGAAAATCCTGATAAAGTTGTTCATAAAAACTCTTTCAGTTTAAATACACTAACACTTTTAGAACTATATTTCTTCTAAATATAAGTATACTCTTTGGACTGATAACTGTTTCTGTGGTGATAGTTACATACTATTAGAAAGAAAATCTCAATTTTTGGTTTTAGTATTTTTCAAAAATCTGTCCATGCATTAAAAAAAAAAAATAAAAAAAGCCAAGTGATGCAAATTATAAAATGAGTTATGAAATTTGGGATAGGAAATATCAGTTGGAACTATTCTGCTTTATTGGATCTAGTAGCAGCAAGATAAATAGTTTCTGGAGATAAGAATGCAATTCTCTACTTAAATGGCTTAAAAAGTCACCACAAAGCCTGGATTTTGAGGAAGGACTTCAATTAAAATTGATAAATCTCACTATTTCCATGAGCTACAATAATGTCTCAAATGCACTAATACTTCAGCAAGTAATAACTTGATGAGTCATTTGACATCAAAATATGAAAAAGTTCATAAATCCCAAAAGACAGAAAAAACACAGACTAAAAAAGCAGTGAGATCTCACATGAAAACCTTTTATAGGCACAGTTTATTTTGTACATCTATTGTTATATTAAAATGTTACTTTTTAAGTTATAAAGTAGGAATTCAGTGCTAATATAAAATATTTTCCAAATGTGGTATTAATATAAAGCTGTTCAGTTAACAATATAGGGTGATAATAGCAAGTGGATATGTAGAGGAACGGTGTATATGGCACTTTCGTGTGTTGTTTAAACATGTTAATAGGTGTTAAATATTTAATTATAGATTTTTAGTTGAGTGTCAAAATATCTACAAAGGACAGGAAAATAATCTGCACTTTTAATGAGACTTCATAAAAATAATATCTTTTATATAAGGAATGTGTCAACTCATAAGTACAAAAAAAACCCTCACTCAATACAGCAGTAAGATAAACTCTGGATATCAAAAGAAAATATTACTACTTCATATATTATAGCAAAGATTCAATCATTAAAAGAAATGTTAAGCTGTTACTTATGTGGTTTTTCAGAATGTTAATACAGGAAATTCTTATAAAAGATGATTCCAATAAAATGAATTGTGTCAATGGAAATGAATTGTACATATACCGTTAAACAATCACTGGTTCAGAGCTTTAGTTCGCTAAACTAATTTAGTCTGATATCATTTCAGGGTCTATTTTTCATCAGTAAGAAAAAGTTAATATATTTCTTTTTACTTGAGTAGTTCAAAAATTTTGTAATGAATTGCTCACGATTCCTTTCTGTTATCTAAAATTTATTACATCACATATATAAATTATTTCTACTATAATAAAATATCACATTAAGATTTCTAGAGATAGTGAGAGTATTTTTGAATGTGAAGTTGAACAAAACAAGAATTGTCACCTATTCATTTATTTAGATGTCTTTTGCAAATCATAGCAACCTTGTTGATAGAATTACTACTAATACTAATTTTGGATTGCAAAATGTATATATTCTAAGGTTCTTTTCTAGGAATTGTCAGCCTTATCCTTTACCAAGTGTTTTGGGTCACTTCTTTCTTTCTTTCTTTCTTTCTTTTTTTAATCTGCATATTCTTAATTACCCAATTATCCTTGTTCAATCCCTCAAATTTATCACTAGCAGCTTACAGCCTTTAGTCAGCAGTGTTCTAGCAAATATTTAAGAAAACCAGATCTCGGGGCACCTGCGTGGCTCACTGGGTTTAGGTCTCTGCCTTCGGCTCAAGTCATGATCCCAGGGTCCTGGGATCGAGCCCCACATCAGGCTCTCTGCTTAGTGGGGAGCCTGCTTCCTCCTCTCTCACTGCCTGCCTCTCTGCCTACTTGTGATCTCCGTCTGTCAAATAAATAAAGAAAAAAAAAAGGGGGAAAAAAAAAAAAACAGATCTCTAAGCAGAGGTGGGGTGGGCTCAAGGGGTAGGACTGTCATTTGTAGCATTGATCAATGTCCTACCATGGGTTAATTTTCAGTTTTCAATGTGATATCAACTAGATAGCAAAATTTCTGAAAATGTAATCACCGTCTTCAACAACCATTGATTGCACTAATCTACGATTTTTTTTTTTAAGATTTTATTTATCCATTTGAGAGAGAGAGAGAGTGAGAGAGTATGAGAGGGGAGAAGGTCACAGGGAGAAGCAGACTCCCCACGGAGCTGGGAGCCCAATGCGGGACTTGATCTCAAAACTGCGGGATCATGACCTGAGCTGAAGGCAGTTGCTTAACCAACTGAGCCACCCAGGCGTCCCCAGTCTTTGTTTCTTTTTTTTTTTTTTTTTTTTTTTTTTTAAATTTTTTATTTTTATAAACATATATTTTTATCCCCAGGGGTACAGGTCTGTGAATCACCAGGTTTACACACTTCACAGCCCCAGTCTTGTTTCTTAACCTCATTTTGCTTTCACCTTTCTAAGTGATCCTTCCAAATTTAGACCTGATTATTCCATATTGCTGCCAGTGTCTTGCCTGTCACTGCATTATCTTGGTTTCTGGATAATACTATGAAATTTCAAGCTCTAGCCCCTACCTCCATCCTAAGCTTCTTTTTTCAGTAATTCCCCGTTTGCATTTCCAACTCCTTCATCATCACAGTGTTTGCAATTTCCCACACCTCAGTCTTTGCTGATGTGTTCTGCCCAGCAGAAAAGCACCTGATTGCTCTTTCTCGTCCACAACTCCTATACAGAGGGTGGGCTTAGTGCAGCTGGTATACCTGCTGAGAATCCATTCCTGAGAGTGGTCTCTTTTTCGTTTTATTTTATATGTTATATTTTATACAAGTCTCTTATTACTCCATGCCATATTATTTTGTAATTGTTTTTTTGTTTTGTTTTGTTTTGTTTAATTTTCTAAAGTTGAGAAGATAAACTTTCATATCTATCTCATTATTTGTAGCAAGGAGCCTTGATAATGTCACATGAGCATAACAATTATTGGTTGTTGTGTATAAAGTTAATAATTGTGACTTGAAATATTAATCTTAATATGGTAAAAATGTGTCAGTAGATTATTGCACAGCTAAGCTTCAAACCATAAAATACATAAAATAAACCTCACTTACTCTTCTTTGCCTGACTCTTCTTTCTTTAGTCTCTCTTTGTTGTCTTCTTTTTTTTGTCTCTGTCTGTCTCTCTGTCTCACTTTCCCCTCCTTCTATCCTACCTTGTCTTTCTAATTTTTATTTTTAACTGAAATTATTTACTTTTTGGGAATAGACCAAATACAATTTATCATCCACTAAAATGTTTAATTCCCGTATTTATTTAATAATACATTACTGTCATTAATGGTGGATGAAACTAACAGTAAGAAGAAAGATTAGTCCATCAATGTCCTCCAAATAGTTGCAATAAATGTACATTACCTCTCAAGATTATTTGCAATGTTTAATTTCTGTAATACTTGAAACATAATAATTTTTTTTTCATCCTATTTGGTCACCACCAATAAGAGTCTATTTATATTACATTTTTTTTAAGATTTTATTTATTTATTTGACAGACAGAGATCACAAGTAGGCAGAGAGGCAGGCAGAGAGAGAGGAGGAAGCAGGCTCCCTGCCGAGCAGAGAGCCTGATATGTGGCTCGATCCCAGGACTCTGGGATGATGACCGGAGCTGAAGGCAGAGGTTTTAACCCACTGAGCCACCCAGGCACCCCTCTATTTATATTACTTAAATAACCAATAACAAGTTTACTAAAATTTCCTTCCTTTTTATAGGAACTATTTCTATTAGAATGTACACATTTCTCAGTCAGTACATTGCAGATGATATACCATATTTAATGCCTCACAAAATCCTCAATCAGGCAGCTAAATAGCACTTAGTATAATGTCTCCTTTCCTTCTTGTTAAGAAATTTATTTAATTTCAATCTATTTTTAAATCATCATCTAATGATACAACAAATACTCATTAAAATTTCAAGACAGATATACTATTTATAAAAATCATCATTCCAAAATTTACTAATAATGATGGTAGTAGATTATGCTAAATATTCATTCATCAAATAGCACTGCAGAGTTAGAGGTCTATCATAAAGTAAGAGAGAGAACTGTAATAGAATTTCTTTAAGAAATGAAAATCTGTCACATATATATATATAGTTTATATAGGTACTATTCACCAAATTGATTACATCTATGAAAGTGTAAAGATGGATGTGTATTAATTCATTCTGTCAATTCTTAAAATGTTTGTTAAAAAGTAATTTATTACTCCTTTGGAGTATCTATAAAAGGAACTGCCATACAAAGTATCAGCACTGAATGACTATAATGCATGTTAAGAGGTATTTTGAACATATCTTGTTAACATAAGTACTCACATATGCACATGCATTTTTTTTATTCAGATGACCCTATGCACTATAAAATATTTCAATAACTCCTATGCATTAAAGGATATGAAGTTATATTTAGTATGGTACACTAAATCCCCTAGGGTTCTCAGAGGTAAAAATACTTGGAGCTGTTTTTAATACTTAAAAAAACAAACAAACAAACAACTGGATATAAACATTAATCATTGCCATATATAAAAAGTTTTACAGGCTTCCTGAAAGTGTTACTCTGTTTAGTGCTGTACTGAAATAACTCAGACTAGTAATACCTTTAATTCTCACACTGAACAGCTTCTCACTGGAAGACATACATGATTGGTGCATTTGTTTTAAAGCAGATGGGGGGGAAAAGTAGTCCTTAAGAATGAGATATTGCAAATTCATAAAATAGGTGCTAACTGTGAGTAGGGGATATCTGATTTAAATGATCCATTGTCAGGGGCAAGATGGCAGAGAAGTAGGAGACCCTGTTTCAACTGGTACCCTAAAGTGAGCTAATTATCTACCAGAACACTCTGAACACCCATGAAATCAGCTTGAGATGTAGGATTATACACTTCTGGATCTCTATGGGGGCAGAAGACTACAGTAGAGAGGTAAAGCAGAGTGGGAGTCTGATTGATATCAGAGGATAAACAGAAGGAGGAAGGAGCCACCAGAAGCAACGCTTTAGAAAGTAATGCCCCAACACAAGAGTGCCCTGTGACTGGGGACCAGCATTAACTTGGAGTCTGTTTAAAAGCATTCAAAAAGAGCAAAAGATCTTAAGGGAAACTGGTGGAATTGGGCAGTCATGGGCCTAAGCCCACAGATACAGGATGACCACCACCAATGACAACTCATGCCAGAGAGAATGCAGTGAAGCCTCCAGGCTATGGTCCCTAAGCACACGTGAGAGAATCTGATGGTGATGCCAGCCAGCTCCCTCTAGAACCACAGCCTTTTGCACTCTGCATGCGCACTGCACAAATGGGGACTGAACCATGCTTCCCACACTCCCCTGAGAGAGCTCCATGCGGGCACTAGCCAGTGGTCTCTAGGACTGCCAGAGTCTGAACACTCCCAGCCCAGGCTTGAAAATCTCAGTGTGCTTTCCCTAGTTGGGATCTCTCCAGTGGTCTGGATCCAAGACAGCCGTCCCAGCAAAGGCAGCCACTAGAAGCAGGCTCCCTGGACCAATATCACTCATGGTTTTAGTAGCATGGGAGTGCAGAGACAAGCGGGTGCTTTGGGTGACCCCTGAGATGGTGGCTGGGGACGTGCACTGCCTACAGGAGGTTGCATGGCTCAGTGGAGTTTGCAGAGGGGGAGTCTGTGTGTTCTGGATCACCCAGAGGAGAGCAGACTAAGTCTTCTTTCTGACTCTCTGAGACGGAGGTCTGGATGCAGTTTGCTTTCCACTAAACTTCTGAAAAGCTGCAAAAAGCTGCCAAAGAACAAGAACTTCCAGAGAACAAAAGGCTGAAAAACTGGTTTCCACAGAGCCCAGCCCCTTGATAGGGGACAGGAGTACTCAACCCAAGCAAGACTGTCTGAAAAACAACACAGCAGGCCCCTTCCCCAGAAAGCCCGCTGAAAGAACAAGAGGACAACCACCACAGGGTCCACATAAAATGGTAAAACCCCAATATTAGGGGAAAAGAAGATACTAAGCTCCCGGTATTGCCCTAAAACTTGTATATTTCATAGATGAACTTTTATTTTTAATTCATTCTCACTATTCTCATTCTTTTTAATTTTTTTTAACCTATTTACCATTACAACTAGAGGTTCAATACAACAATTTCCATAATAACCTTTTAACTTGAACTTTTTTCATACATGTACCTGTGCTTTTCTTTTGCTTTTTTATTTTGTTTTAATATACATATAGAGATAAGCTTCAAGGTAATACTCTTTCCCTAATCGATACTACTCCTATATATAAACAGTTTTAGTCTTCCTTTATCTCTAGAAAATTGAATCCTTTAAAAAAGATATCATGATAACCCAGGAAGAATCAAAATAACCTTCCTCATCCACATTGAGGGTTTATAATCACTCTCCTACTTTATTCTTCTGTCAGTGTTTCGGTGTATTTGTTTTTGTTCTGGTATTATATAAATCTTATCCTTGGGTTCATTTGGCTGGGTTCTTTTTCTTTCTTGGCATTCACTTTTGTCAGTCTTTCTTTTCTCCATTTTTTTTTTCCTTATATCCCCTATAAATCTTACCTCTGGGGCCTATTCTTATTGGGCTTACTCTCTCTCTCTCTCTCTCTCTTTCTCCCTCTCTTATGTCTCTTTCTTTTACTCTTTTTTCTTTCTTTCTGTGGTGACTTCCAATTGCTCAGAAGCATTCCAGGGTGTACCTTGCCTGGATCATGGTTGATATATTCAGCTACACATCCCTTCAACCACCTCTCACCAAAATGACTAGGGGGAGAAACAACCAATAGAGGGAAAATTAAGAGACTGTGCCCTCTCCATCAGAGCTATAGGGTATTGACATAAACAGTAAGTCAGAAAGGTAATTCAGGGTAAAAATTATCTGGGCAATGACTAGGTTGGAGAAAACCATTAATGCCAACATGAAATCTATTAGGGCAGAAGTGAAAGCCACCTGGTAAGAAGTTAAAAATGCTACCAATGTGACCCAATCTAATCTAAATTTTCTAACAGCTAGGGTAACTGAGGCAGAAGATAGAATTAGCAATCTACAGGACAAACTGATAAAGAAAAAGGATCAGGAGGAGGCCTATAACAAACAGTTTAGAAGCCATGAAAACTGAATTAGGGAAATAAATGACGCCATGAAATGTTCAGATGGCAGGATGGGATCCCTGAGGGGGAAGAGAAAGAAGGAAGACTAGAAGATATAGTAGAATAAATTCTTGATGAAAATTTTCCCAATCTGGGAATGGAACCAGCGTTCATGTCCTAAAGGCAGAAAGATAACCCTCCAAGATCATAGATTCTAGAAAGACCTCGAGACACATGATTGTGAAACTCATGAATCATAATTTTAGACAGAGCTCTTGAGCACAGCTAAGGAGAAGAGATTCCTAATGTACAGAGGAAAGTCTATCAGAATAATGTCAGACCTATCCACAGAAACCTGGCAAGCAAGAAAAGGCTGGCAAGATATATTCAGGGCACTGAATGAGAAGAACATGCAGCCAAGAATACTTTATCCAGCAAGGCCAACATTCAAAATGGATGGAGAGATAAAGAGTTTCCAAGACTGGCAATGTTTAAAAGAGTATGTGACCACCAAGCTGGCACTATAAGAAATATCACGGGAGGTTCTATAAAAGAAGAAAGAACCCAAGAGTGTCATAGAACAGAAATTTATAGAGACAATCTATAGAAGCAAGAATTTCACAGGCAATAGGATATCAATAAAAACGTATCTTTCAATAATTACTCTCAATGCAAATGCCTAGACACTCCCATAAAACAGCACAGGGTTGCAGATTAGGTAAAACAACAGGACTCATCCATATGTTGTTTATAAGAGACCCATTTAGAACCTAAGGATACATCCAGACTGAAAGTGAAAGGATGAAGAAGAATCTCTCATGCCAATGGGTCTCAAAAAAAAGTGGGGTAGTGATTTTCATATCAGATAAATTAGATTTTAAAATAAAGACTATAGTCAGAGATAAAGAAGGACACTTCATCATTCTTCTCTGTCCACCAAGAAGATCTAACAATTGTAAATATTTATGCCCCCAATATGGGATCAGCCAACAAAGACAATTGTTAATCAAGAGTCATATAATCAAGATATAGAGTCATATTGATATGAATATATTAATACTAGGGGACCTTAACATGCCATTCTCAGTAATAGACAGATCATCCAATCAATAAAATCAATAAATCAAAAAAGAAACAAGTGCATTGGATGACACATTGGACCAGGTGGACCTCACAGATACATACAGAACATTCCACCCTAAAACAACAGAATACTCATTCTTCTAGAATGCACATGGAAATTTCTTTAAAAGAGACCACATTCTGGGTTAAAAAAACAAAAGGCTCAACCAATACCAAAAGACTGAGATTATTCCCTGCAAATTCTCAGATCACAATGCTTTGAAACTGGAACTCAACTACAAGTAAAAGTTTTGAAGAAATTCAAACACTTGGATGCTAAAGACCACCTTGCTTAAGAATGTTTGGAACAACCAGGAATCAAAGAAGAACTTAAACAATTCATGGAAAGCAATGAGAATGAAGACACTTCGGTCCAAAACCTATGGGATATAGCAAAGGCGGTTCTAAGGAGAAAATACATAGTCCTCCAAGTCTCCCTCAAAAAAATTGAAAAGTCCAGAATACACCAGCTCTTGTTACACCTTAAAGAACTGGAGAATCAACAACAAATTAGGCCAACCCCATACACAAGAAGGGAAATAATCAAGATTAGAGCAGAGATCAATGAGATAAATACTCAAGAAACAGTAGAACACATCAATGAAACTAGAAGCTGTTTTTTTTGAAAGAATCAATAAGATTGATAAACCACTGGCCAAATTAATCCAAAAGAAAAGAGAGAGGATCCAAATTCATAAAATTATGAATGAAAAGGAAGAGATCATGACTAACACCAAGGAAATAGAAACAATCATCAGAAATTATTATCAACAGTTATATGCCAGTACAATAAGCAACCTAGACAAAATGGATGCATTCCTAGAAACATATAAACTTCCAAATCTGAATCAGGAAGAAATTGACAACCTGAATAGACCAATATCTAGTAACGAGATTGAAGCAGTGATCAAAAACCTTCCAAAAAACAAGATCCCAGGACCTGAAGGATTCCCTGGAGAATTATACCAAACATTCAAAGAAGAAATAATACCTATTCTCTTGAGCTGTTTCAAAAAATAGAAACAGAAGAAAAACTTCCAGAGTCTTTCTATGAAGCCAGCATTACTCTGATCCCCAAACCACACAACGACGCCATCAAAAAAGAGAATTTCAGACAAATATCCCTGATGAATATGGATGCTAAGATTCTAGTTAATAGGATCTAACTCTACATTTAAAAGATTATCCACCACGACCAGGTGGGATTTATCAATGGAAAGTAAGGGTGGTTCAACATTCACAAATCAATCAGTGTGATAGACAAAATCAGTAAGAGAAGAGATAGTAACCACATGGTTCTCTCAATTGATGCAGAAAAAAATATTTGGCAGGACACACTATTCATTCCTGATTAAAATTATTCAAAGTATTGGGATAGAGGGAATATTCCTCAACTTCATTAAGTCTATCCATGAAAAACCCATAGCAAATATCATCCTCTATGGGGAAAAGCCTTCCCATTGAGATCAGGAACACAACAAGGATGCCCAGTCTCACCACTCTTATTCAACATACTAGAAGTCCTAGCAACAGCAATCAGACAACAGAAATAAATAAAAAGTATTCAAATTGGCAATGAAGTAATCAAACTCTCTCTTTTAACAAATGACATGACACTTTATATGGAAAACCCAAAAGATTCTATCCCCAAACTACTAGAACTCATATAGCAATTCAGTAATGTGGCAGGATACAAAATCAGTGTACAGAAATAGTTGTTTTCTTATACACTAACAATGTAAAAATAGAAAGGGAAATGAGAGAATTGATTCCATTTACTATAGCACCAAGAACCAGGAGTTAACTGGGAATAAACCTAAACAAAGAGGTAAAAGATCTGTACTCGAGGAACTACAGAAAATTTATGAAAGAAATTGAAGACAAAAAGATGGAAGAGCATTCCCTGCTCATGGTTTAGAAGAATAAACGTTGTTAAAATGTCTATACTGCCTAGAGCAATCTATACTTTCAATGCCATCCCGATCAACATTCCACCAGCATTTTTCAAAGAGCTGGAACAAACAATCCTAAAATTTGTATGAAAAAAGAAGGGACCCCAGATTGCTTAGGAAATGCTGAAACAGAAACAAAACTGAGGGTATCATGTTGCCTGATTTGAAGCTTTACTACAGAGCTGTGATCACCAAGACAGCATGGTACTGGAAAAAAAAAAAAAAAAGAAAGAAAGAAAGAAAAGAAAGAAAGACATATAAACCAGTCGAACAGAGTAGCAAGTCCAGATATGGATCCTCAACTGTATGGCCAAATAATCTTCAACAAAGCAGGAAAAAGTATACAGTGAAAAAAAGAGTCTCTTCAGTAAATGGTGCTGGGGAAATTGGATAGCTATGTATAGAAGAATGAAACTCAACCCATTCTCTTACACCATACACAAAGATAAACTCAAAATGGATAAAAGACTTCAACATGAGTCAGGAATCTATCGAAATTCCAGAGGAGGTCATAGGCAGTAACCTCTTCAACACCAGCCACAGCAACTTCTTCAAGATATGTCTCCAAAGGCAAAGGAAACAAAAGCAATAATGTACTTTTGGAATTTCATCAAGATCAAAAGCTTCTGCACAGCAAAGGAAACAGTCAACAAAGCAAGAAGGCAACCCACAGAATGAGAGAAGATATTCACAAATGACACTACAGACAAAGGGCTGATATCCAAGATCTATAAAGAACTCATCAGAGGCACCGTGATGGCTCAGGTCATGATCTCAGGGTCCTGGGATCTAGCATCAGGCTCTCTGCTCAGGAGCCTGCTTCCCCCTCTCTCTCTGCCTGCCTCTCTGCCTTGTGATCTCTCTCTGTCAAATCAATAAATAAAATCTTAAAAAAAAAAAACAAAACTCATCAAACTCAACACACACAAAGTAGATAATCATGTCAAAAAATGGGCAGAAGGCATGAACAGACACTTCTCCATAGAAGACATACAAATGGCTTACAGACACGTGAAAAAATGTTCATCATCATTAGTCATCAGGGAAATTCAAATCAAAACCACACTGAGATATTATCTTACACCAGTATAGGATAGCCAAAATTAACAAGACAGTAAACAACATGTGTTGGAGATGCTATGGAGAAAGGAGAACCCTCTTATACTGTTGGTGGGAATGCAAGATGGTGCAGCCACTTTGAAAAACAGTGTGGAGATTCCTTAAGAAATTAAAAATAGAGCTTCCCTATGACCCTGCAATTACACTATTGGGTATTTACCCCAAAGATATCGATGTAATGAAAAGAAGGGCCATCTGAACCCCAGTGTTCATTATAACAATGGCCACAGTCACTGAACTGTGGAAGGAACCAAGATGCTCTTCAGTGGACAAATGGATAAAGCATATATGGTCCATATATACAATGGAGTATTATGCCGCCATCAGAAAGGATGAATACCCACCTTTTGTATCAACGTGGATAGGACTGGAAGAGATTATGCTGAGTGAAATAAGCCAAGTAGAGAGATTCAAATATCATATAATTTTCACTTACCTGTGTAGCGTGAGGAATAACATGGAGGACTTTGGGAGATGGAGAGAAGTGAGTTGGAAATTGGTGGGGGAGACAAACTGTGAGAGACTGTGGACTCAGAAAGAAACTGAGGTTTTGGAGGGGAGCGGGATAGGGTTTCGGGTAAGACTTGTGGTGGCCATTATAGAGTTTATGTATCCCATGAAGTACTGGGTGTAGTGCATACAATAAACTCTCGGGCAATGAAAATAAATAAAACAAAATAAAAATTTAAATAAATGAATAAATAATCCATTGATAAGACAACATTTGGGAGGCACTGGTTTAAGGTAGATGGCATTAAATATATTTTATTGAATTCTGTTTTTATTTTCTTATTACTTTTTAAAGATTTTATTTATTTCTTTAGAGAGAGAACATGAGCAGAGAGAGGGGCAGTGGGAGAGGTATAGAGAGCATCCCAAGCCAACTCCATGCTGAGAGGGGAACCTAAGGCAGGACTTGATCCCACGACCCTCATGACCTGAGCTGAAATCAAGAGTTGGTCGCTCAACCAACTGAGCCACCCAGGCATCCCTTGAATTCTGTTTTTAAAATAAATACCTTAGTTTGAGGATGAAATTTTTTTGCTTAGATGACTACATTTATTCTATAAGTGTGTATTTTTTCTGATTTCCTAAAAAACAGATATGAATTTCACACTATGTTATTTACTTACTACTGGAATATGTGCTTAATCACATATTTAAAATAACTAAATTGTCAAATCAGTATGTTGTACACTTGAACTTAATATAACATTTTATGTTAATTATACCTCCATGATAAAAAATAAATAAATAGAATCTGTAGATTTCCTACATAGATGAGAGTGTTGTCCCTGAATAAATATAACTTTACTTATAAAAAAACTGGAGAAGAATTTTAAATTTTTTTTAACACTCTAAAATTATACTGTTCAAGATGGTAGTCAATGACTACTGACTATTCAGAATATGGTTAGTCCAAAATGAGAAATGAGATATGCTATAAATGTTAGATTTTGAAAGTTAATAGGAAGAAAATGGAAAGTATTTCCTTAATTTTCATATTGACCATATGTTGTGGATAGTAATATTTTTGGATATGTTCGGATATATAGAATGTTAATAAAATCAATTTCACTCATTTTTTTAACGTGACTGCTAGAAAATTAGAAGTTATTAGGATGACTAACATTTTTTGCTTGTATTATATGTTAAATGGAGAATGTTGACTTTTAAAGAAAGAAATAATATCTTGGGAATAGTAATAAATGGATTGTTATGATTATAATTTTACAATTATGGTGACTTCATACATTGTAGGCCATTAAAAATATGTTAAGCTATGTTTGCTAATACTGAGATATGTTCCCATACTTAACTAAGGTATAATTAAAATAAATCTTGAGGATACAATATTAATGTAGTCCCATTTTCATAAAATATGTATGTGTATATCAAAGTGATTATAAATGAATGATAGAATTAAAATTAATTCATATTTTTCTTTTATGCCTTTCTGTTTTCTTTAACTACTACTACAACAAAAATAGTCATTGATAATGCTATGGAATGGACATGAAATTAGGGTAGTTAATGAAAGCAAAGACTGTTGGCCAAACTTTTAAAATGTGATTTGGTTTAAAATTTATTAAAACTCAAAGATTCATTTATGTCGTTTTGATTCATTTCTTTTTTTTTTTTTTTTAAACAAGACAGTCTCTAATCTTAGCGACTTGACTTAAATCTTACGATTTCTATATGTTGTTGATAAGGCCTACTTAAAACTTCTTGTTTTATTTGGTTACACCCATGTAACCACTCTATGAGAGTGGTAGAACTCTTTTTTTTTTTTTTAAGATTTATTTATTTATTTATTTATTTATTTGACAGAGAGAGATCACAAGTAGGCAGAGAGAGAGAGAGAGGAGGAAGCAGGCTCCCTGCTGAGCAGAGAGCCCAATGCGGGACTCGATCCCAGGACCCTGAGATCATGACCCGAGCCCAAGGCAGCGGCCTAAACCCCTGAGCCACCCAGGTGCCCCAAGTGGTAGAACTCTTTTAAATAAGACAGTAGGCCTCTGGCAGGTATTAAAAAAAATGTGAAGGTAATAATAACTACATATTGGGGCGCCTGGGTGGCTCAGTGGGTTAAGCCCCTGCCTTCGGCTCAGGTCATGATCTCAGGGTCCTGGGATCGAGTCCCGCATCGGGCTCTCTGCTCAGCAGAGAGCCTGCTTCCCTCTCTCTCTCTCTCTGCCTGCCTCTCCATCTACTTGTGATTTCTCTCTGTCAAATAAATAAATAAAATCTTTAAAAAAAATAATAATAATAACTACATATTAAAATACATTTAGCAAAAAGGTATTTTCTAAGTACTAGCTTCCAACCCTTGAATTAAAAAGAATATTTTAAAAGATTGTCTAAACTTATATGATTATCTTATATATTTAAAAAACACTTGATTATATATATATAATGGCCTTCACTTTGTGGATAAATGCCTCTATAATGGATCATTGACAGAGCAGAATCTTATAAAGAAACTTTCAACTGGGGTGCTTGGGTCGCTCAGTTGGTTAAGCATCTGCCTTCAGTTCAGGTCATGATTCCAGGGTCCTGAGATTAAACCCCTGTTTGACAGGAAGCTTATTTCTCCCTCTGTCCCTATCAAGCTTGTGCCTTCTCTCTCTCTCTCTAAATAAATAAAATCTTTAAAAAAAAAAAAGAAAAGAAAATTTCAACTGAAAAATGTTAATGAAATGCATTTTCTCAGACTAACCTTGAGTAGGGAATTCAGAAAACAGCTAGTAGTGAAAACATTATACATTACATTCAAATTGTTTTAAACTATTAAACAATAGTTAACTAGTTAAAAACTAAATCCCATTCATGGAAACTCAGTTTGGAAATCTGAGACAGTTTGTTTATTTGTTTAAATAGGCTCCACACCTAACAAGGGGCTTGAACTCATGGCCCTGAGATTGAGTCACATGCTCTATTGTCTGAGCTGGCCAGATGCCCCTGAGATACTAGAAGTTGAAGCGAAAGCTTTGGTGCCAAGCTGCAGCAACTCTGTTGCCCAAAGGGATCAGATCTGCAGCAGTAATATAGCTGGTCGTCTCCCCAGGAAAATCACTATGCACAAGACACCATGCAGACAGGGTTTCAGAATCACACAAGCACAAGGCAAGGCTCAATTCAAGGAGTTTCTGAGAAATCAGTATAAAGAAAGAGGTTAACAAAGCCAAAGTACCAATGAATTACAGAACAACTTAGAAAGTCGGAAACAGCCTCAGGCTACCTCTGTTGCTGAATAACATGGTGAAGTCAGGGGAAAGTAATTTTAAGTCAGACCCGCTAAGTTATGATTGACAAGATATGGTGGAGTGTAGAAAAGTAAGAATGAATAATCAATTTCCATTTTATTGTTTCTTATTTCAGTTTTATTTTGTGACAGAAAAGGCCTTACTCTCAATATCTATATGACAAAAACATTCAGTACTTTAAGAAATAAATACAAGTGTTTCACTTGAGATAAAAGAGAAGCTAAAATATCTAATTGTCTGCTTTTAGGAGTTCCAAAATAGGTCAGCAAGCAAAATTACCAGTAAGAAATCATAATAGAGGTTATAGGTAAAAGAAGAAAAATGAAGTTCCACTAGCTACTATTGATTAAGGTAACCTTAGTAATTGGAAGGACAGGGTCATCTTAAAATGAAGGAAAAAAAAATATATATATAAGATTTTCATTCTCTTTAAAGTTATAGTTTAAATTGGTATTTCTTTACCTTTTATCTTTCCCTTCACAGTTGTTACATAAAAATAATTTATTTTGTTTAGAACCAAAATTTATCCTTTTGGAATACATGTCTATAGGTTGTGTCTCAGTAATCATGTTGGACAGTTCTTTCCCTGTAAGGTCTAAAGAACTTAGAACAATAGTCATATAAGGTGGAAATTATCTTTAAGTGAATGGTACAGAGCTTTATTTATTTACCAAAACTGTCAAGGTATATCTATAAACTCTAACATAGAAAATTATAATTATACTAACAAGTGATTTAATATTTTAATCAAAGTATGCCATAGAAGAATTGTTTTCCCAACTCTTCCAGCAATTAAAGTTGCTCTAAGGTTTCATATTACAATGATATGTGTGTGAGGCTATTCTATAGTAGCTATATCAATGTCAATAATAGCCTTTCCCAAACCAGTGTGGGTTTTTTTTTTTTTTGTAAGGCTAAAAAGCAGAATGTTATGAGCATCCCAGAAGCCTTCTTCTCACTTTATGTTCCCACCCCATCCCCTGCCAATTCTTCCAGAGGTCCCATCATGTGAACTATTGAAACCATAGATAAGTTTTACTTATTTTGGATTTTATCTAAATATATACTCGATACGTGCTTGCATGCTCTGCTTCTTTGCTCAGCACTTTTTTTTTTCTTTTTCTTTTTTTACTTTTCTTCTTTTTTACATATAATGTTTCAACTGCCAGCACTTTTGCTTCTACCTCTACATCTCTGATGAAAATGTTGTGCCCAAAGTCACCAATGGCCACCTTACTGACAAATCCAGAGGCCATTTATTTATCTGTCATATACTCTCTTCTTCTGAACTCAGTCAAAGAAATTGCTGGTCAACAATTTTTAAAGTTTTATGACAGTGTAGTCCTTTGGTTTACTTCCTACCTCTCTAAGTGTTGTTTTATGTTTGCTTGTTTTGTTTTTAAACTACTCAATTAATTTTAAGTTTTGGTTCCCTGTTGCTCTTTTGCTCATCTCTTCTTGTTTACCCCATTCCCTGCCAGAGTATCAATTTTTTATTTTATTTTATTTTATTTATTTATTTGACAAAGAGAGACATCACAAGGAGGTAGAGAGTCAGGCAGAGAGAGAGAGAGAGGGAAGCAGGCTCCCCACTGAGCAGAGAGACCGATGCAGGGATCGATCCCAAGACCCCAAGATCAGGCATGACCTGAGCCGAAGGCAGAGGCTTAACCCACTGAGTATCAAATTAACTATAAGCCCCATATCTCTATTTGTGGTCCTGAACTCCCACTTGAGCTCTAGACCATAATATGCTCCAACCAAAGTTTTCTATGTAAATATGCCAATATGTTGAAAATTTAACTCAGTATATGTCCCCAAACTTGCTTCTCTTCCTGTGTGCCCTACTTTAATAAATAACATCATTGTTTAACTTTGTATGCAAGCTAGAGAACTAGGCATTATCCTTGACCCTAACTTCTCTATCCCATGCATATGTAATCATTCATCAAGTTGAGAGGATTCTACTTGTGAGTTATTGTCCAAATATGACCACTTCTCTATATTACTACTTTTGTTCCTTTAGTCCTGGCCCTATGACCTTTAACCTGTATTACTGTAAGAGTCTTAATTCTCACTAAACTCTGTTAATTTTCTCAAAAAAATCTTTCATATACTAATGATCTAATATCTATGAATATTAATATAATATTCATATTTCATTTCTCTGATTATTAGATGGTTCCAATAAGTAATATTTTTATTATAGCAATTGTGATTTCCTAGAAAATGATTTTTTTCCTTATAATGTCATTACCAAAACTATATCCCATTAAGAGTGTTTCCTATAAAGAGAGATGACATTTTGAGTATAATCATGAATAGTTAGGCAATTTAAAATAAGTGTTCCATTTTTTTTTAGTACTTTAAAGTTTCAGAATACTAATTATTCTTTTTAAGAAAGGAGAGAAAACTATTATGCAATTAGTTTCAATATAAAGGCTCACAGTTGATGCATTACACTTGCAAAAAATTAATTATTTTATGCCTAATAGAAACACATCATTTTTTGGATCCTTCCACACATAAAGATAATATTGAATTGATAGAGATTTATTTAAGTATGGCATTAGAACTTGAACTTCTAGAATACATATATATTTTGAAATACATGTATATGGATTTGGGAACTACAACTCATAAGAGTTTAATAGAATTTCAAGAATCTATCAGAATTGCAAACTCCTCATTTCATACAATTTTAAGACTTGGAACTCGAGTCAAACAATTTATAAGTTAACTTTCAATTTATAGCTTAACTTATAATTTAAGAAAATAAAGTACACAGAAAACATTTTCAAAAAATGTTCTTTTCTGGATAGCCACTTCCATCATTTTTTGCTAGCTAGAAATAAAAATTATTCCTAAAATCAATAATCCTATCATGGCACTTTATCATCTTAATTGAGTTTGACTACAAAAATAAGTAAACATAAACATTTATCTGAATATCACTTTTGAAATTGGATGCCTTAATTCAGTATATGGTCATGTTTGATGGCAAATCATTTGGATTTACCTAGATTTAAAGTGAAAATATAGTGCTCCATGTAAATCAACCAATCAAACATTTTAATTTAATTTTGAATGGGAAGAAAATAAAGTGCTGGTTTTTTGTATGTTAATCCAAGTCCTTGTGATTAATAATGACACTGTTGACTCATTTTTATTTGTACAGGAGACCTTTACACTGAAAAGTCTACATATTTTACTGAAAATATTCAAGACAACAAAACGCCTGGGTGAAAGGTGTTCACCATCTGACCAGAGGATTTAGTATTTCCTCTAAGTATTCAAAACTATGTCACTGACCTCATTTAAAATTTATTTGATCCCATTAAATAGATTTCCAAGTTTGTTAATCAAACAAGGCATAATTTAGCATATTTGATACTCACACTGAGGATTTATTTTAAGTACCTTTTTAATAATGCCAAAAATTCTGGAGAAAAAAACTAAGAATACCATCCAATGCTTGTTGGAAAATATTAAAATAATTCATCTTATCCAAAAAGAGAAAAAAAGGCTATTTTACAGAAAACCTTATACAGTTGATGATTTGGTATTTTTTACCATTAACCTTTTCTTGTTTGTACATTACCTTTTACTTTACTTTCTTCCACTTTTATATGGCAGAAAGAATCATAAACTAGACGCCAAAAACCTGTATCTACAAACAAGTAATTAATGGATCAAGAGAAGTTTTTTAATTTTTTTTAACTTCTCTGGACTTAGCTTATTCCTTTGTATCTTCATTTAGGGACTTTTTAGTTTTCTGGGTGTTGTTTTTAGGAATGATCTGGAGGGAATCATTCCGGATGTAAAATATATATATATATATATATATATATATATATATATATATATCCCCCATACTAAATCTGTCATTTTTGTCATTATCTGTCTGTGAGTATATACTCCTAAGAGAAAGAAAAATAATTTTTATGTTGATTTAACTATCACAGCATCACAGAACCCTATACACAGGAGTATTTAATACATGGTTTTTGAATAGATTGGTTTTCTCACTATCGTTACACATTTTTACTCATTAAACTACCTTAATATTTTATAACACAGTGACTTTTAGAAACACACCATTTTAAAAAGCCTGTCACTAAACTTCACAAAACCAAAGTGGGTTTAGTTATAAAGTATTATAACAGATGGAAAGAAAGAGATAGATACATATCTCCTATTGAAGATGTATAAATATGTCTTATTAATGCAGACACAATCCATACAGATTAATTCTGCTATCTCTGAGGGATCACTGTATAGTTTGATGACTTGTTTAAATTAGTGAAACACTGAAAATAGAATACTTCCCAGAAAATTGCTTAGTGAGACCAGAAAGAATATTAAAATCTTCCATATAATTCCAGCATTACTTAGAAAAACATTATCTTCTCTAAATGATTATGTGAACATCATTTTATCATTGTTAAGGGATAGTTTTGTGATTATACAAAAAGAAAAAAAGATCATAATATGATTGCTGATTGCCAAGTGCTTTCATAATCTAATATCTCTTTATGACTTAGAATATTAAGAATGTAGACCTTTTGTGTTATACATAATTTTGACCTAATGGCAGAAACATTACAATATTCATTAAGTTCATTGCATTTACTATAAATAATTTCCATAAAATTGTTACATATTAATTTCTAATAGTGAACCCAAATCATATAGATTTTTTCCCTTTCAACTTCAGCAGTTCCTAGTATAATTTATCCCCTTTATAGACAAAACTTAACTATTTCTCTATTGAATACTTTTATTGATGATACAGATTTCTGAGTTGCAGAATTTTCTTTATCAGAACAATAAGCTGATCCACCTTGCTTTCCTTAGCAACATTAAATCATATCTCAAAATGCAGTATCATTTTTTTCCCTAGGATAAGTGCAAGCAGCTGTATTCTGGACAAGATTCTTATTTACTGATATTGCCGGGGATCATTATTCAGTCTTTGCAGTGCTGTCATAAAAATAACATATTATTTAGACATTATTTTTATTGTTTTAGTTTCTAACTCTACCATTTCATCATCAATAATAACCATATTTTAAATTAAAATTCTACACAGATAGCCACTTATCTTATGATGCTTGATCAATTGCATGCCACTAAAAATATTTTTTGCTCTCGCTACAAGTTTCAATCACTTTTACTTAGTCAAATCCACACATCTACACAGTTTAAGGGTGAGAGATTGGAGTTGGTAGATTAGACTGCTTGTTTCACAAAACAAGTTAGTAAAATAGTAATAATAATTGATATATTTTCATAGAATTTCAGACCTGGAACAGATCTTGCAGTTGAATTGGTTTCTGCAAATACCTGGGTTTGTCACACACTTGAGTTTTTATTTTTGCTATTCTTTTTGTCCAATTTCCCCATCTCCTACTGACCAAAGCCCATATCCACTTATCCTGGAGACTAATTCAAAAACTACCACCCTCAAGAAGTCTCTTTGATTTCCCAAACTGGAGAGTATATTCTCAATTCACTTAATATTTTATGTAGGTCTTTTTATGATATTTATCCCTTCTAACTTGTATCTAGTGCTTATATATATATATATATATATATATATATAGTCTTTATATAATAATATAATAGGACAGTATTAATATAATATAAATATAAAATAATATAAATATAATTTCTTTCCTGATAATCCATAATACCTTCTCCTTGCCACCATGAGCACACAAACTAATGACTATTATGGAGTGAAGTTCTGTGGAAAGAACATATACTTCATAGTCTGACAGAGGTTTAATAATAAACTCAGCCACTTAGTTCTTAACTTCTCTGTACTTCAATTTCTTCATACAAACACAGAATAATAATACTGCTTTCTTGTTAACTTTGAAATATAGTTTCACCTTGTGACATACTTTTAGGAGATTAACAGTTTATGGAGTTGTCCTCCCTTGTGATCCTGCTTTTTTAATCTAAAATGGAAATGAAATTTAATTAAATCTGAAGAGCATACTGATATCTTGCCTTAAAGCTTTGTAACTTGCAGCTATTTCACATATATTGTTTTACTTGCACCAAATATTACATACCATATAATTTAATGTTTAACATAAAATTATCATATGACAAGAAAATTACTACCCTTGTTAAGTAATTTCTCTAATATTAGACCACTGATAAATGGCAGAGGTATAATTCAAAAGAGATCTTTTCACACCAAGCACATATATTATTCCCTGACTTTCTGGAAAGTGATATATACATATGTATACATATGACATATTAAAGATAGATAGATGATAGATGATAGATAGATAGATATAAAAAAATACTGGTTTCAGTGCTAAATTAAATCCTTTTGAACTTTGTTTCTTTGGTAATTATCAAACACCAACCAGTTAATTTAATTTTTACATACATCTCCTATATCTTTCCTTTCTCGTTTTTGTCTCCTAGTCTTTCCTCTTTGAATTATTTTTAAAGAATAAACTACTAGGTAACTTTTTAAAGCCAGGTCATCTTCATAATTCCCTTTCATAAAGCACATATAGTCAATTTTAAGAAGTCTTTAAGCAATTGAAATGTATATAAATTATTCCAAAGTACCTTAATATTATACCAAACACCTTAACATAAATACAATTTTTCCATTCCTATGCTTGTTACCATAATGCAAACTCTATCTAGGAATCTGCTTTAGTTTCCCAATAGTGTAAAAACAAAAAAGTCACTGTGAAAATAATTAAATTAGTTTTGACATACAGTGAAAACTAGGCAAGTACTGCTCCTACTCCAAAGCTTAGAAACAACATTGTGGAATTAATGCTTGCAATGAAAATCAGTAAGAACGGATATCTAGGGTTATCAAGTATTCCCAATTTTTCATTTTAGAATCATTAAACTCCTTAGCTTTTACATATATTTCAACAACATTTAAGTACTTAAATTATCTTACTTATATATCACTTCTCTAAAAAAAAAAAAAAAAACAAACAACTTGTACTCTGAGATCAAGCAAACACACAGTATTGTGTAAAGAAACAGGAAAAAGAATGAAGAATTAGAGAATGAATATTATACTCACGGAATGTTCTATAAAGTTCTTCAAGAGCCAGGTGCTTGTCAGAGTTAAAATCATCATATTTCAGTAGATCATACAAAGTACAATCAGAAAGATCCTTGCCAAGTTCTTCCTGTTTTATCACCTGACAGGAAAATGAAACCATACAATTATAACCTTCTTAACATTTCTATAGCACAATTCATTATACATAATAATCATTTAATAGATCATTTTAAGTCTGCAGTAGGGCAAGTAACTGAACCTATGAAAAATCCAGATTTTCAGTTACTGGACAATTATTTTTAACCATTCCAAAGATAAAAAGTTAAAAAGTTCAGATAGGTACTTAGAATTTAGTCCAAACTTTCTAATACAAAAATTTCACAGTAGAACCCAGAAAAATCTGAACTTTACAAGGACATTTTGTATTTTACTCATTTTCTTTGCTCCATTTACACTGACTCAAGGAACTATCGCCACATGAAAATTGCCTCCTACGTCTCAGTGACCTCTGTCAAAATAAAACAGGACTCTTTCTCAACAAAAATAGTGCGATTGTTTGTTCCAATTTTCATCTTCAAATTATTTGTGAAAAATTAAGTTAGGGTTTTTTTTTGTTCTTCTCTGCCTAAACTCCTCCTCAGCTGGAAGTTAAGCCATTTGGGATTGTGCATAAACTCCCTGGGTCACAAAAGAGCTATTAAGCAAATAACTGTTTCCAGGAGCCAAAGAGAATTAATGCTCCAACTGATGATGAAAATCTACCCAAGTGTGAGTGAGAAAAATCATCAAACTGCCTTTCTACTCTGTGCTCTGTCCTATGGACTGAAGCTGTAGCTTTTTTATACTCAACTGCTCTAACTATTGCCTCTCAAATAAAATCAAAGAAAAGAAAAAGACTTTTCAAACACTCCTGTTCATCTGGTGGGCTGCAGAGCTGTGTCCATGGCTTTTCATAGCCTCCCACATACAGAGGCAGTATTTCACATTATAGTGTGTGTTTTTAAAAGACAGTGCCATGTAATCAGAAAATGCAGGCTCTTGAATTCAGCCAGGTCTGGGTTCTGCTCCTGCCAAGGCCACTTCTATAATTTCTGGTAAACTGTTGAACATTTCCTCAATTAGAAATTGTAGAGAGGGGGCGCCTGGGTGGCTCAGTGGGTTAAGCCACTGCCTTCGGCTCAGGTCATGATCTCAGGGTCCTGGGATCAAGTCCCACATCGGGCTCTCTGCTCAGTAGGGAGCCTGCTTCCCTCTCTCTCTCTCTGCCTGCCTCTCCATCTACTTGTGATTTCTCTCTGTCAAATAAATAAATAAAATCTTTTAAAAAAAAAAAGAAAGAAATTGTAGAGAGCAACATTTATCTCTCATGGCTACCCTGAAGATTATACACACACACGCATGTATGTATGTCCATAAACGCGCGCACACATACTCATATAGTTAGATGCAAGACCACACATAATGTTCACTCCAAAGTAAATCATTAGAAGTAAAAAAAAAAAAAAAAAAAAGGTAATGTGCTTCTTATTCAAACAATTCACTGCCGATTTCCACACCAGCTTGCACAGCTTGTTTTTGAGAAAGCAGTTTGCTTCAGACTTTCTTTGTTAGATCGATGGCAGATTAGCAATACCAACTTCTAAAGATTCTCAGATGCTATTGAACTACTTTTTTAATAACCCTTTTGGGAACAGTCCCATGTTAAAAGTTTGTTACAGCTGAGCATGGATGGCTGTAGAGGAAGCTTGGAGGATGGAGCTTAGCATAAGGGTCCCTAGCCCCCTGCAGTCCCAGCCACCTGAGCAGAGCCAAACAGAACTTCCACAATATACTGAGTTATCTACTTTTGTGCAATGTATTTACATTTCATTGGTGAAATTCGTATTTGTTGCCTTGGGGGTGGGAGCAGGCAAAACATTTATGTGCTTTAATTGATCCACACAAATAGATATTGTTGAGAGTGAGTATTAAGCCCTACACTCTTGCACAGTCCAGCTGAAGGGATTAACAAAACTACCTCATGGCTGAAGTCACCTCTCCTACAAGCCTAGTGAGAAAACTAATACTGCTTTTCTATTTAGAAAGTAACAGAGTTCTCAGTCCTTCTCCATCTGTTATTTGTTAGATCATGGATAATGACTTTTTCCTGGGTGGTAGGGGGCAGCATATTTCGTCTGACCTCATGAGGCTCTTCTTAAAGATCTATAATGCAAGCATTGCGGTGACACCAGGTTTTGGTCACGTATTTTAAGGACATATTTTAGTGGTTTTTATTTTTGTACATATTCATAAAAAGAAGGAGATGGAAAAACCTGGAGAAAAATCTTCATCATTTTCTGTTTCATATTTTCTATTTTGATAGTTTACTCAGATTAAGTCATGTATTAGACAAAGAGAATGAATTTCCACCTTTTTTCCCTGAATGCCAGCATAAGACTAGATAGAACTTGATTTGATCTTGGTCTTCGTTTGATCATGAGTGTACAACGTAAACTGGATGTGTTTTAATGAGTGTGCCTTAGCAAAACAAATGGTCCTGGCTAGAAGTTTTTTAAAGCTAAAAACGAAAAGCAAAAAACCCCAACTCTGTTCACCTATATTGGACCATGTCCATGTACAGAAGAGAAGTGATTCTTATCATCAATATTTCAAGTACATATTTTCTTCATTTATTCCATTTTTGGGTCAAAAAACAGCCTACTTAAAACATCTTTCCTAGTAACTTCTTTTGCCCTTTAGGTTTCCTAATGGATCTGTGTACAGTCTGGGGTATTCTAAAAGAGAGAGACACCTTCCTATGACCTTTCATTCAATGGATCAATTGCTTTAGATATCTAGAGTTTTGATAAGCTTATCAAAGTGTCAGTCTGCAAGAAAGTAAGCAGACTTCCTTCCCAAGTATACAGTAATACATTAAGCATTCTTTGACACAGGGATCCAAACTTTTAGGGCTTTCATTGCTGCCAGCATTTCCTTTATTTATGTCTGGCCCTGATTCTGATTGCTTCCCCGTCTAGGCTCGCAAAACACACGTGTTATTTTTGACCTGGTGATCATGACAGAGCCACACTCACCGAATATATTGTAGGAAAAAAAAATACATACATATACATATATATATAAATTTTTTATTTTTTTATATATCCTACACATCCTACAATGAAGGTTTAATCAAGGAGATAACTCATAATTTCATTTGTTATCCACTGTAAAATATTGAGTGCTTTTCCCAAATTTACCAGTGTTTGGTGAACTGTCTAAGGCTAAAAGACAATTATAGAGTCTCACATGCTTTAATGATCGAAAATCAAGTTGCGTGAATCTTGGGTTCCACAGAGATTAGAGTCAGTATGACAAAATAGAAGTATTAGTAGAATGTATGTCATCCAGGGAGTTCAGATACACAGCATCCCAGAGGGGATACATATTTAATTTCAAAGTAATAGAACTGCCAAGGTTGCATGAGGAATTGTAATAACTCAGGGATGATTCAGTGTTTTTGTATTATATTCTTTTTTGTCCAAAAACAACAAAAATAAAAACAAAACACCCAGTTCCTCCCAAAGTAAACTATTCTCCTTATTATTCTCTTTCATTTGTTTATTTAGATATCTATTCAACAAATTATTTTTATCTATCTACTGTGTGCCATACTCCTAGATTCTGAAAATAAGACAGGCAAAGATCCCTCCCACGTATAACTTCTATGCTAGTAAAGGGGAAACAAATAAATATATAAGTAAAATATATTGTATACCAGATAATAAATTATGTGAGGACAAATAAAACTGGAAAGAAAAAAAGAAAATGCCAGAGGTGGGTGGAAAGGATTGTCTCCCTACTGTGGAGATGTTTGGATATTAGTTTTCTGGACATATATCATGACTTAGAAACCAAAGATTATTATTTTTTTTTATATTTTATTTATTTATTTGAGAGAGAGACAGTGAGAGAGAGTATGAGCAAGGAGAAGGTCAGAGGGAGAAGCAGACTCCCCGTGGAGTTGGGAGCCCGATGCGGGACTCGATCCCGGGACTCCGGGATCATGACCTGAGCCGAAGGCAGTCGTCTAACCAACTGAGCCACCCAGGCATCCCGAAACCAAAGATTATTATACCGACTCTCATAAAAGAGGTAAAGTACATGGGATCAGTTTTGATGGTCTCAAGTCAGGTCATGATGATGAGGGGTGAGGGCATAGAAGGACAATGGAGTAGAATCTTCCAATTCTGTCTTTTTCTTTATTCTCCTTGGTGAGACAGAAAAACAGCAACAGTAAACTCATGGAAAGACACACCAATCATTTGTTCAAGAGCACATCAGAGGCTGAGCTCTTCCTGATCCTTTGCAAGCTATTTTTCATCTAACTAATCACGACCATGTCACAGTCACAGTGATCCAGTAGATCAGAGCTCAGTGTTCCTCTGTTTATACAAAGTACATCACATTTGTGAAGTTGAGGAGAAGAAGTTAAATTCACTCTCTACTTGACAAATTGCATCAAAGCCTGAGGGGTCAGGAAATAAATATACTTTGTTAGAAATACGTATTCTTCAGGCTTTATCCTTATGCTTCTCCTACACACTTGATACGGATGGGTTGGCTTCTCTACTACTTGGTTCTCTCAACATCTCCTTGTACACTACCTTTCTGCTTCTCCCCTCCCCCCTGCCCTCTCCTTTTGTCTTTCCCTTTTTAACAACAAACATGTGCCAAGTACTGTGCTGGGGTTGGAGATATGGTAGTAAATAAGAATGACATAGCCTTTGTCCTCATGGAATTAATTTTCTGGAGAAGATAAGTGGGAACAGGAAATCAAATAATTAAATAAACAAGATAATTACAGATTGTCAACAGTGTTCCAAAAAAAAAAGACAAAGTGAAAGGACAGAGAGTAAATAATTAACATTACAGATGATAATTGTTTAATTATATATAACTGATGTTATCCTGAACTAGGTGTATTACAAGAAAAGGTTTACATAAAAATTAATTAACATCTTTTAAGTTCTCTTCTAGGTTTTGTAACATTTAAAAAATCAATAGTGTCAAAGTTAATTCTTTTGAAGAACCTGCTGAAGATATAACATTAATGAGAAAAAAAATATTTTATTTTTAAGGCATTCTATATGGCTCATAGGGATTTTCTGAATGTGAATTCCCCGTTTTTAAATGCATATTAATATTCCAAGGGAAAGATTCTATAAATGATATGCTTAAATGTTTTAAAAACGATTTTTAAAAAATTTTCCAATTGTCTTGTGCATATTATGAAAAGCATTAAACAAGAAAAAGAAAAAAAAAGAATACTTGAAACTCTACTAATGTTTCCAGATAGGATTGAAAGTCCTGTTTCTTAATTGTAGCCTCAAGCTGCAACTAAACAATCACAAGACTTACCTTTCTCTGTTAAGTGCTAACTGTTGCTGTGATTACCCTTCTGAAATCTTTAGTGTTTGAGAGGAAATTGCCAGTACTAGAAAGATCTACCTACTGGCATTGCCACTGCCAATCTAAGTCAAACACCTGGTTTCTGCTACCTTATTTCATCTACCAGAAGGTTTATGGGGCTTTAAAATGTTAAATAGGATTAATTACCATGGAATTCCCTGGAAGTCCTCACTTATCTCCCTTCTCTATCCAGACAAAAGCTTGTTTATTTGCATTTAGTTTGTTCCCACTAAAATAGCTTTTTTATCTATTAGACAAAACAATTCTTACCAATCTTATAGTAAATAAATATGTTGGCTAGATACTAGAACCTTTTAAAAAATCTTGAAAATTGTAATAGGCTTCATCAACTCAAAATAAAGATTAATTATCCATTCCCTATATAACAGCTCTAATAATTTTTAAAGAAAATTGTATGTACAAAAGTTGCAAAAACATCATTGCCATGCCCATTCTGATAGCTTAAAAATATCTGGTCTTATTTATTCTTGCTTTTTATTTAATTTTGTAAATGTATTCACATATGGTAGTCATTGAGCAAATAGCTTTTTAAGTCAAATATGTATAACATAATAATCTAAATCCTGCGAACAAGTAGCTCTTTTTATTATTTTAATAAAGAGTTGGCATGTGTGCACATTAGGGAAATATTTCATTCTAATATGCATGCTTAATGTGAATCAGCTTATTAAGATGACAGAATCTAAATGAAGAAAGAGCTAAATCAATATACTCAATACAGCTGCTTATTTAAACTCAGAATCACAAGGGAATGATTTTGCTTACTTAAATTCTATGGCTGGTTATTTTATGAAATAGGGAGAGGCCGAAGGAGTAGATTTTCCAAGCTGTTAGCACTATTTCACTTTAAGAACCCTATGTTTACTACTATTAAGTTAAACAAGGAAGCCATTAGACTGAGTTGGATCTAATGCTCTGGCCTCTATATAAACAACCCAATATCTAAGCCTGTAAATGCCGCAATTTTCAAAACTGACAACCAATCACAAATAGCCAAGTATGCTTTAAGCAGTAGGCAATCAAAGACTTCCTTACTTTGCTTTCTCCTTTTCTCTAGAAAAGTTTTCCCTTAGCTCCTGTCAGCAGAATGCATCTTAACCATTGCTAGTTTGGCACAGTCCAATTCAAATAGATTTTTGGTCAAATAAATTCTTAAGATTTTAATATGCCTCAGCTTACCTTTCAACTCTGCTAACAAATTCAAGGGTGCCATTCTGCTAGGTGAAATCTGCTTATTAGTCCCTTCATCTTACCCTAAAGACCCAACATTTGAGACCACAGTGCAAGACAAAGTTGTCCATTCCCCTCTATGGGACAATCTGGACAATTTCCTTTGTGTTTCATACCCTGGTTTAGCTCTGTGACCCTATGAATTCCCCATACTGCTATGCACATTTCCTTCTCTGACTCCATTTCCATTTCTTTCCAACTCAAACCCAACATAGTGACCTCTGGAAATCCTGCTCTCTGATCAGAAAACTCTCTTTTATCTTCCATTTCTTATAAAAAACATGTTCTTCACCACGTTAACTTTAAGAATTCTGGCTACCCCTTAAGAAAACAATTTGTCTAATAATTTTATCAATCGGAGGCCAATTTTTCTCTCGTATCCATTCTATCTCAGCACGGAAGATGGTCAATAACTCAATGGCTCCCTTTTGGCACTTCTGGATTTTTTCTGCTTCCTACACCTGTCTTCATTAGATAGATAAAAATGAAAGATGGATGGATGGAGAGATGGAGAGAGAGAGAGAGAGAGAAAGGACCTACTTCTTTGAATCTCAGGCTATTCAGCTACATAATTCTCTCCCATTCTCTCCCCATAATTCACAAACAAATTTAGCTGCTGATTCACAATCTTTCTGCCTACCTTAACTCTTTTAGTATCCCCAGTGGTTCCCTCTATACATATGAATAAACCACCCAGAACCATTCTGAGCCACCCCCAACTTTTTTCTTTTTTAAAAAATAAATGATCATTAACCTTCACAATTCTAGTGACCTTTCCCTACATGCTAGACTGGCCAGGAGGAATATATTCATACCTTAGGTCACCTCATCCTGAAATCTTTATTTCAAGCATCACACATTCAGGTCTGTTGTAGGGAAATTATGTTTTGAAAGCCACAAATATGTTACTATGTGGCTGAGCACCTGACTACACTAATCATATATATAACACTTGGGAGAGATATCAGGTTTGTGATTATACTATGGAAAAATATACTTTTATGTTTGTTGAGGCTTTTATAGTAAGCTATTATTCTATGAATCATACATTAGAATATGATAATCCAATTTGGAGCATATTGTTATAAGAATGATTTTCACTGAAGCAAGCATCAGTAAAGCTCAGATTTCACCATAGATCCAAAGATAGCATCAAGTTCTCACTTTTGGGGAAGATAATTAAAGAAAAGAAAGAGAGACAGATACAGATAATAGAGATGAACCTCAGAAATTTGCTTAGATGTGGGGAGTTAAGCTAAGGTAGAACACCAAACAAATAAGGTTTCACACTTTATCAAAATGGTCTTCAGAAAAAGGCAAAACATTTGGTTTTACCTTTAGTATACAGAATTAGTTACCAGCAAGGACTACTCAGTTTAATAACCTCATTGTGAGGGCACCTGGGTGGCTCAGTGGGTTAAGCCGCTGCCTTCGGCTCAGGTCATGATCTCAGGGTCCTGGGATCGAGCCCTACATCGGGCTCTCTGCTCAGCAGGGAGCCTGCCTCCCTCTTTCTCTGCCTGCCTCTCTGTGTACTTGTGATCTCTGTCTGCCAAATAAATAAATAAAATCTTAAAAAAAAAAAAATCTCATTGTGAATGGAATCCAGACACTATAGCATGGATCTGAGAAAAGATACAGACTTCTACAACAAAATAACTGCCCATTTACCTGTTTTCCATAAAGAGAGAATAGATATTTAAAGACAAAATGCACAAAAAATATTTAAATGTGATTGAAATACTACCTTTGTCATACAGTAATTAAGACAATTATATGGGAAGGAGTCAATGTTCTGTTCCTATAAAACAACAAAGTTTATAAATAACACACTTTCCCTACCATCCATCATTTGGGGAAGAGAAATTCTCACCGAAATGCTAAAAGTGGGCCATACACTTGAGGAAAGAGAGAGATACGGGACTTAATTAGGTTCTGAGAGTATAAAAAGTAAGGCACAAGACGGAGGCTAGGAATTTCCTTACATTTCAAAGACTGATGATATATTTCTCCTAAAGAGAAGAATATGATAGATACTGGTTTTTGATGTTGGTATTATATCCTATAACCTGTCATTAGTTTTTTAAAAAGTATAGATATTGGCAACTGTGGAATGTGAAGTATTTGTCATACAAATTCATGATAAAGCATTTGGAGCCCCAGGCTGAGAGATAGATTTAGGCACTGAATCTATCTATGGTGTAGGAAAAGCAAAGCACACCTGGACAAGGCACAAGGAAAGGAAAAGTGTACAAAACACTTCATCTAAACTGGATTTCAATTTGGGATTTAAGTACTTTGTGATGTAAACACCCTATATCTCCCTTACACATCTTCAAGCAAGTCTATATTGCTTCTTGCAAATATATATATTTTACATATATATATAATTATACATGTATATGCATAAAATTTTTGTGGAGTTCAAAAAGAAGCACAAAGGGGACATAGACATCTAAATTATAGCAATAAAATAAGTATCACTACTATTATTAATACTATTACTATTAGTTACTATAACATAGTACTCAGGATTTAACAATTCATGCCAACAAATATGTAAGTACTTCAAATGAGATGAGCAAAATAAAAACACACCATCGTTTATTTTTTCTAATTTCTTGGGAAAACCAAAACTATTTCTCTTTTTTCGCAGGAAACTTTTTTCTTTCCTTTCAAAAAACTTTTTAAATGTTTATTTATTTTAGAGAGAGGGAGAGAGAGAGGGAGAAAGCATGAGTCAGTGGGAGGAGGGGCAAAGGGAAAGAATTTTCAAGCTGACTCTCCACTGAGCGGAGACCCCCACTTGGGCTCAACCTCATGACCCTGAGGTTACGACCTGAGTCAAAATGAAGAGTCAGACACTTAACTAACTGAACCACCTAGGCACCCCTCTATTTTTTAAAAATATTTTATTTATTTATTCTAGAGAGAGAAAGAGTGCGCACATGCATGTGCATGGGGTAGAGGAAGGGCAGGGTAAGAGGAAGAGAGAGAATCTTAGGCAGACTCTCTGCTAAGCCTAGAGAACAACACAGATTCCATCCCTGACCCTGAGATAATGACCTGAGTTGAAATTGAGAGTTGGATGCTCAACTGACTGAGCCACCAGGTACCCCAGACCATTTTTCTTTTCATTATAAAAGTTAGTATTAAAATTTTTGTATGTTTAATAATGTATATATAGATTTCTATGTCATAATGGCTGTGACCTAATGGTATTTAAGTTGTTATCACCTATGACCCAAGTATAATCATTAAAAAAAAAATGCAAAGGAAGATGATCATAATGGAACTATTATTCAATCACTCATTCAATAACTTAAGTATATGTGCTCTCTTTGCTTATATTATCATCTGTGTCATCACATGAAAGTTAGCTTTGAAAATATAATTATAGCTAACACACTGTATTTTCTGTGTGCTAATCATGTTCCTAAGAAACATGTATATTGTAAATGATATAAATATTATATTAAATTTACACAGTAAGGACTAGTATTATTGCTAATATATAGAAAGGAAAACAGTCTCAGAGTTTAAGTAACTGGCCAAAGGTTCAGAGGTAGTAAGTAGTAAAGATGCGATTTGAACCCAGGCTCCATAAAACAAAGTTCTAATCTACTACACTTTGATCATAAAAAAAGATTATTTTGAAAAAAAAATTCTAGGACTTTACCAATTTAGAACCACTCATGCCTTTCCATTTGTAACATTTTCTTCTGGTCTTTTGAAATGCATATGTCATCTTAATCTTTGTTGATTTATTTTCATCTGTTATTACCTTTTTTAACTCTTCCAGATCCTCTGTTACCAATGGCAAATCTACCAGAGCACTATCACTGAATATATTAACTTAGTAAAACACAATTCTTTTGAAAATCTAAAACTTCACTTTGCTATAAATTACTATTGCTATAAAATTGCTATAAAAATACCCAATTATATCTTATAATTGGGTATTTTCAACATACAAAATGAGCCTCAGACTGAAGGATGAACTGTGTGGTTACAGATGTCTATGTTAAGGTAGAGTGTTGAAGAGATGTATTGAACAAGATTTATTTCTATAAATGGTCAGTTTATTTTAGTAAATATTTTCTTGCTGACAAATTGTTAGCTGTGATACTAATGATCCTATTCCTTTTATCTACTACATTTTTTATTCATTTTCACTCTCAACTAGAAAGGCCTGTAGGTTCTAATTTACTTGAAAATCTGCAAGAAAAATTCTAGAATATATATTCATTATGCAGAATAAAAATAGAATGTATGCAACCAGCTCTCATGCTGCAATTGTAAAACCTTAAAGCCAAATTATATTCTTTAATTTTTCCTTGTCACTGGCAGTATCTTAGAGCTATGTATTATATTTCTGCTAATAATAGCTTGTAAATTATTAAAAGACACCAGTAAGATCCTTTCCCTTTTTATCCTTCTAAGTTAAATTATTTCAAAATTCCATTTTAAATTATGACATTATATGTTTCTAGGTTTATTAATAAAGCCATATATATTATTGGTTATAATATTTAGCAAAAAGTTCTTAAAGAGTAACTGTAACCCCAAAAGACACAAGTCAAAAACAATACTGTGCTATACATATCTAGGTATTCATTCTATCTATTCTTTTTTTTTTTTTTTTTAAGATTTTATTCATTTATTTGAGAGAGAGAAAGAGCATGAAAGAGGAGAAAGTCAGAGGGAGAAGCAGACTCCCTGTGGAGCTGGAAACCCAATGCAGGACTTGATCCTGGTACTCCAGGATCATGTCCTGAGTTGAAGGCAGTTGCTTAACCAACTGAGCCACCCAGGTACCCATCACTCCATTTTTTGAAGCGTGTTTGTTATTACCTTCTGTTGTTGTTGTTCTCCTTTTTTTATTTCATAGTTGATTACTGACAGATGGGATACTGATATTTTCACAATACACTGCTAAAAGTGAAAATGACTTAATGTGGTATGGGATGTATTCAGAAGGATGTTAGTAAACCTCCCAGAAATTTCCTTCCATTTACCTCATGGAGAGCCAAGATGCAAAAGAGTTTCTGAAGTTTCTGAATATAAAGTTTCTGAGGATAACTTTCAGATGAATTGGAAGAGTATTTTTCAGACATACAGTAAATCCAAAGCAAGGGAAACAGAGAAAACAAAAATACTTTTGTAGCAGATGAACTTTATTATGGGTTGAGTTGTATCTTCTTAAAAGATACATTGAAGTCTTAATCCTGGTGCCTCAGAATGTAATGTATTTTTGGAAATAGGGCTGTTAAAGATATAATTTGATAACTTAAAATGAGGTCATACTGGAGTAGGGTGGTCCAATCCAATATGACTGAGTGTTCTTTAGAAAAGGCAAGGTGTTGGGAAGACAGGCACACAGAGAGGATGCCATGTGACTATAGAAGCAGAAAGATGTTACTACAAGCCAATGAATGCCAAGGAATGCCTAACACTGCCAGAAACTGAAAGAGACAAGCAAGAATCTTCTTCCAGATATTTCAGAGAGACCATGGTATAGCCAATTCTTTGATTTTAGATGCTGAATGGAGAGAAAGGTTGATTTAGAAACCCACTTTGCATTATTTTGTTAAGGCTGCTCTAGGAAATAAATTCAAATTTGGTGTGGCAGAAACTTGAAACAGGTATAATTGAAGTGCTGTCACTGCCATTTTCTAGTGAGGAGAAGGTTTCCATTTGGATTTAGATGGAGCTACTATGATAATAACCGGATTCGGTCAAAGCATGTTTTGTAACTAATCAACGGTTACAATGGTGTAGATATGTTAATAAAACTAATATATATAGAAATAATATATGTATTACATACATAATTCATATATCATATTACTTATAGAATATATAAAATAAAAAAAAGCAAAAAGCACAATATATTCTGATATGTCAAGTCTATGTAGATCAAGGTGATATGCCTCAATTACAAATTCATTTTAATTAACTAGTAATTTCTTATCATTACTATAAATATAAAATTCTAGTTTCTTTCTTGAAAAATAAATCATGAGGTAAATGATAACATAGGTATATTAATTATAAAATTTAATTAATTTTACTTTTATTTTATTTATATTTTTAAATTTATTTTATTTAATTAATTTTACCTAAAATCCCAGATTTTGATTCTTTAAACCCCAATGCCTGGATTCAGTAACTAGTCAATAAATGCAATCTGGATTAAAGGAGATAATGAAAATGATATATATTTTAATTAACTAGAATGACAAGAACTCTAATCAATTTACTTACAAATTTACTTTGATATAAAGTTCTAAACTAAGTTACACTATTCCAAATCTTAGAAATCTTTGCAGAATAAAACCAATATTCCACAATGTCAGATTTTTAAAATAAAGCATGAAATTAACCATAAGAGATGAATGACATGACGTTATAGACTACTGGATTTTTTTTATGAACTGTATCAACTGCTAAGTACTACAGCAAAATTCACCTCAATATAGTCACTATAGGGATTATCAAGAAGTCAGCAAAATTCCTCAGTGCTATCACCATTTTCCCAGATTGTTCATCCTAGATTGGCTTCTTTTCTTCATTACTCCCTAAAACCTGTATAATTTTTGAAGAAACCTTGTGTCTCCTATTTTACATTTCTACTACTTTCTACAACTAGTTTAGTTTCTTGAATCTGAGTGTTAACATTTTCCTTCAAACTAGTCTTTCTCCATGACACACATATAAAAGCATTTCTGTTTTTCCAAAATGACCTAAATAGACCTTTGTTTATTCAAATAGTTTCCTTAGTAATTGGTTTCTTATTACATCTTTCATTTTGGTGACAATTTTCAAATAAATGAAATTTAATAAGGTGGACTAAATAATTGACCTAAATTGACTGTATCCTAATTAATCTTTGGTTATTGAAACAAAGTAATTTAGTAACTTCCTAAATGATTTACTTACATTATGTTATAGATGTGCTTAATTGCTGATGAATAATTCCCCTAAAGATTGGGTACACAAGTTCTCATTGACTGATAGACAAACATTATAAAAGTTCCAGAGTAGATCTGAAGATCTCTTACACATTTTGTAAGATAAAGAACTAGTGATTCCTTTAGGTATTTAAGGTGTAGAAACCTATCAAAAGTAGTGCTGTGAAGTGTGTAAACCTGGCGATTCACAGACCTGTACCCCTGGGGATAAAAATATATGTTCATAAAAAATAAATAAATAATTAATTAATTAATTAATAAAAAAAAGTAGTTACTGATTTTTAAACTACAAAATATCATATAATTGTTACTTGAAATTCTATTGCTGATAGAATAGTGTTAAAAGAAAAACAACACCAAAACCCAAAAATTAACCAACCAACCAAAGAATCTTAAAATGGCATCACTTAGGCCATGTCTTAATAAACTAAATTATAATAAGCTAATAAACTAATTTTAGTTCAATCTCTTCCAGAAATGTAGTCTTATTAGTCCATCATGAATTTTTCAATCAGCACCAATGAGTCTACCACCTGGGCCCTTTCCAGCCCTCAAAAGAAGATGATGTAATCTACATGAGAATAGCCCATGCTTTCCCCTAAGGAAAAGTGGCCTTATCTGGAACAACCTTTCTCTTTTGATAATAATTTTCCTGCCCCACTCTCCTTCTACAAAACTTTCCATCTTGTACAACTGCCCTAGCACCCGTCTATTTGCCAAATGGGATGTTGCCCAATTCAATTTTGTTTAATAAAGCCAATTAAATCTTTAAAATTTACTCAGTTGAATCTTTGTTATTTAACAGTAATCAAATGTTGCCCTTAAAAGTATGTTTTGTCTACACTCTCATATAATACAGATTAAACACATATTTTATTAATACAGAATAAATTCACACATATGTGAAAATATTGTACATGATACATTTAAATAAACTTGTTAATTCAATCATGAATCATACCTGAGTTAGTTCATTAATATCTACAAGTCCATTACTGTCGGCATCAAAATATTTAAACATTCGATCCACCAACAACTTCTTCCAAGATATGTCATCACCGTTAGGGTTTTCATTTTCTTGTGTAATATATTTTTGATTTTGTAAATCTAAAAGCATATTTTTCATCTTGTTGTATTCAGTGGCCTTGCAGTTATTTCCTGTAACAAAAGAACTAAGTTATTTTAAAAGCAATGTTATTGAAAAGAAATCATTTATTATATTAATGTTAAGAAGCCGTTATCTCTAAAAATAACATACTTGGTACATGATTTTTCTCTTCCTACTTTGAATTCTTTATAATTCATACAAGGTTAAAATAACAGACTATCAATTTTCAGGGTAAGATAGAAAACTTTCATTTGTATCATATCTACTAACAACATATTTACTGTGTTTTCTCTATGCCAAAGTAATTGGTTCTATGAGGAGCAATAGAAAACATGATAGCTCCAATTGTTTGAATACATTATCTTAATTTTAATCCTCACTACACATTCTTACATGGATGGTTTGCAGGTTTTGAAGCACAAGGAGATGAAATGTCTTGTCCAAGGCAAAGAGTTAGATTGTGTTGGATTTTGCACTTGAACTCATATAAATCTAATATCAAAATAGGATAGCATATTTTTAAGTGGAAGTATCCTTTATATATTTGAATTTGTTTTGAAGAAGCTAGTGTGTGTGTGTGTGTGTGTGTGTGTGTGTGTTTTTTTTAAATTCTATTCTTGATAGTAAGCTCATATTTGTATTCTTACAAAGGTCTGTCTCTTTCTGATATTCATTTCTCTCTCTTTTTAGAGCACACAGTGTATAACATGATATATGTTTGCATTTTTATCTTGAAGTTCTAACTTTACAAATTTTATCTCCACAAATGACGTGAAAGTTCATTGAACTAATAATGCACCACAGACTTTCAGTATTTCCCATAAAGTAGTGGGGACAATATTTGGTAACATCAGAGTTAGTGAAAATAATTGCTTAGCTTAATGTCTTCAAAAATAACTGCAATTGCTCTAATATCATCACACAATTATTTTACAAAGGATTTTTCTTACACTGGTTCCCATAATAATGTCTTTAAGTAGTACATTGAAAAGGAGTATATACCACTGATAGGAAATGCAATATAAAATGTATTATAGAAAATACAGTGACTGGGATGCCTGGATGGCTCAGTGGGTTAAAGCCTCTGCCTTCAGCTCGGGTGGTGATCCCAGGGTCCTGGGATGGAGCCCCACATCGGGCTCTCTGCTCAGTGGGGAGCCTGCTTTCCTCCTCTCTCTCTGCCTGCTTCTCTGCCTACTTGTGATCTCTGTCTGTCAAATAAATAAATAAAATCTTTAAAAAAAAAAAAGAAAGAAAATACAGTGACTAATGTGACTTGTAAACGAAAAAGTAAGTATTGTATTAGCCAAGAATTTTTAGAACACATTTTTACAGAAAGTACTAACTTTATAATTGTTGTCAATTTTGACAATTAGGCTTTAACAGAATCTATGATTTAAAAAGATTTCTGAAGATTTTTAAATATATGTCTGAACAGCACAGAGTTGAAAAACAGTATTTGAAGTCTCATTCTCTTTCAAGACAAGATGGAAAACAATCTCTTCCAGAGAGCTGAGAGACTATCTTTTTCAAAGACAGCGAAATAATTACTGTTGTTCAGCAATTTTAGTGTTTAGCAATCCTGTCAAGAACTTTTTTTTTTTACAATAAAATGTAAACTTTGTGCTGCAGATTAAGTCAATTTTGTATTATTCTATTCTCAGTTTTAAAAAAGATAATACTGAGAACGTTCTCATAATAGCAAAGAAATCACTGACAAAAGAGAGAAGTAATCAAGTCTAGAGGGATAGGTAGCAATTTTGATGTCCATGAAAGTGGCACAAAAAAGATTTAAAACGTGTGCATGCCTGTGTGTGTGTGCATGTGCACATGTGCATGCATCAGGAAGAGAGAGGAATATGTGATAAAAGAATGGGGAAAAGCATCATAGACTATTCCAATAGCCCTACCCAGGATTTCTGTATCTGACTTTGGGTCTGTATCTCCTTTCATCTGACTAACAGTGAGTAGGATGGAGTTTGGAGACGTTGACCTGGGTCCCAGGCAATGTGGAGATCAGAATGCTGGTGAGAGGCAATAGGAATTAGGGTTTAAATTAGGGTTTAAATTAGGGTTTAAATGCCGAGAAACATGTAACTAATATTTACAATTTGAGGGAAGAGGATACAGTGTGAGTTGTTACACTCCAATTTTGATCTAATTGAGTAATGTAATCATCATAATGATCTCTATTAATACTTTCACTTCTCAACTTGTAAATTTCCTTGAAAATTCAAGTGATTGTTGGCAATCCAAAGAAAATAAAAATAAAAGCATTGTAGTTAAGGATTTATAGTCTATGGAAATGTACAAAAAGTAGTTATAAAATCACATAAAACTTTGTGAAATTTATAGATTTAATAAAATTTCTGTCATATATTTTTAGTAATAAATGGGAACATCTGCTATTAACAATAAGTGATATGTAATGCAGCTTTCCTATGTGTCAGGAACTTTATATGTGTTAAATCAGTTAACTCTCACAACAGTCCCAAAAGAAAGACAATGCAATTATCACCATTTTATAGACCAGGAATTAAGGCATTGAGAAATTAATTTGTTCAAAGTTATAGAGCTAGAAAGGAACAGAATGATTTTTATATATAAGCAATATCTCTTTTGCCATTTATTCTCTACTTCTCTCATCATCAGAACTGAGTTTTATTTTTTTAAAGATTTTATTTATTTATTTGACAGACAGAGATCACAAGTAGGCAGAGAGACAGGCAGAGAGAGGGTGGGGGATCAGGCTCCCTGCTGAGCAGACAGTCTGATGTGGGGCTGGATCCCAGGATCCTGAGATCATGACCTGAGCCAAAGGCAGAGGCTTAACTGGGGCACCCAGGCACCCCCAGAACTGAGTTTTAAAATCAACTTACATATGTGATTCAGTACATTTGTCCAAGGATTATTTGTAAAGTAAAAGATAAACATAATAATAAACTATAGGCAAATAGAGAAAAAAGAACTCATAAAGGAAAAAAGAAAAAGGACTACCTGAGAAGTTGCAGGCAGTAAGAAAGTACTGAAGAGGAAGCTAAAGGGAAAACTTTTCAAGAAAGAGGATATGATGAAATTTCAAATATTTTAGAGTAAAAGTAAAATAAGCAATAAAATACACTCGTTGAATTCCTTAAATTGTAGGTAATTGGTGACCGTAAAGAAAAATTTTAGTAAATAAATTGAGTAGAATTCTTTTTTTTTAAGTTTAAAATCTTTCTTTTTTTAAAGATTTATTTATTTATTTTAGAGAGAGAGAGAAAGAAAGAGAGTAGGGGAAAGGAGCAGAAGTAGAGGGGGAGAGAGAGTCCCAAGCACACTCCCCACTGAGTGTAGAGCCCGATGTGAGGCTTGATTCCACGACCATGAGCCAAAAATAAGAGTCTGACACTTAACCTACTGAACCACCCAGGTGCCCCTAGAATCTCCTTTTTTATTAGTGACCTCTTTTCCACTAGAATTAATATTTTCTTCTATTTTGTTTCATTTTATTTTAATTACAGTATATTTAGCATAAAATGTTAATTTTAAGTGTACAATATAGTGATTCAACACTTCCACAAATCATCCAGTGCTCATCAAGACAAGTTACAAAGGTAACCATTGGTTTGTTATCTGTAGTTCAGAATCTGTTTCTTTGTTTGTTTTTTTCCTTTGTTTTGTTTCTTAAATTCCACATATGAATGAAATCATATGGTATTTGTCTTTCTTTGACTTCTTTTAGCATTATACTCTATAGCTATATCCATGTCATTGTAAATGACAAGTTTATTTTTTTATGGCTAAATAATATTCAATATTTATATTATATCAATATAAAGATTTATATTGATATAAATATTGAATATATATGTTGAATATATATATCTCACATCTTCTTTATTCATTCATTTATTGATGTACAGTTGGACTGCTTATGTAATTTGGTTATTATAATTAATAATGCCATAAACATAGGGATGCATGTTTGTTTTCAAATTACTGTTTTTTGTATTTTTTGGGGGGGTAAATTACTGTTTTGTAAATTTGCGGGTAAATCCAGTAGTGAAATTACTGGATCAGAGGGTAATTTTATTTTTAAGTTTTTGAGGAAACTCCATATTAATTTCTGGAGTGGCTGTACCAGTTTGCATTCCTACCAACTGTGAATAATAGTTCCTTTTTCTCCATATCCTCACCAACACTTGTTTCTAGCATTTTCATTTTAGCCATTCTGACAGGTATTAGGTGATATCTCAGTGTTGTTTCAGTTTGCATTTTCCTGATGACAAGTGATGTTGAATATCTTTTCAAGTATCTATTGGCCATCTGTATGTCTTCTTTGGAGAAATGTCTGTTCATGTCTTTGGTCCATTTTTAATTAGATTATTTGTTTCTTGGGTGTTGACTTGTATAAATCCTTTATACATTTTGAATACTGACCCTTAATTGAACATGACATTTGCAAATATCTTCTAAGTGAAGCAGAGTTCTTTTTACAGTGAGTTAAAGAACAAAAACAGTGAACATTTGGAAATATTAAATATTTATTAACTTTTTAGTGCAAGAAAAAGTACTAGAATTATTAATGAAGAAGGATAGATATTTAGAAATGAGCATCAATTAATAGATATTTAGAAATCATGGACTCATCCATGAATAATGTCAGGCAGGAAGGTAAGAGATTTTTATTTGTCTGCTTTGATAAGATTCCTTTCTCAAAGCTTAATTGACAGGGAGTGTTAGATTGGTGTAGCTAAGGGAAAGAAATACTTTCCTGGATTTACCTCCTATTCTGGATCAGAGGGTAATTTTATTTTTAAGTTTTTGAGGAAACTCCATATTCTTTTCTGGAGTGGCTGCACCAGTAAGAAATCTCCTCTGCTGTTCTTGTTCTAGACACTGAGAACAAGACAAATGAGATGCCTATTTGATGGTATCTATAGCATCATCCTTCCCATGAATGCTGGGGCTGTGCCAATTCTTGATTTAGAGACATTCTAAGGGCAGTTAAAATCCATCTGGTCTTAGGGGGCTGAGAAAGATGCAGATTCTCTGACATTCAAATGGCTGCACCTGTGTAGTTGGCAGGGCTTCTCCAAGTTTCTACAGAACCAAAGATAATTACATTTTATATATCCTATAGTACAAGCATCCATTTCAGTACAGGGTAAGTGTTTAAATTTATAGATTATATCATTTATGTTTTTATTATGTTTTTCAAAGACTGTTTTTATCTTTTGAAATTATACGTTTATCCTTCTCTCCAAGCATCCATCAATAAAAATTACCTATTCCCTTCAACACAAAATATTGAAATCTAAGTATATAAGAATATGATTTTTCCTCTTACCATTTATATTTAGAATATGATAAATTTTATCCTACCATAGGCTGAAATCTTAGATATTCAAAGAATAAAAATTGAATATTTTTATTTTAGTGTTAATTCTATCCATTTACCAGAATATATATTGGAAATGTTCTTTTTCTCAAACTGTTCAATAGTTGTTAATAAAATCCTTTCACATATTTTTAGAAAAATATTTTATATTTACAGCACACATAATATGTTAAAAACTTAGTATATTTGATTTAATATGTATGTATGAATCACATTAAACATGGAAAACTATTGTAATTATGTTAATCTGTAAATTGTTAAACTGTGTGAGAAGGAGGTAAAATCATCTTTATTAAAAGTTGTCTGGGAGCGTCTGGGTGGCTCAGTGGGTTAAAACCTCTGCCTTTGGCTCAGGTCATGATCCCAGGGTGCTGGGATTGAGCCCCGCATTGGGCTTCCTGCTCAGCAGGGAGCCTGCTTCCCTTCTCTCTCTGCCTGCCTCTCTGCCTACTTGTGATCTCTGTCTGTCAAATAAATAAATAAAATTCTAAAAAAAAAAAAAGTTAAACAGACTTAAATCTTTAACTGGAAGATCTATTTAAAAAGGTAATGTATAAATATTTTTGTGATACATGAACTCTACTTAAATGTTCATATTAAAAATATAATAGTTCTACACAAAATTAATGTTAGTTTATTACATTTCAGATACTATTCTAATTTTGGGAATTCACTAATACAAACACATGTAAACATACCATTTCACAACTTAGTACTTTTGTTTTTTAAGTAGGCTCCATACCCAGCATGTTGCCTGGTGCAGGGCTCGAATTCACAACACTGAGACAATGACCTAAGCTGAAGTCTAGAGTCAGTCACCAACTGACTGAACCACTCAAGCACTGCAACAATTTAGTACATTTTAGGAGCTGTGATTTTCTCCAAGACGCAGAGAATTTTGTTTCTAAATTTTTATTTAAATTCCAATTAGATAGCATACAGTGTAACAGTAATTTTGCGTGTACAATATAGTGACTCAGCACCTCCATGCAACACCCAGTGCTCATCCCAAGTGCCCTCCAGAACACCTATCACCTATTTTACCCATCCCCCACCCACCCTCTCTTTGGGAACTGTCAGTTTGTTTTTTATAGTTAAGAATCTGTTTCTTGGTTTGAGGCGGGGAATTTTTTTAAAGAATACACTTTACTCTTTAGAGTAGTTTTAGGTTCACAGCTAAACTGAGAGAAAGATTTTCCATGCACCTTCTATCTCCCACCACCCTGCCAACTCCCCCACTATCAATATCCTGCAACAATCAGTGAACATACTAAAAGTCCATTAGAAATCATACAGAATATAACATTCTAAGCTACATTCTAAGCTTGCCTTCTTTAACTTAAAAATAAGCATCTAATATTCTTCCATGTTTTCTCATGGTTTGAGAATTCATTTGCTTTTAGTGTTCAATTATATTCCATTGTCTGCATTCACCACAGTTTATTTATCCATTTATCCATTTACCTTATTGAAGGATGTTTCTAAGTTTTGGAATTTATGACTAAAGCTGCTATAAACATCTGTGTTCAGATATTTATGTGGCCTGAGTTTTCAGCTCTTTTGGATAAGTACCAAAAAGCATAATTGCTAAGATAATATGGTAAAATATGTTGTTTTGTGAGAAAACACTAAGCCGTCTTCCAAAGTGGCTGTACCATTTTGTATTCCCATCAGCAATGTTTAAGAGTTCCTGTTGTTATACATCCTCACTGGCATTTGCTGGGTTGTTCTGTTTTTTTGCCATCTAAAACACGTCTGGTGGCATCTTGCTGTTTTACAGGCATTTTTTTTTTTAAGTTAATAAGCAATATTTTAAAAAGGGTTTGGCTTTCTAGTTTGGCAAATGTGATTGTATATTAGTATTTCAAAAGTGCTCTAGTAACCAGGTCACTTTGCTCTCTTAATCCTGAGAGAACACTGATTAAAATGCCTTTGAGAGGTCAGATTAGGCACACTAGTTTGTTTCCAACTATATTCTTCAAAGGTGACACATGTTGGGGTAAGTCCTCAGCTCAGCCATTACTTACTATCACCATCATCTGTTATCATCCTCACAAACACAATCACATGTTCTAAAGATGCAGAGAGTATTGATGGAAAAACAAAACAAAACAAAACAAAACAAAAAAAACAAAATAGCACAATACAGTGGTGGAATTATTAACCTAGAAAGCTTGGAAAACAAAATGAAAAATGGACATTTCTCTTACCTGAAGTAGATACAACTTATAATATTAATGATCATGAAATTGGCTAAATGTGTTATTTTATTGCTTCAGGAATTTAACAGTTTTTTAAGGCATTATTTTTATAGTAAAAATCAAGAAAATGTAATAAGTTTCATATGAAAAGGCATGCCTCCCATACAGCATATGAAAGTTAGTGCTGTTAAAACATTTATGAATTAAGTTTTTCATACTTAAATTTTTTTTCTGGCAACTTATCTACAAATATTTTATACAGGATATGTAAGTCCTTACATCTTATTACAATCTCATAATTAAATTGCTAAAATATGAGTGCATTATTGCCTTAAATATTATAATATATAACATAATTCTTGTGGAAACCTGTGTTATGAAGGTTATTATCATTTATGCTACCTGTATTTATATCACTTCTCAGAGCAAAGATTGCTTAAGTAAAAATTGCTTAATTTTTCAAGATTTTGACCAAATCATTTAAAATAACCAGACTACAAAAAGTAAATCTATCCCTGCAGCAAATATAGTCAAAACTTAGTCTCCTGTAGCTCCGGTGGAAATAGATCTCTTAGTACTTTTGAACCCTAAATAATCTTTCCTCAGAATTTCATCACATCACTCAAATATGTGGTTGCCAATGAAAAAATTAGTTTGTATTGGTGTTATAAAGGATATGCTATTCATATCTGTGAAGCCATAGTCATATAATGATTTCTAATCCAATATTTATATGGCAATTGTGTGCTGGCACTGTTTTAAGTATTTTACAGCTAACTTTCAATCTTTATAATGACCCTATGAAGTAAGAACAATTACCATACCATATCATTGAAAGCATAATAAGCCCAATAATAGGCTTGACATTTGATATTACAAGAAAGGCTAAGAAAATTCTAACCCTAGGATTGTAAGGTCATCTCTCAGAAATCAACTCCCAAGTTTCCCATGAAGTATACAGAACTCACAAGTTTATATCTATTTGTCTATTGAGAAGATAAAGAAGCTTTCTTTAACTCTTTTTTCTTTTCTTATTCTACAAATTTCTGTGAAATTCTGTCAAGAACTTAGTATTCTGAGGACTGCCTACATGCACGAAATCTGATATGCATATTTAATAATAAATATTTTTTTTGTCTCCTATATTAGGATAGAAAGGTCTTTTCCTTGGTAGGATTTTTAATTTCCACAACAGTCATTAGGGGCACTATCTAATAATGACATGAGTGACTTACCAAGCCTATCTAAACATTATGATTTTGTATGCTCACAACTTCAAAAAATGTAAATCAAATGGTGATACAATTACCAGGCAAGCTTGATAGACCACAGAGAAAAACTGTAATATTTTCACATGGGAAATGTAAATCAAACAGCCATTGAGCACTAATACTTTAGTCTGGAACAAATCCAGAAATGCATTATTATAAGAGTATAGTACTCTTCCTTAAGCATTAATTTTAATGCTAAATTTATCTATAGTAGAAGTTTGAAGTTTCAAGTTGAGTTAATTTCTTCCTGAAATTTTCCATAAGCCATGGTCCTTTGGACAGTTTGGTGCTAAAATTACTAGTTAGGAACATAAGTATATGTCTTTTTCTGGTCACTAAATAACCTGAATAAAGTCAAGAGTTCATATACATCTTGCTTCCTAGTAACTTGGCTAGTCTTTGTCTCATTTATCACAGAAAATTACAGAAGTGATAATGAATACAGGATTTTTGTCTGCGATTACTATATATGTGTGTGTGTGTGTGTGTATACATGTATGTGTGTGTGTACATGTATATTCTATATATAATATATTCATTATTTTTTGCCAAGCAAATAGAAGAGATAATAGTCATGAATGGGCATCAACTTCTGGCTGTGTCTTATCCTATCAAATGTAACAATAAATATTCATGCCTACCAAATATTTGATATTATCCTATCAAATGTAACAAGAAATATTAGTTCCAAATAAATATTAGAATCCAATTCTAATCAACTGTAAATATTCACCTATTATCCTAAACATCACAACAACAATGTTCATAGTGTTGAGAGTGTTTTATGATAGATACTTTCATATAGGTTCAATTTAGGATTGGGTTTTTATATATATACATATGTAAGTGTATATATATATGATATAAGATATATGATATATAAATTTATAGCTTTTTGGATTTGGGAAAAGATTTCTTGTATATATTGTATGTGGGTCAGTGGTATCAGCTGATTGGATATTATATCTCAATACAATGCTCATGTATAAATAATTTATCTAAATAGATGCAATATGCAAAAGCCTTGACCCTATAGTAGCAACAACTATATGTTATTGTCATTATTTCTTTAAAGCACAGCTGAACTTCAGGAGATATTACTCTATAAAGGTCCTATGATATTTTATATATTGATTTGTCATAGCATGGATGCTAGCATTAATTACTTCCAACTGCCCAAACCAACCAAATGAACAAATAGAAATGATTCTACTAATGTGTGTCCCTCTGTAGAAGACAATTACTTTGTATTTTCAAATCAGTCCAGTTTAGTAGTTAAGTAGTTAAATGGTCAAGAAAGGACTTGTTCAACTAGACATGTATCTGTCATTCTCTACTACATAATGATTCTTCAGAATATTTCCAAAGTAGACCTTATGTTTGTCTGAAATTTCAATAACTTGTACATAAAGTATTGTATATTAAAAACTTTTGGTTATATATAACCTTTATGCAATGCTCATTGTTTTAGTATCTGGAAGGTTGTAAAGTTTAACTGTTCAGTTCCTCAGCATTACATATCATCATAGAAATATGACACTGACCATTTCCTCTTAACTCACACATACTTAGTTACACAAGATAAGAAACAAGTATCTATTTAGTCATGCAATTTCTTATGGATATACATCATGTTTTTTTTTGTTGTTGTTTTTTAATTAATTTATTTGAGAGAGAGAGAAAGAATGGGGGGAAGGACAGAGAGAGAGGGATAAAGAGTTTTAAGCAGACTCCAAACTGAGTGTGGAGCCCAACGCTCCATGACTTTGAGATCATGACCTGAGCTGAAATCAAGAGTTGGACACTTAAACAACTACATCATCTCGGTGCCTCATGAATTTACCTCATTTTTAACAATATCTCATCATCATCTTGACCAAAAATACTTAGGAAATAGAAAATACAGAGGACAAAATATATAAGCACTACAACATTGGTTGTAGACTGTGTATGCCTGCAAAATTGGGCCTGTGAGACAATAAACAAATAAATATAGAGGAAATTATATGATAGTTGTCTTTCTCTGCTTGACTTATTTCGCTAAGCATGATACGCTCTAGTTCCATCCATGTTGTTGCAAATGGCAAGATTTCATTTCTTTTGATGGCTGCATAGTATTCCATTGTGTATATATACCACATCTTCTTGATCCATTCATCTGTTGATGGACATCTAGGTTCTTTCCATAGTTTGGCTATTGTGGACATTGCTGCTATAAACATTCGGGTGCATGTGTCCCTTTGGATCACTAAACTAATTTTTAAATCAAATGAGTTTGAGGTAATTTGGGGTTATCCTGATAGAGGTCTCAATGAGGGACAAGGAAACATAAATTCAGAAGCTTTATATTTCAGAAAGAAAAAACTGTTTGATAAATTGGACTAATGAGTCATTGACAAATACATGGCAGTTGAAATATGATTGATAAAGGAGGGCACTTGTTGTGATGAACACAGATATCATATGTAAGCAATAAATTACCAAATTCTACTCTCGAAACTGGTATTACATATATGTTAACTAACTAGTATTTAAGTAAAAACTTGAAACAAACAAAAAATAAAGGAGGACACTTGTAGCATGTGAAGTGAAGGTAGAAATTTTCAAACCATGATCACACACATTTTCAAGGAGTATTAAGACACAGACTTCTTGGGGCACCTGGGTGGCTCAGTGGGTTAAAGCCTCTGCCTTCAGCTCAGGTCATGATCTTGGAGTCCTGGGTTCAAGCACCACATCGGGCTCTCTGCTCAGCAGGGAGCCTGCTTCCCCCTCTCTCTCTCCCTCTCTCTCTGCCTGCTTATGATCTCTCTCTGTCAAATAAATAAATAAAATCTAAAAAACAAAAAACAAAAAACAAAGACTTCTTAAAAAGAGACTGCTAAAATACTCAGTAGTTTGGTGGAGAAGAAATGAAGACAATTTCATTATACAACTTTATACAGTAAAGTCTATTTCTTGAAAATGGAGAAACTGAGTAAATACTACAAATCATGTGGAAGAATATAAGGAAATGAGATATTGCCTTTCTCTGAAATGCAAAGTCTACTGTGAAATTCAGCTGACATTTTTATTTTCACCATATGCAAGCATGTGTGTTTGTGTCTGCATAAAGCAAAATCTGCAGCTATATTTATATGAGTAATGTTGCTTATATTCCTTTGGTAGGGTATTGAGTAATGTTTAGAAAAAGCCTATGGGCTACATTATTAAAGGTAAGTTCAAGATAACTTTATAGGGTAAAAAGTTAATTCTTCATTAAATTGACTAGTCTCATGTTAATTTTGCTACTACTTAAAAGCATACAATCTATGAATATGTTACACAAAAAAAAACATTTAAATGTGTGAAATTTCTGAAGTCAATAGAGATGAAAAATTCTTAATTTTCACATTATGAATAAACAATAAACGATGATTACTTAAGTAGTTGTCCTTCTCATGTGTGTTTTCAGATGATGAATTACAAACTCCTTATTTTTAAACAATCCTTTTATAAATGAGTTGCAAAATTATTTAATAAATATATTTTAAAACAATGCCCAACTTTCTAATTTCTAAGGAAAAAGAAAAACCATAATGTTCTCCTTTACATTAACTCTAAAATTTTTACTTATTTTCTTGATTTAGTTACCTATTATGAGCAGCAAAAACAAAAAATACCCTTTCTTTGAATATTACATGCATTGATATTGATACACCTGTATTTGTATATGTCCATGTAGATATTATTGAAAAAATATATAATGGTTTAGTAATATTTTCTTTTCTTCAATTAAATTGGTTTCTTCTTGGCTCCTAATTAAAATAATGAGAATAGCTTATATAGTTTATGCCTACAGATTTTCCTTTTGTGTGATTTTAATGTTGTTCAGGCCACATACTGAGTTCTAGTACTACAGTTTAGTAAATAAGTTTGGAATGGGCAAAGAAATTATTAGGTGTCTACAATGGAAAATCATTCATTATTTATAACGACTTTCAGGGTTATCTGACTAGCCTTTCACTGCCTTTGAAATATTTTACTGCTCTGTAAATTGTAGATAACTGATACCAATGAAAAGTAATTCTTGTCTATGAACTTGCAAATGAATTCTGACTGGAAGAAATTCAATTGATTTCTCTCCCCTCTTTTGTGGTAAAAGCCAGATTCATGTGTACCTGTAAGTGCATTTCCACAATTGTTTACTCTAAGCATGTGGCTCTTTGGCTTCCTTGGATTGATTATAATATCTGCCTAGGTCTTTCATAAATAACAAGTTAGTTAAATATTTAACATGTATTAAACTATGACAGCATTTTGGCTGGTACCCAATACTTAATTCAAGACCAGGTCCCTCAGACAGACCCATCTTTTTGGAATTCTGCCAGATTTAAAGACTAAATAGAAAGTTATGTGAGGCATGATCTGAATTTTTATTTTATTTTAATAAATCTTTAAATCATCCTTAAATTATCTTTCTCAGACCTGGTAAAATATTCTCAAGGGAAGCAAAGAAAATTCAGCATTTGATTTCTCGAAAGAGGGCAATTGTTTTAAAGTCCAAGGAAGTATAGCTTTTTAAATAGTCCAAGGAAGATAGGAAATTGTATCGCAGAAGGGGGAGAAAAAAGCAAAAACACAGCACAATACAGTAAAAGAAACAGGGCAAGGGAAAAGAGGATGGGTGATGGAGAGAAAAAAGAGAGAAAGTGAAAGATAATTTCACACTGAGGAATAAACTTGTTTCACAAATAACCCATTTTCCTTCTTTGTTTATTACAGGGAATTGTCAAAGACCTACCTGAGGGAATTAGTTATGTCAGATTATCTTAAGTAATAGATTTTTTAAAAAAAATCTATAGCAGATTTGGACAAACTTCTTCTGTAGAGAGCCAGAGAGTAAATAATTAAGGCTTTCTGGCCCATGCTGTTTCTGTTACCACCACTCAGCTTTGTTATCTTAGAGCAAAAGTAGACATAGGCAGTGTGTGACCAAATAGTTATGGGTGCATTCCAAAGAAACATTATATACCAAAGCAGGCAGTGGGCCATAGCTTGCTGACCCCTGGTGTATAGAATAATGGCATAGCACAGATAGATATCAATATATTTTTTGGCTCTTCTCCTGAAATCTAAGTGTAACATTTTTGGGAAACAGAAAACAACAACAACAACAACAACAACAACAACAAACCACATAGATATGGATATATTTAATACTGAATTCAAAAGCAGCAGTTTTAAAAAATCTTAATTCAAAAGCTCCTTTAACTTGTCATGTAAATCCATTTCTGAGTGGTGTGATAAACTAATGTTTTATTTAAAACTAAGGGACAGTGTCCGAATCAAGGAAGGCTACTATATCATATACATCCCAGGAAAGTCATTGATTTTTCTCTATTGTCATAAAAGGGTAGACCAGACATTTTACTTTTATTGAAGTAACCTCTTGGTCAAGAGGGGTTGTTTTAGGGAAAAGCGTTTTGTTAAAAGTAGTTGGGATAAATTTGGTATTACATTAACTTGTGAACATAAGAAAGATCTGCTAATGTTTGCCTAGTGGGGATGGTCAAGAAAGCTAGACAAACAGGTAATTCAGACTCCAAAGAGTATTGTTGTCACAGCTTGAAGTTGCTTTTAAGGTGTACTAAATGAGAAAATAGGACTCTCGGAAGCAGCAGCTTTTAGTGTGTGTTTCATATTATAGCCACCTGAGGAGCATTAAAACAAGTAAGGCCTGGGCCTCTTTCTCAGAGTCCGATTTAATTGATCTGTAGTGGGATGGAACATCAATATTTTTAAAAAGCACTTCAGATGATTCATACATACATCCAAGGTGGTGAACCACTGTTTCAGGGTTTTAATAAAGTAGATTATAACCATCTCCCTGCAAGAGGAAAAGCAGACTTGACATTAGTCCTAAATCTAGGCCATGATCTCCTAGTTGTTTCTGCACACACATGGGCCTAGTAGCTTATGCAACAGAAAAATGCCTTGAGCATTCAGGGCTTTTTATGATTTCTGTATGGTAAATCTGAGTTAAATTTGTAAATCTGAAGAAAAATGTGCTTTTGTCAATGAATTGCAGTCTAAGTTTCATCCAGCCTAGGGGGACCTACGAAATGTCCCCAGTCCTTAGGGCTCAGAAACATAGAGACCCTACCTGGGCCCTCAGTTTGTTTCTCTCTTGAAACTTCTGTAGTACTTTGTATGAATCACATTTATTTTATTTCTCTCTTTCTTGCTCACTCTCTCTCATTTTGCCTTTTAATTTTTAAATTTTAAAGATTTTATTTATTTGAGAGAGAGAGAGAGAAAACAAGCAGAGGGAGGGACAAAGGGACAAGCAGGCTCCCTACTGAGCAAGGAGCCCGATGGAGGGCTCCATCCCAGGACCCAGAAATCCCGAGCTGAGCTGAAGTCAGATGCTTAAATGAGTGAGCCACCTACATTTTATTTTTCAAAATATGACATCCCCCCCCGCCTTTTGGACTATGATATGCTGATGGTAAGGCTCATTTATGATTCACTTTATGCCATTCACAAGCTCTTGACCTAGGTTTTATTATTGTTTTAAATATTTTATTTATTGGGGTGCCTGGGTGGCTCAGTGGGTTAAAGCCTCTGCCTTCAGCTCAGGTCATGTTTCCAGGGTCCTGGGATCTGCCTGTGTCTGGCTTTCTGCTCAGCAGGGAGCCTGCTTCCCTTCTTCTCTCTCTGCCTGACTCTCTGCCTACTTGTGATCTCTCTCTCTCTCTCTGTCAGATTTTATTTATTATTTATTTGATAGAGAGAGAGAGAGAGAGATCACAAGTAGGCAGAGAGGCAGGCAGAGAGAAAGGAAGGGAAGCAGGCTCCCTGCTGAACAGAGAGCCTGGTGTGGGGCTCGTTCCCAGGACCCTGGGATCATGACCAGAGCGAAAGGCAGAGGCTTAACCCACTGAGCCACCCAGGCATTCTGAACTAGGTTTTATACAAAAATAATATTTTAATACATTGTCATAAACTAAATAACAGTATGTTGTTATACTTCCCCCCATCCTTCCACTGTATACATGGCTTAATATTTTATTACTATAATCAGGTAAACTCAGACCAGCTTATTCAAGAAACTATCTACAACTACATCTATCTTACTATACACACACACACAAATACAAAATTTTTTTTTTTGTATACAAATATATACTTGTATTTTCACTACCAGTGCTAACACCTATTTACTTACTAAATGTTTGTTGAATATCTTACCATCTTCTTTGAGGAAGAATAGAAATGACTAAAAGAGTGAAGTAAATGAGGGGCACCTGATAGCTCAGTCAGCTGAGCATCTAACTCTTGGTTTTAGTTCAGGTCCATGATCTTGGGGTTGTGAGATTAAGCCCTGAATTGAGTTCCATGCTTAGCACAAGCGCAGAGTCTGCTTGGGTTCTCTCTTCCTCTTCCTCTTCCCTTCCCTCAGCTTATGTACACATTCTAAATAAATAAATAAACAAAATAAATAAATAAATAAAATCTTTTTTAAAAAAGTGCAGTAAATGAGAATTTCCATTATTACTAGAATTGCTACCATTAGGGCATAAAAATGAAGAACAGCCAGTTAATTTAGAATTTCGGATACGTGGGGGCGCCTGGGTGGCTTAGTCATTAAGCATCTGCTTTTGGCTCAGGTCATGATCCCAGCGTCCTGGGATCAAGCACCACATTAGACTCCCTGCTCCATGGGAAGCCTGCTTCTCCCTCTCCCGCTTCCCCTGCTTGTATTCCCTCTCTCAGTGTCAAATAAATAAATAAAATCTTTAAAAAATTTTCAGATAAGTAATGAACATTTTTTTTGGCATACATATTTCCAAATACCACATTGTAATTTATCTGTTAGTATCTTAGTTATTAACTCTGCCCTAAATGATCCAATTACCTTTAAGACAGTATTATGTTCATCCTGATCTCATATAAATATATTTTAAGAATCTGATATTCTCTTTCTTTTAATTGGTAAGATAACTCCACTTATATTTATTATTGTTATGTTCTGAATGTTTGTGTCCCCTCAAAATTCCTATGTTGAATTTCCACTACTCAGTGTAATGGTATTAGGAGATAGGGCCTTTGGGAGATGTGTAGGTCATGAAAGTGAAACCCTCATGAATGGGATTAAAGCTGTTATAAAAGAGACCCTAAACCATTCTGCCCTAGGAGGACATAGTAGAAAAACAGCTGTTTATGAATGAGGAACCCCTCACCAAACACTGAATCTGTCAGTGCTATAGTCTTGAACTTTCCAACCTCCAGAATTGTAAGAAAAAAAAAATTGTTGTTTATAAACCACTCAGACTGTGGTATTTTGTTATAGCAGTCTGAATGGACTATTATGATGATCAGTGTCTTTAAATTTGTTTCTGTAACTTTTATTGTGTTCAATTTTGTTTGCTTTTGTATGTCTTGTATCTTATTTGTTTTATTTTTATTTTACCATTTTCCTGTTAGTGATTTAGAGAATCTATATGCTCTTTCTCTTTTTATTGCAGTGCTTGCCCTCAGTATTTTATCATATAAGTTTATTGTAGAAATATGTTTTATTCTTTTCTCTGTCTTTGAGAAATTTATTTAAGATTCCTTTCATTAATGGTCCAACTCTTTTATGGGATTATTTTACTCTCATTTTATTAGAGTCTTTAGGAAATGAGGAGATAAATGTTTAATCTCATTAGATTTCTTCCTCCTTTCCTTCTTAATGTCTATTATATTTCTCCATCCATACTAGCTGGTCAGTTAGCTCAGGACTCTGTCATTCATCTGATTCGAGCATTAATTTCTTTTCTTTTTAAAGATTTATTTATTTGAGAGAGAGAGAGAGAACACAAGCAGGGAGGAGGGGCAGAGGAAGAGGGAGAAGCAGGCTCCCCACTGAGCAGGGAGCCAAATGGGGGGCTGAATCCCAGGACCGGGATCATGACCTGAGTTGAAGGCAGAGGCTTAACTAACTGAGTCACCCAGGTGCCCCTGATTCTAACATTAATTTCTTAACTGCCTAACTTGCAACCCTCTTTAATTTCCATCTTGGTGACTTCAGTCTAATTACTGTTAATCTATAAATTAACATTATCAGGTGCTTTCTGCTTAAAACTTTTAAATGCCTTACCATTCCTTTCTATATTAAATCCAGACAGAAAAATGTGATGCAACCTTGCCTTTCATCAACTCACCAACCTCACTTCTAATGTAGTTCAAATACTTGAAATTCCTGAGAGCTATCTGCTTATTGGCTATTCTATTTCTTTTAGTAAAGATTTCATATTGTCTATTCAGCAGGGTCATGGTACAGAAAGCATATTGAAGACGCAGAGTAAGCATTATGTTTCACTCAAATTGTTTAAATGTCCATACACATAATAAAATTATTATAAATGGGGCACTATAACATTCTGGGAATTGCCTAATGATATTCAGTACAGCATTTAACTTTCCTAGAGTAGTTTGCTTATGTTAATTTGGTTTTAATCAGGTAAAACACTACTCTTTACCACACTAGCAGTATTAGCTATTCTTGCATAAAAATGACAAGTCTTCTACAAAATTAGAAATACATATTTTGCCAAAAAATCGACCCATTCGATGATTATATGATTGTATTTTAATTATAAAGTACAAAGAACACTATTAGAAAAAAAAATTTGTTTTAAAACAAAAGGTGGATTCTGTATGCTGTTTCATAAGTATTGTGTTCATTGAAGAATTTGAAATAGGCTTTTTAATGAATGCAATACTCTCAAGAATAAGAAATTCATTTTCTCATAAGTAGCAAAGCCTATTTGTTGCTATATTAATATAGTATTTTTGAGGCTTTTGTGTGGGAAACATTTCAGTCATAACATTTCCAAGAATATTATGGTTGAATTAAAAATATAGAACTAATGCCAAACATGTTAAGCTGAGATTTGAATTTCAGTTGATCCTTGGTGGTAATTTTTATCATACTTTATCAGTTAATAAACTCTGCAAGCAAAAATATTTGACATTATGTAAAGCATAATACTACCATCAAAGAAAAATTAAAACTCCTATATCCCTCACTGTAAATATTTCTAATTTCTTTTCACATATTAATCTATATAATACTAAAACTACCAAATAGAATGGATGCTACTATTATTTCCCTTTTTTTAGATTAGGAAACTGTGGCACACAGAGGTTAAGTAATTTCATCTGGGTGACAGATTTCAGGAATGGTAACCTGGAATTTGACTTTTAGGTAGTTCGACCGAGAGTCTGTATTACTTTAGAAACTGCTAAATGATAGTGATTGATGTTAGACATTTGTAACTGACAAAATTGACTATAGTTTCCTATTCCACTAATGTTTCTTTTAGTCTGTAAAATATGGAAACACCCAAAAAATTAGAGAATGAAAAACAATATTCTTAGAATCAAAATTTTGCCAATCCCTAAATAATATAGGTAGTGAGAATTTTGTCAAAGGTTAAAAATTATGCTATAATAATTTTTAAAAAGCATTCAGGATTAATGGGAACAAAGTGATTGAAAGAATTTTTAAAATATACTATATTAGTCTATATCAGTGGTCACTCACTTTGTAGCCCAAATGCAAATTCTCAGCATCAATTCATACGTACCAAATCAGAAAGTCTGGGTGTATGGCTTAACAGTCTGTGTTTCAGAAAGTTCTTCAGGTAATTCAGATGAACACTCAAGTTTGATGAACACCTGATTTTACTCACAATGATATAATCTAGTTAAGAGGCCCAATTGGGGGACACTTAGATGGCTCAGTTGGTTGGACAACTGCCTTCAGCTCAGGTCATGATCCTGGAATCCCGGGATTGAGTCCCGCATGGGGCTCCCAGCTCCATGGGGAGTCTGCTTCTCCCTCTGACCTTCTCTTCGCTCATGCTCTCTCTCACTCTCTCTCTCAAATAAATAAATAAAAATCTTTAAAGAGGCCCATTTGGAAATATAAAAAACAGAAGTTTAAGTACATTAGAGAAGAGCCTAAGCCTAATTTTTAGTGTAGCCTGGCATGCCAAATGCTAAGTGTTTTGTTGTAATAATCTGAGTTAATAAAGAAAACACATTAAAGAAATTTGAAATTCTAAACTGTGTGAAAGGGAAAGAAAAGTGGAAATTGCACAGCCAGAGGTGGGGCGTGGGTGGGATTTACACAGACCAGACACCTGAGAGAAATTATGATGGGCTGAAGTCTTTACAATAAAAGTCAAATGAAAGCTCAAAAAAGTGAGCCCTAGATTCGGTTGGATATTGAAACCATATATTTTTAAATTAGTCTTCTCAATTACTAAAAGACAAGGTGCCTAGGTTATGAACTTAACTTCAATTTATGCTAACTGTGGACATGTGAGTTAGTCATTGGCTTTTTCTATATCTTAGTGTTCTTTAATTTATACTAAATATCAAATATCAAAACCTAACTCATGTATTTTTGAAATAATTAAATTATATGTAAAGAGCTCACCACAGTTTATGACACATAACAGATTCCCTTCCCCACAATATTAGATTTAGATTCTCCTTTTACTGTAAACAGAGTACATCACCATAGTGATGAGTGAGCTATGAGAGATTAAAAAAATATATATTGAATACTCTATTTACAAATATTTTGGGTAGAGACTAGTGATATTAATTCAGTTTGAAGGTACTATCTTATGATGTTCTGATGCTTGCAAAAGTTAAACTATGGAATAAAATAGAATTTTTTTACCTGACTATTTTAATAGTAGAATCAAAGAGATGCTTGACTCAAATGGCTTTACTTTCTATCCCTATACTCTACTTTTCATCTCATTCTCATAGTCAACATCATAGTGCAATGTACTTTGCCCAACTACAAAAAGGAAATGTGGAAGGAAGACCTAATGTATACATGAATAACAACAAACAATTATAATTGAATGTTCATCATGTTACAGGATCTCAAACTGAATATTAACACATTTAATCCTTGCAGCTATTTTATGAGATGAATATTACTTCTCTTTCATGGATGGGCAAACCATGGCAATAGGGTATCGAGCAAGTCTCCAAAAGAGATACAGTCAGTGATAACTAGAGCTGGGTTATAAAATCAGGCAATTAAACTCCAGAGTCTGTGTATTTAATCACTGCGCCATGATTCAAGTCTCTTAAAATAAGGATGTTTACAAAGTAATATTGATTCATAGCCATAACAGCAATTCAAATATTGACATAACATTCAGGACATCTGTTCAAATTTAGATTACCATATCATACAGATGTAGTACAGAATGCCATAGACGGGCTAAGATTAGACTTGGCTAACTTATCATTGAAATAGTGATGTCTCATCTTAAAGCACTAATTATACATTTGCTTTTTAGCCCTGAGATAAAAATCCCTTTCCTATCTTCATCTTGTTTGTTCCTAAGCTTTTTGGATGTAATCTCTTAGGATCTGGAAAAAAGAAAAAAATAATTAGTTTACCTGTTATTTTTAAGCAAATGGTTCAGGAGAAAAAGCTTATGTCATAAATTCTCCCTCTAATTTTCAATCTCATTTAATGGGATAAATATAGTAAATAATACACAAAACCAGCTTAAGCCAGAGAGAAGCACCTCTTCAAGATGACTCTAAGGGGAACATTTCTAGATGCCCCTTGTTTCTTCCTTTACCATGGAGGAACCAGACCTGCCTCCTTCAGAAGCAGTCCCCAGGTGGTCTTGCCAGTTTTCACTTTTCAGTGTTTATGTCCAAGGACATTTTAAATCCTTCTTGGGAACTACATTTAAATTTTAAAAGAATCTTTTAAAAAAGAAAGTTTTCAAGCTGGCAGATGGAAATGAATATACAAAGACTATCTTTTTCCCTCTACTGAGACAAAATTTCCCTGATTTCTTTACCTCTTAAGTAATGCTAACTTTTAATTTGAATTTTTGTTGGGATAAAACTTTGATAAATTAGCACTTCTAAGCGAGTCAAATAGCAATTAGAAATTTAAGAAGTTCACTTCCTTTAAACTTCAATCATATTTTAATTCAGAAATTGTCATAAAAATAATTTTTTACACGTGAGCATAAATTGCAGAAGCACGAGTATCATTATAGGTTGCTCTTCAGGTAGTATAAACACCTTTAATATAAACAAATATTTCATTTTTCAGAAGAACCCAAACAATTCCTGATAAAAGAATCAGTGACTATTGTAAACTATGTTTTGGCCATATTTTTAAGTAGTTGGTAAGGTTACCATAGTCAAGGTGAATTTAGTTTCATTGGATAGGAATTTGGAAATACTGAGAGCTGTTAGAAGATAATGATAAATGATAGTGGCTATGTTTCATTAAGCAGCTGCAGGATTGGTATTAGGTGATGAAAAGTGCTACACTTGTCACATTATGGAGACAAAAAATAAATAAAGCAGCATTTTTGCAGTCCCACTTAAAAAAAGAAAAAATTTGTAAATATCTAAGTGCGTAGATTTTTGTTACTGATGCATTTCTTGCAGGGAGAGGGGTTGGAATGTTTCTGGGAGGACAAGAGTGATGAACAAACTATACATTTCCTATATGAACTATATTATTCCTTTTAATCTTTTCACAGCTGGTATGCAGCATAATTGGCAAACAGTAGGGGTACCATTTGGGTTTAAGTAGTCATTCAATGCACATTTATTTTGTGGAGAAGTGAATGGAGATTGACAGTCTTTCTCAGATTTATGCTTTCCTGGGGTCTGGGATTGTCTTTATAGGAAAACCTCCTCAGAGAAATATGAGAAAGAATCATTTCTGCAATATCAAGAGATCCTTCTGTTTTTATCACTCTGTGTTCCTAATGGAAAAGCAAAATCCTCTCCTCTTTGAAGACATTCTAGGTCTCAGATTTAAAATCTCTTATCCAGCATAGCATTCAGTTTAAAAAATACTGTAATCAGAATTTTCAGTATGACTGATTCATTCTTCTGAAAGTGTAATTGAATATATCACTCATTACTGTGCTATATATAAATATTTGTAAGTATCTTACTTAGCTAATATGGTATGTATAATAATAATAATAATAATAAAAAAGCCTTTGGACAAAAATGTCTCTACATGGCAGGCATTCCATCAAATTTCTTGAACACCAGATGAGCTGTGATTGAAATGTATGAAAGACAGACTAAAAAGAGATTCCTGTTGTGCCTCTGGTACTAAAATTCTTCCCTCTCCCCAGCAAATAAACTGCAAGATATGGCATTCTTTATAGACGTCTTTCTCCTTGTTTGCACAGTATTCAAGGATTGAATGTTGCTTTATGATGGCACTCAGTTTATGACAGTAGAATACAATCATGCAGTCATCAAAAAGTCTCATGTCTATGTCTGTGCATACTTTTCAATTATTTAAGTGATGTGCTATTCTTTACATTGAAAGAAGACCATCTTGGTTAACCTTTACTATTTTCTTTATTAGGAAAAGAATGGATTCTTTGGATTCTCCCTTAACATGAACTTGAAGATGTAGCCACATCATACCTATATTACTTCTGTTATGTGATTAAACAAGTCTTCTGTGGTCATGAAATGAAGAAAGCTAACTGCCCTCCACAACAGTTAGTTACTGAGGTATAAGCATTTCTAAAACCACTTGGTTTAATGGTACTCTGTGTGTGTGTGTGTGTGTGTGTGTGTGTGTGTGTGTGTGTATTGATAATATTTTTCTGAATCTAACACAGTGAGCCCATTTACAATTTTCCAGACCAAAGGACTCTGACAAATGATAAGATAGGCAATACACTTAGGGGAAATGATGTGGAACTCTCACTTTGCTCTACTCTGATAACCATCCGTTGAGTTGGGTAAAAAGAGATAATAAACTTTACTAGATGCACAGTTTTGCTAAGCCTGTATGTTCCATCCTTCCAAACCTTGTGGTATTAATTGTCTTTATTATCAGATCAATACCTAAGATGCTCAGCTGTATTGTAAGTAAAAATTAAAGCCTCACAAGCACTATGTGTCAGAGTGTCTTTAATTCATATATTGCTGCTGCTAGAACATAAGAAACAAAGAATACAAATGCTGTTGTTGAAGAACTCTATTCATATGTGGATGGGAAGATTAAAAAACAAAAATTCTGTTCCATCATTAATGATGTCCATGGCATTATTCAATAGAAGGATGTTTCCTGAGATTCACACTTGAAGATAGAAGGATTGAATATATTTTGCAGCTATAGCTTGAAAATAATTTTTAAAACTTCATAATTTACTACCTGAGCAAAGTTGTTTTTCTTCTATTATTATGGTAAGAATCTCCAGAGATAATTAAGGCAGAAGACACATATATTGATCTCTGAGCCTTCCTGGTATCCTAGTACTTGGTATGTTTTGTATTTGTTGGTTTACAAATTCAGAAGTGAATTAATTTGCTGCTGTATTGAGAAGAATACTACATGATTTCTGCATAAGGCATTCTGAAAATTCCCTAAACCTTTATTCTATTTCTGTGCATGATACTGCTCAGTGTTTATCACTGACTTTGTGATTGATTAACTGGGTAAAATTAATCTTCTAGCATAATAAGCTTCAGAGTCATGCCTCAAATCCATTTAAAAGGACCCATATAAATAAAACATTAGAATATATAGGTTATAACTTCTTGAAGAGAGATAATATACAATCTGAACAGTCTTTTAATATCTGTGAGTCTGTAAAACACTGATGATCAAATATCCTGTTACTGACTTCATAATAGCCAAATTTCAGTTTCAAATTTCAACATATTCAAAAATATTTATGATGGTGGAGGTCATTTTTATCATACAAATAACTTTGCATGAATGGATAATTTTCTATATGCAAAAATACTGATTAATAAGTTATATAACAGTTATAGTAATAAGATGTTTGTTAATTTCCAATTGCTGTCTTAACAAATCATTACTAACAGAAGTTTGAAACAACTCAGGTTTTATTATTTCAGAGTTTCTCTAGGCCAAACATTTGGGTATACTGTAGTTCATCTGGGTCCTTTGTTTTGAGTTTCTCAAGGCTTAAAGTCAGAATGTCAGTTGGGTTGCATTCCTTCCTATAAGCTCTATGATAGATTCATATCAAAGCTCATGCAGATGTTGGCTAAATTTAGTCCTGATATTGGAGGACTGAAGTTTCCTTGTTGTTACCCTTAGCTCCAAAGGCCCTGTCTATGGTATGTACATGGGGTTTCCTAAATCTCAGAACTATCAATAGTGTGTTCAATCTTTCTTATACTTCAAATCTTTCTGATGTTCTTTTTTGTGGCTTCTGGGCTTCACCAAACAAACTAAGCTCTCTGATTTTAAGGACCCTGGGATTAGCTAACTCTCTCAAGATAATGCAGGAGACTCTATCTTTAGGTCCCTAACCATAACTACATCAGTAATGTTCATTTTCTCATAAAACATATTAACACACTCATTTTTAAAAAATATTTAATTATTTATTTTAGAGAGTTGGGGAAGGCCAGAAAGGAGAGGGAAAGAGAGAGAATCCCAAGCAGACTCCCTACTGAGTACAGAGTCCAACACAGGGCTCAGTCCCCTGACTCTAGGATGATGATCTGAGTTGAAATCAAGAGTCAGACACTCAACTGACTGAGACACCCTGGTTCCCCTGGGATGTAGATATCTTTAAAAGTGGAGGAGTGTTTTTACTTATCATAGATACGTTATTAGTTATTTTACATATCATGTTTTTTCACTATTAAATTGTTTCAGTTACACTTTATTTTCATACTCTAAGTGCTCATTGCAGCTCATTAAAAATATCATGTACAAAAATATATATTGAGCAGTTCCTAATAAGACCAAATGCTTTCTGTACAATTATCATTTTTCTTCAAAATAAAAAATAACAATCTGGGGCGCCTGGGTGGCTCAGTGGGTTAAAGCCTCTGCCTTTAGCTCGGGTCATGATCCCAGGGTCCTGAGATGGAGCCCCGCATCAGGCTCTCTGCTCAGCGGCGAACCTGCTTCCCCCTCTCTCTCTGCCTGCATCTTTGTCTGCTTGTGATCTCTGTCTGTCAAATAAATAAATAAAATCTTTTTAAAAAATCATAGTTTTCCTACTTATGAGGTAATTCTTAAATTTATGGGTTGATTTTTTTCACCTTTTAAATAAAAATTATTAGATATCTAATAAGATTTGTTGATCAGACAGATGGCTAAGGGTTTTCAAAGAGGTATGCCTAATGTATATTTCAAAAATTAAATTCTATTTCTTAATCGAAAACAAAAAAGATTAATTGTTCATTTTTTTAAGTACCAGAGGAGATGGGACAGGAATGTGTAGTCAACCATGAAAACTATGAAGGGATTTTAAGACATTTAAGTTTTTGTTGTTGTTGTTGTTTATTTTTTACATTATTTGCACAACACTATTGAAGTACTTACACATATTTTAACTCATTTAATCCTAAAAAAGGATTGGTATAATTATTAAACTACACTTTATAGATGAGAAACAAAGCCAATAGAAGTAAGAGATTTTCTCAAGTTATGCAATAACTAATGGTAGCACTTGGATGAACACTCTTAACATTAAGGTATATAAAATGTTTCTGTGGAGTATGTTCTTATTTGTGCCCATTTCTCCCACTGTCATACCACTACCAGTCATATAGTCTATCAAGGACTCAGAGAACTCTCAAAAGTAGTTTGAGGAAAAAGGAATGGGTCAATTCGAGTGAGGAGTGCTTGAAAAAATCTACAACAATGAAGGGTGGATATTGAATCTCAGAAAGAAAAAGATGGAAAATGGCTGTTGGACATAGCAAGAAGCAAATCGCAGATGATCTAAAAATGCCTTGGAAGAGTGGGGATAAGACAAAATTATAGTTAGCACCTGAGTTGGTTAGAGGCAGTAGAAACAGTCAAGAGTGACTATGAAAGGGATAAAAAGTTCAGTAGTCAAGAGAAAGATGGGTTCAAAGGAGGGTCCATATATATATTATATACTATGCTAGATATATAGATAATAGATGATAAATGATGATAGATAAATAGTAATATAGATAAAGGGAAATCATATCTATTTTTGATTATTAATGGGAATAAAAGTTGTAGAAATTAAGGTTAAGAAAGAACAGATTAATAAGTATATAAAAATCCAGAAGGGAGTGTGAGCTTGCATATAGTTGAGAAATCATGCTTGGGTTAGAGGAGTGTTTCCTATTATAAAAGAAAGTAATTAAAAGCAATGAGTCTGGATATAGGTTAATCAGCTGGTTTAAAGACATAAAATTAATGGCAATAACTTTCACTTTGAGAATATGAATCAAGGCCATTTACTAAAAATGTCTGAAGAAAAAGGGAGACCATTTGAAATAGTTACTGTGGACTATGCAGATAGAGATAACTAAAAAAAAAAATATATGTAGAAACGTTACTGGGCAGAATTGGTACTGAAGTTGTGGCTGAATTTGGGATGATATCATTTTGAGAAATTAGTGATACCATATAGGCGTGAATCTGCAAGCATGTTGTATAAAGGTCAGATAGTAAATATTTCAGGATTTGTGGGTCATAGGTCTTGGTAGCAATTACTTAATTTTTGTTTTAATATGAAAGCAGCCATAGAAAATACATAAATGAATGGACATGGCTGTGTTCCAATAAGACCTTATTTGCAAAAATAAGTGTTAGGTTAGAGTTAGCCCAGGGGCCATAGATTAAAGATCCTTGTTCTGCAGGACTGTAGATCCATTTGGTTATAGACAAGGAATCGAAAGATCCTATTGGCCCTGCATAAAGTTTGCCAGCCAGTGAACAGGATCAGCAATAAGGCATGGGTGTCAAGAATGTAGGGATGAGTATTTATGTGTGGTGATGAGCACTGGGTGTTATACACAATTAATGAATTGTTGAACACTACATCAAAAACTAATGATGTTTATATGCTGTCTAACTGAACATAATAATAAAAATAAATAAATAAAGTGCTGACCACGTTGGATGAACCGGACTAGAAGTGAGAACTTGTTAAATCAGGAAGCAAATATACAGCTATTAATTAAAAGGATCAAAGGGCAGTGAGGATAGATAACATGTACATTGGGGTTGCTGGATAGAAGAAAAGGAAACAAAAGAACTAGATAAAATAAAATGTAGTAAAATCAGGCTATAGCAATTTTCTATGTGTGTAAATAATGAAATGATTATGTGTTTTTTATCAGTGTAAACAAGAAAATAAAATCAGTGATATAACCTTCAAAGAAAGGATTGATACAAAATTAAAATAATAAAAAAGTACCTAAAAAGCTAGTAATAGATGATAAATAAATAAACAGAAGTGTATGATAACAAAGTAAATGGATTGCATAGAAATTCCTCTGAAAATAAAAGATAGAATTACCATATGATCCAGCAATTCCGCTTCTGGGCATAATCTCAAAAGAAATGAAAGCAAGGACTTGTTCATGTTCATAGCAGCATTATTTGCAATAGCCAAAACATGGAAACTTAAGTGCCCATCAACAGATAAATGGATAAACAAAAAGTTGAACTTTTACACCATGTAAAAAATTAACTCCAAATGGATCAAATACATAAATGTAAGACCTAAAACTATAAAACTCAGAAGAAACATGGGGAAAAGCTTCATGAAACAGGAATTGGCAATGATTTCTTTTATACGACAACAAAAGCACAAAGAGAGTAAAAACAGATAAAATGGACTGTATCAAAATTAAGTTTATGCATCAAAAAACACTATCAACAGAATGAAAAGAAAACCTGAATGAGAAAAAATTGCAAATAATATATCTTATAAGGCATTAATATCCAGAATTTACAAAGAACTCCTATAACCTAACAACAACAAAAATAACCTCACTTAAAAAAAAAAATGGGTAAATGACTTCAATAGACATTTCCCTAGGGAAACAGAAATGGCTAACAAGCTATGAAAAGATGCTCAACAAAATAATCTTTAGGAAGCTAAAAATCAAGATCACAATATTATCTTATACCCATTAGGATGGCTACAATAAAAACACACATATACATACAACAAAAGTTGTGGCTAGGATATGGTGAACTTAGAACTCTTGTGCACTATTGGTGGAATGCAAAATGATGCATCCCTCTATGGAAAACATTATGGCAGTTCTTTAAAAAATGACTAATAGAACTACCATATGTTCTAGCAATTCATATTTGAAAGAACTAAAAACAGGATCTCAGGTTAAAAAGATATCTGCAGCATTATTTATAATCATGAAGAGGTGAAAGCAGCTCAAGTGACCTAGTCCATCAATGAATACACAAAATGTGGTATATACATCCAATGGAATATTATTTGGCTTTAAAAAAGGCAAAACAAAATCTGATACATGCTATGCATGGAAGAAAATAAACTCAGTGATATAACCTTCAAAGAAAGGTTAAGAAAGAACAGATTAATAAGTATATAAAAAACCAGAAGGGAGTATGAGCTTGCATATAGTTGAGAAATCATGCTTGGGTTAGAGGAGTGTTTCCTATTATAAAAGAAAGTAATTAAAAGCAATGAGTCTGGATATAGGTTAATCAGCTGGTTTAAAGACATAAAATTAATGGCAATAACTTTCACTTTGAGAATATGAATCAAGGCCATTTGATGATGTTATTACAGTAAGTGAAATAAGCCAGTTACAAAAGGACAGATATTGCATGATTCATGATTCCATTTATATACAATACTTAGAGTAGTCACATTAAAAGGAATAAATAGTAGAATGGTAGTTGCCAAGGCAGGGGGGAGAGGGAAATGGAGGATTAGAGGAAGATTAATGGGCACAGAGTTTCAGTTGAGAAATACAAAAAAATTCCAGATATAGATGGTAAAGATGGTCATGAAATAATGTGGATGTACTTAGGTATTTCTCTTAAAAATGAACTCTGTAGAGTCAAATATATTTGATCACTAATTTACTGGCTCTGGAGTTAGGGTGTGTAGGTTTGACTCAAAATTTAATTGCTTACAAATTGGTGATTCTGGGCAAGTCAGATAAGCTCTCTAAGACTTAGTTAAACATCTGTAAATGAGAATAATATGAAAACTTAAACCGTGATGGTGTTGCAAGACAGAATGAGATAATACTTATGAAGTACCTACCACAACACATGGCACATAGAAAGAAATCAACACAAATTAATATTTAATTATGATTATTACCTCAAGCTTCTAAAACTTCTAAAATATGTGCAGGGATAATGAAACTAATAAATTAGGGAATGCAAAGAGGAAAAAATAAATGTTATATGAGAAGGTAGCCCTAGTATTGAGTGCATTTGCTTGAGTAGCCAAGAAAGATAGCTGTAGAAATGTCAACAAGAAATTGGAAATTCTCAGGCCCAGGGTCTGAGAGAATGATTCTGACCAAAGACATTAAATTGGTGGTCGTGTTATGGTAAAAGGTTTTAATTTCCTACAATGTTAAAATGTATAACTAGACATAAATAGATTATGATTTCAAATTCTACTACCAGTGTAACTTTAAATATATGGCTTAGGTCTCAGTGAGAAAGACCACATTTATTTCATAGATTCTAAACTTAATTTATTTACATAATTGTATGTTCTAAACTTAATTTATTTACATAATTATATGTTCTAAACTTAATTTGTTTACATAATTATAATAAAATTAATTTATATATAATTTATATAATGTAGTAATAACAGTAATTTATATAAACTTCTTAGTATAGAGAAGGTGATTAGATGTACCATTAACAAAAAGCAATGATAACTTTTGAGATTAAGTGATTTAAGCACATGATAACACCAAGAAGAGTTACCATCTGAAGGCATGGACACTCACTATGTAACTGTGTCAGCCCTGTTCTTCACATTTCACTTGAATTTTCTCCTCTATCTTCAAAAACCTTTGGGACCTATTTTTATTCTCTTCCACATTTTTATAAATATGTAATAAGAAGTTAAAATATAGGGAGGAGATGAGATTTATGGGCAGTATCTTAAAGAATGCTTTTTGGTTGCTTGAAAGGAAGAATGAGAGAAGCAGGAGCACCCAAAGATGGAACAAGGCAGTCCCAAAAATGATTGAACAAGTACAATTTCACTGAAGTCAAAACATGAGAGAGTTAAAAATTATAAACCACATGAATTTTCTTGCAGGATAATCAAATTATAACATTATTTTATAATGAGATTTTTTAATGTTTTCCTTTCACGTACATGCCAAGCACTTGAATTATTGAGTGACTTGTATGTTGTGACAGCATTTTAATGGACTTTCGGCATACACTACAATTGAATCTAAATTTCCTTCACTCAGCTTTTGCTGAAACAAGCTACAGAGTTAATCTTAAAATGACTCTATTGAGAAGAGAGTGAATTTTGCATAGTGTACAATAAGTCTGAAAACATGGAGATGAAATCACAAATGAAACTTTGACCCAAAATCCTACTTAATGTTAAAATCAAGACAAGGCTTAAAAAATAAAAATATGTCATTAATCATGGTTAATCTATGAAACCACTACAAACATGATACTATACTGTGATCCCATTCTTCTGTTGTAAATCAGCAAATTTCATACACAATTCACCTAAAATTTAATGTTATATGCAATATGCTTCACAATCAAATATTTAAGAATTCAGTATAAACATAGAATTTATCTAAAATAAGCCAATATCACCAATTGGATCATGGGTCTGCCTCACTGATTATAAGTTAAATGCTTTGAGGATCACTATTTCTTAAAAGCAGTTCTATTACTACCCTATGGGTATTTCTAACCAGTGGGTTAAATGTTGAAGTAGCAATTGATAATGATCACTGAGAAATGTTTGGATATAATATAAATATTAATAAGAAATATTTACCTTTCAGAATTCTAGAAACTCTGTTTTTATATTAAACTACATAAAATCACAATGTAGCTGAAAAATTCAACAGATATTATAGAGATTTGTTCCAAAATTATGTTTTAGGAAACATTAGTTCTATAAAATATTAATATATGCTTCATTAAAGAAACGTTTGTGGGACAAAGACATTAAGGAGATACTGAAGTAATTATCTGTAAAGGGACTTTTGGGGCTTTTTAAAAGGGCACTATGTGTTTTCAAAAGACAATCACATAAACATATCTTTCTCCATTTTCTTTCTCTGATCATAGAGCCAGGTACAAGTACTTATACAAGTACTATGAAGAGATGGCAAGAGTTGAGCTCTGGGACCTCATTGGGGATAAAACTCAGCTCTGTCATTTCTTAGGTGTGTGACTTTGTGTGAATCGTTTAACTTCTTTGTGTCTCAACTTTCCCAGCTGAAAGTAAGGAAACAAAAATACATAAAAAGAAAACAAAAATGATCTTCTGTGGTTCTAATGACTAAACATTGATATTTTGAGGGTTTTAAGTACTATTTGGCTCACAGGAGGCTCTCTCTCATTAATAGTTTGCTTTTGTTACAATGTGTTATGAATTGAATGCCTGTAATCTCTCTCCCTTAACTTCGTATGTAGAAACCCTAATCCAATGTCTTTGGTGTATGAGGTGAGGTCTTTGAGAGGTTATTAGGTCATGAGAGTGGAGCCCTCATGAAAGAGATTAGTCCCCTTATAAAATGATCCCCCTTCCCTCCCCTTTTCTCCTATATATGGTGACAGCAAGAAAGTGGCTGTCTGTAAAGGAAGAGGAGCACTGACCAGATATTCAACCTGCTGGCATTTTGATCTTGAACTTCCCACCATCAAAACTGTGAGAAATCTATGTCTTATTTAAGAATTCCAGTCTTGGTTAATTTGTTATAGCAGCCCAAACTAAGATATTATAATTCCCCAGAACATCACTAAGGAGCAGTGTGCTAAAGGGAAATTCTATTTTATCATATTTCACTACTATCCTATTCTACATTTTCAATAAGATGAGCCCAACTTTTGTTATTCTTCATTTGCTGCTTATGATGGATACTCTAGTAGGTATTTTATTGAGTAAGCAGATGTGAATGTTTAGGTGTAAGGGAATAATTTCATCCAAACAAGATACCAAATCTCACCAAAAATGATTCTGTTTTAGAAGTAATAAGAACCAGTAGAAAAGTTTTTCTCAAGTCAGTGATCCTGTTTAGATGAGTCATGGACTCTATCAAGTGTTTGACAGGATTAAGGACATGGAGTTATAGGATTATGGAAGATTCTTTAGAATCACATAAGGTTACTCTAAGCCATGTTTAATAAATATGCTAAACTGTGAACAATTAAGAGATTTGTACTTAATAAAATGTTACTAGAGGTGGCATGTTCTAGTGGAAAAAGAATATAGACCTCAGGATCAGCCACTTACGCACTGATCATGAGAAAGTTGGTCAATTTCTTTGAATTCTAACTTTCATTTTGAGATTGTTATGAGAATGGCTAGTTGGTTTTTATCTCCATGTTTTGTGAGGTATATACTGGTATATTGTAGAGCACCATCTTACTTTTTAAAAATAGAACACATCTAGAAACTAAAATTTTTAGCTTTTGTATTTCATAAAAATGACTTCCTTAAATATCACTGCTAGCAGAGTATAAAGGAGATAATGTATGCTAATTATACATGATAAGATCATGATTATTTTATTCTTTTATATGAGGAATGGGGAATTAAAGAAAAAGTTTTCAACAAAATCTCTGACCCTTACAAAACTAAAAAGGAAAGAAGTTCAAGTACAAGGCATATCTTATTTTAGCTCTTCCTCTCTTTATATATGTTAGCTAAATAGAAAACACAAATTTTATTTAAAGCACCTAGACAATAAAGAAATTTCTCTGTGTAATGAAGAATTAATGAAGGCTTGCAAAGAAAAAAGCAGATCAGCAAATGATTGAGGAAGTAGAAAGAGGAAAAAAGAAAACAATGACAGTAAAAGGCAAAAGTAAGAGAAGGAAAGAAGGCAAAAATTTGGGAACATGAAAGATGGGTGAATACATAAATATGCACAAAGATTAGTACAGGGAAGAAAGGAAAGAGAGACAGAAGGTAAAGAAGGATAACAATCATGAACTTAGAGAGAAAATTAGCATATACAACAGAATTTCCCTTTGGTACACCTTTCCTATGTGATACTTTGAGGAATCATAGTGTCTTAGTTCAGACTGTTGACAATATCATGTGAGAAAGATGGATAACTTCAGCTGATGCTTATTTGCATATGCCTGGAAAATAGTATGTTGTGTTTTTTCATTGATGGAATATCTACCTAGGGATAAAGATAATATTTAAATATGTAAATATTTAAATCCTAGGTATAAAAATAGTCCTCTCCTTATAATATATATTATTCTCTCTATATAGAGGATAGTACGTATTATTCTATATATAGCAAATATTTGCCTAGAATTTTAACTCCATGAATACAAACAACCATTTATTGTTGTTTACTCATTTTTATTGTTGTTTACCATTTATTATTGTTACTCTAGTATTTTAATTGTCCTAAAATAAGATCTATTTGTCACTTATATCCTAATCACTTATATCACTTATAACCTAATACAAATGCCTGTTTATTTTGATGCCCAAATAAATCGAATCAATTTGATTATCCAATTAGGATTATTAAAAGTGCTTTTCTAAATAGGAAGTCATTTTATGCTACATTCATACCTCAAATATGAATGGTTTCACATTGTTGAAAGATTAATATATACAACACATAATTTAGTATATTTCTTAGTAACCTTTTTCTATATATAGTTTTAAAAGATTGTTGACTTTCATTATGTTATTGGTTTTGCTACAACTGTTTCACATACTTATTGAATAATAGTCTTGTTAAATGTATTTTTAAAACACCTACTTCCAACTTTTATAGAAATTTAAATGGTGCTGACCACAGAACATACTTAAAAATTAAATGTGAAGGACTTTACTTTCAGATGAAAGGGCCTTGCATCATCAAAATTATTATTATTTTTTTTATTTGTCTAATGGTCCCAGAAATGTTCTTTTTTTATTATTTTTTAATTTTTTTTATTTTTTTATAACATATATTTTTATCCCCAGGGGTACAGGTCTGTGAATCACCAGGTTTACACACTTCACAGCACTCACCAAAGCACATACCCTCCCCAATGTCCATAACCCCAGCCCCCTTCTCCCAACCGCCCTCCCCCCAGCAACCCTCAGTTTGTTTTGTGAGATTAAGAGTCACTTATGGTTTGTCTCCCTCCCAATCCCATCTTCTTTCATTTATTCTTCTCCTACCCACTTAAGCCCCCATGTTGCATCACCACTTCCTCATATCAGGGAGATCATATGATAGTTGTCTTTCTCTGCTTGACTTATTTCACTAAGCATGATACGCTCTAGTTCCATCCATGTTGTCGCAAATGGCAAGATCTCATTTCTTTTGATGGCTGCATAGTATTCCATTGTGTATATATACCACATCTTCTTGATCCATTCATCTGTTGATGGACATCTAGGTTCTTTCCATAGTTTGACGATTGTAGACATTGCTGCTATAAACATTCGGGTGCACATGCCCCTTTGGATCACTACATTTGTATCTGTAGGGTAAATACCCAGTAGTGCAATTGCTGGGTCATAGGGCAGTTCTATTTTCAACATTTTGCGGAGCCTCCATGCTGTTTTCAAAATTATTTTTAAATTCTCAAATATTCTGATCTAAATTTGCATTATGAATCTTAGAATAATGCATTATTAGTCAAGGAATTATCCCTCTTTCTTTGAAGGTCTTCTAAAATTTCAGTGTAGTTTGAGCTAATGAGAACTACTCCAAAGCTGAAGAAACTCTGCCCAGTAATTACAACAACCTCTGCTATATGATTTTTATATCTACTGATAGGTGTCTTTCTATCTGTCTACCTGTTATTTTTGCTAGATATATTTGGTTTTCTAAGAAAACTGTTACTTCCATATATGCTAGATTTATTTTTTTTTTTACACCTTGAGTAATTCCTGTTTTCCAAATGCACTTGAAGCTTCATAAAACCCTTGTTTAATGATGAAAGGGGAAAAAAAAAAAGCACATGCTGAAGTAAAGTAAAGCATATAGTATAATTTAAACATTCAAAATGGCTATGCTATGGTACATATGCATTCATTTGCTTACTGCAATAAAATATACTATTAACCTTACTTTTCTATATTTTAATATACAAAGTAGTAATGTATTTATCTAATAATAATTACCACTTGATAATAGTTTTTGGTTAAAAAACACATTTCTTTGTGTTTCATTATAAGAACTGAAAAATTAGAATTTTTCAGTATTCATGGAGAGTTAAAATGTGTTCTGGAAACAAGTAATAGCTTTCTTTGTCAAATAACTTACCAGCAAACAACAGGTAATTTGTTCTCTGAGTTGATTCCTTTTATTTTTTACAATGATAGTTAAGATACTTCCCTGAAATATTATTTTGTGTAACTAACATAAAGAGAATTTACAGTTTCTCAAAATTAATCTTCAGTTTCCAGTTTTCATCATCTATCTGTCTTTCCCTATAAATTTCAAGCATTCCAAAATGAGTGTGACCTTTTTAGCAAAAGTACATCAATCAGGTACACTGTAATTTATTTTCAAGTCATTGCATCAGATGGAAGGAAATTTGAATGAGAAAAGGAAATAAAATATCAGTTTTGATCATTTTAAAATACATTTTTTAATTGTAGCAATCTCCTTTCAAATTTAAGTATAAATAACATATTCTAATAAAGTCAGCATGAGAAATCTATGATTTAATCATACTTTCAATAATAATAACTTAGCAGAAATTTAGCTCACATCTTCTGAGTCAATTATTTTTCAAAATGTTATGTCTATATTAAAAACTGATACTATTTGGGGGCATTGGTCATAATGCAAAATAGAGTCTTTTGAGTACTTTTTAAAACTTACAGAGCATTTTTCTTTAAAGGGCACTGACGTAAAGTGCTGGAGTCTCTAATATCTTGCTCTATTATGGGATGTGTTTAAAGTGGAAAATATTTATCTCCTGAAGCTTGCCAAAAGTTGTTCTCAATAACACAGAGGAACAAAAATTTACCATAATTTTCCTCTTACATTGCGTACTGTTTTGAGTAGTATCAGCTGATATGTAAATATTTTGTAACTTAGAAATAAGATTATAGAGTATTATTGGAAGCTAAAGATTGCAGGAAAGTGATTTATTCTGTATCCCTCCCCCCATATTTAAGGAAGAACAATAATAAAAACAATCAAGGGAAGAATAAAAAGGAAATTCAGAATCATCAAGAACTTTTTGTGATTCTCAGTATTTCAATTGAAAAATAGGTCTTTGAGACACATAGCAAATAGCTACTTAATTTTTAAAATTTGTTTAAAATCTTTTGAGTTTTTATTTAAACTCAAGTTAATTAACATACAGTGAGTGTAGTATTAGTTTCAAGTGTACAATATAGTGATTGAACACTTCCATGCAACATCCAGTATTCATCACAGGTGCCCTCCTTAATTCCCATCACCTATTACCCCATCCCCCCCACCCATCTCCCATCTGATAACCATCAGTTTGTTTCTTGGTTTGCCTCTCTTTTTGTTCCTTTGCTCATTTGTTTTGTTTCTTAAATGTCAAATCTGAGTGAAATCATGTCATTTGTCCTTCTTTGACTGATCTATTTCACTTGGCATTATATTCTTTAGATCCATCCATATTGTTGCAAATGACAAGACTTCATTCTTTTTTATGACTGAGTAATATTCCTCTGTGTGTGTGTGTGTGTGTGTGTGTGTGTGTGGTATTTCTTCTTCTTTATTCATTCATCACTGGATGGACACTTGGGCTGTTCCCATAATTTGGGTATTATACGTAATGCTGCTATAAACACATTTGACATGTAGTCCCTTTGAATTAGTATTTGTGTATTCTTTGGGTAAATACCTAGTAGTGCAATTGGTGGATCTATTTTTAACTTCTTAAGGAACCTTCCATAATATTTTCCACAATGGCTGTATCAGTTTGCATTCCCTCCAATAATACAAGAGGTTTCTTCTTTTTCCACATTCTTGCCAATTCCTGTTGTTTCTTGTGTTGTTGATTTTGGCTATTTTGATAGGTGTACGGTGATATCTCACTGTAGCTTCAATTTGTATTTCCCTGAGGATCAGTGATATTGAGCATCTTTTCATGTGTCTGTTGGTCATCAAGATGTCTTCTTTGGAGAAATGTCTGTTCATGTCTTCTGCCCATTTTTTAATTGGATTATTTTTGTGGGGTTGTTGAGTTTTATAATTCTTTATATATTTTAGATACTAACTCTTTATTAGATATGCCATTTGCAAATAACTTCTCCCAGTCTGTAGGTTGCCTTTTGATTTTGTTGATGCAATTTTGTTGATTGAAGCTTTTTATTTTGATAAAGTCCCAATGGTTTGTGTTTGTTTTTGTCTCCCTTGCCTCAGAAAACATATCTAGAAAGAACACACTAAGGCCAATATCAAAGAGCTTACTGCCTGTGTTCATTGCCAAACTGATTCCTTTTTCTTCCCAAATTCATGGCGGTGTGCATTTTTCAGTGTTTCCTGTAGCATGTTGTGGTTGAATGACAGAGATTTAGACAATGAAAAATGAGCAGAAGTATATATGATGATTCTAGAGCCCTGGACACATAAGTGATCCCTGTTGCTCATTTTCTTTGAAGACATATGTTGAAGATGAAGCCATAAAATGGAAGAATCTTTGTCCCTGAATTACCACATGGAGAACTGTTAGTCCTTTAGACACATGTTTTGGTTTTTATATCATATTTGAGCCATCACAATATTTTCATTTGTTACAGCACTCTAACATTCAGTAATCAATGCAATGATATTTCAGTTATTCTTAATTATTAGAATTCAAATGTTGATTTACAAAACAAAAGCTTTACAAATAGAAAATGTGTATATTTGTGAACATTTTTGATTAATGGCATTTGATTAAAAACAGGTTTAATTAAAGAACAATGAAGATTTGGTAGATTCTCCTGGGCCATATTAAGATTCTTATTTTTTTTAATGTTTTATTTTGGAGGAGTTTTTTTTTTTTTTAATTACAAAAAAGGCATTTAGAAAAATTATCTCACAATTTTAGAATCTGTTATTTCTTCCATTAGACTAAATATTCTCTGAGTCATATGTCATTAATTTTTGCAGGCCAGAGTTTACTTATATTTAGCAAATGATAGATGTTCATACATTTTTATTGACTGTTTGAATAAATCTATCAATTTTTGTATCTCATTTTATGTTAGCCATTGTATTTATCATTTATCATTATTATAACACATGCTTATTTGTTTTTATAACCTCTTATAAATGTGATATAAATGCAAACAGGAAGGGAAATCAATAGAGAGTAGAGACAAATATTTTGATTTGTCCTGACTATGGACAGGCTCAATTCCAGTACAAAGATATGTCAAAAACTGTGGTAGTCAAAGCAAAATATGAAGTCATGTCCTTCAATAGGCCTCAGGTTAAGAGTGAAGTAATGAGAGGAATGAACTTTTAGAACAATGTACTTTGTAGGTGTCAATGATGGTCAGTTTAGAATACTTGAGAAAGAAATTAGCTTCAAAGAGGGAAAATTGAACAAAGAGTTAAAAAAGCTTTAGTTACATTAGACACAATGAGAAGGAAGGCAAGTGGATGCTACCTCTAGGGTCAGAGTCTTTCTGTATTTTATTTTATTTTATTTTATTTTTAAGATTTTATTTATTTATTTGACAGAAATCACAAGTAGACGGAGAGGCAGGCAGAGAGAGAGAGAGAGGGAAGCAGGCTCCCCGCTGAGCAGAGAGCCCGATGCCGGACTCGATCCCAGGACCCTGAGATCATGACCTGAGCCAAAGGCAACGGCTTAACCCACTGAGCCACCCAGGTGCCCCAGAGTCTTTCTGTATTTTAGATAAATTATTTCTTGGAAAATAAAACTTCTGGGTAGTATATTAATGAAAAAAAAATCCTTGTAATATATGTATGCATTATATATGTTATTTTAATGTATACATAAATATTTGCTTAGGGCTGTATATTTATGTGTATTCTGATGTTTAAGAGCAAAAGCTCCTTAAAATATGAATTTTAATTGGGGCGCCTGGGTGGCTCAGTGGGTTGGGGCCTCTGCCTTCGGCTCGGGTCATGATCCCAGCGTCCTGGGATCGAGCCCCACATCGGGCTCTCTGCTCAGCGGGGAGCCTGCTTCCTCCTCTCTCTCTGCCTGCCTCTCTGCTTACTTGTGGTCTCTGTCTGTCAAGTAAATAAATAAAATCTTTGGAAAAAAAATATTAATTTTAATTAGACAGTAACACAAGACAATATTAAAAATTTCCACTTGGTAGATAAAAGCTATAGGAAAAAAGAATCAAATAATCATTTTCAGGATTGTCAGTGAATAGAAAGAATTCCACCAAACAATAGCAAATCAAAGGACAAACCAAGATAGAACAAGATTTTCAAGCTGAAAATCAACACAAATCACATTATGATGAATGTATACAATTAACTATGATAGTATGCAATTCAAAGTTACACCAATTTTTCTTCAAAATTATCTTGTTTTAAGCATTTCTTATGAATGAAAAATGATTTCCAGTTTTGTTTTTAGCCATCAAATAACAAACACCTTGTAAATGAGAAGGAAACAAGAATCCATTTGGCTACTGTGCCAGGAGGGACCCTAACAGCAGGTGATTACAATAAAAACCACCTTGTTGTTATATAGTTAACATCTGTGCTTTCTAAATGGTAAAGTAAATGAACATAATGGATATAGTTTTGGATTCACATTTTGCCACCTGCCTTTACACAAGCGTATGCAGATTGTCTTCAAACCACAGAGCCAAAATCTCAGATACATCCTGCCAATTTTCCTTAAATGATTGTATGCAACAATGATAAGGAACCAACACATTTTGCAATTTTGTTCACAAGGAAAGAGCAATAATTAAGTTTATAACACTGAAAGGCTAGAATCAGAAGCATTTTTCGAGGTGAATAAAGACAAGAAAGCAAAGATCCAGTAGAATTCCAGATTATCCTATTGTTTTGAAGGGTTTAAAAAATATATATGATATAAATACAACTGATTAAATAAAGAACAAATATCTATGAAATTTTTGGCTGATATAATAGCATTCATTGAGATTAAACATAGGTAAAAACATTGGATATTGTGCAAACGTGAAGAGAATCCTAGCCTCTCTGTTTCTTTGTTTTGTAGTTGAGAGAAGGTCTTAAAATCTGGTCTTGAGATTCTTTGTTTATAAAGTGAAGCATTAGTATCATTAGTGTTAAAACCAAGCTGTCCTTGTATGTTTCAAAAACATAAAGTTAAATGAAAAGTGTCTCTTTGACAATGTTTGGGAAGCAGTAATTGTATAGTCTCTCAACAGGGATACCATGACATCAGAATATTAAAGTCTTCAAAAAATCTTGAAGAGGGGTTCCTGGGTGGCTCAGTGGATTAAAGCCTCTGCCTTCAGCTCAGGTCATTATCTCAGGGTCCTGGGATCGAGCCCCACATAGGGCTCTCTGTTCAGCAAGGAGCCTGCCTTCCCTCTCTCTCTGCCTGTCTCTCTGCCTACTTGTGTTCTCTACTGTCAAATAAATAAATAAAATCTTTTAAAAAATTTTTTTAAAAATCTTGAAGAAAAACCTAAACGAATAAATAAATGAGTGAATGAATGAATCAATAAATAAAACAATAATTTCCTCAAATCATTTAACCAGAGCCATGTCCAAAAGTTGGAATGGGGGTAATAAGGTTAGAAAACATATTAAAATATCTCCAACCCCTTTGATGCGGCACTGTTATTTTGACGGCAAAAGTGGTATCAGGTAGTTTATGGGTCCCTTTTGGTAATAAATTGCTATGATGCTAAATATATTTGAAAATAACAATTTTTACATGTTCTCCAGAAGTTGAAATGTGACTTGCATGACTTAGCATTAAGAAACATTTTGCTCTTTTAGTCATTCCCAAATATCTAATCAGTGGACATACTGTAAATTCTTATTTGGACATTTAAATGCAATTTCCCCCCCTTTGAAACATACCTCATACTATGCATCTGATAAGACAAGCAAACACCATCTGCTTGGTTTTTAAATTGACATTTTCATCACCTGAGTGTGTTCTTCTGTGTCATTTTCAGGAGGAAATAATACAAAATTTGAAATAAAGTAGAAAGTTTTAAATTTCTAGGATTACTCTCTCTACTATTAGGAAGTACATATGACTCATATAAAAACATTAAAATATGCTATGATTCCAAAAAGTTGTATTTGAGATCAAAAGATAGAATTAAATTTCTTATATATTCAAATTCAATATAGTATTATTCTTTTTTTTTAAGATTTTATTTATTTGACAGTAAGATAGACAGTGAGAGAGGGAACACAAGCAGGGGAAATGGGAGAGAGAGAGGCAAGCTCCGCCCTGAACAGGGAGCCCGATGTGTGGCTCAGTCTCAGGACTCTGCGATCATGACCTGAGCTAAAGGCAGATGCTTAATGACTGCCACCCAGACACCCCTAGTATTTTATTCTAATATGCATTTTCACATGATTTTCATTTTGAAAAACAAGAGCTGCTTATGAATATCTCTTTAAGTAGTGTCATTCATTAACTTCTGTTGTGTCTGTAATATATATATGAATAGCATATTAATAGATATATATGTCATTCTAAAAATAAAAATAAATATCCTTAGGGTTTTAGAAACAATTTGATGAAAAAAATATTTTATAAAACTAGTATAGAAATGACTTGTGACTTTACTGACCTATTAGGTGACTGGATAACAGTAAGACATATTGCTATATTAAGACTATTACATTCAACAGATTCTTAATGCCTCCTCCTTAGTATGTGCTGAAAGCAGGTAGCATAGAGAGGAAAGATGTATGTTAATAAGGCTAGTGGAAATTCCCACATATAAACAAACCAATACAAACACCAACATAGAATCACGACAATTTTAAGCATAGTATACATTTGTAAGTCTTGATAACTCTTTAGGTGAGAGGATGACTAACCGTCTCAAGATAAAGACAAGGGAAGAATTTATAGACAATATGAGAACTGAACTAAACAAATGAACTGTAACATAGGACAGTGTGTTGGTGTATGAGGAGAGTGAGTCATACCAGAGAGCCAGAAGACAAGTAGAATTTTATGAAACTGATAATAAGTAAGATGTATTCCTACACCTGTATATAGTGCATTATCCCTCAGGTAGAAGCTGCTGATGGAGTCTGGTGGATAATGAGAGCTCATGAAGAGTCTTAATATACTCTTCTAAGAAGTTTGGAGGTGATTTTAAAATGGCATTGGACTGCAGATGGCATTGTAAGGCTATTATATAAGCAAATTTGGACATTAAAAAAGTAGTCCAGAAGCAGTGTTGAGAATAGGTTGTTCTGGAGGAATATTTGAGATATTGTAAAATTTTGTCTTCTTTAGAAACATTTTTCAGGTATTAAAATGAAGGGTGAGACTGGGCATGTAAAAAAGAAGATATAATTATGGTATGTTTAAGGGTCAGAAAGAACCTTTTAAATGAATTTGGACTATTTTCTTATTTCCTGTAGATATATTGACTCCATTTTTTGAGATACCACAAAAAAAAAAAAAAAAAAAGGAAGAGGAACACTTTTTGTGAAATGGTACTGAGTCAGTTATTGATCTACTAAGTTTGAGACACACCTGCTTGGCCTCTAACTGCAGGTGCTAAATCTGTAGCTGGACCTATGAACCTGGAAACTCAGGACGAAGTTTCAAAATGAGTTAAGAAAAATGTAAATGTAGCTGAAATCACGGAGAAAATTATTATTTGTTTGAAAGACAGGGAATAAAATGAATGGAAAATTCTTTGGATCTCAGAAAAAGTGATGTTGAGGTCATCCAAACAGAGAATAAACTGTGGAACGGAAGATCACTAAGTAAGGTATCTGAGAAAGACCTTTTCTTAGACCAAAGGTAAAAAAAAAAAAAAAATAGGAACCCATGAAAAAGAATAAAATGTAGTGAAAGAAACATTGAAGGAGATAGGAAAAATAATACCACTGAGAATTTCCAGATATATAGAGTGCTAAGAATTTCAAATGCTATAAAAAGTTGTATCAATCCATTTCTGAAAAATGCCTGGTTTATAGCGTAACTAAGTATGATGCCTTTAATATTAGGGAAGAATGTTTCAGTGGATTTTCGGAGATGGCATTGCATTAGTTTTAGGTGAAGAGACAGCCAGGAATTGAAATAAAGAAATTAGACAAGATATTTTAAACTAGACAAAGCGTTTTCATATCATTAGTCAATTAAAAAGATCACACTATTTAATCTATGAGGTCCTATCTTTGTACATCTATGATTCATGAAGAAAAGAGTCCAATTACACAACAAACCTTAATATTTGAAATACCACAAAGAAAAACAAAAATATTTTATAATGGTTAACTTTTACTGCAAGCTATGAATATGGTTAAAACCACATTCTATGGGGCGCCTGGGTGGCTCAGTGGGTTAAACCGCTGCCTTCGGCTCAGGTCATGATCTCAGGGTCCTGGGATCGAGTCCCGCATCGGGCTCTCTGCTCAGCAGGGAGCCTGCTTCCCTCTCTCTCTCTCTCGCTGCCTGCCTCTCCATCTACTTGTGATTTCTCTCTGTCAAATAAATAAATAAATAAATCTTTAAAAAACAAAAACAAAAACAAAAAAAAAACCACATTCTATGGTCAATGGAAATGTATGCATATTCTCCATTATGCATTTAATGCCCTTTTATTTACACAGAAGCAATGCTGACCCACATGAAATTATGAATACCTCTTCTATAAAATGCATATATTATTGACTTTAGAGTCAATAAAATAAATACTAGTATCTCATTATGGAGGTCACAGAATGTTAACTATTTTATACTTGATATCTATCTGCTTAAAAGAATTCCTTCCTTTTATTTCATGATTTTAATATTGTGTGTTATTTTTTATTTTATAAAGCAAGGGCAGATTGAAGAAAATATATCTAGGATTCACACACACACACACACACACGTAACAGTAATTCAGGAAAAAATTCAAAGTAAAAGTAAAGCAAAATAAACAAGTAAACAAACAAAAAGCTAAAATATTCCCACCCTCTGGGTATTATCAAATAATGATAAAGATGGAAAACTGCATATGTTTATGTGTTTGTCTCTCTATAACTCCATGTATGAAAAAAATTTAATTTTTATTGAATTATTTTATTTCTATATTTCATCCATCTAAGAGAAGGTTATTAAGAGAGAAAACATTGATGAATGTTATCATTTTTCCTCATAACTGGTTACTTATATCAAAAAATAATATCATTAAGTGCCTAGAAACATCTATGAAAATTTAACTAGAAATACAAATAAGAAATTTAAAATGTCAGAGAAGTAGAATAGATTTTGAGTGATGCAGAGATGGCATGTAAATGCTACTATAAAAACTGGGAAGTATTATAGCCTTAATGAGAGTGGTAATTTAGGTCTGGATTGAAATGGATATGAACAATGTAATAAAGACAGCATTGTCTCAGAATACAATACAGCTAATCATTACTGGTCACTCAGAAAATGATGTTATTTCTTTGGGGATGTCATCATGTGGTCCTGAGCTACATATGATTGTAATCCATATGTTTTTCCAATGACTACCCTGTGTGGTCAGCAGTCCAGAGGAAACCATAGTTACCAAGAGATGCGGTCGTGGCACACTTGAAGAAGTGGATGAAAACATATGCGTCCTTTCTTTCCCTCTCTGTAAAAGTGTATATTATAGAGTCACAGTGGCCTTCAACTGATTTTTTTTTTTTTGCTCATTCTTTTTGCAATTGGGCACATTTCAAATTTCAAAAGAAAAATTAAAGAATTTAAATAAAATAAATGCTCAGTTAAGAAATGTACTACTCCACATAAAGATTGTACCTTGAAGCATAGTGTCATGTTATTACTGATTACATGAATAAAACACACATACTTTATGATTTTACTTTATTACTTTGTTTATAACAAAATATATTTATATAGTAATTTAGTTAATATTTTATTAAACATTATATTTATGAAACATTGTATCAATTTTATTTCCTATATATTTATTATTAAATTATTGTTGATAATGTTTTCTAATATATTAAACACATGCTATTAAATATTAGAATATTAATACTTGATATTGTTTTTATATTTTATTTTATAATTACAATTTACTTATATTTAACATATATTTTTATTTCTATTGCAATTATCTACTTTGGAGTTTCAATTTTGGGTTACTCATTTTTTAGAGAAAAACTTATTTTATAATAAAACACTTTCTCACAATATATTAAGTTGTTTGGCACTTTTGTGCTATTAAAATATTCAAAAGCCTTAACAAAATTATGTTACAAATTTATAAGTGGTTATTTTCATTCTTCTGCTAACACAAATCAGTAAAGATTGTAAGACTGGTGCTAGTTCTTTTGGGAGTCCAAGAGAAGGCAGGATGTTAGACACATTGATCAACTCTTTTCTCCCCAGGAGGAAGATGAGTACTGGGACTTTTTTTTTTTGTCTTTTTGCTCTGTGCTCAGGGCAGGGATGGGGGTGGGTAGCTGGGATCTTGTTGCAGGATGAGGGTGAATCTATAGATAGTCTCTCCCAGCCGATGCTACTCTTAGGGCTAAATTATGTTGGGGCTATCAGAGCTCCAAGACTGGCAAGACAAGTGACAGTTAACTCTTTCCCTCCTCAGGGAGAATCTGAGAGCTAGGATTTTTCATCTGCTTGCTCTGTGCTGAACAGAAGGGAGTAAACATGGCTTCTACTACCCCAAGACACTGGTCTTCATTCTCTACAAGGTACTAGACTATGGATTCCATCAGAACCACAAGAGGGTAAGATAGAAGCCAGTCCTGGAGCCCTTAAGGAAAGTTTGTGATACCAAAGATGTGAACCAATCTCCTTCCTCTTGGAGGATCTGGGAGCTAGGGCTTCTCTTCCTGATTATAGGTTGTTACACAGGGACAGGGATATCCTCTGGAAAGAGGATGTCCTGAATCTCCCTACCTTTTTTGGTTAGTCTATTTTCAATTTACCCCATATGCAGGAGCCATTCAATTTCAATTCTGGATTTTCTCACAAAGGAAATTTATCTATGAATTGTTGCTAAATCAGTGTTTTGTTGTTGTTGTTGTTTTGGTTTTTTGTTTTTTTAAGATTTTATTTATTTGACATAGAGAGGGAAATCACAAGCAGGCAGAGAGGCAGGCAGAGAGGGAGAGGAAGCAGGTTCCTTGCTCAGCAGAGAGTCTGATGTGGGGCTTGATCCCTGGACCCTGAGATCATGACCTGGGCTCAAGGCAGAGGTTTAACCCACTGAGCCACCCAGGTGCCCCTGAATCAGTGTTTTAATGGGAGAAAGGGAGCCCAGAGCTTTTCTACTCTGTGTTGAGTAACTTTATTTTTATTGATACTTACAGTGGATTTGAGCTGAATAAATATTAAAATGTTTAGAATAATATGCTAGCATTTATGTTGGAAGATATAAGGCTTATGTAGAAGACAAATGCATTCTACTGTTTTTTTACTTAGTTTTTTTTCCACTTGTACCGTTATAACAAACACTGTTTTTCAGTAACAACGGAGGCAAGTAAAGAAAATAAAAAGAGTTCTTGAGTAAATAGAGAAGAAAAGAGAGAAAAATTGAGCAAAGGAGTAAAACTTCTAGAGAATAGGAGTGAAAGTTAATATTGAAAAAGAGGAAAGAGAAAATATAAATGAATTATAACACTTCATCATTTTCAGAAAGTAAAATGAAGTTAGAATAAAAATATAATTAATAGAAATAAATTTGTATTTCAAAAAAATATATAGATATGTACTATTCTTACGTTTAAAAGGAGGGTGCTTCTTGGCTCTTCAGCTTCTACTGCACAAAAATCTTATTTTTGATCCATAACTTCTTTTGTTTGTTTTTTTACACCAAGTTATATATTAAACCATAGATATGGGGAAAAATCAGTCATTCTCAACTGGCTCTAATAGAAGGCAGTATTCCTTTATCAAAGTGAACTTGGGAGTTTTTCTGAGTAACGGTAAAGAATCTTCCCACACCCATTTAAAAATACGTAGCTGTAATAAAAAAGAGGTCATATGGGAAAGATTTATTTTCTTTCAGACTCAAGTTCAATAAAAAGGAAACTGTAACCACAGGTTACTTTACATGGAATCCTCTCTACCTTTGCAAACACATGGGGACATCACTGAACCAGGTCCTCAGTTTTGTACAACTTCTGCTGAAAGTACCTTGTTTCTTTTTTTTTTTTCCAAGATTTTATTTATTTATTTGAGAGAGAGAGAATGAGAGGGGAGAGGTCAGAGGGAGAAGCAGAGTCTGATGTGGGGCTCGATTCCAGGATTCCAGGATCATGACCCAAGCAAAAAGCAGTTGCTTAACCAACTGAGACACCCAGGTACCCCCTTGTCTCTACTTCTACTACTCATTCTTCTTGCTTGAGCCAGCTCCTACCAGATCATAAGAGTCAACTGTTCATGTTCTTAGCACAAGCTCGTAACTACAACCCATTGGTAGCTAAAAATTGCCATGGTGGGGATATTTACACAACTGAAATCAGCAAAGGTTACAAATCAAGGGTTTTGTTTTGTTTTGTGTTTTTTTGTTGTTTTTGTTTTGTTTTGTTTTGTTGTTTTTTTAACAAAGATTACACATCAGGATTTATTTTTTCCTCTTTTGCTCTCTGTCAAGCAAAGGATATTCAGCATTTACACACACAGCATTACTTGCACTTTACTAGTCATAGCACTCTGAAATGTAACCCTCCTTCCAAACTGTATTCCACCTTGGACCAGCATGCAGTCCATGGCTTGTACCACCCACTGTCTTATTCCAGCAACCAACATGAAATTTTCCCTGAATGACAGAAAAGGAAAAAGAAATCTTCTAACTCAAATCATTCAGAAATTAAATTTATCAGAACCCTCTTCCTTACTTTGAAAATTTTTCCATATCCAACACATTCCATTCCTCTATCCTTGTATTGATGATAGATGTGTAACCAGTTCTCTACATTTATAAATTGTTCATGAAAGGCAACTTTATGGCACAATTAGTGATCATAGAGCCATGCAATCTTTATTTTTTAATTGAAATTGATTTTGGAGGTAATTGAAATTCACATGCATTTGTAATAAATAATAAAGAGATCCCCTAGTATACTTTGCTCTATTTCCCCTACTGATAACATTTTGAAAATTTATAGTATAATACAACAACTAGAATATTAACATTATTACAGTCCACATATCTTACTCAGATTTTACTTGTTTCTATCAGTTTTACTTATACTTACATATAATTGTGTGTGTGTGTGTGTGTGTGTGTATAAGTACTATGCAATATTATCACTTGTGCAGGTTTAGATGTACTACCACATATAGGCAAAGAAGAGATCCAATTCTAAAAGGATCCCATGTGATGCAGTTTTATCTCCACACCCAACACCCTTCACCTCCTCCCCATATCACTACAAACCTACCTACTGGCAAACAAAAAATGTCTTCCAGTTCTAAATTTCATCATTTAAAACTGTTATGTAAATAAATATATTGCAGTATGTAAGATTTAAGTTCTTTATGTTCTTTTTGTTGTTGTTTTTTATCCTGGAGATTTATCCTGGTTTCTATCTTCATTTTTATTGCTGAATAGTATTCCATGGTATATGTATGGACCAGAGTTTGTTCCACCATTCACCTGCTGAAGGATATGTTGGTTGATTCCAGTTGTTGGTTTTTACAAATAAAGCTGAAATATTTGTTTACAGACTTTGTGTGAGGATAAGCTTCATTTCGCTACAATAAATGAACAACAGTGCAATAGCTGGGTTATATGGTATATTGGTTGGCTAAGGCTGTGGAAACAAATGCCACAGACCAGGTGGCTTAAACAACAGAAACTTGTTTTCTCACATTTGCCGAGGCTGAAAGGCCATGATCAAGGTGCCAGCAGGATTGTTGTCTGATGAAAGCTCTGCACTTGTGTTGCAGATGGCTTTCTTCTCACTGTGTGCTCATATGTATACGTGCACAGGGAGAGAAATGGCATGCTCTCTGATGTCTCTTCTTACAAAAACATTAATCTTGTTGGATCAGGGTTCCATTCTTATGACCTCATTTAAGTTTATTCAAGTCTTAGAGAACTCATCTCCCAGTATAATCATACAAGAGGTTAGGGTTTCTACATACGAATTTGGGAAGGATAAAACTACAATATATGCCCACAATATATGGTTATTAGGCATTTTGTTTTATATAACACTGTCAAACTGTTTTCTAGAGTGGCTATTCCATTTTACAATCCATCCAACAATATGTAAGTGATCCAGGTTTCTTGTATCCTCACCAGAATTGGTGCTGTCATTATTTTTTATTTTAGCCATTCTGATATGTCTGCAGTGATAGCTCCTTGCAGTATTATTTTGCATATCCCTGATGACTAATGGTGCTGAACATCTTTTCGTGTGTTTATTTGAACATATTTTTTTGTGAAATGTCTGTTCATGTCTTTTGTTATCTTAAAATTTCATCAGATTGTTTATTTTTATTGTTGAATTTTGAGCATTCTTTGTATTTCTAAGTGCTAGTCCTTTGTTGGATATGTAATTTGCAAATATAATCTACCACTCTGTAACTTGTACTTTTTATCCTGGTCTCATGAACTTCCTTAGAGTAGACATTTTAAAATATTTTTATAAAGTTACATTTATCACTTTTTTCTTTCATGAATCATGATTTTGGTTTGTGTATAAGAAATTTTTATCAAATTCTAAGTCCTGAAGATTTTTGCCTAATTTTTCCTAACAGTTTTATAGTTTTACATCTTAAATTTAGTTGTGAGGTTTAAGTTGGTGGGTATGTGTGTTTGGGGAGTGGTGTTTTCCTACTCTGTTCTCTGAGTGTATGTGTCTGGGGCTCTGCCATTGAACCCTGTCTTAATATAAGCTAAGATCATTTTCCCAATTTATTTCTTTTATAAAGATTGTTTTAGCTATTATAAGTTTTGTTGCTTAGGAATCTTAGTGTTCGGTTATAGGAAAAACCTAGATATTTAAATGTTTACAGAAGGAAAAAGAAGTTTAAATTCAATGATATAATTTCATTTTAAGGAGCTGGAAAAAAGGAAAAAAATAACCTAAGTATGTAGAAAAAATAAATAATAATAAAATTAACATCAAAAAATAGAAATCATATAATAGAATTTAAAGGCAAAGGTTATTTCTTTTGAATATTAATGGAATGATTAAATTTCTCACAGAATGACCAGAGAGAGAGCAGAGAGAGAGACAAAGAGGGAGGGAGGTATTGAGAGAGGAAGGAGAGAAGAAGAGAGTGTTGTATGTGTGTTTGAGAGAACTAATAACCAGTACTTAAAAATGAACAAGACCAATAGCTGAGAAAGAAGGCTTAACTAGAAAGAAGAATACAAGACTATTCTGGAGTCATGCACATATTCTCTATCTTGATTGGACTGTTGATTACATAGTATACACATTTGTCAAGGAACTAACCACTTAGGTTAGTATGTGTCATTGTAGATAAATTTTACATCAATAATACAATTTTGAAAAGAAAATATAAGGGCAGATGATATATGGACTTGCTTCAGAAAAGCATACAGAGAGGAAAGCACTGAATAAAGGCTGGAATTTTGGATAACAGAATACTGGGAACTTTTGAGTTTGGAATATAATCCAACAAAACTATGTTATTATAAAACCTAAAGTTTAATAGAACTATGTTATTATAAAACTTAAAGTTTAATAGAGTTTTAATATTTCTGATGATGTTGATATTTTTATTGTTCAATCACGTTATTGGTAGAATTCTCTTTTGTTAATGACTTAAAAGCATCAGTGTATTTAGCAGTATTGGCTGAACTAAGGGATAGTGAATCCCATGTATTCTTGAGAGCATAAGGAAAATAGAGCATTGAGATGTGACTGGGAAATTAGGAATTAGGATAATAAGCAAGTATTCATATTTTCAATATGCTTGATTAACTTGGAAAGGAGAAAAAAATGAAAAAAAGAAACTCAGGTTTTAAAAAAAATCAGAAAGGATTGTGTTGGATCTATATCTACATATCCAATGTAACTGCTATAGTCTGTACAGAATTTGTGTGTCAATTGCTCAATGTGTAATAAAGTTTTCTCATATTTGGATAAAAAATAGAACACTAAAAATATTAAGATCTCCATTCTCAAGAGTAAGTCTCAGTCTTCTCAAACACTTTGTTTATTAACATAGTGCTTTGTTAAGGAAATATATAACTATTTAGTGGCATTAATTAGGTGTAAGGTTGAAGTTAGACTTAAAACAGATGATAGATAGTAGTTATTAAGTAGAATGTTTTTATGTATCCCATTTATCAAGTATAAAGAAATATATATTTTATTTTAGATGAGGATGTTTGTGTTTAATTTTGTTTTATAAGGACAATTATACTAGTGTTCATTTGTAGAAGACCACTTTTGGAATCATAGTTCATTCTCCAAGACTATATAAATGAATGTATAGAAGAACAGATGTTTGAAATTATATAAGCAAGTATGGAAGCTGACTTGGTGAAGTCACAGATATGGTTTGGAATGAGCCTATGGTGTTTATAATGCAAATAGCCATCCTGATTACACACAGGAAGATTCACAGACTGTACCTTCAAAATACAATAATCACCATCACATTTCAGTTCACATTTAGCCACCTGTTTTTGATTACTTGGTACCAGCTGTCAATTTGCAGCTATTTATATTGATGTCGCAAGGTGTCCTCATTCTGCTGGAGTCCTACAGTTGACACCATACAAAAGCCCCTTTGTGTTTTCCCCGAAGCTCACTGTGAAGACAGTGTCACATCCTTCAGTGCCAACATACATTCAAATATGAATAGACATGCTGCCCAGCTGGGAGCAGATCTTTAGGCCCATTGAGTGGATGCCAAAGCCTTATCAGCATCAAGAACAGTTATTGAAGAGCCAAGTAGAAGAATAAATACTAAAATATTAAATGTGCTCTTATTCACAATGCTCCTACTGCACTGGTCACTTTTCTATTCTTAAAATAACTCTTTTAAAGAATTAGGAACAGCAGGTAACATCACCTATGATTGAATGATTGATTGTCTATACTGTCTCATCTAAATAGAAGCTCTGTGAGAATGGTGGTCTCAACTCTTCTGTTTAACAGTATCTCCATCTCCTAAGTTATTCTTTATAAATATCCAATTTTTAAGATTTTATTTATTTGTTTATTTGAGAGGGAGACAGAGAGCGAGAGCACAAGCAGAGGTAGGGAGGGGGGCTAAGGGAAAGGGAAAAGCAGACGCTCTGCTGAGCCGGTAGCCTCATGTGGGGCTCGATCCCAGGACCCTGGGATCATGATCTGAACTAAAGGCAGATGCTCTTGACTGACTAAGCCACCCAGGTGCCCCTATAAATAATAGTAATTTTTGTGTGTGGTATAAGAAAGAGGTTCCACTCTTTGGCATGTGTATACCCAGTTTTCCTAACACCATTTATTAAGGAGACTGCCCTTTCACTAATGAATTTTCTTGGCATTCTTGTCAAATTGACTGTGTATGGTTGGGTTTATTTCTGTGCTCTCAATTCTGTTTCATTTGATCTATGAGCCTATTTGTACCATAGTACCATATGGTTTTCATTAGTATAGCTTTGTAATACTTTGAAATCCAGAAGTGTGATGCCTTCTGCTTTATTCTTCTTTCTCAGGATTTATAAGCTTTATTATTATTATTATTATTTATTATTATTATTAAATTTTTCCTCTTTAACACACTTTGTGGTTATCTACTTAAAGGGTTGAATAACTATCCTATAATTTAGATAACTCTGTTGTACTACTTATCCTCCTTGTCTTAGGATATTAAGAATTAGGTAATAATAATTTACCTAGAAAGCTGTTCCTTGATTTTGCATTAAAAGTATAATGAAACAGACACACATACTGACAGAAGAAACAGATCATAAAACAACAAAAAATGCTATTCAGGTGAGTTTAACCATGCTTTTCTTTCCTGAGTTCAATGCCCAGATCTTTAAATGCATGCTTGAGAAAATAATGTACTTCAGTACCATAAGCTATGAGATTAATGTAATCTTTTAAGCTATAATAATTGACTCTTAAATATCTTTAAATCCAAGTGAAAGCAACATTTTTTTTTCTGAGTTTTATTTTAACTAAGACCTGTTGCTTCTTTTTATTCACGCTGTCTTTTCCTGCTGTGAGGAGGTAATGTGCTCTTAAAACAAGCATGAGGGGTGCGTGGGTGGTTCAATGGGTTAGAACCTCTGTCTTCAACTCAGGCCATGATCCCAGGGTCCTGGGATTGAGCCCCACATCAGGCTCTCTGCTCAGCAAGGAGCCAGCTCCATCCCCCCACACCTGTCTCTCTGTCAAGTAAATAAATACAAATATTTAAAAAAAATAATAAAGCATGAATATTGAGTGTTTCTTCAGGCTTCAGAGTACTTAGAAGCTGTCTTTTGGACCAATTTACAAGTCACTCTGGAAAATCAATCTCATTCTTTAATAGACTATTGCATTTGTGACTGAAAGTGATATTATCAAGGTTGACCACTCATCTTACTCACATGAAATAAGGCATGAAAGAGTTCTACTTTAAAGAAAACATATTTGTCACCATTGAATAAATTGTGCACTTTTACTTTAGGATTCAAATATAACTGCAAAAGACAGATTCAGACATGTTTTCAGAAATGTCAACATGTATAGATTTTCATTTGATAGGTGATGTATATTAGTTTATTATATGGTCCACTGTTTAATTACTTCACAGATTTGTAATGTTATTCTTTACAAGCATCTTTGAGTGTTTTATTTGATGTTAAGGACAGTGAATGAGTGTGTGTGTGTGTGCATGTGTACTGAGGCAAAGGACATGTAATTTCTAGTTTACAGTTTTATTATTATTGGAGCAATCTTTAAATTATTTTCTGTAATTAAATAAAAAACAAAAATAAATGCATTTAAATCAGTCTGTATTTCAAATGCCTCTTTTGTTCAAAATTGTGTCATTTTACATTCTTTTCGAGTGCACATGGAACATTCTCCAGAATAGATCACATACTGGATCACAAATCAACCCTCTATAAGTAAAAAAAGATTGAGGTGTCAGACCACAACGCTATGAAACTTGAAGTCAACCACAAGAAAAAAATTAGAAGGATCACAAATACATGGAGGTTAAAAAACATCTTACTAAAGAATGAACAGGTTAACCAGGAAATTAAAGAAGAAGTAAGAAAATAAATGGAGGTGAATCTAAATGAAAGCACAACAGTCTGAAACCTTTGGGATGTAGCAAAAGTGGTTGAAAGAGGAAAGTATACAGCAATACAGGACTACCAAAAGAAAGGAAACAATAAAGATTAGAGCAGGAATAAACAATATAGAAACAAACAAACAGAACACGTAGCATGGACAAACTGTGGAGAGAACCCAAATTTCCATTGATTGATTCACACACACACACACACACTAGAATATTAGTCAGCCATCAAAAAGAATGAAATATTGCCATTTGCAAGAGCTAAACTATATTATGCTAAGTGAAATAAGTCAGTCAAAGAAAGACAAATACCATATGATCTTACTCATATGTGGAATTTAAAAAGAAAACAGATGAACATATGAAAAGGGGAAAAAGGAACAAAGGAGAGGGAAACAAGCCATAAGTTACTCTTAATGATAGAGAATAAACTAAGGGTTGATGGAGGGAGGGATATGGGGGATGGCTAGATGGGTATTAAAAACTGTATTTGTTGTGATCAGCACTGGGTGTTTTATGTAAATGATGAAGCACTACTCCAGAAACCAATATTTTTTTAAAAGATTTTATTTATTTATTTAAAAGAGAGAGAGAGCGCACAAGCAGGGGCAGAGGCAGAGGGAAAGGGAGAAGCACACTCCCCACTGAGCAGGGAACCTGAGGTGGGGCTCAATCCCAGGACCTTAGGATCATGACCCGAGCCAAAGGCAGACACTTAACCAACTGAGCCACCCAGGCACCCCCCACAAGAAACCAATATTGCACTGTAGGTTAACTAACACATTTTATTAAATGCAATTTTAAAAACCTCCAAATTAGGGGCGCCTGGGTGGCTCAGTGGGTTAAAGCCTCTGCCTTCAGCTCAGGTCATGATCCCTGGGTCCTGAGATTGAGCCCCGCATTGGGCTCTCTGCTCAGCAGGGAGCTTGCTTCCCTTGCTCAATCTCTGCCTGCCTGTCTGTCTACTTGTGCTATGTCAAATAAATAAATAAAATCTTTAAAAAAAACCCTCCAAATTATGCATTTTACTATTAAACTCTATAAACATTTAAGTAGCTATTTAGTATTTAAGTTTGTGGCACAAATTCTTATCATTGCATCATAAACAATGTACACATAAATTCATAATTATTGAATATAAAGTTAGGTTACTAATTAAGGTATAAGACATTAGTAATTTTCATTAGTCCTAAAACACTAATAATAATGACTTCAAATGCTATACAGATACCAACTTTTACTTCATAGATATCTATGAAGAGGATTTACAATTGTAACCAACCATGATTCATTCTGCAAAGACTTTCATTTTCATTGTTTCATTTTGTTCTTAAAAGTTCTGTATCAAGGGACCCTGGGGTGGCTCTGTTGCTAAACCATCTGCTTTCCACACAGGTCATGATCCCAGGTCCTGGGGTGGAGCTCCCATTAGGCTCCTTGCTCAGCAGGGAGCCTGCTTCTCCTTCTGCCTACTGCTCCCCAAACTGTTGCCCTCTCTCTTTCTGAAAAATAAATAAATAAAATCTTAAAAAAATACTAACTACTAAATCAAGTAGTTTTTTTATTATTGACACTGTAAGATGATGAAACAGAGGTACTGACAGTTCAAGTATTTATCTAAGTCAATAAGCTAGTCAAAGTTGAATGGAGGATTAGAACCTAAGCATATTCTTTTCTGCTACCAATACCATTTCACTGCATAACCATGAAGTCAAGTATTACTGAGTTAGCAGTCTACTGTTTTTTTAACCTAATTAAGAAACTAAAGAAATGTTGATAAAAGTAAATTAATACGTGCATGTGTCATCTGAATGTCATTTGAAACTTACATTTAACTATTACCCCTAGATTTCAAGTGATATTTGAGTATTCTACTAATCTACATTAGACTCTGTTATTACTTCAAACAACAGGTAGGAGATATTTGACAGTATTATAGAATGATTGCTTTAAAATCACACAATTTTTTTTTAAAGTTTGAAGAACATTTAATGTTAAGATAGTTATATTACTTTTTTCTGTGTTCAGAACACCTAATTATATGTATTGAAGGGAATATTTAGAAAACATTGCTATGAAGGCAAAAACCAAAACAAATGTCTATGCAAAGTTTAACCCAAAGTTTTATTAGAAAATCATTATAGAGAGAATGATGAATCGGCAATACTTCTCATGATTGTAATAACTTTTATTGAGTAAATCCAATGTATATTGTTCTAAGCATTGGATTAGCCCAGTTAATACAACTCTTTCACAAGGGAGCTATAATTACCATCCTCATTTTATAAACAAGGAAGCTCACACCCAGGGTGGTGAAGTAACTCGCTCAAGGTCTCATATATACTAAAGTGGCAGAGCTGAAATTTAATGCCAGTCAACCTGGCTCTAGAGCTTGCTCTCTCAAGCACCAGAGTTTATGGACTCTAGAATCAAGATACCTCTAGATTCACTGCCATGGCTTTTCCAGAAAGTAGGGTTTTTTTTTTTTTTTTTTTTTAAATTTTGTTTTCTCTCTTTCTCTGTTTAAGTGGAATCGCAGTAGAGACCAAAATGACTTCCAGGTTTACTTCAGTATTTATAGAAATAACCTTAACATTTTCATTTCAGCATAATATTAAAATCATTTCTGCTTAAAAAATTCAAGAAATATCTAAAAATACGTACAATTTTATTTTTCCTTAATATTTTAAGGAAAGGGAAAGCTTATAGTATTGCAAAATTACAGTGATGTGAAGACACTAAAATGAATCAGTATATATAAGAAATGTAATTTTTTCCAAGAATAATCCATAAAAATGATCTCAGATATAATTAGGTTTTTCATAAATATAATAGCTACTATGAAACGTTCATCTGCCTTATAATTTTCAGAATCCTGATTTCTTGGTTATTTTAGCTTTGATTTAGAAGGTAGAGGATTACCATTTTTGAAATGATATTTTCATTATGTAAATCTTTCTTCATTCTTCTAAGCTAATATTATCCCAAACTATTTTTCTGTAATAGAAACTTCAAAAAAATGAGTCCCATCATTATTTTTTTAAATATACTTGATAAACAATCCCTAATGAATTATTAGTGTTTAATATACTAACATGTGTTATGAGATTTCAAGAAATTAATATCATATGTATATTTACATAATTTGCATATTATATATAATTTCATTTCTTTGTTAAATAGTCGGGAGAGGATATGTTTTCCTGCAATGCAAAAGAATTCAGAAAAGCCCTTGCTACAAGGTCACGGTGAGTTAGATAAGGCTGTGCTCCGTATCATCATCATTTGGGGCCCAAACTTGGGATGCTGCCTCTACCTAGAAATTTTCTGGTTCTCATGACAGAGTTAGGTAAAGAGAGTGTTGGCGAACCATAAACCAGTTTTTAATCTACTAAAAATGTGACACTTTGGCCTCCCTTAAAATGATGAAGGCAAGTAATAGACTTTCTGAGTTCGTTAGGGTGTGGAAGTATAATCATTGATGCTTGAGAGATGTTGCAAGTCATGTGATGAGAACTGCCATCACTGGTTAAGGGATAAGAAATATATTAAATGTCTTACAATCTACCATTGCCTTTATAAGGGGGTTAGTGACAAATTTGTACCTAACTCAAATAGTAGTTGCTAAATAAATATTTGTGAGTCAATAACTAAGGTAAAATTGTTTCTATATTAAAGAGATTTTCTTTAGAAAAAGTGTCCATTGACCTTTAAATCTGAGGAAACTAGAAAAACTAGAGGTGTCCTCAGAAAGAAAGCCACAATGACCCCTACTAGCATGACAGTGTTTCTTGGATCTCTGCCCCCTAGCAGTGATAGGGTATGGAGCTTTCACATGATCTCATCTCTTTGACTCACACACATGCACAGGATACTGAAATTTTACTGTATATATTTACTCTATATTTATCTTCTCTCTTTGTTTCTTTCTTCACTAAACAAGAATAGCACTATTTAATGATGATAGTTATAAATAAAGATTAGGTAATCTCTCTATATAAGTTACAGAAATAAAGATGTTATAATTAGCTAATTGAATAAGAGAAAAAAAACAGCTTCTAACAATATAAAGTATTAATAATTGATGTCTTTAACATACTGCCAGCCTATTTAACCTATATAGTCTGTAAATGTCTAGGATATTTTATAATCATGAAACTGTTATCTTTGTTTTCTTTAATATTATTACTGCTGTCATAAATTATCCCTAGGCAAAAGCAGATCTTCTAGGTCTTAATATGACAAAGTTAAAAATTTTCTGTGTCAATATATACATTTTGTTCCACTAAAATTGAACTGTTTGATATCACCAAGATCAAAAAAGGAAAGGCTAATTTTATGTAAATTTGGTACAATATTTATTCCTTATAATGGCTAGTAAAAATATGTATTATAGAAAACTGAAGAAGGCTGTAATTATGAGTATCTTTCAGTATGCAAACTTTCAGTTCTAACAGTTTATATTTATTTCATCACCTATTTCAAATACAGAGTTAAAATATATTCTGTAATTTAGAGAAAGGGATGATGATTTCAGGGGATTTTAGCCAGAAAATGGGAGAAGTTGTTAATTATACAGATTAATAATGTGTTTTAGAATAGGCACCACTGAATGAAGACTGCAGTGTCTGAAGGGAAGGGAAACTAGAATGCACTGATTGTGTTGCTGTATACGGTTATGAAGCTTTAAAACATTAGCCCATTTAATTATCCAAATGCCCATTCATTGTAATAAAACAAGATAGAGGGGACTGTTTTTTAACACAACTGAATGGCTTCATGCAAAGTAGAGATGTTTATGTGTTCACATACATGGGCTTGCATGCTGAGTGAGGTTGGCATAGCACTCTGCTACTCTTCCTAGTAGAAGAGAATCATGGGTCTGGCCTGAAGACATTTGGGGGGTTGTGGAGAATGTGGCAAAGACCACCAGATGACAATAATCAGCCCCTTCTCTCCAAGCCTGAGAGTGTTTGATTATGCATCAAATAAAGTGACTTCTTCCAATAACCCAAGGTCTTCAAGCGTTAACCAGAAAAGGAAATCTATGAACCATGTATTAGTATGAAAGGAGACAAAATGACTGTAAACAAATAAAGTCAGAAATCTATAAATTTGAAGAGGAGCAAGGATACGATTTTGGAGGGTTCAAGTCTCCCCATATATTTAAGGGCAAGAATGATTCAAGTAAAAATCTCACTTATGATAGAAATTATTATTCCCATTTACTGCACTTGACAAAGTTGAAACTTAGAAAATGTAAATTCCTTTCTCACAATAATTTAGCTAAAAACTGAGAGAACTAAGATTTGGAAGTTAATCATATTGACTCCCTAGTTCTCTGTCATACAGAACATATAGAAATGTAGAAACTACTTTCTTAGGAAATGTTTCTGACATAAATCCAGGTGTGAGTTTGTCATATAGTCTGTGTTGTCATTGGAGTGTCACCATTAAGCTAATCTGTCTAGAGTATCTCCAGTAGTATCCAGTTAATAAAAATGTGTTTTCAAACTAGCACCACTGAATGAAGATTGAAGGTTACCTGAGCACACAAACATAGGTGCACATGATCACAAGCATATTGAAATAAATACTATTTCAATACATATTTCCTGGGCGCCTGGGTGGCTCAGTGGGTTAGTCTTACATCATTAGCGTAAGACTAATGATTCACAGATACCCCGCTCAGGGTCCTGGGATCGAGTCCCGCATCGGGCTCTCTGCTCGGCAGGGTGTCTGCTTCCCCCTCTCTGTCTGCCTCTCTGCCTACTTGTGATCTATGTCTGTCAAATAAATAAATAAAATATTTAAAAATATATATATAAATATTTCCTAATGACAAACTTCCAAAGCAAAACAAAAGATATACACATATATATAAACATATATTTTATATTTATATATGCATAGAATATGTGTATATATAATGTATAGCACTATTATATATATTTTCAGTGATTGTTCTTATATCTGAAATAACAATTCTGGATGTTAGTGTAGGCACTATTAGAATATTTAAATTCTAGTGAAACAGTAGAGTAACCCAGAAAACAAATGTTAGAGTTATAGATATTCCACATATTATTTGAGTATATTTTTGCTTTGAATGTTATATTATTTATAATTTTAGTTTCTCTCAAAGTTACCTAAGTTAAAGATACTTTTACTTTCTTCTACAACCATCTTAAGTGCTAAAGAAAAATAGTATAAAGGAAAATCCAGCTTATAATATGGACCCACACACAATTTTTCAAAGCATTTAACTTATAATAATGTTGTTTCATTCTCATGAGTATTTTCTCTTCATGACAGTTTGGTCACTTTGTTACGCTACAACATTAGAAAATGCACTGTTCATTAATTAATTTATGCCATCTTTGAAACTTATCTAAGAAATATATTTCTTTAAGAATGACCATAGTTTCGCATTTTGTTAATTGAGGTTAGTAAGTGACCTCTCAACCTTTTAAAGTGCTCATTAAGTGAACTCTTTGAACTTAAGCAGATGTCAAATATATACATAATTAGAGATTATACAGATAAATTCTAAGGGAAAAGCCTGCCAAATACTAGATGACCTAGAATAACTTATTTGAAAATGATGGAATTACATTATTTCCATTTTCTTGGGTATATGCCAACACTTGTTAGCTTTTTTGCACTTTGAAAAGTTTGCTATTATTGACATGATAAAGGGTACAAAACTAATTATTGGGTAAGTATTTACTCCTCTTCATCCTGGTCAGAAAAACAATGTTCTTACTCATTTGAATATGACTCAGTTTCTGACAGAAAACAAGGGAACATTAAGATTCTGGGATTAGTGGGGTGCCTGGGTGGCTCAGTGGGTTAAGCCGCTGCCTTCGGCTCGGGTCATGATCTCAGGGTCCTGGGATCGAGACCCACATCGGGCTTTCTGTTCAGCAGGGAGCCTGCTTCCTCCTCTCTCTCTGCCTGCCTCTCTGCCTACTTGTGATCTCTCACTGTCAAATAAATAAATAAAATCTTAAAAAAAAAAGATTCTGGGATTAGATAAGACTATCTAGGTTCAAATTCCTCATATCAGAGAGATTATAATGAGGAATTTGAGAGGCAGGGAAGGGGTTCTTGGGGAGTAGGGAGGGAAAAAAAATGAAACAAGATGGGATCAGGAGGGAGACAAACCATAAAAGACTCTTAATCTCATGAAACAAACTGAGGGTTACTAGGGGGTGGGGGAGTAGGGATAGGGGACCGGGGCTATGGACATTGGGGAGGGTACGTACTATGGTGAATGCTGTGAAAAGTGTAAGACTAATGATTCACAGACCTGTACCCTGGGGCAAATAATACATTATATGTTAATTAAAAAAAAAAAAAGACTAGGTTCTACAACTTACTGTCTCTGTAACATTAATTTATATTATTGAAACTTTCCTCACTAATTCAATGAAAATGATAATCTTTATTTTTTTATGCTTAGGATGAGGTTTGAATAATCCATATCCAGGGCACCTGTGTGGCTCAATCAGTTAAATGTCTACCTTCATCTCAGGTCATGGTCCCAGGGTCCTGAAATCAAGCCAGTGTGGGGCTCCCCACTCAGCAGGCATCTTCTTACCTGCCCCCCTGTGCTCTCTCTCATACTCTTGTGCTCTCTCTAAAATAAATAAATATATATTTTTAAAATCCACATTACAAGACAGAAAGTAAGAAAACTACCATCAGAAGACAGATTTATAAATGTAGATCAGAAACTGTATATATATCTTCATAGTGATGAGTTTAGAGTTAAACACAAACTCATTCTGGAACTCAGAGTTGGGTGAGGATAGGCTGTTGCGTGAGGATAGGGATGTGAGGAGAAAGACTTACTGGAACCCTAGGAAGGAGGCTGTTGATGGGAGTAGCTCAGCATGATTTGGACAGTTCTATTTTCATTAAGGAAAGGAAAAAGATGACTAACATTTACTTCTGAATTGAGAAGCGCCATTGCCCAAATGAGTACATTCAGTCCTAGGAAGGAACTTGTGGTGTTGAATGAGTCTTCCGGTAGACAGTCTCAGCACTCAGCATAGAGGAAAGGGCAGTATTAGTTCTCTGGATGAATGCCATGGACTGCTAGGGAGTCCCTACATAATAATTCCTCCTGACGGGGGTTTTGATTATAAGCATTCACATTCACTGAGAATGATTACATGCCTCTTCAGTGGCCTAAGAGAACAAAAGATATTTGATTTAATATCAAATAAAATAGGGGTGATAGGAGGTTTTAATTCTCCATGGGGATTACAAATGTTACTCTAACAAAAACATCAATTTTATAGACCAGCATGGACTTCTTGAGTCAGAGAATGTGACTCAAATGAGAAATATTACAAATGAGCAGGTGAGGAAAAGCTACCGTGTAAAATAGTAGCTGGCTTTAATGAAAATCTAGGGTCATGAGAAATATTTTAAAAAATTGTAAGACATAATGAACCATATAAACTATAATATATAAAATGCAATATGGAGGTACCAGGGTGGCACAGTGGGTTAAGCTTCTGCCTTTGGCTCAGGTCATGGTCTCATGATCTTGGGATCGAGCCCTGCATCAGGCTCTCTGCTCAGCAGGAAGACTGCTTCCCCCCTCTCTCTCTGCCTGCCTGTCTATCTACTTGTGATCTCTGTCTGTCAAATAAATAAATAAAGTCTTTAAAAAAAATAAAAATAAAATAAAATGCAATATGTGTTATATATGTCTATTTAAAGAAATAGGCATATAGTTACCATATAGATGTAACCTCAAACATATTACTAAAAATCAGAGCTGATTTTGAAAATATTCAAACTAAACTAACAGAAAAGCCAAATCATTTTTCTAAATCTAAACTTGATAATAATTAATAATTAACATGGAAATAACACTGTAGCTATAATCAATATTTCCCCCCACACACACAATATAGTTGTGGATTTTGTTTTGTCTTTTTCCTTTTAGTCTTTTGTTACCATTAAATTCTACAGTTTGGAAGAAAAGATTGAGAATGTTCTCAGAAATTTAACTCAAGGCGATAATACTAAAGAGAAGACAGTCTGATTAAGTCTTAATTGTGCTATTTGGGGTAAATTAATTATATTGCAATAAATACAAAGATTAAGATTAGCGAAGTTTTATGCCCTGGGCTATGTAAACATAGGGTAACATTGCCATAAGGTATCTTTGGAGAGCTTTTTAATGGGTTATTCAGAGTTACTCGTATTCCCATGAAATTTCACAATAGAAGAAAATTATATATTCTGGTCCATAAGGAATACATGGAAACAAAACAAACCTCTCCTTTGAGCATAAAAAGACTCATTTATTTCAATATAATGTGCACTTGTTTGCAATCAGAGAACTGAATCACATTTGTTTCAGAATTTATAGTTTGGAAATTCACAGAAACACATAGAAATCTGCTCCTAATTATTCATCACATCAATACCAAAAAAATATAGGAAGTGCAGGAAAAGATAAAGAGGCACAGTACTTGCTTCTAGGACTATATTTGAAATTTATGGAAAAAGTAAAACATCTACTTCAAATATTGTTCTGTACTTTGTTTACCAGTCATACAGCAATTGGATCATTGTGCTATTCATATTACACTGAAATTAATTTAATAACATGTTTAATTTTTTTCACTTAGATTGTAAATAGACATTTCAAAACTGAATGAAATGTCAGGTCAATGAATTTTTTTTGGTAGATATTTGTATATATAAAACCATGTATTAATTTGGCTGTATCAGGAATGGTTGATTCAACAGAGGGCAAGCAAAAGCACTAAAGGCCAAACCTTAAGGTTTGTAGAAGGAATTAAGTTTTAACAGGAAGATAAAAAGTAAGATATTTAAAATATTGTTGTTTGTTTGCTTGTTTTGTTTTTAAATGTTTTTCTGCATCGTGCCTATAAGAAACTTACAGTCTTATAGGAGCACCATATAAGCCACAGTAACTAATCTATAGTAAAGAGCTCATAACTAGTGAAAACATGGGCAAAATATTTTAATGCTGAAGGAAGAGCAAATTACTTTCATTTGGAGGATGGGAAAATTCTCATGGATCACAAGGAGGATGAATTTTCCTTAAGAGATAATTCAGGCCTAATGTCTTGGTAGGAAAGGAGGAACAGCATAGAGAAAGGTATGGTGGTGGGCAAATGTGTGTGCTTAAGGGAATGGAGATTATCACAACCAAAAAATGCATACTTTTCAAAGGTATATTTTAAATATACTGATATTTGGAAATATTAATAAATATTTAATTATAAAATTAAGAAAATAATGATTTTAGGAAGGTCTACATTAAAGTAGTCATTTTTTAAAAGCCATTTTGAAATACCCTTTGGTTTAATCAAGTGCATTCATCAACCAGTTATTAAGCATACACTGGACTAGATACAGTTCTTGACCTTGAGATAGATACAAGAGTCAATAAAGCAGCCAAAGACTTGTGTCTCTTAGTGGAGTATATATTCTAATGTGGAAGAAAGAATGTTTCTCTTTCTGTGTGTCTATTGTTTATTTGCATGCTTGTGTATTTATGAATGAGTATATATGTGTATCCTCAGGTAAATAAGTAATGTAAATTCAAATATTAGTAAGTATCATGGAGAATAAAACCCAGAAGGAGGATTGAAAGTTTTGTTGGGCGGTGAAGACAGAAGGCATAAATGAGTCCAGAAACCTTACTGACAGGAGAAAGGCAACTGGCAAAGACCTGAGGAAAGAGCGTGGGGGAAGAGTCCTCAAGGTGCTGAGGCCAGAATCAGTTTTGCATGTTAAAGAATAGAATAAACAAATAATACATTAAATGTTAATAATAATAAAAAAATAAAGATAATACGTTCAGAGCAAAAAAAAAAAAAATCTGCGATTAAGATAGAAGCCAGATATCTCATCTTTGCAGATCATTGCCTAGAATTTAGGATTTACTCTCAGAGTAGTTGGGAAGTTATTGGTTGGGATGATCACAAGTGGCAGTGGTATGGTCTGACTTGCCTTTCTACAAGATCACCTGATGTAAAAGCTGGAAGCAGAGGAGCAGTATTTAAAAACCTACTATTACAGTACAGGAGAGAGATAAAAGTGACTTGCAATGGAAGTCATGATGAGAATTGATCAGATTCTCAAATTGGATATGTATTTGGAAGATGTTTCTATTAAGAGCCAATGATGGATCGAATGTGAGATTAAAAGGGAAGAACGGAGTAACAATAGTTTCTGTATTTTGGTCTAAGCACCTTAGTGAAAATATATTTCAATCCATTAAGAATTTTTTTCCCTTAACATCTCCAAAAGACAATTTGGGTGTGGGGGGGTGATTATTTGTAACCTTCTTAACTGCTGCATTATACTTATCTGCCTGGAATGGTACCTCCTCCCAGGCCACCTCCATCCCTCTCAAAAATCTAACTGCTACTTGATCTTCATTACTCAGTGTAAATATATCTTCGTACCGGTTATTTCTCTGCAAGCCTACATAAGTATCTTTTAACGCATCTGTCTCTGTCTTAAGTACTTTGAGTTTTAATTTAATAATTTAGTGTAATAATGTAAGGTTTGCATCCCCTCTATGAATGTGAGATAAAGGCAAGAACTGTCTGTTATATTTACAAATTATTGTTAATACCAGGACCTTGCAGACAGTGGAAAGCCAATAAATATTTATTGAGTGAGTAAGTAAGCCTCTATTTCTTGTATCTTCTCCTATTTTTCCCCACTCATTTATATGGCAGCTCCTGCTATCTGTTTCTGTCACCTATTTTATTGCCTCTTCCTATTTTTGTCAACTACCAATCAGTGTTGGTGACAAAGGGGCTGCTAGTCTAACTTTTAAGCAAGCATAAAATTTAAAGTCTTCTGGGCAGCTATTTATACATTAAACTAAAAGTCCTTGATTTGTTTGCATCATTCACTTTCACAAAAGGCTTATTTAAGGAGCATTTACTATTTCAAGGTACTCTGATAGGCACCAAGGATAGCATAGTAGCACAAGCAGACATGATCTTTGTCATTATGCAAATCAGCTTCCATTGTAGTAAACAGATATTAGCAAAAAAATTCATAAAATATTTTGACCTCTGGTCTACTTTGGCTACCTTCTTCCATAGATAATGCCTTGAACTGCTTCACCTCTCTAACTGCAATTCTAATTCTCATTCCCAGACCACGAAATTGACCCCCTCCACCATTTTCATTCTACTGGTTCTGCTCCGTGAATACATTGAGATGTCTAGTTCACAGTCATGTCTTCCACTCTTAGAGGAGTGTATTGCTCGTGGCTTTTCTCTCTGTAGTCTCTTTCCTTGATATCCTTTGGAGCTTCTCTCTTGCTTAGAGTTTTATTTCCTTTGATTCTGCTTTGAGCTGCAAATTCTTAGCAAACCCCAATCTATGAAACACTTATGTATCTTTCATTCTCCATGTCTATGGGAGCAAATGAACACTGAGGGATAAAATCTTATAAAAATTTTATGGGACGCCTGGGTGGCTCAGTTGGTTAAGCGGCTGCTTTCAGCTCAGGTTATGATCCCAGCGCCCTGGGATCGAGTCCCACATCGGGCTCCTTGCTCATCAGGGAGCCTGCTTCTCTCTCTGCCTCTGCCTGCCATTCTGTCTTCCTGTGCTGGCTCTCTCCCCCTTTCTCTCTGATAAATAAATAAAATCTTAAAAAACAAAAAAAGAAAGAAAACTATTTATAAAAAAAAATTTATTTAGTGGTTTTGCAAATTTGTGGTTTCTCATCTCTATTCAGACAAATGTTATTCAGTAGACTTTTTAGGTATTCCTTATCAGGTCTCTCTCTAATTTCTACTCCCTCCAGGAAGCTTTCATAATACTGCATCCTAGTCCTTTGAAGATGATATTACCTCCACTACTTGGAACATTTGGCCTATCAAAGCAAAATGCTTAACTTCTTACCCTGGTACCTGCATACAATCTTATAGTCACAATGTTCCCCATTGCCTTCATTTCTATCCTAGAGGAGTGGATGGGTACTTCTCCCCTCTTTCACATTGCATTGCCATTCTTAAGGTTTACACAAATGTTAATTTGCAAACTTCGTATGTGCTTTCTCAGCTCTTGAACTTGTATTTTTGATTAACTATACCTCTCACCACCAGACTAACCTTGATAAAATGTATTTCACTGGGTTACATCCATGTTCAAAAACTTCCAACATTTTATTTAAACCTTTAGTACATACACCAAATTCCTCATCTGGTTATCTCTTTGTAATCGTATTTAATGATAACTATCTAAAGTTGTTTTCTACAATCTTACTATAAAATATGAACTCCCAATTCATAGATCTTTTGTTTTTTTTCCCTAATATTTTTAAATTATTCTTGTTATTTTAACAGCTACACAGTTTAATTTCAAAACTTTAGGAAATGAATTCAAATTAAGGTGTACAAATGGAAAGAGCCCAAATGTTCATCAGCTGGTGAATGGATAACATACACACACACACACACACACAAATCCAACACCACTGGAATATTACTTAGCCATCAAAAAGAATGAAATCTTGGCAAATACAACAATATAGATATAGCTAGAGTGTATTATCCTAAGTGAAATAAGTCAGGGAATGACAAATACTGTATGATTTCACTCATATATAAAATTTAGGAAACAAAACAAATGAACATAAGGAGGAAAACCAAGAAACAGACTCTTAACTATGGGGAATAATATGTTGGCTACCAGAGGAGAGGTGGGTGAAATAGGTGATGGGTGCTAAGGAGGGCACTTGTGATGAGCACAGGGTGTTGTATGTAAATGATGAATCACAGAATTCTACACCTGAAACTGATATTACAATATATGTTAACTAACTGGAATTTAAATAAAAACTTGGGGGGGGGGAGTCAGCTATGTAAAAGGCATAACATTAACTGTTGAGGATAAATAATGAATGAGACAGGCCTGTTTCCTTCCATTAGTAGGCTTACAGAAAGAGACGACGGTCATATTCCAACAATTAAAACTATAATATGCAGGTGCAGAGGGCTATGGGACATGTTGGAGGGAAAAGGAACCCAGAATGAGAGGTTAAGGTGGGGTGTCAATGAAGGCTTTGAGGAATTAAGAAATACTAGGGTCAGATTTGCCTTTTTATATTAGTCAATTTTGCTTTATGGTAGAGAAAGCTTCCAGGGGCTTAGAAATGGGGACAAGAACCTGAATTAAGAAGAATTCATATTAAAGGTAATAGTAACATAAATCAAGGTAGTAATAATGGGGATCTAAAACACTCTGGGAATAAATAAAACTTAATTTAACAATTCCTCTTGTTTTGTGCACTTATATTCTGTCTGGTGAATCTCTAAGAAGGGTATACATTATATAACATTTCTAACATGTGTTTGCATTCCTTGTTTTCCACAGAGCATCTCATAATACTACTATATTTACAAGACCTGCACTGCAAGAAATTCTGACAGAGTATTGTTTAGCAATGGATAAATACTCAGGTATATACCTGCAACAGTGCAAGTCATTTGCTTTTTAGCCCAGGAGATCTTGGATGGATATTAACGCATGTATTACTACCTCCCTCCACCAACACAACATATTGTAGTTCTCAAAAGTACAACATTGAAGACAATATTACAAATGAGTATTCTTAAATACCATTTCTTTGTTCAGTGATTTGTGTGTTATATTTGTTAATATTTGTGTTGGCATCACCTATTTACTAGTTCTGCTAGAAGGTAATTTTCTTTTCTTGTCAGAAATTCTAAATGATAGTTTGATGACACCATTCAAATTAAAGAAAAAGAAGAATCATTCTGATATTAATCCTCATTCAAATATGATACCAGAACTTCAGCAGGCCAATTTTTGGAGAAAAAAGTTCAGATAGTATCATATTTTTCAGGCATAGAGTTTGACTCTTCCTCCTGGATTCTTGTGAGAGAAGCAGTTGGAGGATTTAGTGAGCAAACTTCAACTCATTTCAAGCAGTCCTTGGAAGTGGCTTTCTCCCTTAATTCTCTGATGATGAATGTGGTATAATAATAGTTGACAGCAAGATGGAAAGAAAATATATAAATACATAGAATAAGCTACTCACAGACAATCTGATCAATGCATGTGTCTGTGGCTAAGAAATCATTTCTCCCTTGATGCAAATTTAGTTCATTCTATCCCACTGAAAAGTAATCTGACATCATTAGTCTTCTTTACCTGGTAAAACTGACATAGCATATGCAGGAGAATTCAATTTCCTACTTTAGAAGGAACTGTAATACAGAGATCAAATCAACTGTCAATGGGAATGAATTCTTTATGCAAATAATTCCCATTTGATAAATACTATAGAAATAACATTTTAAATGATTCATTTAATTATGTATAGATAAAATATACTTTTGAAAGCCTTATGAAATGCATTCCTTTTTTAAAAGTAGTGGTATTTCATTTTTGTTTTCAAAAGTAAAATAGAATACAACAAAGAGAAAAAAATAATCATTATGCTTATAAGTGAATATGAAAGACTTGAATCTATAATTATTAGGCAATTAATAGCTTGGGTACAGTAAAAGGAGTTCAACACTTTGCTAGAATGTCAATTTTAAAGAACTAATAACATCACAACCAAAATCAAGCATGTAATATCAATATTTAATGTGTGTAGATACCATACTCAATGTGGACAGGAATGATCTACAAGAAACCAGTATAAGAGGATTGGAAATTGCAAAGAACTTGGAAAATCTAAGTTGCTGTCCTTTCTCTCTTTTCGGAAAGTAGAGAATTTACAAATGCACTTTTATTGTAATTTAAACTCTGAAAAATAAAAGTGATAAAGCTACGATTGAGTGAAGACAGTGTATGTCATAAATTCTCCATTCACTACAAAATACTCTCTGTACCAAATGTTGTGATAATGCCACAATTTGACTTGATTAAATTGGCTCTCATATGTAATAATCCCTAAATACACATCAAGCTCATTTTACAGAAATCCCCACTCCTCATCTACATGCAACAAAGCAGCCTGCCATTTTTCTGTCGGCTATGATATTTAAGTATTCATATTTCAATATAAATACAAATTCTCTATGTTGTTGCATTATTACTGGTATCTAGGAAAAACAATCAAGGAGCATCATCTCAGGAAATAAATGGCTGTGCTTAGGGATAAATAAATGATCTTGTTTGAGGTAAACAGTGAATAATGATAATTGAACAGATTGGTTGATGTCAGAGGATAGAAACCTTGGATTGCAGACAGATTTTTGTTACAGGTGAGGACAGATCAGGTTGGTTGGTTGGTTTGTTTGATCTAGGGGTTTTCAGCATCAACACTTGTAGGTGGATGAATGTCTGTATTCAGCTCAGGGAGAAAGCCGGCACAGAATAAGAAAGGGAAAAGCAGAAGAATCAGTTAGAGGTTGTTGCAGTAGTTACAACAACAGAAATAGAGTACACTGAGAGGTTGAATGAGATGTGCGAGGCATGCCGGCAGCAGAATTGACAGATTGGATATGATACGAGCAAACAAAAAGAAGGGTGTCGGAGAAATTCAGCCCGGGTAGAGGGAGAAGAGTGTTTGCTTTTTCTAGTTCTTGATTCCATGAGAAGCAATTTACCTCACCCTCTCATTCCTACCTGGTCCACTCTTGGGAAGTAGAGTTCTTTATCTTGTTTGTAAATTTACAAAGTATAATTTGGCAAACTTGTTACAGCACCACTCACTTTTCCCCTGGGATCTGTACATCTGCCAGCATCGAGCCTACTCAGCTCCTCAGGCAGGAGCTTGCATTCTGCAGGAGAAAGATGTCAGCACTGCTGGGATGGGGCTGGTGAATCTGTGGTCAGGATTTTCAGGACCATTAGGCTCCACATTGCAAGCCGTGTCTTTCAACCGTAGTTTTGTCAGTGGAAGAAAGAAAAGCCTCCGGTTTTGTTTGTTTGTTTGTTTGTTTGGTTAGTTGGTTTTTTGTTTGTTTGTTTGTTTGTTTTGCTTTTTGTTTTGTTTTTAATTAAAATTTGTTATAACTCCAGTGGAGAATACAAATTCTATTTAGATGGACCTTCTCTGCACCCTGAAGAGTCCAGGAACTGTCTCAACCTTTATTTTCCTGTGGGTTAGTTTGCTATGGAGCAAAGTATTTTGTACTCATCTTTTAGGAACAGATTCCTTTGAGGTAGATCCTTAAATGCCTTTTAATACAACGAATGAGGGCACTATGGAATTCTGAGGACGCTATGGGAGTCATGGAATGCTGTTATGAAGAGGAATAACATTTATTTCAGCTTCATTCTGGCAGTAATATGTAGTTGGCAGCCAAGGTTCAGGATTTGGAGTCATGTGGACCAGACCTCAAATCCCATCCCTGACTCTGACTGCCTAGTGATTATAGATAAGCCATCTAAGACACGTGATTATAGATAAGCCATCTAAAACCCAGTTTATTGGGGGTATCAGGACATCTCACAAGTTGTGAGGATTAGATGACATACATGTAACAATTAGTCCTGAGCTAGGTATATAGATTAGAAACAGTTATTAATAATGAATGGAATAAGCCAAGCCAAATGTAGGAGGAAAGGTAGGAAGCTAGTGCAATAGATCAGAGTGAAATTGTTTTAAAAATATTAACAAGGGTGAATAATGAGTTTGATTTTGGTTGTACTATATTTATAATATTGGTGAAATATCTCAGAATACACATCCAGCAATAAAACATAAGATAAAGGGTTGTAGAATGTTACAGGAACCATACACACATATAGATGCATAATAATAAGGGTAAAACCTGTGGATTTATGTAAGAGGACCAAAGAAATTAGCATAATATTAGATGAGAATTAACTATTACCCTAGAAAAAACTGGAAAGTGCGAAAGAGAAACCAAAAAAAAAAAAAATGGGTCTTTACAATATTTTGACACTTAGCATGTAGTACCTAAACAATGAATGCATTTTTCAATGTAACCTTAACATCGGTTGCAATGTAATGAAATTACATTTTATTTCTGACAAAATGTAGTGATTAAATTAAAATATAAAACACATTTCATTACATACACATTTTCCTTCCTATATATTAAAGTTCTTTCAATAATTTTCTAATATCAAATTGTTACTTCCCACTCTACAGGACTAATACCAAATTAACCCATTTTGCAGTATATTGCAGTTGGGCAAATAAAGGAAGATAAAAAGTCTAGAAAAATGGTAATTTTCACATTTGTCAACTTGTGTTATGCAACTAAATGGCAATTTTTTTCACCTTGTCTTAAGCTCTAAGAAGAAAGGACAAGACCATGAAGGCAAGCATCAAGTGTGATTTATACTTAGCTAATAAGATGTCTTTTTGCCTTTTCTTATTTGCCTCTGGAAATACTGAAGTTTATTGTTAATTCAGGAGGAGAGAGAGAAAGAAATAGTATGAGGTATTATAGGCTTTAGTTAAAATCCCAGCCCTTTGCTTTATTATTTGAGGGCACTTATTAAGTGGTCTCAGTTTCATCCATATGACTTTTAATTTATATACATAATCATTGTGAATTTTACAATATTATTCTATTTTCCTGCTTAATTGCCATCTTGAAATTATCTTTTATTTATAATCTATTTCTCTAAATAGATAATATACCCTTTTAAAATTAATGACCTAAGTAATACACAGTATTAATATATTTAATTTACCAATGTCTCAAATCATTAATTACTAATTAACTTGATGAACACTTTCTATGTGAAAGACACATGGACATTTGAACAAAAACATGAGCAGGCAACTTAGACATAAAGAAATATAGATATTTTAAATATATGTGGAAATTATGTTTTACCTCAGAACTAATCAAATACATATATTTATATATACATAAATTCATATATACATATTTTGCATGTATTTGGCTATCATTTAAACAATGAAAAATAATTGTGTTAATATTTGACATAGAGAAAAGTATATGGGATAATTAAATATTTGTGTGAAAATAATTTAATAAAGTCCTTTATAAAAGAAAGGAAGTGATATAGAATAGGAGCAATAAGTATCCATAAACTTTGGTTCTATAAACTAACCGAGACCTTATCTTTAGGAAAGAGTTCTACATACAGAAAAAAAAAATCATACTTTAAGATATTTACTTCAGGATCTTATAATGCAAAACTCAGAGAAGATGAAATATTGGCTATAGGGATTTACATATAATATAATGCAAAGTGAAAGAAGTGCAATACAAATTTCTGCCTATAGTATCCTGTCAACTACATCACATAAACAAAAACTGCATCAGAAAATGATGAAGGTAACCAACCCAAACTCTAATCAAATATATATATGTGATTATATGTATATTATGTATATTTATATTTCTACATATATATGCAGAAATTGCATAATTTTAACCATAATACATTTTTTTAAAAACCTAGGGTGATAAATGAACATAGTGCTTCAAATGAGACAAGAGTACATGGTGAGAAAGTTCTCCATTTCTCCTTCTATTCATTGATTCATTGTCCTTGACCATGTGCCTTCTTTTTTTTTTTTTTTAAATATTTTATTTATTTGACAGACAGAGATCACAAGTAGGCAGACAGGTAGGCAGAGAGAGAGAGGAGGAAGGAGGAAGCAGGGTTCCTGCCGAGCAGAGAGCCCAATGCGGGGCTCGATCCTAGGACCCTGAGATCATGACCTGAGCCAAAGGCAGAGGCTTAACCCACTGAGCCACCCAGGTGCCCCGACCATGTGCCTTCTTAACAGCCCTCGCCTTCCCCACAACCATCTTTTTTTTTTCCCCCAATATCTCATTATCATTGTATTGTACCAATTAGATGGCCAAGCCAAAAATCTGGGTGTTACTTTTTCTCTCTTTTACTATTTCAAATTATTTAATATCTATTGTAAATCTTTTCTCAGTCTGCCTAGAACTTGGTTTTTTCTTCAATTCCACTGATATCATTTTAGTTTAGGTGCTTATCGCCCTTCACCTTTTCCTGTCTGAAGCTGCTTATTCTCTCCGTCAAATTATCCCCATCTCCTTCAGAAATCTAATTTCCACAATATTGTCAAAATTATTTTCCAACAACTTGGTACTATTATTAATTTTTTGGTCATATTCCTTCAGTGACTCCTTTTCATCAAGTGGATATTATCCAAACCCATTAGCATGATGTAGGTCCTTGTACATTCTGCCTCTTCCAAGCACCTTCTCTTACGTACAATCTATCTGCAATAAATCCTGGTAATTCCTTAATGCAACACCCTCTCACAATTGTGTCTATTTGCAAATGCTAGACCTAGACCTTCTTCTTGGTATGGACTTTTTTGATATGTGCCAGACCATACTTAATCCTCTAGTCTCACAAACTATCATCCGCTTTAGCAACCTTCTTTGGTGTCCTGGGGAGATTTCGACAGTGCTACTCTTCTATTCTCAATCATCTCATGCAGTAATGATCTGACTCTGAAAAGATAATGAATGATGCTTATTTCACTGGGCAGCTGTGAGGAAGAATGTAGTAATTACATAAAAATATTTTAGAACATAAAGCACACTTAGAGAGTGATAACTATTAAGGAGGGAAATATATTAAAGTTATTAGAGTATTGGCTTATTTTTAGGCAGATCTCAGATTGCTAGTCATGCAATCATAACAAGCTTCTTATCTAAGTCTCAGTTTCTTTATTAGTGAAAGAGAAATAATGCTGCTATTGTTGACATGCTGACTTCCACCACCCTTCCCACATGTCAAGGTCTAAGTTCTGATTATTCTAACATCAGTGATTCACAACCAATTGCGAGTTTGCTCTCCAGAGAATTTTTAACAATGTCTGAAGACCTTCCTGGTAGTCACAAACTTGGAAGTGTTACTGGCATCTAATAAGTGGCGATCAGGGATGCTGACAATCTCCTACAATGCACAGGAGAGCTTTCCATAACAAAGAATGTTCTAACTCCAAATATCAATACTGCAAAGCTTGAGAAACCATGACCCAATAATCAATCATGAATATCCTAGGAACTGTGCCAGTTTTAAGATATCAGCACACGGCATTCTCCTAGATAGGTATTTGTCCAGATTATTTGTAGCTTAAGTTGATATAATTGGACTTACATGCAAAATTATATTTCAGAGTAAAGTCTCTGCTTTATCCTCTCTACCCCCTCCTTTCTCCTCAATATCTTTCTACCTCCCTCCTCCTTCCATCTCCCTTTCCCCATTTATCCTCTCACTGAAGGTGGATGAGAAGTCCTGTAGCTCTGATAAACACCTACACTCACTTTAAGGCTGCAAGGGGAATCTCTTATAGCAGAAACAACAGAGAAAAGAGATCGGGAGAGTGTGGGGTTTCTGATGACCTCATTGACTTCATGAACTACCTCCCTGCCTAGACTAAATGCTGTAAGAGAGGCCATGTATTTGTTCACCACTTTTAGGTTGAGCTACTTTCAACCTAAGTATTCTAGGGGAACCTGTGTGGCTCAGTCCATTAAGTGTCTGACTTAGACTCAGGGATCTGAGACTAAGACTGACTTAGACTCTTGGGATTTGGGGATCGAGTTCCACATCAGGCTCTCTGCTCAGCAAGGAGTCTGCTTGTCTCTCTCCCTCCCCTTGCTAGTGCTGTTTCTCTCTCTCTCTCAAGTAAATACATAAAACCTTAAAAACAAACAAACAAACAAACAAAAAAACTGCTTTCTGATCTCGGCCTTGCCTATTTCCTATCACATCATAGTGTTCATGCATGCAGGACATTTTTCTTCTTTTTCCATTAAGCAATATATTCCAAATGTCTGGGAAAAGAAAATGTCTGTCATATACTTGGCCCTCAATAAATTCTTAATGGATTAATAAAAATCACTTAACCTTTCTGAGCCATGATTGTTTCTGTAATATAAGGCCAACAATACTTACAGGTTTTATTAGGATTCGTTCAATTAATTAAAGTAAGCTAAGCATTAGACACATTACAGGTGCTCGATACATATTAATTCCTTTTCTGTCTTTATTTTTGCCAACAATTTTCTGCTTGAGAAACATTTCAGACAGCTGGATGCTAATCAAGTGTACTAAATGGGTCAAATTTTTCCCATAATGAAAACAAGCCCAAAAGGAATGGCAGACACAAGAGAGAGTAAAACTTGTTGATGCATAAATATGTTTTTTTCATAAATATGTTTTAAAGCAGTAATCGTAGTTAAAAATAAATTATAATTTAATTTATATTTAAAAACATATGTGTAGCCACATCTTTGAAAATCATGGACTTAGAAGAAAAACACTATATCCACATTACTTTTTCTAAGTCAAGAACAATCAACTATTATACAAATATCTAATTAATCTTTCAAACAAGTGATGTACAACTATCCAATTCATAAAAGCAAATGGCTTTATGAATGAATTATAGTTGTTTGGTATTATAAGGAATTTCTATAAGAGATTTATTAGCACGTGCTGTATACCGTTAATATAGTTTTACTTCACGTAATGAATGTAGAACATAACAGATGTTAGCTGAAGTCTGTACATCTTTGCAACTTCAGTAATGAAAATTTCCCAAAGATTAATTTACTACTTTCAACTTCCAAAATCAATAATAATTTCTGTGTTTATTTTATAGGTAAATGAATTCTTAATTTGTGGGAAATTTAGTATTGAAAATTTTTTATCTGTGATTTAAAAAAAAATTATTAGAACTGTCATCAATTGCAAATTTGCCCAAACATTTCAAAAGGCAGTGCAGTAATGATAATGGACAGTTACCAAATATATTATGTATAATATAATCCTTCATATATTTCTACATATGATCATCATAACATTTCCCAATATACTATGTACTACCCAAGGTTTAATAATCTCCATTTTCAGGGAAAAGCCTTAGCTATGGAAAGTTTAACAAATGCTTGTTAAAGGTTTATTTGACTACCTGCAAGCAGATCATCCACTTTCCAAACTGATTTGTTTTTTAATACAATGAATATGTAAGCTGCATTTGTGACTAAGCAACAGGTTTAAATCATGATTCTTGCTTCTGTTATCTGTGTGACTTTGGGCAGGTTAAAATATACCTTACTTCTCTGATTTGTAAGACAGAAATAAATATTGTGTCTGTCTTATAAAGTGTTTGCATGAAGCTAGTCATTTCATTCTTGAAGAGCACACAGAAAAGTGTCTCGCAATCATAAATGCACAGTCTGAAAGCTAGTATTACAATCATTATTATTATTATTTCAAGAATGTAATACGATTAACTTTTTAACCACAAAACTATTACTGATTGTCCATTTGACAACTACACATGTCTTTAAAAGATTTTATTCATCTCTTGTAGAGTGACAACATAATTAAAAAAAAAAAGCTATACTTAAAAAAAAATAGAGGTAGTGGAGAGAAAGTGCAAGAGGGGAGAGGATCAGACGGAGAAAGACAAGCAGATTCTACACTGAGTGCAGAGCCCAACACAGGGCTTGGATCTCATGACCCTGGGATTATGACTTGAGCGGAAACCAAGGGTAAGATGCTTAACCAGCTGAGCCACCCAGGCTCCCCTTAACAACTGCACATTTTATTCACACCAAAATATGTTGCTTTGTAGAAAAACAAAATTTATTTATTCCAAAAAGACCTTTCATAAGTCTAATGTGGTGGCTTTAAGAATGCTTAAGAATCCACTCAAAACCTTTATAAAATTTCATGTTCCTGCTCACTTTTCTGAAAGGATTTGATTGAGAAAGTACTGTTCAAAAATTTATACTATTCAGCTTCCTGGTTGGGTAGCATATGTACCATTCAACTAGAATATATATGTATTTATATGTATATGTATATGTATATGTATATGTAATGTGTATATACATACACATATATATGTATGTATATATGTGTGTGTGTGTATATATATACTGTATAGATTCGATAATTTCTACCTAATTTTAAAAACTTCTTGTTCATTTTATAGGCTTCTATTCATCTCTTATTATGCTTCATAACTTTTTTCTTTATATATGTATTAAAAATACTTATTTGATTTTGTGTATCTGCAGAGATGATTACACCATATCTTGTTCTCTTGGTTCTCACTCAAGTTCTCTTATTAAATTATGTGAACAATATTTTTTGAAATAGGAGTTATATTTTTTTGTTTTTGTTTTTGTTTTTGTTTTTTTTCCTCTGTGGAACTGCATAGAGGCCTAAGGTAAATGTTTGTAAAGAAAGTCTTTGTCTTGTTTGCATTTCCTGGCATTACCATCCCAAATCCCATTTAAAATGGAGTCACTGATGTTTTTCATAGTTGTGGCTATTATGTGAATTGAAACCAGAATCTCAGTGGAGAGATAGTTTGTAATGATTATTTTTAAGAGTATTTTCTTCTTTCTTACCTATTGCCAAGATTAAGACAGACAGTTATTTATGGCTTCCTCTGTAAAGCAGATATATTTTTATTTCATTTCATTATGGAGTTTGAAAGACAGCAATTACCTTTTTCTTTTTCTTTTTTTTTTTTTTGTCATTTAGCTAATTGATTTTTTATGTGACATTTGTGACATTATGTTTGATATGTTGTTCATGTTATTTATTGCATCACGTAGCCACAACTGGAAGTCATTCCTTTTCTATTTTAGAAATGTTCAATTCATTAGTATCTTCTCATTTCTGGTCTAACGCTACTCATAAAACTATAAAGATATGAATATATGAAATTTGTTATGAATTTGTTACAAATTCAATATTGTAATTAAAACCACAGAATTTTAGACATAAATCCAAGCAAAAATAACTATCATTCTATATAAAAGCAGTCTTTGAATTATTAAATAAATCATCAAAAATATTCTTAAAGATATTTCAGTAAGCAAATTTATGATTCTGTTTTGAATATTTTACAGGATGTGTATATGGCATTCAAATAATTTTTTAATCCATTTTTTAAATTATCACCAGGAGGAAATATTAAAGTATATTTGATCAATGAAAAAACATTAAATAAAGAAAAAAAGTTTCAAGAGATGATTGGGGTACTACGGTATGCCTTTGTATAACTTTTATGTTAGTTCCACCAATAATTATCTCTATTTGAATAGCACTCTAAGACTGCTAATATTCATACCATAAAATAAATCTTAACTAAACACAACAACAAAAATGTCTACACTCCAGTGGAATGTTTAAATGTATTGTTGTTTAAGTGACAAATAGGGGCTCCTGGGTGGCTCAGTGGGTTAAAAACTCTACCTTCAGCTCAGATCATGATCCCAGGACCCTGGGATTGAGCCCCGCATCGGGCTCTCTGCTCAACGGGGAGCATGCTTCCCCTTCTCTCTGCCTGCCTCTCTGCCTACTTGTGATCTCTGTCTGCCAAATAAATAAAAATAAAATCTTAAATAAATAAAGTGGCTACTGGGGCGCCTGGGTGGCTCAGTGGGTTAATCCTCTGCCTTCGGCTAAGGTCATGATCTCGGGGTCCTGGGATCGAGCCCCACATCGGGCTCTCTGCTCAGCAGGGGGTCTGCTTCCTCCTCTCTGCCTGTGTCTCTGCCTACTTGTGATCCCTGTCTGTCAAATAAATAAATAAAATCTTTAAAAAAATAAAATAAAGTGGCTACTAATCAAAACATTCATTTTATAATAATTTCAATATTTTTTGAAAATTACAGAAGTTAGGTTATTTAAATTTCGTATATAAAACAATCATCACTTTCTCCTATATGTTACTGCACAAAATGGATGACACTATTATAAATAAGAAACACATGTGGTCGTGTGTCTATATTTCTGCTTACATAGAATCACATTATTAATATAGTGGAGAAGTATATTTGTATCCAATAAGTGGGAAAAGAATTCTACCTTAAATAAACATTGAAATTTTCCATACTGCACTACTTAAAAAAATTATTTAATAATATTCTTGTCTTGAGTAGTTTGCTAACAATTTAATCCAATGCTCAGTTTTGTTAAGTATATTTCTATTTGTATTTAAACACCTCTCTATGTTTAAAAGATTTTATTTATTTATTTATTTCAGAGAGAGAGCACAGTGTGGGGAGCAGAGGGAGAGGGGAAAGCAGAGTCCCTGCTAATCAGGGAGCCCCACATGGGTCTAATCTCAGGAACCTGAGATCATGACCTGAACTGAAGTCAGACACTTAACCAATTGAGCCACCCAGGTGTCCCTATGCTTTCTTCAATTTTAATGTCCATTCCTATGGATATAAATTTAAATGAAATTAATGAGAATGATAGCAAATTCTAGAAACTTCTTCTCTCTATAAAATCTCAAATAATTTTGCCATTGATTTTTTAACATGGATATTAACACCCTAAACTTACAGATGATGTCTCTGGGCCCAGAAATTTATATTTTATGGTGATTCTCAATTTTTTCTGCAATGATGATATCTTCCCTAAATATTAGATTTATATTTTGAATTGCCCATTCAACACTTTCATTTGAATATATAATATTCTCTATAAAATGTGAACTGTGGCTTTCTCCATTTCCTGAATTTGTTCTTTTACAGTCTTTCCTTGGTTGAGAAATAGCTAGCTGATTTCTGAGGTCTGAAACTTTGATTTTATCTTTGTCTCACTCCACGCTCACCCCATATTAGACCAGCAGCAGCAAATCTCATTGGATTTACTTGCAAATTATATTCAGAACCCAAGAAATTCTTCTCACCCCACTGCTATCACCGTGCTTCAAGCCAGCCTCATTTCTCACCTAGTGAATAGACTTTTAATAACCTCTTACCTGGGCCCCTTCCTTTCACTCTCCTCAAGCTGCAAATTAGTTATCATAATAACAGCTTAGAACTGTGTGGATCAGGATCCGCACAGTGTGGATTTTTTACAGTATGGGACTGCAAATGTATTTTCTCTTCCTCATGATTTTCTTAAACATTTTATTTTCTTCAGCTTATTTTATTGTAAGAATATAAGATGGGGTACCTGGGTGGGTTAAAGCCTCTGCCTTCAGCTCAGGTCATGATCCCAGGGCCCTGGATCGAGCCCCACATTGGGCTCTCTGCTCAGCAGGGATACTGCTTCCCCTTCTCTCTGCCTGCCTCTCTACCTACTTGTGATCTCTGTCTGTCAAATAAATAAATAAAATCTTAAAAGTAATAAAAAATTTAAAAAGATTTTAAAAAATAGAAGATATAATACATATAACAATAAATACGTGTTCATTGACTTTATTTATTGGTGCAGTTTCTGGGTCAATAGTGGGCTATTTAGTAAAGTTTGGAGAAAGTCAAAAGTTACACAGGGGTTTTCAATTTTGCTGTAGGTTGGTGACCCTAACTTTTGAGTGGTTCAAGAATCAGCTGTGTGAATCTATTCACTGTACTTCCCTAGGCAAAACATTTCATGGACTTTCTCTCACTTAAAGGGATAAATACAGACAGGAAGTATCGAGGTCTCTGCAAGAGCTCATCTCAGGCAGACCTCCAATATCATCTCTCTTCAGCCTCTTCATTCTTCTCCAGTCATACAGACCTTGGGGTAATTTCCTGACATATGCCATATGTTTTTTACCTCAGAACTTTTTCAGTAGCTTTACATTTTGCAGTGAACTTACTTTTCGTGTATTGTCACGTGACTAGCATACCTCACTTCATTCAGTTCTCTGCTCAAATGTCATCTTATGTGATGGACCATTCAAAAACTTGCAACCCTAGGACACTTTCCTATCCTAAAAATAACTCTTTTTCTTATACTTACCACTATTATATTTAATATTTATTTATTTCCTTCTAGACTACTCTCTCTCACTAGAATATTAGTTCTACAGAAAGAATAGAATGTTTCTTCTGCCTGATTCTGAACTGCCTAAATGCTAATTTTCATTCATTGTTAATTTGTTATTTGTTATTTGTTATAGTTATTTGTTAACTATAGTTATTTGTTAACTATATTAATAGATCTCCTCGAGTTCCTTAATCCCATTGGCGAAGACCTTTTTCCATATGTGGTAGTATTTCTTGTTTTTATAGATTAGGTCCTAATTATATTTTGGAGCCCATTATTCTGTCTACCACTTTGATTAAACACAAAACAGAACTATTTAATATAATAGAACCTTGACTCACCTATATAATATTTATCTTTTTAAAAAATATATTAGGCAAACACTCATATATTGCTTAACTGTAAAATAGTATAAAACTAGCAGACAGTTTCTTAGTAAGTTAAACATACGCTTACTATATGACCTAGCAAATCCTTACTAGGTATTTAGTTTGGAGAAATAAATACTGATGTCCATGCAAAGGCCTGTACACAAATGTTTATAAGTGCTTTATTTTTATTCACCAAAAACTCAAAACAGCCTACCTGTCCTTTAGTAGGTAACTGGATAAACAGATTGCAATAGCCATATGATGGAATACTATTCAACAATAAAAAGAAACAAACCATTGCAATACAAAGCAGCATAAATGAATCTTGAAGGCATTATGCTGGTGAAAGATGCTAGTTTCAATGGTCCCATACCTTATAATTCCATTTATATGACATTCAGAGAAAGGCAAAACTATAGGGAAACTGTAGGGAAAGTGATGAGTGGTTGTCCTCAGGTTGGGGTAGGAAGAAGGTGTGACAACAAAGAGTGAGCAAGGGAATTTGGGGTGCATAAGGGGACTCCACTGGATCCTGATAATGAAGATGGTTTCATGAATCTATAAATGCATTACAACTCATAAGACTGTGCACCAAAAAATTTAAAAGTAAATTTGACTCTGTAAAATTTAAGAATATTAACTTTATAATGTTCTATGATATAGTAATCTGCAATATTGCTGTTGAATGGAACTTAATTTTAACAACTCTGGTAAGAGCAAATAATTTAGCTCTTTAGTATATCCAGCCAATAGTATGTTAACTGTTTCAACTCAGCATTCTGTTGTTTACTCACTATGCACAGACACCGCACATGCATACACAGTTTTTTTTCTTAGGGTAAGAGTAATTATGTACCAAAGTGGCATCAGTAAACTTCAGGACTTGGGGATTCAAAAGTATTTGGCAAGTACTTTTTGTATTTTTAAGAGCACACTATACTAATAATCTGGAACACCATATAAGACAGTAACACAAAAAACAAAATGTATACAAACAACTATCTTTCTCATTCACTTTAAAGTTTTAGAAATCATTATTTAAATAAATGCTGATTTTTCTGATCCTGACATTTGAACCTCATCTGTTGTTCAAAATACCCCTGGGGTTAGAAGTGCACAAGTCCAGACATTCTGCTAATAGTGGCAAAGGACTCAGGTCACTGCCCATTTGTTTTGTTTGAAACGTTTTCTTTCCTTTTGTGAAAGAAAACTCCTTTCTCTTTCACTGGCTTATCTCAGGCCATCTGGTTTGATTACAGTCACAATAGGTGTTACACATGCAACATGGTATCCTGTGTTATTGTCAGGGTCAGAAAATACTTTTCTCTCTATTTGGTTTCTCCTACAAGATTCCTTGATTCTGAAGACAGCAATCAGAAATACAGACATTTATTTTCATCTTGTAAGACCTAAACCAACAGTAATGGACTTTAAGCTGATCACTTGTCTTATCTTAAATTGTTCCTTTCTAATGCAGGATTTTCTCAAATCACTAGTGACCTGCTTCTTGAAAACCATAAATCCTCAACTAATTCCTGACATGAGATTATTTGGAAACTTCATCTGCTGTACCAAAACAAAATTGTAATATTTGGAAAATTGAAAACATTCATATAGCTTTTGGCATCTCTTTTAACTAAGAATTTTCTTATTTGTTTGCTATTTTACAGTTGTTTATCCCAATAGTATTATGTTAAAAATCCAGACTAAATGTTTCAATCCAAAGCTATTATCCATAAATCTGAAGTAATCATGGCAAGTCCTTTATTAAGAAAACATAAAAACTTTAAATAATGACGAACAAGAATCCCATATCTAGGATACTTCTGATTTAGATAGATCAAAAAAAACTAATTAAAAATAAAAATGATTTTAAGCATGTTTAATCTTTATTTCTTCTATACATTTCTATTTCCATTTATAGTGGAATCATCATTTTACAGAACTCAACTTCTCTTTCCAGTTGAGGAAAGAGCCACAGACTCTACATAATGGAGTAGACAGCATTATCAGTAGAATTCTCTGATTAACCATGTATGAGGCTCATTGCTAAATGGTTCACTGAAATGTATAAATAATTTGGTTTCATTTTGACTCCAAAAGATACCGCTCCAACATGCCCCATGTATTATCCTGTTTGGGTCAATACTGAATTATGGATTTTCAGTGAGAACACTAGTGAATGAACTATTTGTGGGTAAAGGCCATTAAACTGTGTTTTGGATGTTTGGAAAGCACATAACATTCAGTGGAGTGTGATTTTTTTCTTCCTGCTTAGAATACAATATTGAAATTGAAAAGAAGGGTGAAAGATAAATTTTAAACCAGGATATATAGACTTCTGGTTTCTAGTCCCTCTTTTTTTTTTTTTTTTTTTTTTGGTGTTTTATTTTATTTTATTTTTTTTAAATTTTTAATTTTTGATAAACATATATTTTTATCCCCAGGGGTACAGTGTCCAGAATCTATAAAGAACTTAGCAAACTCAACACCCAAAGAACAAATAATCCAATCAAGAAATGGGCAGAGGACATGAACAGACATTTCTGCAAAGAAGACATCCAGATGGCGAACAGACACATGAAATAGTCCCTCTTTTAAGGAGCTTGGAAGTCACCACTCTGTCCTAAAAAGAGTCAAAAGTTGAACAGATTGAAAAATCCACAACTCTTTCTGGATCTGTTAGAGAAGGGAGGATACTGAGCAAATTGCTACCTCTAGATTGGGAAGACAGATAGGCAAGTGTAGGGAGTCACTGTTTTCCAGAGCAGAGACTCACCTGCAGAAGCTACCAAGGGAGTGCCAGAAAAAACCAAAAACCAAAATTTAAGCTGTAATGGTAAGTTGCTGAGGCGGACTGTAGACAAGTTTGAGAGTTAAAAACTTCCAGGATACCCACAAATAGGTGGGTTTTTTTTTGTTTTTTTGTTTTTTTGTTTTTTTTTTTAGTTTTATCTGTAGGAGCTTCACCAGATTTTCACCGTAAATATTGGCGAAAAACTCACCCATGCTTCTAGTACTGGGGTGGTGGGGGGGGGGTGGCGGGGAACTACCACTTTGAAATAACGAGAAATCATTCTGTTCTTCTTAATGACATTTGCCTTCAACAATCAACTGTTTTTTTTTTTTTTTTTTTTAATATAATTTTTAAGAAGAATAAATGAAACAATCAACTGTTTAAGGATAGCCCAATCTGCTGGGGTTTTATCAGATCTTAAATAACCTGCCAAAAAGAAATATCCAACTTTAGCCCACTCTAACCATCCTCTCCAACCTAAGAAAAGGGGAAAAACTGAGAGGCATATGTGAGGTTGATAATCCAGAGGCAAAGATTCTCTAGAAGCCTGAGACCTTATCAAAGGAGTATAGAAGATTTCCTTCCTTCTAGATTATTCTTCCACATTATTAAGGGCTTAATTACAACACTTCTCTTTACCCAGTGCATTGTACATTGTATCTGTTTTATAATTTTTTTTACAAAATTTTTTTTAAAAATTTACAAAAAATATTTTACAAAATTTACATGGCATACTTACAAACAAAAAACAGAAGTGGAAGACATAGAAGAAATAGCATAATCACACATGGCAGAAATGTGATTATCAGACCAGAAGTTTAAAGCAACAATGATTAATATGTTAAGGGCTCTAATGGATAAAGTAGACAGAATACAAGAACAGATGGGCAGTTTAAGCAGAGAAATAGAAATCCTAAGAAACAAAATGAATTTCTAGAGTTTAAGAAACACTGTGACAGGAATGAAGAATGCCTTTGATGGGTTTATTAATATCCTGGACATGGCTGAAGAATAAAAAAATTCTCTGATCTGGGGGTTATGTCACTAGAATCCTCAAAAACTAAAAAGGAAAGTAAACAAAGAATTAAAAAAAAAAAAAAAAGGAACAGATTGTCCGATTCCAAGGACTGTGGGACAAATACAAAGATGTGTAATGTATACATAATGGGAATACCAGATGGAGAAGAACTAGAAAAAAGAACAGAATATTTGAAACAATGAATGATTGAGAATTTCCCCAAATTAATGACAGATACCAAATTACAGATCCAGGATTCTCAGGGAATACTAAGCAAAATAAATAAGAAGGAGAAGAAGAAGAAGAAAGAAGGAGAAGAGGTGAGAAAAGGAGGAAGGGAGAAAGTAAGGGAATCCCTAGACCTAGGCTCATCATTTTCAAACTGCAAAAAATCAAAGAAAAAGGAAAAAAAAAAGCCTGATATATGGTGTGTGTATAGGGACACCTTTCCTCCAGAGAAACAAAGATAGAAATTATATTTGATAACTTCTCAGAAACCATACAGCAAGGGGTGTGAAGTGATTTATTTAGAGTTGAGAGAAGGACAATCCACCAACCTAGAATTCTGCACCTTGCAAAATTATCTTTCAAAACTGAAGGAGAAATACTCTCAGACAAACAAGAATTGAAGAAATCTCTTGTCAACATATCCACTTTGCAAGAAATATTAAAAGTAGTTCTTTAGAGAGAAGGAAAATTATAAAGATCAGCATCTTGGATATACATAATAAAAGCAAGGTATCAAAAAGGTCTAAATAAAAAATAAAATAAAATAAAAACTTTTATTTTTCTTATTCTTAAGTTATCCAACAGATAATAACTTATCTGAAATAATACCAAAACAGTATTTGATTATGTATGTTTATGTATATATCATATACATATGTTTGTACATGGGGAAATGAATTATAGCAATGATACAAAGGATGGGAGGGAGGAAGTAGGATCATTTTGATTTTATAACTTATTAACACTACTTGAGAAGTGGTATATAAATGTGCACTTGGGTTTGCTGTAATTGTATATTGTTAACTCTAGGACAAATACTAAAAAAGGGGGGAAAAAGTATAACCTATATGCAAAGAAAAGAAAAAAAATAAGAATTACATAAAATGCTTAAATAAAATCAAGGCAGCGAAAGAGTGGGAGAAAAAAAAAAGAAACAGAGAACAAAGGCAACATATAGATGACTGTAACAAGTATGGTAAGTGTGAAATCCAAATATATCAAAATCACTTCGAATGTCAGGAGTCTAAATCTACCAACTGAAAGGTAGTAATTGTCAGAGAAAACCAAAAAACCAAGGCCCAGCTATATGTTGTGTAGAAGAAAACCATTTTAAAATATAAAATTATACATAGATTAAAAGTAAATGGATTAAAATTAAACACTTCTGCACAACAAAGAAAACAGTCAACAAAACTAAAAGATGGCATACTGAATGGGAGAAAATATTTGTAAATGATAATTCAGATAAAGGGTTAGTATTCAAAATATATAAAGACTTCATACAACTGAACACCCAAAAGACAAAAATAATCCAATTTAAAAATGGGCAGAAGACATGAATGGATATTTCTCCAAAGAAGACATCAAGATGGCCAACAGACATATGAAAAGATGCTCAACATCATTAATTATCAGAGAAATGCAAATAAAAACCACAGTGAGATACCACCTCAAACCTGTCAGAATGGCTGAAATGAAAAACACAAGGACAACAACTGTTGGCTAGGATGTGGAAGAAAAAGAACCCTTGTGCACCATTGGAGAGAATGTAAACTGATGAGGCCACTGTGGAAAACAGTATGGAAGTTCCTCAAAAAATTAAAAATAGAAATACCATATGTCCAATAATTGCACTATTGAGTATTTCTCAAACAATACAAAAACACCAATTCAAAAAGAAATCTCAAAATCACAATGAGATATCATGTCACATGTATCAGGATGGTTAAAATGAACAATGCAGGAAACAACAGATGTTGGCAAGGATGTGGAGAAAAGAGAACACTCTCACACTGTTGGTGGGAATGCAAACTGGTGCAACCACTCTGGAAAACAGAACGAAGATTCCTCAAAAAGTTAAAAATAGAATTACCATACAACCCAGCAATATTTACCCAAAGGATACAAAAATACTAATTCAAAGGGATACATGCACCTCAATAGCATTATAACAGCATTATCAACAATAACCAAATGGTGGAAAGAGCCCAAATACCCATCAACTTATGAACAGATAAATAAGAAGTCATATACATATATACAGGCACACACACATACACACACCTATATATATGCACATGTGCATATATATGTATATATGTACATGTGAATGAAATATTACTCAGCCATAAAAAAGATGAAATATTGTCATTTGCAACAATGTGGATGGAGCTAGAGAGTATTATGATAAATTAAATAAGTCAGTCAGAGGAAGAGAAATACCATAGGATTTCACTCATATGTGGTGTTTAAGAAACAATACAGATGACATGGTGGGAGAAAAAGAGAAAGACAAACCACAAAATGGGCTTTATCTATAGAGAACAAACTGAGAGTTGCTGGGAGGTGGGCGGGGTGATAAGTTAAATGTGTCATGGGTGTTAGAGAAGACACTTGTTGTGATGAGCACTGGTTATTGTATATAAGTGATGAATCACTAAAATCTACAATGAAACTAACATTACACTGTATATTAACTAACCGGAAATTAAACAAAATCTTGAAACTACAAAGAAAAGATATATGCACCCCTATGTTTACTATGGCATTACTTGTAATAGCCAAATTATGAAAGCAGCCTAAGTGTCCATCAATAGATGAATGGATGAAGAAGATGCAGTATATATGCATAGTCAGCCTTAAAAAGAATGAAATCTTGCCATTTGCAATAATACGGAGGAATCTCGAGTGTAAACTGCTAAGTGATATGTCATTAAGAGAAAGACAAATATCATATGATTTCACTTATATGTGATTTTAAGAAACAAAACAAATAAATGAAGAAATAAAGACAGACCAAAAACCAAACCAAAACAAAAACCAAAAACCAACCAGCCAAACAAACAAAAACTCAGACTCTTAACTATAGAAAACAAACTGGTGGTTACCTGAGGGGAGGTGAGTAGGGAGATGAGTAAAATCAGTGAAGGGGATTAAAAGTACATTTATTGTGATGAGCACTGAATGATATATACAATTGTTGAATCACTATATTGCATACCTGAAATTAGTACAATGCTGTATGTTAATTTTAGTGGAATTAAAATTAAAAATAAAATCAACACCAGAAAAAAAATTATCAATGTAATCTTAAATAGTACTGAATAGCTTCTCATGAAAAATACCAACTTTGTGTCTAACCCATCCTCTCAGCTACCTGAGGCAATATCAATGATATTAAGTAATAAGCTTATTCCTCTTCTTTGATTTATTAAATTCAGACAAATATGATTTAAAAAACTAAATGGATGGAGAAAAATATACCATGTTAACACTAACCAAAAGAAGGCAGGGATAGCTATATTAACTTCAGACAGGAGAGGCTTTAAATTAAGAAAAGTTGTCAGTTATTCTTCTCGAAGATGGGATTGGGAGGGAGACAAACCATAAGTGACTCTTAATCTCACAAAACAAACTGAGGGTTGCTGGGGGGAGGGGGTTTGGGAGAAGGGGGTGGGATTATGGACATTGGGGAGGGTATGTGCTTTGGTGAGTGCTGTGAAGTGTGTAAACCTGGTGATTCACAGACCTGTACCCCTGGGGATAAAAATATATGTTTATAAAAAATAAAAAATTATATTAAAAGAAAAAAAAAAGAAAAGTTGTCAGGAATAAAGAAGGCCATGTCATGATGAAGGGGTCAATTCTCCAAGAAGACATAATAATCCTTAATGTGAATGCACCTAACAACAGAGCATCACATTCTGTGAGGCAAAAACTGATAGGATACAAGGAAAAATATGAATCCACTCTGAAAGCTGGAGACCTCAACATCCCACTATAAGAAATAAATCCAACAGGCAAATATTCAGTAAGGACATAGTTGACCTCAAGAACAACACCAATCAACTGGATATAATTGACATCTACAGACTACTTCAACCAAAGCAGCAGATTAAACAAACTTCTTAAGCTCTTGGGGAACATTCAACACAATAGATCACGTTCTAGTCCATAAAATACACCTTAATCAATTTAAAAATACTGAAGTCATACAATGTCTGCTCTCAGAACACAGCAGGATTAAACCACAAACCAATAAATGAAAGATAATTTGGAGATTAACATCATAATTCTAACGAAACTTGGATCAAATAATAAATTTCAAGACAAAATTTAAAAAAATATTTTGAACTAAATGAAAATGAAAATATAGCTTATCAAAATGTGTGTAATGCTCTTAAAGCAGTGTTTAGAGGATTTTTACTCCAGATTTACTGAGATATAATAGATACATAACATTTGTATGTCTAAGGTATACAATGTAATGCTTTGATACATGCATGAATTGTAAAATGATTACCAAAATAAGGTTAGTTAACACTTCCATCCTCTCACTATTGTGAAGATATTTAAAATTGACTTTTTCAGCAACTTCCAAATATATAATACAGAAATGTTCTACACTTTGTTTCTAGAGGTTTGGCTTTTGTTAGATTCCACATATAAGTGATATCACATATAAGTGATATCATACAGAATATTTCTTTCTCTGATTTATTTCATTGAGCACAATGCCCTCAAGCTCCATTCATGTTGCCACAAATGACAGAAAATATCACATTCCCCTTATCTGATCATCCACTGAGACATATTTTGGTTGTTTCCATGTTTTGTTTTCTGAATACTACTGCAATAAACATTAAGATGCAGACCTCTCTTCAAGACAGTGACTTCATTTCCTTTGGTTACGTACCCAGAAGTGGGATTACTGGATCATATGGTAGATTGCTTGATTGACTGATATTTGTTATTTGAGGACCCACTATCCTCTTTTCCATAGTGACTGTATTGATTTATAATTCCATCAGCAGTGCACAAGCTTTCTCTTTCCTTCACAACCTTGCCAACACTTGTTATCTCATTTGTTTTTAATAACAGTCATTCTAAACAGGTATGAGGTGATATCTCATTGTGGTTTGGATTTGCATTCCATCATGCTTAGCAGTGCTCAACACCTTTTTTATGTACTCATTGGCCTTTTTAAGTCTTCTTTGGAATAATGTCTATTTGAATTCCCTGCCCAGGGGAGCCTGGGTGGTTCAGTGGGTTGGACCTCTGCCTTCTGCTCAGGTCATGGTCTCAGGGTCCTGGGATTGAACCCCCCATCAGGCTCTCTGCTCAGTGGGAAGCCACTTCCCCCTCTTTCTCTCTGCCTACTTGTGCTCTCTTTCTCTGTCAAATAAATAAAATCTTAAAAATGAATGAAAAAATAAATAAATAATAAATTATCTACCCATCTAAAATATCAGATTATTAGTATTTTTGTTATTGAGTTATAGGCATTCCTTATATATTTTGAATATTTAACCACTTATATATGATTTGCAAATATATTCTTTTATTGTTTAGGTTATCTCTTCATTGTGTGTGTGTGTGTGTGTGTGTGTGTGTGTGTGTTTTGTCCTTGTTTTTTTGTTTTGTTTTGTTTTGTTTTGTTTTTTACTGTGCAGAGCTTTACAATTTGATATAGTTCCCTTTAATGTCTTTTTATCTGTTTTTGCTATCATATCCAAGCAAATCATTGCTAAGATAATGTCAAGGAGCTTTTTCTCTATTTTCTTTTAGTAGTTTCATGGTTTCATGGCTTCATGGTTTATTTAAGGTAGGCTTTTTTTGTTTTTAATCAATTTTGAGTTAATTTTTGTGAGTGATATAATCTAAGGGTTCAATTTTATTCTTTTGAATGTGACTATCCTCTTTTCCAAACACTATTTCTTGAAGAGACTATCCTTTTTCCATTGAGTATCCTGGCTCTCTTATCAAATATCATTTGACTATATATACATAGGTGTTTTGGGGGTTCTTTATTTCTGATTTTTATTCTCCATTCTATGAATGTGATGTATCAAGTTTATCAATGTGCGTATGTTGACCCATCCTTGGATCTCAGGGATAAACCTTACTTTATCACATTGTATGATCTTTTAATGTGCTGTTGATTTTGGTTGGCTAGTATTTCATTTGGAATATGTGTGTGTGTGTGTGTGTGTGTGTGTGTGTCCATTAGAGATATAACCTATAGTTCTCTTATTGTGAATTATTTGTCTTTGGTTTCTGGATAATATTTCCTCATAAAAGGAGATGGAGAGTATTCTAGGGGGATAGTCATACCATTGGATGCATATAATAATCAAGAAGAAATATCTAAAATCAATAACCTAAGTTTCTACTTCAGGAAACTAGGTCTTCAGAACTTACTCATCTTATAACTAGAAATTTGAACTATTTGACAAAAAGAGCAAATTAAATCTAAATTAAGCAGAAGAAAAGAAATAATAATAAAAATAATTCAGTCATCAAAGAAATTGAAAACATGGTGGCCATCTGGTGGCTCAGTTGTTTAAGCATCCTACTTTTTTTTTTTTTTTAAGATTTGATTTATTTATTTGACAGACAGATCACAAGTAGGCAGAGAGGCAGAGAGAGAGAGAGGAGGAAGCAGGCTCCCCGCTGAGCAGAGAGCCCAATGTGGGGCTCGATCCTAGGACCCTAGGACCATGACCTGAGCCGAAGGCAGAGGCTTTAACCCACTGAGCCACCCAGGTGTCCCTAAGCATCCTACTTTTGATTTAGGCTCAGGTCATGATTTCAGGGTCCTGAGCTCGAGCCCCAGGTTGGCTCTGTGTTGAGTGCTGTGTGGAGCCTACTTAAGATTTTCTCTCTCCTTCTCCCTCTTTCTCTTCTCTCAAATAAGTAAATAAATCTTAAAAAAAAATTAAAACCGAAAATCAATAGAGAAAATCAAAGAAACCAAAGCTAGTTCTTTGAAAAGATGAATAAAATCAATAAGTTCCCATCCAGGCTTAGGGAAAAGAGAACGAGAGAAATAGGAAATTGAGAGCAAGAAAGAGGGAGAGAAGAAAGGACACAAATTAATATCATCAGAAATGAAAGATATTTCTACAAATCCCATGGATATTAAAATGGTAATAAAGTAATACTATGAACAACAATTGGTCCACCAAATTGAAAGTTATAATCTGCCAAGATTCACACAAGAACAAATAAGCAATGTGAGTAGTTATAGATCTAAAAAATGTAATCAATAATTTTAAATGTTTCAAAACAGAAAGGACAAGGCCCATATATGTTCATTGCTGAAAACTTTCAAGGAAGAAACTATATTAATTTTATACAGTCTTTCAGAGCTTATATAAGCAGGACTCCTAACTCATTCTGTAAGACCAACATTACCCTAAAATCAAAAGCAGACAAAGATATTACAAGAAAAGAAAGCAGCAAATCAGTATCTCTCATGAATAAATGAGCTAAGGAAGAAAGTGATCATATCAATAAATGCAGAAAAAGTTCTTGACAAAATCCAACACCTATTCATGATTTAAAAAAAAAAAACCAACCTGTACCCCTGGGGATAAAAATATATGTTTATAAAAAATAAAAAATTATACTTAAAAATGAAAAAAAAAAAAAAAAAAAAAAAACCAACCAAACAAAAAAACCCCACATACCTCTCAGGAAACTAGTAAGAGAAGAACTTCCTCAACTTAAAATTATCTACCAGGGGCGCCTGGGTGGCTCAGTGGGTTAAAGCCTCTGCCTTTGGCTCAGGTCATGATCTTAGGGTCCTGAGATCAAGCCCCACATCAGGCTTTCTGCTCGGCAGGGAGCCTGCTTCCTCCCTCTTCTCTCTCTACCTGCCTCTCTGCCTACTTGTGATCTCTCTCTGTCAAATAAATAAATAAAATCTTAAAAAAAAATTATCTACCAAAAATCTATCACTAACATCATACTTAATGGTGAGAAACTTTCCCACTAAGATCAAGAACAAGGCAAGATGACTCCTATTACCACTACTCCTAAATGTCATACTAGAATTCCTAACAATGCAATAACATAGGAAAGGAAATAAGATTGGGTAGAAAAATATAAACTGTGTTTGTTCAAAGATGACATGATCATCTGTATAGAAAATCTGAAAGAATCTACAAAAAAATGTGGGATAAATAAGCCATTGTAGCAAAGTTGCAGGAAATGTGGATTATAAAAGCCAATCACTTTCTTAAGTAATAGCAATGAACAAGTTTGAAATTAAACCACAGTATAATTTACATTAACACCTCAAAAATGAAATACTTAGGAATGCTACAAAACTACAATAAATTTATCAAAGAATAACTAAAAAAAATGATATATTCATGGGCAGGAACCTTCAATATTATCAATATGTCCATTCTTTCCCACGTGATCCATAGGTTCGATGTAATACCAATTAAAATTCCAGCAAGTTATTTGGTAAATATTGACAAAATGGTTCAAAGTTTATATGAAGAGGTAAAAGACCCAGAGTAGACAACACAATATTGAAGAAGAAGAGGCCTGACAACCTGATGCCTAGACCTATTGTAAAGCTTCAGTAATTAAGACAGTGTGTATTGGTAAAGAAAAGACAAGTAGATCAATGCAAGAGACTAGAATGCTCAGGAAGAGACCCATCTAACTATACACAGATGATTTTTTTTTAAAGATTCTATTTATTGATTTGACAGACAGAAATCACAACTAGGCAGAGAGGCAAGCTAAGAGAGATGGGGAGGTAGACTCCCCACTGAGCAGAAAGCCCAGCGCGGCTCAACTCCAGCACTCTGGGATCATGACCCGAGATGAAGGCAGAGGCCCGAACCCACTGAGCCACCTAGGAGCCCTCACATATGATCTTTATAAAGGAACAATGACAATACAATGGAAAAAAAGATGTCTTTTCAATAAACAGTGGTGGAAACACTGAACACCCACATGCAACAACAACAACAAAAAAATCTGGACACAGACCTTCCAAGCTTCACTAGAATTAACTAAAAAATGATCTATGGATTATGAATGTAAATGGAAGATGTAAAACAATAAAGCTATTAAATATGACATAGGAGTAAACTGAGATAACCTTGGGTATGGCAATGGCTTTTTGTTACAACCCCCAAAGCCATGATCCATGAAAGAAATAAAGAAGGTGAATTTCACTCAAATTAGAAATTTCAGTTCTGCAAAAAGACAGTATCAAGTAAATGAGAAGGCAAGCTATAGACTAGGAGAAAAGATTTACAAGAAACACATCTGAAAAAGAACTGATACCTAAAATTCATAAGGAACTCTTAAATTTGAACAATAAGAGAATAAGCAAACTGACTAAAAAATGGGCCAAGTCCTTGTAACAGTCACCTCACCAAAGAAGATACACATATGGCAAATAAGCCTACGAAAAAAATGATGAATATCATATATCACCAGAGAAATGCAAAATAAACAACAACAGGTACCACTACACTCCTATTTTGGAAGGCCAAAATCCAGAACTTTGACAACCACAAATGTGTGTAAGGATGTAGAGCAACAGGAACTCATTCACCTATTGTAAAGAATGCTAACTGGTGCAGCCACATTTGAAGTTAGTTTGGCATTTTCTTACAGATTTAAACATACTCCCTAATACCCATTGCAGGGAGCTCTGGGTGTGGTGTGGTGCATAAACAATGAATTTTGGAACATTGAAAAGAAATAAAATAAATTAAATTAAAAAAAAATACTCCTAGCCTATCATCCAGCAATTATGCTCATTGGCATCTATCAAAATGAGCTGAAAACTTATGTCCACAAAAATCCTGTGCACAAATGTTTATAGCAGCCCTATTTATAATTTCCAAAACTTGAAAGCAGCAAATAACCTTCTGTGGGTAAATGGATACATCCCAGACAACAGAACATTACCTGGTGCTTTAAAGAAATGAGCTCTCAAGCCATAACAAGACAAGAAGAAATCTTAAATGCATAATATCAACTAAAAGAAGCAAATTTGAAAAGGTTGCATACAATATGAATCCACCTAACTGACATTCTGGAAAACTATGGAAACAGAAAAGAAAAAAAAGATTAGTGATTGCCAAGGATTGGGAGTGGAAGGGGGAGAATAGGCAGAGCCCAGACAATAATATAACTACTATAGTGACACTACAGTGGTGGATACAGGTTATTATGCATTTGTCAAAATCTATGAAGTGTAAAACAGCAAGGGTGAATTCTAAGGTAAATCATGGATTCTGGATGATAATGGTAATGATAGGTGAGTGTAGGTCCCTGGATTGTAACAAAGGTACTACTCTGGTATAGGATATTGCTAGAAGGGGAGGCTGCCCGGCCAATGGTGCCAGGAGGAACACTCTCTGTACTATCAGCTCAATTTTACTACAAACTTAAAACTGCTCTAAAAATACTCTTAAGATAATAACAGCATAAATTCTTCAACTCCCCATTGATAATGTCAGTAAGGATTTATTTTGAACTGAATAGAAATAAGGAAACTAGGTTGAACAAGACACAATGACTTAAGAATCAGTAACAAAATATTCTTTAAGTTCCTAATATAACAGCAATTTATTTTGTTGTATTAAGTGTATATAGACGATGTCTTTTATCCATTTCATTTCTTAATGTCACATTAACTCTGTCATCATTACGAATCCTATATTAGTCTCATGAAGCTGTTTGCTAAGTAATTTAAAATCTAAATAAAAATAAAAATTTCGCTTGATATGTGCTATAATGAGAAGAGGAAACAAAAATAACCCTCTGGGATAATGAAATGTTTCAGTATGACTAATATCAAATTTAATAATCATGGACTGTGTTAGCATTTAATTGAAATCAAATTTTATTAAGAACTTATTACTAAAAAAAAAAAAAATGAATTAGAGGCACCTGGGTGGCTCAGTGGCTTAAAAAGCCTTTGCCTTCGGCTCAGGTCATGATCCCAGAGTCCTGGGATCGAGCCCCACATCGGGCTCTCTGCTCAGCAGGGAGCCTAATTCCTTCTCTCTCTCTCTGCCTACTTGTGATCTCTGTCAAATAAATAAATAAAATATTTTAAAAAATGAATTAAACTGAGATAAAAATTAATTTATGGGTCAAAAACAGGTGCTGGTAAACCAAGGGATATATTAAGCTCCCTGAGGCCAGAGATGAGAGGTTAGTATGTCCAAGACTGTCCCTGACATTAACTAATGATGTTGCCAGTAAAGCGAGAGATTTCCAAAGCATGGCAAGAGCTTGATCACAGTGGAGGATGCATCATTCTTTGTTCTGCATCATAATTTTTTTCCTCACTTCTTTGACTATTTTTCTGAGATTTCTTTGATATTTATAAGAGAAAATTTTACATATTTCAGAATGTACTCAATATTTTTTTTCCTTTGAAATTATGCTTAGGGCTCAGAAATTTTGAAATTCCTTTGAATTTCTGATTTTTTAAATATATTTAAGTAGTTTTTGTCAGGCATCATTCTGTCTCCATTAGAAACTAAAATGAAAAGATGGAAGGAGAGAATGCTGAATTATAGTTTAACTTGATTCTTATTAGATGAGGAGCTTAGGATAAGATTTGATCGCCATGATTCTTAGTCTGCATCTATCCCAATAACACTGATAGAAATTTTGGGGGGATCTTATGAGGTAGCAGATGTGAAAGACTGAGACAAGAGATCTATACAATGTGTCCACTATCAGTTTCAGAAGCAAGTCTCCTTTCCTTCTTCTTTTCCTCCATTCTGTCTCCTAGGAAATGTCTATGCACAATGGAGTAAAATGCAATATAAAAGGGAGTTCACCATCTATTGAAAGTAAAAGAGCATAGACATCAGTTTAAACAATAGAATTTATGTATTTGTTTTACTTAAACATACAAAATACCATTTTATTTGGGCATTCATTAATAGGAGGGATCTTTTATGTAAAATCTAATGTTCCAGGAATGAGATATATCTATAAACAAAATGCATTTTAAATAAATGTATCACTTTTAAGATATTTAGATAACACCACATTTCTCAAACCTATATTTTTCCACTTAAATTAAAAATCTCTAGAGAGGTCATTATGCCACCACTGCCATAGGTCCTTATCAACTTCATCTTCTTCACTGAACAAACAGAAGAAATTGTTCATATCTATGTTGTATACATGTATGTTTGTGTGTGTGTGGTATCTATGACGAGAATATTCCGAAAGTATTAAAATGATAACAGAAGTCTTCCTATCTCTCATCAGCTTACTAAGCACTTTTTAATTAAAAGAGAAATAAGTATATTATGAAAATTATATGGCAAATAACCACTCTGCAAAACAATAGTGAGAAGATACACTTTTTTTTTTCTTAAGACTTCATTTATTTAATGTGACAGAGAAAGAGAGAGCACAAGTAGGCAGAGAGGTAGGCAGAGGGAGAGGGAGAAGCAGGCTCCATGCTGAGCAAGAAGCCAATGCAAGGCTCAATGTGGGGCTCAATCCCAGAACCCTGGGATCATGACCTGGGCCAAAGGCAGAAGCTTAACCAACTGAACCACCCAAGCACTCTCACATTCTTTCCATATCTAGTCAGTTATAAAGTTACAGGTAGAAATTGAAACTGAATGTCTTCTTGGCCAAAGACACATGAAAAAGTGCTCCATATCACTCGGCATCAGGGAAATACAAATCAAAACCACAATGAGATATCACCTCACACCAGTCAGAATGGCTAAAATCAACAAGTCAGGAAATGACAGATGCTGGCGAGGATGCGGAGAAAGGGGAACCCTCCTACACTGTTGGTGGGAATGCAAGCTGGTGCAGCCACTCTGGAAAACAGCATGGAGGTTCCTCAAAATGTTGAAAATAGAACTGCCCTATGACCCAGCAATTGCACTATTGGGTATTTACCCTAAAGATACAAACATAGTGATCCAAAGGGGCACATGCACCCGAATGTTTATAGCAGCAATGTCCACAATAGCCAAACTATGGAAAGAACCTAGATGTCCATCAACAGATGAATGGATCAAGAAGATGTGGTATATATACACAATGGAATACTATGCAGCCATCAAAAGAAATGAAATCTTGCCATTTGCGACAACATGGATGGAACTAGAGCGTATCATGCTTAGCGAAATAAGTCAAGCAGAGAAAGACAACTATCATATGATCTCCCTGATATGAGGAAGTGGTGATGCAACATGGGGGCTTAAGTGGGTACGAGAAGAATAAATGAAACAAGATGGGATTGGGAGGGAGACAAACCATAAGTGACTCTTAATCTCACAAAACAAACTGAGGGTTGCTGGGGGGAGGGGGTTTGGAAGAAGGGGGTGGGATTATGGACATTGGGGAGGGTATGTGCTTTGGTGAGTGCTGTGAAGTGTGTAAACCTGGTGATTCACAGACCTGTACCCCTGGGGATAAAAATATATGTTTATAAAAAATAAAAAATTAATTAAAAAAAAAAGAAATTGAAACTGAAACTTAGTCTCTTTTGCTTTTAAATTAACTTTATCCTTGAAAGATGCTATGATAAATGGAAACTATAGAATTTTAATTTACAAATAATAGTTGAATTTAAGATTGTGGGTAGTCATTAGTTTTCAGACACAGTAGTAAGACAGGAATGTCTTTATCTCAGTTAAATGAGTGCTCCTACCCCCCATTTTTAAAAATCTTTAACTGATCCTTGTCATATTTTGAAATGTTAGCAATATAGTTTGAATTCAATTTCTGCAATTGAAAAGTAAGAAAATTCAGTAGAAAGTTTTAGGTGAATTATTCTATGATTGTCTTTGCAGCTCATCTCAATTTTAAATATTTGAATAATTCCTATGACTGAAGAAGCGCGATCAGTGCAAACGATATAAATAACCATTAGGGGAACATAGTTGATTGACAGCTATTCCCCAAAATGTTCAAAGTAAAAGGCAGCTATTATCAACAAAATTATTGAGTATAATAACTTGAGGGGTGCAGTATAGTCTAAATCAATGCATTTCAACATGCACAAGAATGATTTTTATAAAACTTGCCATTTAAATTGTCATGAGCTGGAAATAAAAAAAATAAACAGAGCTAAAAGCATATTTGATTTGTATTATATAATCTGGATGATGAGTAAAAGTAAACAAGGGAAGACACTTGAGCCATTTTTTTTCCTCAATACATTTTTTAATGGTATAACTGAGTTTTGGGAATCTAACTCCATTTTGTATTCCACAGATAAATTAAGCCTTGAAGAAGTGTATATACAATGACAAAACAAGGAAAGAACACAACAAATAAAAAAGTCACTGCATTTCTAATATTTTTGTTTCTTTCCTTGTTTTGCTCTACGTGTGTGTGCATGTGTATGTGTTTTACTTTGGGCAAGAATTTAATTTAGTTAACCACAACTACTGTCACGGGATTCTACTGTTATAACAACATGAAAGCTATCAGAGGAACAATACAGAGAGTTATTGAAGGACTATAGAAGAACATAACTGATTAGCCAGAAGACCTAAACAGTTCTTGTTTAATTCTTTTAATAAATAGTTCTGTCTAAAACACATTTTACATACCAGGTCTTGGACTGGGCACTGTTTAAGTAACTGAGAATACTATAAAAATCCTGCTTTGAGGAAATGACTATCTAGTTTTGGGAAAGAAATGATTAAATGAAGTTTTATAATTCATATTGATGGATACCTGATCAATCCAAATTTACATTAGAAGCAATTTTTATTTTAATAAACAAGAGGACTTCAAGATAAATATTTTCCACATTCTTTAATCATACTTAGATAAAATAGGGCCAGTACTTTAAAAGATATAAGTAGATTGTGAGGTAGACAAGAAATGACTATATCTCCATACACATTTACCTTAATCTGAATCTGAAGGTCATCACTAATAATAATTAATTTATCATAAAGCTCACTATATTGTGAAAGGCCTACCACCTTTGTGGTATATTCTAGTGTTATATGCTTCATACTGAAGAAAAAGAACATGCTGTTTTAGGATATACACATACTAACCCTCATATGAATACACATCATTAATATTTGTATAGCAGTTCAAGAATCCTGGGTTGTCAATAAAACAATCCTAATGTAAGCTTTCCTCTACAAAATGATTGTAGCACTGCCTGGAACTTCAGTGTTTAAACATATTTTTCAAGCATGGTCAAGTTAACTTCTAAAATAGGTAAATATATGACTACTAACATTTTGTTGGTAATTTACAAGCAATGCGATATTTAATGGTTCTGAAGCAAGTCTGCAGCAAATTTGCAAATCCCAATCCCATAACAGCATTAGCAGGTAAGACTGTGAGTCATTTAACCCAAATTAATATTGCTTGTTTTCAAGGGTAACCGACAGTTATTTAAGTGCAGTTAAATTATAGTAAACATTTAGACCTCTGACCAAGGAAGAAAGACCCAGCAGAAAGAAAACAACAAAAACACCAATGCTACTTTACTCATTATTGCTAACCTTCCCTTACCAAAATGTAGGAATATTTTTTGATCAATTAGAATTTTTTCCATGAATTAGTGTTCTATTTCCGAACCTGTTATATCTATCTATCTATCTGTCTAACATCATCTATCTATCCATCCATCCTGTTTATACTATTAGGTTTCCTTACTTTTCCAATTTTAAATTTTTCTCAGGCTTTTCCATTTTTTGCTATGATATTTTAGTAGTACCTATAGCATCTTTTAAAAGCTTTTTTTAAATAGATTCATCTCACTTAATATTTTCTAGAGTTTACTCTGCTATTTTTTTACTTTAATACATACATGAGTAAAATTGATGAGCAATCTCACTAGCTGACCATATATGCATTATGCATTCATATTTAACCGTTAATCTAACAATTTAATTCACTTTCTCCTTAAAACTAGTTTTTATTTTAAGATTTATTTATTCATTTTTTTGGCAGAGGCAAAGAGAGAGAGAATCAAGCATGAGGAGGGGGAGGGGCAGAGGAAGAGAGAGGAGTAGGTTCTCTGCTCAGCAGGAACCCTGATGTGGGGCTGGATCCCAGCATCTAGGGATCATGACCTGAGGCAGCTACTTAACCGACTGAGCCATTCAGGCACCTCTAGACTAGTTTTCATAAGACTGATTAACTACTGTTACTCTTCCACAGAAAAATGTTCAGTAGGGAACAAGCACAGTATAGATCATTCATTTCACAGGTGAGGACATCTAAGTCCAGAAAGGTTAATGTCTTGTTAAGGTATCAATACTCACTCAATCCCTGAGTACAATATCTGTTCAAGTTTATTTTTAATATGTCTTTTTCCCCCTCATTAACCCATTGATTTCACAAAAGTCCAAATGGAGGTTGTCCTACTTCTACTTTTGTAAAACAGATAAGGTCACGTGGTTGTTAGACATTAACTGATGTTTCTGAAACCTGTTTCTCTTTCTTCTGTGTATATACCAAGCTTTATTTCCCAGCCTCCCTTTAAGTGAGCTACAGCCAAATGGCCAAAACTGGACAATGTGATGTGCTGTGCCACTTTCAGTTTGGCTCATTAGAATCTCCCAGCAGTGATCATTCTTTCTCCATTCATTGACTGAATGGAGAGAACTTAGGGCATCTGATATAGATCAAGGGTCTCTGAATTACAACATGAAGCAGAGTCCATCTAAACCTAGAATGCATATGGACTATAATAGGTACAAGAAATAATATATTATTGTGTTACATCACAACTGATTTGGGATTTCTTTTTTGTCATTATAGAAAGTAGCATACTTGAGTAATAAATCTGTATTGATAATACACATTAGTTTGGATTTTTGCCCTTGGTGATTTTTAGGAGAGGGTTTTGTCAAAACTTTCACTGAAGTATACATTAATGAATTTGCTATCTTCATTCAAAAATAGTGAATATTCTAATACACAATGGGTGACAGAAATGTGAAATTGTATGTAATATATTCTCAAATTTTCATAATTAATTTTTATGCTTTGGGCAGACAAATTAGTGACAAATTTTGTCACTGCTTTGTTGTATGACTATAGTCAAGCAATAACACAAATATAACACAAAATAACACAAAATATTTAGTTAATGCCGTGAAATCCTTTTAGCTTAACATGTTCGGTAGCTTTGTTGTCTTTTTATTTTGTCTATGCTATTGTATAAATGATTAAAATAAAATAAAATAAGAATGATTAAAATAAAGTACTAAATATATATGTATTTTTCTATAGATCTTATGTTTAGGTTTCTATACTAGATCTTATGTTTAGGTTTCTATACGTTTCAACTACTGTATCCTTTGTCAGGAAAAAAAAAAAACATGATAGAAAGAAAGAATCTTATAAGATATAAATACTGGGAAATGATTATTAATTTTATAACTTTAAATTAATTCATTGATTATTCAAATTTCCTTTATGAAAATTAACTCAGGATTTCCTTATGAGTCATCTATGTATACAGGATATTCTTTTTTTAATCTTTTCATAAAATATTTCATGAAGAGAACTGTTCCTGTGTTACAACAGATATTATTTGAATTTCTGATATTGGTTGTAGTAGCAATAAAGTTTTGTAGTAGCAATTTTGTAGTAGCAATTAAGGTTGTAGTAGCAATTGGTTGTAGCAATTAAGAATTTATTTATAGATATAAAAAGAAATTTCTTATGGATGTGAGTACAAAATACATGTGGCCTTTTTTGTTTGTAACTAAGAAAAATGAAAAATATTTGTTTTTCATTCAGAATTAGATAGCAGTCAAATTATCCTGGATTTAGCAAAACTTTGAAAGGCAAGTTATGATCATTCATCACATGGAGAAGGTCTGAAGCCTCTTTAAAAAGTATTTGGTCTGTTGAAAGACAAAAGGTTCTATCTTATAGAAATATAATGGAATCATTTGTATATCATTTGGCTGAAGATATCCAGGGTGAAGGCAATTTATGTTTGTCCTTGAACATTCTGGGTAAGCAAAAAATAAATATGTTTCAAGAGGATTATAACCTTATTGGTGAATTCACTTATATGTAAGTAAGTTGTTTCTGCTCCTGTTTCTGATGTACATACATGGTTGTAGTCCAGCGAGCTGAAAAATATGATAGACTTGGGACTTAAATGGCCTAAGCAGTCTTGCCATCTTGAATCACTAAATTCTGAAACTAATATTACACTGTACGTAAACTGACTGGAACTTAAAGAGAAGTTTGAAAAAGAAGAAGAAATATTATCATTTCTTATTTCTCTAATAAGAAAAAGAATACCTGCCATTTTGCCTACCTTCAAACAGGTTTTCTCTACTATCCTTTCCAACAAAATATTGCCTCTTTCCTACACCCATAAGTTTTTTTTTAATAAAAGGAAATTAAAAAAAAAAAACTTTAGTTGTTTATTTGTTATTACAAAATCTATGGTTTATAACTTGATCTCATAATTTTTTTAAAGATTTTATTTACTTATTTGAGAGAGAGAGATCACAAGTAGGCAGAGGCAGGCAGAGAGAGGAGGAAGCAGGCTCCCTGCTGAGCAGAGATCCCGATGTGAGGCTTGATCCCAGAACCCTGAGATCATGACCTGAGCTGAAGGCAGAGGCTTAACTCACTGAGCCACCCAGGCACCCCCTGATCTTGTAATTTTTTGAAGTATATCAGCAGGTAAGAAAGTTAGTGTCAGTAACACACGCAATGAAAGGGAGATTGTAGTTGATATGGTTCTGAATAATATAAAATTTTCAAAGTAATATAAAATTTTCAAAGTAATACATCTCCATTTTTGTCCCTCTTTGCTGTCTGTGTCAGCAAATGGAAATGAATCCATCTATATAACATATTTATAATCAGTTCCAACGATCTCTGTTAAGGTATAAAACAACAGAAGTTCAGGGGCACCTGGGTAGCCTGGTTGATTATAGATATGTGTCACTTGATTTTGGCTCAGGTCATGATCTCACGGTCCTGAGATCAAGACCCGCACTGGGCTCTGCACTGAGCATGGAACATGCCTAGAATTTTCTCTCTCCCTTTCCCTCTGCCCCTCCCCTCTGCACACACATTCCCTTGTTCTCTCTCTCTAAAAAATAAAAATATAAATAAAATAATAAACCAAGGAGGCTCACATGCCACTACTTGCCTGATTGGCACTTAATAGATGCACTTTATTAAGCTATGGGTTGATGGCATATTAAAGGTTAGATGTAAGATGAGGTCAAACATCACAAATTCAGTTTGAATGAGCCTTAGAATAAATCTTATTTCCCTATTAACTAACAATATGAAACAAATCTTCTTAAGAAAAATGTATCTATTCTTTTATTTCTAGGATCATTTGGCATAAATTAAGAAAAAGATGTATGGAAATACTTTGGAACCAGTAAAATGATTTATAAAAATCAGTTATTCAAAATCATAGAAAGACTTATATTAGAATAAATAATATCCATCTGTGTCCCTCATTTTTTTTCTGTCACTTTCCTTCAGTTGAACAATAAAATTATATGCTGTGTCTTTAAGTGCAAAGCAACTATTTACAAGTAGGGCCACTGATAATGTTGAGTCCATAGATAAAGTAACTAGAGTTGCCTGAGCTTCTTCCATTATAATCTGACATTCTTGAGTAATGGGTATTAAGGAGAGCATTTGTTGTGATAAGCACTGGGTGTTGTATATAACTGATGAATCACTGGATCCTACATATGAAACCAATATTAAACTGTGTATTAACTAACTAGTATTTAAATAAAAACTTGGAAGATAAAATTTAGGGACAAGAGAAGGAAAAAAAATTGACATACTTATCAGTTTAAAATACTGTGGTTTTCTAATCACTTTAATCAGTTTGATTTTTTTCTTCATTAATTATGATTCTTTCCATATTTGTATTTTTAGTTCTCAATACTTCCCTGCAGCTTATAAAGTATTTATTTACTCTTTATTTATTCTGTTTTGATCTTATTTGTTTTATTTGATCAAAAATTTCCCTGTTTAATTCATTCATTATTTTTTATGCCATTCTTGAGGAATTTACTCCTTATTTTAGAATTTTATTTCCTTAGTTTTGTAATTGTTCTTTTACACATCCAGAATTGGATTAAGAGATTTCAGAAAGTTCTTTTCTTTTCTTTAGAGACAAAACATTTTTCTATTTGCAGAAATATCAGGGCAAAGTGGAGAAAAGACACTATGCTTGCTAGAGAAGTAGTCTGGTGTAATAATATCAGTAATGCAAAAAGATGGTTCACATATCATTTCAAATCTCTACTTCTCCACTTACTCAAATTATTAGCTCTTAATTTGTAGTAAGTACTTGATCTCTCATAAATGGAATAATCTCTCATAACTAAATGTGGATAATACCCTCAACTTGATGTTTTGAATTTTAGGCAAAATCACACTTAGCAGCCATATAATTAGAAATCAATAAATTATAGATGCATTATCAGTTACTTTGGTGAAACTTTGAAAAAATAAATTATACCATCTTTGGGCTACTCATATTCTGACTGAATTGGCAAAATACTAATGTTGCACAACTCATTCAGTCAGGGAGGGATTCCATTATATCCAACTTTTAAAGTATGACTTTAAGTAATGTTGCAAAAATCTGAGTGTGTCCTGATGATTAAAAACCTTTTTATGCCCAGCAGGAAGAAAAAAGGTGTGTAGTGTTTTCTCTTATTTACCTCATAAATGCCTGCTACTTCCTTTCACAAGTCAAGGCTTAAACAAGATTAATCTTTCCCTTCAACATGAGTTTCTGCCATCAGAGAAGCCCGTTTGAATGACCCACTTTAACTGGCAGTATAACTTCAATTTTCCTTGACTCCCTCATATTTGAAAGTTTTACTTCTAGTCCACATTAGCTATCCATGTTCATGGGTGCATCTTGGATTTTGTTTTTCTGATATATGCTTGTTCTCCAATATCTCACATTTCAATATCCTATGATTATAAATTGCTTTTATTTCAATCACTTTATTATTTGAACAACTACCAGCTTAGACTTTAATTTGACCACCAATAACCTTCTCATTTTCTACTAACTTTTCACCTTCAACCTGCTTTCATTTGCAATGGCAGCTCTATTGAAGCTGGATGTTCATTTAGTTACGTGGGAATAAAAATTACTGGTCATATTACTTTAGTTATTAACATAATTCAAGATCCATTCATTTGCCATTACATTATACTTCTATTAGCCCAGTTTAAAAAAAAAAAAAGGACAAAATTTTTAAGTTTATTTAACATTTTGTAAATGTTTCATTTCATACTTCTTACTATAGAACAGCACCCCATCAATATCCTAGAGGAGAACACAGTCATCAACCTCTGTGACTTTGGTCACAGAAACTGCTTGCTAGATATGCTTTTAAGGGCAAGAGAAACAAAGGCAAGAATGAACTATTAGGACTTGATCCAGATAAAAAAACTTTTGCACAACAAAGGAAACAGTTAACAGAACAGAAAGACAAAGGGCAGAATGTAAGAAGATATTTGTAAACATCTTATCAGATAAAGGGCTAGTCTCCAAAATCTATAAAGAACTTAACAAATTTAATACCCAAAGAACTAATAATCTAATCAAGAAATGGGCAGAAGACATAAATAGACACTTCTACAAAGACGACATACAAATGGCCAACAGACATGAAAAAAAATGCTCAACATCACTCAGCATCAGGGAAATAATACAACTCAAAACCACAATGAAATACTACCTCACAACAGTCATAATTAAAATTAACAAGTCAGACGAGATCAGGCGCGTTCAGGGTGGTAAAAAAAGAAGTGCTTGGAAAGCCAAAAAAAAAAAAAAAAAATTTAAGAAGTCAGGAAATGACAGATATGGGAAAGGATGTAGAGAAAGGGAGCTCCATTACACTGTTGGTGGGAATGCAAACTAGTATAGCCACTTTGGAAAACAGTATAGTGGTGACTTAAAAAGTTGAAAATAGAGTTACCCTATAACCTAGCAATGGCACTACTAGGTATATACCCCAAAGATACAAATGTATTGGTCCAAATGGGCACCTGCACCCCAATGTTTATAACAGCAATGTCCACAATCTCCAAACTATGGAAAGAGTCCAGATGTCCATCAACAGATGAATGGATAAGAAGATGTGTGTGTGTCACACACACAATGGAATACTACTCAGTCATCAAAAATGAAATGTTGCCATTTGTAACAATGTAGATGGAACTATAGAGTATTATGCTAAGGGAAATGTCAATCAGAGAAAAACAATTATGTGATTTCACTCATTGGAATTTAAGAAACAAAACAGAAGATAATAAAGGAAGAGAGGAAAAAAACAATACAAGATGAAATCAGAGAGGGAGGAGCGCCTGGGTGGCTCAGTGGATTAAGCCGCTGCCTTCAGCTCAGGTCAAGATCTCAGGGTTCTGGGATCGAGCCCCACATTGGGCTCTCTGCTCGGCGGGGAGCCTGCTTCCCCCTTTCTCTCTGCCTGACTCTCTGCCTGCTTGTGATCTCTCTCTCTGTCAAATAAATAAATAAAATCTTTAAAAAAAAAAAAAAGAAATCAGAGAGGGAGACAAACTGTAAGAGACTCTCTATTTTTCTTTTTTTTTATTTATTTGACAAAGAGAGAGAGAGAGAGAGAGAAAGAGAGAGCGCACAAGTAGGCAGAGAGGCAGGAAGTGGGAGAGAGAGAAACAGGCTCTCTGCCAAGCAGAGAGCCTGATGCGGAACTTGATTCCAGGACCCTGGGATCATGACCTGAGCTGAAGGCAGATATTTAACAATTGAGCCACCCAGGTGCCCCAGAGACTCTTAATCATAGGAAACAAACTGAAGGTAGCTAGAGGGGGGAGTGAGAGGATGTGGTAACTGGGTTTTGGACATTAAGGAGGGCACATGATGTAATGAGCACTGGGTGTTATGTAAGACTGATGAATCACTGACCTCTACCTCTGAAATCAATAATACATTATATGTTAATTAACTGAATTTAAATTTTAAAAAATGATAAAAAAAGAACACCACCAAAGTTTCATCTTTGCCACTGAGATTTTAGTCCTACCTCTCTCAAAATATATAAACCATGTAGAATTCTATAGGCTTAAATATATATTGAATATATCTATGCACATATTCTCCAAAGCTTTTCAAATTTGAGGACTTAACTCTGAATCACTTGCAAGTACTTACTATAAACTCTTAATAATTTGCATATCACACTCTAAGTTTATTTGCTAACTTTTACAAATGTGACATGTCATTATTTATATGTAGAAAATTAAAATGCTTTGAGTATCATGATTTCTCAGTCTATCATTCCAATAAATTAACAATAAAAAAAGAATATAGCAAGTAAAAATTCTTTAGGTTTCCTTTTGAAAAAATATGCCAGGCATTGCATAATATTTCATAGCAATATTTTATGCTTTACTTAAATATTTACTAAAAGTATTATTCATATATTTAAGTACATATTGTAAAAATATTTTCCACAATATTGTACTCTTATGCTGTAAATATTCATATCTTCTTGCAATAAATAAAGAAAAACTATTTTTTGTATGACATAAGTCTGTGTTTTGCCACCATAGCTCAAATTTCTGTTTTAACACTTAGTCATACAGTAAAAAAGATTGATGAAATCCCAGTACAGCCATTTACCATCTGGTTAAACAAATACACTTAAAGATACTTCTGCAATTGTGATCAAGTGATAGCAGATCTAAGAGCAGACAGAGCTTGGACTCTAAAATGATGATTGTACAGCTGTAGTTGGCATCATTAGAGACCAATAAAATCTTTATGTTCCGTTTGAATGGCAAGGACCTTTATCAAAGAGAACTCGAATGGCTAAATAACAAAGAAATGATCCACTTAGCTGTTGTTTTAAATTTAAGATAGATAATGGAACTTCTAAGTCATAATTAGCTCTTAACATTGGAAAGATTGTTTTCAAGTTCTATATTCCATTCTGATATTTTAAACTTGTCATCTTACTATAATTCTTTGATTATGGTTTTGCTTCATTTTTCTAATGTTGTCAATGTAAGCTAAAGCCATCACATAATCCTTAACAGCCAAACTGCTGAAATTACCAGAATGCTTTCATAATATTTCCAATTAAATAATACAATAGAGAAAGAAAACCCCAAATGTCTTTGCCTAGTAAAAAAAAAAATAAGCAGATACACACTTTTGTTTTCTTATCAGGTAATTCAAAGCTGTTTCTGAACACTGAATATTTACTGGGTTCTCTGTTAACAGGATAATTCCTGAGAAGCTATATAAGGTCTATTAAAACAGAAAAAATGAGCACAGCATACTGCTGGCTGATTTACAGTACGAACAGTAATCCCTTAGAAATCACACTTAAGAATTTCTGGTGCTCTAAATTGACATCAGCAATTTTTATTAATTGGTAGTTTTTCTTTCTCTAAAGATTCAATAATACAGGTGCCTAAATATTTTAATGATGTTCCAGACTGGAGGGTAAAACCAACTTTTTACTCCCACAAGCTTGTTAGTCAGAATTTCCTAGGGAATGCCTGCAGAGCTTAAATTCTATCCATTGTAGAAAAACAGGTATGTTTTTCTATGTAGGCTGTACTATAACCTTAATGAAGTCAGAGGCTAGTATATGTTCTCAGTTATAAAATTTTACACGAAGAGGATATTACTAATCTGACTCAAAGTTATGTCCACAGATGTGGAAATTTAAGTCTGAGATGAGTGTTCGGATAAAATTACACAGTAGGAGGTAGAGCATGGATTAATGTCAGGCATCCCTGACTCCAGAGTTCCAGTTCCTCTCCATTACATTATCAAATATTAGCTCTGACTTTAGAAAAGTCAGAATTCTTCTTAGTCCATGTTCTTCTTATCACTGGACCTCTATCAGTGTCCATTTTAGTGTAGTATTTGGGCAATTCACACACACACACACACACACACACACACACAAACATTTCTTGGTCATTTCTGTGTGTCTGCCTATGGGCAAAGATGCATATGCTTTTTCACAATATACTTATGAGGCATGCATGCACACACATTAATTTATGTGATGCATATTTATACTATATCCCATGTTGTATAGGAAGCTTCTCTAAGACAGGAAATTATTTTCTTTAAGAACGTGCACATTATTTAGTAAAGCTCTCTTGGCTATATCAGTACTTGCCATAAATAAATCAATGCTTAGAGAAATCAATCATAATGATAGCTTGCATGTACAGGGTACTTACTATGTGACAAGGGCTGTGATTTGTGAGCTCCACTCTTAGAGAGTGTTCAGCCAACACAACAACTGTGTGGGATAAGTATTGGTATCTCCATTTTCCAGACAAGAAAAGTCTGAGTTGAATGTTGGTAAACTTGCCCAAGATCTCAGAGCTAAGAAGGAACAGGAGCACAGCCACCAGGTGTGATCAGACTCCAGCGTCCTTTCTTCTATCCACTTAGCTCCCCTGAATTCCATTATAACATTTCAATATTGTATATTAGAAAAGTCCTTTCTCCAGTGCTTAGGTGGTGCAGTCCGGTGAGCATCCGACATTTTTTTTTGGCTCAGGTCATGATCTCATGGTAGTGAGATAGAGCTCCCCTTGGGGCTCTGGGCTCAGCATAGAGTCTGCTTGAGATTTTCTTTCTCCCTCTCTCTGCCTCTCCTCCTGTACTCTCTTTCTAAAATAAATAAACAAATCTTAAAAACAAACAAAACAAAAAACAAAACAACAACAACAAAAAAAAAAACAAACAAAAAACAGGAGCACCTGGGTGGCTCAGTGGGTTAAGCCTCTGCCTCTAGCTAAAGTCATGATCCCAGGGTCCTGGGATAGAGCCCCGTATCTGGCTCTCTGTTCAGCAGGGAGCCTGCTTCTCTCTCTCTCTCTCTCTCTCTGCCTGCCTCTCTGCCTAGTTGTAATCTGTCTGTCAAATAAATAAACTCTTAAAATCCAAAAAAGTCCTTTTTTCTGCATAAATTAGAAAAAAATCTATTGCTACAGTTCTTTCTACCTCTCAAAGAAGCATTAATAAAAAAAAAAACAAACTATCATGTGTCATGTTCTTTTATTTGGAACAAGTTTAAAGTGAGATTTATGATTCCCATTTAATTGAGGAGCTCAATTAAGTTGCAAGACTCCACACTGTTAATAAGCAGCAAGGACAGAAAGTGAACCCAATCTTCTGAGTTTAAGTCCCGAGCTATCTTAAATAGAGAAATGTGAAGTTAAATTTATACAGTTTTTGGAGTTGCCTGAGACGCCATCTAAAGCAGGTGTAACTGTGATGCTATCTATGATATATCAGAGCAGAAATACAGCAAAGAACAAAAAAGAAAATAATGACATTAATTATTTTAATTTGCTTTACGGTGTGCTTAACTTTATGCCAGCTACTATAATAAAGGTGTTTACACGTTTTGTCATTTAGTCCTCACTACAGACTATTAGAATTATTTTTACATGGCACAATATTTTTGCTTGTCTTAGTCATTGACCAGAGGACCACTGGCTTCTAAGTGTCAGTGGTGGGTCTTAGAGCAAGTATCCTGGAATCCAGAGCTTGCATTTTCTGGTGAGTAACAAACAAAAATACAGAGGAACACATCTACTGCTTTTCTTCCTATATTATTTTCCCTTAGATATCTGATAATATTTTACTTTCTCACTGACACAGAACTGCCACCTGCATCACAAAAGAGTAATCACAAAAGCATTTTCCCCCTCCATCTATATAGTCATGGAAATACACAGTTGATACATAGTATCAGTATGTGTCTAGATAATCATTAAATATCAGTTTAGACAATATTTTTGATATATTATAATGATCTCTGAATTCAATAATAATGCTAAACTCTCAAAGATACTGCTAATAATAATATAGACATCTTCATTGTTTTGCTACTTGAACTATTTCATTCTTTGATGATAAAAATGATACAAGTTAGACTGAAACAAACAAAATTGTTTTGTAGGTGAAAATGGTAAATATAAGCAATTTCTTAGGCTTAGAACTGATAATATTATTTCCTAAAGTGTATAACTGATAATATTATTTCCTAAAGTGTATCATGTAGTACTTTCCTAATTGACCTCCACTAATATGTTAATGTTTTATGAAAGTTTTAATTTAAATGCTGGAGAGGTGTTTCCCACCCCACTGCCCACATACCCAAATTAGTGTTAAAGCAGTTTAATGCAACTGATAAAACTAAAATCTTTGGTTTTGCTTTATATCATATTAAGAATTGGTTTTCTTTTCACAATAAATATTAATAATTATATATAATGGAGTTTTCATCTAATAATGCTGCAGCTGCATAAAAGGTGATAAACATGAGACTTCCAAAATCTTAAACCTGAAAAAATACTAATTTCTTTCCTAATTAGATAATCAGGGGCGGTGCCTGGGTGGCTCAGTGGTTTAAAGCCTCTGCCTTCGGTTCAGGTCATGATCCCAGGGTCCTGGGATCCGGCCCCACTTCAGGCTTTCTGTTTCATGGGGATCCTGCTTCCTTCTCTCTCTCTGCCTGCCTCTCTGCCTATTTGTAATTTCTGTCTGTCAAATAAATAAATAAAATCTTTAATTAGATAATCAGGCATCTACATAATTCCATATTTTTTAAATTCCCTTAAGACTTTTTGGATGATAGAGATTTTATTGTGCTATATTTATATTCCACATGTTTAATTCCAGTGTGAAAACATCAATCAATTGTACACTCTGAAATGTATTAGTTACTTTTCCTTAGGTGTTAAGGATCCCATTGGCATGTGGAATCATATATATATATACATACACACATATATATTTATATGAAATAAACTTTTTAAAATAGTAAATATATGTTAAAATTAAATATCTGTAAAAAAAAGGAAAACATCAAACATTAGGATCCAACTGGGTTATACTCTGTGAAATCATATTATTGGAGGAATCAGTTATATATTTCATTCAATTTATTTGTAATAGGTAACTGGGGGAATACTAAGTAATATATATTCAAATGGCATATATATATATATTTAAAAGTAAGTCATTCATTCTTTTGGTGTATATTCACCGTGTAACTAAGGTTCCTAAGTTTTTTGTGGTCAGATTCCTATAACTTATAGTGAAAAGCTGTTGTTAGTGTTGTTTTAATTAATAGGCTAAATATTTAGAAAAGTTGATGTCTACAGAGAAATTTCATAGTGCAAAGAGATCCTTTTACTCACCAGCTCCTATATTTTTTTCTATTATTAACATCTGGCCTTATTTTAGTGTATCTGTTACAAATAATGAACTGATAATGACACTTTATTGTTAACCAAAATCTAAAATTTACATTAAGGTTCACTATTTGTGAACCTTATAACAGTAGGGTACATTTCTGGCTGGTCTACGGGTTTTGGTGAATGCATAATGTAATCTCTAAAAATCCCCTTGGTTCCCCCCATTTATTCCTCCTTTCATCTCTATGTATTTGACAAACACTAATCTTTTTAGTGTCTCAATAGTTTTGCCTTTTTCAGAATGTCATATGGCTGGAAACACACAGTATGTAGCTTTTTAACTTAACAATGTGCATTTAAGGTTCCATCAAGCCTTTTTGTGGCTTGATAGTTCATTTAATTTATGTGTATATATAAATATACATTATTTATATGCATATATCATATATATTCATTGTATTTTATCGATATTATAGTATTCATGTTAAATGTATATATAATATATAAACATGTTATATAGTATAGAATATTATCATTTGTATAATTAAAATACATGAAACAAATATAAGTATTATATATTAAAATTTTGATCCATATCTTATATTCATATTTATATTATATATGCATATATGCATTTATCATTAAGATATGATACTCTATCCATTCACCCATTAAAAGATATCTTGATTACTTCCAGTTTGAGGCAACTGTGAATAAAGCTGCTATAAATATTTGTGTGCAGCATTTGTTGCATTTGTGGACTTAAGTTTTCACCTCAAGTGGACAAATACCTAGATCATATGGTAGAGCATGTTTGGTTTTATAAGAAACTGCCAAACTGTCAACTATTTGTGGTCAGAGAGTTTGAAATGTTGAAGCACTGGATATTATTGTAACAGTAGGGTACATTTCTGGCTGGTCTACATTTATGTTTTTAAAACCTGCATCTGTCAACCCAAAGTATGCTTTCTTATTTTTTTAGATCATATAATAGTTCTCAGGAGACTTTCAACAATTATTAAGATGTGTTTAAATTTTGAACATTCAGAGTGCGAATCTACAATTGAATGCGATTACCAGCAATAAATCAGGTCTACGCTTACCTGCACAGATACAGAAAGTAATTCAATCTTCTTACATTCAGATTGCAAGAAAGTGTAATTCAGTCTTGAGATTTTAATTACTACAAGATCTCAAGTGTAAAGTATAATTCTTAATTATTTTTTTGAACAGAATGCAAAAGTCACTATGTGACAGCAAATTTGAAGGGTTCTGTTTTATGTTGAATTCAAATTTATGTCAAGTCCTTTAGAAAAAAATCACCATTGTTATTGTCAGTTTGAGGGTGTATTTGTTTATTTATTTTAGCCATTCTAATAGGCATGTATTAGTATCTAATTGTTACATATATTTGTAATTTCCAAATGAAAATTAATGTTTAGTATCTTTTTTTTTTAAGATTTTATTTATTTGACAGAGAGAGAGAGAGATCAAAAGTAAGCAGAGAGGCAGGCGGAGGCGGGGGGGAAGTGGGCTCCCTGCTGAGCAGAAAGACTGATGCGGGGCTTGATCCCAGCACCCTGAGATCATGACCTGAGCTGCAGGCAGAGGCTTAACCCACTGAGCCACCGAGGTGCCCTAGCATCTTTTCTTACACTGTTTGCCACCTACGTATCTCCTTGATTGAGGTGTCCATCACTACTCAATCTCTGTCCCTTTTCTTCAGCCACTTACACTACAATTTTCTTTTAGGAAGATACTCTTCCTCCCTTCTATAACCTTCTGGATGGAGTAATTCCATCTTTAATGTTTGAAGCATGCCTGGCATAGGGAACTAGGCGGTAGGCAAAGAATCAGGGACCATATATAACCCAACGCTGTCAACTATGACATTCTCATTGGAATTTATGTGAAAGAGAAGTTACCTTTCCATCAGACAGGAAACTAGGGAAAATGAAGTCACAAGGTGCTGCAGACATATGAGAAAATATCTGCTGAGATGTCTACTTCCTGCCTCTCAGGTAGAGTTGATGCAGAGGAGAACAGAGGCAGGACATGGACAGTGGACACACTAGAATATTATTAGAACCCCTGTATCCAGCTGTATTCTACTCATGCAATTTTAATTGTATGTACCACTAAATTTCATATTATTTGCTCAATCCAATCCACTGGATTTTTCTTTCAATTCTGAAAGCTGTTATTAACAGATACATTCAACCATAGGTATCATTAGAAGGCCTAAAATTTCTCTGCCAGTCACAGTAGAACTTCCAGGAAGCTTCTATCTTCCTATTCATCTAGCTATTCAAGCCAATGCTTATTTATTGAACATCTGCCATGTGTCAGATACTATTCAAGGGTTTGAGGACATACTGATGAAAAATTAAAAAAAAAAGTCTCTGACTTCATGAAACATCATTTTCATGGGGAAAAATAAAAACAGAAAGACAGTATATGTCAATAGGTAAATAAACCAAAGACAAGTAAATCCCTTCTTTGGTGTAACCAGAGTTTTGTGGGGGAAAAAAAAAAAAAAAAAAAAAAAAAAAACAGCAAAGCTACCTGCCAATAAGAAATTCCACATAAAAAAAAAAAAAAATGTTAACAGCATTACCACCAAATTCTGAATCCAGGAATGGAAATGTGAGCCTATAGAGTGAGTTTAGAAAATCTCAGCTTTAAACAGTAGTTGAACAAGCATGTCATGTTGTCCACAGAAGACACATTTGGAGAGTCACAGAACAAAACCACATAATAAATGAAGCATAGGGTATAGCAGGAACCACCAAAAAAAGTGATTAAAAATGAATTCTCAGAAAGAACAGAAGACCCTTAATAAGGATAGCAATGGGTGGACACTGAGCCTTGCTAAAGGTATCTGTGTATACCTTGAACCTTAAGAAGATGCAAATATACTTAAAACAGAACTGTGGTGTTTGGTTATTTATGATGAGTTAGCACATTTCTCAATTATAAGAAGATCATAGGAATAGTTAAATATGTTCAACACCATCTGTGCTATTTAACTCTTCAGAAATCAGTCAGTCATTTATTCTCAATCTATCACTGTTTTCCTACACCACTTTCATTATCATTATTAAAGACATCTGACGGGATAGTTTTGAGTATGTGTTCATTCATTCCTTCATTCCTTCATTCATCACATATTAACTGAGTGACTCTCTCAATTCTAGACTTGTCATAGATGATCTACAAGAAAGATGTCCCTACCCTCACTGAGATTATATCTTAGTAGTGAAGCCTGCCAAAAAAAAGAAGATGTAAATTGATAGTCACACTTCTGGCAAAGTTTCAAAAGCATACTCAAAATGGTTGTTTTTAAAAATTAAGCCAGAACACTTAGTGTACTTTGAAGAATGTATCAAAGGTATTTTATAAAGAGCATCCTGTGAGGAGGTGGTATATGAGAGCTGAATGTAATAAGGGAATGAGCCACGCACTGATCTGAGGAAGAATATTATCAGTAGTCCAAAAATGGGAAATGTAAAGTTACTTAGATAGGAATGAGCTTGCTGTGTTTTAGTGTCAATGAAAATAGACTTGAAGGCTGAAGTGAGTAAGCATTTAGAAAAACTTCTAGGGGCGCCTGGGTGGTTCAGTGGCTTAAAGCCTCTGCCTTGGGCTCAGGTCATGATCCCAGGGTCCGGGGATTAAGCCCCACATCGGGCTCTCTGCTTGGCAAGGAGTCTGCTTCCCTTCCTCTCTCTCTGCCTGCCTCTCTGCCTACTTGTTATCTCTGATTGTAAAATAAATAAAATCTTTAAAAAAAAAAAAAGAAAAAAAACTTCTAAAAGAGGATGGGCATTGATATGGGTTATTGATCAGATCACATGAAACCTACATTGTGGCTAAGCCATTGTATTTTGTTTGAAGTATCAAAATGCGCTTGGGGTGTTTTAAGAGAAAGAGTAACATAATTTTGGATTTTATGAATCTTATTCTGATCTTTTATTTAGGAAAATAAAAACCTAGGGTAAGACTAGGTTTACATAAATTACCCCCACTAAAGAGGAGTATATATGTGGAATATTTCCAGTCTTATCTTTAGTTTCTAAATTTATATATCCTTTGTTACATGTACTCTGATAAATTTAATTGTTCTCAATCCTTTAAAATACCTACCAACTTAACATAGTTACCAATTATAAATTATCCATGACAGTATTTTGCCTAGTTTTTAATAAGTTTAATGATTATTGTACCTACCTAAAGACACTGTAAAATCCGTTTGATATATAAAATCATATGATATCTAATCTGATAAATAATTATTCAAGTCCACTAAGAGAAGATGGAGAATCCCATAGACATGTTTCATGTGTTAATAAGCCTTAGCCAAATTATTTTTCTCTGTGTGCTACAGTAGTAGAGATATTTTTAATACATAATATTTAAATCATCAGGGAAGGAACATATATCTATTTAAAAAATAGATAAAGGCAATAAGGCTAAATTTAAATGTAACAGTGATTCTTTTTTTTTTCTTCATCTTCAATGAATTTGTGTCTTATTAAAGTGTGGAAGAAAAGATTAATGCATAAAGCTTTTCTTTTTCCAAAAGAAATTTGTATTTCCAAAAGAATACATTTTGTGAATATACTTAATTTTTGCTACTCTCATATCTGCTCTCTTACATTTTGCTAGCTTGCCCACCAATATTAAGATTTTGATAACTGCTTTGAGATAGATGTTTGAACAGTGAGGTCTAATTAATCAGCAAAGTCAGGCTATTCACCCTAGTGAGAGTTGACAGTAGACTATATTAAACACCTTTTCAGGATTTTTATTGTGATGGTTTTAATAGGTGTTATTCCTACAGGATATCAAATCCCAAGCTCCAACATTTTTTTTCATGTAGTTCATTCATTTTTTTTTTCCTTTTGATCAGATTATTAAGTCTTCTATAACTTTCCCTCCTATTTTATGTGCCAGCACTTTTAACACATTTTAAAAGGCACTATTGATGTGACTACTCCCAAGTGTTCTATTCAACTGTAATTTTCATTTCCTTCTGGCATAAAGAGATAATTTTTAAGAACTTTCTTTTTCTAGACCCCTCAAAAGCTGTTACACCTTTGTCCCATAAAAATAAGAAAAATGAGAAACCTTTTTTTATTCATTTCCTCAATTATGATTATGTGAAACCATCCTTTCATTTATTTTTTTCTTTACTCCTACTCCATTTTAGTTACAATGGATTAAAACATCCTTGTTGTAACTATAATAAACCGTTAGTAGAATGTGGTTTTTTTTAACAACTACAGTCATACATCATGAATTTTAAGCAAAATACCTCAATATTCTTAAATCTTATCAAAAGCCAGATAGCTCAATTATTGATGTCACAGTGGATTTCCCCCCAAAGTAGACATTAGTGTTTTACTAAGGGCATGGGGCGTGTATGGGGAGGGGTGAGTAGCTATAGGTAAGAAGTCTCTCTTCAGGAAATAGTATGTACATTTTCTCAAAACACACTTTGTCTTTTTTTTTTTTCCCTCAAAACCCTAACATGCATGTATCAATCACTAACTAAAATTCGGACCCTGCATGTCTTGGCCACACAGACCGTTAAAGTGTTACTCTGGGCCCTTCATTTATCTTCCAAGTCATCAATCTTTGCCTCAATCATGTAAAGATAGCAGAATGTGAAAGGGAACTTTATGACAATGATAGAAACAGTATTGCTAGACCAACTCGGACCAAATTTTTGGAGCAAAAAGTCAAGAAAAAGAAAAATTTCCTCAATATCCTAATGTGCATAAGAAAAGTCCTATATGAAAAATAAAGCTCACTCTTATTGATAGTCTTAAATTCTAAAACTTCAAGAAATAAGTTTTCTCAACTTTCATTACAATTTCCATAACTGTTAACTTAGATTCATAAGCAGACAAAACCCTAATGAATTCTGTCACTTTTATTTTTCAAAGATTTTCCCTATTTATTTATTTATTCATTCATTCATTCATGAATGAATGGGAGAGGGGCAGAGGGAGAAGGAGAGAGAGAATCTCAAGCAGTCTGTGAGCATGGAGCTTGATACAGGTCTAGATTTCATGACCCTGAAATCATGTCGTAAGCAGAAATCAAAATAAGATGCCCCATCTACTGAGCCAACCAGGGGCCCCAATTCTGTCACTTTTAAACTCACAGGACTTGGCAGTTTAGTATCAATCTAAGCATGAAATTACAGGTGTACAACATGAATATGATGATTTTTCCTTACCATAGTGAAGGATTCAAGAGGATCATTCTTAAATTGGCTCACAATTTAATTTGTGCAAGTGCTGAGAGCCAATTACTTAAAATATCTCTTTCTTCTTTTTTGCAGAATAAGAAAATTTGTTAAAACTTTATTTTAAATAATTCATGCAAAGCAATACTAACAGTGTTCAATTTATATAAAATTATTTTTAATTTTTTAATTTATTTTTTAAAATCTTTTTCTTAACATCTTAATTTTTTCAGTGTTCCAAGATTCATTGTTTATGTATCACACCCAGTGCTCCATGCAATATGTGCCCTCTTTAATACACACCACCAGGCTCATCCATACCCCCCAACCCTCTCCTCTCCAAAACCCTCAGTTTGTTCTTCAGATTCCACAGTCACTCATGTTTTGTCTCCTCCTCCGATTTACCTCAATTCACTTTTCCTTTCCTTCTCCTAATATCGTCCATGTTATTCTTTATGCTCCATATGTAAGTGAAACCCTATGATAATTGACTTTCTCTGCTTGACCTATTTCACTCAGCATAATCTCCCCTAATGCTGTCCATGTTGATACAAAAGTTGGATATTCATCCTTTCTGAAGGAGGCACAATATTCCATTGTTGACCATATTTTCTTTATCCATTCCTCTGTTGAAGGGCGTCTTGGCTCTTTCCACAGTTTGGCGACTGTGGCCATTGCTGCTATGAACATTGGAGTACAGATGGCCCTTCTTTTCACTACATCTGTATCTTTGGGGTAAATACCCAGTAGTGAAATTGCACGGTCATAGGGTAGATTTATTTTTAATTTCTTAAGGAATCTCCACACTGTTTTCCAAAGTGGCTGCACCAGCTTGCATTCCCAACAATAGTGTAAGAGGGTTCCCCCTTCTCCACATCCTCTCCAACACTTGTTGTTTCCTGTCTTGTTAATTGTGGCCATTCTTACTGGGATAAGGTGATATCTCAGTGTGGTTTTGTTTAGAATTTCCCTGATGGCTAAAGATAATGAACATATTTTCATGTGTTTGTTAGCCATTTGTATGTTTTCTTTGGAGAAGTCTTGGTTTATGTCTTCAGCCCATTTTTTGACATGATTATCTGGTTTTTTGGGTGTTGAGTTTGAGGAGTTCATTATAGATCTTGGATATCAGCCCTTTGTAGTGTCATTTGTGAATATATTCTCCCATTCTGTGGGTTGCTTCTTTGTTCTGTTGACTGTTTCCTTTGTTGTGCAGAAGCTTTTGATCTTGATGAAGTTCCAAAAGTTCATTTTTGCTTTTGTTTCCTTTGCCCTTGGAGATGTGCCTTGAAGGAAGTTGCTGTGGCTGATGTCAAACAGGTTACTGCTTATGTTATCCTCTAGGATTTTGATATATTCCTGCCTCACATTGAGGTATTTCATCCATTTCGAGTTTGTATATGGTGAGAGAGTGGTTGAGTTTCATTCTTCTATACATAGTTGTCCAATTTTCCCAGCACCATTTATTGAAGTGACTGTCTTTTTCCCACTGGGTATTTTTTCCTGCTTTGTCAAAGATTATTTGACCATAGAGTTGGGGATCCATATATGGGTTCTCTACTGTGCTCTACTGGTCTATGTGTCTGTTTTGTGCCAGTACCATGCTGTCTTGGTGATCATAGCTTTGTAGTAAAACTTGAAATCAGGCAACGTGATACACCCAGCTTTGTTTTCCTTTTTCAATATTTCCTTAGTGATTCACGCTCTTTTCTAATTACAAACAAATTACTAGAACTCATACAGCAAGTATGTGGCAGGATATAGTAATGTGACAGGACACAAAATCAATGCACAGAAATCATTTGCTTTCTTATACACTAACAATGAAAATATAGAAAGGGAAATTAGAGAATTGATTCCATTTACTATAGCATCAAGCACTATAAGATACCTTGGAATAAAGCTAATGAAAGAGGTAAAGGATCTGTACTCGAGGAACTACAGAACACTCATGAAAGAAATTGAAGAAGACACAAAAAGATGGAAAAGCATTGCATGCTCATGGATTGGAAAAATAAACATTGTTAAAATGTCTATAATGTCCAGAGCAATCTATACTTTCAATGCCATATCAATCAAAATTTCACCAGCATTTTTAAATATTTTTTAAGATTTTTATTTATTTTTTTGTTTGTTTATCAGAGATAGAGAGAGAGTACGAGCAAGGGGAGCAGTAGGCAGAGGGAGGAGCAGGATCCCCGCTGGGCAGGGAGTCCAATATGGGACTCCATACGCGGACCCACGGATCTTGACCTGAGCAGAAGGTGAACACTTAACCGACTGAGCCACCCAGGCTTTCCTAAAGTTCTTTTTATTTTAAAGAGCTGAGGGCATGTTTAGTATTCACAGAAACTCGGACCAGTGAAGGATGACTATATGTTAGTCTTAGAAAACCAAAGACCACAAAAAATCCCATGAATTACATACACATTTTCACCCCATAAAAAAAAAATAATGACTTGCCTATTAATACCAATGTTAACATACCTGCTCATTTAATTTGATATTTCATGTTAAAAATCACTGGATCCTCAGCCAGTCAAGAACTGAGATGTATCAGTATACATGGATGGCAGTCTTTGAAAAAGTTATTGTTCTATTGTTATCAATGTGGAACAATAAAGATTAACAATATTACTATACATTTTATAATTTCATATAAATGTGTATATAAGTACATATAGCTTTTATTTCTCAATTTATACTTGAATAACTGTCTCCTATTACAAATTTATTATATGTCTATTACAATAATAGGCAGTCAAGTGATATTGTCCTTTAAAAAACTTGATATATAAAAATTCACTTTATAATAAATTAAGTGAAAATGATCATTTTGCTAAGTAATTTTCATTTTATAGGATATGTTCTTTTACATTGTAGCTCCTTTAAAATTAAAAATATTGTTTAACTTATATATATAATTATCATAGACAAATGTGGTAGACAATAAAATCTATCTGTAATGAAACTTCATGTATAATAGGTATTGAGTCAGAAACCTGAACTTCGTGTGTTTACCTAGAAATGCTGCTACCAGTCACAGAGGTTCTATGATCAGGAAAAAGACCCTTGAGTGGCCTCTTTTTAAAATATGAATAAAAAGCTCAAAAACCATATTTATTTTGAAAGAGGACTATAATCAAAATTAGTGAATATGTGAAGGAAAAAAAGAAGAAGTAAACCTCCCACAAAACACTGCTATCTCTGTTGATGTGAGACACTGAGCATGTATGGGTGGGTAAGAATGAAAGGCATAACCTTTACCACTGATGTTCAAAAGGAGAACACACTGATGAAGAGGACTAGTAGTGTCCTGGTTGAGATTTACTGACTGTAGAGGACTCTGGACCTTTAAAACATAACCAAGCAGAAGAGGAGGAATGGAGAGGTTTGTGAGAGAGGCTTTCTTTTTTGATCCAGAACGTGGCTGAGACGGAAAGTTTCCAGGGAACCTGCGTTTGGACAATGTTTTAACCTGTGATGTTGCCATATGAACTCTGAAATTAGAGCCCAAAATGTGCAGACCTGAGATAAGTTCAAAGAATCCAAATTCCAAACTCCTGAGTGAGTGTAAAAGACAGAGATTCTGTGATAGAAGAGTAGAAAAAAAGAGTTGAGTGTCTTGAGGAGAACATGTGCTTAAGTGGCCCAAGAAAATTACAAGAAACCAGTCAAGTCATACCCTACGAATGCTCACTGATACCGTTAATGATAACTATCTTTTTCTTCTTTATTCCTAGTGGTCAGTGACAAGAGGAAGTAATGAGACTATGCTGATCGAGGATAGGAAAAAATCACAATAGTAGAATGACAAAAACAAAGGAATTCAGGTTAAGCACTTTCATAAGAAGATACATCCTTGAAACAGCTAAAGGCTCTAGCTCAAATTGATCCACTCACTTTAATTTGATTGGAAATAAGGATGGAATAGAGACTGCTTTCTATTAATTTAACAGTTTGTTCCTTCAGAACTCTTCTTAAGAAGAGGGTCAGGGGATTGCATTATAAATGGGGTTGATGCCTTTGGGTCTTCCAAAAGATACAGTGTAATAACTTTTTTTTTTTTTTTTTTCCTTGTCAGGGCCCCTGGTTTCAAGTCTCAGAGAACAGTGGAATCCTTTGGGCTGGGAGGCGAGGAGGATTGGGGAGGATGGGGTGACAAGAGGTTTTGAGTAACAAAAGGTTTTCTGTATCCACAAGTAAATTTTCTAAATATTTAAGATAACCTGGATTCAAATAGAGTAAGCTTCTCCTCCCTATTGTTTTGCTGTATCATGTCTGGTTGTCCAAGTAAGATATTTATTTGTTTGTTTGTTTGTTGTGGTGTTCTGATGTTCAAATAATTAGAATTACATAGAAAGGGCATGGCATAATATTTCTTTCATATATTTATTGATATATGGAGATGAAACTCACTTCCATGCCTGCTATTTCCTGTGGAGGTAGACACAACCCTGACAAATTTATACAGGAGTTGGTATGCGTGTTTACCGTGGAACTAATGAACAAAACTGTTGCTATGCTGTACACTAGCTGTTTCTGAGCTATGGAGATTGTGCCAATGTGTCATGTAAATGTTTCCACTTGTTAAAATTTTTAAAGGCCAAAACATGTGCTGTATTATTCAAGCATATTTTTCCCTGGGATTTGAAAGTAATTTTGACATAAATTTAATTAAACCCCCAAATCCTACTCTTATGTTTTGTAGACTGTTATCACAGCTAAATGCCATAGTTATTATTCTGAATACTGGAAAATACATCCTATACCAACCTACAGGTTCCTTTGTGTTTCACTAAAAGTGCAGTAGATGCAAACCTATCAGTGTTTTTTGAGTGAAAATTAAACAATAGTCATTTTTTCCAATATAATTAATTTATGCACATGTGTTCATTTTGGAAATATGTTAATGTGGGGATACATAAAAGAAATGATGAGTTTTGATAAGGCATAAAAACTCTGCCTCAAAGCTAGAGTTGTAGAGTTAATATTCTACGCTTGCTTGGGAGCAGATAAAGGTCTAATGACCAGAGATAAAATGTCAATAAATAGCCCCAAATGTCTTTGTCCTTCTTGGAATATTCCCTTATTCAAAATACACCATGTACTACATATGCAGCATTAGGTTCTCTGGGTTTTTATAGGCATCCATTAAGCTCAGGGTATACTATACTACTACACCTTACTTGATATCGTCACTTTTCTGAAAGTAGAGTGAATGGCCAATATCTTCTAGGTTGTGAGAGCGAACTTGGGCTGAAGATGTAAATGCTTTTAAAGAAACACTGTCTGCCAAGTAGAACCATATGCAGTACCTTTGGAAGCTGCAGGAGTTAACATACAGGATGAGAAGGCAAAATGAGCTCTCCATACATTGCTTTTGAGTTCAAACTTCTCTATCATTGTTTTTTTTTTTTTTAATTTGATTTTTATTTCTTGCTGAATACATTTCTCAGGGATCCCTGATCTCTCTTTTAACTTGGACTGCATACTGAATAAACTGCCAAGGCGGGGGGGGGGGCAACCTAAATGACCATAGACAATTGAATGTAATGTTGTTATGTGGCACATATACTCTATGAGGGGGAAAAAAATGTTTCACTTAACAAAAGGCAAATGGGATTGTTTTGACACAGAATAATTTCATGTACTTGATGGGCGCCTGGGTGGCTCAGTGGGTTAAGCCGCTGCCTTCGGCTCAGGTCATGATCCCAGGGTCCTGGGATCGAGTCCCGCATCGGGCTCTCTGCTCAGCGGGGAGCCTGCTTCCCTCTCTCTCTCTGCCTGCCTCTCTGCCTACTTGTGATCTCTGTCTGTCAAATAAATAAATAAAATCTTTAAAAAAAAAAAATTCATGTACTTGAATATTAGGTATACATGTTAATCTAACCTCATGAGTCCAGAAATGATGGAAATCGCCATTGGTCATTAGTTGATTTCTCTAGCTACTCATCCCACCCGGGTAGCAAAAGTAACAACTTTGTCATCTACATTTTGGACACTGCATTAAGAGTGGGTCTGACACAGGATTACATGTCAATATATAATCACTGTGAATGACTAAAAGTATCATATTTGCTCATACATACCAATCCATGTTGTGTGTGTGTGTGTGTGTGTGTATGTATATTTCATTTCTACAGATATTTTGTATTATTATTATCTGAAGTCTTTTGACAGGTATGTAACATTTGGAGCATTTATAAAAATCAAGCACATGTGATATTGTTCCTTTCAATTAATTACAGTAATGATCAATTAAATTCATCAAATGCTCATGCATCTTTCTGAATTTTTAGTAACACTTCCACTTCTTTTAGGAAAAAAATTTCGAAAATGAATTTAATGTCAACAACCCCAGAAATATCCACATTAAATTAGTCTATATTCCATCCTTATTGGCAGCTTGAATGGTTAAATTGAATATGTTCAAATGTAGAAACATTGTGTAGAAAATTTTGAGCCGCCTCAAATTTTCAAATGATTTGCTTAGCTAAACAAAGCAGTTTCCACCATCAAAAACACTGACTTACAGAATTAATAATAAAGTGATCTTATGTTAGGTATGCTTCAAGGTAATTTCCCAACCACACTCTATTTCAGAGAATTATTTTCCAATTGTCCCTCTTTTTTTCCAAAAATATAGATTTCCAAAAATAAAGATATATAGATGATATAGATACAGTTGTAAATATCTTGTTTTCATGCCCATCACAGTGACTGCGAATTGATCAGAGAGGTAGAGATTCATTGAAATAAAATAGCTATTATAGGCCTATATCCTTTCCAAAGATCATGGAAAGGTATGACTTGGTTAACTAGTTTAAAAAGATTTCATTACTGGAAATTTGACCAAGAGTCACAGATGTAAAATGAATGTTAGCATAAGGAAGTTAAGCCAAAATATGTGATACAATTTCCAGAATGTAGAAGTGGTCGGGAAATTCATTCTCGCCTATATGCAAGCTGAGGCAAAAGATACCCACCAGGAGATTTCTGGATACTAGAGGAGGTATACAAAAAAGAGCAGAGATAACATAATCATACTTCCCCTGAAATATATGGAAAATATTACTTTGGACTCTTATATATAATTTTTTCCTGGGTGAAAAAAATCCTGATTAAACCAAATTTTTCATCTGTTCAATGCCTTAATCTAAGAAGCTGACTATATTTGTAGAAAAGTACACAACCACAAAAGACTACTCTCTTTAAATTTATGAGCAGAGATATGCAGTTCTTCAAAACTGCTGGAAATCCTACCATATTTCTTTAATTTTTTCTCCTGTTGTCTTTGTTTATTTTTTTCACGAACTCTTTGTTCATTTTTCTCAAATCTCCAAAACCTTTTCCTCTGTCACTTTCAACTGATGCTTCATTTCTTATTTCATATAAAAAATATATGAAATATATTTGAAATAGTGAAATATATAAGATATAATGCGTTCTTATCTGGTTGCATCTGTACATTTGAATGTATGTGCATATACACATATGCAACCAAATAAGAACAACTTTTACATCATAGAATAGGTCCATCTACCACAACCTAGAAGTACTTAGTTTTCCAATCCTTGTCTATTTAATGGATGAAGAATCCAAGCTCTCATCTAAAGTCAAATATAACCCTTGTCCATTGGAGCCCATTCTCTCTGGCCTATTCAATGCTTCTGTTGTGACAGCTACCTCCACTTTCTCTTGCCCTATGAAATTTCTCCCTTTCTGTTCCCTTATTCCCATCTACATGTCTCTCCTGATCACTATATGTATCTGCTCCTCTTTAGAGCTTTCTGGAAAGTGCTTGCTATCTTACTTCCTTGGCTCCTATTTTCTTTTACAGACTCTCTTAACCAAGTTAACTAAATCAATGGTCAATTCCTAATTTCCATCATACCTGATTTCACCAACATTAATTCAGCTAATTATTCTGTCCTCCATGAAACACTTTCTTAATTAGTTTCTATATATCTATACTCTCCTGATTTCCCACCCCTATCATTGCAGACTATGTATATGTCTGGTTTACCTGTCTTACTCCATCTCCTGGCCCCTGAAGGTTGAAGTACAACAGACTTCCATCCCTGTACTCTTTGCTTCCTAATGTGCACTCTGTCTCTAGTTTATCTCAACTACGGAGTCCTTTACCTTGTCTCTTTATTAGTTAAATCCTGTATGTACATATCTTCCTCCAAATTTTCCTTTGATTTCCTGACTCATGTTCCACCAAATAAATGGCATTTTCCTTGCTTGTCTAAAAGGGATTTAAATTTAACTAACCTTAAATGCATACATATGTGTATACATTTTCCCCTCACATCCACATTCAAAAGTGTGAGTCCCCCAGTGTTTCACATTTCCATAAATGACTCCTCAAATTTTCTTTTTTTAGGTGAGCTTGTTTTTTCTTAATTCCCATAAACTCCATGCCCACTTCACAGCAAAATATGTCAAATAGCCAGACAACTTTGTACTTCCAATGGCACTGCGGTCATCTTGATTCAAACTACTTTCATCTATCTTACTTTTGGGTAACTACAACTAGATATTAATTGCTCACTTAATTTATGCCTTACTTTTCTGTACTAATGAATTCTCATCCAACATCTCTTTACCTGTCATCAAGAGGAAGAAAAATACTGACAAAATGTAATCACAACTCATGCCTAGATTTTGGTGGGAGACTTTTAGAGAGACATTCTACAAATCACTGGAAATTCATATATTGATGAAAGAAACATACAGAAACAAGTCTTTAAAATGATTATCACATAGAGGAACACATGAAATGCTTCACATTTGTCTGAGTACACACCACCCTCTATTGTAACCATGAGGTTGCTAAGTAATTTATAGCCAGATGATGGTGTGTCATGAACTAAAAACAAACTGCACATTACCTGCATTAAATTAATTTAATTAATTTTATTAATTGAAATTCCTTATGCTTTCCTTAGCCAGTTATCAAAAGAGAAACACCATTAATTACCTATGCCTTACATTGTGCTAGAAAATGCCAAATCTCCTTTCTTCAATATAATTCTCTCCAAATATTTTTTTCACATAATTATCTGGATGATAACATTAGGCAAAGCTTCTCACTTTTCCCATCTGGTTTAAAATTTTTATTATTAATAGGTTTTTAAATTCCCTCTAAGGTACCTAAAGACACCCCTCAGAAAGGATTTTATTTATTTATCTTTTTAAAATTGATTTATCTATTTATTTATGAGAGAGAGAGTATGCAGGGGAGGGACAAAGGGAGAGGGAGAGAAAGAATCCTAACCAGAATCCACATCCAGTGCAAAGCATAATACAGGGCTCAATCTTATGACCCTGAGACCATGACCTGAGCAAAAATCAGGAGTTGAACACTTAGCTGGCTGAGCCACCCAGACACCACCCACTCAAAAAGGATTTTAAAAGCGAAATATAAATCAGCCTAAAAGAGAAAAATTTTCAGTTGCATTTTCTAGAACAGTTTATCCCCAATTACATATGCTGAATGTAATCAATGTAAAGTTTTCCATCATCCTATTTTGCACAGAAATACTAAAGAGAAAATGTTTAACGCATTAAAAAAATAATGGTTGTAAAAAATGTTCTTCACTTGGTATGGTACAGAAATGTCACATTCTGCATTTGAAAATCTGATACTGAGAAAATAAACATTATAAGTGAAGGTGCCAGTGGCTGGTAATGACTGATAAAATATTTCAACAGTCTCAAGATAGAAGAAAAATTATTTGAACTAATAAAAGCTTAAAAAATGTTCTCATTTTTTGTCATTATTGAATATTGTGCTTATAGCACCTAATGGAATGTTCATATAATCATAGAAAACATGAAAACATGCTCTTATCTGGTTGTACATTTGAATGTATGTGCATATATATATATGCAACCAGATAAGAACAACTTTTACATCATAAAATAGGTTCATCTACCTGCACCTGAAAGTGCTTAGTTTAACACTAAAATGTTAATTTTGGTAAAAATTAAATGCATAAAGAAATGCACTTAATTTCTAAAGTTTTGGTTTTGAAGAGGGGAGTAAAATAACATTGTCACCTATCTAATAGATATTCTATTTATAGCATAAGATAAGCAAAACCAGCCTAAACAAAATCTATGAGGAAGGTTATTATAAGATAGCTCTTCAAATGTCAACCAAGAAATTAATAATAAATATATTTCTAGGGGGGCCTGAGTGGCTCAGTGGGTTAAGCCGCTGCCTTCGGCTCAGGTCATGATCTCAGGATCCTGGGATCGAGTCCCACATCGGGCTCTCTGCTCAGCAGGGGGCCTGCTTCCCTTCCTCTCTCTGTGATCTCTTCCCTTCCTCTCTCCTACTGTGATCTCTCTCTGTCAAATAAATAAATAAAATCTTTAAAAAAAATAAAAAAAATAAATATATTTCTAAACTCAATTTAGTTATTTTTTCTTTAAGCAGTCTTACCTACAATCAGAAATTTACTACCTTAATTAGCCTGTTATAACCTGGCAAATTCAATAATGTAGTAATTCAACCAGAGTCTTTTGATGCAAGATTATAAACTAATATAAGCCTAAAAGAAAATATATGTGGCTTTACAGATTCAAATTTGAGAATTTATTGCAATCAAATGTTCACAGTTATTGTATAAAAGTTACAGTCTTAATTATTATCTGTTACTATGTTCTTCAGTTGGCTAAGAACTATATCAAGTGTGTTACTTAATCAATCCTTCAAAATACCACAGTGAGCAAAAATGTTTCTAAATAATGTCACATGTTCATGAAAATCACTATTAAAAGTAAAGTTTTAAAAATCTTAGGCAAGTAAGATATCATGGTATATATTTCAGCAGAATATTTGGAGCATACATGCACTAAAGAAGACAGAACCACTTGGTTCTTAACAAAGTAGCATTAATTTGCTATGCAAGAGTTTTGCCGGCCATTTTTAAAGTCTTAATCTCACCTTCTTTATAGTATACTGGCTTGTTATTATGATAGAACAATAAAAAACACTAATAATAATAAACACTGTGACAGTGTTTTAAAATAAATAATAATCAAATTACTATTATTATCACCTGTATTCTCTCTTTTTTTCTGGTAATATTTTTTAATGTATTTGTTAAGAAGTCAATATCCAAATCTATTTCTTTTAGATCATTTTCATATTATATATAAAATCTCATTTATCCACTATTTATAAAACTATTTAAAAATAAATTTTTAAATATAAAAATCCCATATAATACATAATGTCTACAGAGTCCTTTATAGAATTTTCAAAAATTAGAGGAGAAATAAACATTTGGTATTATTTTAATAACAAATGTTAACTTTCTGAGTGTACACATTACAATGATTTCTACAGATACAATGAGCAATGCACAGAATTCTATATTTCACATTTTGATTAGAGCAGCAACAAAATTATATTAACTTTAATTAAATATTAAATGTGAGATAAATTTTGAAAGTGAAACACAGCTCAGTCAATTTCATAACACCAAATTCAGAAAGTTTTACTATAAATCTACCCCAATTCCTGGGATTAATCAAATTGGTTTGATGTTGTCTGTGCTGAGGGCATTCAAGAGATCTAGAGCATCTGTGTGTATGTTATGGTCTTAAGGAGAGCACATTTGTAGTTGTCCAATTCATTCATCTCACTACCATCCTGCAGTTTCACTTGGCTAATACTGCCCAAATCCCAAACCAAAGCAAACAAACACATATCTAGGTGTTACTTTCAGTTTAAATATTTATCAAGGTTACTATTTTTCATGAAATGGCATAAAAGACAAACATAAAATAGAAACTGTACAAAGCCTTCCTTCAAAAAAAGAAAAGGTAATCTAAAATCCCATGTGTTTAAACAAAATAATTAGTTATATTTTAAAATAGCATTGTATCATTGGCAGCCTAGTTTTCTAGCTCAAGTCCTGTCTTAAAAAAAAAAAAAATCAGGTAAAGAACCAATTAAAAAATGGAATATGAATGTCTCTCCAGATCATACCAAAGAAAAAGAACACAATGTCAGATCTCATTCAAATAGTGCACACATAGCCATAAAAACCATATTTCCCAAGTTGTTATTGTTTGTGATGCACATTTAAGTGCACAGAACATTTGCTTTTATGGCGGTTTTATTCTCAGCACAGTAAATGGCAAAAGGGTTTCTGTTCAATTGACTTTCTCATAAAAGGTTTAATTCCTTACTCATTTTGGCATAAGTTATATCTTGAGTTTCTTACTCTAGCTTATATCTATTGTCTGAGTAAATAAATTCTGCTGTGTAAGACAGACAGACCCGGGGTAAGGGTAAGAGAAAATTATACTTGTTATTAGTGACATGAATTGCAGAAGCGAGAAGCCCTTTGGGGGTAGAGTGGGGATGGGAAATGACTTTAGCCAAAACTGCTATTACAAGGAACAGCTAGGCCTTACACAAAAATAGAATGTTTTATGCTATGTGATGGGTTTAGTACAGTTCACCTCAGAATGTGTCACTTTGGCATGAGGGTTATTTCCAGACAATCTTATTTGAAGACAACAAAGGCCCGACAGACCCATGAAGACCTTTTTGGTCCCCTCCTCTGCTCAGCTGCATAAAAGAACTGAGATAGGGGGCCTGGACCAGTAGTATTTATTACAGAAGTTTTTTTTGTTTGTTTTTGTTTTTTGGTAACATAAAGAAAACTTCTCAGCAAGACATGGCAAACATTTGTTTACCAAACTTCTGCTCTTCCATCTCCCTGTGTCTTCTCCAGTTTGAAGTCCCAGACTCTTACCCTCTTCTTACTTCAGGATGCATATAAACCTCAGTTCCCTGCCAATGAGTCTCATTTTCTTATGGGTCCCCATGTATATGTAATTGAATTTATTTTTCTCCTCTTACTTGTCTCATGTCAATTTGATTATTAGGCCAGCCAGAAGAATAAAAATATAGAAAAACTTTTTTCCTCCCCAACATATGCCAAGTATCATCTTAAAGTTTTTGGTGTCATTAAAAAATACTGTAATATTCTATATCCGATTATAGTCAGTTTCTTTGTAATCACATAAATGTGAATAGAAATAAATTTAAATATGTTATATTCTTAGATCTATTGTATGTTTTATTTATGGTTCCACATATCATAAATCACTAAAGAAAATTCTTAGTGAATCATTGTCTCTACTTAAGAGTTAGTAATAGCAAGTGCAAAGCATACTACTGAGGTGTTTAAATATTTAACACATACAGTAGAAGAGAGAGAAATAGATACAGTTATAGGTATAGATACATGCATAGATATAAAGATGTAAAAGTAAATATAGATATAAATCTCCCTAACTTGAACTCTAATCTTAATTTTAATATAATCAATAAACATGATTATATAGATATAACTCATTTTAATAAGTTTAATATAAATGACAAATATTAACCTGATAAATTTGGTATGTAAAATCAGACTTAACCTTAAAGTTGAAATAATTAATGAATAATGTAAACGGTACTTTCTTTAAAATTATCTTTATTTGCTCATATTTTCAGTAGTTTTTCCTATTAAACTCTTTTTATTTTGAGATGACTGTAGAGTCATATGAGGTTGTAAGAAATAATAGAGATTCTATGTACTCTTCACCCAGTTTCTACCAATAGTAAGATTTTGAAAACTTTAGTACAATATCATAACCAAGATATCATCTTTAACACTACCCACTGATCTTCCTCAGATTTCCTGTTTTATATGTAACCATTTGTGTGGATATGAGTTTAATGTAATGTAACACATGAGTAGGTCCCTATATTTAACACCACAGCCATGAAGACATAGAGAAGATCTTTCAGTATTTTTAAAAATTAATTCTAAGGCACTGGTAATCTTTTATAGCAGATGTTAACAAACTTTTTATGGGAAGATCCAGACAAAATGTTTTTTATGCTTTGCAGACCATACTATCTCTGTTATAAATACTCAAATCTCCTTTCATTTTACAAAAACATCCAAAGGAAATTCCTAAATAAATAACTGCGACTCTCTTCCAATAACACATTGTTTTAAAAAAGTGGACTGTAACCTAAGTTTGGCCATTAGTTTCTTGTTTGTTGACTCTTATTCTAAGGTTTACATAATTACCTTTTATTAGATCTAAAAAAAAAACTTTTGGGGGGAGGAAAGCTCATTCCTGTTATTTAGTTTGTTTTGATTTTTTTTCTATTAAATATCTAATTAAACATAGGTTTTTAGCAGTTCTTGAACTTAATATTTTAATTTGCTTCTTCCTTTGGGCCATTATATAATTGCAGACATTCTACGGAAAATAAAGTTCATAATCACAAGGATTAATTTGGGCCATGACAACCAACCATGTCAGGCGTTTAGCAATCATGAATCTTGTTTTGCACCTTAAACTTGGTCTACTGCACACCAGTAAGACAAGTAACTTATTGTTTGGTTATACATCACTTAGTTCCTTTCTGCTGAAATAAATTCCTTTTGTAAGGTATACATGTGTTAGGCAAAATCCCAAAGTAAATAATCCAAAGACAAATTCTGAGACCCGAGTAATGCATAAACCCTTGGTAATTAACCCAGATAATATAAATGATTTTTTTAAAGATTTTATTTATTTATTTGACAGACAGAGATCACAAGTAGGCAGAGAGGCAGGCAGAGAGAGAGAAGGGAAGCAGGCTCCCTGGTGAGGGGAGGGGCCTCGAACCCAGGACCCTGAGATCAGGACCTGAGCCGAAGGCAGAGGCTTTAACCCACTGAGCCACCCAGGTGCCCCTATAAATGAAATTTTAATACTAGGTGTAATTAGTTAAGGAAGCATTTTGATTTGTATATGATGACAAAGTCTTTTGAAAAAAATCAATAAATTTGATAAATATACTCGGTATAAGTCTGAAAGACAAAAGTTTTCCAAACCCTTGTTTTGTGAACTCATAGGGCAGAAAAGATTTCTAGCTATATTCAGTTCATCTATGTCTGTGCTGATATACACATTGACTTGTATTATGCCTAAGTATCCAGCAATAAAGTTGAACATAAGAATATACCAATTTTTTTTTCTCACATGATATCTAATATCATATGTTTTCACATAATTGATTGCTGGGTGTCAGTTGGACAAAACCTCATTTTGAGAATGTATCTAAATTACCTTAATAGAATATTATGTATATAGTTGTATGATGTCATGCATCAGTGGCACAGCAATATTGTTACTGTACCATCTTAGGTCGAAATGACAGAATAAATACACACACACACACACACACACACACACACACACACTCTTCCATGAGTTTTAAAGCACATTGCTAATAGAATTAATTTTGGTTAATTGTAAAATAGATTTGATAGAAGAAGGGAATAAATTGAACTTGAAACCAAATCATATGCTATTCTTTCTATACAAGAAGAGAACCTGATATCATAAAATACTCTGTGCATGAATTCAAGGTGCACCTAGTTCACCGTCGTAAAGAAACTATTAACACTTTACTTCAATGATATCAATGGGCTTCTAGTAGCCACACTGACTACAGAGTATTTCACCTTATATCATCTGAAAAGCTCTGTATATAATTTTATTACCACCTTGGAAATAATATTTTATTTATTCTACCATGTTTGAGAAAGGAAAGTTTTTAGCCATTTTACTTAATATCAGAAAAGTCTTAAGTGTAAATAAACTTGAGGAAAGTTATGAAAAAATGGGATAGGAACCAAGTGAAGATTAGAAATCAGGTTGATCACTATCCTATTCGAATGTTCTGTATATTTAACATCTCAGAATTTCAGTCAGAGTTTTGACTATGAATAAGCAAGTATTTTCTCCAGTAGAAACAAATAAAGACAAAATAGGCTTATGAATAAATAACATTAGAAATGTTCGATGATTTATGTACTTATATAGCATATTAAAATAATTTCTAAAGTTACTAATTCAGCAATACTTTTTCATAAGCCGTAAACAGTGGTTTTGTGTACCATGTACCATGAAAATAAATACCAATATTTTTAGGTTTTAGGTTGTTGTAATCCCACATTTGCTATGTAAATTTAGCAGAATTCCTCAGAGTTATTTCAATGGACATTTACGGGTTCCATCTAGCCCAAATTATGTGGTGCAAACTGAAACCCATCGTTTTTAATCAGGAAGAAATGAGATGTTATCCCAGCATGGCTTGGCATTCACTATTCACTCAATTCCACTCCAGGTGCTTTTCACTGGGTAGATTTGGCCTGTTGGCTGAATTGGCCTCCCTGTGTCCTAAGATAACTGCCATGATTGGGAAGCCATATGGTGCAATGCTGTAAGCTATATTAAATTTGAGTCATATTTTGGCCAACTTTGTACTCATAATTGAGATTCAGAATTGTGTCCATGTACATTTCAATATACTTACTGCTTATTGATGTAATTAAACTCACATTTTTTTCTTTCTCTTTTTAAATACTTGCTGATATGAAATCATGCTGCAGTTTAAACTTAAAGGCAGTAGTTGAGAGAAGGAAAGGAATAGAAGGTGACACTTTAGGTTCACCTCGTATTTACCTTTAAAGAAGCAGTCTTCGTTGTGAACAATGGTAATCTTTTGCTTTTTCAGGCAAGCAGCTCTATGGACCTCACAGTGGTTTTCATAAAATTCTCCATCAGATCCACACACAGGTTTATAGTGTCTCTTGCAAATGTCCATACAGGCACATTCTGGTTGCCCTGTCTCTCTGCTGATGACGCAGTGCCTTCCCAAACCACAGTATTTATTTTCACAAGACTCCAGAATGCCATCCTGAATCAGGAATCCTGAAGACAAAGAAGAGGAAAATCATTTGCATTCATATGTTTAAATAATATGTGCATGTCAAAATATGAAATAAGGAGAAGTCTATGAGAAATATAGTATAATCAGGGTTCAGTTGTTCTCAGTACAAAAGAGACTTGTATTAGACAGGTAGATGACCTTTTGAAAACACTCTCAATGGTCTTTCCCTCCTACCCCCCTGTGGTGGAGCTCTTTTCTCCCTTTTCAATGAGTAGTGTGGTCCTTAAGAACATGATCTCCAAAATTCTACTGCCTGAGTTCAAATACTGATTCTACCATTTATTAACTATATGTCTTTAGACAAATTACTTCTTCGTGCCAAGCTGTTCCATCTGTTACTGATGGTAATAGTATGGACTCCCTCCTCAAGTTGTACAAAATATTACATGTAAGAACCCACAGGAATCACTTCCCTGTCATATAGTGAATGTTAAATAAATGTCAACTTTTACATTAATAGTAGGAAAAATGACATGTATATATATAAAGCAAGAAATAAGAATGGGAAATAATTGTGCCTTGAAAACTCTTTGGTGGGTTCTGGTAGCTGATCTTTTCTTGTTTGACCTTTGCCACTGGACAATCACAAATACATTTCTTAACTAAATGAATAAATCATGAAGAATTCGATTTTATTGCTACATATCAGCTTAACAATCTCCATTGGCATCAGAAAAGAGTAAGTAGATCCAACAGTCTTGTACTAAAACCAAACTAATCATCTTGAATCACCACACTTTTAAGACAGATTTGGCTTTTCTCCTTTGAGAATTTATCTGACTGGAAAGTAAAAAAATTCAATAAACTAAATACACACACACCCACATATACAGATGTATATGTATATAGGTATTTTTAATTTAATATTAATTATAAATATATTTTAATATATTTATATATAAGTATATACTTATAGACACACACAGATATAACACACACAGATATAAGATATAAAAACACAAGGATATAATATATACATATATATACATATGCATGTGTATATATACATACACATATGAAAAGATTTGTGAGATAATATACTACAGTAATTTTCTTAGATATTTAGTGTATAATTTTAGCTTGTTGATTTAAAACCATCTCTCCACATGACGACTTCATAATAATTAAGAACACATATTCTGATCCAGAGCTTAAACCATAATCTCACCAGTTACAACATTTAGGACCTTGGGCAAGTACCTAAACATCCGAGTTTCCTCGTCTGTAAAATAGGAATAATACCATACTCTCATAGGATTATCAAAATAAAAGGGCTTGGCACATGTAAAACTCCATTCAATTGCCTATTATTATTATTATTATAACTACCTTTTTAAAGACTAGTTTTCATAAGGACAGATATATACAATTGAACAAGTATTTAAAAAATCATATTTATTTGTTTTTAAATGAAACCTATAATGCAATTTACTTTACTATATACACGTATTACCAAATGGAGGGTAGCAAATTAAATATTACAAAAAGAAAAGACCAATACTATTTTGGTATAAAATATAAAAACAATCAACTATGTTTTTTTTTAAAGCATGTCTTTTAATAGTGGTATGAATTGGAATAAATCTTCTCAAAAGCAATTTTTAAGTACTTGAACTTTGATACCACATTCCAATTATTGAGAAAACTATCTATAAAATTAAAAAAAATAAAAAGAACTAAAAAGATACATAATTTTCTGAATAGATCTTCTTGATATAGTGTTAATTTATATGATATCTCACTGAAATATTTTAGTAAATTTTGTAAAATATACTTAATGTGGTAGTTCCTAAAATTTGGCATGCATTAAAGGGGCCTAGTATAGTTGTTAAAACATGGATTCTGCTTCCAAGCAACCTCAGAGTTTTTGACTCAGTGGTCTGGACTATGTATAGCCCAAAATTTATATTTCCGAGTTCTCATGTAATGATTACACTGTTGTTTCTGGATCATACTTTAGGGCCTTTGATTTATTGAAATTCTACTTTATATTTAAAATAAATACAACACAAGGAAACGGTTAGGTAAACAATTAGGTAAGTTCTTAAAGGGAAAAGATGAAAAGGTTAGCTATGATTAAAGGCATAAAAAATGCAAGTATTTAGAATTAACTAAGAACAAATAGAGAAAAACAGACAGCTAGGTGGATATAATACTGGGGAAAGTTTTCTCTTGGCATTATTGCTTTCTAATGTTCAATGCATTCCATTTTAAAAATGCCCCAAATTATTTCAATAGTGACTATAAAATAATGACTGATTTCAATTTGGAAAATACTTTTCCTCATCCTTATGCCAGTATTTATGCCAGTTGTTGATCTAACGTTTATAGAGCCTAAGATATGACTGTCAGGAATCTGACTCACATATCTGTATACCTTAAATTTCCTTTGTGTTCTTACTAAGTTGTTTTTTTGCCATCAAATAGTTTATCAAAAGAATAATTTTTTACTGTCAAGGAATGAGTCTAATGTTTATTGAAATTCTGATCATTTTACATTTTAGTTACAAATGAGTTGGCTAACTGAATTAGTAGTTTTCATTTTGGGGAGGAATGCTCTGCTAAAAATGAAGTCATTTCTCATATATCTAGGTTGGTAAATTGAATTCCTAGAGTCTTTCTTCTTAATTTTTTCCTCTCAAAGCCTGTACTCCAGCTCAGAGATTTGTATTAGGATATTGGCCATTTTCTAGAAGTTAATGAACTAGCTAGAAGCTGCATGTTGCATGTAGTTGCTACAATTAAAGGAAATTTAATTAATTCATATGCAATCCAAAAGAAGACTCATATTATGTAAATGAATAGCTAGAACATATCCTTTCTGACAGTAATTATCCATGACTAACGCTGAACTTAAGTTTCAGCTGAGATTAAATCAATTTAATCTGATCAACATGTCAAAGATTTCTTTTAAGTACATTCAGTCAGATGACACACTAAATGAATTTTAATCAAGAACTTATATCCTGCTCTCTCATAACTTGATAAAATAGCATTTGTTCCAAAAAAAGTGTTGTATATTTAACACTTACATCATTTTATAAATTCTATGCCTTCAGAACATTATAAAAACTCCTCAGATTTAAAACTAAAATGAAACCTTAAAAGATAAAAGACACCAAGTTATAAAGCAAAATAATTCTATAGAATTCTAAAGATGGTCATTTCAGATTTCCCAATCATGACGCACTCCTCTTCACGTCATTTATATATGAAATATGCAATTTATCAAACAGTACTTCATATAGATTTGATGTAAATTGAAACTTTAATAAACTCTACTTATTATTTGCAAGGTTCTATGTTACTTGCTATAGGATAGACGAAAAGCATAATTGTTGACACTTTTTTTAGTGGCTCACAAAGGGCATATGGCAGAATTTGAGTGTGTACCTCAAAGTAGTGAGGTAAAAATTTAGGGGTATATTTAGGGGCACAAAAGAGAGTGAGATGGATAGTAACAGGTAAAACCTCACAAGCAATGTATCATGTCGCAGTTGAGGTTATGTCTTACAAATGGGTTAGACATTCAGAAGGCTGCTCTAGGAATAGACAAGGTAAGAAATAGACTGATACTGAATTGAGAATAGGAGCAGCAGAGGAAAGAAAAAAACAGATATTGATATGTTAATGACTACCTCTAATGATTCCAGTGGAATAGAAACATAATTAATTTAGAATGCTGAGTTATTTGAGGTGTTAATTGTCTCATAAAAATTTATAATGTTCGAGTCCAAAATATGAGTATTAGGTTAACTTTGATTTGTTAAACAAAACAGAAGATTTTTGGCTAGAGAGCAGGGTTAGAGTCTTTGCTTTTCTATTACCTATTTGTCTGACCTCATCCAGGTTGTAATGTCTTCAGGCATGATATTCAAATAGTTAGATAAGAGGGAAGTAATAAATTATCTTCAGATTTACTCTTATCTAATCCCTTCATTTAAGAATGCTTGGCAAAACATGATTTTGATTTTAATAAAAGCTGTTATAAATATATTAATAAGCTTTTTCTAAAATGCTTCATATTTAAACTCACCTACATTAAATAATCATATAATTATCTAGTTTAAATATTTTCATACTCTAAAAACAGCCTCAGTCGTATAAAATGTGAAATTATTTTTCACTTAGATTTTCTAATTTCTCTTTTCTAAGATTTTGTCATTATGTATTCTATTTTTTATCATGTTATTAATTACAAAAATGGATCATGAAATCAGAGTCCTTTAATTTGTATTCCAACAGTCACTATAAGTGCAGTTTTAGGCAATTAGTTAAAATTGGTGTGCCTCAGTTTCCCTAACTAGAACAAAGAAGAAACTCTAGAAGTGTTATTTAATGAATAAATAAAATGAGTATAATAATAATGGCCATAGGATAATATAATTGATCCCACAAGAGGATTCTATGAGATAATGCACTGCACATGCTTAGCTTAAGAATTTGTGTTTAACAAATATAGTTATAATTATTAAGAACTATCACTTACTGTAGACTTGGCATGTAGAATATATTGACTTAAAATCACTGGAATGAATAAAGAACAGCTTTTGACAACTCTAGCTTTAATACATCTATTAAGAATGAATTTATGGGAGTGTGGAAATATGTTTTTCCCAAGTAACATTTGTAAAATTTTCAAGAATATCCATTACAGAAAAATTTCCTTTATCTGCAAAAACAAGACACCCTCAAATTTATATAATAACATTTTGCTTTATAAATAAGTATAATACTTTGGGGACTGTTTTGTTACCCACATATAGAAAAATCACAAAACTCTTCAGTAAATACAAAATACAATTTTTTGTTGCACACTGCAAACTAACAAAACACAGTCAGTCCTTACAAACTTCATGGCAAGTAGCAGTTCAAGTAAATATTCCAATGCCTGCAGAAGATTGCACACAGTATGATCTTTTCATGACTTTTTAAAAATGTTTTATTAATTTATTTGACAGAGAGATCAGAAGTATGCAGAGAGGCAGGCAGAGAGAGAGGAAGGGAAGCAGGCCCCCCGCCGAGCAGAGAGCCCAACACGGGACTTGATCCTAGGACCCTGAGACCACGACCTGAGCCGAAGGCAGCGTCTTAACCCACTGAGCTACCCAGGCACCCCTTTTCATGACCTTTAATGATTGAGATATGTATATCCTGCTGCTGCTTTGTGAAGTCGATCAAAATAAATCTGCAAGAATGATAGTTTGCCCAGTGCACCACTACTGAAAGACGGTTTAAATGGTCACATGTCTGTATTCCAGTGAATTTGGAAACTTCTTCCTCATCTTATTTTAGACAGTCCATTGGAATTCTGTAAGCACCTTCATGGAATTCTGTAAGCACCTTCATGTAATTCTGCAATCAGATTGATTTTAAAAGAAGTAAATATGAAAAAGAGATAAGTAAAACAAAAACCAGGAATTCAGTTAAGTTCCAACCATCCAAAATATAGTTTCTGTTTAAATCAAAGAAATTTTCGCCAGCACAGGTGATTTTTGATGTGTTGTTTTAAGAAGTTATCACTAGCTAATATGCTAACAGTTATTTACTTCTTGTTTGATGTCCTCAACTGCAGAATAATTCCAACAGCAGAACACTGAAAGAGACTAAGATGCACTCTCAGAAATCTTTGACCCCACCTAGTGACCTTGGTAACAGAGCACACAAAAATGTTTCCTCATCATTAATTTTATTCTTCCCATGTTCCATCTAGGAGCCACGATTTCTCTAATAACTTAATATTTCTATCCTGTTGAGAACTTGTGTTTATACACTTCAGCAAATAAAAATATTCTCATCTTCTCTGTGATATTTTTAGATATTCCATTTTTGGAAATTGTTGGAAGCTAAATTGTACTTGATAATAGTGTCCTTCAGTAGCTAGGAATGCAATGGCATTAGAGATATGCTAGTAGACAGATAACTTGAGAAACATAGATAGATCGTAGGTGTGTATATGGCATTTGAGACCTTTCCTTTACATAGCAGTGACAATTAAAAACAAAACATTTACGTTTAGATGTTTTAGTTCTGTAAAGATTTTGAGTGATATTAAAGGAAAAAAGTATTTCTTTTGTTTAATGGTTGCTACTGTCTTCTATAAATGATGTTGATTGATATAGCAAGTAAAATATATCAATTAGCAGACATAATATAAAAGCTTTATTTTATAGAAGTATATGCAATGAAAGTAAAGACATATGCTCAATCATCTGTGATACTTGAAGTATTTCAGGCTTTGGAATAAACCCAAAACTTTAAAAGTATCTTATTTCTTATTTATTTTAAAAATTAAATCTGTAGATGGATTATTCTCAAACAATGTAGATATTTTCACACTTGATAAAGAATATTAAATGACTGTGGCTTCCTGGCTGGCTCCATTGGTTAAGCATCTGCCTCCAGCTCAGGTCATGATCCAGAGTCCTGGGATCCAGCCCTCATCAGTCTCCCTGCTTCACGGGGTGCCTGCTACTCCTTCTCCCTCTGCCTCTAACCCCTGCTTGTGCTCTTTCTCTCTCTCTTAAATAAATAAATCTAAAAAAAAAAGAAATAAGAAGAATAATATTAAATAATAAAATAAAATACTTAAAGTGAAGGTCAGACATTGTAATGGTAGGGTAGATCTGGGTACAAAACCTAAAGATTAATTATAATGCTGATTGCTGGAGTCAGACCAGCCACATGGCCAATAGGAATTGAGGGAGAAAAGACAGAAATTTCTATTAGAACTGTAAGAATGACTGCTAGAAGAATATTGCTTTTAGACCTTAAAAGTTTTCAATTTAAAATCTACTTCAATAAATTTCTTTTAATATGCTTCATTTCCTTTGAAAAAATTATTTTTCTTGGTTTGCCTGAGTGGCTCAGTTGGTTAGGCTGGGATACACTTCTCCCTCTCCCTCTATAACCACTGGGTTATACACTTAACAATGGTTAAAAAGATAATTTTATATGTATTTGACAACAGTAAAAATTTGGGAAAAAATTGAAAGTACAAAGAGTTCCTATATATCCCCTCCTTCCAAAACATACAACTTTCTCCACCAACAACAGAACTTGATCATCCACTATTTGCAAAAAAAGAGACTTTGTTTCCAAAAATCAATTTATTACCACATCCAGGACACTATACTTCTATGATTAAGTTATAAAACTTCAATCTCTGTCATTTTTAGGGTTTTTTGTTTTGTTTTGTTTTCTTTGCAGGTGTAAGTCAACCTAAGGGAGAGCTTTCTGAAACAGCAAAGCATGAGAAATCAAAGCATGAGACATCAAACTTGATGTCAAGTTCAGAATACACAGTTCATTACTTTACAACTCTAACTCCTATTCCCATGGTCACTCAAAATCTTTGCACGTTAAAAAAAAAAAAAAAAGAAGAAGAAGAAAGAAAGAAAGAAAGAAAGAAAGAAAGAAAGAAAGAAAGAAAAGAAACAGAAAAAGAAAAACAATCAAAACACAAGACACTCTACTTGCATCAATTCATTTCTTTCAACAAACCACTTATTTCTCCCCTCCATCAACTCTGGCTTAAGTCTATTTCCTATACAATTTTTTCATAAAACTTATCTTCTGAATTCTTTCATTTCCCTTGATGTAGGTGTTTGGAACAAAAGCAGGTGTTTTTGGCTTCTCATGCACTTAACATCTTAGAGGTAACAGACACAGGTTCAATCCACAGCTTGAACTGGACAAAGTTCAAGGAGGAAATAAAAGAATACTACCTCAAATGTATTATCTCACCACCTTATAATGGAAGGACACACAATCCAGACCAGTAGGGTTCTAGAAAGTATTCTGGAGGAGAAAAGGCTGGCACTGTATGGGAATTAATCATGTAAAGAAGAGAATCCAAAAAGGAGATTTTGAACAAAGGTGTAGATATATGCACATGATGATTCCATGTTACAAGAATGCAGAGTTTGTTAGAAGATGTGGTTAGCATATTAGAAAAGGTTTATAATGAACAACCCTGAAGGCTATGTTAGGGGTGTTCCACTCTGGCAGTGGAAGCTAGTATTTTATAGTTTTAAGGAAGATCTGATATGCTAGATAGAAAAGAAACAATAGTCAGGAAGCTACCAGCCTGGCCTTTGTGGAACTAATGTGAGTCAGAACAAGGACAGCTATAAGCAAATCAATTTATGGAGCAGTTACAGTATCAGTCATAAAGAGAGGAGGCAAAAAGAGTAGCTTTGAATATTAGAAGAAAGAGTTTAGAAGTAGTTATAAATAAAGATAACTTTGTGAATAATATCATAAGCCATTGAAATTCTTAACAGTCTCAATATTCTTGAATAATAATAACAGTAAGCACAATAAATAATGGGTTCTGGATTAAAATAACACAATTGAGGGTGGAATTCAAATATCTTTAATTGCATCAATTTACATTATTGTATTATTTTTCCACAATATTTGGTCATCTCACATAGAAGAGTGGGGAAGTAAGACTATGGCACTATTCAGAGTAATAGTTCTACTTGTTAAGTGTGGTGAAAGGATTTAACATGCACAGATACTCACCATGATACTGATGAGGATGAAGTGGTGGAAGGATTTGAATGTAAGAAAAGCAGAAACAACTATAAGAAAGTGCTGCAAATAAGGTGCAAAGAACAGAGTACAGATACGAAAAAAAAAAAAGGCAGTTTTCTGAGTTCTTGCCTGGTAAATTGTTTTAGTACTTTAATATCAGGTAGAGTCACAGAGTTAAGTCTAGCATATTCTTTTTCAGCTGAAATGACAATCCATCATGATGTTCTCTAATACATATAGAAAATAAATACTCTCTTTCTATCCACTAAAATAACAAGAGACTTTATATATAAAATTGCCAAGGTCTTGAGGTTCTATTTTTTAAGTTACTGTTTATTATTTCCTTTATATTAAGAAGCTCTAATAGATATGTGCTTTTTTCATGTGTCCAAAAATTAAGCTGTATATAGCAGAAATATAATTTACATAGCTTAAAACTAATTATCCTAACAAAAAATGATTGTCATACTAGAATTGTTAACATATTTGTTTGAAAATCTTATTTAAATTTTTGTAAATTCTTATTTAAATTCCAATTAAGGAACATACAGTGTAATATTAGTTTCAGGTACACAATACAGTGACTCGACACTTCATAAAACACCCAGTACTCATCCCAACAAGTGCACTCTCCTTAATCCTGGTCACCTCTTTAACCCATCTCTCCACCCACTTCCTCCTCTGATAATCATCAGTGGGCTTGGTTTGCCTCCCTCTTTGTTTGCTTTTTCTTTTTTCTTCAGTTGCTTGTTTGTTTTGTTTCTTAAATTCCACATATCATCTTTTTCTCTGACTTATTTCAATTAGCAGAATATTCTCTAGCTCTATCCATATTGCAAATAGCAAGATTTTATTCTTTTTCATAGCTCAGTAATACTTCATTATGTGTATGTATATCAAACTTTCAAAACTGAAGCCATACACACACACACACACACAGACATATGTATGTATTATGTGTATATATATATATATACACACATATATATGCATATTATGTATATATACATAAAAATAACACATTGAGGGTGGAATATGTATATATACATAACATATATACATAATATTTACATAATATATGTATATAATATATGTATATATACATATAATATATGTATATACACATGCATATATACATATGTACATATGTACATATATACATATACATATATACATATATATACACATATATACATATTATATATACATATATGTGTATATATATACACGTAAGTCACTTCTATCACTTCTTTATCCATTCATCAGTGAGTAGATGGACACTCGTGCTGTTTCCATCATTTGGTTATTAGAGGTAATGCTGCTATAAACACCAAGGTATATATATCTCTTTGAATTAATATTTTTGTATCCTTTTTGTAGATATCTAGTAATAAAATTGCTGGATTTGGAGGTAGTTCTATTCTTAACTTTTCAGGATCTCTATACTGTTTTCCAGATTGGCTGCACCAGTTTGTACCCCCACCACCAGTGCAAGAAGTTTCCTTCCTCTAACTCCACATCCTCACCCAACACCTGTTGTTTCTTTTATTGTTGTTGATTTTAGCCATTCTGACAGTTATAAAAAGATATCTCATTGTATACAGCAATACAACCCCACCTCAAGAAGCAAGAAAAATCTCAATAAACAATCTAACCTTGTACATAAAGGAGTTAGAAAAAGAAAAACAAACACAGTCTAAAGCCAGCAGAAGGAGGGAAATAATAAAAATTAAAAATTAGAGCAGAAATAAATGATATAGAAACTAAAAAAAAAAATCAATAGAACAGATCAATGAAAACAGGAGCTAGTTCTTGACAAAAAAACAAAAGATAAACTTCTACCCAGACTTATCAAAAAGAGAGAGTGAGAGAGAGAAAGGACTGAAATAAATTAAACCACAAATGAGAGAGGAGAAATAACAACACCACAGAAATACAATTATTAGAGAATATTATGAAAAACTATGCTAATGAATTGGATTACCTGGAAGAAATGGATAAACTCATAGACACATATAAACTACCAAATCTGAAACAGGAAGAAATAAAAAAAAAATTGAACACACCAATAATCAACCAAGAAATTGAATCAGTAATAAAAGAACTCATTCGCCCACCCCCCCAAAAAAATCCAAGGCCAGATGGTTTCACAGGGGCATGCTACTAAACATCTAAAGAGGAGTTAATACCTATTCTTCTCAAACTATTCCAAAAAAATGGAAAAGAAAGGAAAACTTCCAAATTCATTCTATGAGGCTAAAATTACCCTAATGTATTTCTATTTAAAATATCATTTAGCTATGTTTCACTATGATTTTTAGGTCTTTGGTCTTAACTGATTTACCTCTATTTTCTAAGTTTATGGGTTTTTTTGTTGTTGTTGTTATTGTTTTGCTTCATATCACTGTTTATTATTTCACACTTTCTAAAAAGAAAAATTGGTTTTTCAGCTCATTCTATATTTATCACATCCACATATGTGCAATCTCATTTTTCCACAAAATAAAGTAAATATTTTAATTCATGGTGTGACTAATACAAAAGCTTTTTCAGTTATTTTTAGAGATTATTTTATTAATTTTATTAGATAAGTGAGTTGCTCTCTTAGCATTCCAAATATTTTGATTCTGGTGTTTTCCCAATCACTGGATGTTGGTTACTTTCAAAGCACTGATAAACTCTTTATAAGTTATATAACAAAGGACAATATTATACTACAATATACAAAATTTTTTTTATCTTTTTATAAATGTTTTAATTTCCATTTGCACACGATAATCTCTACACACAACTTTATATCATGTATAATTTGCTTATATATTATTGCTTTTCCATTTTACACCACTGGCAGACGGACATGGCAGATTTGGTGTAAATTTAGAAGTTATTTCATGATCTGGCAACTCACTCTCCCCACCCTGCCAACATACCTGGCACTGGTACTCTTTTCCAAGGGTTTCTCTCTCATTATGCCTTTTAGGCACCAGTGCCTCATGATCTCATTGGACTGATATTGTATGGTTTTTATACCTTGATGACTATCCATGTTTCTTTCCTCTGCCTGTCTTCTCTTTCTCGGATGTAGAGGTTATGTTACAGAACTCTCTACAAAAAGATGACCAGCCAAGTCCTAGAAAGTATGCTAACATACGTGTCATTTTGTAGTCTCCAAAGGACCTTATGTTTTAATAAAGATATGAGATAATTAAACCATAAATATTTATAAGGTTAAAAAAGCCTCTTGTGGAAGATACAAAATGATATGAAATTTTAGAGCAGGAGATTTATTTTGAGGGAAAGAAAAAACAAAAGCTTTCATATTTGATCAAAGAGTTAAAAAAATTGGCTAGGATTTTGACAGGTGGAAATTGGTTAGAAAAGTTAGAGCATGGGAAGACAAAAGAGCAACATTTTATGTCCCACAAAATTTGGTTGTTGTATCACTTTTATATGAACCTTACAAGTAGTTTCAGAATGATAATTTCCTAAAGTGGTAAGTCAATCCTTATCATTGTCCCAGGGAAAGAAAGCTAACAGAACTTATGATATTTTTGCTTAAGTAATTTATTTTTAGGTAATTATCCACCATATATTTTTAAAATTACATAAAAAGCAACAATATGTTTTTTTTTATGTAGTTCTTTGAGTGGTAGCTCTGAAACAGAGAAACACCTACAAACTAAGTTTCTTTTCTAATAACTATCATTTATAAATACAAACTAAAGCATTTTCATATTTTCCCTTTCTTAATCTTTGTGAACTATGAACTAAGTTTTATTCATTTTCTGTTTTACAAATAAAAAAGAGAATAGCTCAAATTGTTACTTATCATGTCCTAGGTCACACCGTTGGTAAACAATGACACCAGGCTTCAAACTCACAGCTTCAAACATTACATCATTTTGCCTGGATTTCGTTCCTATTGTATTTTAGAATTCTGGTGTTATATATAGGAAATATGTATTATAGACAACTGGAAAAGTAGAATTTGAGCTTAATAGAAATTCTAGGAGTCTGAATTTGACAGTCATCTATATAAAATGATAGGTGATAACCTGAATGAATGTAATGAAAAAAGTATATATAGAAGGGTGAGTTGGAATTATAGCAATTTGGATTTTGGAAAGTTTTTCCACAAACGTAGAGCACATTCACCTTTAGTCATAAAAGAACTTGTAATTAAAAAAAAAAAAAATCTTATTTGCTCATTAGTAGTTAGGAGCATTGGACCCGGAATCCCACTGCCTGAGTTTAAAACCTGGCGCCATCAGTATCTGTTCGTATGATCTTGAAACTTTTCTTGGTTTCTTTTTACCTTAGTTGTCTCATCTGCAAAATGGAGATGGTAATAAAACTTATTTCATTTCATAGACTTATTATAAATTAACCCATGTAAAGACCTTAAAATACTACCTGTTAATAAGTACCATACTACTGTTAGTTGTTATTAACATCAATATTATTACTACTGTTGTTATTGTTGTTATTCTATTTCATTCTAATAGATAACCAAAAAAGGAGGAAATTTTCAAGAGTAGCAATCCAAAGTTCATGTGCTATTTAACACTCACTGGAACAATATTTAACAAGATAACCTCTCAGGCTATCCCACAAACTCTATTTAGCCCTTAATGACTCACTAGTATGGTACCATATTGTTGATATTACTGAAAATGTTCTCCAACAAAAATGTGGCCAACAGTTAACTTTGGATCTTATGACCATATTTCTTTTTTTGTAGATTTCCTGTCCACATTGTCATACTATATGGTACCTGAAGAATACTGAATGTTGAATGCAGTGAAGAAAAACTCTCTCCCCACAATACATTCAATCCTAGCACCATACAAGAATATTAGCAATCATAAGCATAGCTTTCAAGCAGGTGATTCAAAGATTCTTCTCTGAGGGATTTATAACCTACTATTGGGAGTTCCCTAAAATTGATCCACCCCAGTCACTCACAGAGAAATTTACATTTGAAAAACCTTACCCAGTACTCAGAAATTTCAAGTCAGCTTTTTGATATTTCTCTTATGATCTGAAGCAGAAAGAAAACATTAACTGGACATCTGAGTAAACTGTCTAACATGGATAATAAAGCCAAAATAAACATACTTACAAAGATAGTGTGAAATGAGAACATGCAGGGAGAAAAATACCACAAAAATCAAACTAAACCAAACCTGTAATTTATATTATGGTAGAAATAAAAGATAATAGTTAATCCCTAAAATAAGAGCAAGAGATTTTTTTAAACCAAAACAGCTATTGGAATTTAAGACTCTGATAGTTAATTAAAAACTTCAAGAGGAAATCTGAATAAGAAAGTTAAGAAAAACTTACAGAAAATAAATAGAAAAAATAACACATTAAAAAAGATAAAACTTTAAAGCAAAATATATTCCACTTCCAGAATTCCAAAGTCCAAATAATAGAAGGTCCAGATGGAGAGGGAAGAAAAACAGATGGTAGGAAATAATAAAATTATTAAAATATTTCCCAGAACTAAAGGACATTTATCTCCAAATTGACAGTGTTCACCCAGTACCCAGTAAAAGGAATTAGAATAGACAAATACAATGATATTGTGAAATTTAAAAATATTAAAAACAAAGAGAATTTTTTACAAGCTCCCAAAGAGAAGAAAAAAAGTGTTCAGTAACACAACGTGGATTAGGAAACAGAACAGCTTCTGATTTCCCAGCAGTAACAGGGAAATCAAAAAGTCCATAAAGCACTATAAAATCCTGAAAGACAAAGGACCTTGTGCTGATGCTGTCCCTGTACCTGCTCTCCTCTCCATATCCTGCTCCTGAGGACACCTATTTCTCTCCATAGAGGTATTTCTGCTTTGACTTATTTCTGAGAGCTGGAGTTAGGGAACAGAAAAATGTGAAGCAAAAAAATTAAAAGACCTCTCTGCCCAGATGTTTGCTGCATTTCAATACTTGGTTCATACTACAGTCCTGACATCTGCTTTACTGAAAACTCCCTGGTCCTTTAGATATTCTAATATGGTGATCTCTTTAAAATTATCTAACCTACCTCCCAACACACAACATTCTTTGTCTAACTCCCACTCATCACACCGGTCTCACATACATGGCTTCTCATCAAAGAGACTTTCGGTCACACCCTTCTTTTACATAGGTCTTTACTTAACTACTAATATAATTCCACCACTGGGCATCAGTGCCAACGTACTTTTGTAGAACTCTGTGCCTTTTCTCCATAACACCTAAAACAAAATTATTGTTATAAGGCTACTTGTTTGAATATTTGTTTAATGTCCTCACGCAATAGAAATGAAACACAATGCTGAAATTTAAAGTTATGTATTTAGGTTGATACAACTTCAATAAAAAGATATTCTATGTTCATGGATTTGAAGACTAAATATTGTTAAGATCACATTAGTACCCAAAGTTTTCATTGTGGCTAGCTATTATTATTATTTTACATTATTTTAACATTAAAAATGTATTTATGTATTAATTAATTTATTTATTTGAGGTGGGGAGTAGGAGGAAGGACAGAAGGAGAGGGAGAAAGGGAATCAGAAGGTTACTTCTGGCTGAGTGCAAGCCCAATACAGGACCCAATCTTAAAACTCTGAGATCATAACCTGAGTGGAAATCAAGACTGGGATGCTTAACTGACTGAGCCACCCTGGTGCCCCTATTTTATCCCCTCCCCTTTTTTTTAATGCTGATGAGAAGCATGCATATAGCATAGTTGTCATTAATTTTAAGGTATTCTGATTATTTTTGTAATTTTAACCTGCTATGGTTAAATAGGAATTTGTTTTCATTTATTTTGCTCAAGTGTTTTCTTTTATGATCATTTAGATGATTGACACATTTTGAAAAAAATCTCAAAAATTACTGACTCATATCCCTTGGGGCTATTACTTCAATCACATTCCCAGAAGTCCTAAAGTTTTCTATTGGTTATTTCCCACCATAACCTCTCTATCTTTACCTACTCTTAAACTATTCTTTTTTTTTAATTTTTTATTTTTTATAAACATATATTTTTATCCCCGGGGGTACGGGTCTGTGAATCACCAAGTTTACACACTTCACAGCACTCACCAAAGCACATACCCTCCCCAATGTCCATAATCCCACCCCCTTCTCCCAACACCCGTCCCCCCAGCAACCCTCAGTTTGTTTTGTGAGATTAAGAGTCACTTATGGGGGATGCCTGGGTGGCTCAGTTGGTTGGACGACTGCCTTCAGCTCAGGTCATGATCCTGGAGTCCCGGGATCGAGTCCCGCATCAGGCTCCCAGCTCCATGGGGAGTCTGCTTCTCTCTCTGACCTTCTCCTCGTTCATGCTCTCTCTCACTGTCTCTCTCAAGTAAATAAATAAAATCTTAAAAAAAAAAAAAAAAGAGTCACTTATGGTTTGTCTCCCTCCCAATTCCATCTTGTTTCATTGATTCTTCTTCTACCCACTTAAGCCCCCATGTTGCATCACCACTTCCTCATATCAGGGAGATCATATGATAGTTGTCTTTCTCTGCTTGACTTATTTCGCTAAGCATGATACGCTCTAGTTCCATCCATGTTGACATATCAGATAAAGGACTAGTGTCCAAAATCTATAAAGTACTTAGCAAACTCAACACCCAAAGAACAAATAATCCAATCAAGAAATGGGCAGAGGACATGAACAGACATTTCTGCAAAGAAGACATCCAGATGGCCAACAGACACATGAAAAAGTGCTCCATATCACTCGGCATCAGGGAAATACAAATCAAAACCACAATGAGATGTCACCTCACACCAGTCAGAATGGCTAAAATCAACAAGTCAGGAAATGACAGATGCTGGCGAGGATGCAGAGAAAGGGGAACCCTCCTACACTGTTGGTGGGAATGCAAGCTGGTGCAGCCACTCTGGAAAACAGCATGGATGTTCCTCAAAATGTTGAAAACTATTCTTTTTTAAAATTTTCCTTTCATCAGCTTTTCTTTTTCCAGTGCCTTATGTTAAGGATTGGAGTTTTGGAGTTTTTCTGGGTCTCTTAACAAGCAAAGAATCAATTTAAGGCTTCGTTCTTTCTTCAGGATTACAACTTCATAGTTTCCAGTATTCTGATGTATAAATTAATTGCTCCTTTCTCTTAAATGACAAATATCAGCTTCTACATTCTATCTATCTTGATATGAAATTCTTGGGTTCACTACATCAACTTGTATTTAATTCTGAAATTTAATGTCTTTATAGCTGAAAAGTTGCTTGCTGATAACAACATAAATCTACCTATTTTGCAAAAAGACCAGAATTTAATCATGGTTATCGTTATATTTGTAAACCCTAATATCAACTGCCAGTAATCATCTGTATTAGCCTCAGAACTCATGTTGAAATATTTTTGCCATAAAAAAGAAACAAATGTCTATTTTACATGTATAATTAAAAATTGAACAGCAATCTTGAAAATGAAAACATTATCTTATACTATTTCATAAAATAAGATGTATTTGACATCATGAAATAAGATAATGGTGAAGTAATTGATTCGCTCTTCTTGGCTAATTAGAAAAGTATGGAAGCAGACAAAGAATTTAGTATGTGTTTTAGAATAAACAGGCCACATGGTGTCACAGAATGCTAGAGTAATAAGCATCATATAGTTGTATAAACAGAGAAACTGGTAGAAAGTTGCTTTATAAAAAGTGAACATACATATTTTATACTCAGAACTATTGTCATGGTATCATGTATCATTTTGAAAATAATGATTTTATTTTAGCAAAATAATGCTTGTTAAGTTAATGATATAAAATTTGAAACTACTGGCTTTATAATTTGGTTAGTAGATATGATGCTAGAAGTAGCATCATTTTTTTTGTTTGTTTTGTGTGTGTGTGTGTGTTTTTTTTTTTTTTTTGTAGAAAATTCCCAAACATTAAATAAGCAGGGATAGGGAAACTAGCACAGTTTTGTCTTTCCATAGTGTTTGTCTCAGGTGACACTTTTATTTTTATTGAAGAGAAACGTACTCTCTATATCACAAAAGAATTTGTTGCTGTTGTTAAAATAATCCAGTAAAAACCAAAAGCTAAAGGCTTCTGATTAGTCAAAGAATGGGCAACTATTATACTCTTTTCCAAAGCTAACTACTATCTCATATGTATGTCTGGGATCTTTTCCTCCTAGAATTTATCCATGGTCAAACACCAAAATTGCTAATTTTTAGATTTCCTTTACATGAGGGAGAATCCCATCCACATCTCTTTTCCCTTTCCCAAATCCATAAACTACAGATGAGGAATCAAGAAATCCTGGTGCATCATGTCACAACATTCTTCGAGTTGAGTCAGAAAACTAAGAGCAAAATGAGAGATGACCTCAAAGTGGAAAAGGGAAAGAGAGAGAAGAAAGGAGTGAAAGACATTGTTTGGAATATTTCTGAATATTGTCATATTATAATTTTCTTTAAAATTTTGCAATTTTTTCTGTTCTAATCAATGCTACTAATATTAAAATTTGTACAAATAAAATAATTTTTGGTATATACTTACACAAAAAGTATATAACCCAAGTTTTTCAAAGGTTTCTTTAGAAACTCACCATATATTCCTCCCTGTATAGTACAATCTAGTTTGACAAAGGGACTTGAAATATGCATTAGACTTAAAGTGAGGGGGTGGAAAACAATTTACCATGCTAATGGGCATGAAAAGAAAGCTGGGGTGGCAATCCATGTATCAGATCAATTAGATTTTTAGCCAAAGACTATAATAAGAGATGAGGAAGGACGCTATATCTACTTAAAGGGTCTGTCCAACAAGATCTAACAATTTTAAATATCTATGCCTCTAACATGGAATCAGCCAATTATATAAACCAATTACTAATGAAATCAAAGAAACACATCAACAATAATACAATAATAGTAGAGGACTTTAACACCCCTCCTCACTGAAATGACAGATCATCTAAGCAAAAACTCAATGAGAAATTAAAGGCTTTAAATGACACACTGGATCAGATGGACATCATAACATCACAGATATATTCAGAATATTCCATCCCAAAGCAACCAAATACGCATTCTCCTCTAGTGCACAGGCAACATTCTCCAGAATAGATCATATCCTGAGTCACAAATCAGGTCTCAACCAGTACCAAAAGACTGGGATTATTTCTTGCATATTTGCAGACCACAGTGTTTTGAAACTAGAACTCAACTACAAAAGGGAAGTTCGAAAAAATTCAAATACATGGAGGCTAAAGAGCTTCCTACTAAAGAATGAATGGGTCAACCAGGAAATTAAAGAAGAATTTTAAAAATTCATGGAAAGAAAGAAGATGAAAACACAACTGTTCAAACTCTTTGGGACACAGCAAAGGTGGTCCTGAGAGGAAAGTATACAGCAATGCAAGCCTTTCTCAAGAAACAAGAAAGGTCTCTGATACAAAACCTAACCCTACACCTAAAGAAGCTAGAAAAAGAACAACAAAAAAAGCCTAAACCCAGCAGGAGAAGAGAAATAATAAAGATCAGAGCAGAAATCAAGGAAATAGAAACCAAAAGACCAGTAGAACAGATCAATGAAACTGAGAGCTTGTTCTTTGAAAGAATTAATAAGATTGATAAACCCCAGGCCAGAGTTATCAAAAAGAAAGGAGTAAGGACCCAAATTAATAGAATTATGAATGAAAAGGGAGAAATCACAACCAACACAAAAGAAATACAAACAATTATAAGAACATATTATGAGCAACTATACACCAGCCAAACTTAACAATCTGGAAGAAATGGATGCATTCCTAGAGATGTATAAACTACCAAAAATGAACTGGAAGAAATAGAGAACCTGAACAGACCCATAACCAGTAAGGAAATTGAGGAGTAATCAAATATCTCCCAAAGAACAGCAGCCCAGGGTCAGATGGCTTCTCAGGAGAATTCTAGCAAATATTTAAAGAAGAATTAATAACTATTCTGCAGAAACTGTTCCAAAAAAAAAGAAATGGAAGGAAAACTTTCAAACTCATTTTGTGAAGCCAGCATGACCTTGATCCCAAAAACCAGACAAAGACCCCATCAAAAAGAATTATAGACCAATTACAGACCAACATGGATGCAAAAATTCTCACCAAAATAGTAGCCTATAAGATCCAACAGTACATTAAAAGGATTATTCACCATGATAAAGTGGGATTTATTTCTGGACTGCAAGTTTAGTTCAACATCCACAAATCAATCAATGTGATACAATACATTAATAAAAGAAGAAGAATCATATGATACTCTCAATAGATGTTGAAAAAAGCATTTGACAAAGTATAGCATCCTTTTCTGATCAAAACTTTTTTCACAGGGTAGGGATAGTGTAGGGATAGAGGGATAGCTTGCATGATGCCTCAATATCATACAAGCCGTGTATAAAAAAAAAAAAAAAACACAATGACTATCATTCTCAATGGAGAGGGGAGGAAAAACAAAAAACAAGAAACAAAAAACAAAAAGCAAAAAAACCGAGAGCTTTTTCCCTAAGATCAGGAACATGGCAGAGCTGTCCACTATCACCACTTCTATTCAGCATAGTACTAGAAATCCTAACCTCAGCAATCAGACAGCAAAAAGAAATAAAAGGCATCCAAGTTAGCAAAGAAGTCAAACTCTCACTCTTTGCAGATAATATGATACTTTATGTGGAAAACCCAAAAGACTCTACTCCAAAATTGCTAGAACTCATATAGGAATTCAGAAAAGTGCCAGGATATAAAATCAAAGCACAGAAACATTTCTGTGTTACATTTCTATACATCAACAATAAGACAGAAGAAAGAGAAATTGAGGAGTTGATCCCTTTTTACAATTGCACCCCAAACCATAAGACACCTAGGAATAAACTTAACCAAAAATTAAAGAATCTGTACTCATAAAACTATAAAGTGCTCATTAAAGAAATTGAGGAAGACATAAAGAAATGGAAAAAATGTTCCATGCTCATGGATTGAAGAACAAATATTGTGTAAATGTGTATGCTACCTAAAGCCATCTACATATTTAATGCAATCCCTATCAAAATACCATCCATGTTTTTCAAAGAAATGGAAGAAATAATCCTAAAATTTATATGGAACCAGAAAAGACCCCAAATACCCAGAGGAATGTTGAAAAAGAAAACCAAAGTTGGTGGCATCACCATTTTAGACTGCAAGCTCTCTTAAAAGTTGTGATCACCAAGACAGTGGTGGAACAGAACGGAAAACCCAGAAATGGACCATCAATTCTATGGTCAACTAATCTTTGACAAAGCAGGGAAGAATGTCTGATGGAAAAAAGACAGTCTCTTCAACAAATGGTGTTGGGATAATTGTACATCCACATGCAGAAAAACGAAACTGAACCATTTCCTTACACCAGACACAAAAATAGACTCAAAATGAATGAAAGACTTCAAAGTGAGACAGGAATCCATCAAAATCTATGAGGAGAACACAGGCAGCAACGCCTTTGACCTCAGCCAGATCACCTTCCTAGAAACATCAACAAAGGCAAGGGAAGCAAGGGCAAAATGATCTATTGGGACTTCATTAAGATCAAAAGCTTTTGCACAGCAAAGGAAACAGTCAATGAAACCAAAAGAAGACTGACAAAATGGGAAAAAATATTTGCAAATAACATATCAGATAAAAGGCTAGTATCCAAAATCTATAAAGAACTTATCAAACTCAACCCCCAATGAACAGAGTCTAGTCAAGAAATGAACAGAAGACATGAACAGACATTTCTGCAAAGACATCCAAATGGCCAACAGACACATGAAAAAATGTTCCACATCACTCAGCATCAGGGAAACACAAATCAAAACCACAATGAGACAACACCTCACACCAGTTTGAATGGCTAAAGTTAACCAGTCAGGAAATGACAGATGTTGGTGAAAATGTGAAGAAAGGGGAACCGTCGTACATTGCTGATGGGAATGCAAGCGGGTGGAGCCACTCTGTAAAACATTATGGAGGTTTCCCAGAAAGTTGAAAATAGAGCTATTCTACGACCCAGCAATCTCACTACTGGATATTTACCCTAAAGATACAAATGTAGTGATCCGAAGGGGCCCGTGCACCAGAATGTTTATAGCAACAATGTCCACAATAGCCAAACTATGGAAAGAACCTAGATGTCCATCAACAGATGAATGGGTAAAGAAGATGTGGTATATATACACAATGGAATACTATGCAGCCATCAAAAAGAAATCTTGCCATTTGCAATGATGTGGATGGAACTAGAGGGTATTATGCTGAGTGAAATAGTCAGAAAAAGACAATTATCTATGATCTCTCTGATATGAAGAATTTGAGAGGCATAGAGGGAAAAATTAAACAAGATGGGACTGGGGAGGGAGATAAACCATAAGAGACATTTGATCTCAGGAAACAAACTGAAGGGTGCTGTAAAGGGAGGGAGGGGTGGTGATGAACACTGGGGAGGATATGTGCTATGGTGAGTGCTGTGAATTATGTAAAACTGATGATTCACAGACCTGTACCCCTGAGACAAATAATACATTATATGTTAATAATAAGTATAAATGACATATCCAAATTTTATGGTCTCCAGTTCAGCCTGGTAACTTTGGAACTTTGAGTTGTGATTAATTTTGTATTCACTAATTGCTATCCTTCCCTCACCTTCTTCTGTTAATATGGTTTCAGAAGATATAAAGCTTTCATAGAGTTTATAAATAATGTAGAACTCTAATGAGCAAATTTACATCATAGATGTTAAATAAACTAAATATGGAGGCCATTTAGACTGAGGTAGCTCTAATGCTGTGATAGCTTACATAAGCAAACCAAAAGTCTAAGCCTGTAAATGACTCAAAGCTCCAAAATCAAAACACTAAAGATAACCAGTCATAATCACAAACAACTAGGCTTTGAACTATAAACAATCAAATGATTTCCTTTCTTTCCCTCTATAATTCTTTCTTGGCTGTCAGTGGTGGAATGTTGCTAAACACTTCCAGTTTTTACAATTCAAACTGAATTTTGTCCAAATAATGAAATTTTTTTAGTATTCCTCAGTTTACCTTTTCTCAATGTTTTCCATTTGTTTCTGCAGAAACCTATTGGGAGTCCCAGAGTTGGTACGAAGATTACTTTTAAACTGAAGACATTTGAAATTCAACACATGCAGAAGAAAGCCGACTCTGAGCTTCTCTTATTTGACTAAAATCAGCAACTTCCTAGAAATGAGGCTGCTGTAAATTCCCTCTTCGAGTCTACTCCCGAAAGAGGAATAAAAATAAGCCTACATAAAGCACCAAAGGAGAGCAAGACCTCTCATATCTGTATAGACAAATATCAGCTTTCTTATTCTTCCCTTTGTTCTCCAAAGGACCCATTTATCTTTCTTAAAGAAACCTTTTTATTCTTCCTGTACGAGCCTTTTTTCCCCTTCCTTTTTACCTACTACATTAGGTCTATAAGCTTGCAACTCTAATCATTTAAGGAACCAGGTTATTTCTTTTGTTGCCTTAATGCATAGAATGCATATATAAAAACCTTTCTTTCCTGTTAATCTTTTTCGTCAACTTAATTCTTAGGCACCTAGGTACTGAAATAAAAGGAAAGAGGTAAAGTGCTTTCCTCTCTTACACTTTAAAGCATTACTATGATTTTATGCTACTCTTAAGAGTTGCTGTGCTTTTTAAAACTGAGTTACCTAATGCAAAATATTTATTGAATTCCAGATACTTTTATGAAATCAGATTGTGAGTTTAAATTACTTTGTCTTTTTGAAATATTGTCATTGTAACTTGTAATAATTTCAAAACTTGGAAGACCACCCAAGAAGACTGAGGATCCATTCTTTAAGATCTAATTCTGTTTCCATTCTATACTTAAAATACTATTAATTTACAAGTCCACAAAGAGTAAAAATGTCTCACAGCTGACTATAAATCATGTTAGCGTACCTTCTGTGGAATCTCTAAGTAGAACATAATGAGTCATTCCATTTGCTTGCTTTAATAGGCACATCTGGAAAGGGGAGGTGTTTGGACTGTACTGTTCTATATAGAGCTGTAACTAATCTTTAGATTTTGAACTTTATGTCTGATAGAATGCTTACAACATTCAGAACCTAGCAAAAAGAGAGAACAGGTTTATTTGATTGTTGTGGATTTGTTTTTAATACAATATGATCTGGTTTACAGAATGTAATTTATGAGCAGTGGGTATGAGATGTCTTACAACAACCTCAGATAAGAATGTGAACACCTGGATTATAAGCTAATTTAATGAAGGGAAAGGACTTACCCAAATCTCTTCATTAGATCTTGTTTTATGTCTAATTTGGAATTGGAACTGAGAGACTCAGTCCAACTGGGGACTGATGCATGTGGGTTTATGCATGTGGTTGAGGAAATCGAACATGCAAATTAGAGGATATGGACTTATCAGTGCTTCTTCTACACAGAGCATGGACAGCTTTCTGCTGAGGGAATTGAAAATGGCAAAAAAAAAAAAATACTATCTGGATATCTAATAACTTTATGTATCCTTGTTCATGTCCCTACTTGTGGATCAGCCTTTGGCTGGTTTCATAAGACAATCTTAATTCATAATTTTCCTGTTCTTGCTATCACTTAAAACAATTTGAGTTAATTTCTGTTCCTGCAAATACAATCATATTTTTTAGATTATATTAATGTACCTATGGAGAAAATTATTCTCAATACTACACTTTAGATGTGTATAACATTCATTGAGTTCAGCATACCTATAGGAACATGGGATATAAAAGAACTGGGATATAAAGATCTGGGATATAAAAATATAAGCCATACTCTAATATACATAATGGATGTGGAATTACAGAGAACACACAAAAATGTTCAAGGACTAATAGGTTATCTTTTAGCCTTCCTTGTCTAAGAAATTTTCCTCCTAATAACATCACAAAGCCACACATGTTTATTTCTGTTGATGTATCTACATGGTTGCTTAGTTCTGTTTCATATTGTTTTAAAATTTTACCTGCAAAAGTTTATAAAATATACCATAGAAATTTAGGATCTACTGAAAAATTAAAATGCAAATGTACTTAGCCGAGAAAAGCTACCTTCATTTTTAAACAATATATAGATGACAAATATGTTAATATATCTTACCCATGAATGCCATTTATTATACCCATACGAATGTGCATAAACATATAAATAAACATAAATTATGGTTCATACTAGTATTTTTGCATATATCTTATTTAAGATTAACATTTAAGATGCCATGTGTGTTTTATTTCAACGCTGAATTTATTATAAATAGCTAATGATAATTATAGCTGTAAACAAGATTATATTTCTAACAATTCTTGCAAGAAAAGAGACAGAAAAATTATGTAGAAATGTGCATGGCCTTCCTTTCATTCTACACAAAAGAGAATGTCTGGCCCTTGTAACTCAAAGCCCAAGGTTGTTTCTAATATTAGACATGCGCTTTTCAAATACTCTTCAACGCCATCATGAATCTTTTTTTTTTTTTTTCTCTAAACCTGTTTTCTTTGCTTTTGGCCTCATTTTCTGCAGTAGTCCTTCCACACAGCAGCAATGGTGATCCCAAGTGTCTGTAGACTTATGTGGGGCTAACCACCATTTATCTAAATAGAAGGTATAGCCATCATTTGGGATATCAATCTCTTCAAAAGAATTCTAACTGGTCCTAACTCAATCAGATGTCCATGCCTGATTAATCCATTTACCTAGAAAAAAGGGGTAATTTGATAGATCAGCTGAGTGGCATACTTCTTTATAGAAAAGCTCAAACAGGTTGTTACAGAGCCTTATCAGTTTGACCGGGCCATTTCTAAAAATAAATATTATAGGACCCCCCCAAAAAAGAGTATCACGTTTTCTGTCTTGAGAAAGAGAAGTAAAGAAAAATTCCTTTTAAATTATTTATTATTGTTTAGTTCTGCTAAATTGTAAAGATAAAGCTATTGGTTTCCATTCTGAAATGATCATATATATTATATACACACAGACAATATTAAACTGGACCAAAAGCATGTACTTTGTGAGGCTTTAACATTTCTTAGGAGATCTGGGATAAAAAGCAGAGAGCCATGAGGGATGAAATGGTCTTTCAGGAAGGCAAGAATTAATTTCTAATGTCACCCAATATTATAATTTTCTTTAGGCATATATTTGGGCATATGATAAATTCAAATTTGAATTTGGGTATTTGATTCATATATTTAGCTTGTTTTGAGATCAAATTTACATATTAGAGTGCATAGATCTCAAGTAAGGGAGTGTTGATAGTTATATTCATTATAACTTTCCTGATGAATGATGATGATGGGCATCTTTTAATGTAGTTATCGGACATCTGTATGTTCATTTTTCAGTTTCTATTCAATAGCTTTTTGTCGATATTTACTGGGTCATATATAATTTTATAGTGATTTTTGTTTAAGTTCTGTGTATACTCCTTTAGCAGATATGTATATATGGTGTGTATCCTATTCTGGGGTTTTATGCCTATTAATTTCTTTAATGGAATCTTCTAATGAACATAAATTTATTTTCTATGAAGTTCTGTTAATTTGTTTGTCTTTCTTTTATTTTGCCTTTTGTGTGCTAATAAGATACTCTTGCCTATATCAAAATTAAGAAGTAGACTGAAGGCTACAGCATTTTGCTTCATTTCATTTTTTTCTCTCAAAATAGTTTTGTTCAGCTCAAATCTGTTGTATTTCCATGTATATATATTGAAATGAAAGAAAAAAACCAGCAAACTGTCTTTTAGGATTTTGAGCTTTATTTATATCTATAGATTAATATGGAAAAATAAGCAGTATAATAAAATTAAGTTTCTCAATCCACTAATGAGGTATGCTTTTCCACTATTTAAGTTTTCCATAGAGAGGTCTTTTATTGCTTTGTTAAATTTATGGTAAAGCAATTTTAAATGCTGTTTTATCTTCTAAGTAAAAAAAGAAAAATATATTGATTCTAATACTCTTCATTATTTTGTTTCTGAAAATCTAGGTTTTGATCAAATACAATTATCCTTTAACCTGTAAAACTTTGTTGCTATTGTTTCTGTTATTTCAATAATTCTTGTAATGTAGATCTGTAGAAAAGAAAGTTGTTGTTTTCATTTTTTATCCTTCTGAAAGTGTCTTTTTTTAATCTTTTTTTTCAGTTATATTTTTACTAAAAATTGAATTCTGGATAAGCAGTTTATTAGTTATTGAAACTTTATTTGTTTTTTTTTTTAATTTAGACTTTTAAAGATTTTTTTAAAAGATTTTATTTATTTGTTTGACACACACAGAGAGAGAGAGATCACAAGTAGGCAGAGAGGCAGGCAGAGAGGGGGAAGCAGGCTCCCTGCTAAGCAGAGAGCCCTATGTGGGGCTCCATCCCAGGACCCTGAGATCATGACCTGAGCTGAAGGCAGAAGCTTAACCCACTGAGCCACCCAAGTGCTCCTAAAGATGTTCTTCCACCACATTCTTAATCCATTCTTTCTGTTGAAAGTTTTGTCATTTTTCTCTTCTTACCATTTTGCAATATGATCTGTGGTATACAATACATTTTTCAATATGATCCATGGTATACAATTTCCTTTGGTAGTTTATATTACTATCTTATTAAGATTGTGAAAAATTACCACAAGCTGGATGACTCAAATAAACCAGGGAAATTCAAATCAAAATTACATTGAGATACCACCTTATACCAGTTAAAATGGCCAAAATTAACAACATAAGAAACAACAAGTGTTGAAGAGGATGTGGAGAAAGGGGAGCCCTCTTACACTGTTGGCAGGAATGCAGGTTGGTGCAGCCACTTTGGAAAGCAGTGTGGAGATTTCTTAAGAAATTAAAAATAGAACTTCCCTATGACCCTGCAATTGCACTACTGGGTATTTACCCCAAAGATACAGATGTAGTGAAAAGAAGGGCCACCTGTACCCCAATGTTCATAACAGCACTGGCTACAACAGTCAAACTGTGGAAGGAGCCAAGATGCCCTTCAACAGACTAATGGTTAAAGAAGATATGGTCCATATATACATTGAAATATTACACCTCCATCAGAAAGGATGAATACCCAACTTTTGTATCAATGTGGACTGGACGGGACTAGAGATTATGCTGAGTGAAATAAGTCAAGCAGAGAAAGTCAGTTATATGGTTTCACTTACATGCGGAACATAAGGAATAACATGGAGGACATTAGGAGAAGGAAAGAATAGTGAACTGGGGGAAATCAGGAGAGCAGGAGATGAACCATGAGAGACTGTGGACTCTGAGAAACAAACTGAGGGTTTTGAAAGGGAGGGGTGTGGGGGATAGGTGAGCCTAGTGATGGGTATTAAGGAGGGCACATACTGCATGGAGCACTGGGTGTGGTGCATTAACAATGAATCTTGGAACACTGATAAAATAAGATAAAATTTTGAAAAATTAATAAAGTTGATACAAAATTTAAAAAAATATTTTGGAAGTAGAAGTTCAAACCTATTGAGTTAAAATTTAACCATTGGTAGTATTGTGTTTCTTCTGGAGGGTGTATCTGCCTTTTGCATCCTCTAGAGACTGCCTGCATTTCCTTGGTTGTGGTCCCTTCGTTTGTCTTTAAAACCAGTGACACAACATCTTCAGATATCTCTCTTCTCTGTTCTCAGCTTTCTTCTTCTCAGACCCTCAGGTTTTTGTTTCACTTTTTCCCTTGGAAGGAGGACCTTTGTGATTATATTGAGCCTACCAAACAATCCAGGATAATCTTCCCATATCCATATCCTTCTTTTAATGTCATCTTCAAATTTCCTTAGCCACATAAACTAAGGTATTGGCAGGTTTTAGAGATTGACATATAGACATCTTTGGGGAGTTACTATTGTGTCTACACACAGTTTTGTTTGTTTGTGTTGTTGTTTTCCTGTTTGGAGTTTTTTTTTTTTTTTTTTTTTTTGCTTTTTACAAATATTCTCTTTATACTTGATTTGCTTCAATTTGACTTTGATATAGCTGTGTATGGTTTCATTTTTTTTTCCTCCTCCATAATGCCTGATGAGACATTTGATTCTACAAGCACTTTTCCAAATTTTGAGAATCTTAGCAATCATATCTTCATTTTTTTTCCTATTCCTATATATATATATATATATATATATATATATTCTTCTTTTTTCTTCTGGAGCTCAAGTTTACATATATAGAATATATCTTATTGTACAAAAGGTCTCAAAATGCTCTGTCTATAGTTATATTTTGTATTATATTTTGTATTGTATTTGTATTTGTATTATATTTTATATTACATTCTGTATGCTTCAGTTTAGATCATCTTTAAAGTCACTATTCAAATTCTCTGATTCTTTACTTTCCTGCATCCATTTTTTTTTTTTCTGATATCCAAACTGAAATGTGTCTTTCCTAAAATCTCTATTCGGATTTTTGAAAATAGTTGATATTCTCTGTTTCATTTTTTCCTCTGTTCACTCAAGTTATTTTCTCTTCAACTATATATTTAAACATATTTACTGAAGATTTTTAAAATTCTCTGTTTGATAATTCTAATATTTAGGCCATCTCTACATTGGTCTCAATTAATGGTTTCATTCCTTGATGATGTTATATTTTATGGCTCCTTTCATACGTTAAAAAAAGAAAATTAGAAAGAGAATGAAAGAAATAGTATTAGTTCCAGAAAAGGGCAAATCCTTTCTCTTTCTGAATAATAATGTAAGTCTCTAAGACAATAAATGCATTGTTGAGAAATTCTAGGCTAGACTAATGCTTAGACTGAGTTCAGTACTGATGAAGTTCATTACTTAAGTAGGGCACGGGATCTTACTACCAAGGACACTGTAAAAATCTCTTTGTTGATTTACACACAGAACTAACACACTAAACCACAGGAGATCTGGTTCTCAGCTATTTGGGTTATAAGGAATTCTACTTGCTATCTACTCCTACTTCTGTCCATAAGATATTCAGGTGTTGTCTCTTGCTTGCTCTCCTCTGCCCTGCTGCCCTAGGTTACCCTTTGAAAGGCTATCGTCCAGCATTCAATGAAAGTCTTGGAAATTTTTTTTTCTAAACTTTCCTATTCTGTCACATTCTTAGGATACAGGCACATTGTGTCTTCTCAGAGACATTGCTTCAGTTCAGGAGCTACACAGTATAGCAGCCCTGCCTGATAGTTTCCAGAATGTTTACCTCCATGGAGTTTATCTTAATTGTTTTTCCCTCCCACAGTGTTCAACAGCCTTAGCCTCCTTGTTCCTGAAGGCCCAGGAAGCCTCATTTTGGTTTCCCTCAGTTATCATGACCTGCCCTCAGTCTCCAGTGTATTCCAAATGCCTCAGGAAAGTTCTCTCTAGGCACTCGTCTGCTGTCTTTAGCTTTTTGTCTCCATCTCCAGGTCTCACTGAAGAATTTGGAGAGTTGGGAAGTAGATGAAGACTTGCTTAGAGGGTTGAGCTCCTCAGGATTCTAAATCATCATGCCAGACACCACTTGACCACCATTACTACTGCTGCTGTTGCTACTACTTATACTATTACTACTATTACTAGTATATTTTAATTTTGGCTTCTTTCTCCTTACCCCATTCTCTGGTGAATTCCTCACCCTCCATCCACTCCACCAGGGATAAAAGCAGACTTGAATCTCTTTTTTCCCCCTAGGAGGCTATTGTTGTTTCATACATTTTCACTCATTAAAATTTCTTGCATCCTCATTTTTTTTTTAAAGATTTTATTTATTTAACAGACAGAGATCATAGGTAGGCAGAGAGGCAGGCAGAGAGAGAGGAGGAAGCAGGCTCCCCGCGGAGCAGAGAGCCCGATGCGGGGCTCGATCCCAGGACCCTGGGATCAGGACCTGAGCCAAAGGGAGAGGCCTTAACCCACTGAGCCACCCAGGCGCCCCGCATCCTCATTTTTCTAACAGGTTGTTAAAACTATGATTTTCTTGGTTATCTAGTTTTTTTTTCTCTCTTTATCAAAGTAAAAGTGATGTTCTCTTGAAACATTCTATGTCTTACTGAGAAGCAGAAGTCTGCAATATTTGATATTAAGTGTGTAGTAATTCTCGCCTGAAGGCCTATCATCAAAATTAACTTAGTTAGTAATATTAGATAAATTAAAAACAATAGTATAAATAAGGTTTAAAAGTCAAATAACAAAATGTGTTGAGATCTAGAACTTTTGACTAAAGAATTGCATAACATGTTTTCCTGAAAAAATATTGAAATATATCTTGAGATTTTAAATTTATCTATTTTGTACATGGGAATTTTTATATAGCATTATGTCCTTATATGGGAATACAGTTTATTTTTAAAAGAGAATTACATTTTTTTAGAATAATAACACTGGGAAAATAATGACCTTTCTTAGAAATGTCTTTATCGACGTAATTCTCAACTCAGTTATATCAAGCAGAGCTTCACATTTTAATAGAATTTTTAAAATTTTATTTATTTATTTGACAGACCACGATCACAAGTAGGCAGAGAGGCAGGCAGAGAGCAAAGAAGGGAAGCAAGTTCCCCGCTGAGCAGAGAGCCCGATGTGGGGCTCGATTTCAGGACCCTGGGATCATGACCCAAGCTGAAGGCAGAGGCTTTAACTCACTGAGCCACCCAGGTACCCCGAGCTTCGCATTTTATAAGAAATATTTAGATGTATGTATAGCCAAATTGACTGATTCCTTATTTGGTTGTAATATATAGCCTTCAAGGCATTATATGTTTACTCATGGAAGGTAATGAAAATATAAGTTCCTTGATAGAATGTTAAAATAAAAATTATCTCTGAAAAAAGAAAGTTTTACAGGAATATAACAAATAAATATAAGAAATGAGAGGTTAAGAGATGTACGTGGAGAAATAATGGATCTTCCTTTCTAATGTAACAACATCCATCTCACTAGCTTTGATTAGAATTTTAGGTATTGTTCTCTTCTCTTTCTTTTTAACAGAAAATACTTTTAACACTTGTCAGACACAATCAATAGTTCTATATTTGACCTTATTGAAAAATATGTCTCAGGAGAATTAGAGATGGAAAGTGAGAGAAGATAAAAACCTGGACAAGGGAAAGAAGGGAGGATATGAGGTAGTAGTTTTCTTTTTTTTTTTTTTTTTTTTTTTTTTAAGATTTTATTTAGTTATTTGACAGGCTGAGATCACAAGTAGGCAGAGAGGCAGGCAGAGAGAGGAGAGGAAGCAGGCTCCCCGCGGAGCAGAGTCCGATGTGGGGCTCTATCCTGGAACACTGAGATCATGACCTGAGCCGAAGGCAGAGGCTTTAACCCACTGAGCCACCCAGGCGCCCCGAGGTAGTAGTTTTCAAGTGATCATTGCAGACTGATCTGAGGTCATTGAAAAATAGCTTAACTCATCATATAATAATAATAATAATAATAATAATAATAGTAGTATAATAAAATACTGCATAGTGCTCTTGGCCAAAGCCTTGAAAAACATCTAAAGCTTCTAGTTAAGCTTTATTTCATATATCAGATAGTAACTTAGAAAGTTATCTAAGAGATAACTTTAAGAAGTTATCTCATTTTTTTAACATAAACATTCTTATGCAGTGAAAGATGCTACATGATTTTGGAAATAAATATGGTTGATGTCTTAGGTTAATTTAAAAAATCAATGCATTAATTGAATTCATTCATTCATTTAACAAACATGTAAGAAATGACTAGGCACAGTAAAGGAATAAAATGATCAGAGTGTTAAATGATACCTTTTAATTTTGATCAGGTCAGGTAAATGGAATATTACTATTAACTGCTTCTGAAAATACCTTTATGTAAACCAAATTTAGACATTACAGTCATAACTTTAAGAACTATCATTTTATTAAAAACATAACCATGTACAAAAATATGATGGGTTTATTGAGAGCTAAGCATACATTAAATTATATGATCATTTACTGTTGGCTCAAGGCAAGGTTCCCTATCTTCATAATACAAGATACAACTCTTAAGAAGGATTTAGACATTTATCTGCCTGAAGGTCCTAAAGATAGATGGCTTATCACAGGGTTATTTTACTTCCTTTTATCCCCTTAAAAATGTATTATCACAGGCAATCTAAGTAGGTCCCTTTCACCAAACCTTAAAAAATATGGCTGTTTGCTCTCTGTATTTAGAAGATTTGCCCTCTAATCTGTAATATGTGTGAGTCTGTGGATTCAATTCAAGTATACAACTTTAAGAATAAATGTTAGAAGTCTTTCTATTAACTTTAAAATGAACTCATTGGATAACTATAAAAAATAAATTCTTCTATGATTCTTTGATTCATAACTTTAAAATTTAACTCTATATTCCATTAATTTGTGGCAAGTTATGCTTATGTTATTTGAAATATTATGAATTATGGGAAAATTTGCCTTTAGGACCTTTATTTTCTGTATGAGACAGTGTATTATGGACACTGCTGACTTAAAAGCTGTATGAATCTATGTGAATTCAATTCATGAATTCGTCATATATTTAACAGAACTGGCACACTTCTTTAAGTAGATAGTTTTGCCTCAATAGAGTCAAATAAAAATAATTTTATGTTACTTTAAAAAATTGCACAATTTTAGGTCACCACAGAATTACCAAACATATCCCAGGACTTTTTCAAAAGGCAGAGGGTAAAAATAATTCAAGTGCAGTTAAATTCAGCCAAAGAGTAAGGAACATTTATAACACTAAAACTAAAATAATTTTTTCATAAGTTTGTGATATTTTACAAACCCCATAATTATCCCACAATTTCTTTTTCCTAATGATTTTCAACTGTTTTCGATATAAGGTATAAAACTTGGTAGATCTGGGATGGACAACAGTTTTTTATTTATTTATATCACCTCACATTATTTGTATGCATGTGGGGAAGCCAGGAGATAACACTTGAGATTTTATTTTTTAGATGTTTATTTGCTATACATTATTTCCCCAGAAACACAGAGATCTTCCCACACAGTAGGCAGAGAGGCAGACAGTACAGTCTTTTGTCTGTTTGTCTTTCTCTGGCTTATCACACTTAGTAAAATTACCTCAAGGTCCATTCGTCTCACAGATGGCAAGACTTCCTTTCTTTTCTATGGCTGAAGAGTATTCTTTCGCATGTATACAAAAAATTATACCATGTCTACCTATCACATTTTCATTATCCATTTGGCTGTCAGCAGGTACTGAGATTGTTTTCACATCTTGGTTATTATGAATAATGCTGCAGTGGACATAGGAGTGGATTGCAGATATCTTTTTGAGATAACAATTTCCTTCTTTCATATACATAACCAGAAATGGGATTGCTGGATCATACAGTAGTTTTATTTTTAACTTTTGAGGGACCTCCATACTGTTTTCTATAATGGCTGCTGCAGCAATTAACATCCTCACCAACACTGCTCAAGGGGTCCCTGTTCTCTGCATCCTTGCCAGCAGTTATCTCATCTTTTTCATAATAGTCATCCTAACAGTGTGAGGTGATATCTCAGAGTGGCTTTGATTTGCATTTCCCTGATAATTAGTGATGCTGAACATCTTTTCAAGTTCCTGTTGGCTATTGGTAGGTTTTCCCATTTGTATATCTTCTTTAGAAAAATATCTATTCAGGTCATTTGCACATTTGTAACTGGATTATTTGCTTATTTTTATTATTTTATTATAGGAGTCCCTTATATACTTTGGATATTAGTATCTTATCAAATATTTTTCCCATTCTGTAAATTGCCCTTTCATTGTGTTGATTTTTTTTTTCTCTGCAGAAGCTTTTTAATATGATATAGTTGCACTTGAAGGTTTTTAATTTGTTGCTTGTGGTTTGTTGTCATATCCAAAAAATCTTTGCCAATACTTTGAGATTTTTCCTTGTTTTCTTCCAGAAATTTTATGCTGTCAGCTCTTACATTTATATTTTAAATCAATTCAAGTTAACTTTTGTGTATACTGTAAGGTAAAGGTTCAATTTAATTCTTTTGCATGTGAATATCCAGTTCTCCCCATATCTTTTATTGAAGAGACTACTTTTTCCCCACTGAGTATTTTTGATTCTCTTGTCAAATACTAGTTTACCATATATTTGTGGGATTATTTCTGGGCTATTGATTTTGTTCTATTGGTATATGGTTCTGTTTTTATCCTAGTACCATGTTGTTTTGATTGCTATAATTTTGTACGTTGAAATCAAGACACAAATAAAAATATATCCGATGTTCATGGATTAGAATAATTAATACTGTTAAAATTTCTATACTGCTCAAAGTAATCTATAAATTCAGTGTTATCCTTATCAAATTCCAATGACATTTTTCACAGAAATGAATTATTCCTAATTCAGTTAATTTTACTAAATGGATCATCTAAGTAAGATAAAGTTAGTTACATATTAAGAACCAGAATACATACAAATTATTAAAATATTTTAAAAATTTATTTCAAAATTCCAAAAGTATCCATAGACCAAATGCCTCCAGTTTTTTGCAATGTATAATTAGCACAGATACTTTTATAAACTACTTGGAAATTAGTGCCTATAAATTCAGCTCTCATTCTATTGATATCTTCAAGCCATAAATTATATGTTGGAGTCTACATATAAAGTATCCATGTTTATTTGTGTCTCTGTGTGTGTGAAATATATCTATGCATCCATCTCTATCTATCTGTCTATCTACATCTATCTATCTATCTGTCATCATCATTACAAGCCTGGGTTTTATACTCCTGTAAAGGAATTCAATATTTCCTTTCTTACTTCTTTTTTCAATGTTTTATTAACTTATGTCAAACACATTACATATTTCTCTTGGAAGTGAAATCAATTAGTTATCATTTAAATATGTCTACCATTTAAAATATGTCTAGGAGCACCTGGCTGGCTCAGTTGATAGGGCATGTGACTCTTGATCTCGAGGTTGAGTTCAACCACAAATTGGGTGTGGAGTCTGCTTTAAAAAATTAATTAATTAATTAATTAAGTAATTAATTAATTAATATATACACACACACATGCACGTATATGTACATATATACACACATGCATATATCAATATATACACATATATAAATATATGTTTATATACATATGTGTGTCTATTATTCTACCACTTAAAATATGTCTCAATAAATATCATAGGCAAATTAAAAATTAAAAAGGATATAATAAACAAAATAAGACATGAAAGGACTAAAGTTAGATAATGTGGAATTTAGGGCCAGATAGCAAATGGGAAAAGAGGCAACATTTCATGATGATAAAAGTTTTAATATGTAACGAAAACATAATACATTTTAAAAAACTGAAAATATAATCAAATACATGAGGAAAATTTACTGAGAACTGCAAGCATTCAAGAACAAAAGGCATAAAAATAAAAGAAAGGCATCCTCCCACGTTTTAACATTTTCTTCTGGAAATTTTATGCCACAATTGATATCAAAGTATTTTGAGTATTATAGTTTTAATTTATGAGTCAAATTATAAAATATAGGGTGTCAGGCTGACTCAGTAGGTGAGTCAGGGTTGAGTTTGAACCGCATGTTGGGTGTAGAGATTACTTAAAATAAAAAATCTTTAAAAAAATATAAAATGTATAATTTTCTACAGGCAATATTTATTCTTGGGAGAGAGAAACAGAGAGAAAGAGAGAGAGATACTATGTCCCTTACAAAAAAGTGAAGTTCTTTTATATGTAAGGAACAGTTAAAATAATTATGTACCTAAACATACACACACAAATACATATGGCCCCTTAATTAAGTAGAGGCCCAAATTCCTTCATATAATATTATTAGACCTCAAGATGATTAAAAGGTAAATTAATAATAACAATAATAAAAAGAATGTTCAAGTAAATAATTTAAATAAAACCAAAAACTCTATTCTCAATAAATCTTGCATTAAATAAAAATAAAAACTAAAATTAGAACTTTTGAGAAATCAATGCAAAGTAATAACACTGTATAACAATACTCAGAGGATGTAGAAATTGCACACAAAGGGAAATGTTTATCCTTATATCTTTAATATTCAGTGAAAATATTGAAATAAATTAACTTAAGTATTTCATTTATATGATTATAATTTCATATAAATAAGCAAGTATATTGTTTTTTATATGCAAATAAATATTGAATAACAAAATATATTAAGAGGGAATCTCCAGAAAATATACAACTAGCAAAGGACCCATGACTAGCAACCTAGTTAAGAAGGATTAACCTGCTTTTTTTTTTTCAGCATAACAGTATTCATTATTTTTTCACCACACCCAGTGCTCCATGCAATTCGTGCCCTCTATAATACCCACCACCTGGTACCCCAACCTCCCACCCACCTGTCAATGCAAACCCCTCAGACTGTTTTTCAGAGTCCATAGTCTCTCATGATTCACCTCCCCTTCCAACTTCCCCCAACTCCCTTCTCCTCTCTAACTGTTCTGCCAACAGAACCTGCATTTGGAGTGTATGAGTCAAGCTTAGGACATTCAGCATCTGGAACCCCTGCAGCTGGGGTGCTCATGTGACAAGGTTTTGATTAATAAGCGAGAGATACGAGAATTAAGAACCAATAAAATAGATGCTTATCTTTTACCCTTCTTTATTATTGGAACACAGAGCAATGCCTAAAAGTGCAGAAGTCTTGAAACTGGAAGAATTAGAATAACATTCACAGAAAGAGAAAGAGCTTGGGAGACTGACGTCGTAGTGAAGCTGTTGTCCCAGCTACCTATTTTGTTATTACCAGGAAAAACAAATGAAGCCTCTAATTCATTTAAGTCTATATAAAGATTTAGATTACAAACGGCCAACTGAACTAAGTAAAACTGAGAAAGGAATGAATAGTAAAATAGAAATAAATGAATTTTAAAGTAAATAGAATACCAAAAAGTCTAGCTCTCTAAAAATGTATATCTGGAGGTTGCTTAATAAAAATGAGAATAAAATTGAAATATAGACAAGATATGTGAAAATTGGTAAGTGACACACAAAATGACTTTATATCTACTATGAAACAAAAAATAATACTTAGGAGTGCATGAAAGCATCCAATCTCCAAAGTTAAAAAGGGGGACATTGACAGATTTTAGCAAAAGAAATTTCAATATTTCTGTATTTCAAAAACTACAAAAAGAGAAAAATATGTATGACACGTAAAACACAAAGGATTAGTATCTGCAATATATAAATCATTCTTACAAACAAATGTTAACATAATTTAGTGGAAAATTATGAAAGTGATGCCGTCAAATAATGCATAGAAGAGGACACATTAAGTCAATGTGAAAAAAGCTGACACTTTCTAATAAAGGCATGCAAAATAATGCAAACTGATCTGTCAGATTGGCTAAAATTTTAAAAGGTGTTAACACTAAATTTTGACGAAAATGTATTTAAAATGGCATTTCTCAAATAATGACACATTTAAGTTGGTACTATTTATTAGAGTGATGTGGTACTACTTAGCAAAATTTTAAGTACATAGTCTATAAGGAAAATTTTTCTTTTACTCTCTTGACAGAAAAAAAATAACAACTCAGCTTTATCAGCATAAGCATGAGGGAATTTGTCACAATAGTGTTTTTAATAGTGAAAAATATCCACGGGGAAAGGGCTGGTTATATATAGTATTTGATTTAACAAAATTAAATTAGATTTTTATGAACTGTTTTGCAAAGATAAAAAGATACTCTTGCCTTATAAAAACAGTTTAAAAAATTCTGAAAATATATAGTTGGATTGAATGGGCAGATGGAATGGTAGTTTTTTTCTTCAGTTTTTAATTCTGTGAATGAACGTAATTTAAAAACAGTGTATAAACACATATCATATAGCGCTATTTACCTTTGCATAAATCCAGGCATTTGCATAATTATATTATTCTTCCATTTTATATTGTGGTTGTAGTACTTAAACTCTCATATCAGTCCTCAAAACAAGTAGGTGATATGTTTTGCTCCTCTTATTCATGTCTTTCTTTAGCTAACAGAATTTTTAGAAATCAAGATGCAAACAGGGATTTGAAAAGTCTTGTTCTCTTGTTTCTCTTGCTTCTTAATGAATGAAAACATGCCCAGAATAGCAACTAAAGGGATGAGAAAGACATGTGGGGAGAGAAAAGGCTGTCCTAAAGGAGCCTGAAATAACATGTTTAAGATAACCATTATATGGTATGCTTGTAATTTTTAAACAGCTTTGAAATATAATTGGCATGCATCTAACTACATACATTTAAAGTACACAATTTTAATTTTTCAGCAAAATTTTATAAATTGAAAAATTACAGCTTAACATATAAACTTTAAAAAGTCAACTGTAATTTTTGACATACATACACACTTATTTTTATTTTTCCAGGCTTTAGGGATTGTTGAGTTTCGTGGATATATTAGTTTACAATTTTTATCAAATTTGAAAAATAATTTTCTGGGCTCCAATTACACAGCATTTCTAGGGCTACATTTACACATACATTAGGCTGCCTGAAGTTGCCTTAGAACTCAATGATGTTCTGAATATTATTTTAAATCCAATTTCTACCTTTGCTATATTTTGGATAATTTTTATTAATATATATTCAATGTGAGCAATCTTTTCCTCTGCAGTCTGATTTGCTGTCAATCCCTCCATTGCATTTTTCATACCAGGCATTGTAGTTCTCAGCTTTAGAAGGTCAATTTGGGTCCTAGTTAAATCTTCCATATTTCTAGTTAACACATTAAATCTTTTCTCTGGTTTCTTGAACTTTCAGTTGGCCATGATATGTGAACTTCACAGCCAGAAAATAGTCCTCACATTGTTGATTTTTGGTCAGTTGGAGATTACTGTCCTTTGCTCCCTGAGGACCAAGTTCTTAGGAAAAAAAAAAAAAAGTCATATATTTTGTCTTTATTTTCTAGTCCTTACATATAGGAGGCTGAACCCTCCTCCTGATCCTTCATCTTGGCTGGAAGCACAGGTTTTGTCATAGGGTTTAAATTCTTACTCTTACATAGCCTTTATTTTATTTAAGATGACAATTTTTGTTATGTTATGGTGAAGAAAGACTTTTCTTTCAAAGAAGTATACCCATTTACTTGATTCTAAGGTGCACAATATCCCACATTTTAATATAGATATAATGATTTAATTTATAGATTTTATTTTTCATTTTAACTATTTAGTGCATGATGACTACTCTTTCATGTTAAAAATATGTAGATCCTTATATGACAGAACTTCTAATAATGATTTAAAATGGTTAACAATGGCAAGGAGTTCAGTCAAGCTTTTAAATTAGTATATTTTAATAATCTCAACAATTTCCAATTACATTAACAAAAAGTAGCTTATATGCGTGAGAAATGTCATCTATTTAAAGATGTTTCTTGGTATATAAATGGTTTTGGAGATTTCTTTTTCAATAACATCTCATCCTTCAGAGTTCTGTGCCTCACAATTTATTGGGTGAGAATTAGCTGTCTGAGAAAGCTAATTCAGAGGTGTGCTATTGAACTGGCCTTTAACACAAACAGTAATTCACTAAGTGGTGTCCTGGTTGCCTAGAAGAATGAACCATGTTTTAAATTTACATCCAGGGAGCAGTTTACACAGAAGACCAATTCTGGCTTCTTGTATGCTCAGCATGAGAAAGCTAGCATTTCAAAGTATTCCCAAACCCCAAACTAAAATCACATTGAAATGCCAAATCAAACAAATGAAAGCAGATTATACATTTATTATCTACAATGTAGTTAAGTAAAAATAGGTTTGGCACTTGAATGTTCAATTAGTTTATTTGTTATTCCAATATTTAGTTCTATGCTAAAACAGAAATAGACAGATGGTGATATACAGAATTTTATTTTATTTTTTTAAAGATTTTATTTATTTATTTGACATAGAGAGAGAGCATGGATGGGGGGACAGAGGAAGAGGTAGAAGCAGACTCAGCAGAGAGCCCAAAGTGGGCCTTGATTCCAGAACCCCAAGATTATGACGTGAGCTGAAGGCAAATGCTTAACATACTGAGCCACCCAGGCACCCTTAGAATTTTAATATACTTTAACCAATGAAATCTCCCTAGATAATAAAGTATGTATATATTGTTATATACTAAAGTATAAATCTAAAGTATAAATATACTTTATATATTTTATACTTTAGATCTAAAGTATAAATATACTTTATATATATATGTATGGAGAGAAATAAACCTACTGTTGAAGTATCTATTTTCCAAAAAATGCAAGCTTGATATAGCATTAAAATAGTAAGAAATTTTGAGAAGAAAGTTTAAAGCAAAAATAATTTTAGTAGATTCAGATATGAATGGGAAAACCAAATTAACAACTCAAATTGTGAAGATTTGTCAACCCTTGATGAAAACAAATTAATAAATGCAGTGAATTCATTTGTAAATGAAAAGCTTTTTTGGTTTTGTTTTGTTTTGGTTTGGTTTTTTTTGGAGATTTTATTTTTAAGTAATCTCTACACCCAGTGTGGGGCTCAAACTTGCAACTAGATCAAGAGTTGCATGCTCCACCTGAGTCAGCCAGGCACCCTGAATAAGAAAAAAATTTAAGCTTTCATTATCACCTTACATTTATATCTAATTAAATATAACTACTTGATGAAGCTTTCTTATATATTTATTCATTTGATTATATGGCTTATATGTTTTTAATTAGTTCTATTTTGCTCTTTATTTTCAAAAGGAAAGCAAAGTCTAAGAGATAACTTTGGCTATAAAAGATCTTAAAATTTTAAATGATACCATTGCATCGTTACCAGCTTAACGGGTACATTTGACCCCAAAGAAATAATAAGCAAATAAATAATGTTATATTCATCATTTTACCCTAGAAAGGAATGTATGTTAATATTTTATATATATATATAAAGATTGAATTCAGAAGCACATCTTCCCTTTATTAAATAGCCATAATTTCTTACTAGTTTAAAATTATCTTAACCTTGTGAATTCTCTTCTCATCCCCAAAACTGTTAGCGAAGATTTCTCCATAGAACAGAACAATATCAATGTCTCCAAAGTTGATGATTTGGTGATAATTTGGTGATAGCTATTTTTTTTTTACACATTGTAGAAGTCAACTGGTACTTGAATACTAATAAAAAAAAATTCTTCCTATCAACTTCAGTTAATAATTGTATCATGGTCCTTATTTTTATTATATGGACTAATTCCACCAAAGTAATTTTAAAATCCATAAAATACACTGAAATTTAGAATTTATTTAATTGCCCCAATTGGGTGAGTTTATGGACTTTTAAATAAATTAATTCTCTACCCACTAGTCTGACATTTGTTTTATACTAAAAGTAGCAATATATGTTATTATACATTAATGCACAGAATATTGCTATTTATTGCAATAGAATCCTTTGTTTTATGAAAATTGAGCCCCAAACATTCACAGAAAAAGTTAAATGTGAATATAATCTAATAAATGTAGCATTTAAGTATTTGTGTACTCTCAAATTTAATAACATTTTACCATATTAAAATATTAAGAAAGTTACACAATAAAATTTGACTATTTCTATAAACATCCCTAAATAGATTGTAAGCTCCCTAAGACTAGAGTCCCATTTGTTCTTTGTCTAAGAACCTAACATTGTTGTCAATGTGTAATTATTTTGATATGATTTAGAAAGTCTTTTCTGCTTACTACTCTAGCCAAAGTTTCCTTTTTTGAGATCTAATAAATCTCTTTTCCTCTTTGTAACCCTCCAATATAGTAATTTGTACCTTGCTATGAACTTGGAGGAATAACTGTCCATACTGCTCATTTGAAATGGATTACAGGCATTGTATGATAGTATCTTTTATTATTACCTTTACTGTTGATTATCTGTCTTTTAATTTTCATAAGTTGATGCCCTGTCTTTTAAGTTTCTTTAGGGCAGGACCCATGAATTAAATTTAATTTTGTCACTGAGACAGCTTATTAACTGAATCCTTAATACTCTTTAAACCGCTATTTAGATAATCACTAACTGCAATTTCAGGCATGTCCATAGAACTAAAGGACTTTCACTTCTCAAGGCACTTGAAGGACTATCATTTAAACATACTCATTTTCTAATTGAGCGGAATTGATGTAAAAATTTTATATTCTAGACATGCGATTTGGAGATCAGAATCCACTTTTCCATTCTCTAAACTAACCCCCTATTATAATTATAGATAAAAGTGACCATTTCTCTAAAAACTGAATCTTATCAGCAAGAGTAATATGTATTTTCATAAGTGTATGTATGTAATTAACTGGCATTGTTTGGTTACTATATATAATTATTTGAAATGCTGTTTGTACATATGTAAATTTTGCTATAAAGAAGTTTAGAACCCAGTTAAGGAATGTTTTAATTTACAAGGATATTTCAAGAGAGGAAATAAAGGTGTGTATGGTGTATTGTATACTGTAATTTGAGAGGTAGGTCTTATTAGGAAAGAGGAAGCATAAGTTTTGGGATGTAACTAAGCTCGAATTCCAGCTATGCCACTTGTTAGCTGCATTCTGTTCAGCCCAGTTTACTACTAATAGAGAGGAAATACAATAACTCACAGATTTGTGGTAAATTTAAATGAAATCATTTAAGTGAAATATTATGCAGGACATCTGAATATAGTAGATGATTTCTATTTTTTTTCTTGTACTTTCCTTTAAATGAATTCAAAATAAATGTAAAATAAAAAGTCTTTCTTTGGGACTCCTGGGTGGCTCAGTGGGTTAAAGCCTCTGCCTTCCGCTTAGGTCATGATCCCAGGGTCCTGGATTTGAGCCCTGCATCTGGCTCTCTGCTCGGCAGGGAGCCTGCTTCCTCCTCTCTCTCTGCCTGCCTCTCTGCCTAGTTGTGATATCTCTCTCTGTCAAATAAATAAATACAATCTTAAAAATAAAAAAAGAAGTCTTTCTTTGTTTTAGCAAGTTAATAGTCACTTTCAAGACGCCAAAAATGTTTTTTGATAAGATGATATTTTTTTTCTGAAATCTTGCATATATTATATATACTTATGAGTAGGGTATTTTTAAAAAGTTGATTTTGAGGTTTTTTTTTTAAAATAGAAATCAAAACAGTCTTCACAGCTATTTTCCTCCTTTGCAGGGTTACAATTTATTATGCATAATGCTTGCTGCTACTAAAATACTACAGTAACCTCAACTCTTCCTTAGATAATTTAACTACCCTCTAATACATTTTTAACTTTAAAGGGTGAAACATTATACTGCAGAAACTTAAATTAGGATTTATACTTGAACAGTCATATAAAGAAAAATTGTAACATAAAATATGAGGTTCTTTAAACATTATGCTTTTGCGAACTCTCCATTTCTGATGTTTGACTTTTGCAAGAGATTGATGCAATTTAATAGAAAGAGTTCCTAAAGTTTATATTTTTCACAGAAGTTTGGCTAAATATTGTTTTCAACACCAAGTGCAAACTTATTATTACCAGTTAATGGCCTGGCCTAAGTATTTTCATGATACTATGGTATGTGGAACAAATTTAAGGCATTTCTCCCACTCACGCTTGACATATGGCCAATTGTAAAATATACTGATAAGTGATTTAAGTAACATCTAAACTTACTAAAACACTTTGGAAATTGGTTGCAATAGTGATAGGAGAACACTTTCATATAATAATAGATCTCCATGAATTCTAAATTATCTACAGGTTTTTTTTATTATTATTAAGACAAAAGATTTCAGGAAAGATAACTTTTAGGAATATCCTTTTTTTTTCTCTAGTCTTATTTAAATTTTATGAATGCTCAATACTAACTATTCACACTTGGAATGAATTTTATCCCTATTGAATTCTAATATGACACTGAAATATGATGGATATCAAGTAAAGAGTCTGCACTGATGGTGGCTTTTATAATAATTTGAAGAATATCTCTGAGAGTACGTTCTGGATTGGCAATTATTTGACTGAGGTGGAAAATTTCAAGTCAGATTTCACCTCTAGCAGAAAGTGACATCTTCACACTTCAGCTCACTGATATTGTTTTTTAATTATTTAATTAACAGCCAATTTATCAAAGTCTTTATTAGACTCTACAGAGCTTTGCAGCACTCCTTAAATACGGCTTACAAGTTACATGCAGATTTTGAGAGGAAAACCACAGAGTACAATGAAGCTACATTAAAGAAGACAAAGTTTCAGATGAAATTCTAGGGATTAGCTATTTATTATTTACCTCAAGAAATCTCAGGCTCTTGCATGTAGTAATGTGAGAGATTTAGTAATATGGAAGGTTAACTGTTTTAAAGACCCCCTGTGGCTCTTGTTTTTCTGTTACCATAGGAAATCGTCTGCTGGATTTTGGTCAGTTTACTATGCTCTTCTATGAAAACAGGTAATATTTAATTTATAATGTTTCCCTCACTCTTAGTCTATAAATATTAATAGCTTCCTGTGTTTGCCTTCTAGGACACAGCAGGATAGTAATAGAAATTTGTGAAACACGAATTTTGGCTTCTAGTTATAACAGTTACATTTGGAATAAAACATTTCCTAATTTTATAACACATATGGTCACTATTTCTCAGATTTTTTTCTTCTGAACTCTTAGAAAAGCTAATAATTTCTCTGTAACAAATAAGACCATCCTTAACTGTTGGTTCATCATTACACTGTTTCATTTTATTCTAGAGTAGGATAATGCTTATCTAATTACAAGGAAGCAACCAGAGTCCATGTAAAACTATTAAGAGATCCCCTAAAGCATTATAACAGCTAAAGGAGAACTGACTATCAGTAAGCATACATTAATTGTTTTGAATATTTTTAAACGCATGTTTATTCATGAGAATATAGAATTTTTTATTACACCTTAATCCTTCATATCTCTAATGGGCCTATTACCTTTGTTACTTGACCTTAACTTCCATTCAATATCTGTGTCCCTTTTAAAATTATATTCAGAATCTCAAGCATATAGTCATCCTCCAGACACTTTTTTAAGTGTCTCAAATGTATAGGACTAGAGAATAGGTCTACCTCTACATATTATAGGGAGTATACCTTGTAGCAGTCTCATTTGAGCCCAAGAGAGGCTCAAAGAGTTTTGGTAACTTCCCCTTGGAATAGTAAATAGCACTTTTGTCTGAACTAGAAAGAAAATTAACATTTCTTGGTATTGTTCACTTTTACTTTTTATGTAATTAATTGTTCATTTAATTTGTGTGGGAGGGTTAGGAGAGGGAGAGAGAGAAAAAGAGAGAGCAAATAAGTGGTCATAAGATTTGTCTTAAGATATGCATTTGCTATGCCCAGTAGAAATACATTTGGAAAAAAATATGACCTATATATCTACTGAGGAGGCCATCACTTTTATTATTTTTTTTTTTTTTTTTTAAAGACAGGACTGGAGCCATTTTTTTTTTTTTAAGATTTTTATTTACTTGATAGAGAGAGATACAACAAGAGAAGGAACACAAGCAGGGGGAGTGGGAGAGGGAGAAGCAGGCTTCCTGCCAAGCAGAGAGCCTGATGAGGGGCTTGATCCTAGGATCCTAACCTGAGCCAAAGGCAGGTGCTTAACAACTGAGCCAACCAGGCACCCCATACTGGAGCTATTTTAAAATAGAGTTGAGTGGCCACTGCAGAGAAACTGCATTATGTTTTGTATTGTTTTGGTTTGTTTTGAACAAACTGGACTTTTGGACTGGGCAAAACTACAATGCTTATCAGCACTTGCTTGAAAAGTTAACAGGAGAATGGACAGTAAAATTTCTGTTATTCATGCCACCCTGTTTGGCGTACTTTGCTATGGTAGCCTGAGCAAACTAATAAAGAACATCTTCCTTGCCATCATGATTTTACTTGGGTACATTTACTTCATCCTTATAAAGTAATGTTTAATTTCATTTGATGACCTACTCATTGTTTCACATGCAAAAAAATCTAATTTTTCAGTGGAAATATTTTTAAACAAGATGGATTTGGTCACAACTAGCTTTGCCATAAAAACCCTGTTAGCCCTCTCCACATAAAAATAATATAGGATTAACAAACTTGTTTTCTATTTCCCCTCCAGCCTTTTATACTGTATATAGAATCAGGTACTAGCCTAGCCTCATGAGTTCAAAACGTCAGTGATAAAAAACTAGAGTATGCTCTCTAAAGTCAGGAATTACATCACTAAAATACAACAAAATATAGTACATTCTAGTACTCTCTCTCTTGATTTATATTTGAACGATTCCATAACAATTCTTGAATAAATTAATTCATTCTATGAATAAGAATAATTTATTTTATATATATATAAACATTCTCATATTCCATCGAGATTCATGTTTCTAACCAGATTATTGACTATGCGAAGGGTGATACAGATAAATTATTTTAAAATTAAAGTTGTTGTTTTAGGTAATCCTCTCAATATTTAATTTTTATAAATAACAGATTCATACAAAGTTGACTAATTTAATAATTTGAGATTTTATATCTCAAACATGCAGAAAATATCTCATAGTTAAACCACATTATGGAATTATCTAAATATAGAAATTTGAAGAAAACTTTTGGCTTTAGTTTAGTTTAGCTGAGATAGTCATCTAGTTATATCTATCCTAAAATTTTCCAGCTTACAACCACAGTTTTGAGGGAAGTTTGATATGTTTCTTTCATGTACTGTTGAGAAACTCCATCTTATGGAATTTCTTTTTCCATCATCTTAAAGATTTATTGAGCTAGAAACAAGATAAGAAGGCTGACTTTGTACACCATCAATAAAATCTACACTTTCCTTAAAAAAAAATATCTCTCCCCCAAGAAAAGAGAGAAAGAGAAAGGAAGGGGAAGAAAGGAAGCAAGAAGAAACAGGAGAGAGAAGGGAAGGAAAGGAAAGAAATTAAAGAAGAAACGGAGGGGAAAAACATTAAGAAGAAGAAAAGTAAAAAGAGGATGGTCCTAGCTCTAAGGGATGGAGAAAAATATTCAATTATATAAAACAAATTTGTAAGTTGTTGATTTGTTAAATGATATAAAGGAACTAAAGATAACTTTTTGTATTAAAAAAATAAATAAATAAATTGAAAGTTTTAAATAAATGCAGAACAAAATCATCGTCAAAGTGTTATTATGGAGTCAGTTTATGTAGAATAAGTTAAGTTTTCTTTTTCAAAATCATTAATCACTGGAAGTAGTTGGTTTAAAGAGGCTCCCAATTTAAATTTTTATTCTGAAAATAAAAAGTTTATTTTTCTATTTTTTAAGGCTAATAGAAATTATTGAAAAGGGTAATAAGAAATCTCAACCCTTCCTATTTAAAGAAATATCTTCTTTCAGACAATTTTAGCAAAGAGAATATTTTGTGTTGAAAATAGCTAAAGAACTTTCCAAGAGTTTGCCTTCAATATCTTTTGTGCTTATGGATATTTCAAAAAGAAAATAAATGCTACTTTGTTGTTGTTATTTGTTTGTTTAAAACACAATGTAATTGTTGGGTGCTTGGATGGCTCAGCTAGTTAAGCTTCTGCCTTAGGCTCAGGTCATGATCCTAAGGTCCTGGGACCCAGTACCGCATCAAGCTCCCTACTCAGAAGGGAGTGTGCTGCTCTTCCCTCCTCTGGCTCCTGTGCTCTTGCTTTCTGTTGCTCACACTCTCTCACTCTCTCTCTCTCTCAAATAAGTAGATTTAAAAAAAAATCTTTAAAAAATAAAATAAAATAAAACAATGTAATTGTTAAGAACAAGTGTTTGGTATACTTCTGATTTTTTAAAAAATACCCTCTTACTAACTGAGGGACTATGGGTAATTAGTTTATTAATCTGCACATGTTTCATCTGTAAAATGTGTTGCACTTAAACCTACATGATATGCTAAGATAGGATAGGATACCAGTAGACTTCAGTGTCTGGCAAAATTTTAGAAAAACTTGGTTAATGGAGAAATATACTTTCATTATTATGTTAAATATGTGGGTAATATTAAATGAAGTATAAAATATAAACATACTATTCTTTAAAAAATGTCATTCTTACCATTGAAATAAGTAATATAATCTATGAAAGGTAAAAACACATATACTTGAAAAACAGTGTATTTATAAGACAAATAAATACATTATTTTATACATGTAGTATTACATACTACCTACAGAAATATAAAATAAAATATTAGAATTTTCTTATACCAGAAATTTAGGACAGGCATTTCCTATTTAATATTTAAACTGGGGGAAGAGAATATATATATTTTTTTAAATAGGTAATCTGAGGTTTAGAAGGGACCTCAAAGACACTCCAAAAAAAGCCACTCATTTGATATTTTAATCTTCCCCAAAGCTTTTCAGCCAAGCAATTATTTCATATATGTTTGAACACCTGTTCTAACAAGCAATAACACATCTAAGTTTGTCTCTAGCATCCCAATTACTTAAAGCTAATATTTATATAGAGCAGAATATTTTCACTTAGCCTCTGCTTATTAATCCTGTTGGGTATTCCTCTCTCTCTCCCTCTCTCTCAAATAAATACATAAAGTCCTAAAAAAAAAAAAATCCTGTTGGTATTAAAAGAGAGGAACAATCCCTCTTGTCATAACAGACTTTAAATAAGGAAAGACAACAACGACATTTCTCCTAATACCCGTCACGCACACATGCACGCGTGTGTGTACACACACACTCAGAGTATTTTATCTTCAAAAGAAGTGTCTACAGGCCAGGAATTTATGGGTTGTCTTTGAAACATTTGACCACGTTGACTGGCATTATCTGTACAATTTCCAGGGGTGGGGAAGGGAGGTTATACGATCTTGGAATTTAGGCCTACCTGTATGTATGTCAAAATATTACTCTGTATTTAGTGTTGGTAGAAAGTGCAGTTTTCAGTTTACCTATTCTGCTATGTGACCTATTAAGTATGTACAAATAGTCTTATTCATTCTTTCTTCTGCTACTTCATTGTTTGCCTTCTCTACATTTCTCAAGTTGTTCTCTTCACCAAGTGCTGGAACTAACATATTTTTTCTGGTTATACTAAAACTGTTTGCCAAGATGTTGACAGGCTTAAGGCCACAAAATATTTACCTAGTTTATTTTCAATCAGAATTTCAAGATATATACAAATTTGACAAGCATTTCCTCTGTAATCTAAAAATATGAAATAACACCAAATCACAAATGTCCAAATATAGTTCATTTTGAAAGAAATGCATTTATAAGGAAATATTTTGATGTATTTGGGCCATATGTATCATTGGGAGAGATTAGCTAAAATCACAGGCACAGAAGATACTTAACTAAATATCATAGTTAGTTCTTTAAGAAACTCAGCCTGTAATAGATGAAAGAGTAGCATATGCACAGAGGAGATATTTCATTATAGCATCAATAGAATGGTTGAAGACATAAAGAGGAACAAGCTGGCATATGGGCTGTGTTGATACAGATGTTGGTAAAGTGAAACAAGCAGTGAAAGTTTGAAAAAATGATCAATACATCATAGGAATATCCTGTCTCTCCTAACAAAAGCCTACCTTAAAGCAGTGGTGAATCAACCATTTGGAATAAAGAGTAAAATGATAACAATTAAGATTATGTTTATAGTTTTTAAGGCAGTGTGTTCAAAAGAGCAGAGGATAGGACCAAAGCAATAAATAGATTCCTGTCCCAAAGAAAGAAACACACAATAAAAATAATAACCAACACTATTTGATTGTGATTTGCAGCATTTAGGGGGAAATACAAATGAAAGTTGAATGTTAAGACTATATAAATTAGGACAGCAACATATCTATGGGATCATGTAAAAGATTTAGTTTATCGAAGGACAAACAGGGGTGCTTTGGTGGCTCAGTCAGTTAAACGTTCGACTTGACTTCGGCTCTGGTGAAGCCCTGTGTTGTGCTCTGCACTCAGCGGGGAATCTGCTTGATATTTTCTCTCATCTTCTCCCTCTGTCCCCCTGCCACACCCCATTCTCTCTCTCCTGTAAATAAATAAATCAATCTTTGAAAAAAGGAAGACAAATAGCAGACTTTGTTAGGGAGTGCATAAAGATGAAAATAACAATTTAGGCTTTTGCTTTGGAAGAAATCAAGGTGCTATACTTCCGGCCAAGCACACAGTTAGGCTTAGAGAAGGAAAACACAAAATACTCCTCAAAATCTAGTACTATGTCTTCCCCTATTTCATAGAATCTAAAATACAACCAATTATACGGTACACCTTTATTTCCAGCAGAATGAAGAAAGAGAACACCTGCTAATACAGAGGTATTATAGGATGCTGTAGCGAAACAGAAGAGGAAGAACTTGGTCTCAGCATGAGTAAAGTCTTTCTTTGGAGGAATGATTGATTAGCCCAACCAAAGGAGGAGGGAAAGAAGGAAGAGGAAAAAAATGAATAAGGGAGGTGGTAATGATGACTAGTAATACATACAGAGTAAATGAAGGAAGACTACAAGAGAGAAAGGGTATGGTGTGTGTTTTAAAAAAATGTAATTAGTTCATTATTCCTATAGTGTAAGTATCAGTGCAGAGAAGGAGAAGCCATGAGCTGGCGAAATTGGTGAGGACAAGACTCTCACATGTAAGGCTAAGAAATTTGGACGGGGTTTGATGAAAATTCAGGAAGATTATGTTATTAAAAAAATGAGAATAGTTGTAAAATGTAGAAAATGTTTTTGAGGGGGAGAGAGTGAAATATAACTAGTTTAATAAAACAGTCCAGATATAGATAATGAGGACCTGAAACAAGATCATGCTAATAGAAATAAGAAAAAAAAAAGTTTAAGAATAGATTTCTTAAAAATACTAAAAATTAAAAATCCCACAATATATTCTATATTTAGCAAGTTTATGTTGACTATATCAATAATAATATTTTTCAAGATTGTAATTGAACTTTGCAGTGTAGAAGCACCTTAACTGATTCAGAATATCTGTGAGTTGAGTTTGGAGTTAGGAAGAAAAGAGCAATAAGAAGAATAGAGACTTATGCACTAAATGTTTTGAAATGCAATATTGTGGTGACAACTAAAGATTCATTAGGGTACATTACATTTCCTGCAAGACAAAATTTTTTTAAAGGCTTAATTCACATAAGATTATATTATTTAAATTTTCAGGAATCTGGTGCCCAGATTGAACTAAGAGGAAAAAAAGCAAAATGTTGCCTTATGGAGATTGCATCTGTGCAATGATAAACAGAGATTTTCCATCCTGTACAAAAACTCTCTCAGGCTGGAAAACTGAGCAGAAAGTTTTCTAAAAGGCACACATTTAATCCTGGTTTAAGGAAAAGACCATTAAAGACAGAATATTAGAAACAAAATCCCTATGGTAATGCATTCAAATATTCATAATACAACCTCTGAAATGCAAAAAGAATAACATGATTTCAATAGATGGTTGAAAATTAATTTATATTCCAAGCAACTCTGAGTATATCAGTTATATTTGAACAATGAAATTCAAGCAAATCGTGTAGAAATTAGAGTTAATACCTGGTATGGATTCTATTTCATTTATGTATTCTCTGTAAGTGAAGTAACTACATAAAAAGAGAGCTAGTTCATCATTAAGAAATGACTTTTCCACCTGGGTCTGTGAATTATTTTACTAGGAAACAATAATAGATTTCTATTAATGCATGTATCAATTGCTGCCATAATATAATAATAGCAGTGGTAAACATGAAACACTTATTTTTTTTTATATTTTGCTGATATAAAATGACTCAGAATGGAGTTTCATGAGAAAGAGTGGAGTTCTCAAATCAGATAACAAATTGTCAATAACCCTTGTGTAATGTCATATTGAACTATACAAAAATACTTTTTAATAGGCCACAAGTGGAAATAGCAGAAATACCGAAATACCATATAGTCCTAGTTTAATAGACAAGAAATTAATTTTACAAACCCTATATTAAAGTATTCCTAAGCTATTTTTAAGATTTCTAACATATTTTATATAATCCTGGATGATGTAAGATAACAATTATATTCAGAAATATTCTCCCTAAGGAACCCAAGAACCATGTTCATACATGAATACACTATAATGAGGTGACCAGGATCATGGAATAAGAATTTTGGTTGCCTCAAGATTCTTGAGGAAAATATTGAAATAAATACTATGGATTTCCTCTTTAAAAACTACAAATTTCCTGAGTTTAAATGTCAGAATGCAAAAGGCAACAGTCATAGTCTATCAATTGACATAATGCAAAAACTCTAGCTATAAACTGTGCATGTCTTAAACAAAAAATTCAAATAAGCAGTCACAGAAATAAACATTGATTTATATATCAGTAAATACCAGCATCTTTCCTCCAACTGATTGCTGAATATTCTTGAAATCATTCCCCTACTCTTACCTCATCCAATTCATTGCCAAGTTGAGGATCCTATTAAATAATCTAAAAAAATTCTTCTATACTATTTTCCATCCATCATAGTAACTGTATCAAGTCAATGATACTATAGGACACAGACTTTAAGATGGTCCTCAATGGTCCCTACCTGCTGGAATTCACTCACTTGTGTAATTCCTCCTCTCAGCCCTCCACTCCCTGCTTAAATGTGGAAGGAAACTATAAGTTGTTTCTTAACAATAGAGTATGAGAAATGTTTTGGGATGTCATAAGATGCCAACATCTGTCTCATCTTTCCCCTGCTGACTTTGCTGAAGCAAGTTCTCTTGTTGGAAGCTGCCCTATGGAGAGACATGTGGCAAGCAACTCAAAATGAGACACTCTGACTAAAAGACAGCAAGAAGCCAAGGTTCTCATTCAAACAGGCTTCTAATATCTCAGGAAACTAAATGCTATCAACAACTGAGTGAGCTTATAAGTGGATCCTTCCCCATTTGAAGTTTCAGATGAGACTCCAGCCATGCTTTACACCTTGCATGTGAGAGATGCAGATGCAGAGACCCCAATTCAGCTTTCGACTCACAGAAATTTTTAGATAAAAATGTATTTCATTATAACTTCCTTTGCCTGTGATACTTCATCACAACAAATAAATAATACAATTACCATCACTTTCACATGGATTACTAATATGCTGTTGTTGTTGTTGTTGTTTTTCCAAAGAGTTCTTTATTTGTCAGAGAGAGCATGAGTGAGAGAGAGCGCAGGCAGAGAAGAGAGGAACACCATACGGGACTCAGTCCCAGGATCATGACCTGAGGGGAAGGCAGACCCTTAACCAACTGTGATACCCAAGAGTCCAAGGACTTCTGATGTTTTAATAGCCTCTCCTCCGCACTGACCAAAACATTCTCCTCTACTCAGCAACAACTGTTTGTATAAAATGCAAATCTGATCATAATACCTTCTCTTTTTCCACAAACTGCTTATAATCCTTCCCTTTTTTAGTAAATGTTTTAAAGATTTATTTATTTATTTGAGAAAGAGAGAGAGCACACAAACAGAGGGAGTAGGAGAGGGAGAAGCAGGCTCCACACTGAGCAGGGAGCCTGAGGTGGGGCTCAATCCCAGGACCCTGAGATCATGACCTGAGCTGAAGGCAGATGCTTAACATACTGAGCCACCCAAGCACCCCAATGATATTCCCTCAATAGGACCTAAAAATCTCGCATCTCTGACCTTCACCTAAGTCTCCAGTCTGATCATTCCCCCTTGAGAAGATTTTTCAGATCCATTTACTGCCATGCAGTCAAAGTCAGAAGATCATTTGCTAAAGTGTCCGGTTTCTTTTACATTACTTAATGAAAGTTATGTTTCATGGGGGTTTTAAATGCTGAGAGATAAGCACAGAAAAGAAAGGTGATTTTGTCATAAACAGTGTTAAATGAACCTGCGGTGTCTGTAAAAATATCACTGGGTTCTAGGATAGGCCTCACCTATTCTCTTAAATATTCTATAACATGTAAGAGAAACTGGAAATAATACACATTTATTTACAAATAGCATAAAATTAAGAGGGATGCTTTAATGCATTGGGAAATAAAGTATTTCAAAATATTGGAGAAATAAAATCAATAAAAGTTCAGTTTCTTCACAAGCAAAGAATTCTTCATTAGCAATAAAAATACTTTACATTATATTTATATAACACTTAAGGTATACTGAAGATAAAATGAGTTTGTGTGGAAAGCATCTAGTCTTAGACATAGTACAAAGTAGGTATTCAGAAATATCCCCCCCAAAAGTGTTTACATTCCCCAAAAATGTAATTCAGTACAATATGAAGTACCCCTACTGTGGTAATGTTAAGGAAGTAAGATCCACCAAGGAGGGACCTTCTGACTCCAATAACAAGAGTCAAGGGAAAATCTTCACTGTGAGTATTGTACTGAGACCCAACTTTTACCACTAAACAATTAAATAAAGGCATGGAACAAATCAGAGTCAGTTAATGATTACTTCATTAAGACTAGGAACATATTTTCCTTTGCAGTAAAGATGGGAGATTATGGATAAGGGGGATTGTTATGGCTACTTGTTGCTTTCTTTACTGCATCTAATCCCAAAAGTATCTCTTTCCATGGTCTTTGTATTAAGAGTAACTAATTCAAGATTTTCATAAGAGCTGATAAAGAAAGAATGAGATAAACTGTTTCTCTATATATTGATAAATGTCAAATTTTCTTTGCATGGAACCCAGATATGAGTAGTTTTTTGAACATTTATCAGGTCATTTTAAGATATATCTAGGTTTGTGGTGCCTGGGTGGCTCAGTTGGCTAAAGCCTCTGCCTTCAGCTCAGGTCACGATCCTGGGGTCCTGGGATCAAGCCCAGCATCAGGCTCTCTGCTCGCTTGTTTCCCTTCCTCTCTCTCTGCCTGCCTCTCTGCCTACTTGTGATCTCTGTCTGTTAAATAAATAAACAAAACTTAAAAAAAAAAAAAAAAGACATATCTAGGTTTGAGAAATTTGCCTGAGCTCATAAGGCCTCAAGGGACTATGAAACAGAAGAAAGTCTTCTAGACATATAAAAATTACAAATTCATCCAAGACCAAGTTTTCATGATTCAACCTTTATTTCTCTGGAAATGAACACCATGTTTTCCACAATGACTATTATAGTTATCTTCATTTTCTTCATTTAGCAAAGAGCAGTTATAAAGTCCTAAAGTTATAAAGTCTCAATTGTAAGTGAACCCATCATCTCTTTATGATGGGCCATAATTCAAAAAAACAGAATTAGGTCAACCAGGATGAGGCTCTATCAACATGATATTTTTATTAATCTATATCCCAAATAAGGATGGAAAATCCTTAAAGCTTATGTACATTTTTATATAACCACAAGGAATTACCATATAAAATCTACAAGTTATTTTGATGCTGTCATCAAATTCAGAATCCAAATGTTGACAATGCTGAATCCATTTATTACTCATGTTGTTGTCCCAACAGTATCAAAATGAAACTAATAGTATTGGCCTTTCCACTCTTATTTAAATTGTAAACCTCCAAAGGCAATCTATTGTTTTTTTGTTAAATGTAGTTTATATATAATAATCATTAAAAGTGAGCGCCTGGGTGGCTCAGTGGCTTAAAGCCTCTGCCTTCAGCTCAGGTCATGATCCCAGGCTCCTGGGATCAAGCCCCGCATCTGGCTCTCTGCTCAGCAGGGAGCCTGCTTCCCTTCCTCTCTTTCTGCCTGCCTCTCTGACTACTTGTGATCTCTGTCAAATAAATAAACAAAATCTTAAAAAAAATAAAAAAATAAAAGTAATGGCTAATAGACTTCTTATTAACAACACACAAATCATGACAATTTTCTAGACATAAACTATAATATTAATGCCTGATTTAAGTAAATTAAACTATAAAATATGCAAATGTATACTTATATGCATATACTCAATAACTATGTCATGAAGCTATTGATTATATGTTAACCTTTTCAAAAGAATTAAAATAACTCTCATTAACCACACACACACACACAAAATGACCAAAAGCAGAAAACTATTTAGTGGACATCTATGGATAATCAGAGCTACTTATTCTTTTGTTTAAATCATCACATTAAGGCAAATGATATGCTTTATTTACATGCAAAAAATAATGCATCACTCATAATATCTTATTTAATTATTCACAATATAAAAACAATTTTAAATCTCAATACATTTGCCCTATTTTATCTATTCATCCATCTATCTATTCTACCTATCTATCTAATGCATTTGAAAATAAGTCAGAGACGTCATAAATTTCACCCCTATTTATTTCAGCATGTATCTCCCAAGAATACAGATGGTCTTCTATATAGTATAGCATTATTATAACACCATATGAAATTGATATGTTTATAATATCATGGAATATAGAAAATTATGGTTTTATTACACCATAAGTTTTCCAAAGTATGCTTGATTTTCTTTAAACCTAAGATCCAATCAAGCTGCATATCTTCTGTTTGATTGTATGGCTCCTTAGTTTCTTTCCCTTCACAATAATAGCTCCATCTTCTAGTGTGTTTTGAAAACTATATGCTGCTTGTCTTCTAGAATATTTTACATTCTCGATTTGCCTATTGATTTCTCATAGTTAATTTAAGTTAAAGTTAAGTACTCTTTTTGGAAAAGTTTACCATGCAGGTTATTTATGTACTTATTATATCATCTTAGAAGATATGTAATAGGTTGATTTTATCACTTAAATGGTGATAGCAAGATGTCTTCCCTGAATTATTATTTTTCTCTCTGAACCAAAAAAGTAATCCATTTGTAATGTTTGAATATAAATATCCTTATGTCCACCAAGCTTTCAGACTATTAATTAGTTAGATCTATCTAATCTGTGATAGATAAATCATAGAAGAATGATCTATTTCTGGGGCACCTTGGTGGCTTAGCCAGTTAAGCAGCTGCATTGTGCTCAGTTCATGACCTCAGGGTCCTGGGATTGAGCTCCTCATTGGGCTCCCTGTTCCGTGGGGAGTCTGCTTCTCCCTCTCCTTCTGCCCCTCCCCCCACTTACGGGTTCACGTGCTCTCTCTGTAATAAATAATAAAAATCTTTAAAAAAAAAAAAAAGAAGTGTTTATCCCTTCTTTTTGGATGTGAACTTGATTGCGTGGTTTGCTTTGGCAATGAGATGTCAGTGGATGTGATGAAAACAGAGGCTTGAAATGTCCTTGCCAAACTGTGCTTATCCTTTTGCACTCCTGTCTTTCACCGTGAAATAAAAATTGTGACTCAGATAGCTTCTGATCCAGGAGAATAAGAAATGAGGGAGAAATAAATGTTCTTTGTATATGTTGCAACATAAGACTGCATTAACTTGGAATGTAGCAAATACTGACGACCTTTACTTCATTTAGTACTTACTTCAGGGTTTGAAAAATAGTGATTCTCTAAATTTGCTTCCCCACTCTATATTAACTTACCCTAAAAACAAAAACAAAAACAAAAACAAAAAAAACCTCTCCACCCCTTTTCTTGTTTTTTTTTAAATCAGTCATTATGAATTCTTTTTTTCCCCAAGATTTCTAATTTAATATGTTATTATATTCATTTCTATCATAATTCATTTTGAAACTTAAATTATCTCAAATTGAACAAGTAGATACCCTTAAGATATAAATTATTAGTTTTTCTGAACATGACCCTATTGTCTTTAAGCAATTCTTGCTTTCTGTACTAATAGCATATTCACTGATGCCCAGACCTGGAATCATACATTTCACTGATCCATGATAGTCAGAAATGGTATTTAAAAATCAGGATATGGGCTCTATATATTTTCTGTCTTACTGCAATTGATTGTTCTAGTCCTATTGGAAGACAAAGCTAAGGAATGTATATTTTTTAAAAATGCATGATTTCATATAAATGCCTTCATGCAAATCCAACATTATACTTTTTTTTTTTTTTTTATCTAAAGGCCAACACATTTTCTAGAGAAATATACTTGAATCATTTCCCATCAGAAAGAAAGAAGAAAGTTTAAGGACTGAATAAATCGCCCAGAGACAGGTGGACTTAGAAAGAAACACTGGGAAAGAGCAGCTGCTTAAGACCAAAAAACAAATGACAAGTTATATCCATGGCACTTGTTCTTTCTTTTCCCTTATTCCTAAACATGGCTGTTTTTTTTCCCCTCTCCCATTTATTTCTTTCTTTGCTCATTGTGACTCCTTCCCTAGATTTTCATCTTCTCTTTCTTCTTTTTGTTTACTTATAATTTTTTGTTTAATCTCTTGTTCCTCATTCATCATCTGTATCATATGGAAATTATGGGGAAAGTGAGTGGTATTTTTATACTTTAGCTTGTTCTATAAATTAATTTATTCAGGGCACTTAAACCTTCTGAAAATATTACTAATTATTATAGTTATTATATAATTTATAATAGTAATTGTTATTTAAAGAAACTAACACCATATCATTTTAAAAAAGTGTAATATGATTGTGCTTTATTCTAGTAGTTTTTGACAAACTTATCATGTATAAAATCTTTGCTCTTTTTTTTCTGCCAAAATCAAAATAACACTTTATAGTTCTAAGATACACATTTTCTAAAATGTCAGTATAGGAAAAGATTTGATGAGACAACTAACTAAAACACGTTTGTTACCTCCTTACTAAAATACAGATAAAAAATTCTAGCATCCTCAATTGAAATTCACTACCATGCACAGTGCACATTCTAAACCAGAAGTTAGATCTATTAAAAGATAATGAAAATGTTTTACTGTTATAATGATGATCTTGCAGTTTATGGTAACTTTCCAATAAGAAATCAGAGTAGTGAGAAGAGTTCCATAGATTATCTAGCAAAGCTCTGCCTTTTGATATGCTACACCAAAAATGTGAAACTTTCATATTCTCAGTATATTGTTTAACTCAGAAGTTTCTGTGTAATTCTGGAGGTGTAGGTAACTGTTATAAAATATCACACTTTTATACATATATATATAATGTATGTGTATGTATAAATTAAATAAATATACATTAAATATACAGATATAAATATATATGCCATATTTCTCCAATATTTTCCTGTTTCACCCTAGTTATATGTCATTACTTCCTTATCTTTCCTTATTATATATAATTATAGTTTCACTTCAGAGCATAGGACTAGTTCATCTTGATGATACTTTGTAACAAATGTTTGGATTTTGTCTCTCAGGTCCTGAGAGACAGGACCTGAGAGACAGTTACCAGGAATAGGCTTCAACTTAATATTTTAGTGTTTATATAGAATGAGCTCTTAAAAGTTAATATACCCTTTATACATTTAAATGACATATTTATATAATAATTGGTTGGTTCTGGTTTTCTTCAGTTAGAAATAGATACATTTTGAAGTAAGTTGTATCTAACTTCTATAAAATCTTCAACAAAACAAGTTAATTAATTTTGATTTATTTCTCCCTGATTACTGGACTTTTAGAGCCTGCCTTATGATGCTTATGCCTCCAATGAGTACTCAGAATCAAATTTTAGCTACAGCAATTTTGTTGAAGTTTAGGCTGTGATTTTCAAATATTACACATGACTTCATAAAAAACAACAAAGCCACAACAGATTGAGACCTGGTCTAGGAAGAAAAGAAGTTGGGTGAGGAAGTCACCTCGTGAGAATGGATTACACAAAAGGGATCTGCCCAAGTGATTGATTATTTGGAATTAAGTCTTGTTTTTGAAAATAGTTGTGGGCCCTCCTCTACCAACAATATCCACAAAAGTGGAGACCAATATTGTAAAAGTGTCTACTGAAGGATAAAGGAACTTCATTTTAGAAAACAGAATGGTTCTGCATGTATAATTGTCTTTTTCTGCAACACAGATACTGACAAGGGGAACAAAGATGCACTTGTGAAAATGAATGCTTAGGGTACCTGGGTGACTCAGTGGGTTGAGCTGCTGGCTCTTGATTTCAATTCAGGTCATGATATTGGGGTCTTGTGTTCAAGCCCCTTGTTGGTCTCTGGGTTGAGAAGGTAGTCTGCTTAAGGATTCTTTATCTCTCTCCCTCTGCCCCTGCCCTGGTCCGTGTGTGTGCATGCTCTTTCTCTCTCTCTCTCTCCCCACCTCTGAAATAAATAAATAAACAAATAAATAAATAAATCTATCTTTAAAAAGAAAAATTAATGGTCTCCTACTCCTGCTTTTTTGCTGTATTCTACTTACTCTTATACATCCATGTTTGTATTTTATTATATATTCTTTTGCTTAGGAATAACTGTCCTATACCTGTAAAAGACTATCTCTCTTAGTATTAATAATATTTGAATAATGCTTGAGCAGTGTTACATATGTAACATGGAAAAATATAGTATTGCTTTATATGCATAATAATTATGGGCTTTCATATTCTATTATGGTCCACTTTGATAATAAATTAAGAAAAATCATAAAATAACCTGCCAGTTTCTTCAGTCATTGATTCATTAAGAAATAATTATGGGCTACTTGTTAGTCTGTGTAATATTTTTTTTAGCTTCTTAGGCATTTGATATTGCTAACAACATACTAACTATATTATAGCAGTGTTTAAGATACTGTATTATGAAAAAAAGATACTATATTTGTACTCAATACCATCAAAATATACAGTGCATTCCCTAGGTTTTGGAAGCTTCTACAATGTTATGTTATTCCAGCCTAACTCAAATACTATGTTTTATTATTTTAATTTTTTTTTAAAGGAGGATATTATTAGAGCAAGTAGTAATTCAACAAAAGGATTCAGGAACATACTAGTTTTTGCATGAATTGCACTGAAAAGTTAGGATAAAACAAGAGAAAAAAATTAAAGGAGGCTTTTACAGTATGGGAAAGAATGAACGCTTATGGAAACCATGAATCATTCATATCAATTATAAGTGTATTTTTAATACTTGTGTCTGTGGTTTGAGATTCATACTTGCTATTTTAGCACTAATGTAAAGTATGTGTCTTCTCTAAGAGAGTTTTAAATATCTATACATTTCATGGAAAGGGCAGAAAGATGATTAAAATTAGGAACCATGACACTCATTTATACAACCAAAAAAAAATGTGAAATATACCTTATTAATTTATTTGTTTTCCAGTATTATGCCTTTCACCATGAAACTCTGGGACATGCAAAGCAAGCTTCTTGAAACCTCAGGACACAAAACTATATTGTTTGGATTAAAGTATACTCTCATTGTTTACTTCTTGTATTTGACTGTATCTATGGAAAATCCCCTCACAAAGTAAGGCCATAGTCAACTGTCATATAATACCATTCTCTTACATTTTTTATTCTTCAACAAAATATCCAAGGCCTACATTCTTTTACTTCTGATAAATACATTTCCTTAAATCTTCCATAATGAAGTTTAAAGGAATTATAGTAAATACTGTAATATCCTATAGTATTACAAAAGAAATTTAACTATTATTTTCCATATCATGCTATTTAATATTTGTGTTTCTCCATTTTTTTTTAATTTTTAGAGTCAAAATCACCAAAACCTTTTTTTCTAATCAAGTAATATGTCAGATGAAATCAATTAGCAATTAATCAGTATTACATACTTTCAAATGCACCTATGACATATTTTTGGTTTTTTTTCTTTTGCTGTAAGTTTTTCTGCTACAGGTTTCACTTCACTTTTTTTGACACATACTTAATTTTATTTATATTACAGATACTATGCCAATAATCAGTATCTATAATATGAATTTATACATTTATTATTTATTCTGCCAATTATTTTTAGACAAAACTTGATAAGGATGAATAAAAAGAGAACCCTAGAAATAATCTCATTCAGTTTACAATCAAGTTTCTATAATGCTATTCATTATTTTTAACTGACTTTACTTTCCAGATCCTCAGTCATTTCCAAATGATTAAAATAATACTAACAATAGTCACCATGTAAACCAAAAGTACCATCAAGATTGATTAGATTCACTGTTTTCACATCTCATTATAAAATAAAACATATTTTTAAATTCTTTAATCTCACTGTCAAGGATATTAACATTTTGGCAACTGTATGAAACACTCTATTGAAATAATGTTAGTTATGAATCATTTTAAGAAATAGGGTGTATTTTATTTTATTTTATTTTTTTATTTAAATTCAATTAACCAAGGTTTAGTATATCATTGATTGGTAAACCAAAAAAGAAAAAGAAAGGAAATAGAGTGTATTTATTTTGAAAACTTTGTATTTTTTATAAGACAAATTTGTGGTTTACCCAATTATTCCATTATTAATACTGCATAGTTTCACCATAAATTTCAGTTGTTGACATAAGTGAATGTTTGTTTTTGAGGAAAATAACTTTTTTAAAAATATAATTGACTCAAAACCTCACTGAAATAAAGACTAGCTAAACATCTTGGTTATATACATAAATTTAACTTTGACTATAACTATACTTTTAAATATCCATATACCATTCTGTAGGCACTTAATAATGGGTTTTGATGGCACATTATGTTTTTCTTAAGTTGAATGGCATCAAAATTATTGAGCAAAGGGTCATCTTATGACATTTGTATATAAAATATTTATTATTATCCACTTTTCTGCACCCCATGTATATTTATAGTTTGAACATGTATTTTTTTAAATAAAACAAACATTATTTTAACATTCATTCCCTTGAGACATAAATCTTCCATGAAAATACTTTCCTCCACCACTTAGTCTTAGCATGTGTATCTATCATAATTTGTTACCTCTTTATAAGGCTATTAATGTTTTCGTTTGTCTGCCTGTATGTTTACTTGTTTGTTTTTAGAGAAAGAAGGAGAAAGAATCCTAAGCAGGCTCCACACTCAGCACAGAGCCCCAATGTGGGGCTCAATCCCATGACCCCGAGATTATGATCATAGCCAAAATCAAGACTAGGACACTTAACTGACTGAGCCACCCAGACAGCCAAAGTGTTTCACATTTTTAACTGACAAATGCGACCATGTTCCTCCAAGCTCCTACATACACACTTTTGTACTAACATGATTACCTCACACAGCTATTTTTATACACCTTTGTTGCTGACATATAAGGTCTTTGGAGGTAGGGAATGGGACATATGACAATTGTAATCTTAGTATTTACCAAAGATTCTGGTATGTAGTAAACATCAAGTAAATATTTATTTAAAGAATGAATGATTGAAGAAATTAGAAGGATTTTTTTCAATTCTTCTTTAATTTCCCGGTTGACCCATTCATTCTTTAGAAGGATGCTGTTTAGTCTCCATGTATTTTGGTTCTTTTCAAACTTTCTTTTGTGGTTGAGTTCTAGCTTTAGAGCATTGTGGTCTGAAAATATGCAGGGAATGATCCCAATCTTTTGATACCGGTTGAGTCCTGATTTAGGACCAAGGATGTGATCTATTCTGGAGAATGTTCCATGTGCACTAGAGAAGAATGTGTATTCTGTTGCTTTGGGATGAAATGTTCTGAATATATCTGTGATGTCCATCTGGTCCAGTGTGTTGTTTAAGGCCTTTATTTCCTTGCTGATCTTTTGCTTGGATGACCTGTCCATTTCAGTGAGGGGAGTGTTAAAGTCCCCTACTATTATTGTATTATTGTTGATGTGTTTCTTTGATTTTGTTATTAATTGGTTTATATAGTTGGCTGCTCCCACGTTGGGGGCATAGATATTTAAAATTGTTAAATCTTCTTGTTGGACAGAACCTTTGAGTATGATATAGTGTCCTTCCTCATCTCTTATTATAGTCTTTGGCTTAAAATCTAATTGATCTGATATAAGGATTGCCACTCCTGCTTTCTTCTGATGTCCATTAGCATGGTACATTCTTTTCCACCCCCTCACTTTAAATCTGGAGGTGTCTTCGGGCTTAAAATGAGTTTCTTGGAGGCAACATGAAGAAATTAGAAGGAAAGATGTATAGATTAATTTAGTTTTGAAAATTAATAATTGGGAGGTTTCACAATTTCTTGAAATATAGGAGCATTTTTGTTCAAATTTAGTTTGAACTAAGATAACCAAATGGAGAGTAGAGGTAAAAGTTTTCACTTCAAAAGCTTTCTGAAAAGTAGCAAACAATGTGATTGTAACTAAGATTTTAGAAGGCTGGATACAAGGACCACAGTTAACATTTACGGCTCTGGTCTACTCCTCTTGCTCAAGTAACTGCTGGAGACAACCATGAGATTTATTAAAAAATAAACCACAGGCCCAAAACAGAGTCACTTGTGGTAGGCACATGTCACCAAAATCGAGATTTAATACATATCCTAACTGCAATTTCAACGTTCCCCAAGAATGTAATCTTTTTTTTTTTTTTTTTTTTAAAGTTGGCATTTCCTATTTGTTCCAGTTTTTTTTTTTTTTTTTTTTTTTAATTTTTTATTTTTTATAAACATATATTTTTATCCCCAGGGGTACAGGTCTGTGAATCACCAGGTTTACACACTTCACAGCACTCACCAAATCACATACCCTCCCCAATGTCCATAATCCCACCCCCTTCTCCCAAACCCCCTCCATCTTAACTGGTCAGTCTGGAATTTCCTGATCTCTGCTGGTAAGGTAATCCACATAAGAAGATTCACTGTCCCCTCAAAGGAGGAGACCTTGGCCAAAATAATCCTTTTGTTGTTGTTGTTTAAGACTTCCTTGTCCTATCTTTAAAAATCTTTCCCTTTCTGTAGCCCTTTGATGATCCTTTCTACTTGCTAGATTGTACGTTGCTTGATTCATGAATTGTTCGTTGAAACCAATTAGATCTTCAAAACTTAGTTGAATTTTTGTTATTTGACAGATTTAATTAACACTTGAAGTTTGGGGAATCTTGCCACAGACTGAACATAAGCCTTAGAATTTAAATCCTAAAAATGTATTTGAAAATTAAAAGTTGTGAAATTGACATTGACGGAGGGAGCCTAGAAGCAGTAATTCCAAGGAAGCATACATTCCCTGAATCTCCTACTCCTGTTCCAATTTATCTCCTGCCCTATACCTAGTTTTGATGTATCAAAGACAATCCATTAACTTTCACGTACAGAAAACCTGTTTAAAAAAAATAAGCCAGTTTCTTTTTTTTATTATTCCTTATATCTTTCTGCTCTATACCTCACAGATCATGATGATGGTGGTAATGATTGTTTTCATTTGTTCATCTTCACAAAAGCAGTTCTAAACCTAAATAAACATAGCTCCTCTAGCAGATTTTCAGAAACAGTTAAGGAAGCTGTGAAGAAGATATTTTGGAACAGTAAGGGAAGGAAAAGAAACTTCCTAAATACAAGAATAAGTTTATAATTCTTAAGTAACAACTTAAATATTACATAAAAAGAGAATCCAGGTGGCTTAGGAAACCTAAAAGAATAAATCAGAATCTGGAGAAATATTCCTACTCAGTGGCTCCAACAAATTCTAATTTGTAAGGCTTTGAGTTCTCAGTGAAAGACTTTATACTTGAGCATCCCTTCCATGAAAATATCATCTAAGCAAGAGATGTGCCACCTTTAGTTTGATTTTGAGAGATCAATAAAACACAGACTGCCATGTCATGATAAAAATTAGAATTTACCTAGTCAAACTTCATCATTTTAAAAATTTAGAAAATGAGTGTCAGAGAACTAAAGAAACTATTTCTCAGTTATTTCAGTTGAAAGTTTCAAACTGAATATACAAAGGGTTCTACATATTTTATAGTGAGAGAATAAGTGAATTCAGAAACCACTAAAAGAAAAACAGAGGTAAGTTGTGAGAGTTGAAATATGCTTCCCATTTCAGATAAAGTATAGTATTTTCTTCAATTTCACAAAACTGGAAAGGGAATGGGATCTAGACAAGGTAGAAAAAATTGGTGTTAATGAGGTAATTAGAAGATTTTTTTTTTGTTTTCATAGGTTACAAACCACAAAATAGGAAGCTTAGAATGGGAAAGTCAAAGACAACCAAGCAAGCAAATATATTCTCACGGTTTAACTCACAGAATGACTGACAACAAAAAATGGATCACCTGCCCTGATGCAGGGTAAAACAATAACAACAACAAAAATCCAGAATATATGTAAATGAATTATAGTGACAGTTAACAATTCTCAAAAAGATGTTAAAAATCTCTAAAAGAAAAAACCCTATAGAAAAAAGCATGAAAAATATTTTATCAATAAAAAAACTGCCATGTCATAATTTTAGTAGAAAATAATTGGATTTATTAAAATACATCCCCCTGGGAAAATGACCTCCTTTAATAAATACATTTAAGATTTTAAAAATCAGAAATATGAAAATTCTGAAAAGTTCTTTCCATACATACATCCAAAATTTTATAAATAAAGAAGTAATTTTTTATTCACTTAAATTTTCCCTTTCCTCATGATTTATTTTAAATTAAGCAATATAAAATGCTAAGTCAGTTTCACTTAAAGTTGCAGTAGAACTAATTCTAATAATAAAATAACCCCTTACAGCAAGTCTTTGAATGATTAGAGGATTTTCAGATAATTTCTTGTGAATGCAAACAAGATAATCATAGAAGTGCATATATCAAGTAGCCCTTTCTTCAAACACTAGTGGTTATGCATATTTAACAGAATGCAAATATTGACTTTTCTGATAGCAAGTGGATCAGATTGAAAAGTGTCTGATGGGAAACTATAATCATTTTGTGGAATGCAGCAATGACCTTCATACCTCCTATGCCAAGGGTGTATTCTACTTGAATCTCTGATTCTACTAACCTTCAAACAATTTACACAACTTGAGAAATAAAATAGACAACTAGAAAATGGCAGTCGCTGCCAATACAACAAAGGTTTGGAAGAAATAAACAGACCTCATGTCTCAATGTTTCTTAGGCAATCCAAAGCAAGAAAGCCTAAGGTTGCAATTGACTTCTCAAAAAGACAAACTAGCACATGAAAAACTTCCTCCCTCTGAATAAACAGAGAAGAGAAAAGGTCAGCCAACTGTAAACCAAGGAATCAATATGCTCTGGAAATATAATACACAATTAAAGTATTTAATGTTTCAATGAGAAAAATATCCTAGTACATTTCAATCAAGATACCATTAGAAATATCACATGTTTTACACTTCATGAACACAGATTTTTCATGTTTCAAATAGCAGCTAAAACATAGCTATGGATTCAAAGCTTAAAGAAATATGGCTGACTGAAAATAGACATATATAGGTACTCTGACAAATAAAAAACAAATGCTTTTTTATTGAAATGTTAAATGCATTAGACAGTAGAAGTTCCAGTCCAGTCTCAAAAGGATATATACTGCATGATTCCATTCATAGGTTACTCCGGAAAAGGAGAATGTGTAAGGACAGAAAAACAAGTCTGCAGTTGGCAGAGGTTGTGGGGATGATCTGACTATGAAGGATAAGCATTACAGGTTATTCCTGGGTAATGGATCTGTTCAGTACCTTGATTTTGGTGGTGTTTACAGGATGCTAAACAGCTCTGTGAATGAAAATAAGTGACAGTGATACATTTCATGTATATGTGTATGGGTAGATAGAAATATAGAGGTAGATATAGAAAGTTATTTACTCATATATCCCTTGCTTATGTTGATGGTGGTTATACAGGAGAATATGTTGTCAAACTCATAGAAAATGCCCATGAATGTTTACAGGAGTTTCATTCATAATTACCAAAACTTGGAAGAAACCAAGATGTCCTTCATTAGGTGCATAGATTTATAAATTGTAGTATATCCCAACAATGGAATATTATTCAGCACTAAAAAGAAATGAGCTATTCAGTCATGAAAAGACATGGAGGAAAATGTTATCGAGTAAGAGAAACCAGTCTAAAAAGTATACATACAGTATGATTCTAACTAAATGACATCCTGGAAAAGGCAAAACTACAGTGGAATTACTCTGTATAGAGACAATAATATTGTATGCATGTCATATACAATAATATTGTATGCATGTCATATTGGTATTGGTATTTACCAATACCAATAATTTAATTATACCTCAGTGTTGCTACTAAAGCATATTGAAAAGACTTAGAGATATAGAAAATAGCTTTAGATAATCTCTTCCCATAATTTTAAAGTAAAATTTAAATACTCAAAATAAAATAAGATGAAGTTTACATGCTACACAGTTTAATGGTTTCTATTCAACTAGTGATGCTGGGCGTTTATTTAGTTAACCCTGTTTTAGAAAATTAGACATTTATACAATCTTAAAGAGTCTCCATGTGACCCTCATGTTGCAATAAAACTACAAAATAAGTTATATTTTTTGCAAGAGAGATATATTAGACTATATATAAAATATCTTCTTTATCTAAACACTTTAGTAACAAAGCTGCTCAGTTTTATATTGGGGGTTTGATGCACCACAAAAAATGGTGTTATAAAATCATTATCAATAAAGTTAATGAATAAATGTGAGTGAATTGTTACAAGAATATATATATAAAATAAAAAAGGGAACATAGTAACTGAAAATAGAATAAAAGATATATATTATTCTATTTTATTTATTTATTTATTTGAGAGAGACAGAGAGAGAGCAAATTGGGGGAAGGGAGAAACAGAAGGAGAGGAGGGGAGAGCCAAGCTGACTCTGCACTGAGCATGGAGCCTGATGTGGGGCTCAATCTCACAACTCCGAGAACCTGACCTGAGCTGAAACCAACAATCAGACGCTTAACAGAATAAGTCACCTGGCTTCCCTCAGCTATTCTTCTTTTATAAATTTAACATTAACTTATATACATGTAAACTCTATTACCCTTATATATATATATTTTTTCCATCATAGTTCATTAAGAAATACAATGGATGATACAATTAGATATGAAAATGCATAGGATGACAAGAACATAAATACTAAACTCAAAGCCATTATTTTGTTATTTTCTTGTACAAACATTTTTAGTTTAGCTCATTGTGAAGCATCATAACCTTAGTCAGAAATGACTGAATCAACAACTTACTTCTAAACTCTTTCTAGTGGATGGAATTTATGAGCTACAACCCACAAAGCTTTAAATTGAATCACAGCTACCAAGTGATTACTCCTTCTAGTTGGGTGTTAGACATGCATGTCCAAACTTACTATCTCCACTGACCTACAGGTCAAAATACAGCAGCTACTATCAGGATGTTAACAATGGAGTCCCAGAAGTGAGAGAAGGGAAATAGACTTTATAAAAAAAAACAAAACCAAAAACAAAACAAAACAATGAGAACCCTCTACGTGTGGTCTAAATTCCCAATATTAACTTCCTAAAGAAAATTTATTACACTGTTATTTGATTTGAAAATACTACCAAGACTTAAAAATAAAAGGGCTATGAAGACATTCAAGTTGGAAATACCATGTTTTAGTTTCATATAATTTTCATTTCATTTTAATATAAAATAGCTCACATAATGCAATTGGTTTGTCTAATACCTAGTGAATAATCAATGTTATTTTATAATGTGCATCCCACCTTCTATGTAGGATAACTGGACTTTGGGAAAGCGGAAAGAACTGAGTTCCTAGAGAACAAATACCAACATTATATATATATATATATTTTTTAATTTTTTATTTTTTATAAACGCTGTGAAGTGTGTAAACCTGGTGATTCACAGACCTGTACCCCTGGGGATAAAAATACCAAAATTATAAAGTCATGTCAGTGGCTAGAGCACCAGCTCTCCTCAGCTCTGCATATCTTCTCTCTCACTTGGTCATTTTAGTGTTTCTGTTGGCAGATAATTATGTGGACGAATTCTTCATGTATTCTATCGAATATTTTAAAATATAAATATAAGTCAAGCCTCTATATTACTGACCATTTACAAATATTCATCAAAGATCCATTATATTACTAATATTCTAAAGGCAGGGTGTACAGTGACCCACACAGATGGAATCCCTGCCTTCAGGTAGCTCACATTTTAGTGAGGGGGTGGACAAGAAACAGGATAAACCAACAAAATATATAGTTTGTTAGACGGTGATTAAGGCCATGAAAGAAGAGAAAAACATGGATAGAAGAGAGGAAGTGAGAGGATAGGAAGTTTCAGTTTTTAAGAAAAGGGTCCCAAGGAGGATGGCGTGGCAGGAGCAACATGAAAGAAAAGAAAATAGGGTCGCAGTAAGGGGGGCCCGTCCTGCAAGACCTTGGAAGTAGATCTGGCCTTCCTGCAGGGCCCAGTGGAGAACTCTGGGAGTGGGCTGAGCAGGGCAGCGGCTTCATCTTAATCACTCTGGCTGCTGAATTGGGAAGAGTTTGAAGGAAGGAAAGGTCAGGCACAAGAAGAGCTAATTGGGGTAAGCTCAGGAGAGGTGATTGTGGTTTGTACAAACACAGCGGCAATAAATTGGTGGGGCAGCTCAGAGCTTGGAGCTGTTTTTTGTTGTTTTTAAGATTTTATTTATTTATCTGATACAGAGTGAGAAAGCAAGAGCGAGTGAGAGAGAAAGAGAGCACTCAGCAGCAAGGGGAAGGGGCAGAGGGAGAGGGAGAAGCAAAGGCTCCACTGAGCAGACAGCCCCATTCAGGGCTGATCCCAGGACCCTGAGATCATGAGTCCAAGGCAGACACCTAACCCACTGAGCCACCCAGGCACCCCAACAATATGTTTTGAATATAAAGACTAAGATTTCCCAAGAGACTAAGTGAAAGAAAAGAATCTAAGTTGATAGCAAGATTTGACTGAACACATGAAAAGAACAAGTAGCCATTAATTGAGAAGGGAAAGACAGCAAGAGAGATGTATTCTACTTTGGATAGAATAAATCTGAGAAGTCTTTAGCCGTTCATGTACAGATATTTTTCAATACGTCCTGCAAATGGTATGTATGTTTTGTCTTCTACATTTGATATCAAGTGGTCATTCCATGGCTTGGATGTCAGATGTAAAAGAATATTTTTCAAAATTTGTCAACAATTATTTTTTTTAATAACTCAGTGATATGATTGGTGCACAAACTGAAAAAAAAATCATGATACCATTATGTAAATTCATTTCCAGAATTCATTTCAGAGGCCCTTAGTAGATCATGCTTCAAAGAAAGAAAGAAAGAGAGGCTTATGAGTCAACTTTATTACTAAATAGCAACAAGTCAACTTATAAAAAGGAAAAAATTACTTGAAAGTACATAATATTTGAAAAAACAGAATATGATTTAAAACTGTAAATTCATGTCTTTCTCAATAGTACACAATAAATTTACCTTTGCATGAGTTTTAATCTTAATAATAGTCAAAAGTAAACTACTTAAAAGTAAATGGAAAAACAATAAACCATGTGCTTTCAGTGTGTATGGAAATCAAAACCTTCAAAGCTGTATGATTATAGGATTTTGTCACACTTTATTACAGGCTCACCAGAGAAAGACTTTTTAAATAAACTTGGCTTTTGAAACTAAGAATGCCTTTCATGGAATGCTGTTTGTGTAGGTTGGAGGAGTGGCAGTGAATAAAATTAACATTACATTTACTTTGACCTGATTTGCAGTTTTTGTAAATGTGTGTGTATGTGTGTGTTTGTGTATGTGCATGTGTTTGTGTGTGGTGTGCAGATGTCTGTGGATAAGGTAGTTGTTTTATTTGGAATACATAATTGACTCAAAATGTTAGCAATTTGTGCATTAAGATTACATGTTATTTAAAGAGGGCTACTCTGTTGGGATGCAAGTTTAGGGAGGGAAATCAAATTCTCACTCTGTTTAAAAAAGTGATGATGACAAAATAATACTGATACATTATACATCATACACCAAGGAAACTGCGTAAGATTACACATACTTTCATATGCACAGCTTGGGTTACTGATAACCAATCTATAGATAAATTTGGAATTCTGTGCTTTTGCCAATTAAAAGAGTGAGAAAGAAAATGACTTGTCCATATTCACATAGTGGAGAGACAATAGAATGAGGATTCCAAACCAGACAGTCTACCACTAAAGCCCGTACTTGACTTGCTATTAATGTGTCATGACTTTATGTATCACCTATTTCCTTTGGGTGACCTATCTTCCATGAACAAATGCTCCCTTAGTACATAAGGGGAAGATTATTCTTATCAACCTTAAACAGATGGATCAGAGTTACCAATTTGTCAGCATTTAGGAATATAGTAATGAAAAATCAGCATCAGTACTTTTGTACAGAAGACACTGTATCACATCAAATATATAAAATAGAATAAAGCACTAAGTTGGTAATGAATTGTTAATTTGCATTTCCTAAATATTTCCCTCAGCATGTTGACAGTTTCCAAAGTATTTAATATGTAGTCAGTTTTTTGATATTTGGATATATATTCCCTTTGATAGCTAATGAAAACGTACTGCTTTCAGTTAGCCAAAAGAACTCTCTGGCAACCCATACCACACTTCAGATAACCTATCAGAATCTTAAGGTCTGCTATTCTCCTAAAAAGACGACTTGGTACTCTTAAACAGCAGTCACCTCAGATGGATCTGAAACCACTTTGTTAGAGAGAGAGAAATACACAAGAGTTAAGGCTGTTAAAATTACTTGCTAACCAAGGCACTGTAGTGCCAGAGAGGTAAAGGCTGGTGCCTAGAAAAAGGTAACTTTTGCTAACAAATTCAATCCTGAGAACAACTATATGAATTAGCACCTATAATCTCCATTATGCAGAAAGGGATCTGAGATTCAAACATATTACATAAACAGCCCAAGGTAATATATCGTGTATCTGGCCAAGCCACATCTTAGCCATGAATTATCTGACATCTGTGGGTATCCTGTAGGCTCTTTAAGCTAAGGTTGATCACCAGTGAAATAGTTTTTCTTTCCAGAACGTGCTCTCCTTCCAAGATTCACCTTCACAATGTACAGTGAACATCCGCCACTTTTGTCCCCTGCAGCATCTTTTCCTGTCCTCTCCCATCCAAATTTACCATCGACTCTGAGTTCCACTGCAGTCGAATTTCATTGCTATTGTCATAACTTAGGAATTCATATTTCTCACAAGCCTCCCCTTCAACTGCTTTGTCTGTTTCCTTTGTTTCATCCATAATCCACATAGCTGCTGATGTGTTCCTTTGGATATGTAAAAAATGATTATATTTAAAACCGTTCAATAGCCTTTGCCCTACAGGATCTTTCTTTTTTCCCCTCTGGAATGGAAATTCACCCTTTCACGTACCACCTGCTGTGCACTCCCCCTCCCCCCAACTATGGAACCACTGGCTCAGATGATTGCTTAATAAATCTGCCAACTTTATTAGCTTTCTGCAATTATTGTACTGAAGGGCTATATTTTTGTGTGTCTTGAACGTTTGATTATAAATAAGGAATCCAACTGTACTTCAAGAAGACTATCTATTGCTAATTAGAAAATATTTTTAACCTCACAAAAATCATTCTCTCGGGATAGTTGTTATGACAGGAGAATCTTATTTTTATGGTTAAAAATATGTACCACGTTTTAATAGGCAATTATATTTAAAGTATGAAATCACCACTCCAATAAAATTTATGTGAGTACAGTCAAAACATATGCTAATTAGATCTTTCATGGATGAGTCAGACAAATGTATATTGTCTGTACATTTTATTAATTTATATTTTTACAATGTTTTATTTAACTTTTTATTATTACTTTTTTGAGGAGCAAATAAAGTATGTTAAGTTAATTTTTTTTTAATTTTTTTATTTTTTATAAACATATATTTTTATCCCCAGGGGTACAGGTCTGTGAATCACCAGGTTTACACACTTCACAGCACTCACCAAAGCAGCCATCAAAAGAAATGAAATCTTGCCATTTGCGACAACATGGATGGAACTAGAGCGTATCATGCTTAGTGAAATAAGTCAAGCAGAGAAAGACAACTATCATATGATCTCCCTGATATGAGGAAGTGGTGATGCAACATGGGGGCTTAAGTGGGTAGGAGAAGAATCAATGAAACAAGATGGGATTGGGAGGGAGACAAACCATAAGTGACTCTTAATCTCACAAAACAAACTGAGGGTTGCTGGGGGTAGGGGGTTTGGGAGAAGGGGGTGGGATTATGGACATTGGGGAGGGTATGTTAAGTTAAATTTTTAAAATTATTTTGAGCTAAAGAAGTCCTCAGATTAGATATATAAATATATTCATAAACATAATTTTCATCACAGGACTTATTTGATGAATTAAACAATTTATTTTTCATACAAAAGTTTTATGGTTTAATAGATTTTCCTTATTAGTTTCAGAATATATCGAGGATGAGTAGTGCAAATGGATACAATTGACAAAAGAATAACTTACATGAAGCACTGAGGAAGGAATGCAGGATAAACACATATCCAATCTCAATCCCTAAAAAATGTAGGCAATCTATGTAAATTCCAAATATCTTCTGCATTTATAGCAAATATATATATACAGGTTCATGTATGTATATATATTCCTTGCAATGGATGTTTCAGTTGAAAGAAAGTCAAATAAGCCATACTGTAAATGACAAAGTTTTTTAAGTCTCCATACTTAACAATGTGTGCACATGTGTGTGTGTGCACATACATGTAAGTGTATGAATGTGAGTGTAGGTCATAGGGCCTATACTATGCCTCATGTTCAGAAATGAAGCAACAGTTTTCTTGATACCTCCAGTTAGAACCAGACAAGAACAATGAATCTTGAAACACTGAAAAAATTTTAAAAATTAAAAAATAAACTTAAAAAAAAAATATTGGGGCACCTGGGTGGCTCAGTGGGTTAGGCCTCTGCCTTCAGCCCAGGTCATGATCCCAGCGTCCTGGGATAGAGCCCCGCATCGGGCTCTCTGCTCAGTGGGGACTCTGCTTCCCACCCTCTCTGTCTGCTTCTCTGCCTACTTGTGATCTCTGCCTGTCAAATAAATAAATAAAATCTTAAAAAAAAAATCTTACAAAGAAAAAAATAAATAAATAATAGATGTCAGTTATAATCTTTTATCTAAAGCTGTCCAATGGAAGAGATTCTGTGTATTTTTTTTTTCACTTTAAGGTTTTTATTTAAATTCCAGTTAGTTAACAAACAGTGTAACATTAGTTGGGTATACAATTTAGTGATTCAGCATATCCATAGACACCCTGTGCTCATCACAACAAGTGCCCTCCTTAATCCCCGTCCCCTATTTCCCTCACTCCTCCACCCATCTCCCCTCTTGTAGCCATCAGTTTATTCTCCATTATTGAGTCTGATTCTTGGTTTGCCTCTCTCTTTCTTTTTTTGGTCCCTTTGCTTATTTGTTTTGTTTCTTAAACGCCACATACAAAAAATCATAGGGTATTTGTTTTTCTCTGAATTATTTCACTTCACATTAAACTCTCTAGCTCCACCCATATTATTGCAAATGGCAAAATTTCATTCTTTTTTATGGGTGAGTAATATTCCCTTATATATACACAAACTCTTCTTTATCCATTCATCCATTGATGGACATTTGGGTTCTTTCCATAATTTGGGTACTGTAAGTAATGATGCTATAAACATTGGCATTCATGTTTCCCTTTGAAAGAGTATTTTTGTATTCGTTGAGTAATTACCTAGTAGTGTAATTGCTGGATAGTAGGGTAGTACTATTTTTAACTTTTTGAGGAAATCCCATACTGTTTTCCAGAGTGCTGTACCAGTTTGCATTCTCACCAATAGTGTAAGAGGGTTCTCTTTCTCTGTATCCTTGCCAAACCTGTTGTTTCTTGTGGTTTTGATTTTAGTTATTCTGACACATGTGAATTGACATATCATTACAGTTTTGACTTTAATTTCCTTGATGATGAGTGATGTTGAGCATCTTTTCATGTGCCTTTTGGCCATCTGTATGTCCTCTTTGGAAAAACATCTAATCATGTCTGCTGTCCATTTTTAAATTGGATTATTTGTTTTTTGGGTGTTGAGTTTTATATGTTCTTTATATATTTTAGATACTAACCCTTTATCAGATATGTCATTTACAAATGTCTTCTCCCATTCAGTAGGTCCCCTTTTAGTTTTGTTGACTATTTGCTGTGCAGAAGTTTTTATTTTTATAAAGTCCCAATAGTTTATTTTTGCTTTTGTTTCCCTTGCCTTGGGAGACATTTCCAGTAAAAAGTCACTATGGTGGTTGTCAAAGAGGATAGTGCTTATGTTCTCTAGGATTTTAATAACTTCCTATCTCACATTTAGGTCTTTAATCCATTTTGAATTTTTTTATTTTTTTAATAAAGATTTTTTTTTATTTATTTGACAGACCGAGATCACAAGTAGGCAGCCAGGCAGGCAGAGAGAGGTGGAAGCAGGCTCGCTGCTGAGCAGAGAGCCCAATGTGGGGCTCAATCCCAGGACGCTGGGATCATGACCTGAGCTAAAGGCAGAGGCTTTAACCCCCAGGTGCCCCTTGAATTTATTTTTGTATAATGTAAGAAAGTGGTCAAGGAATGTCTTTCTAAAGGACCCGGGAGCTACCTATTTAAAATCAAGAAAGTTAGTGTCCTTATCTCTTACTCACTTCCAGAACGTAGGGACATAACTTTGATAAGCAACCTTAGCAAATGCAGATGGCCTAATCCCATTGACCAACTTTGCTGTGAAGTGAGATCTTCCTGTACCTAACCCATTACTTCACTCCACCATTTACAGCCCTCTTACCTTTTGCTCTAGGGGAGTTGAGTTTGAAGTTTCTCCCCTATTGCAAGGTTCTTAACCCCTATTGCAATGCCTTAAATAAAATTTTGCCATTTTTAACAAGTATCTACTGAAATTTGTTTTATAGTAACTATCCAATATATATAGCTAAAAGAGTATTTGATTGAATTGCTTTTGGATGAATAACCAGTCAATTTAGTCAATTGATTCCTTCATGCAAAGAGGGACTTAAATAGGTTGTAGCTTCTCCTTCTATACAACATAAATTGCACAAAGAAATATGTACTATTGTATTTACTTATTAAACAAAAATATTTTTCAAAGGAATATAAAGATGTAAAAAATTATTTGTTAGTTGTTCAAGTGATTAACCCTGAACAAATGTGCTAATGAACACTATTATTCCCCCAAAAGTGGCATGTTAGAAAATAAGTTTGCAAATTCATTTTACCAGTACAAGTGAAATAAATAATTTTTAGTATGTTATTAAATAAATTATAACAATTCACTTATTAAGATGAAATATCTATAATAAAATATTAGATTCTAAATTTTTTCTTATATTGCTTCTGTTTTATAGTTGCATTTCAACATAAATGTTATACTACTTTATTTTGTAGAAAATTTACTTTTTAACATACAACTCTAAAAATATTCCCAATTATTTGGATAAGTTTGGGGGTGATCTATGGCTTTTTAAATTCTAATTCTGGCTTTATTCATAAACTGTCTTTTTTTATTAGGTACATTATCTTCAATTTTCTGTGAACTGCACTGTTTTTTAAGCACAGTGTTCTATGAGTGATAGGATTTTGTGACTTCTACTCCGGTGTATAAGTTTATTACCACAATGTCATACAACCAGATGAAACTTCCAAAAGCTTATATAATCCAAGATAGGCATTAAAAAATATCAGCTACATGTTCAAGCTATTTTAAAATATTCTACTTCTTCTGGCTAACTTAATTTTAGGGAAAAAATTAAAAAGATTAAAAACATAGAAATGAGAATAAAATATCACCTGACAGCTTAGATGCAAAGCCAATTGTGAAGTGCTTGAGAAAAAGCTTTACAGAGCAACATAAGAAAATAAATGAGGCTATAATTAGATCGAGAATACTGGCAAGCACTCTTGACTTTGAAATTTTCCTACTCAGTCTCTGAAATAACTTAAATTACCAGGGGTGCAGCCCTGTCAGTAACCAATAACCAAACTGGATGATACACCTGTGATTATTATGTTATTATATACTGCTTTCATTAAAGGAATGAGGCTTCCTATCAAGAGTAAAATATTCAAGATCTGGGAAGAAGAAATCAATGGGCTGAAAATATTGTTTAAATTAAAACAATGTTTTCAGAAATGTCTAGGATGATGTCAAAGATGGCAGAGGTTAGAGCTTTGGACTCATTATGGTGCTAAAAATACAAAAATATTATATACTCTAATAAGAAAGAACATATGTGATTTTTCTATTGTCTATAAAAATAATAGGTAACATGTATTGATCAAAATAAACTATGAGAATTCTATTAAAAGCATGTCCAATATCCAAAATATCAATAATAAATTATTGCTACATTTCAAGTCCTCAGACATGTTCATATTTTAATAAAGGTTATTTATAAAAGCATTAATTTATTTTATTTCCACTCTGAAAGTAAAATGAAGTTAGCTATTTAATATAAAGATTATATGCTTTAATTAAAATATATTATCTGCACAGATAAATGCTGTGCCACAAGGACCAAAAGTTACATAATACCCGGATATTTAAAATACCAATAATAATTAAAAAAAAAAAAAAAACAATCCCCTGAAAGTAAAGTTAAACATTGAAAAGAGAATATTAACTTTAATCTGGTCCTATAAATTGATAATTAATGAGAAAACAAATTCACTCTGAAATTATCTTCTTTTGTGTATAGTAAATCTCTTTCTAATTAACTGTGTATAGTAAACACTTTATGGTGCCACTAAGATATTTGTACTAATCAGCAAATAGATTGTCTAAAATTGTCTAATAAGAGAATTACACTCTTCTGGGAAAATTACAATGCATTATATATGCACAAATGATCATTTGGATAAAACATTTTAATGTGGCTGAATTAATACCATGATAGCCAACAAATTTCATTTATGCCTCAGTTATATGTTAATTTTAGAAATGAAAAATTCAAGCATAATCCATAAATTTTATAAATTTAATAGCCTACATGAAATAATGATGTAAAAAGCAGAGTTTTTATCCTCCTTGTCTAGATAATTCATGTGAAAACTATTACAGTCACCTTTAGTCTAGTCAAAAGTTAGGAAAGATTTCAGAAGTCAAATCCAGCTCTGATTTCCCAGATAAAACAAGTAGATTTTTCAATGCAAGTAACGGTTTTTGCTGGATATTTCAGGCATCATAAGGCCAGCCTGCACTGAATGATTTAAGATGGAAATTGATTCTGAAGCTGATTTGATATATTGGATTTGAAGTTCTTTTCCTTAGGGGCTATCAGGAGAACAGATGTCAAGAGGTTTGACTTTTGGCAGCATCAACCAAAATCCATGTGCTTACACTGATGCCTGCCAGGCACAAAGATACAAGTATCCATAGGTTCAATAGTTCATGCTTTAAAATTGAACACTGAATATTTTCCTTTTTAAAAAATTATACTACTTACAAACTTAAAAGAACTAAAAATGCCATATTTGTTGCATTTATTTAAATGTAAACTTCTGCAAACTTACATATCTATGGAGGCTAAGGTAGTATTCTTGGATTTATTGTGCAAAACCACCTTTGTAAAATGACCCTGATAGTCTAATTGGGATTGAGAAGCTCTTACTAAAATGCATGCTTTTATTTTCTAGAAGTAGGTCATAATTATAAGCTGTCTTACAGGGGTTGTGGAAGTAGATGTAAAGTAGAAATTATAGCCCTTGGTACAAAATCAGGGAGCACCATAATAGAGAGACAGAAAAAGGGGGAGGCAGAATATGCCTGGAAATGCTTCCAAAGTTATCAAAACTGGAAGTGTTGGAAAGAGGTTAGTACAAGTAGCATACAATTGTATATAGACAATTCAACTTGATATTCCATTGATTCACATCTATTAGAAACTATATATTTTAAACTAAGTGGATCAATAAGCTCATTTTTTAATTTGATCCCCCAAATACCAAACAATAATGATAAATCCTGAGATTTTAAAATCTTGATTTAATTTCACAATAACTAACAACTACAAGCCTACTACAGGCCAGGAACTGAATACTGTACTTTATTATCTTTATCACAATCATTTTTATTAATTTTTTATTTTTTATAAACATATATTTTTATCCCCAGGGGTACAGGTCTGTGAATTACCAGGTTTACACACTTCACAGCACTCACCGAAGCACATTCCTCAAAATGTTGAAAATAGAACTGCCCTATGACCCAGCAATTGCACTATCACAATCATTTTTAAAGAGGGAAACTCCTCAGCAAGTTTTAAAGTATATTGGGTACAATGTAAGATTACAATCCAGTTAAAAGAATTATAGGTGGAACCCCAGTATTTCATAAGTGTGTGTGTGTCTGCTTATCACCTTTATTTTTAACAACATGCGTGGAAAGGTGACTGGTGTTATTTCCTCTTGTATACAAGAAGGACGTCAAAGATACGAAGTAAAACCGAGAAGACAGTAGGTACTAAGGACTGAGAAAATGAGGCATTGCTGAATAGCAGATAAGAACCACATACCCATGAATTTGAATCCCAACTCAGTCATTTGGTGGCCATTAGATCTTAGACACATTGCATAATGTTTATGGTTTTTCATTTTCCTCATTATACATGAAGTATACAATAGTGAGCATATTTATCTGTTGTGAGCTGTCAACTGCATAATACACTGAAGTCTCCTGATAAGAGTATAAGACTAGGAATACCTGGATGACTCAATTGGTTAAGCATCTGCTTTTGGTTCAGGTCATGATCCAAGGGTTCTGGGATTGAGTGCTACATCAGGCTCCTTGCTCAGTGGGAAGCCTACTTCTCCCTTTGCCTGCCACTCCCCATGCTTGTACTCCCTCTCTCCCTCACTCTCTGACAAACAAATAAATAAAATCTTTAAAAAAATAATATGCGCCTAGGGCACTTATGTTTGTATGCCTGAGTATATACATGGATAACATTCAGTTAACTGTGGGTTACTAAATGTTACATTTAGTAACATGTTCAGTACTACAGGAAATCATAGCATTATTGCTAAATGTTAGCACCAGGATTCAAGCCCAATATTATTTTTACACCCAAACCAGTATTTTCACTGCACTAGTGCCAAAGCCAGAAATGCTCATTGTCTTAACTGCTTTGATGCAGATTAAGAAAAATGATTTATTCTTCTTTCCCTTCATTTTTATTTAAAATTCTATACCTAATTGGATATATCATTTCAGATACTGTCACAGTTTAAGGAAGTATAAGGAGACACTGTTTATCCATTAGGACAAAAAAATTATTACGAAGGTAATCATAATTTTATATGGTTGTAAGATAGAGTTGAAAACACCTACTCATTTGTTAAAAGGTATATCATTATTTGGTTTGATCAATTGTTATAAATTCAACATTTTTATAGGAATATTGTACCTTAGTTGATGATACACAAAAATTCTATATTTCAATCAGCTCTGCCACAAACACAAAGATTGGTATTTTATGATTTTATACACAACTTTTATAACTAATGAGAATGCCTACTCCATTAAATAGTTATAACTCACAAACTAACTCAAAAATTCCATTTGAAAATAATTTCAGAGATTTATGTAAAACATCACACATCTCCTTTCTCTTTCCTTTTTCTAGTTAAATCACATTATGTTAATTTTTTTATGGGCTGAATCACTATTTTTGAAATAAACTTCTTGTGATAGTTAATTTTATGTGTCAACATGACTCGTCATGGGGTGTCAGATTAAATATTACTTTTCAGAATGTCTCTGAAGGGGTTTCTAGATGAGATTAGTATTTGAATTTGTGGATTTAGTAAAGTAGATTGCCTTTCTCAATGGGAGTAGGCACCATCCAACCCACTGAAGGCCTGAACAGAAAAAAAATAGGGAGAAAGGAAGAATTCACCTCTTTTTTCTACCTTATTGTTTGAGCTAAGGCATCATCTCATCTTCTCCTCTCCTTGACTGGAATTTATACCACCAATTCCTCTGGTTCTCAAGCATTTGGACTCAGAATTAATTATACCATGGCTTTCCTGGGTCCAGCTTGCAAATAACAGATTATTCAACCCCTCTGCCTCCATAATTATGTAAGAATGGGTTTTCTAAATTGGTTTTTGAGATTTTCAGTTTGCTGTCCAATCTGATTAAGTTTAAAGACACTCATGACTATGTTTCAGCAGTAAAGGGATACTGATAGTCAATGGCATGAACTGTTCATAGAGATATGCAAAATATCTACACTTTTTACAGGATACTCCTAATCAATTACTTATAAAAAACAAAGAGCAAGGAGATTTTCTTTTTTTAAAGAGTGACCTGTGGTGATACTACCCTTTTGTTATTTTATTTTTATTATGTTATGTTAGTCACCATATAGTACATCATTAGTTTTTGATGTAGTGTTCCATGATTCATTATTTGTGTAAAACACCCAGTGCTCCATGCAATCTGTGCCCTCCTTATTACCAATCACCAGGCTCACTCATCCCCCGACCTCTGAGCTAGGAGATTCAGTGTATGATACCTTCAAACTTTTTTTTTTTTTGAAAACTGATGAATACAGTGACATTGGTTTGTTACTCCTAATGTCATTGGACAAAGTGGTGAAAGAAAAGGATGAGTTCTGGGATTTGAATTTCCAACTCAAACATTACATAAATGACCTAAAATACCATTGGTCATTCAAGCTATGTAGCTGGGGGAGAAGATTAACCCTACATTTATAGCAGCCTCCTATAAGACAGCCCTAATTCTTCCCAGTATCACCCGTCACCACACTTTTTCTGCCTCTAGACCTTAACTACACTCATGTCCCAACAAGCCCCTAACGGCAAGGCACAAAATGTGATCCACAAGGAGGTGTGTTACACTCCAAAAGAACAACTTGAGTTTTCTAGTGTATACAGACAGATACCTGCAGAACATGTGTGGGCATAGATATTAAGGGTGGGAGATAACCGTGACAGAACATAATGTTGAATAAGGCTGAATTTATTGACCTGGGCTCACTAAGAAGAGATTACACATTTAATGTTGTCATTTTGACTGTTAGAATTAGAAAGGGCTCTAAAAGTTTACTTGGTTGGTTGATTGAAACATGGACCAAAAGGTGGTCCCTCCATGAATGAATCAGAAGTGCCAGACATGCCTTGGTTTAACGTAGAAAAGGGGATTCAAAGGAAGATTGAAATGTTACAATGGAAAGGTTCTAGAAGACATATCTTTTACTGATGCTAGGAAGAATAGATTTGTGAGGAAAGTCCTGATATCCTTGAAGAGCTCTGTGATAACATTTCTCTGTAGAAGAGACTTCATATGGGAACCAAGTTTCTGAATTGGGAAACCTAAATATGATAGGAGTAATTGCATCCTGGGGTGGCAGGGGCCTAGTGGCAGCACTCAACTGCCAAAGGCAAGGTGAACATGGTTACTGTAATGGACAGCAGATTCAAAGCAGCAATCAGAATAACCCAACATATGCAGACTGTGGCATTGGTGAGTTGGTTATGGTGTTCCTATAAATGAGATAGGAAACTTACTAACTCCTTACTTGATCTATATAAGCAAAAAAAAGTTCTAGTTCAAGTAACAAAAGTCCAACCTGAATCCTAAAAACAGAGAGTCATGGGACCTCAATCAATTCCTAGACTTGAGATAATTTACAGTGTTCTAACTCCTGGAATGATGAGGAATCCAGGTCACCTGGAGGAAGGACACTATTGAAAATTTTTACTGTTAATCTTTCCCTACCCTTTCCCAAAGGGACCTACAGCTTAGATAACTTTACATCAGGGAAAAGGAAATAATCAGACTTTCCAGGGATGACTGGATACTGGGTCTGCACTGACAATAATTTCATAAGACTCAAAAGGTCACCATGACCCACAGTCAGAAAAGAAGTTTGTGGAGGTCAGGTAATCTATAAAGCTGATCCACCACTTGAGCTATATAATCCAGAAGATGCAATAGTGCTTCAAGTCTTAGTGGCAGATAGCAATGCTGTTTGCAGGCTTTTGAAGGCCCTTATAAGTAACTCACAGTGCAGGCTTTTAGAATTTGGAAACAAGGCCCTGCCATCATCCACAAAGGACTACTCTCCTTTTGAGAGACAACTTTTGAAATCTACTTGGCTTTACTAGAGACTAAAACTTAACCATGGGTCACAAAGTTACTGTGTGACCTGGGATACCCAACATAAACTGTGTGTTATCTGATCCACCATGTCATACAGTTGAGCATATACAGAAATATTACATCATTAAATGGAGTGATATATACTTGAATGGGACCAAGTGAGCTCTGAAGGTACAAGTTTTATGGAGAAGTAGCTCAATCACCCATGGTTCCCAGGCTTACTACATTGTCTTCTCTTTACCAGCCTGAACCTATAGCCTCATGGGGAGTTTCCTATCATAGGTTGACATTGGAAGAGAAAACTTGGGCCTGATTTACAGATAGTTCAGTGGAATATGCAGGCCCTACCCCAAAGTAGATAGCTACAGTAATACAGCCTCTTTCAGGGACATTCCTAAGGAATAGGACTAAGGTGAATTTTCCCAATGGAAAAAAACTTCGAGAAGTTCACGTGATGTCTCATATGAATACTCATTAAAGGGTGACCTCAGCAGAAGAGGATTTTAATAATCAGGAAGGTAAAATTACTGCATATATTCTGGATTTGGATTAAACTACAATTAACCTCTTTCCCAGCCACCTTTATCATTGCCCCATTAGCTCATGAAAAAATTGTCCATAGTGGTGAGGATGGAGACATTCATGGTGGATGAACGTGATGACTTCCACTCATCAAAGCTGACCTGGCTGTGTACCACAGCTGATCATCCTTTCTACCAGCAATAGAAACCAACACTGAGATGCACTCTCAACATACACTCTCTGTGGCGATCAGTCAGTTCTCAGGTAGCAGGCTGGTTACATCAGACCGCATCCAATATGGAAGGGGTCACATTTTGTTTTTACTAGATAGCTACTTACTTTAGATAAGAATTTGCCTTCTCTTCCATATACTGCTTCTGCCAAAACAAGGACTTATAGAATGCCTTAGTTGCTGTCATGCATGACACATGTTATTGATTCTGATCCAACTTATTTCACAGCAAGAATTCACTGGTTTTACATTTTCCCCCTCATCATGAAGCAGTTGGCTTGAAAGAATTGGGATGGCCTTTTGAGGACTCAGATACAAAACCTAGGTGCTAATATCTTGTAGGATGGAGGCAACATTCTCTAGAAGACTGTATATGCTCTGAAACGTTGTCTGATATATGGTGCTATTTTTTCCAGAGTCATAATTTATAGGTTTAGGAATTAAGAGCTGAAAATAGATGTGGCACCACTCACCATTACCCTTAATGATGCACTAGCAAAATTTTTGCTTCCAGTTGCCATCACCTTGTGCTCTTCAGGTCTAAAGGTCTTAGTCCAGAGGGAGATAAGCTTCCACTAGGAGACACAATAATGATTCCATTGAACTGGAAGTTAAAACCACCAACTGGTGCTTTGGACTTCTTCTGCCACTGAATCAACAGGGTAAGAAGGAAGGTACAATATTAGCTAGGATGACTGGTCTTGGAAATGAAGGAGAAATTGGACTACTACTCCATAATTGAATAAAGAGTGTGTCTGGACTATAAGAGATGCCTTAAATCATCAGTTAGTATCATCATGCTCTGTGATGAAGGTCAACGGTAAAACCACAACCCAATCCAAGAAGTACTATTAATGGCCTAGGTAGGAACCTACACACTGAGGTGCTTGCTGAAGGCAAAGAGAACACAGAATGAACAATGAAAGAAGGTAGTTATAAATACTAGCTGTAATCATCTGACCAGTTACAGAAATAAGTATTGCAATTGTCATGAGTATTTTCTCCCTATTTTGCTATGAATATATTTATGTGTCTATCTACCCATCATATCTTTGCTTTCTTTATTCTCTTATTCCCTTATCAAATAACATAAAATGTATTGATGTTATTTATATAACAGGATATCAAAGAGAAAAGCAAATACCACTCAATAATTTTTAACTTCTCTTCAGGGGAAGGAATTAGCGCATTTCAGTTTTATGCAGCATAGTTGTCCTGTTAGGTGGAATTACAGCTTTGCTACTGTCTTTATGTAAAGATCAAGTATTACAGCTTTGCTACTGTCTTTATGTAAAGATCAAGGGTTGAAATGCATATAGGTGGTAAGCTGACAAAAGTCAAACTGGACATGATTAATTTTATGGGCCAATTTGACTGGCTATGGGATGTCCAGATTAAATACTATTTCTGGGGGCATCCAGGTGGCTCAGTGGGTTAAAGCCTCTGCCTTTGGCTCGGATCATGGTCCCAGGGTCCTGGGATCGAGCCCCGCATCGGGTTCTCTGCTCAGCGGGAGACTGCTTCCTCCTCTCTCTCTGACTGCTGCTCTGCCTACTTGTAATCTCTGTCTGTCAAATACATAAATAAATCTTTAAGAAAAAATACTATTTCTGGGTGTTTTCAAGGTGTTTCCAGAAGAGATTAACATTGAATTAGATGTTATTGTAAAGGGAATTATTTTCTAAATTTCTCTTTCTGATAGTTTGTTGTTAGTGTATAAAAACTGATAGTTTTTATAGTGTATAATAACTGATATCTATGTATTGATTTTGTATTCAGTAATTTCACTGGATTCATTTATTAATTTTAATAGCTTTTTGGTGGAGTCTTTAGGGTTTTCTGTATATAGTATGTTATCTGTGAACAGGGACAGAAGTTTCACTTCTTTCTTTCTGACTTCAATATCTTTTATTCCTTTTTCTTGCGTAATTGCTCTGGCTAGAACTTCCTGTACTATATTAAATAAAAATGGCAAGAGTGGGTATCCTTGTCTTATTCCTAATATTAGAAGAAAAGCTTTCCACTTTTTACTGTTAAATATGATGTTATTGGTGTGCTTGTCATATATGGCTTTTATTGCATTAAAGTACATTCCTGCTATATCCTTTATACAACCTTAAATAAAAATTCCACACAGAGGCATTCCATTCTCTGATTAGGTTACACCCTTATGTTTATGTTTAATGTTTCTATAAAACCTTTCGCTTATGTATTTATTTTATGTCTTTATTACTAAACCACGACTTAAATGAGTCATGTCCTATATATTACTATATTATTGGTAGTTGCTTGTCTGTATTATTGCATTATTTAATGCATTATAAAATAGATGAGTGGTAGATATAATCATGTGATTGAATAAGATTCCCTGAGAGAGAGTTAAATGAGGAGAGTACTGAGATGGATGTGGGAGCCTAAGAACCTTCAGTTCGAGAGGTCTTTAATGTCAGTGAAAGAAATGGGGGAGAAATACAGAAAACAAAGAATTTGGGGATGAGAATCCTGAAAACATTAGTTCTTTCCTCTTTTAATTCCTCTACCTCACCTGTTTTGGTAAGTGAAGAAACACTGATATTGGTAGTAAGTGTCAGGTACAATTCTAAATCCTTGTATGTATTTTCTCTTATTTAACCCTCAGTGTGTCACTGTGGGATAGGGACTATTTATACCTCCACTGAGGCAGAGGAGGCTCCTAAAGACTTTCAGTAAGTGGCTAAAATAGGATTTAAACCCAGAAACCCAGTTTCTTATTCCCTTGTACACTGCTTCTTCTGTTGCTATTTATAGAATTTTAATTCTATGAGTTGTGCTCTTTTAATGTTTTAGTCTCACGTTGTGTATATGCACACACCCATTCCTCCTCCCAAGACAAACACATTCAATTAACTGGTGGCAGATATATATATAAACATTAAGCATTACCAGTTTTCATTGCATATATCAAATTTAACACAAATTTTATTTTTGAATAATATAAAAAAACTATGATAGTGATTTGCTATAGTGTCCCACTATAAAGCTAGAATTATAATTGCATATGATTTATATTTGGGGGATAGATTCCTACAATTATTATGACACAACATTTAATTTTACTATTGATAACATTTCTATCCTGACTAAATATATAAAAAGTTTTCTTCTAAACATAATTAGTGTTTATTCTAAATATAATTTATAACCAAGAACTCCTATAAATTCAGGGGAAACAGAAGAACAGGGGAAAACAGGGAAACAGAAAAAATTGACATAATAGTATAGTTTTAAAAAATAATTTTCTGACCTTCACTTAAAAAGTTAAACTGGTAAATAACCAGGCATTGTGGTACTTAAAAAATGAGAACCAGATAAATGAATAATTTATATCAAATATCCAATTACATAAAATATATTAGATTATACATGTCCTCTGGGTTTCCTGTAAGGAAATTTTATATGTTATCATTTTATAAGCAAAAAATATGATTAAAGTCAATTTTCTTATGGTTCTACAGCAGAATGACTATTCAAGAATTAGAAGTCATATTCTTTTGGTAACAAAAAATAGATCGTATTTTCTAAGTCCCAGTGTTATTCACTGCCCTAAGTGGCTTAATAATAAGCCAACACAATTTCTTTTATTTTGCCATGCTCATGTTGTTTTTCAAGTAGTATTTCCTGTTTTGAAAATTATTCCATTCCTATGGATCCTATTTGCAATATTTCATTTTCTGTTTTTGTGGCAGTTTTGTTTTGTTTTGTTTTTCAAATAATGCACGGTGGCAAAAACAATACCATAGCCTCATAGTTATGGAAGGGGATTGCCAAAATCTTCACATTATTGGATCAGTATTTTTAAATTAAAAATAGATGTATAGACTATCTGTTAGTTACCATGTCAGTCCTTGGAATATTTTGACTTTCTCATAGCTAATCAGAATCTTATTCTCAGATGGTTAGGCACCAAGAAATTTAAGGACATAGCCCCATTTATCTGTAACTTGTTGCCAGGCTCACAATTAGCCAACCTATTTCATCAGTGGTTGATAACATATTAGTTATTATAAAGAAGGAAATGAAAGAGATAATTCTTCCACTCAATATTCTGAAGTTCTTAATATGCAGGCGCTATAAAGAATCATAGTATATATAAGCATTATATATATCAAGATATTTTAAATTCAAGAAAGTGTATTTTTCAAATAAAATTACAGTATAGGAGCCCTTGGGTGGCTTAGTCGGATAAGCATCTGCCTTCAACTCAGGTCATGATCCCAGGGTCCTGGAATTGAGGCCCCCCTTGGATTCTTCCCTCCTCTCCCTCCATCACTGCCCCCCATAGGTGCTCCTGCTCTCCTCTCTCTCTCTCTATCTCAAACAAATAAGTAAAATCTTTACTAAAATTGCAATTCTGAAAAGTGTACAATAAACATATATAAGAACACCAGCTTTTGGAATACTTAGATTTTGGGGAAAAAATATTAGCACTGAATTATTTTTTGTGGTTGGGTAACTTTCATAGTATGGCTATGTTTATCTCCTTGGGTTAACTCTGCAATGCCCATAATACAATATTTCATCATATTTGACTTATTTTTTTTAATTTTTTATTTTTTATAAACATATATTTTTATCCCCAGGGGTACAGGTCTGTGAATCGCCAGGTTTACACACTTCACAGCACTCACCAAAGCACATACCCTCCCCAATGTCCATAACCCCACCACCCTCTCTCAACCGCCCTCCCCCCAGCAACCCTCATTTTGTTTTGTGAGATTAAGAGTCACTTATGGTTTGTCTCCCTCCCAATCCCATCTTGTTTCATTTATTCTTCTCCTATTTGACTTATTTTCAAAAAAGTAAAAGTATAGAAGAAGTATGTAGGCTCAAAAGACAGAAAAACTTGGGTTTGAATCCCTGCTCTGTATTAGCCAAATACTGGTCAACAGCACAGTGGGTGAAGTACATCATGGTATGTTCATACAGTGTAATACTAAATAGCAATAAAAATGAACAAAATACAGCTTTGAGTAACAAGTGTAATAAATATCTTAGACTGTTGATCATGAAATAATTAGATTATTTCACTTTTATATGGTTAAAACAGGTACAATTCAACTCAATTTTAGAACCTACAGTCATGTCTAACTCTTAAACTTGCTAGTGAATGGACAGAGGATGGCATGGCAGGAGCTCAGGGGGCTTCGGGAATATTCTATTTAGTGATGCAGTATACATCAAATTGTAAACTTGATATTTATTTATTTGCTTATATAAAATATGTTATAATAAGATATTCATTTAAAAATAAATTATGAAAACTGTATATAATTAAATATTGGTTGTAAGTATATTGTTGAACATTTAAACTCAGAGTGTTTGGATTAACATAATGACTGTGAATGAGATAACTCTTTCCAACTGTCTTCACCTTTATTTTTACAAAGTTAAAAAAAAAATTGGTATAGCATAAATCAAATACAAATGTTCTACACAGTGGTAGTAATGGTTAGATGATCAAGGAACCATAGTGCCATGACAAGGCTTGGACAGAGTGAAAAAAAAAAGTTAAAAATCTAAATTTAAGATCCATTACTCATTGCCAACAGTATCTTTTCATGTTTTCAAATATTTGGGTTCAACTCATTTTGGTAAGAAAGAGTGCTATTTGGTAAAGGGTGGTTATATGATTAAAGTTAATTCAATAGGAAAGTCATCTTTAATTTTGTTTTAATATAGAGATGGTTTTTAATTCATGTACTCCTCTCCTGACAGGAACATAAAAATCATATCTGAATTTCCTGTTCTGTAGAAACAATGATAAAATCACTATGATGCTTGCACATATTATATAGGAATAAAAAAATGAGTTTCTAAATACAATTTCCATCCATGTTCCAACAGATAGATATCTTTACCCAAAAGACAATGAACTAGACTTAAAAAAAAAAAAGTGTTGGATTCCAATTTCCTGAAGCTTGAATGATTTTAGGTCATCCTTTTTCTTTTTTTTTTTTTTTTTTTTTTTTTAAGATCTAATATGGAGGATAAATTGCCTAAACTTGGGCTCGATTTACATAATCCTCCACTAGGATAGTAATTTGTATTGTAGTATTTTAAATTAAACAGGCACAACTATTCAGGAAGCAATTGAAATAAAAGACTTTTTCTCTTCCATCTATTTAGCTTACATAAAGGGATTTAATTTTGTAGAGAAATTAAATTGAAAAGAAAAAAATAAATAAAAGGAGGGAAATAAAAAATTGACCTTTGATTGACAGAAGCTTCTAACATTCTACAAAAAGTGCCCAATAATTATATACCTTTAAACTACTAGTTAGCAATGGACGTGTTCTCTTTTAGCAAAGCCTTCTTAGAATGCCATTCCTTTAACAACAATCAGAACCGACAGCCTGGTCCACCTTTTGTGATAATGTGCCATGCAGCCTTGTTAATGTGACCCATTGAAATAAATGAAAAATGTGCTTCTGCCCCGGTATAATTGTTGGAAGCAGCATTTGAGAAGGCTTTAATTTGCACTTCACTGTAATATCTCCTCTCAAGTCTGATGTAAACGTTAACCAGAGCTGGCACTATTAATAGCATGCTAGGATCTGGGGTAAGGGCAAAGGAATATAGCTGGAATGAACCAGAATATGACCTTAATTGTTAATGAAATGCAGCAGTTGTATGAAAAGGCAAGAGCACAAAATGACTACAATAATTGTTTCAGTAGAAACCTGCATAATCAGAAGGCTACAACTATAAAATATACCACCCCAAAAAGCACTCCTTAGATTCATATTTCAAGGTTATATGTGAGCTCTGATTGCCCTTTAAATTGCCGGTAGACGATAGAAGAGAAAATAATACATCTTAATATATAATTAATAATATTTAAAAGCATTAACTCATAGACATGAAGCTAATAGGTGGCATAAAAATAAGAATAATAAAACTGCTATGCACAGGAAACAAGAATTATTTTTTTATTCCTACATTACTCTGTGGCTATATAAAGGTTTTGATATCATTTAGTATTTTGTTTCTTCCTACAGACACCATATAAATAAATAATCATTCACCTTAACACACTTCTCACCAGTTTTCTAAAAATTAGGTGTGTAAAGATGAAAAGAAATATGCTATTGTTTGATTTGGGTTTTTGACTTGCAATTTAAGACAAATTTTCTTGGTATTTGTTTTGTTTTGTTTTAAGAAATAGAACCTATTATGCTTTTTGACAACTTTCCTATATTTTTACTAGTTTAGAATATAAACATAAGTGGTGATTCTGAACCATTTCTTGATGCTTTTTTCCTACTTACAGGTTAATTCAGTTTTTATAAAGTTCAACACACCAAACTTGGGAGTTTACCAGGCAACACTATTTCAAAATAACAAAGTTGTATCTTGCAATATGTCTCACACCTATTTCTCCATTTTCTAAGGACCTTATATGCCTATAAAATTATAAATTTGTCAAAGCACCCTAAGATGGTGATGCATTAATGCTAAAGATCATAGAGAAGTTAAAGAAGAAATATAGTCCTATATAATAGTGATCATCATGCTAAGGAGAAAAAATGCTGAAGGAACATATGAGAAACAATTCTCACAGAATACACTTCACCCATTTGAAGTACACAATTCAATGTCTTCTGATATATTCACAGGGTTGTACAACCATCACTACAATCTAAAACATTTTTGTTACCCTGAAAAGAAACCCCAAACCAGCAGCAGTCAATCTCCACCTCTTCCCATACTTCTCCCTAAGTAACGGCTAATTCACTTTCTGTCTTTATAAATTTTCCAACTCTGGACATTCCATATAAATACAATCAGACTACGTATGGCCTTTTATGCATGGCTTTTTTCATGTCATATACTGTTTTCAAGGTTCATCCATCCGTGCTGTAACATATATCAGTACTTCATTCCTTTTTTATTACAGAATAATATTCCACTGCATTATACCAAATTTGTTTATCTGCTTATGAGTTGGTGAACATCTGGATTATTTCAAATTTTTTTCCTATTAGGAGTAATGCTGCTAAGAACATTTGAGTGCAAGTTTTGTCGGATGTGTATTTTTATTTCTCTTGGATATATACCTAAGAGTTGTATTGCTGGGCCATATGGTAGTACCATTTAAAATAATCACATTTTGAGGAATGTTCTATAGCACAATAAAAGTCAAAATCACCAGATCAGATTATAGTTGCTCCCAGGAAGTAAGAAAACATCTGTTTCACTGTCTTTTTACCAAGCTATAGTGTTATGGGAAGTGTGCATGACAGCAAAAACTAGAACACAATGATGCCTGGAATTTGGAGATTCAGAGTTAGGGGAACTCTCAAGCCAGAAAGTAAGTGTCACTTTTGTGCTGAGTTTTTGTTCTTTTCATCATCAAACCATTAAGATTTTAACCCCCAGGGTTATAGTAGGTTATGTACTGAAAGATCTGACTTGAATTTGTGCAATAAACTCCTCACAATCTTCTAGAGGACAGGTAAAATATTTCAAGAGCTTGTGTCTTTGGTATGCCTCGGTGAGTACTTTGCACTTAGGTTGATGTTCAACAAGTATATAGATTCTAAATCCCTGTGTGATGCACTGTGTTCAAAGGGTAATAGCCAGAAAAGCACTCTCCAGCACACACCAAATATTGATATATAATGTGCATCAGTCCTCTGTGGGGGTATCTCTGGAAGGCAGCAGAATGAAGAGAGACATAAACTTCAGTATCGCCTTTCAGTTTAGGGCAAAGGAAAAATGCAGTTTATCCTGAGGAACATGCTACTCACAGAAATCTTGATGATTTCCTAGAAGTGCAAATACTGAATTTTAATAACATTAGCTCAACTTCAGGTTATCAGCACTTGATTCTCTTACCTTAATGCAATCTCAGATATCCTTCTTAGGATAAAAAATTCTTCAAGTGAACATGGATTATTAGTGAAAACAGAAAATCAGAGTTAAAATGAAATACTGTGACCCCAAAATCCATCATTCAAAACATTCCAATTATTTCTTCAATTAAAAAACCTGTAGAATATTACCCAAAACAAATCAATCCAAAGCATATGAATTTTAATTCAACTTTTCTGAGTTTTGATAGGAAAATCCCGATTTGACAAAACTTAAATTTCATAGAAAGGCTCATTTTATCTCTTAGTTAAATTATATAGGAAGAAACTGAGATATATCAAATGCACTTCAAGTGAATGTCAAATATCTGAGCACTTAATAATATTAAATTGGAAACTTATAGACTTTTTCCCAGAATGGATGGGGAATCATGTTTTTCACCACCTTCTTCAATGTGGTATAATGTGTTATTAGAATTTTTGAATATTATAGTATTATGAATCTTATCCAGTAAAATATAACCTCTCAGAATAGCTTCACAAGTGTCTGTCATACTTCAAACATTCAGTGCCCATTTCAGGAGTGAATTTGTTCTCCTGAGATTTAGAGACTGACAGTGTTGAAGACCAGGGAGTAGAAGAAGAAGCAGAAGGATCTTCCTCCTTTCCTGATATTCTCTCCATATAGAGGAACTCCATTAATACAACACATGCTACTCCTGGTTTCTTTCTGCTCCATGGCATCCATCCTTAAGAGAAAGCAGGATTGATATGACAGTTGAATTTTGGGCTTATTCTGTTTTACTTCTTTTTTATCTTTGATTTTGTTTGTTGGTTTGTTTTCTATTTTTTTTATGATTATTATTATTTCTTCTGCTCTCCATGGTTTTTATTTTACAACTTAGGATCATCACACATGGTTTTGCTTCACACAATGGTAAACAAGAGGTATTTTGCTTTTGTGGCGCCTGAGTGGCTCAGTGGGTTAAAGCCTCTGCCTTCAACTCAAGTCATGACCCCAGGGTCCTGGGACCCAGCCCCGCATTGGGCTCTCTTCTCAGCAGGGAGCCTGTTTCCTCCTCTCTTTCTGCCTGCTTCTCTGCCTACTTGTGATCTCTGTCTATCAAATAAATAAATAAAATCTTAAAAAAAGAAAGGTATTTTGCTTTTGTAGAGGCTTCAATTAGGTTATGTAAATGAATTTTAGGTTGTCAACAGCCTTAATCAAGCACTTCTGCTTATTTTTCTACCTTGGCTGGTCATTGCAGCTTATGAAGGATTTGTCCATAGGCAATTTCTAAAAAAGATACAAAGACATGCCTGCAAACACCAGGTCTTAAGCAAAGGTGCACTGACCTTGACAAGGTACTGGGTATCCTGGAACTGACCAAAATAGAAGCCACACGGATCTCTGAAACCAAAATGCACTCTCTGTAGGCAGAAAATTCCAGAGCACACTCAAAAGCCTCAAAGGCCTCAATAAAGGGGCAATCCTGTTGAATCTGGCTCTGAGGGCAGTCAGTCACTTGCAGCCCCTCAGTGCAGGTGTGAAGACAGCGGTGTCTGGGTAATGCCACCAGGGGCCTACAGAGGCCTGAGCCTTGAGACTTAACTCCAGGAAAAGTTTAGTTGTGCGGAAAAGGGAATCTTGCCATATACCTACCATTACACTTTAAAAAGCAGAGCAAGTTATTTGTCATTTGCACTGTGCTTTTCTGTCTTGTCTATAGGGAATGACTTTTCAACTATAAAGCAGCTGGATTCCAAGCATGCTGCATCATACTAAAGAGGTTCTGATTTTAAATCATGATTGTCAGGCTTAGATTTGATGCTTGAAATTTCATTTTGCTTTCAAGGCTAAAGAGAGAATGGTAGAAGAACTAAGCTTGAATTCATAAAGTTAATCCACATGCCTGAGATTTGAAAAGGAATAAAATAATTTTAGGTAATGAAGTTACATTTAGTTGGCTATCCAGGAATTTTCTCTGCCTTGGGAGGACATGAATGATCAATCTGTAGAACTGAGATCCTACATGAAAGCATAATGAAAATGAAGCATATGACAGGAAGGCAGACGGGATGATGATAGATTCAGTCCATGCTATGGTGAGATAACAGTATTTCCTGGGTGGGATTGTCCAAAACAAGAAAGTCGAAGTACACAAGATTTTCTTGAACAATGGATGCATTTGGAAGAGTCAGAATATACGGAGTTTAAAATCCTAAAACAAAATCTGAAACAGAAACATAAGGATGGTAAAAGAGCAAAGCATTTAGAGCCAGGAAACAGATTGCCTTTTTTTTTTTACATGGTAGACAAGGAAAAAGACCAACTTTATAACAAACAGGTTACCAATGGCTTTTCTAAAAGAAGAAGAGAAAGAGTAAGAAAATAAAACAATAGACGTTATCTTCCATCATTGAATTTTAAAAAATCAACTAGAAATAGCACTCAAGACCTAAAACATTCAAAATATGAGGAGAGAGACCTGAAGAACTCATGGCAGCCCTATTGTCCACACTGTGTTCTTAGTGCAAATTCTGAAGCATTAACAGTAGGTTTAAGTTGGGAATCTTCTGAGAGTCATGTTAGAACATAAATAGGAATAAAATCTTCCCACGAGAGTAGTTTCATAGGTCTGAACAATTTTGCAGTAATAAGACAGTATAATGAGCCCCCTGTGGCAAGGTTCTATAAATGTTAGTCCACAAGAGAGGCTAGAGTCTTGGTCACTAAAAAGATTGCACATTCACTGCAGCATTGATGGGCTGGAAACACAGGGCTCCAGGAAAATGGAAAGGTACCCGATTTGGCTTTATTCCTTGCTCCAGATATAACTACTTGATTTGGTTTCTTCCTGAGGGACTCAAACACTAACTTAGCTGTTTCCTGGTCATGGGGCAAGTGGCCATTGTCCTTGGCACAGCCACTGGTTCCTGCCCTTTTTCTCTGATGTTCATACATTTGCATCAATAATATGTCATGCCATACTTCACACTGTACACCAAGGTACCAGATTCAGCTCTGTGTACACACCTAGGTAGCCTGAAAGGGAGGGGCAGTTCACATCTCTTGACAAGTTTGACTAATGGAGGTCAGTGGATAAGTTCAGATAAATTCTTCTCCCTTCTTTCCCATGGATGGATTATTTGAAGATGGAGTACTTTCATATGGTTTCACTAAAGATGTCCTTTGAGACCAGATAATTTCTGTGCATTATGGAAGAGTCAGAATATATGGAGATATATATATATGCATACTAAGCTAGATAACTAGCTTAGTAGGAACTGTGATGACCAGCTTGGTAGAATACTGCCATCTATGGCTCTCCAACATCTCTCTTTCTTTCTACCTTATCCTTTACTCCTCAGTCGCTGGGGATGTCCTCACCACTAAATGGTAGCACATAAGCCTTTCCAAAGGTTCTCATGTTAAAGAAAATTTGGTTGACAGAAAATTAAAAGATGTTCAATATGCTGGATGAGAAAGAAAGCTATGTGAATTAATACTCTCTAAAACCATTTTACCGTATAATTCCGAACTTCAAGAGAAAATGGTCATGTCTCAGCCCTTAATGAGAAAGGAAAGAGTGTTCACCAGAGCTTAGTTTTCTCCCGGATATGGTAAATACTGTGCCGTACTTAACCTCTTGATCACAGTCCTCTTCTGGTTGAAATTATTTAAGTTCATAGGTGTGGGCAACTGACATTAATTAAGTGGCATTCTAGAGCAGTTGAAGCAAAGCTTATTTTTGTGCTCTATTTTCATTTCTTCAGGTAGCACTGAGCTTCCATTTGGGTCTTTTCCAAACCTAAGTCCTAGGCTCTACAAATATGAGTCTGAGTGGAGTAACTTTGTCTGCATTCTAGAAATAAGCTTCTTTACAAAATGTATTGGCTAGGAATACAGACCATGATAATCTTCAGGCTCTCTGAAAGAAAGGCACATTAGACCTGATATTGATCTAATTGAGATTCTGAGTTTGTGAGAGAACCACAGTAACCCTGTGGAAAACAGATGCCCAGACTGTGCTGAAAGCAGTCGCATTACAGGCGGGCTCTGGCTTCCCCTAGGGTGCATGCTGAGTAGGGAACATTCTATTTTTTCTTTGGATTTAAAGGGGTTCAATAATTGATTTTAGGGTGTTTTAATTCCTTTGGATTTTAGTGTCTTTGGATTTTAACTTACATGGGAATTTAGTTTTCCAATTAAGTTTCTCTAATGGCTTCCCCAGGCTTCAAATAAGAATGAGATTTATAATTATATTTGAGTATCTCTGTGGTGTTGGCGTTCTTTGGAGTATCTTTATAATGTTACATAATCTTAATATAGAATTTTGGATGAAACATAGCTCACAACATGGCTGGGCATAGTTTAGGAAGTGTGAGAGAATTGGAATGAATTTTCAGTTTGGAGGGAATCATCTTAGAGTTAAAGCTATTTTTTTTCTGACTCATTTCGGCATCTTCTGGGGACAGAATCTACACTAACCCCAAGACATCAGGAGCCCCGGTTGATGGTGGGGTTTTGACTTCATGAAGTCCTGTAACTGTCCTGATAAACTTCAATGAGAATGCTCATACTGCGTATTGAACATAGGTTTAGTAATTTAGTTGAATGGTTTAAAAGTAAAGCTAAAACCAATCTAGATGGAGAGTGTGGAAGTTTTCTCTCCTCTTATTCTCTAGTAAATTTCCCTTCGAGTCAGTCTTCCCAGGTGCCCATGTAGTTACTCTGTGTGGGATGTTCCTGCTGTGACTGAGATCATAGGGCCTGCCGTGTGCAGACCACACACCAGATGGGCTGTATGCTGTTATCCTGTAAACTATCTGCCAGCATGTTCTTTCCAGAATGACCAGACTGTAGCCAAACTCTTTGCAACATCTCTACCCGACCTTGGTTTTGTTTGTTTTGTTTTCAGATAAATTCACTGAAGACGCAAAGCCCTCCAGTAAAGTGAAAGCATTTTTCTCTGATGAAGTATCTCCTAATGTTTCTGAATTCTATTACATCACACTAAAATTATTATAAAAGATCTGTTACCTGAGAGATGACCATGTAAAGAGGACTTGTGTCAGATATGCAATGAAGTCACTGACCCAACATATAGTTTCTACTGCCCTTTTGAGTGTTTTAAAGTGTGCTCATCCTAGATTACCAATGCCATCAGGCACATGATTTTATGCATTTTTTAAAGATTTATTTATTTATTTAACACACACACACACACACACACAGAGAACACAGATAGGGAGAGTGGTAGAGGGAGAGGGAAAAGTAGGCTCCCTGCTGAGCAAGGAGCTCATAGGCCCTGATCCCAGTACCCTGGGATCATGACCTGAGCCGAAATTAGATGCCTAATCAACTGAGCCACCCAGGCACTCAATCTTGTGCACTTTTTAATTAATTAATTTATTTCCACACTTACAGCAGACCACTTCCTAAGTCAGCCTAATAAAATCAGCAGAGAGTGTGATCAGCAAGAACTGTAAAATATTTTGAAGAATGAGATAACAGTGGATAACACTTTTTCCTAATGTAGAATGATTTAATAATAGGTCATCAAACTCTGAAGTTTTTTAAAATGTGAGTTTATCTCATGGAAACCATTGTTCTTCTAAGTGTAGTCCACTTTCCTTAGCTTCCTCAAATGCAGATTTCCCTAACTCATTGTACCCTTTCTAAGTGGTATTTTCCAGTTCATTTCCCCTTCTAAAGCAGTACTGACTGGGAGTAGGCAGTGGGTTACTGTCATGAACCCCTTGTATTAGAGAAACTTCTGGCCCTCCTTATGTTGTTCAACTCTTGCAAGGCAAGCAGTTCTTGGGGGTATGTCCAAGTATGTATCTTGCTCTCTTCCAGGCCTTACACATGGTGATTGGACCCCAGAACTCCCTAACAATATACTCTAAGCCTGCTTCCTGGACCTGCCCAGTTCACTTCTAAGGACACGTTTTTGTTTTTAAAATTTTTCTGAGAGGTGGAAGGATAAGAAAAGGGCATGCAATTATGTATAAGAGAAGAAGAAAAGAACAACCAAGGTGTGGTGGTAGTGGCTGAAATGCTTTATCTGTGCTCCTGGCATATGCCCCACAAAATTTAGAGTGGGGTCCATTTAAAACACATATTAAGGAAGACTGCAAATTAGTACAGGTTGAGCCAAACTTTGTAGGTTTTTGTTGTTAGAATATTGTTTTTTATTAATTTCCAAAAATCCTATTGACACCCAACATTGTATTAAATTGTGACAGTAATTCAATAATCATTTTATTTGTGAATAATTGTTTTCTTACTTTGCAGCATATAGGGTAAAAAATAACTTAAATATTGTAAGATGTTCTTGCTGATGTATTTTGGTACATAATGGAAATCATAAATGCAATCTAGATCATTCTTCACTTTGCTATTATTGATACTAAAGTCAAATTACCATATTTTTGTTGCCTATCTGTTTAATATTTCTCTGTTTTGTGTCCAGTAGTTTTGCACTCCCTTAAATAAAAAATTAAAAATATATCAATGTCATCTGCTAACTCAGTGTTCTTTCTTACATTCCAGAAAACTTGAGAAGGCATTCTAAATAAGCTCGGACCCAGTTCCTGTTCTTTAGGGGCTCTAGTGTTAATCCTTCATAGTGAGGTAGTAACATAATTGACTTTCTTTCATTTCATTGTGGATAGAGCTGCCTTTTTCACTCCTATCTCCATCTATTCCATACTGAATAAATTCTCCAATAATGGAACATGAAAATAATAATCTGTTAAAAGTCTAACTTGTTCACATTTTTTTTTGCATTGCCACAGTAATTACTCCACTGATATGTAAAAACCTTTATGCCAATCCAACACTTAAACAACTTCCTATTGTTGGTTCTATAGCTCTTTAATGTTATCACAAATTGTTTTTGGCCTGCAAATTTGAATTTGTGAGTCAGACATGAGAAAAGCTTTTTTCTCTGCATCTGAAATTTGGAATTTTTTAATGAGAATGCACATATTTTCCTTCAACTGGGGAAAATTAAATTTTGGTAATACACATATCATCCTTGAATTTTCCTATAAAGTAAAAAGTTTTCCACTGATCACAATTTTTACATTACTTATTACAAATTTAGCTAAAGATAGGGAGAGGGTGGTTGGGTTATGGACATTGGGGAAGGTATGTGCTATGGTAAGTGTGAAATGTATAAACCTGGCGATTCACAGACCTGTACCCCTGGGGCTAATAACACATTATATGTTAATAAAAACTAAAAAAGAAAAAAAAAGTTAAACATATGACATACATACCCATTCATTCTTCTTAAATTCATGATGAAAATGTGTGCCTCTTCATTTGCAAACCTCAATTCTTGAAATTAAATGTAAACTATGCATGACCATAAATACAAAAAGCTAAAAATAAACTATGCTGTGTTGCTTGTCTAGATTATACACTGAAAAAGATAACTGAAAAAGTAATATATTTGCTACTGTTTTGCGAAGAACACTAGTGAAAGTAATTAATTTTGAGAAAAATAATGTATCACATTACTAATTAGAAATATTCTAAGTAATTCATCATGGATTGCATGAAATGCTCTTATATAAAATTATACTGACATTTTGTAACTGAATATGGCTTCTAGTTCATTCTTCATTTATTCACAAATATTTCCTGAAAAACTTTTATGAAAAATACACTTCCAGTGTTTTAACAAAGATACCAAAACTAGCTAAGTTCTGATTTTAACCATAAAGAAACTAGTTTTGTTTGTGTGAGTGTGTGTTATAAGTAGCTTCTCCAAAGGTAGAAAGTAGTTTAATTTTACATCTCTACATATATAAGAATATATGTATAAAAAATACCAATTTATTTTAATTTTATTTCATTTTATAGATGCTTATTGAAATTATAATGGATTATACATATTTAATAATATATACAATATTAAATCTATATTTTTACATACACAGTTATCTATATATATTCATAAACCATAATTTTATTTAAGCTTATCTAAGATTAATTTAATATCTATGAGATTCCAGGTAATGTGCTAAGTACTTTTTTTTTTAAAGATTTTATTTATTTATTTGACAGACAGAGATCACAAGCAGGCAGAGAGGCAGGCAGAGAGAGAGAGAGGAGGAAGCAGGCTCCCCGCCGAGCAGAGGGCCAAACATGGGGTTCGATCCCAGGACCCTGGGACCATGACCTGGGCCAAAGGCAGAGGTTTAACCCACTGAGCCACCCAGGTGCCTCTGTGCTAAGTACTTTTTATATATTATTACATTTATTATCTTATTTGACCCTCAAAAAAACTTATAAAAAAACCCAAATTCTAAATGAGAAAATTTATAGAGAAAATGAACAATATATGATTTTTACTTTTTCTCAATTTAAATAAATAATACTTAACATTCATCTCCTAATTAACAAGGGCCATAGAACACAAATCCTATGGATAAACTCACAGTATAGGTAAAACTAATGACTCAAGTTGTTGAAAAAATCTGTTTCATCAAAATTAAATCCAATATTTAGAAAAAAATAGATGATTAAGTTTACCACTGTGAATGATATGAATGGGGAACGAATAGTTTTCCTTATGACAGATACTTTCTACTCATATCCAAGATAATTCACAATATAGGCATTGAAAAATTCCCAAATATTAATTCATATGTAAGTTTACTCAATAATGTATAATAGTATTTAAACTAACAGTTATAAGGTTTCAACTACGTGCTGAAACTTTTCTAGACACTTCCGTGCATAATCATAGTTAATCCTCACATAAGCCTAATTAGATGAGTGCTCTTGATTGTCCCTCACTTAAGGAAAAGGGAAATAAGACTTAAACTAATGAGCTAATTTACCTACACTACCTAGGTAGTGTGACCTAATCACACGGCGTTATGATTTGATATTTTAACTGACCAAAAAAGAGAATGAAGGTACTTCCCATTCGACAACAATAACATCAACAAACTACACAAAGAACAAACAAACCAAAAAGCATTTCCAATAAAAGTTACACTTTTTCAGCATGTATTTAGCATGTGCCCTTTGCTGATTGAACTAAGTGATTATTGCCTTATCAGGCCCCCCATAAATAAAATAAATCTTTCATTTATTTAAATCATCGGACCATTAAATTCTCTATTTTGGGACAAAGGCTTATATTTATCCCCCATTAAATTTGTCCAACCTGTGCACTTTTTTTATTGGCTATGAAGCTTGATTTTTTCATTTAAATTCTGTTATTTAAATAACTTAGTCATTTGGTTTTTGAGGAGACAAGACTTTCTTTCCATCTTGCAACAATGTAGTTTATATTGCTTACAATGCATTTGCAAGCAATGACCATATTCTCATATAGATTTATCCAAAAATAGAAAATTTCACATACAATGGGATGTATAACAGAATGACAATAGCAAGTGAAAGTAGTACCTTTATTTTAAATTAAGCATTTATTAGCTGGATAATATTCAATGAATTATTTAACCTTCATGATTAATTTTCAATACATATGAAATGATGCCTACTTCTCAGATCTTTTTTATAGATACAATGAGCTGAAAAAATAAAATAAATAGATGTGTGATTCATGATAAGAGAATAATATATATCAGCTCTCCTTTTAAGTCTGTACACAAATACAACAAAAAAATACACAAATATAAAATAAATCACATCTATGATCACTTAATATTATGATGGCATTAATTATATTGTTTATATAATATGATAAACATCATATGATGTATCATATAAATCATATATGGTGCTGTATATTATTTATTAGCATTTTATGTTAACATTTATATATAACATTTATATATACATATATATAAGATTTATATATTATATATTTATATGATTATATATATAGTATCTTCCACATTACGAATTTTCAAGGAAAAATTTAAAACCTTATTTATTAAAAATTATACTGGGGTAATAATGTTCTACCATGCCTGTGAGAGGATAGAAATGTACATAATAAAACAGAAAGATTACCACATAGAAACCAAGATAAGTAACAACGCCTCTGTAGGTAAACCATAAGCCCAACAGCTGTGTGCTCTAAGTCATCCTATGAAAGCATTGCTGCTTCATTTTCCTGAGAGAATATTTAATTGAAAACCAAATAAACCCAAAAAATGACATTCAGTTCTTTCCTCCTAAGGATTCATGAGAATTACATCATGAAAATTACCACTTAATTCCCCTGATTTTGAATTGTAGAGAAGAGATTTGGGGGCAAGATTAAAAAATACATATTTTGGTTAATCAGAAATTATTTCTTGCTAAGGTCTGAAGGTCTGGGAGGAGGGGTTTATATCAGATGTAGCAGCAGTTAAACTTCTCAGAGAGGGAGTTTATCCTTCATCAAGTTGATTCCAATTTATCACTTTCTCTTTACCCTCCTGAGGACCTCATCCCCTGTGGTACTGGTGTCTTACTCTAAATTTTAGAGTAAATCTCTTCTTTAAACTTTAAAGAAGAGAAAGGAGATGGTAAGAAGATAAGTAGAGAAGAAAAGTTGTCTGTGCTTTTCATGAGATTTTAGCTGTTCTTTGAAGATACCAACCATCCTGTGCTATGGGCAGATTTCCTACGAACTACAATCTAAGATCCAGGAAGGCAGAATATTTCTCCTGGTTTGCCCACTACTATCTCTCCAGTGCCTAGAACTAGAGATAGCTGTGTCTGGCACACGGCTGATACTCCACACAAGACTTTGAATAGTTTGAACAAGCAACTGTATGAACCTCAATGACTTCTGACTTAGGAATTCCCTACTGTTTTGCTTGGAAGGGAGATAGGACCACCTGGTTTTACTATGTGTCTAAACAATGCCTGTTTGCTCTGCAATTTGAGCATAACAACGTTTGCCCCCTGGCTGTCATTGTGGGCTTCTGCCTTGCAGTTAGGTTTGCTTGCTTACGCTCATCCATATCAGGTCCCTAGTTGTTTTAATCCTAGGATGGAACAACACATGGATCAAGGCTCTTCATGACAGACAAAAGACTCTGCCCTATTTAAAGAAAAGATATATTAAAGGATATAGAAAATGGTTCAGGATTGAAGGAAAGGGCTGTATATTGAGCTCTTAGAAACAACTTATAAAATCCCACCACAGACCTGTAGTAACAAAAGGCTCACTATCTCTGTGACTATTAGGATAAATACATAAGGAAGCTGTCACCCTAGTTGCTGGGTTCAGAACCACACTACCTTCATCATTGTCTGTGAAAGAATAGTTCTTTCCCCTAAACCATGCTTACTTTATAATAAGGATTTCATAAAAGGCCATGCTGGTATGAAATGTGATGGGAAGAACCTAAAACATATCCAGAGACGAACTGTAAGGAAATCTGGGAAATGTAGTTTTTAATTTACTGGATTATGTAAAAAGTCTATAAAAAGAAAGTATGCTAATTGGTGTTTGAAATGGTTGTTGAGTGAACAATTCATGGTATCCACCACAAAGCATTTGCAAACTTTTAAGATATAATAAGGCTATTCATTAACACTTCCAAAAGAATAAAAAGTTGTTGGTGGGTTTTTTTTTTTTTTTTGGTTGTTGTTTTTCATTTTGTTTTGTTTTGTTTTGCTGAAATATATGCAAATGTAAAAAATGTTTGAATTCACATAAACCAAAATGGCAATGATGGTCATTTTTAGATAGATGGATTGACAGCCAAATCTATTCATTTTAAGTATATAAAATTCTTCTGAGGGTTATATTAATTAATATGTGGAAAGCAATGAGCAGAAGAACTACAATAAGGAAGTACTCATAAATGTTACATATATGTAGTTAAGATAAGTCAAGTGAAGAACTTTACACAGGGCCTGGCACTTATCATTATTATTATTATTTTAAATTTAAATTTAATTAATTAACATTTGGTATATTAGCCAGCAAAGAAACTTGGTATCTTACCATTTGTAATGACATGGGTGGCACTTATTATTTATACAACAATCATGAATTACTGTAATTATTTTTCACTCTCTGAATGTGACTTTCAAAATGACCGTGCATTAACATTATAAAAAGAAAAAATATCATTGTTTTTCTCTGCATCTGTCTCTTATATACATATGCGGTTCTTCTACCCTAGAAGCAAGTTTAGAAACATGTACCTTTCCATGAAACATGAACAGAGAGGCTATAAACAAGAGAACTGTGCAGTTGCTATATTTTACATCACTTGCACCCCAGAAGAGAACCAAGAGGAAAAGAAAAACATTCTGAATGATGATGATGGTGGTGGCAGTGGTGGTAGAGTTAAAAATATTTATTGGGTAGGTTTTTCCAAACCCCTACTATTCTAACTACTCTAAGAGACAATTTTCCCTGCATGTCCCATTTCTGCATGTCTTGAAAAAAGAGACACTCTGGGTTTGTTTTTTATTTTGTTTTGTTTTTATTCCAGACTTTCTTTTCAGGAATTTTGTAAATAACTGATCCTAGCTATGCTGAGTCTAAACCCTGTGATAGATCTTTTAAAAAGTGTTACACAAATCAGTAGTTTTCAAAATGTTCTTATAATTTTAGTGCTCTGAATCAAAATAACTGTTTCCTGAAAGGTCTGTGATGGGGGAAAATAGATCCTTGATCAAATACAATGAAAATGCTCAATGATGCAAAGATAGGTATCACTAAAGGACTATGTAAAAATTTTGTAATATCAAAATGCATATTTGACCAAAATTGTCTCTTATTTTTCAGGGTCTACTGGATAAGGATTCCATGCACCAAGAATTGAAGAAACAATGATATTATTTTTGTAGGATGGCATGAATTTTCCAATAAAAATACTTATATCTAGCTATCTAAGTAATTGAAAAATATTACCCATATAAAAATTAAAACTACAAAATGCATCTTATAATTATTTAAAAGGGACATTATTTAGCCTTTAACATAATAAGTAAAACTCCAAATTGACTTATCTATCACAGTTTTAGACAAAGAATTATATGTCTATTTCACCTCATAGGAGTCACTGAGTATAAAATCACAAAGTAACAACTTATTTTATATAAAATCTCTAACTTTATAATTAAAAAATCAAATAATCACAAAATACTTAACATATTATTACAATAATGGGAAGAAAGAAGAAATGTATATTTTATTTATTTTTTTAAGATTTTATTTATTTTACAGAGAGAAAGAGATCACAAGTAGGCAGAGAGAGGGGGGAAGCAGGCTCCCTGCTGAGCAGAGAGCCCGATGTATGGCTCGATCCCAGGACCTTGAGATTATGACCTGAGCCAAGGCAGAGGCTTAACCCACTGAGCCACCCAGGTGCCCCAAAACATATATTTTAAAAACTAAGTAAATATAGTTTCTTTAATAAAGTCAAATTTCATGCTTATAGAATGTGAGGAAACAAAGTAAAAAGGAAAACTGATAGTTTTTCTTTGGGAGATAAAGCAGGGATTTTGGCCAAAAAAGATATGTAATGTTCAAAACAATTTCAAGAATTACTCTTTCACTAAGGCGACCCATTGCAGCTAAGTGAAGTGACTTCGTTAAACTAAATAAATGAAACCATCAACACATTTTGGTTAATGTTACTTCATTTATCTTGAAACATGGCATTCAACTGTTTCAGACTGTGGAATTTTTTTTAAAAGACTTCAGAAACATTTAGATCTGCAAAGTCTAAATAATAAAAATATTTTGTGTTGGTAATTGAAAAAATCAATGTTGAGATGTTAGTGTACAGGTAATTAAAATATTGAGTTATATAAAGAAAAACCTGAACAAAATTAATTTGATATTACATTCATCATTAGATTATTATTTTTTTTAATTATTGTATTTACAAAATTAGATGCAAGTGTTCTGGGTTGTTTTCCCAATATCAACAAAGGGATTATGCCTCCATTTCTTTTAGTTAGTAATGCCTCCTGGTGGGCAAAGTGAGTGGCAAAATTAATCACCCTGAAACCAAAATAAATGATCTATTGGACAAGATGATTTATTAGTATCCTTCTAAAAGCTAGAGAATGTATGCAAAATGGGGAGAGGGGTGATGTGTTTCACATAATATAAAATGAGCCCTTCATGGCATAAATGAGAAATAGATAGAGAATCAGATACTTTCTGACACCTCCTTTGGGTGATGATAATAGCATCATTAGGTATTGAAGTGGTATGTCTTCCTGTTTGCCATGGCAGGAGGACATGCACCATAATCATTTCAAATTGTACCGAGTTGGTCAAATGGAATTTAAAGAATTGAATAACAAATATCATCTTAATTCCCTGAGAAAAGTTGTTACTCATATTGAAATCTATACTAATTAAAAGCTATTTAGTAGGATATTTGGGAGCATGATTTAGATTATTTACAATAAATATATATATATCTATTAATTTATATTTTTCAATAGAGTTATACATTAGAATTGAAATTGTTTTATTTTTGAAAGTTTGTCAAAGTAAGGAATGCTATCATGATGATAGTAATTTAGCTTCTAGAATTTGCATCTATGTATTATTATTTTTATTTTGAAACTCACATTATCACAAAACACCACTCAGATAAAGAATTATGACCATTTTTAATAATACAAAATCATAAATGTAACAACTTCATCTAATAAAATCATTAAAGTATGGCATAGTGACTAGAAATTACATTTTTAATTTATCTCTTTTTCAGTAGTCATTTCATACTTATACATTTTTTGGGTGTAAAATGAAATGGATTGAAATATGTGATATGCCCATATTAATAATTAAAGAGTTGTTAGTCAATTATAAACTAAGAAGTGGTCCATATATGACATTGATATTTTGCAACAAGGTAACGTATAATCATTCATGAGAATACATTTGTCCCCTTAATTTTAAAAGTGCATTTTTAATAAAATAGAGTAAAAATAGAATTTTTTGATATCATTCAGTTGCTGTGTTATAACATGTCAGGCATACCTCAGAGATACAGTGGGTTAGTTTCCAGACCATCCACAATAAAGCAAATAAATGTTACAGTAAAGTCAGTCAAATTAATTTTTTAATTCCCCAGTTCAAGCAAAAGTCATGTTTACACCATACTCTTTATTACACTGCACTGTTTATTAACAGTGCAATAGCATGTCTGAAGAAACAATGTACATATTTTAATTAAAAAATAGTTTGTTGGGCACCTAGGTGGCTCAGTTGGATAAGCATCTGGCTTTGGCTCAGGTCATGATCCCAGGGTCCTAGGTTTGAGTACCATATCGGACTCCCTGATCAGCAGGAAGTCTGCCTCTGCCTCTCCCCCTCCTCCCTCCTCATGCTCTCTCTCTTTCTTTCAAATAAATAAACGCAATCTTTAAAAAAAAAAAAATAGTTTGTTGCTAAAAAAATACTAAATCATCTGAGCTTTCAGTGAGTTGTGATCACTGATCGCAGATCACCATAACAAATATAATAATCATGAAAAAATTTGACATACTACAAGAATCACCAAAATGCTACACAGAGTGAGCAAAGGCTGTTGGAAAAATGGTGCCAATAGACTTGATCAATACAGGGTTGCTCTAAACCTTTAATTCGTAAAAAAACAAAACAAAACAAAAAACAATATCTGTGAAGCACAAAGTGAAGTGTAATAAAACAAACAATGTATATTCTATTATAAAAATATTATCACTCTTGTACATGTTTTTATAGCATTTAATTATTTTTCAATAATTATTATCACCAGATTGCTGTAAGTCCACTAGCCTGGGGTTTATCCAGCATTACTCTTTGCCAAAAAACAAACAAATAAACAAAATAATCCTTTGGTTGACATTTTCTAGAAGTGAGTTTTCCTGCCTTTTAGATACTTAAAACTTCTAGGACTATAACTGTTGAAAACAATAGACAAAACCCAAAGTTTTTGTAAATCCTACAATTATTTGTCTTGGCAATAGCTTTATAAACTGAATACCAAAAAACCTAACATTCATTCGTATGATATTGTAATTCATTAAAAATACAGCAACTCTGAATTTCTATAGTGGTAACAGTCTCCATTTCAAGCATTAGTATTGTACTGGCTATATCTTATTTCCTAAACAGAAAGATATCTAACATTTAGAGGGAGTCCCATAAAAGTCTGAGATAAAAGAATTACCATCTTTCAGTTTTATATGATAGTTTCATTTGTTAATGAATGTGTCTAGTAACTTTCAGGAATACAAATTTGAAGGTCTATTCCTACCCAATAACTGTTCTTGACTAGTTACCTAACCTGGAAGAAGTGAGTTAATGTCAATGTATGTCAGGAGCTCTGCAAGATTATTCTAGTGAAAAGAGCTCTGAATAGTCAAGCAACTCAGGTTAGGAGTTTATTAGCATTTCAATTATATATATATAGATATACACCCACACATACATATAAATACACACATACATACATATATATACACACACATATATGTACATATATATTTTTTATTTTTATATATCTATGTGTATATATATGGCACAGATATATAGAAATAATATAATATAATATAAATATAATATACATTAGATAGAATACATAACAAAATACATGTATAATATATATAACATGGATACACACATACACACACATATATATACACACATACACACACACACATACACATATATTATTTCTCTATCTATATATCTATATATCCCTGCATGTATCAGATCACTTTCAGTGCCCTCGATTGGCAATTTGGAAATAAAAGAGAATCTGAATGCATGGTTGTATAAAAGTAAATAGCATGTGTGTGTGTGTGTGTGTGTGTGTGTGTGTGTTTACATGTAAAAACTACAGGCTCCATAGTATTTTAATATCATTTATTGTCCCAAACACACATCTTTTATTTGATTAGGTATGATCTTAGCATAATAGTGTTCTTCCTTGGGGTGCTTGGGTGGCTCAGTGGGTTAAGCCACTGCCTTCGGCTCAGGTCATGATCTCAGGGTCCTGGGATCCGAGTCCTACATCGGGCTCTCTGCTCAGCAGGGAGCCTGCTTCCTCCTCTCTCTCTCTGCCTGACTCTCTGCCTACTTGTGATCCCTCTCTCTGTCAAATAAATAAATAAAATCTTTAAAAAATAGTGATCTTCCTTGTTCACTATATACAAGAATGTATGTATGTACCATAGGGAGAACAATTGTGCAGCTTACCTTTTCCTTATATACAAATGTATAAGACATAATATTTGCCGTGTAGAACCTATTTAGAATTAAGAATTTTGAAAGATGTTTGTAATAATAGCATTGTCCAGTGTCTTTATGGAAGTATAAGCATTAGAATTTTATATATGTGAAAGGACATTTGATGTCATAGGGTATGTTTTGTTAATATTAACTAAAAAAGAGAAATTACTTCTGGAGGATTAAGTCATTTGTCAAAGATCACAAGCATTTATTGCACAAGCTGGCACAATTCTCATCCCCTAGAACATTACTATACCACATTTATTATTATCAAAATCTTCTTAATGTTACAAAGCCCCGAAAAGTATTTATACAAAATGGCAGTAGGGGAAATATTTGTAACACCATACGATCAAAGAAAAATAGTGTATAAATAATAAAATTCATATATATCAAATCCATGAAAATGTCAAAAACATTGCTATATTTGGTAAAATGGTTAAATAAAACATGACCCATTTAAAAATAGGACAAAATGATAATATTGGTCTGAATTATTTACTTTGGATGTGATGTCTCAATGTGCTGGCATGTTTGAATGCTAAATCTTACCTTATAATATGTGTTTGAGGATTACAATGAGGTAATATATGTAAAAAGCTCAGTCCAGTGTCTGACTGTCGGGGTCGCGCCCCTAAGATGGCGCCAGCTACATAGCCAGAGCAGCACGGACAGCCTAAAAAACATCCGCCCTGGCCACACGACCTCGGGCTCGTCACATGAACACCGCATGCCACCACTGCCTACGAGCCCCAGATACCTCCTGTTCACGTAAACACCTCTGTGATTGGCTGTACCTCCTGTTCACGTGAACACCTCTGTGATTGGCTGTATACCTCCTGTTCACGTGAACACCTCTGTGATTGGCTGTTATGCCCTATATAAGGCAAGGGAACTTCCCCCGCACAGGAAGGAGAAAGAGAGGGAGAAAGATCGACCAGGGAATAAACGAGAGCTTGCACATGGACCTGTGTGTGTGGTTGCGTCATCTCTGTGGGCAGGGAGAGAGCGACATCTGATATCTAGTAGATACTTAACAAAAAATAGATGTCAATAGCATGTGCTATGGTAAAAAAAAAAAAAATGTCAATAATATACCATATAAGTGACCAATAATATACCATATAAGTGACCAACTTTTGTCTCCTAAGATGTGACTAACAACGTAAGAGGAATATATTTTATTATCACTTCTGAATGAGAAGAGCGGAGAGTCTCCCTTGAAAAGAGAGGAAGGGAAATTGTCATTATAAAAGAACTGAATCTTTTTGGTGAAGGAACAAACATTCTCTTAATGACAGAGCGACAGGTAAGTAGATACTCAGGAGCACACTACAGCATAATCATATGCAGACTTTCCATAGTGATATTATCCTTCTGACTATAGTATTTTGAATTATTTTTTGGAAAATTAAAAACTTGATTAAGCTGACAGAATTTTTAAGCTTTTTGTAAAATAAGAATCATTTCAATTTTTGTCAAGAACTGTTACTGTTTTATCACTGAGATGATCTCAAATATAATGATGATCACTGAAATGATCTTAAATATAAATGAATAAACAAATCACAAATTAAAATACTCCCCTGAGAAATATTTGTAGAGATAACTGACTTGTGCTCCTTATATTAGAACTATTCTTCAAAGGAAATTATTTCCTAATAGTATCTTTCAAATTCTTTTTTTTTTTTAATTTTTTTTTTAGATTTTATTTATTTATTTGACAGAGAGAGATTACAAGTAGACAGAGAGGCAGGCAGAGAGAGAGAGAGAGAGAGGGAAGCAGGCTCCCTGCTGAGCAGAGAGCCCGATACGGGACTCGATCACAGGACCCTGAGATCATGACCTGAGCTGAAGGCAGCGGATTAACCCACTGAGCCACCCAGGCACACCAGTATCTTTCAAATTCTTAATGGATTTTAAAACATAATATATTTGTAATATCACTGAAAAGCAATGTGAAATAGATAGCTTTCTGAATAGTTGGTCATTCTTCTAAACTTGTTAGGACTATCTTTATTTTCCTGCTATAATTGTCAATGTAAACTTAATAATGGACATCCTAACAACCATAAACTTCAAAACTGTGTGCTAATTACAGGTTGGGCTCTAACTCATTTAACAACATGAAAATCAATTGAGAATTCGATGGTTTACTAACTATTGAACCAAAATTTATTTTGTTAGTTGAATTCCATATATATATAATTCCAAACATTTCAATGTATATTTCCATGTACACAGAGGAAAGACTGGTCAATTTTCATTGGACTTCTTTGTGCATTAATGTGATTTCAGGTCACTGGTACAATGAAGTTGGGATTGCTGTCATAAGCAGGAATAGGTACAGAATGCAGAAAATTAGATGGTTAAAGACTTCCTTTGCATACCTTGCTAACTATGTACTAAATGTGTTCTGATCAGGAAGTCTAGGGAATTATTACTTGAGAATTCATTATTAATGTCAAGTGAAAACATAACTCACGTTTCAATCATTAGTTACCAAAATATGTACAATACTTCATTTTCAGAATTTTTCTCATCTATGAATGGATAAGCTCTTGCTTTTATTCTTTTTTTAAAAAATATTGACATTTAAAGACTTTCTAAAAGATTTTATTTAATGATTTATGTGGGTGAGAACAAGAGCATAAGCAGGAGGTAAAGGAGAGAGAGAAGCACACTCCCCACTGAACAGGGAGCCTGATATGGTTCTCTATCCCAGGACCCGAGATCATGACCTGAGCTGAAGGCAGACACTTAACCGATTGGACCACCCAGGTGCCCCTAAAGACATTTTTAGTGATCATTTATAGCTTTTAGTAAAACAGCATTTCAAGATGATTTTTATAAGAAGTTAAGAAAAATACTGAGTTTAAGTAGAGTTAGGGAACAGGTCCTGACAAAACGGTATGTCTCTGATTTACTTAGAACTCAGTAGCCTAGAAGCCATAATGTGAGAGTTCTGAAACATGTGTCAGCCACTTAAAAGAAGTGGCAAGCATCATCTTGAAATTTTATTACATTATAAAAGAAAACATGCTCCTAAGCATTAGTTGAAAAAATATAATTTCTACTACTTCAGATGATAGGATTTATATGTCTCAAGACAATATAGCATCAAGAAAAAAGCTATACTAAACTTATTTCAACTATAACAGAATTATAAATATGATTTAAGATTAACCTGAAATACTGGGACCCTTCTTGAGAAGGAAGATGTGTACTCAGTATGCTTAAAATGTATATATCATTTAAATGCACACCATACAGCCCATCTTGGAATAAAATTCCCTTTTGCAAGACAAAGGTATGAATCTTTGAGTTAATATCAGTGCTTTGAGGATAAATAAGTGCAATAATTTCACATATAAAATAACAAGACATACTTCAGTTCACTGAAAAAGAACACACACAGTTTGGGAATTCCTGGAAGGGCAGTGTTACATAATTCATTTGAATAAAATATACCTAGCAAAATAAAAATGTATGTCTTTTTACATTTTTCAGTGATATAGGCACACACAGATGATCGAACATGGAGAACAAATTGTGTAATTCAGTTGGTTGCAGAGAAATGTGCAGAGATTATGTTCAGATTTGTTATTAATAAGCAAGACTGATATTGTCAATTTAGAGACCCACAAAAAAATAACTGCCTTTCATCTTTTCAGAAGTATGTGTAAATTTGGTAACTTTTTTTATTATTTTGGTTTGTTTTAGTTTTGTAGAACTCTAAAAAAAAAAAAGTAAAAAGTAAAAATAAACCTAACTTTCTATGAAAAACAGGATGCAATGAAATAGGGAAATCATCCTTCATTCCATAGTCAGGCCTGTGACTAAATACTACCAGAAAGGGATAGATGGGTGAGGATATCCAACTAGTACAATAAGAAGGGCCAGGACATGAAGGGAGAGCCCAGAAGGATTAACCAAGGAAAAAATTGTTAAATTTCACTATATAATCAGCAGGCACACAAATTAATGAAGTATTTTGCTATATGATATAATCTATCTAGAGCAATTTATTATCTCAACAATAAACATCAAAACATAATAATGTCATTGTGGGGAAAACTGTTTCCCTATGTCTGACTAGACTTGACTATGCCATTTAGCTACCATCAAATTTTAACATTTATTGTCTTTCTTTTTCATAGAAAATAAAATGAGATAGCAGTGACTAAATACTTGGTTTTCCATGAGACATATTTTTTAAAGTTTATCTTCTAAATCCTAGATAAAACAGAATACTAATTCTTATGGACAATACCTATCGAGGAATTCCACGAGAAAAACTCAGAGTTAAGAAAAAATTATGTTGAAATTTCCAATAGCACTATATGAAGAAAGGAAATCTCAGTGGAGGATGCTCAGTGACCTTGAAGGATTCCCAAAAGGCTCACAATGGCTTTAAAACCACATTGAAGATTTTGATTTCTTAATGTTTTCTCATTTTTAGCTATATTTTCAAAGCTAAATAAATTTTTTTCTTCTTTTATCCTTATATGAATTTATGAAACTATGATCTTAAAACAGTCATTGCTTACCTTTGATTCTTGAACTGTCTTGACTCTTTTCCTGCTGGAATTAAAAAGAAATAGGTCAAAATCTCTGAGTATGTGATCAACAGCATGATACAACAGATCATGGTAACTAAAGACTTGTCAAGATATTTTGTTCTACATATACCCTGGAGTCACTCTAACACAAATCTCAACTTAAAAAAACACTTATGTCCAATCTTTTATCAGAGTAGAAATCATTCTTACTGTACACATACTTCTTAAGAAACAAATACATTAATATGGATTCAAAATAAACGGTAATGAATATTAAATAATCATGCCTCTCAAATGCCTTAATCCATTTCATTTAATTTCAACAGATATTGAGTGATGTCTTCAGAATTTACTTTCAACATCTCTGCATTGAAATTGTTGGTGAGGAAAAAGGTTTAAGGGCAAACAGTGGACGACTCACTAAAAGACCACAAAAGACATTTCAACTGCCTTCCTTCACTTTAAGAATTGGTCCCTCCTCACTACTTGAAGGCTAAAGTTGACAACAATTCTATTATTTATTCAAAGACTGCTTCAGTCAGACCTGTCTTTCAATTTGACATACTCCTTATTAGTTACCAGGCAACCCCAAAAGAATTAGCTTGCTTTCAAGTTTTTAAGTAGAAATTGTGCTCTCTATACCTTCTCAATTAATATTCAAGCACAGTTTGCTCTGTGTATGTTTCAGGGCCTCACACTAAAAATAATTATGAAACGTATTTCTAATAAAATATGACAGATATATATAAATAGAACTTCAGAATTGTATAAATGCCAATAAATATTGATACAATTTATGAAAATAGTGAAAAATACAAAGAATTTATTTTGCTGCAAGCATTAATCTCAGAGTCAGACTTGAGAACAAAAATGCATATTGACAAATGTATATTTATGGAACACACGTATCCAATGTATGATTCTATTAAACTCTAATACTTTGTGTGCTACTTCACTTGTGCTAATTTACCTAGCTTTTGTTTTGGCTCCTGTACTGTCCTTTGTTAATTAATTTATTTTTCCAGTCCTGATTTATTTTTAATTTAGAGTAACTGTTGTTCATTAAAACTAAAATTTAAATATAAATTACTTGATTTAAAAATAAATTATCCATTCATGATATACAATAAGAAAACTTAAGCTTTCCAAAGAGATATTTACTAATAAAAACAAAAAAAAAAACCCTTCTCTCTGTCCTCTCTCCTTTTCTTTCATCATTCATTCATTCACTCATTTAGTCATTTATCCTTTGAATAAATATGTATAGATTGCTCTTATGTGCCAGAAACTTCTCCAGGTGATCAGGCTACAAAGGATGAACAACACAAAAATGAAATGAAATAAAACCAAAAAATAAATAAATAAAACAAAACAAATCCAAAAAAGTGTCCTTAAAGTAGCATACTGCATAAATGTTCAAAAATTCTATTTAGGAAAAAGATCTAACATAGAAGGTAGTTTTAGAGTAAGTGATTGCAATTTTACATGGTTCTACATGACAAAATGACTTTTTTATGTTTCAAGTTTTTATTCAAATTTTAGTTAGTTAATATATACTGTATTAATTAGGTTCAGGAGTTGAATTGAGTGGTTCATCACTTACATATAACACCCAGTGATCATCACAAGTGCCTTCCTTAATATCCTTCACCCATTTAGCTTATTCCCCTGCCCACCTCCCCTCCAGCAATCTTCAGTTTGTTCTCTGTAGATGATAGTCTTTTATGGATTGCCTCCCTGTCTTTTTTTCTTTCCCCTATTTCATCTATTATTTCTATTTCTTAAATTCCTACACGAGTGAAATCATGCGATATCTGTCTTTCTCTGACTGACTTATTTCATTGAGCACAATACACTCTAGCTCCAGCCATGTCATTGCAAATGGCAAGAGCGACTCTGGAAAACATTATGGAGGTTCCTCAAAAGTTAAAAATAGAACTACCCTATGACCCAGCATTGCACTACTTGGTATTTGCCCAAAGTGTACAAAAATACAAATTCAAAGGGGTACCTGCACCCTACTTCTTATAGCAGAATTATCAAGAATAGTCAAATTATGGAAAGTGCCCAAATGTAATCTACTGATAAAACTGACTTTTGAATAGAATTTTGAATGAGATGAGAAGATATTCTGAGGATTTGTCTGGGGAAAATATATGCTAGGAGATAAAAAAGATGGCACACTTCCTGAGGTACAGAACTTCTTGGCATTGTCAAAACTACCAAGGAGACCAGTGTGATTAGACTAGACTGAGTAAGGGGAGTTTAATAGGAAATGCAATGAGGGAGCCAATAAGGGTCAGATAGATTAGCACCTGGGGCATTTGTTAGATCTTTGGTTCTTACACTGAGACAGCCGAGAAAACATTGAAAATTTCTTCTCAGAGGAATAACATTATCTGAACTGCATTCTGGGTATTAAAAAAGGGTTTAACAGGGCAAGGACAAAATTAGAGGGACCAGTGGAAAGGGCATTGTATTAATCCAGGTGGGAAGCAAGAATGGCAAAGAACAGTGTGGTAGCAGTGCAGTTGGAATATCAGAACTGTCAATAGAATAAATTTGGGATATGAGATGCAGGATAGATGAGGGTGATTTCAAATCACTATAAGAGTGAAGTGATCTGAGTCACTATAAGAATGAAGTTGTCTGTAAGATGAGAAAGATACGCAAAAAAGAAAAAAACACCTTTATACTTCATTACTTGATTTTTAATACTGCCTCACACTGAATTTTTCTCTTTTTTGTCTGTCCACCCCTTTCCTATCTGCTTTACTGATGCCTCCTCCCCTGAACGTCTAAAGCCTGGTTTCCTAGACATTGAGCCCTTACCTTTCTTCCATATATACTTCATTGCTTTGGTGATCTTATCTAGTCTTCTGGCCTTAAATACCATCCTTTTCCTAAGTACTCTCAAATTTATATCTCTAGCCAATTTTCACCATTGAACTTTAGCCTCATGTACTTGATATTTTTTGACATTTCTACTTGGATATCTAATAACAGCTTACTTATCACATCTAAAACTGAACTTCTGATCTTCCCTTATTTCTTTGGCCATCTTTCTCATCTTCTTCATCTTCCTCATCTCTTCCTCCTCCAAGTTGCTCAGTCACTTAAAGTAATCCTTGTCTACCCCCTCTTTTAAGAGTAAAAAGTCTGAATTTTTCATGGGTTTGATGTTTGAACATGCTGACTTTGATTTTACTTTAAATATCACTCTGAGGATGCAAAGTAGGCAGATGGTTAAAATGTCTGGAACTCAAGAGAGCTATTTCAGCAAGACATATAAATTTAGAAATCACCACCATGTGTATAAATCATCAGTATTGCATCTGGAGAACACATAGTAGAGTTGAATGATCTAGAACTAAGTATTGGAAACAATATAAGAAAAATATTAAGTGAATTAGCCAACAGAAGAGAATAGAAAGATAGACTACTGGGGAAAAAAATAAAAAAATAGCATAGAATCATAAAAACTCGGGAAATATATCATGTAGGGGGAGGTTTTCAATAGCACAGAATTCTTCTGACAGATCAAAGATGATTATATCCAAGGCCATGTCCATTAGAAAAAGTGGTATGGGGTGCCTGGGTGATCAGTCAGTTAAGTGTTTGACTCTTGATTCCAATTCAGGTCATGATCTCAGGGTCCTGAGCTACAGTCCCGCCTTGGGCTCTGCCCTGTGTGTGGAGCCTGCTTAAGATTCTTTTTCTCCCTCTCCCTCTGAACCTCCTTCCCTACCCCCACTAGCTCTTTCTCTCTTGCTCTCTCCTCTTCCTCTCTTAAAAAAAAAAAAAGAAAAGAAAAGAAAAGAAAAGAAAAGAAAAGGCACAGATGGAATCATTGACTTCAAAGAAAAAGCATATTTGTGGTGTTATATGTTTGGAAGTAAAACTGAAGTTACTCAAGGAAAAAGAGGGAAATTGAGAAATGTATGACCTAATAAAAATGTAATGGGAGAAAAATAAATAGCAAAGAAAGGCCTGGTGTGGTGTGTGTCTGGAGATTAAATGAAATCCACCCAAGTGTCATGTTTGTTTTTTGTTCATCTCTGTATTTCATCTTTAGTTTTATATTACTTAAATCAATGAGATTTGAGAATGTATAAATGATGGGAGATACATAATAGAAATGGAGAGGATCACGATAAAAGGGAGAGATGATATGATGGATTTCATAAGGTTATTGAATGTGACACAGAACACAAGTGGAAACATTTAGATAGGAGAAAAACCAGTTCCTGCTATATAACATGTGGACACAGAAAAGTGGGATCATAGATGCAAACGATTTTAAGTTTGATATGATTAATTTTAAAAATTTAGTCTGTGAGGATTATTATCTTTATCTATTAGAAAGAAAGTCAGATGAGTGCTGAAGTAGGATGATTTCTCAGATATTTAAAGAGATAGAGAAGATTATAAACACATTGCTTTTTGTGAGAGTAGATGAGTAGGACAGCTTGGTATTGTCAAAATCTTAATTCGGATTTGCCATCTAAGTTTGTATGATATTGATATTAGCCTTAATTTAATTTATTTAATTTTAATTATAGGCAAATAAGTTTAATACTCACTGATATATTTTATTTTTTCTTAAAACCTAATTCTCTATTTATATAATTGTATAGAGTCATAAATTACCAAAGAAAATATTCTTAAATATTCTACAAACAGGAAATGTTCAAGAAGCATGTATTCAAAGAAAAAATAGAAATTAATTTAATAGACTGAGAATAACAGCTGCAAAGTAAAAAGAAAATAAGCATAAATTACTTCATTCACTGCAAAACTTGTATTAGAACCATGTCAGCAGGGTGCCTGGGTTGCTCAGTCAGTTGAGAGTCTGCTGTCAGTTCAGGTCATGATCCCAGGGTCCTGGGATCGAGTCCCATATTGGGCTCCCTGCTCAGCTGGGAGTTTGCTTCTCCCTCTAACCCTTGCCCCTGCTCATGATCTCTCTCTCTCAGTCTCTCTCTCTGTGTCAAATAAATAAATTAATTAAATATTTAAAAATAATAAACAAATAAAATATTTAAAAATAGAACCATGACAGTAAGTATTTAATAAATATTATTTAGGATTTTCAAAGTAATAACTATTCCAACTTGCTTCTATGACTAAATGTTGCATTATTCACCTGGCAATATATTTTTTCAATTTTATTTTATAAACTATTACTTCATGTTTTAAATGTTAATTTTTTAAATAGGGAAATGTTAAGGAGAAAATTGTGATTATTTAATTATGTGAAATCTCCTATGAGGTCAGAAAGATTTGTTATCCTGTCCTCATGATACATTTGAAGAACATTCCTACATTAAGAAAACTTCGATCTTGTCTGCAATGGTAGAATTCCAATACCTTGGTATAACTCAATTTTAATATTCTTTCAAAAGATTTTCTGATTGATCCTGTCTTAAGAAATATATTTTGGCTACATATCAAAATTAAATAATAGCAAACCATTTGTGTTTTACTTTGTACTACACCATTTCTTGGAAGAATCCCAAAGTGCTATGTTAATTACATAAATAGACTCTATGAAATCCAGCTCAATGGTAGAAATGAGTAAATAGATCCATATGATAAAGATTGGCAGACCATATGATAAAGATTGGCAAAGGCAGTCTGGGCAGTAGTGTGGATTCAGAAAGAACACATGATTGTATAACAGAATGTCTCAAATATTAAAAAAATACAAGATGATAAATGTAACTTAATTAAGCTAGTGTAAAATTAAGTCACGTTGGAGGTACACAGTAATTCTAAAATAAGACGCAATGGTCCTAAAGCATCTAGGCAAACAAGACTATAACAAATAACACTAATGCATAGGTTGCTAGTACCACTTAAGGGCAGAATGCTATCACTCTAGAAGATATTTTTAAGAATGTTGCTTATCTAGTATTTTCATTTTAGCATGGCATATACTAATATCTCATGATGCTTCTAATATAACAATTGATCTCTCTTCATCAGCATTAAAACTAAATGTCTGGTCACCATATCTTCAAACATAGTTTACTTGGTTACTTCCTTCTTACTAAGAAGTACAAGGTCTATAGAAAGAGAAGAAACCATCTAAATACTAAGTGAGCCATTTCCATCATAACAGCATTGAGTTACAAATGTTAGAGAGTGAATTGTCCTCTCATTCCATACTATAAAACTTAAATTACTTAAAAAAAAAAAGACATAAACCTCACACAAGTAATACCCATGGATATTCTTTTATTTTAAATTTGCATATGCATAAGTCTAGATTAATGAAGCTACTTATGTGCCTTTTGGTCATCCCATATGCTTCCCCTCACATGGAAGGATATAAGAATGAAGCCTGTTCAAGTCCCTTAGAGCTAAAACAATTTTCCCTCTACTTTGGGAGAATGTACTTAGACTTTCTTTTGAATGTACATAAAAATAACATCTATTCTACAGGGAGGACTTAGGGAACATCTATAAAATGCAGCATCTTTCCCCCTGCAATACAGGAGTATTAAGAAAAGATTCTTGGTTACTGTTTTGTCTCTGTGACCTCGTTTGCCTTTGGGCATTAATAAAAAGCCATATGGTAATACTATGCTACCTAGATAACAAAGATAGTATTAAAAACTCATTTTTTTACTTAAGGACTCACCCTTAAACAAATCAGTGCCTTTGGTTGAATGGTGACACATTCTGAGAGACTATAGACCTTCTTTAAAGTCACTGGGGGCAGATATTTTTAATTTGTTTCTCATTGCCCAAATTATACAATAAAGTACACTCAGACTGTATCTAGGTTGATCATGTATCGAGAAAACAAACAAAATAAACCTTCAGTCACAGGATTTAAGAAAATTCAAATCAAATATGCAGAATAATTTTACTCAAGTCCATAATGAATCTTAAAATTTAAAGATTAACAAAAAAGAAAAATAAGTCATTCGTATCCAAAAATGATATGTCCTTGACTAAAGTAAACTTGCTCACAATCCATATGATCCACACTCGTTATTGAAGTAAATAGATGTCATCATTCGCCAAAGCTGAATCATTATTTATTAGTAGTCTAACATTCAGCACACATAAAATTTGATTAGAAATATTTGCTGCAAGTTCTGTTGTATTTGTATTTATTTGCATTGTATTTAAATATATATTTCATATAATGTATTTATATACAGTAATGCGATAAAAGCTAATGCATATAATTGCATATATATAATTTGTGTATATGTATATAATGTATGTCTATATATGTGTATGATGTACATAATTTTATATAATTTTAAATGTATATAGTTTTAAAGTCAAGAATAAAGACCAAGAGATTCTAACAGTGAAAACAGTCAATGGATGGAAAGAAAGGATATTCAAATATAAATTTGGTGACAAACAAATATAAAGGTAAAGGTTTTTAATTTTAGAAAGTTTTCTATTTTAAATTGCTTCTCAGGATTCTTCCTTTCTCTTTGATGCAGTCATTGTTTATCAGACAAATACCACCAAAAAAAAAAGTTGTGAAATATTGATTTGCAGTGGAATACTTATGTTTCTCATATATATATATATATATAAATATATATGATTATATATTTATTTATTTCCATGTGCTGGTGATTAAAACATAAAATATTAATTTTAACATTAGAGCGATTAGGTAATATTTATGCTTAATATTAAATAATATTAAACTCATAGAAGCTGAGAATAGAAGACTTTCAGCAGAGCCACTGCACCACTATCTTGTAGTCAATCTCTTCTATTCTGAAGCATGCATACACATGAACATTGAGTTTCCTCCCTGTGGCCCTCAATGCACAAGTGTGTGTGCACACCCACATATACACACATATGCACACACTTTCTCAAAAACATATTTTGCTTGTGGCAATTTAATTATAAAATGCCTAGAAAATAAGAAATAGTTGCAATTGAAATGCAGTATATCAAGCTTCCTAAATCTTGGAGATACAGGCATGTTTTCAGTAAACTCTAATGGTGAATTTTCAGTCTTACTTAATTTAATCAATCCTCTCATCTTTTATTTAAAATACTTCCCTTAGAATCTGAATTATGTTCTTGATCCAATATCACCTTCTCAACAAACCTCAACCCTCATCATTGTTTTTTTTTTTTTAAAGATTTTCTTTATTTATTTGACAGACAGAGGTCACAAGTAGGCAGAGAGGCAGGCAGAGAGAGAGGAATGGAAGCAGACTCCCTGATCAGAAAGCCAGATGTGGGGCTCGAACCCAGGACCCTGGGATCATGGCCTGGGCTGAAGGCAGAGGCTTTAACCCACTGAGCCACCCAGGTGACCCTCATCATTGTTTTTTTTAATTTAAATTCAGTTAGCCAACTTACAGTATCTTTTTAGTCTCAGATGTAGTGCTCAATAATTTATCAATTGCATATAACACCCAATAATCTTTCCCCTTATAAAACAGCACACCCATTACTAGTTGCTTTTATTTTATTTATTTTTTATTTTCAGCATAACAGTATTCATTATTTTTGCACCACACCCAGTGCTCCATGCAATCCATACCCTCTATAATACCCACCACCTGGTACCCCGACCTCCCACCTCCTGCACCTTCAAAACCCTCAGATTGTTTTTCAGAGTCCATAGTCTCTCGTGGTTCACCTTCCCTTTCAATTTACCCCAACTCCCTTCTCCTCTCTAACTCCCCATGTCCTCCATGCTATTTGTTATGCTCCACAAATTAGTGAAACCATATGATAATTGACTCTCTCTGCTTGACTTATTTCACTCAGCATAATCTCTTCCAGTCCAATCCATGTTGCTACAAAAGTTGGGTATTTGTCCTTTCTGATGGAGGCATAATTCTCCATAGTGTATATGGACCACATCTTCCTTATCCATTCGTCCATTGAAGGGCATCTTGGTTCTTTCCACAGTTTGGCGACCGTGGCCATTGCTGCTATAAACATTGAGGTATAGATGGCCCTTCTTTTCACTACATCTGTATCTTTGGGGTAAATACCCAGTAGTGCAATGGCAGGGTCATAGGGAAGTTCTATTTTTAATTTCTTGAGGAATCTCCACACTGTTCTCCAAAGAGGCTGCACCAACTTGCATTACCACCAACAGTGTAAGAGGGCTCCCCTTTTTCCACATCCTCTCCAACACATGTTGTTTCCTGTATTGTTAATTTTGGCCATTCGAACTGGTGTAAGGTGATATCTCAATGTGGTTTTAATTTGAATATCCCTGATAGCTAGTGATGACATGGTCCTCTCAATTGATGCAGAAAAAGCATTTGATAAAATCCAGCATCCGTTCCTGATTAAAATGCTTCAAAATATAGGGATAGAGGGAACATTCCTGAACTTCATCAAAACTATCTATGAAAGACCCACAGCAAATATCATCCTCAATGGGAAAAAGCTTGCATCCTTCCCACTGAGATCAGGAACACGACAAGGATGCCCACTCTCACCACTCTTGTTCAACATACTATTAGAAGTCCTAGCAACAGCAATCAGACAGCAAAGAGAAATAAAAGGTATCCAAATTGGTAATGAAGAAGTCAAACTCTCTCTCTTTGCAGATGACATGATTCTTTATATGGAAAACCCAAAAGACTCCACCCCCTTCTAGAACTCATACAACAAGTCAGCAATGTGGCAGGATACAAAGTCAATGTACAGAAATCAGTGGCTTTCTTACACACTAACAATGAAAATACAGAAAGGGAAATTAGAGAATCGATTCCATTTACTACAGCACCAAGAACCATAAGATACCTGGGAATAAACCTAACCAAAGAGGTAAAGGATCTGTACTTGAGGAACTACAGAACATTCATGAAAGAAATTAAAGAAGACACAAAAAGATGGAAGACCATTCCATGTCTTGGATTGGAAGAATAAACATTGTTAAAATGTCTATACTGCCTAGAGCAATCTATACTTTTAATGCCATTCTGATCAAAATTCCACTGGTATTTTTCAAAGAGCTGGAGCAAATAATCCAAAAATTTGTATGGAATCAGAAGAGACCCTGAATCGCTAAGGAAATGTTGAAAAACAAAAATAAAACTGGGGGCATCACGTTACCTGATTTCAAGCTTTACTACAAAGCTGTGATCACCAAGACAGCATGGTACTGTCATAAAATCTGACACATAGACCAGTGAAACAGAGTAGAGAGCCCAGATATGGACCCTCAACTCTATGGTCAAATAATCTTCGACAAAACAGGAAAAAATATATAGTGGAAAAAAGACAGTCTCTTCAATAAATGGTGCTGGGAAAACTGGGCAGCTATATGTAGAAGAATGAAACTCGACCATTCTCTTACACGGTACACAAAGATAAACTCAAAATGGATATAAGACCTCAGTGTGAGACAGGAATCCATCAGAATCCTAGAGGAGAACATAGGGAGTAATCTCTTCGATATCAGCCACAGCAACTTCTTTCAAGATCTGTCTCCAAAGGCAAAGGAAACAAAAGCGAAGATGAACTTTTTGGACTTCATCAAAATCAAAAGCTTCTGCACAGCAACGGAAACAGTCAAGAAAACAAAGAGGCAACCCACGGAATGGGAGAAGATATTTGCAAATGACAGTACAGACAAAAGGTTGATATCCAGGATCTATAATGAACTCCTCAAACTCAACACACACAAAACAGACAATCATATCAAAAAATGGGCAGAAGATATGGACAGATACTTCTCCAATGAAGACATACAAATGGCTATCAGACACATGAAAAAATGTTCATCATCACTAATTGTTTTTCTTAACTTTTTATTCATTTTGCACAGAAGTTGCTACTTCCTGGAATAATATGTACCTATTTGCCCAATTTATGTTCCCTTTACTGGAATGCATATGGAATTATGCATAAAATCTAGAGAGTACTTAAAGGAACAATGCATTCTTTCGTAAGCAAAAAGAAGCTTTGAGAATGTGGAGAACTGGGAAATATATGAGAGAGCAGATGAGATAGTAAGAATAAGAAGTTGATCTCTACAGCAAAAGAAAGGAGAGGATTATATCAGAAGACATAACTTGAACAAAGTTAGGCATTTATGACAGTGTGTGGAAGACAGGAAATAGTGTAGTGTGCTAAGTGCACAATGGGATGATAAAATTATTCCAATAGGCCAACAAATAGATTTTACCTTTCCATGAAGAAATATATAATTTTCTGAATTTTAAAGAAATATTACATATATTAATAATACTTAACATATGCATAATTTGATTAGAAATGTATGCTATAAGTTATATTATATATTATTCAGATTAATATGGATAGATATAGATATAGATATATAGATATTCAAAACATGACCTGTAAAAGCTATAGATTGTCAAATTTGGCTTAATATGTTGATGTGAGGTCATTAATTCCAATGTCAAAATCATAGTTTCTTCTTATTATAGATTCATATTATATTTGATATGTTTATGTGATTAAAAAAAAATGACAAGAACTTGTTATTGGATTGATGGACATCTTCAGTATTACTTCAAATTCTGAAGTCCTTAAGCAAGGTAACAAGAGATAGGCACTGGAAGTGAAAAAAAAAAAAAAATCAAACAAACTGAATTTACTTATAAATCAAATCCATATTTAATAATATTTGTATTATGCTTTTGTTACATATATTCTAATTTAAATCTTACATTTAGAAGTTGTATGATGGAAATTTATATGTATTTACATTTAAAATAAAATCTATTATTATTATGGAAACATATAATTACATTCATGGTTTAAATCTAATGTAAACACCAGAAATACTTTTGTCTGATTTTTTAAATGTGTATTTGTTAAGTGGGTAAGGTGTATGCATAAACTATCACCAGAATCAAATACAATCAATAAGAATTTTCAAATGCATCACAAAAGACATCTTTGGTTCATAAACTCATGAAAAATATAAACAAACTGGATCTTAAAAGATGAGCAGGATATAAGTAGGTGAAAGAATTATGGGCATTTAGGGAAAAAAAAAAAAAAAAAAACCACCAGCCTGCACACATTGAGGAATTAGGTAATGAAACATGTTAGATAGAATATAATGCAAATACGCAAGATAATTAAAATAGTCAAAGGAGAAAGTACCCAGTAAATACTCCATACTTAATGCACATATATATGAGTACTCCTCTCCATATAAAATATAAAATTACTTATTTATTTTACAATGGATAAGATTTGAGGATTTAAAAATCACAAGGAAAAAAATGTTCTTTGACTTACACTACAATCTTAAAATAAAAGTGATAATTCTGTAGTCCCTTCTTGCAGCATCATTGTTTCATTTTAGACTTTGAGTGGAAATATGGGAAAATCTAAAATTAATATATGGTGATGGGCTACTTTTTTCTGTGGCTATAATTTTGAAATGAAAAAAAACAAATAAAAAATAAATAGTTTTTGATAATTTTAGTTCTGTATTATAGATAATATTTCACTGTGAAGGATATTAAGCATAAATATGGGAACATCTAATTTAATTTTTGAAATATTGATTATTTTTTCTAAAATACTGAGTTAATGTTTTTTAAATTGATAATATACATTATAACTGGCTTTATCCATTTATCTCATTAATATGTGAAGAAATTTAAATTATAATTAGAGCATATTAATCTTATGATCATTTTACTACTTTAATAAGGTGTTAACCTATTAACTCACTCCTTGAATACAGGTCTGTTTGGAATATACATGGCCAGAATTACATTATAAGATAGGAATGAAGGATAGGTAATGTAAATTTTTTATCTCAGATTCTATCTGGAGAGACTGATAGTTATTAATTATAACACACCGATAAAAAATTTATAGGATGATCTGGAAACAAGAATAGGAGGAGCAATTGTCTATGCTGAGTATGAGGCAAAGGGAGAATTCACCATAAAAATCGTTGCTTCAGCAAAGAAAAAGTATAACTAATTTTCTGTGGAAAAGAGTATTAAGCTGTGCAAAAGCACAGAATTATAAAATATTTAGTCCTTTGGGAGAAATAGTGAATAGGTAAGCATAGCTGAACTACATACTTCTTTAAACATAAAGATTATATAAAAATATATTCAAGAAACTTCTCTCCTATTTCCAGAAGAAAATTTATACCCATTTAAGTGTTATAGCTAAAGCTATTTGGTAAAGAGCCATATAAATTAAATAAACATGCCAATTATTATAACAGTTTTCACAGTGTGTTTTTGGAGTGTGAAAAATAATGATGATTTTCCTAAAATGAATCACTAATTAAAGGATTTGGAATAAATAGAAATATAAATCACTAATTAATAATGATTTTGACATGGAAATTAGTGAACTTGTATATTTAAAATGCACACATTTCCATTACAATCATCTATGTTTATCCCTCAATAGATTTCAATTTATAACTTACCAAGTCTCTAAATGGATCGTAAGTTATTTTTGTTATAATAATCTAATGATTTGGGGCACCTGGGTGGCTCACTGAGTTAAAGCCTCTGCCTTCAGATCCCAGGGTCCTGGGATCGAGCCCTACATTGGGCTCTCTGCTCAGCAAGGAGCCTTCTATCCCCCTCTCTCTACCTGCCTCTCTGCCTATTTGTGATCTCTGTCTGTCAAATAAATAAATAAAATCATTTAAAAAAATCTAATGATTTGATTTTTAAATTTCCAATGGAGCATAGTATATTTTTTCTAGTAATAAAACTTTACTGAGACTACCAATAACTAACAAAGTTTATTGAAATATAACAAAGTATATTGAAAATACACTTTGTGCAAAAATATTTACATCTTGCAATGTAGAAAGTATAAAAACTTACAGCCAAGTATCCCAAAGAATAGGCTACTCTGGGCACAGGCAAAGAAGGAACTTCCTAGGGAAGATAAGCACAACAGAGGTCAATAGATGGTCTCTAAGCATAAATGCAACCATTGCTTATCCAATGGATGGATAAATTGGTTGCAAGTGTCTATGAAAAGATTAAGGCTTGGGCATAAAAATAGAGAAAGGAGGGAGAGGACCCTAGAAGGGAGAGTGGAGACTGAGGGGAAGGAAAAGGAGAGAAAGATTAAGACACATATTAGTCTTACTACATGGCAAGAAATGTTTAAGTTCTTAGCATATATTATCTCACTGAGGTGACCAAAAGTCCTGCTCTAGCTTCACCTACTTATATCCTTAACTTATAGTTTCATGGAGGACTCTAGTATATACAGCAACATTTTCAAGCAAATGTGATTAACATGAGAGCAGAACCAAAACCATGGGTTAAACTGCCATTTTAAAAAGATGAATTCCCCAAGTGAGATATCCCTAAAATAAGTAAAAGAATATTTCATAGGATTTTCAGTCCTTCTTGGGTAGGTGGGTGGTAGCAGCTATTATAATAACAAACTAATTTTTACTGAAAGGTGAGTGAGGCCAAGGGCATTATGTTTACAATGTTTACTTTTTTTTCCAATTTTATTGAAGAATAGTTGACAAACACACTGCTTTTCCACATGGTGTAAAATCTTTCCAAGGGATCTCTCTTAATGTTGAGCTGCTCTGGACTTGAGAACATAGTGATGGAAGTAAAATGCTTACTATAATTTTCTTTGTGGCCACTCTCAGTTTATGAGCTCCACAAGATTTCTGCTATTTCTTCATTACAGCCCAGAGCTTTCCTAGAGCTATTTTTCATCAGTTTGTGGTTGTTTATTTACTATTTTTATTGCATTGGGCCCTCCTTGCCCTCCATGTTGCTGACATCACCTTCTATTTACAGTTGTTGATGTCAAAACCTCTTCCCTCAAAAAACTTACAATCTACTCTAAGGACTAAAACATATGTACAGAAAAAATTAAGTCTCAGAACAGTTGGGTGATATTCCATAACATGTTGTAGACAAAGAAACATTTTGGGTGGTGCATAATTCATCTGATTCCTTCACTGCTGTCAGCATTATTTTCTCCTCTTTTAGGAAAATGCATACTTCATAAGTACATTTTGTATTACACACACATATAAACACATCCGCACACACATATATTCCAATCTGACAATTAAAATACTTTGAATTTATAAATATATAATACTCTTCCCACAGCTTTTATGGATTTCAAGTCACCAAAACATTTAGGTCACCAAGAAAATTATAAATAACAAAACAATAATAATGAGTAACACAAAAGTATTGGGGCTATTGAGCTATGCTAATATAAACTAAATGTTCTGAAAAAGCCAACCTCTGAGTTACAGGGTCCAAAAAAAGTAAAATGTATTGGGAATATCAAAGATTGTCATCATTAGTGTAGAAGACTTATGAAAAGTGGCTGGATATCAAATTAATAGAAACTTTTGGATATCTGCTTTCACTTCTATATCTATCCAACCCCAAATAACTATAAATTCCCTTTTCAAAAGCAAATGTAATTGTACTAAGTGGTCTAAATTCACTTTTTAAAACTCTGATGAGTCTTACAGACCTGTACCCCTGAAACAAGTAACATATTATATGTTAATAATAATAAATAAATAAAACTCCAAAGGGTCAAAAACAAGGTCTAGCAATATGTCATCTTCAAGAAGTACTTAAAAGGACAAAAGTATATATGTATAAATATATTTATATACAAGTTAATCCCAAATGTACATATTTATATATAAGTATACCCATATATAAGTAAGAAACAGAAGGTATTTTATGCAATATCTCATACTAAAATCTGAGATGAAATGCAGATAAAAAATATGACAAATATGTTAAAAGATTTAGGGGAAAAAATCTAGTCTTAATAGGAACTATAAAATGAGAAGATATAACTATCATCAATATATTTTCATCTAATAACAGACTCAACACTAAATTAATATATAAATTAATTATATAAAATTATTATACACATGCAGACACACACACACAAACGAATAGACCAAGTTATGTTGCATTTTTTAACAACCTCCCAGAAACAGAAAATTCAAGTGAAGAAAAAAGAATAATCTGTATAAAGAGTTCTATGGAGAATTGGCTTGAGCAATTATATAAAAAGCTTATACTCAATAAAGAAAAATATCATCATTTTAAACCACATTTGTGACATTTACAAAAACTGAAATGCATTAAAATTGAATGCATTAGGGTGCCTGGGTGTCTCAGTGGGTTAAGTCACTGCCTTCAGCTCAGATCATGATCTCAGGGTCCTGGGATTGAGTCCCACATCGGGCTTTCTGTTTAGCAGAGAGCCTGCTTCCCTCTCTCTCTCTCTCTCTGCCTGCCTCTCTGCCTACTTGCAATCTCTCTCTGTCAAATAAATAAATAAAATCTCAAAAAAACCAAAAACTGAATGCATTAAAGGAAGCTTCATAAGACAGAAGGAAGGGTTCAAGATGGCAGCCTAGGAAGACCCTAAACTCACCTTCCACTGACACAAAAATCATGCTTTTACATATGGGGTAATTTTCCTCTGAAAACAGCCTGAGAACTAGATTAACAGCACCTTCACAATGAAAGAAAAAAGAGACAAATCAAGAAGGGTAGGAGAAGCAAAGAAATAGCTTCTTCCAGGACACCATCGCAAATGAGGTGACCCCACAATCAAGAGGGATCCAAAAAAAATATGGACCCCTTCCTTGAGAAGTAAAGACATTATGACCCACATCGGGCACCCTGATCCTGAGGGACAGTGCCAGAAAGGCAAATCCCAAAAACCTCTGGTTTTCAACATCAACAGAGATGAAGACCAGGAGAATCATAGAACTATAGCAGATAAAGATTCCACTCTTCAAGGGTTTATATGCAAATCTACAAACCCTGAGGCCAGCACAAGAGAAACAGATTGACAAGTGCGTAGGCTGTAAGAAAAGGGACCAACTTATTAACTTTATGGTAGTTTCTGGAAAGGCAGGAAACTTTTCTAGGGATGGAAGCATTGGTAGACACCACTTTTGCAATCTCATTCTAACTGGCTAGTGTTTGGAGTCACAAGCATCATTTTTGGTGACCTCCCTCTAGTCTGCTACTATATGGAAGGTATGCACTATCCATCCCATTTCACACCCATCCTGTGCTGCATGTAAACCATAACAGAGCTGGATGTGTACCTGACTACTGCTCAACCCGCCCAGAGACTGAGACACAACCAGGATGATTGAGCCCTGCCTTCTTTTCTCAGCAGCTGAGACCTAAATGGGTGAGGCAAGCCCCCTGAGTCCCACCCTCACTGATAAAGATTCCAAAGTAATTTTCATATCAGGAGAAAAAATGAAAGAACACAGAGAATACTTCAAAATAGAGAAAGAAAATATTAAGAAGTACCAAAAAATTATGACTGAATTGAAAAATGCATTAGAGTAGTTCAACAATAGAATGAATGAAATAGAAGCTTACTGTATCAGTAAGCAGTAAGATAGAGCAATGGAAAATACCCAGACAGAGCAGCAAAATTTAAAAAAAAAAAAAGAATTAAAAGAAATGAGGAGGGGCACCTGGATGGCTCAGTCCTTAAGCATCTGACTTTGGCTGAGATCATGATCCCGGTGTTCTGGTATTGAGCACTGCATCAGGTCCCCTGCTCAATGGAGAGCCAGCTTCTCTCTCTCCCACTACCCCTTCTTGCCTTCCCTCTCTCACTCTCTCTCTCTCTCTGTCAAATATATAAAATCATTAAAAAAAAGAAAGAAATGAAGAAATCTTTAGGGACCCCTGGGACATCAGACAGAGTAACATTTACACTATAGGTCCCAGATGAAAAAGAAAAAGTCAGAAAAAATTTTTGAAGAAGTAATGGCTGAAAACACCTCTTATTAGGGAAGGAAATTACCAGGTCCAGGAAGACAAAAGAGTTCTAAATAAAATGAAAACAAAAAGAAATAAATCAAGAGACATTATATTTACATGGAAAAATTCAAGAATAATTTAAAAAATTTTAAAAGAAGTAAGAGAAAAGTTATATATTATGTATAAAGAAAACCCCATATGGCTACCAGCAGATTTCTGAGCAAAAATATTGTAAACCAAAAATGAGTGGCATGGTGTATTCCAAAACCTGAAATGGAAAAAAGAAAACAAAAGCCACTGAAAAGTCTCTACCCAGAAAGGTTATCATTCAGAATTGAAGGAGAGATTAAGAATTTTCTAGATAAACAAAATCTAAAGGAGTTCACCACTACTAAACTAGCTTTACAAAAAATATTAAAAGGACCTCTCCAAGCTAAGAAGAAAAAGCACTAGTTAATTAAGAAAACATATGAAAGTCAAAAAACTCATCAGAAAAGTTAAATAAGTAATAAAGGCAGTAAATCAATCCTTTATAGAACAAGTATAAAGACTAAAAGACAAAATTTATAAAATTAATTAAAAATTCAATAATTAGTTAAGGGAGGAGTGCCTGGGCTCCTCAGTCAATTAAGAGTCTCCCTCTGCTCAGGTCATGATCTCAAAGTTCTGAGACTGAGCCCTGAGTTGGGTTCCCTGTTTAGCCAGGAGTCTGCTTCTAGCTCTCCCTTTACCTCTGTCCTTCCAGCCCATTCATACTCTCTCTCGCTTTCTCAGATAAATAAATCAAACCTTTCAAAAACACAGTAACTAGTTAAGAGATATGTAAAATAAAAAGATGCAACACATGTCATCAAAAATATAAAATGGGGGGCAAAAATATAAAACTTTGGATGGGTTCAAAATGACTATCAAATTAAAAGAGACTGTTATAGGGAGGAGGAGTCTAGGTGGCAGAGAAGTAGCAGGCTGAGACTACTTCAGGTAGCAGGAGATCAGCTAGATAGCTTATCTAAAGATTGCGAGCACCTACAAATCCAATGGCAGATCAAAGAGAAGAAGAAGAACAATTCTAGAAACAGAAAATCAACCACTTTCTGAAAGGTAGGACTGGCAGAGAAGTGAATCCAAAGCGCTGGGAAGATAGACTGTGGAGGAGGGACTGCCTCCCAGCAAGCGACGGAGCAATGGAGCACAAATCAGGACTTTTAAAAGTGTGTTCCCCTGAGGGACATCACTCCAGAGACTAAACCAGGGTGAAGCTCAAGTGGAGTCAGCGTGGCTTCAGGACCTGCAGGGTCATAGAAGGATCGGGGGTGTCTGAATGTCACAGAGCTTGCAGATATTAGAACAGGGAAGCCAGCTGCAGAGACAGAGCCAAGGAGTGAGTTCATAGCTCAGGGTTACCTTGAACCTGTCACAGGCTCGGAAGTGCGGCCAGAGGCCAGGGAGACAGGAGTAAATGGGCGCTATTCTCTGAGGGCTCACTGGGGGGGGGGGCCCAAGCTGTCGGTTCCTCTGGGCTGGAAACCGAGAGGCCGCCATTTTCATTCCTGTCCTCTGGAACTCTAAGGAAAGCGCTCAGAAAACAAGAGCTCCCGAAAGAAAACACGAGTGGATTACTCTGACCGGCCCGTGGTAAGGGCGGTGCAATTCCGCCTCCAGCAAAGACACTTGCAAATCACTACAACAGGCCCCTCCCCCAGAAGATCAACAAGAAATCCAGCCAGGACCAAGTTCACCTACCAAGGAGTGTAATTTCAATAACAAGGACAGCAGCGGAATTCCAGAGGAGGAGAAAGCAAAGCATGGAACTCATGGCTTTCTCCCCATGATTCTTCAGTCTTGCAGTTAATTTAATAGTTTTTTTCTTTTTCAATTTTTTTTCTCTCTTCTTCTGCGAAATTTTTATTAACTTTTACCCTTTTCCTTTTTGTTAGAGTTTTTTTTAACTATTTTATCTAATATATAGATAGATAGATAGATAGAGATTTCTTTATTCATTTACTTTTTTTAATTGTTTCTTTTTTCTTTTCTTTCCTTTTTCTTTTTCTTTTTTTCTTTCTGAACCTCTTTTTATCCCCTTTCTTCCCGCTCACGATTTGGGATCTCCTCTGATTTGGTTAAAGCATATTTTCCTGGGATCTTTGCCACCATTTTAGTATTTTACATGCTCCTTCAGATACTCTTATCTGGACAAAATGACAAGACGGAAAAATTCACCACAAAAAAAAAGAACAAGAGGCAATACCGAAGGCTAGTGACCTAATCAATACAGACATTGGTAATATGTCAGATCTAGAGTTCAGAATGACAATTTCCAAGGTTCTAGCTGGGCTCGAAAAAGGCATGGAAGATATTAGAGAAACCCACTCGGGAGATATAAAAGCCCTTTCTGGAGAAATAAAAGAACTAAATTCTAACCAAGTTGAAATTTAAAAAAAGCTATTAATGAGGTGGAATAAAAAATAGAGGCTCTGATTGCTAGGATAAATGAGGCAGAAGAAAGAATTAGTGATATAGGAGACCAAATGACAGAGAATAAAGAAGCTGAGCAAAAGAGGGACAAACAGCTACTGGACCACGAGGGTAGAATTCGAGAGATAAACAACACCATAAGATGGAACAACATTAGAATGTTTCTTCTTCCAGAAGAAGAAGAAAGAGGGGAGCAGAAGGTATATTGGAGAAAATTATTGGGGTGAATTTCCCCAATATGGCCAAGAGAACAAGCATCAAAATCTAGGAGGTGCAGAGAACCCCCCTCAAAATCAATAAGAATAGGTCCACACCCCGTCACCTAATAGTAAAATTTACAAGTCTTAGTGACAAAGAGAAAATCCTGAAAGCAGCCCAGGAAAAGAAGTCTGTAACATATAATGGTAAAAATATTAGATTGACAGCTGACTTATCCACAGAGACCTGGCAGGCCAGAAAGAACTGGCATGATATATTCAGAGCAGTAAACGAGAAAAAACATGTAGCCAAGAATACTATATCCAGCTAGACTACCATTGAAAATAGGAGAGATTAAGAGCTTCCAGGACAAACAAATACTGAAAGAATTTGCAAACACCAAACCAGCTCTATAGGAAATATTGAAAGGGATCCTCTAAGCAAAGAGAGAGCCTAAAAGTAGTAGATCAGAAAGAAACAGAGACAATATATAGTAACAGTCACCTTACAGGCAATACAATGGCAATAAATTCATATCTCTCAATAGTTACCCTGAATGTTAATGGGCTAAATGCCCCAATCAAAAGACATAGGGTATCAGAATGGATAAAAAAAAAAAAAAAAACCCATCTATATGTTGCTTCCAAGAAACTCATTTTAAGGCCAAAGACACCTTCAAATTTAAAGTGAGGGGGTGCAAAAGAATTTACCATGCTAATGGAAATCAAAATAAAGCAGGAATGGCAATCCTTATATCAGATCAATTAGATTTTAAGCCAAAGACTATAATAAGAGATGAGGAAGGACACTATATCATACTCAAATGGTTGGTCCAACAAGAAGATCTAACAATTTTAAATATCTATGCCCCCAATGTGGGAGCAGCCAACTATATAAACCAATTAATAACAAAATCAAAGAAACACATCAACAATAATACAATAATAGTAGGGGACTTTAACACTCCCCTCACTGAAATGGACAGATCATCCAAGCAAAAGATCAACAATGAAATAAAGGCCTTAAACGACACACTGGACCCGATGGACATCAAAGATATATTCAGAACATTTAATCCCAAAGCAACAGAATACACATTCTTCTCTAGTGCACATGGAACATTCTCCAGAATAGATCATATCCTCAGTCCTAAATCAGGACTCAACTGGTATCAATAGATTGGGATCATCCCCTGCATATTTTCTGACCACAATGCTCTGAAGCTAGAACTCAACCACAAGAGGAAGTTTGGAAAGAACCCAAATACATGGAGACTAAACAGCATCCTTCTAAAGAATGAATGGGTCAACCAGGAAATTAAAGAAGAATTGAAAAAAATCATGGAAACAAATGATAATGAAAATACAACGGTTCAAAATCTGTGGGACACAACAAAGGCAGTCCTGAGAGGAAAATATATAGCAGTACAAGCCTTTCTCAAGAAACAAGAAAGGTCTCAGGTACACAACCTAACCCTACACCTAAAGGAGCTGGAGAAAGAACAAGAAAGAAACCCTAAGCCCAGCAGGAGAAGAGCAATCATAAAGATCAGAGCAGAAATCAATGAAATAGAAACCAAAAAAACAATAGAGCAAATCAATGAAACTAGGAACTGGTTCTTTGAAAGAATTAATAAAATGATAAACCCCTGGCCCAACATATCAAAAAGAAAAGAGAAAGGACCCAAATAAATAAAATCATGAATGAAAGAGGAGAGATCACAACTAACACCAAAGAAATACAAACTATTATAAGAACATACTAGGAGCAACTCTATGCTAACAAATTTGACAATCTGGAAGAAAGGGATGCATTCCTAGAAACATATAAACTACCACAACTGAACCAGGAAGAAATAGAAAGCCTGAACAGACCCATAACCAGTAAGGAGATTGAAACAGTCATTAAAAATCTCCAAACAAACAAAAGCCCAGGGCCAGACGGCTTCCTGGGGGAATTCTTACCAAACATTTAAAGAAGAACTAATTCCTATTCTCCTGAAAGTGTTCCAAAAAATAGAAATGGAAGGAAAACTTCCAAACTCATTTTATGAGGCCAGCATCACCTTGATCCCAAAACCAGACAAGGATCCCACCAAAAAAGAGAGCTATAGACCAATATCCTTGATGAACACAGATGCGAAAATTCTCACCAAAATACTGGCCTATAGGATTCAACAGTACATTAAAAGGATTATTCACCACGACTAAGTGGGATTTATTCCAGGGCTGCAAGGTTGGTATCAACATCTGCAAATCAGTCAATGTAATACAACACATGAATAAAAGAAAGAACAAGAACCATATGACACTCTCAGTAGATGGTGAAAAAGCATTTGACAAATACAGCATCCCTTCCTGATCAAAACTCTTCAAAGTGTAGGGATAGAGGGCACATACCTCAATATCATCAAAGCCATCTATGAAAAACCCACCGCAAATATCATTCTCAATGGAGAAAAACAGAAAGCTTTTCCACTAAGGTCAGGAACACGGCAGGGATGTCCATTATCACCACTGTTATTCAACATAGTACTAGAGGTCCTAGCCTCAGCAATGAGACAACAAAAGGAAATAAAGGCATCCAAATCGGCAAAGAAGAAGTCAAATTATCACTCTTCGCAGATGATATGATACTATATGTGGAAAACCCAAAAGACTCCACTCCAAAACTGCTAGAACTTATACAGGAATTCAGTAAAGTGTCAGGATATAAAATCAATGCACAGAAATCAGTTGCATTTCTCTACACCAACAGCAAGACAGAAGAAAGAGAAATTAAGGAGTCAATCCCATTTACAATTGCACCCCAAATCCTAAGATACCTAGGAATAAACCTAACCAAAGAGGCACAGAATCTATACTCAGAAAACTATAAAGTACTCATGAAAGAAATTGAGGAAGACACAAAGAAATGGAAAAATGTTCCATGCTCCTGGATTGGAAGAATAAATATTGTGAAAATGTCTATGCTACCTAAAGCAATCTACACATTTAATGCAATTCCTATCAAAGTACCATCCATCTTTTTCAAAGAAATGGAACAAATAATTCTAAAATTTATATGGAACCAGAAAAGACCTCAAATAGCCAAAGGGATATTGAGAAAGAAAGCCAACGTTGGTGGCATCACAATTCCGGACTTCAAGCTCTATTACAAAGCTGTCATCATCAAGAGAGCATGGTACTGGCACAAAAACAGACACATAGATCAATGGAACAGAATAGAGAGCCCAGAAATAGACCCTCAACTCTATGGTCAACTAATCTTCGACAAAGCAGGAAAGAATGTCCAATGGAAAAAAGACAGCCTCTTCAATAAATGGTGTTGGGGATATTGGACAGCCACATAGAGAAAAATGAAATTGGACCATTTCATTTCATTACACCACACATGAAAATAGACTCAAAATGGATGAAGGACCTCAAAGTGCAAAGGAATCCATCAAAATCCTTGAGGAGAACACAGGCAGCAACCTCTTCGACCTAAGCCACAGCAACATCTTCCTGGGAACATCACCAAAGGCAAGGAAAGCAAGGGCAAAAATGAACTATTGGGATTTCATCAAGATCAAAAGCTTTTGCACAGCAAAGGAAACAGTTCACAAAATCAAAAGACAACTGACAGAATGGGAGAAGATATTTGCAAACGACATATCAGATAAAGGACTAGTGTCCAGAATCTATAAAGAACTTAGCAAACTCAACACCCAAAGAACAAATAATCCAATCAAGCAATGGACAGAGGACATGAACAGACATTTCTGCAAAGAAGACATCCAGATGGCCAACAGACACATGAAAAAGTGCTCCATATCACTCGGCATCAGGGAAATACAAATCAAAACCACAATGCGATATCATCTCACACCAGTCAGAATGGCTAAAATCAACAAGTCAGGAAATGACAGATGCTGGCGAGGATGCGGAGAAAGGGGAACCCTCCTACACTGTTGGTGGGAATGCAAGCTGGTGCAACCACTGTGGAAAACAGCATGGAGGTTCCTCAAAATGTTGAAAATAGAACTGCCCTATGACCCAGCAATTGCACTACTGGGTATTTACCCTAAAGATACAAACGTAGTGATCCAAAGGGGCACGTGCACCCGAATGTTTATAGCAGCAATGTCCACAATATCCCAACTATGGAAAGAACCTAGATGTCCATCAACAGATGAATGGATCACAAAGACGTGGTATATATACCCAATGGAATACTATGCAGCCATCAAAAAGATATGAAATCTTGCCATTTGCGACAACATGGATGGAACTAGAGCGTATCATGCTTAGCAAAATAAGTCAACCAGAGAAAGACAACTCTCATATGATCTCCCTGATATGAGGAAGTGGTGATGCAACATTGGGGCTTAAGTGGGTAGGAGAAGAATCAATGAAACAAGATAGGATTGGGAGGGAGACAAACCCTAAGTGACTCTTAATCTCACAAAATAAACTGAGGGTTGCTGGGGGGAGGGTGGTTGGGAGCAGGACGGTGGGGTTATGGACATTGGAGAGGGTATGTGCTTTGGTGAGTGCTGTGAAGTGTGTAAACCCGGTGATTCACAGACCTGTACCCCTGGGGATAAAAATATATGTTTATAAAAAATAAAAAATTTAAAAAAAAAAAGAAGAAAGGAAAAAAAAGTAAAGAAAAGGAAAGAAATAGAAGTTTCATTATTTGCCAATGACAAGATACTATATAAATATAGAAAACCCTAAATACTACAAAAAACAACAAGAATTAATAAATGAATTCAGTAAACTTGCAGGATACAAAATCAATACACAGCAATCTCTTGCATGTCTATATACTAATGAACTATCAAAAAGGGAAATTAAAAAAATAATCCTATTTGCAATTGCATCAAAAATAACAAAATGGGGACTGTATGGCTCAGAGGGTTAAAGCCTCTGCCTTCACCTCAAGTCATGATCCCAGGGTCCTGGCATCAAGCCCTGTGTCAGAATCTCTGCTCGGCAGGGAGCCTGCTTCCCTCTCTGCCTACCTCTACCTACTTGTGATTTCTGTCTGTCAAATAAATAAATAAAATCTTTTAAGAAAACAACAAAATGCCTAGGAATAAATTTAATCAGGAAAGTAAAAGATTCAGATATTTAAAAGTATGAGACATTGATGAAACTATTTGAAAACAAAAATAAATGAAAATATATACTGTGCTCATGAATTGAAAGTATTAATTTTATAAAATTGTGTTTATCATACCAGAAATCTACACAGTTAATGCAATTCCTATCAAAATATCCGTAACATTTGTCACAAAGCTAGAAGAAAGAATTCTAAAATTCATATGAAACCACAAAAGAATGAAGAAAAAAGAGCGATCTTGAGAAAGAAGAACAAAGTTGGAGGTATTATGCTCCCCCATTTCAAACTATACTACACACCTATAATTATCAAAAGAGAATGATACTAGCACAAAAACATATAGATCATAGAACAGAATAGAGACCCAAGAAATAAAACCCTGTTATGGTCAACTAATATATGGCAAAGGAGTCAAGAGAATACAATGAGGGAAAGAAAATTTCTTCAATAAATGGTGTTGAGAAGCCTGACAACAAAAGAATGAAACTGGATCACCTTCTCAAACCATATAAAAAAATAAACACAAAACAGATTAAAGAGTTGTAACACCTGAAACCTTAAAACTCTCAGAAGAAAACATAAGCAGTTAGCTTCTGACATCAGTTTTTTTTGGATATTTCTCCTCAGTCCAGTAAAAATAAACCATGGAACTATACCAAAATAAAAGCTTTTATACAGGGAAAAAAAAAAAAAAAATCAACCAAATGAAAAGGAACCTACCAAATGGGAGAAGATATTGCAATTGATATATCTGAGAGGAAGTTGATATCTAAAGTATATGGAAAACCCACACAACTAAATAACAACAATAACAACAACAAAACAACCTGATTAAAAAATGGACCATGGGGGCACCTGGGTGGTTCAGTGGATTAAAGCCTCTGCCTTGGGATCAGGTCATGATCTCAGGGTCCTGGGATTGAGCCCCGCATCGGACTCTCTGCTTAGCAGGGAGCCTGCTTTCTCCTCTCTCTCTCTCTCTCTGCCTGTCTCTCTGGCTACTTGTGATCTCTGTCTGTCAAAGAAATAAATAAAATCTTAAAAAAAAAAATGGACCATGAATCTAAATAGTCATTTTTCCAAGAAGACATACAGATATCCAACAGACACATGAAAAAATAGTCAACACCAGTAATCATCAGAGATATGAAAATCAAATTATGGGATACCACACCACATTTGTCAGAATGGCTGTTATCAAAAAGACAAGATAACAAGCATTGGTGAGACTACGGAGAAAAGGGAACCCTGTTGTTCTCTTGGTGGGAATATTAAATTGTTGAAGCCTCTAAAGAAACAGTATAGAAATTCCTCAAAAAATTAAAAATAGAACTACCATATAATTCAGTAATTCAACTTCTGGGTATTTATTCAAAGAAAACAAAGACATGAACTCAAAAAGATATGTGAAGCTAAATGTTCACTGCAACATTATTAATAATAGCCATGATATGGAAGCAACCTAAGCATCTGTCAAAAGATGAGTAGATAAGGAAGATGTTATATATGCATACACAAAGGAGTATTACTGAGCCACAAAAAAAAAAGAGAAAGGAATCTTGCCATTTGCAGCAACATGGACCTAGAGGATCTTATTCTAAGTGAAATAAGTTAGGCAGAGAAAGACAAATAACATAGGATTTGATTTATACGTGGAATCAAAAACAATGACAAAAAAATGTCCTTTGATCTAAAAACAAAACAACAAACAATACAAAAAGAAAGATTTGTGGACACAGAGAGCAAATCAGTGGTTGCTGGTGGTATGGTGAAGGGGAGAGAGACAAAATAGATGAAGTGATTAAAAGGTAGAAACTTCCGGTTATAAAAGAAATGTCATACGTGTGCAATTTACAGCATAGGAATACACTCAATAATGTTATAAAAACTTTATATAGTGACAGAGTAACTAGAACTATCAAGTTGATCATTTCATAATATATAAAAATATTAAATCTCTGTGTTGTGCACCTGAAACTAATAGAATATTGTATGTTAATAACTCAATAACAAAGACAATAAAAATACTATAAAATAGGAAAATTATTCAGATAATTTATCAGATAATATTCAGTAATATTAGAATAGTATCACAAGGATGCTAAAATTAGTACTCTACAGCTAGAATACAAATATAAGATTACTAAGTAATCCTTTGATTAACAAGAAAACCATATAGTAATTCTGAAATACTGAGATGGAAGCAAAAGAAAGCACTGCATGACAAAAGTCATGGAACCCTGGGAACACAATATTTGTGGGAAATTTATAGCTTTAATTACCAGGAAACAAGAAAAGTTATAAAATATAAATTAATAATTCAACTTCAGAGGTTAAAAGATAGTAACAGCATAAACAGAAAGAAACAAAAGGGAGCAAAAATAAAAGAAGAATAGAAATACAATTTCAATTAAGATTTCCTTTTTTGTTGAGATTAATAAGCTCTCCCTGACAAATCTTTCCCATGAATTTGAAAATAAAAGGTAGACTTTTAGAGTAAATAGAATGTGGTATGTAAAAAATTAGAAATATAGAAAGCAGTAATTTAATGTAAAGGGCAAATTTTATATTCTAATAAATCTTATCTAATAATCTTAGATGTAAATGATGAAATTCTGAAAAAAATTAAAAATACCAGAATGGCACGAGAATAAGAAAACCTGCATAGATAAGTAAAATATAAAATGTAAAATGTAAAAACAGTAGCACAAAAACAAAAGAAAAAATGGCCATGAAAAATCTCTTTCCAAATACCCAGACCCTAAAACCTTTCTGGATAAATTCTACTAGACATTCAGGAAGTAAATGTTTTGCGTATTAGGAAATTTTTTTAAAAATTAAAAAGATATAAAATATTTACTGTTTTTGGTGTAAGACTAGATCAATCAAATAGCAATAGTCCCCAGCAATCCATGTATTATTATGATCTCAGGGGCATGAGACTGAATCACACATCAGTGGGGAGTCTGCTTGAGGTTCCCACCCTCTCACTTTGCCTCTGCCCCTCTGCCCACTCACATACACACACTCTCTCTCTCAAACAAATAAACAAATCTTTAAAAATAAATACATGTCAGCAGAGGGAACAATAGAGTAACTATGCTGTCCCAAATCTCAAACATTGGGATTACTGGATATAAATTTAGGAAATTAAAAATATTTAGAGAGTTGTAGAGAATTATGAATACAGAAAAAAGGCAAGGGACCCTTTTAAATACTTTTAAAATGAATAGGCTAGTTCAATGTAAACTAATTAGTTAGCATGTTGAACAGCACCAAGCTGAAAAGAACTGGAGAACTGGGAGACAAATCTGAAGAAGTCCATCAAAAACATTGGAATAAAAGCAGATGATTTCCACTGGATGATCAGAAATATTGTTGTTTGAGGGATGCCTCGGTGGTTCAGTTTGTTAAGCCGCTGCCTTCTGCTTAGATCACAATCCCAGGCTCCTGGGATCGAGTCCCACATCCGGCTCCTTGTCCAGCAGGGAGCCTGCTTCTCTCTCTGCCTCTGCCTGCCACTCTGCCTGCTTGTGCTCTCTCCCCTGACAAATAAATAAATAAAATCTTTTAAAAAGGGGGCAGGGGCGCCTGGGTGGTTCAGTGGTTAAAGCCTCTGCCTTCAGCTCAGGTCATGATACCAGTGTCCTGGGATTGAGCCCCACATCACGCTCCCAGCTCAAAGGAGAGCCTTCTTCTTCCTCTCTCTCTCTCTGCCTGCCTCTCTGCCTACTTGTGATCTGTCAAATAAAATAAAATAAAATAAAATAAAATAAAATAAAATAAAATAAAATAAAATAAAAAAGAAATATTGTCATTTGGGAAAAATTGAGAAAAATTCTTAGAGTCATTTGTGAGTATCAGTATTTGAATATACAAATAACCTATGAGATAACAAACCTACTTTTAATAATGTATCTGAGAATAATTGCTGCATATTTGTACTTGTAAAAATGTCTAAAGATGCCCCTAACAATACTCTTTATAATAACAAAAATGTGAAACAAATTATCGCTTCATATGGCAAATGTGACATATTTATATGTTGGAGCATTAATTCTAGAATAAATAAATAAAGTAAAACTATAGGAATCACTATGAATAAGTAATATGTTACAATTTATAGTTACATAACATGCAAACTCATTATTATTATTATCAAAATACCCATATATATTAAACTGATAAAACATATTATAGGGGTGTCTAGAACAGAATCAAGAAAACATTTTTTTTGAAGAGTTAATCAGGTAAAAAATATGATTGGGGGAGCTTTGGAGGAGCTAAACAGTATTTTCAGTATATTATTTCTTACTTTGTGTTAGATTCATAGAGTTTTATTCAATTATTTTTATACATTATTGTCCATCAGAAATATTTTCTACTAAGTTAAAAGGAAAGAAAATTTATCTAAATGACAAATAGGAATAAACTAATAAAATATAATTTACTTAAAACAGCTGTTGTTAATTTTATTATCATAGAGAAAAATATATAGATACATGCAGACATGTGGTATGGTGTGACTGCACAGGCATATGATTTAAACTGATGCTTAAAAAAGACCTGTGTACAGCAGGTTGCAAATAGGTCCTGAGGGGACAGAACAACCCAGCTGGAGTGTGTGGCCCACCTGCCTGATTAGCACTGTGGCTGAAAGGAGCTGACAAGCAGCTTCTATTTTTATCTAATCTTTAAATTCCAGGAACCTCATTTCACTAAATCATAGCTTTCGAGCAGGATTGTAAAAGCTTTCCCTCTGCTTATTCCTTTTTAATCTAGATTTCTCTCAAGAGCTCTTCTCATAGAAGGCTACAGTCCTGATAGTCTTTATATCCTCTGCCACTAGGTAACTGGGAAAAAGAAACAAAAACAAAACAAAGCAAAACAAAAACCTGAGCTCAAATTAAAGCAAAAGAATAATTTGACAATGATCCAGACTGGTAAAAACTAATTTTAAGAAGATTTAAAATTTATAGTTTTCTATTATCATTAATATTTTTTGCATTATGCACAATGCATTATGCAAAGTTAAATATATTTATGATTACTTGGACTATTTTGCTTAAAGGGATAATAGAAATGCACCCATGAGTTTATTAAACCATCCTACAATTGGTCTTCTAAATTTAGCTTTAATTTCACTTTGTATTTAATATTTTTTATTTGAAAGATACAATGCTGGGGTATTGGCAATAACAAGGTAGTATACCATAAATGCATTCTTAGTGTGATATTTTATAGAAGTTATAAGAAAATTCTAGTATTTTACCAATTGCACATGTGTGGGCATTTGCAATTGATTTCATTCATGGTTTTGGCTAAATTAGGTATAATATACAATGATTGTGAGTATGGGTATAGGTAGTGAGATATATAATGGTGAGGGTATTGATAGAGGAAGAACCCATATAGTTTGCTCTTTGACTTGACACCAGTGATGGGGAACCAAGCTCATTTTCCAAGAGTTAGGGACAAACAAACAATAGGGACAAACAAACTTGGACAATATCCAAGAATTTTTTATGTTGTTATACAATTTAGAATTGACATCCCACGTTAGGAGTTAAATTTCTAAACTAATACAAGGAAGATATACTACTTGTATCAAAGAGTAGAGTCAAAAGAATATGTGCTATATTCACAATATGCCCTTAGTTAAGAGGAAAAAAAAATATTGAGCCTATAGGCTTTTAATGATATAACTTATTATTATATTCAAAAAGAATGGCATAATGTATTGGAAAGCAAGTTCACTAATTATTAGTCCTTTGAACAGGTGTGATTTAAGTGATTTAATCCATTTTAAATTTAAGAAAATAAATACCATTTCAAAATAATTGAAATACTTTTAAGATATCACAGAGATCTCATAACATTTAAACTTATTAGTCAGAGGGCTACATGTGTATCTTTTAAGTAATAGGCAAATTTTCTGAAAGTCTGAGAAAGTATCAGAAGCTTGAGACAGCCTAAAACTATTTGATATTTAAATCCCAACAAATTTTGAGTGCCTAATACTGTGATACAACAGGAGTGAAAGAAGAAAGGGGAAAACCCGGGAGTTATGTTTTAGTATTTGATACTTATTAATAGTCAAAAATTTTCTGTTTGCAAAACTGAAATATTAGTTATAGAACATCATATATAGAAGTCATACATTCTTATCTGTTAGTGTTGTGGTTGTGTTCAAACATTCAAATTTTCAATTTATGAGATTTATTAAGTTTCAATAAATTAAATCATATTAGGTTTAAATCTCTAAATTACAGCCTCATCTTGGAAACTGAGAAGAAAATTGAAATAAAATTACCAGGTCTATTAAATATCATCAACATTTTCAAGTACAATGTGAAAACTATATTCTGTTTCAAATACTATGTAACATATTAATCTGCTATGTCAGTGCACAATCACAGAGGTCAAGAAAGTCAAGAGTCACAGTGGAATGAGAATGCTAATAATAGTCTATAAGCATAATCTATAACTTAGGTAAATAAACAATTGTGTCTATAAACATGAGGAAGACAAAGCAGGATCATGCTCAAAATTTAAGTAGACTGTAGGGAAAGATGGGCTGCAAAAAAGATCAAGGTTAAGAGATAAGAAACACACACAGATGCCTGACTTCTGAATAAAGGTCACAGGTCTGGAAAAAGTTTCAAATTTCTCAAATTTTAGTGTGCATAAGAATCACTGGGGAACTTGTTAAACCACAGACTTCCCTGGATTCCACTTTAAGAGAAGTGAATTGATTCGGTACACTTCGTCTAAAATATCTTTAAAATAAATTCCTCATGGGAGCCATTTCTTATAGTTTTTTCAAGATTAAATTGGAAGTACAGAATAAAAACATACCGCAATTGAAGGTTGCAATCAGCTTGTTTATTTGGGATTAAATTAATTCCTTATTTTCAGTTCTGCTATTTTTTTCTGGTCTCTAAATGTCTTTCATTCCATAAGTTTCTTAAAACTTTAGCTGAAATTTTTAGTTGTAAAATTTTAGAAATAATAGTGGACTCATGTTAGATTTATATGCAAATCTGTGGATAAACTGGTAAAACTATATATGTCACAGTGTAGGAGAGGCTCTATAATTTCACAGTATCTTCTTTGAGTTTTGGAATAGTGATTGGCTTTCTCAAATAAATTTCAGAGTATTCTGATTAGTTTCTGATAAGAATAAAGACAACTTTGTTATGTACATATCTATAACTTCTAAATAGAAACTTCTAAACTTCTAAATACATGATTAAAATTTTATTTATGCAGTTATCTATTTATTAGATAAATCCATTTACTTCTGTTTTCTGATATTGGTCATTTTTAGATCTCAGCTATATCTGAAATTATGTCATGTTTCAATAAGCATTGTTCTTATAAGCTATTCTCCCACTGTAAAGACAGAATAGTACAGGCTATTTAGACTACTGTGTCATCCTAAGTCAGCAAATGACTGTAAAGCAAAAGATTGCATGGCTACGATGTGAAGTCTTCAACCATAAAACAGTTTCCAAGTGTCTGAGATCCAATGATTAGCCACATCAAGACATTCTAAAAGTCCTCACAGTGCAATGGAAATATCTCTTCTGGCCACTTTTTCTAAAATACTGAGGACTGAAATTCTCCTTTTATAGTATCAATATTGAAAAATGTGATAGTTATGATTTCTCTCCCTGTTTAATATGCAATTACTTCATTTTTAACTCATAGCTACAAAAGAATGGTTTTAAACCACTGACTTTCAATGTCCCTAAAAAAAAAATAAAATAAAATTTGTAGCCATAAGCCAGATAAATTTGCAACTCTACCCTATTCCATCTTGACTGATTTTGCTTTTAAAAAGAATTTCTCCTCAAGCTTGAGAGTTTCTCAGTTGGCTTGGATTGCAATGGTTTTGTTTTACTTCTTAAATCAGTTTAGGCCCTAGCCTCTCTTTTCAGAATATAAGAATTCTAGGTACAACATTGGTTCTTTTTTGGTTTATAGGCTTTGTCTGTATTACATTTTTTAAATTTTTCTGGATTGATACTTGATTTTTATTAATTTTGTTTTTTGTCTATTTTTTGCCATATTTCTTGGGGTGCCTGGATGGCTGTCAGTTAAGCATCCAACTGTGTTTCAGTTCAGGTCATGATCTCATGGGTCATGGGATCAAGCCCCCACATCAGACTCACACTCTACCTGTCTAAAATACATAAATAAATCTTAAAAAAAGATGTTTCCTCGTGAGATATATCATGTATCTTGTTTAAAATCTTAATGCATTTTTGAAAAAAACTTAAGAACCTTTTTCAACATATCTGAACAGACTTTAACATCATAAAATTTAACTCTTCTTTTACTGATAAAATTATCTAAATGTAGCTAATGCTTCAATATAGTCATATTCAATTTCTCAGAATCCAAATTATGAATTGGAGACTAGGAATGATAAAATATTTCACTACATATTTGTGAACTTAAGGTTTTTCTATTAGTGATTTCTTTTAAAATAAGGTTACTCCAAATCGTAATAAGTTATTATAGTCTTTTTCCATTATACACCTTGTGTTCCTTTCCCTCTTTCTATGTATGCTGACATGTATTATAGATTGAATTGTGTGTGTATGTTGAGGTTCTAAACCCTAGTACTTCTCAATGTGACCTTAATTGGAGAGAGAACCTTTACAAAGATAATCAAGCTAAAATGGAGTCATTAGGGTAGACCTAATCCAGTATTACTGGTGTACTGGAAAACTTGGACAGGCAGAGACACATGTACAGAAGGAATATGATATGAAGATACAGAGAAAGATCATTTACAAAAAATGCTGAAGATTGCAAGCATACCTCAAGAGAAAGGACTGAACAGATTTTCCTTTAAGGTCTCAGACCCTTGGCCTTCAAAGGCGCTGGTCACTCCATTTCTGTTGTTCTCAGCCACGCAGTTTATAATATTTTGTTACAGCAGTCTGGTAAATGAATACACTGTATGATCCTTTTTATTAAGTGGAACATGGGTTTACTTGAGTGACCTTTGTTGCTTGGAACCAATAAATCATCGTATATAAAACTAACACTTTCTGAACTATTATGGAGAATTAACATACTCCCCTTTTAACTTCTTGTTAACTTTTGGTTTATATTTATCTAGGAAACACTTAAAATTCCGTGTATGCTCCTGTAACAAAGTAACTTTCCTGTGACTAAATTGGGTCTTGAATATTTTTGAAGATTGGAGCAATGTTGTTCCTCTTCTAAAGATCTATTACACATGAGTTTATATGCTTTGATGGTTTTGAGTTGTTACTTTTCTTTCTTGTTTTTTTTTTTGTTTGTTTGTTTGTTTTGTTTTGTTTTGCTGGAAGTAAAATGAAGGGTTCTGGTTCAAGATAAAAGGTAAGAAGATGCCACAATAGAAAAGGAGAAAGAAAAAATAAAAGAAACACACAAAAGGGACAAAGAAAGGTAAGATAGAGGAATATGAGAAAAAATGAAAGGCAAAAGAACAGCCAACAAGGTAATGGAGGAATTATGACCGAGGGCACATCACTGCCCACTGTTGGTGGGAATGCAAGTTGGTGCAACCTCTTTGGAGAACAGTGTGGACATTCCCCAAGAGATTAAAAATAGAACATCCTTATGACCCTGCCATTGCACTACTGGGTATTTACCCCAAAGATACAGATGTAGTGAAAAGAAGGGCCATCTCTACCCCAATGTTTATAGCAGCAATGGCCACGGTCGCCAAACTGTGGAAAGAACAAAGATGCCCTTCAATGGACGAATGGATAAGGAAGACATAGTCCATATACACTTTGGAGTATTATGCCTCCATCAGACAGGACAAATACCCAACTTTTGTAGCAACATGGACAGGACTGGAAGAGATTATGCTGAGTGAAATAAGTCAAGCAGAGAGAGTCAATTATCATATGGTTTCACTTATTTGTGGAGCATAACAAATAGCATGGAGGACATGGGGAGATAGAGAGGAGAAGGGAGTTGGGGTAAATTGGAAGGGGAGGTGAACCATGAGAGACTATGGACTCTGAAAAACAATCTGAGGGTTTTGAAGGAGCAGGGGGTGGGAGGTCGAGGTACCAGGTGGTGGGTATTATAGAGGGCACGGATTGCATGGAGCACTGGGTGTGGTGCAAAAATAATGAATACTGTTATGCTGAAAATAAAAAATAAATAAATAAATAAATAAATAAGAATTTCAAAATAGTGACGGTGCGGTATAAACCCAAACCTGTGGCCTAGCCTAGCGTGGGGATTCAAGCAATCATACAGGTCACATGCCCATAAAGCACCCTCCCTGGACACGATTCATAGACATATAACGGCTAGGAAATGATATGATATACCAGTATAACAAAATGAAATTATCATTACACATGCCATCAGTTCCCTGTAATTCCTCTATTTAGTAAGTATGATAGTATTTAAAGGTATGGAATTTTAATTTTGTTTTTTAACTGGCTTAAAAAATTAAAATGGTGAATCTACTTAGAGTGTCCCTCTCAAGAATATGTTTTAAAGCATTAAAGAAATAAATGACTCACTATTTTGAGATTTTATTTTCCAATTTTTTATTAAAATGACTATTTAATAAGGAAGTGTTTTCTAAACCCTACCTGAATTATATACATGAAGTCGAACATCTTCTTAATTGATATATAGCACATATTATTTCTGATTAGCAACATTTATACAAAGTTGACATTTTCATAATAGATGAAGCAAACAGAAACCAATTGTTTATCTAATCATGAACTTACTGCCGTCTCTGATACGAATTCTAAGCTGTAGTTGAGTCCTCTTATTTCAAGCATGGAGATACAGTAGGCAGACAAGCCATACAGACAGAAATAGGAATTTTTAACACTTCCTTGAAATTCAGGATCCTTATGTTGTTTTTGCTTAGTTCAATTTCTATTAGAATTTCCCAAAAGAAACAAAATCTTTCCTATCCAACACTGTGCCTGCTTTATCTGCTTTAGCAAATGCCTGAAATAAAAACTTAACATATTTTTCCTTTTTTACATTTCTTCTAACAATTTATATTCACACAATCTGACATTTCCTGCCCTTGTTTCATATCCATTGTCATATATCTTCTAAATAAGAAATCAATTTAGAATTGTTATTATAATTAAATATTGAATAATATTTTTATGTTCCTCACAACCCTTCTTTGTAATTAAAAGGGAGGATAAAATAAGGCTTACTTGTATAATGTTTACAAAGTGTATTTTTACTTATACAATTTAGTTGGATAACAGTTTTTTTGCCCATACTAAGCAATTTTTTTCAAATTCCTTCATGTTTTCTAATAAAAGTAATGACAAATCATGTGATTCTCTTTTCATAAGGGTTGCAAATGGTCCTCTGTGTTTTCTCTATAAAACAAGATATTTTCATATCTGAATTCTATCTAGTTTCTTATTAATGATACTGATATGATAGTGCCTTTACTTCATAAAATTCACCTCTTTATTATTTGTATTATATGCTACTATTGTGTGTGTCAGAGAAAAAGAACAAGAGCGGTGGTGTGGGTTGGGTAGGGGCAGAAGAAGAGGGAGAGAGAGAAATCTTAAGTAGGTTCCATGTCCAGCATAGACCCCAATTTGGGGCTAGACCTCACCACCCTGAGATATGACCTGGGCCAAAATCAAGAGTTCAATGCTTAACTGACTGAAGCCACCCAGGTGTCCCTATATGCTACTATTTTAAATTGGGCCTTTTCCCTTTGTTCGTCAAGATATATTCTGAATGCCCTCTCATTATCTTACTGACTCCTCTAATTCCACTGTTACATCTTAACATCATTTAATCACCAGTGTCCTTAATGTTCCTGGGATTAGTCTTTTAACTACAGCGTGGTTATTACTGTTTGCATTTATTGTCTTGTTCCATTATTTTCTCTCCGTTTTCTCATTTATCTCATCTGTAAAATTATGAACAAGTTATGGAAATACTTGTTTTCCATCTATTTTCAAACTTGAATGCACATAGTTTTGCATAGTAAAACCTCTTTCAATGAAGTTTTTATAAACTTCTTTTTACATAAGAGAATTTTCTCAATCCTGTTTTCCACATATAAAACAATGATTGCATTTTAATTTCCAAAGGCCTACTTTAATGGCTTCATGAGTTTTACTGATAGCCTGTATTGGCCAATGCGCTGTATCACCTAAAATATTTTGTACTGAAATTTAAGAAAAAAAAAAAAAACAACACACACAGTAAAACCATCCTTTCAAATCTTATGATGCATAGTAATAGTTCTAAATTTAGGTGCTAATTTCTAAGATAAACAATTTATATCATTATAATAGAAGACTTAGTTATCTTAAATTTGGCATAGACAGTTAAATCATCGAATTTTTTTTTCCTAAAATCTTGTTGATTTGTTATTATTTAATCAAAACTAACTGTGGTCTCTTTAAAAAATGAATTTTTGTACTCTTCTAAAACAGCAAATGCTTTATTCAGAGATTTATATTTGGACAGATATGTTCCTTTAATTTCTCTCTGGAATTAAACAAGGTTCTCATTTCATAAGACTCTTCTAGGAAGCTATTGTCATTACTTATGAAGTGAATCCTTAAAATTAAACTCTCCTTGAAAGTGTTTTTCTTTTTTTTTTCCTGTCCTATGTTCTTCTTCTCAGAGACTTGTGTCAACTTTCCAAATCTTTGTTTCATCATGCAGACTAATAAAAAACAGACCAGGAAATCGAGAAACATACATTCTTTCTTTTCTCCTGCACAGTATTTACCTTAATTACATTTTTCTATATTTTCTTTCTTTCTTCATTATTCAGCTATTTTTCCATTGGTCTTTTCATTTTCCTTCTCTTGGCTTCCCTGTCTAAATATCTATAACAGCTTTTGCTATGCTCATATGCCTTTCTGCTCATCCTCAGCCCCCAGTTGTTCTTAAAATAAAAGTGTTATTTATTGAGGAAAATTTCTTGATCAAAAGTAACCTTTGTGGGGGCACCTGGGTGGTTCAGTCAATTAAGCACCAAGCTCTTGATTTTAGCTCAGGTCATGATCTCAGGGTTGTGACACAGTGGCTGGGCTCCAAACTGGGCATGGAGCCTCTTAGAAGTCTCTCTCTCTCTCTCTCTCTCTCCCCTTCTGCCCTTCTTCCCCACCCCTGAAAAAGGTAACCCTTGTACCTGTATATTTTGCTGTTAGTATCTGGCTTGTTAGTAGAAGAGGTGAACATTTATCAGCAGATGGCACATGTGATGGTTAATGTTATGTGTCAAAATGTCTGGGCCATAGGGTGTCCAGACATTTGTTCAAACATTATTCTGCATGAGGGTGTTTCTACATAAGAATAACATTTAAATTGGTGAACTGAATAAAGCAGATTATTCTCCCTAATGTGACTGACCTTATCGATCAGTTGAAGAACTAAACAGAATAAAAAGGCTGGAATAAGAGGGAAATCCTCCTGTCTCACCACTTGGCCTGGGATGTATGTCTTTACCAGCCTCCACACTAAAACTGAAACACTGGCTCTTCTTGAGTTCCTGGTCCTCCAGCTTGCCAACTGCAGACCTTGGGACTTAGCCTCCATAATGATGTAAACCAATTCCTAATAATAAGTGTCTTTCCTCTCTCTCTCTCTCTCTCTCTCTCTCTCTCTTTGCTTTATATATTTGGAAGCTTCATTTGTAGACACTTGAATATTAAGGATTGTTCTTCCCTCTTGATAAACTGACCCCTTTATCCTTATGAAATGGCTTTCTTTATCAACAGTAATCTGCTTTACCCTGAAATCAGCTTTGTCTCACAGTGATATTGTAACTGAACTAACGGTGAGTTCTCTCTTTGATGAGTTACAGGTAGACAGACTACACCAGGTAGACTTGTCACACAAAGGAAACTGTTTGCAACAAATGAGGAACTCATGGGAACTAACTACCAAAGCCAAGCCATGACTCCCTGGGGGATGAATGGGTTCCTTTTATTTTGGGTTAGAATGAATATTCAGAAAAGAAGTTTGTCACTACACATAAAGGCAGGCATAAAGTTGCTCACCCATATTTAGAAAAAATGCCAATACAGTTATCTTGTGCTATATTAATGAAGCTTGTGCTCCTTATTGAGCAGAGATTTTAATAACAACATAAAGCAGAGATAACTGTCAGATGAGGGGAAAGGCCTTTGGTCACATTCTGAGAGCTGGTATAAATCAGATAGGGTCTTGGGCTCACTATTGTCTTGATTAGCTTTGAAACAGCACTGGGTGTTTTTTTTCATTGATTTATTGTCTCTGATATAGTTAGGTTATTTGCTGGAAGTTATTTCCTGGTCTGGTAGAGACTGTTAGCCTCTGTTCCCTTCAAATCCTTAACTATTGGGGTTTAGCATTTCTTTGTAATTCTGACAGTGTTAGCTGTTGCATTCTCATTGTTCCCTACAAATCCTTAACTACTGGGATTTTTGCATGTCTTTTTGTGATTCTGACACCTCCTTGGAAATTCTGTAAGAAGTGTACTGAGGCAAGGAGACCCCTGTAGGGCATAGAATAGTGGGGGTGGGGAATAGCTGGGGGCCTAAAATGACTTTTTTTCTGTCAAAGTTTTATCTCTCTTTGTCCGGAGACCTCTAAATCTTTCTGCTTACAATATTGCTAGTCTAGCTTTTTTCTTTAATTAATGTTACCATGGGATACATTTTTCTATCATTTAACTTTTAATCTATTTGGATATTTATATTTAAATTGCATTTTATAGGTGGCATGTAATTATTGCTTCTTAATCCAATGATGACAATTTCTACCTTTGAACTAAAATTTTTTGACAATTTATATTTAATGTGATCACTAATGTATTCAGATTTGAATTTATCTTACTATTTTTTGTATTTATCCCTTTCTGTTGTTTGATTGCTTTCTTATTTTTTCCCCTCCTTTTGGATTAATTGAACATCTTTTCCTATGCCGATTTGCCATCTGTTTATCTTCTTTGGTAGGGTGTCTTTTCAGATATTTTGTCATTTTTAATTGGGTTGTTTGTTTTCTAATTGGTGACTTTCCTTTTTTTTTTTTTTAATTTTATTTATTTATTTGACAGAGATCACAAGTAGGCAGAGAAGCAGAGAGAGAGAGGGAGAAGCAGGTTCCCTGCTGAGCAGAGAGCCTGATGCAGGCTAGATCCCAGGACCCTCGGATGATGACCTGAGCCGAAGGCAGAGGCTTAACTCTCTGAGCCACCCAGGCGCCCCCTAATTGTTGACTTTCAAGAATTCTAGAATATTTGGATATAAGGCCTTTATCATATATGTCTTTTGCAAATATCTCTCCCAGTATGTGCCTTGTTTTCTCACTCTCTTGACAGAGTCTTTTGAAGAGAACAGATTCTAATTTTAGTGAAGTTCAGTTTATCAATTATTTATTGAATAATTTATTGGAATATGCCTTTGGGGTTGTAATTAAAAAGTCATCACCATATCTAAGGTCTCCTAAGTGTTCTATGTTATCTTCTATAAGACTTATAGTTTTATGTTTCTCATTTTGGTCTATATTCCATTCCCAGTTAACTCCATTCTTAGCTTATTAGCTACAATTCTCACCTTTTAAATTTTTTATTGGTTATTAGGGGGATATGCACAGCTTGAACATATCTATCATCAAGTCATATTACCTATGTCTTCTGTAAGAGAACCTTACAATAATATACACCTATTTTCCCCATTCTAGCCTTTATGCTGAAATGACTCATTCACTATAAAAAATGTTCAAGTTAGTCTTCTAGGCAGAAGGAAACAATACTAGTTGAAATATGGATCTACAATAAAAGAACAAAAGCAATGGGAATGATATGCACATGGGAATATATATATGATTTAAATATAGTGTTTTCATTTCTTAAAAATGAAACTTCTTTTCTTCCCCCAGAATTGCACTATATAATGGGAATGCAAAGGAAATAAATAGAGAGGTAGAATGTACGAAAGGCTTACTCTTTCTCTATTCCTCCACCATAACTATGTCTGCCCCTATATTTATCCCATAAGAGTCCTTTTGGTCTCATTCTTTCTGAGATTGGCTTATTAAGATTTCCTTGGCATACTTAAGAAACACATGTTTGAGAGTTCTCAACATAACCATAATTCATCCCAAGTAGTGTACACTTAATTTATTAATACGATTTATATTCCACAACTTCTCACTTTTTAGTTTCCAAAATCAACAATTTCTAAGTATACCAGCTATTTGGTCTGGTGTAACCCTGGAAACAGTGCCAGTAAATAAAAGATTAGACACTGAGAGGAAGCAAAATTCTCAGTTCAAAGTTGGTGATTCAACGTGAAACTGCAAAGGCATATTCCACATATGAAAATGACTTGGTACATATAACATTGGTTTATAAGAAACCAGCCAGCAGCTTAGAGGAACATAGGACTCAAATGTGACTTTTCTGTTCCTCGTTTCACTACTCCTTTTATTTATAATATGCATATAGCATATTATTCTGAACCAGAACAATGAAATAATCAACTTTTGATATTATATTTTAACAAAAAATTAGGTGAGGACTGGCATCTGTATTGGCATGTTTGGTTAGATCTATATATGCTACAAGAATATCATAACAAAAGTATTTACAGCAAGTGATGATGGAGAGATACCCAGGAGTCTTACTAGATGGAAGATACATTCAGGAGTCTTAAATAGCCTGTCCTTGTCATTTTTTTTTTTTTTTCAGTTTACTTGATATTGGTTCAACAGACTAAATAGTGCATAGTTAATAAGGGACATCTAATCAGAGCTCACAATTTTACTTTACATCTAAACAAAGAAAGTATAAGTGCTTATTTAATAAAGTTTATCTTTCTTTTTCCATCATTAACACACATAGAACAAAACCAAGATGAAATCTTACCATGAGAATTCCAGCTATGGTTATTCTTCTAAAATGTAGAGATAAAATTTTCAAATCAAATTTTCAGCTAATTTTTCTGTGTAGTTTCTGAAACTGAATCTAGCATTTTTATAGGTGTGCTTAAGTTTCTAAGATGTTATGGTTAAATAACTGGCCCTTTACTACCGAAATATTAAAAACTTGGTTCCATATTTAATTAATGATAAATGAATTACTCTTTAAACAAAAGGTAATATATAATAAATTATAGATAAAGATAGAGTTGCTCTGAAATCTATTGGATTACTATAAAGGAAGAACTCACAAATTAAAAAATGATTCATTTATTCACTACTAATTATTTTTTGTTCACTACTAATTTAGGGAATAAATATACAGCATGATTTTATTTCTAAGTGTGGAATCAGTTCTTTGAACAGAAATAAGTTTTATAGTTATATGACAAATATAGACACTCTTCAATGAAGACAATTTTAATAATATAATTGCATTCTGGTACGATAGCAAATAATTGCTATGTATAATAGTGCTGAAACATAAGATATATTGAGTTAAAACCTAGTTGACATTCTTCGTCAAACATTATCCTGGAGTGTTTCCATAAAAGTGTTTTGGGTGACATAAACACTTAAGTAGATAGGATGAATAAAAAGACTGCCCTCCTTAAGGCAGGTGGGCCTTATCCAATCATTTGAAGACCTAAATAGAACAAAAGGGCCTACCCTCCCCAAAGAAAAGAGAATTTCTCCTGCCTGATTCCCTTAGATCTGGGACATTAGCTTTTTCTTGCCTTCAGACTTGAACTGAAACATTGGCTTTTTCTGGTTCTCAAGCCTATTAAAATTTGCACAGGAACTATTCTATCAGTTCTTCAGGATCTTAAGCCTTCAGACTCTGAACTACACCACCATCTCTCCTAAGTCTTCAGCTTACTGACTCACCCTGCAGACTTAAGACTTATCAGCCTCTGAATCATGTGAGCCAATACCCTGTAATAAATCTCTGTCAAAATATACAACCTACTGGTTCCATTTCCCTGGAGAACCCTAATAAAGAATGTAAAAAATGCATGTTACTAATAAATGATTGTTCATTATTACACTATCATTTGCATGTGTGTGTTTTATGGGTATAAATTCAATATGATAATATTGATTTAAAAAAGAATAACTTCTTTAACATTAACCAGTTTAGGAAACTCATTTTCTCTTGTTACTTTGTTTCTTTTAGTAAAATATTTAATTGATTAAGTTGCAAATATCACAGTAAAGCTATTTATATAAAGGCAAACTGTGATATATTTATTTGTGACATATCTTTAATCTTTGCAAAAATAGAAAAATTTTACAAGAAATATCCAAGAAGCAGCATAGCATAGGACCTAAGTGATGTACTTTTTGAAAACATGCTATGATTAAAAAGTATATAGAAAATATTTAACATAATAGCAAGTATAAAAAATGAATATTTGTTGTATTATAGTTCACTTTGGTGAATTAATTTTTTTTATTTTAAAGATTTTATTTATTTTAAAGAGAGAGAGATCACAAGTAGGCAGAGAGGCAGGCAGAGAGAGAAGGGGAAGCAGGCTCCCGGCTGAGCAGAGAGCCCGATGCGGGGCTCGATCCCAGGACCCTGAGATCATGACCTGAGCTGAAGGCAGAGGCTTAACCCACTGAGCCACCCAGGCGCCCCTGGTGAATTAATTTTTTGTCATGATAAGATGCAAGGGGGTTAAAATTGTAGGGAAATTAATGGTTCTAAATAAAATGCTCTACTTCTTCTTGTTCTCATATGTAAAATTAAATATTCTTGTTGTACTCCTCCCCTTCAAAATTAGACTGGATAGATCAGGCAATGTTTGTAGTGTTTTCAAGTTTTGGCAAAGCAATAGTGCTACCTCTAGAGAAATCTGAGATTCTTGAGCCAATACACTTAAAAAATAAACATGATGCATTTTATAAATTTCAGCTTGTCAGTAAGAAAGCTTATCTGCTAAAATCTACCTTTTTTACTTGTATTTTAAGTCTCAGTTGGCCCTTGCTTATAAAAACTCTTCTTCTATTATAAAAGGAAATTAAATTAGTTCAGCACAATTAGCCCTTTACAAAATCAGCTGGATTACACACAGCTATTTTCCAATTTTAGGTGATTCTAAATTATGCCTTTAGTGACATCAAGTAACTCCCCAAACACAAGTATTTTGCTCACCATTTAGCAATTTATAGATTTGTCATTCTTCCTTTCCTAAGAAGATTTTAAAATCACTTTTCTATCACTTGTATTTATTATTTTTCATAATCATGTTTGTGCAGTTTCCTTTGCATATTTATCATTTAAATGATGGTATTCTTAGCAAAGCTTACTACATTTTATTTATTTTTAATTTGAATTTTTTGTTCCTTCCTAAATTTATCTGTGTGGATTTTATAATTATAACCAAAGCATTTTTTCAGTAAAGAGTGTAAATTTCATATGAAATACCAATGATACCATGTACCAAGGGTTAATGAATATCTTTTGAATTAACATTAATATATAGATATTACCTTAATTATTAAAAATTAAATTCCATAAAATATGACCAAATTGTTCTTCCTACTGTGTACCTACTATATATTATTAGAATCATTATCTTACCATTTTATAAATTCTCTGTAAGCAAATCCTCTATATTTTTTCCTTTATCTTTTTAATTATGGCAAAATAACCAGCATCAGAGATCAACAAAAAATACTACTAATAAAAGGAAGCCATTATTTTCATCTTTAGGTAGATCGGAAATTATTTCAGCAGAATATTTCCAAGGAATTCATGTTGCGAGTAAGATGTTTTAGAGCTTGCATGTTTTAGAGCCTGCCTTCCCTTGACTTCTCCCATATATAAATGAGAAAATGGTCCAAAGCTGATAAAGAAAATCATTTGTTACTGGAAACTGATATCAAGTAATCTAGTAATAAAATTAAGAAAACATTTTTAGGAGAAACCTATAGGGAAAACTACCTATTTCCCATCAGACAAAAATGGGAGATATATATATCTGATGAAGGAAACTTACCAGGCAACACTAAGTGGGATGAAATGATTACAATAAAGTTAATTTGGCTCCTAGCTTCAGTATTCTGTCACACACACACACACACCCCTTTAGAGAACACCTAGACATTCTGGAGAAAAAACACGAGAAATTTTATTTAAATGCATATCTGAGCTTTCAAGAAAGAAAGAGAGAAACAAAGGTACTAGAAACAAATAGGAAAATGAAAATCAATTTGCAAGACTCAAGATGAATACTTGCACATTCCGTTAAGATGCTGGTATGGCAATTCTGGGGCTTGAAATATATTACCTATTATTACCTATATACCCAATATATTACTTGAAATATATGAAGCAGGAGATAAAGCTTTGGCCTTCCAAAAACTAGTTCATATCTGTGATGATTGCAAAAAGTCTGCACCTTCAGTGGGCTATATGATGAAAATCTGAACTAGGGGGAAAATGTTATATTATATATATATATATATATATGTATATATATATATAACTGTTTATGTGTATATATATAATATACATATAATTTATATATAAATTATATATGATTTATATTTATATATAGTTATATATAATTTATTTTATATATTATATATATATATACACACACACACACACACAGTCTCCACTGCAGCATGAAAAAACCAAGGCAACTCTCTCTGATTTCTAGGGGATTGAGGAAATCTCTGAAAACACATAATAATAACTATAAACCCGCCAGGGTAGGTTTGGCCCTGGCTAGATATTGTTAAGGTGCCAGATAGAATAAAAAACAAAAGATTTCCAGAGGGATGTTTTCCACAGGTTGTATCAGAGCCTTTTGATTTTCAACCTCCCGTCCATATTGTTGGATGGATATATAGGAAATATAATATTTATAGTTCCCTTGATATTTTATATCAAGACTATTTATAGTTCTCTTGAACTATTTATAGTTCTCTTTTCAACCTCCTGTCCATACTGTTGGTTGGATAGATAGGAAATATAATATTTATAGTTCCCAAACTTTCTTTCCCATGAAGGTTTGAATGTGAATTGGGTTCTCCAATTAGATACACTTGCATGAGATTTGGAACAAAATTGCTGTAGCACAGGCCACCTTTCTCATCCTGCTGCTGCCAGAAAGCAATGTGTGACATTGAGTGATAGAGAGAGTTGAGGTGACCAGAATTAGCATTTTAGTATCCAGCTGTCATCTCCATGAGGGTCTAAGGCATGCCTCTCATACAAAAGTTAAATGTGACAAGTAAGTGGAAGTAGGTCTCCAAAATTTAGAATGGGCCCAAATGGATAGTTTCAGGTACACAGTATAGTACCTCCCTTGCCAAAAAATCAACTCTATATCCAACTACTCCAGAGATGTCTAAAGACATTATAGTAACCTCACTTGTAATAGTTACTTTACAATGACATACCAATATTTTTCTACCCCCTTCCTTATCCCTGAGTGTCAGATCCATATACCCCAGAGGGAACAATAACAAAATCTGACTAAAGAGGAAGTAACTAACACATAAAAATAATTGTAAGATGTTGCTAATTTATACCAGCGGAAACCTGGATGGCACATGTGGAAATGAAGTCTAAAAATGATGACCTACATAGGAAAGAAATAACTAGATTAGGCCATATTTATCAATATGGATATAATTATGAATGTTCTGATTTATTAGATTACCTTCAGAATAGGACAGTTGATTATTTTGCTTGATTTATTGACCAAAACTAGAATACTCATCAGTACCTTATACTGAATAATGTTACAAGTCCTAATTTTTTTTTATATAGTCCAAAAAACTAAATAAAACACTCAAAGTGTAGTAAAGTTAGAATAGACTTATCTTAAAGTACATAATCAGGCTCTGTAATGATGCTTCCTCAAGATCAGAGTGTGAACTCTTTATAAAGGCATTGAGTTGATCACCAGCACCCTTGAAAAGTTCGTGGTTATGCCAAAGAAGAAATTGACTTTTTAAGTCTCTAATATGTCATCTTTATGTAGATGAACCAGCCAATTACCTGGGGTAGGTTAATTACATTGGTCAGATTTCATTATGAAATGATATTGTAGATATTTTCCACACTGGAATAGACAGTAATCTGGATATAGATTTAACTTTTCTGTCAACGGTAGTTTTTGAAGTCGTCACCTTCTTTAAAGTCACCAATGTCTTATTTACTACGATATATCTTGCATAATATTATTTTGGACCAAATAACTAATTTTCATGTAAGAGAAATGATTACCATAACTATCAAATTCACTGACCTTACCATGAATCCTAATATTCAGAAGCACCTGGCTTTATAGATTAGTTCAAGGTTTATTTTATTGAGTGTTTAGTTATTTTACCTATTAGGAGGAAACAACTGTTTGTAAATTAATGGTTCAAGATGAAATGGATATTATCAATTGATAACCAACATATGATGCTGTTTTCTCATATATCAGAATACCAGGGAACAAAGGAATAAAAATGGGAGAAGTATTTCTTACTATTATATTTAATAATCTATTCTCAAATTTTTGTTCACTCTTTTTCTAACTTCAAGCTGTGTTATTTTAGTATTCAAGGGAGAAATGCTCTCACTAAGGCACGAAAAATTCTTACATTGAATTGGATGTTTAAATTGCTACTTGACAACTGTATATCTGAAAATAAGGAGACTGATTATGATTATCAAGGGAACAGGGCTGCAGGCACAAAACATCTGTCTGAAACTCAGAAGGTCCTTTGGACTAAATCAGTATTTTCATATGCACTGCCAAATATTGAAAGAAGGCTATAGCAACCAAATACTACTGATTTTAAAAAAATCACTTAAGACTCAGGACCTTCAGAAAAGAAGTTAGAGCCCAGCTTACTGGAGAAACCAATACCAAAAGGACTCTATTGGCTGAAGTATTATTGAGGGATCCGGAAAACATGAAACAGTTAACAGAGGAAGGTTGTTATAAACACCAACCATGATATTGTGATCGGCTGAAAATTATAAACTATAGAAAAACTCCCTGTATTTCCCACTTTGCTCTATTCTTTGCTTAAATATCAACCTTTTTTTTTTTTTTATTAATCTACCTTTCTTCTATGATTTCACACAAGACATATAGGTTATGGTTAACTTTCTAATTTAGCTTTAAGGTGAGAGCACACCAAGTTGAGAGTATGACTGAATTAATTATCATCTCAATGATGCCTTCCTGTCAAGATGCCTTCCATGACTAAAAGAACTCAGTGTGTCTCCATCTAGGTATATGGATTTGTGTTGTAAGATAATTAGTTGCATTACACTATAGGGAAAAGAACTTCTGGAGAAGAAAAGGGAGGGGAATGGAGAGAGGGTCTCTGGGTAAATATAGGTTTTTTTTTTTTTAATTTTTTTTATGAACAGAAATACGGAAGCAACTTGGAAAAGCATTAATGTCTCTTTATATGGTTATGAGTGTGTGAGCTTCTAGTACATATTTCTCTGTACTGTTCTATGTGTTTGAAAGTTTTTAAAAAATCAATGAAACTATAATAAGGATGTATTCATGTTTACTTATCCCTAAACTTGCATGTATAAATATTTGGATAAGTGAAATTATTTTTTTTTAATTTTTATTTATTTTTATGAGTGGGAGAAAGAGAAAGCAGAGAGGGGCAGAGGGGGATGGAGAAAGAATCTGAAGCAGACTCAACAGAGTACAGAGCCTGACTTGGGGCTTGATCCCTTCACCCAGAGATCATGACCTGAGCCAAACCAAAAGTCCAATGCTTAACTGATTGAGCCACCCGGATGCCTCACCCTTTAATTGGTGAATTCTTCAGGACAAGAGCAGGGCAACTTCAAAGTATTTAAATTTCCAAAGAGAAAAATTATGTAAATGAGAATTGAAGCAGGATTTAGGTAAATTCAATTCATTTAAGAAAAATGAAAGAATAGGAGAAAAATTGCCAAATAGTAATATACAGTACAATACAATAGGGAAGAAATTTTAAGATAATGAAGTGTTCTTTGGATTTAATGTAATACTAATATGTGATTGAAGGAACAAGAAATTGTCAACTTATACTAGTTGAAGAGATGAGTACAGTATACACTTCAGAAAAACAATGAGATGATATTAGTTGACAAAAAAGGCAATGTGTATATTCTTAAAGGTGTCAGAACTTTTTCCAAAAGTAAAATGATACAAATTGCAGTTAGGTAAAAAGGTACCCCTCTCCCTAGAATACTAGAATTGTTTTTTTTTTTTTTCCCGCTGCTCTATATGGACCTCCATAATCTGTCTTACTTCTCACTACCTGAGCAACATCTCTTCAAACAACATGGTATTAAGGTTATCTATGTGTGTCAGGTTCCCCGAGTCCCTTCAAATACGACTTATTCCAATCACTTTTAAGGATCATTTTACTTACATTTTTCATTATACTTTTCTATGGTGAATTGTATAGGATTTATTCTGTTAATATATTTAATGTGTGTCCAAAAATTGCAAAGAATAATTAAATTTCATATGCAGGGCATAAAAACTGATCACTGGAAGGTATTATTTTTTTTATTTTTTAATTTTTTCCAGTGATGGCTAGAGCATTTTAAAGAGGTATTTTCCCTCTGTGCACAAAACTGCATATTGACAAATTAAAAGGGGTATCTGAGGGAGAATCTGCTGTTCATTACTAAGTACTGAAATAAAAGCACTAATCTGGAAAATTCTATAGGAGAGGTTCATTCTAGACATTTTATGTTTTGTGTTTTTTTTAAAGATTTATTTATTTATCTGTCAGAGAGAATGAGAGAGAGAGAGAGAGCACAAGCAGGTAGAGTGGCAGGCAGAGGCAGAGAGAGAAGCATGCTCTGCACTGAGAAAGGCCCGATGCAGGACTCCACCCCAGGACCCTGGGATCATGACCTGAGCTGAAGGTGGACACTTAACCAACTGAGCCACCCAGGAATCCCATTCTAGACATTTTATAAAGTGTTACAAAGTGTATTCTTTGTAAATGTATCATAGATTGGCATTTTCCTTTAAATTAATTATAAAACAATTTCTCAAAGCTTTTCTACTTTCTTTTATTATATGGTTCATTTCATTATCTTGTTTCTATATTATTACTTTTTAGTTTAAGTATCAATAATTTGAAAATGAATCTAAGCAAAATTACTCATGCTTTCAAATTTGCTAAAGTTTTCTGCTATTGAAGTTTTTAATGTGAATTTAACAAATTTTGTGCAGTGGATTAAATATAGGGACTTGTAGAGCATAAATTTTTACCTGGTGATTCAGAAAAAAAAATTTTTGACTAAAAAAACCCTAGGGTATTTTAATTGTCAAAATTTAAAAGCATTGCTATCAACTAAGCATATATAATCCTTGTTGCTTTAGACAATATTAGTCTGTACAAATTACATCCACAGGACTTATTTTTTTTTCCAAAATAAGAACTGAAACTCCAAGATTGAAATATAACACTAGATTAATCTAGAAAGTTAATTTTAGTGAATATCTTCATGCCTGGCCTCTAAATAATCTTCACTGTAGGAAGCATTGTAATGTCTTAAAGATAAATATTTAATCACTTTTCATCTAATATCAGCATCTCAAAGACTAGCAATGTTGGAGTATATACAAAACCAGAGTTTTCCTGGGTCAGTGGCATGAAAATGCTCTTAACAGGTAGGTAGATCACAACTCACATAATATAATGGATCACAGTGACGAAGAGTTCAAAGGGCCACTGGAGAGGGTCCTCTGCTAATGAAGAGATCAGAGGCAGTTATCCAGTAAGGACAATTTGGTTCTCATTTATTTCTGGCCCAGCAATTGGTTAGTAAAAGGCCAATTTGTAAAGTGATTCTCTTTTTTTTTTTTTTTTAATTTTTTATTTTTTATAAACCTATTTTTATCCCCAGGGGTACAGGTCTGAGAATCGCCAGGTTTACACACTTCACAGCACTCACCAAAGCACATACCCTCTCCCAATGTCCATAACCCCACCCCCCCCGCTTCTCCCATCCCCTCTCCCCCTAGCAACCCTCAGTTTGTTTGTGAGATTAAGAGTCACTTATGGTTTGTCTCCCTCCCAATCCCATCTTGTTTCATTTATTCTTCTCCTACCCACTTAAGCCCCCATGTTGCATCACCACTTCCTCATATCAGGGAGATCATATGATAGTTGTCAAAGACACTAAAGTGATTCTCTTTATTAGTGAACATAACTCAGGTAAATCAAATATATATAGAAAGTGAAAACAGTCCATCTTTTCTCTTTGCTTTCCCAAAAGCAAAATACATGTAGGTGGGAAACAAAGCTCACACTTTTCTCAGGGAGGAAGTTGTTAGACTCTTCTTTATTTCTAAGGAGGGCACTTCCACGTATTATTTTACAACACTGTAGAGTCAACATAATAATTCAGTAAACCAGGGCCCATTTATACCATGTCATCTAGTTGCCCACAGATACCATAAACTAAAAAAGAAGTCTATAATATGAAAATAGAACCAGGAAAAGAAGTCACTTAATCTTCTTTACTTTTGGAGCGCCTGGGTGGCTCAGTGGGTTAAAGCCTCTGCCTTCAGCTCAGGTCATGATCCCAGGGTCCTGGGATGGAGTCCCACATTTGGCTCTCTGCTCATTGGGGAGCCTGCTTCCCTTCCTCTCTGTCTGCCTCTCTGTCTACTTGTAATCTCTGTCTGTCAAATAAATAAATAAAATCTTAAAAAAAAAATTCTTTTCTTTACTCTTCTCCATCTCTCTCCCTGTCTCTCTCTCCACGTGTGTGTGCACGCACGCACACGTACACACACACTTTTCTTAGGCAGAAAAATTAGCAAGAATATATACTTCGAAGATTCCCAAACAGAGTTCGGTAATCAATAAGCAATCCTAAATCCCAATGACATAACATTTCAAGTAAATAATCAATACATTCAACAAAATTATTTTGAGCCCAGAATATTTAATAAAATTTGAGTTAATTTCAACATTTAACAATGGAGGTTTTTTACACCAGGATGAAAAACTGAATTATTTTAATACCATTGATATTACCTGGTTTTTAAAAATTAAGTAGTTATGAAGCTAGATAGATAGAGAACTCAGCTGTGGAGCTATCTGATTCTGGTCCATTTATCAATGTCGATCTCTAATTTCCTTTCCAATCTCTTTTATAGTAGTTGGAGAATAAGTTTTCCACCTTCATTTTAGTTGATTTTGAAAATTTGCCTTTTTCTAAGAAATCACTAATTTTATCTTAATTTTCAAATTTGTGTAACTGAATTCCTGTTAAAAATTGCTCATGATTCTTTAGATCTCCCCTGATATTTCCTACTATTGCTTGCTTATTCACTGGTCAGGCTTAAAAGGGGATAACATATTTTCCTAGTAAGTTAAAGAAAGAGATTTGGATATATTTACTTATTCTATTGACTTTTATCATCTAGCACATCAATTTTTGTTTTACTTTATAAATTCTATATTCTTAATTTTATCTGATTTATTCTTTGTCCAATTTTAGGCTAAACAAGGTCATTTTTTTTTCAAAATCTGCCATAAAAACGGTATTTGCAATTATCTCTATATTTTTTTAAGTATTCTAGTTTCTTACAATATTCACCAGGTCCAATTTGTTCATTTTTGTCACTTATTTAGTTTCCAGAATCATTTGAATTTTTAAGTTCTGAACATTGACACATCAATTTATGGGAACTTATGGCTCCCAGCAGATTAAATAGGTAAATCTTTTGATGTTACTATCATATTAAATTTAATCCATACCTATCCAAGCCCAAGACATATAAAATATAGATATATTTTTTCCTTTTCTTTTTTTTTTTTTGAGACAAAACAAAGTATTCTTTCAACTTCATGTGGCATCCAAACACACTCAGAAACTAACCACTGAGAAAATGCTTCAGTACATACTACAAAGTAAATCAATATCAAATAGAATGCTAAATGAAAATTCTGAAGGCACCACATAGTGAGATTTGTATAAGCCTGCTAAATGGGTAGTATCAGGAAAAGCTGCTGCCAGTATTTAGTGTTTACTCAATGGCAAGTATTTTGTGATATACATTTGTTTGAAAAAGAGCTTATAATAAAGATAATCATGTCAGAGATAGTATATTATTTTATTCCTTTTTACACTTTTAAAAAACATTTGTTTATTTGAGAGAGAGAGAGAGAACAAACAAGCAGGGAAGCAGCAGAGGCAGAGGGATAAGCAAGTTCCCTTCCGAGCCTGATCCCAGGACCCTGAGATCATGACATGAGCTAAAGGCAGACACTTAACCAACTGAGCCATCCCCCCTTTTTCACATTTTGAACAAAATGTGTGGGTACTTCTTCTTTTCCAATATTGATTTAAGGTAGTTTCTACTGGAAACATGCAGAAAACATATGCCTACTAACATTTATTTGATGATTGTCTTATATTTAATGGATAAGCAAGTGTAATGAAAGTCTTCAAATGGAGAATCCATAAAAACCAATGAACAATCATTAACACATGACATGCTCTAATTCTCTCAGAAATGAATGTTATATAAATCACTTCATTTAAAGCATGAAGAAATTGAGATAGTTTAGTTTTCGGATATAAAATATTGCCTTTCTAATAGCTAGTTCAAGATAACAGAACTTTGTTGAAAGAAATAAATGAGTTAATGCAGATAAAACTCATCTGATAGGAAGAGATTTTCTCCCTAGAAAGATATTCAATTGAAAAATGTACAGAACCGGGGTGCCTGGGTGGCTCAGTGGGTTAAAGTCTCTGCCTTAAGCTCGGGTCATGATCTCAGGGTCCTAGGATTGAGCCCCACAGCAGGCTCTCTGCTTGGCGGGGAGACTGCTCCCCGCCCCCCTGCCTGCCTCTCTGCCTATTTGTGATCTGTCTGTCAAATAAATAAATAAAATCTTAAAAAAAAAAAAGTACAGAACCAATAGAAGAATTCAAGAACAAAAGTAACTGCAAATTATTTAGATCTTTATACCTTTGCAAGGAATAATTTAAAGAAATATAATTTTAATGTTCAAAATATTACCAAAACAGACCAATGTCCAGTAGAAGAAAATATGAAACTCTTAGAAATCAACTTAACAAAATGTGTGCATCATTATCAGGAGAACTGTGAAACATTGCTAAGAGATATAAAAGGATGTTAATTGAGAGATTTATTTATTTCTTCTTGGAAAAAGTTAAATTCATTATAAGATGATAATTCTTCTCAAAGTAAAACTGACTGACATGGCTGTAAACAAATGTTTGATGTAAGAACAAGTTAATTATTAGTTTTAATGCAATATATCAATAAATCATTCTGTAAGTCAATTATTCCAAAATATTCATAGAAGGAAGTATCAACAGGTAGAAAACATTCTGAAAATGAATAATAGCAAAGTGGATGTGTGTCCATTGGAGTATTAAAAGTATATCATAAAGCTATGGTAAATAAAGCTATTGCACCCATCCCAGAGTAAACAGACACATCAATGGTATAAATTATAAATTTTAGATACAGTTTTTCCCTGGTTAACTATTAGCTGATCCATACAACAGTCCTTCTGATTGGTAAATGCTCATACCATATTTATTTTTGAACATTTAGAGTATTATCTCCTGGAATCATGTTTATCTGGCAATATAATTTATAAGTTAGATAGCATTCAAAGAGGTTGGAAAATATGAATCACTTATAAATAAAATTTGAAAAGGTATTTAATAGTTGCGATAAAAGAAATGGATTTCTGACCCAAAAATCAACACAAAAACAACAAAATGTATTCCAAACTTTTTGGAACCTATAGTTACCCTTTCAAATGTAAATGCAAATTATAAAATTGTATTAATTCTAGGATAAATATTCCAGAATAATATTTAACTATAGCATAGTGCCAACATAGGAAAAACAAAAACAAAAACCTCTTAACAAATAACAGTTGTCATAAGGACTGAAATACTGGGAATCATTCCTATGTAAATAGGGCAAAATATTTTTAAATCATAAAGGGATTTAGTGTGAACAATAAATATTTTGAATTTCCATCACTAAAAATGCTATTCACTAAAAGACTTTGAAGCTATTTACAGATTGGAAAAATTTCTGTAAGAAATAGGACTGAGGGGGGTGCCTGGGTGGCTCAGTGGGTTAAGCCTCTGCCTTCGGCTCAGGTCATGATCCCAGGGTCCTGGGATCAAGCCCCGCATCAGGCTCTCTGCTCAGCAGGGAGCTTGCTTCCTCCACTCTCTCTCTCTGCTTGCTTGTGCTCTCTCTCTCTCTCAAATAAATGAATAAATAAAATCTTTAAAAAAAAAAAAAATCGGACTGAGGGATGCCTGGGTGGCCTTAGGCTCAGGTCATGATCCCAGAGTCCTGGGACTGAGTTCCCCATGGGGCTCCTTGTTCAGCAGGTAGCCTGCTTCTCTCTCTGCCTTTCTGCCTGTGGGGGTGCTCTTGCTCTGTCTCTCTCATTTTCTCTCTGACAAATAAATAAATAAATAAAATCTAAAAAAAAAAAAAAAAAAGAAAGAAAAGAAAAAGAAATAGTGCTGAAAGATTAAATGTCTTTAATATTGCAATAATTCCTATAAACTAATAAAAGTTAAAATACCTATAGGGAAAAGAAGCGAAGAAAATTTAAATATTCAATAAACATTTAAAAATTACTGTCACTTAAAGTAGATTATTTTCAGGTTCAATATAAAGAAAGCTTAGAAAAATATATTGATCTTTATAATTTCTGGACAAAATCAACCAGATATTTCTTATTTTCTCATAATTATAATGGGCAGAGTAATGTGTAATCTCTGTGTGTGGGGGGTGTATGTATATGATCATTATATATAATATAATATATTTTATAATATATATTATAAATATCATATATATTATAATGATCATATATAGGTGTGTGGCTGTGTATATAATCATTTTATATATATCATATATAAATATAGTATATCATGCATAATTATATATGACATATATAATTACATATTATATATATATTATTAAGTATATTGTATATCATATATTATATAATGATCTTATACATACCCATACACCTATATATGATCTTTATCATTAGTTAGGTTTAAATCATCTGAGTCATTAATAGGGAATGTTTTCAGGGATGGAGCATGAGAAATAAAGAACAGTACTTGAGTAGTTGTAATGGGGCAGCCAGAATTCCTGCCTGTTCCTGGTGGCCCTGCCATTGAATAATTCTGTTACCTGGGTGATGGTTTATTCTATTTCTAAGGATTCAGTCTCCCAGACACTAAAATATAGAACTTTGAATTGGATACCTTTAAGACAGCCAACTCATATGCTATGTGATCTTGTTCTACAAAATTTCACAATTTAATTTACATCACAAACCATCATATTTCCATTAAATAGGGGCTCCTGAAGCAAAGTAACAGAGAGTATAAATGTAATCCATGTTTTGAAAAAAAAATTTACAGCATGTTTAGCAGGTGGTCTCTGAAATTGAATCTGTTATTAGCTTCAGGGCATTGTCAAAGTAGGCATGCAATATTTAATATACTTTTCCCTCTTTTCCTTAATAGTTAATAAATTTAATGTGTTCTTTACTCAATCATTATCAAAATACATGCTTCACTTACCTAATTTTACACAGCACCAGGCTAACTCTCTAACATACATAAATTAGAGGAAACATATTCCAATTTTTTCTCTCCTTTAGATCATTGCACCTCCCATATCATTGCCTTTGCTTTTACATTCTTTCTTTTCTACTCCTTCTTCTTAAATATCTCCAAATTTACCTATGCTAATCTTTCTCCAGCTTCAGTTTTGATAATGGATGTGGTTTACTCAATTACATCCTAACCTCGTATTCCACTGGCAACATTAACAATACATAGAATATTCGTAAAACTTTCAGTTCTGGCAAACTGACTATGTAGGATGCTATTATATATTTATTTTTTAAGCATTATGGCTTATATCTCCGTGGGATACTTTTGAAAATTGACACTATCTAAAATGTAATTCCTTTTTTTATTGCTTTTTTTAATGCTGAACTTGTGGCAATTTTTGTGGTTTATTCCAAATGTCTTTTGCCTCAGGGATTTAGTTTTCCCCTTTTGGTTTCCCTATGTCTTTTAAAATGTTTATTGATCTGAGAGCTATAGATTTTTATCTTTCTTCAAAGATCTCAAAACTTCATTCTTATGTATTCAACAAACACTTCCATTTAAGAAAATAGTAACATAATTTAAGATTCTAAAAGATTAAGTTAATATTTCAGCAGTGTTTTATAATTAAGGAAAATGGAATAAAGTATATCTGAATATTTGGTTAAATTCAAATATGTCCATAATACTTTAGCATTGTACATTATCCTGTGAATTATCAAGATAATCATTCTTTGGAGATTTTAACACAACTTGTTTCTGATAGAATATTTCTTTCATTTGTGTCTATAAAGACTTAATTTACTAGTGCTCCAAATATGAGTAAATCTATGAATAAATGTACTAGTGTGAGTATATAAAATTCAGCATTCTGGAGTGTCTGGTTGTCTCAGCAGGCTGAGCATCTGCCTTCAGCTTAGTGCATTTTCCCAGGGTCGTTGGATCCAGTCCCACATTAACCTCCCTGCTGAATAGGGATCCTGTTTCTCCCTCTCCCTCCGTCTGCCACTCTTTCTACTGTGCTTTCTCTGTCAAATAAATAAATAAAATCTTTTTTTTTTTTTTGAGATTTTTATCCATTTATTTGACAGAGATCACAAGTAGGCAGAAAGGCAGGCAGAAAGAGAGAGGGGAAAGCAGGCTCCCTGCTCAGAGATTTTTAGAACTTTCTCCAGATTCTCAAGTTCTTCACCATCATGACTACCTTACTGCTGCTAAGAGGAAATAAACCATTTTTTAAATTCTCTTTGAATAAGAGAATTTTATTTAATTTAATTTTATTTTTTTAAAGATTTTATTTATTTATCAGAGAGAGAGAAGGGGAGAGAGCGAGAACAGGCAGACAGAATGGCAGGCAGAGGCAGAGGGAGAAGCAGGCTCCCCGCTGAGCAAGGAGCCCAATGTGGGACTCGATCCCAGGACGCTGGGATCATGACCTGAGCCAAAGGCAGCTGCTTAACCAACTGAGCCACCCAGGCATCCCATGAATAAGAGAATTTTAAAAGCAATTCCTATTCTGCCCAAATGAAACACTTCAGTGATAATTTTCTTATAGTGGCCTACATAAGATTACTCCAATTAATCAAAGTTAGGGTGAGAAAAATCCATTTGGTTATTTATTGGTTTATAATTTTGCTTATATTTGGAGAAAATCAAGCAAATAACAGGTTTATTGTTTTGTCATGATCATCATGCAGAAAGAAAGCATTCTCAATTTGCTTTTGCTTCATTTTGTGTTCAATCAAGAGAATGAAATCTTAGAAAAATATTCATAAAAGGTAAAACCTCAGGAATACTAAAGGAATTATAAAAAGTAACATTCCTATTTCAGTCAAGTTCAAACTTAGTGGTCTAAGTGAATCCCATCCTTTCCATTCTCTCCCCTCCAAAAACAAAACAAAATAAAATACAGACTTATAAAATCATGGACAGAAAAGTTCAAATTTAATTTCAAACAATTTTTTAAAAAGTAATTATTGGATGATACTTTGGACACCTAGAAGCTGAGATTCTATAAAAAGCAGAATGGGTTGAGTAAAAGTTACTATATATATATATATATATTTTTTTTTTTAATTTTCCCTTTATTTCCCCTTATCTTCATTTTGGTAAAGTAATGATTAAATTTTATAATATCATTAAGGAACACCGAATTACAAAGGCTGATTCTAGAACAACTCAGTGCCTTGCAGTTACTTGAATAATTATTCACATTTTCAATATCAACAGCTGAATCAATAATTTCTAAACTGTAGTACTTGTCTTAGGCATATACAAAATAACATATTGATTTGAGAATAAAATGAATGGAAATAGAAAAATGTATGAAATAGGATTTTTTATCTTTAATGAAAATAAAAGTGAGGTACTGGCTTAATTCTCAATATACAAGGTCTACCAAATTCATAATAAAACAGACTGACTTACAACAAGGTGGGAAAAACCTTTCCCCTTAAACAAATGAAAGACACGGGGTGAGGGGAACCCAAAAAATTAGATTTTGAATTGTAAATTCTGGAGTACATAAGGTGGATGGTCTTAAGTAAGATTGGGGGAAAAAAAAAGGAAATGAAACAACTAGTTCATTACTAATAACTCAGCATTTTGATACAAATGTCACATCCAGAAGTAAGTCTGAGTTTAGTTAGAGGAAGATCACACCTAGAGAAGTGAGTTTTAGTCCGGGCACCACATTTCACAGGGAAGGGATAAAATGAACTCCAGTCAGCAGGGTTAAGAACACAGAGGAATTTGAAGCCAAAGTCATATGAAAAATGGTTAACAGAACAAGAGATTTTTAGCTTGAGGAATAGAAAATTTCAGGGGTTATGACAGCCATGTTCAAATATTTCAAGGCTTCTCTGTGGAGAGGATATTAGATACTTTATGAAAAATCTGCAAAGCTAAATTAGCACCAGTAATTGAAAGCTACAAGGACATACATTTCAGTTCAAAATAGCATATTTTCAAAGTTGCAAAGTTTCACCCACTTACAGGTGGTTGCAAGTTACTCAAAGTAACAGTACAAGCAGAAAGACTAACAGGCATGTTTCAGAGCATTCAATCTAGAAAAGGATAATCATCTGGTAAACTGGATGATCTTTAACATATCCGAAAGATATAATATAAGCTAACTATTTTATGTTAAGAGAAGGAACAATTATGACTTAAATTCTTAGATACTTATTATTAGAAATTATTTGTTATGTTGGGGAAAGGAATTACATTGTTATGTTAAAATCCTCATGTGAGGAAAACTGCAACATTTTGACTTGTGCTTTTCCCTTTAAGCAAGAGTTTTCAAATTTTATCAAGAGTTAGAATTACCAGGAAGACTGATTTAGCAGATCTGGGTGGGATCTGAGAATTCATATCTCTAACAAGCTCCCAAGGGATATTGATTGAGTTGATTCTGAGTCATACTTTCTGAACTTTTTTAAGGGATTAGATTTGTAACATTACTGCCAATTGTCAAGCAGGTTAAGTTCCTATCTACACAACTGTAGTTTGAGTCCCAGATTATTGTGCAGAGTATCTAGCCTTTCCAAAGTATGATTCACTGAAGCATGATAAAAATTAGCTTCTTTACAAAATTATGTTAACCTAAAAATTAGCAAAATTTTTCTAATCTTTAAAGTATATAAAATTACTTTGTTATTCCTTCTTCAAGTCTTTCCATTGGCTCTTTGTCAATCCTATAATAAAATCCAAAAGTCTTATTACTGCTTGTATAGTAACCTCTATCATGTCTCTGCTCCTCACTTTTTTAACTGAGTCATTTCCCTATACATTTCCCAATACATGAATTCTTGAAAAACACTGAACCCATTCTCAGCGTTTTTGGATAGATATATCTTCCCTGCTGCTTAGAACACTTTCATCCCTTCTTTTTATGAAGTAACACCAGCATATTTTTCTTCCTAAGTTATTTCTTCACTTATGCCACCTCTCAAAAAAACAGGTTGAACGACCATCCCATGCACTTCCGTTGCACCCTGAAGTTACCTCAAGATTTTGGTGAATACATTATCTCCTTGAAGGTGGCTTAAGTACTATAAACTGTCAAATCTCTGTATTAATATAAACTTAAATAAAGTATATTAATATTGGAAGATTTTATATATCTAAGCATGTGTTTTATAATCTTCAACTCCTACCAGTTGTGGCTTAAACCAGATACTTTCCTAATTACAAACAGAACCAACTTTCCTAAACAAGGGGGTTAGCTTCTTCTGGGATTTCTTTCACCATAAGTTGCCATTAAAAGTCTCCAAGCATTTTGCCCCAGCCAACCTTGCAATTAAATTGATGTTAATTAAAGGGATGATCCAAACATTCCCTCTGGAAGTTCTGTTCTTATTATTTGTTTGGGCTTCATTCTCCCAGGCCTTGTTTGTGGCTTGACAGATTATAGACTTTATTTTCCTCTGCTAATGTCATAAACATACTATAGTCAACTTCTTACTCCATGCATTGCACATGAATATTCTATCTGCTTAATGTTGTTGCATTATTATTTTCTTTGGTCTTCCAACACCAGCACTAAGAAAATTCACAAACATTACAAAATTTTCACCAAAGTGGGTTTCCCTTTGTACAAAAACATTTTTATTTGCTGGTATTATTCAAATTATATATGTCATATATATCTCTATATACAATTTTATATCCTTTTTCCATTTATTCTTTTCTTCCCATATATTCTTATTGTATAAGAGTTCTATATTCTGTTTCCATATATTCTTATAAGTCATATATCCTATATAGTTTATATAACATATATCTTATATGATATATAACAAGAATATATGGGGAAAGAACATAAAATCTTATAATCCATATAGAATTTTCAATATTTCTAAGCCATTTGCACAGTGCTTGTCTACCCTGACTGCACTTTAGAATCATCCAGGAAATTTTATAAACATCCATGTCTGAGACCTAATCCCAGAAACTCTGATTTAATTTCCTAAGGGAATGGACAAAACATCTGCATGTTTATATGCTCCTAGGTGATTCTAATATGCAGTCAAGATTGATAACCATTGCTTTAGAGGCCCTTAGAATCACCCTCTACCTATAATTGCTTTCTTGAAATATTTTTTATTGTTAAAAAGAAACAAATTTGTCAGAAATATACAATCTTCTTCTACAGGTTTGTGTACTGTTTCATCATAAGGATACTAAATACAAGTTTTCTGCTAAGAGTCAGTAGAATCTATTACCAGAACAGATGATCTTCTGTTGCCAGAATTTCATTTCATATGGCTTATGCTTCTGATAACAGCAAGAACACAATGATGGCACTAATTTTCAGATCATTGCTATGGACTGATATCTGTGTGTCCCTTCCCTCAAATCCATATGTTCATGCCTCATCCCCAGTTTAATGGTATTTGGAGGTGCAGGATATGGGTGGTAATTAGGCCATGAAGATGGGGCCCTCATAAATGGGACTGGCTCTCTTATTAAAAGAAATATGAGTGGGTTTGCTTCCTCAATCTCTGTCTTGGCCAGTGGATGACATAGTAAAAAAGACTGTTGTCTATGAACCAGTAAGACACCAGACACCAGATCTACTGGCACTTTGATATTTCACATCCAACCTTCAGAATTGTGATAAACTATGAGGTAACAGGTCAAATGTGTGCTGAGAAATTCCAGACTTCTCACATATAAAGTATTGTGCTTTCCAGTGGTAAATATTCTTCTCAGAGATATAAAGTTTTCTGTAGTAAAGTCTGATTTTGCTAATTATCAATAAACACTACAAAAATAAGATGTTGAATTCATTCTTACTAGGGATTAAGGAGAGATGGAAACTGCTTGAAGTGCTTCAGTTTGAAGATTATAAATATAAAAGGTCATACCTGAGAGATTTATATTAAATAAGTAGACAATAGGAACTTTGAGGTTTACATTATGTACAAAAACTGTAGGAAGCTTAAATCATTAAGTTTCCTCACATGTCAAGAAGGGGAAATAACTTTAAGAAAAATTTAAACTCATAGTTCTGTGATTTTTTTTTTATAATTAGTAAATTTGCAATGGAAGAATGAGTCTTTTTTTGAGTCAGACACTGAATACTAATTCACATTGTACTAAACTTTCAAAAATGGACTAAATAAGAAATTTTGGAGTCTCAATTTTAGTATTTTTATTTCTTGAAAGCAGAATATTCAGTCACTTAATCATCCTATAATTGTTTTGTTCAACCATTAGTCAGCAGCAACAATAATATAACATCTGCTCGCACCTCATATTTTCCATCTAGGTAGACAAAAGAAAAACCTAGAATTAAAATAATCACGATGTCATTGTGAAATATTTTACAAAACAAATATGTTGACACAAACATTTTGGAAAACTCTTTGGCATTATCTATTAAAGCTAAATATATGCCAACCCCATGATCTTACAATTACAGTTCAAGAGGAGTAAATGCATATGTCTGACAAAAGGCATATGTAAGGATGTCATATTAGTCTCAAATATCCATCATTAATAGAATGCATAACAAGTTGTGAATTTTGTGTAATAGGGCACTATAGAGTACTAAAATCAATAGGCTTCTGTTACATTTATCAATGTGGATAAACATCACTTGGTGTTTAGCAAAATAAACAAACCAAAAGCCATACATGAAAGAATACCTGTAGCAGGATCCCATTTATATGTGGAGTTTGAAAACAAAATTGATTGATGACAAAAAGTCTGGGATAGTGGTTACCTTCAGGAGATGGCATTGATTAGACTTGACAAAAGGAAATTCCTGGATTGCAAGAAATATTTTGTATCATAATCTCAGTGGTGGTACTGCAAATATGTACATATGTAAAAATGTATTGAAGTATACAGTGATGATCTGTATACTTCACTGCAACTAAGTTACCTCAATTAAAATTATAAAAATTGGTGTATTTTGATATTTTAATTTAAGAATACAGCCTAATTACTGATAGCAAGATTTTGAAGAATGGTGATTAATACAAAGCATGTGATTTAAAGAGAACAAAAACATTAATTTGAAAAGATATATGTATCATAATTCTTAAACTATAATGTCAACATTCCCTTTCTAGAAAAATAAACCCTAAAATAGAGACTGATAAAAAAGAGCAAAAATTGATTTATAATACTTTATCATTATAACTATAAAGTGATAGCAAGTCAGATCTTTAATACTGTTATTTTCAAGAGAAGTCATAACTGGCCGCTGTGTATAGCAACAATTAATTCTAAAGCCACTGGAGTATAGTTCCCCAAATTGTGTTTCCTAGAATACCAGAAGGCATTCAAAATTTTCTATAGTCCATTTAGTCAGGAAATTCTAGGTTAAGCAAAGTTTAGAATATTTCTCAGACTTTAATGCGCTCTTGTGCATTGTAGATTTTCACAGAAGCATACTATGCAGTTTTCACCAAATGACTTGGTCATTAGAATCCATTTTCAGCAGAACATTTCACAGAAATAATGCTCTCAAGGGCAATGAATATAGACTTCTGAGAGGTGAATAAGGGACTTTATCAATGAAAAGTAAAAATCACAAGATCTTAAGGAACAGTTTTCCAAAAAGAGGGACACTAGACACAACAACGGGGTTTGAACTATAGCACAAAACCAATTCTATTTGTTTTAAAAAGGCTGGTTTTATTGTAATGATGGACTTAAACAGTGGCTGAGATTCCACAGGGAGAACTAAAAGGTATTGTTATTGTTGCTAGATTTTTTTTTTCCTTTGAGAACATATGGTTATTTGGCACATTAGTTATTTAAGCAGAGCCTGCTTGAGATTCTCTCTCTCTCTCTCCCTCTCTTGGGGTACCTGGGTGGCTCAGGTCTGCCTTTGGCTTATGAAGTCATAATCTCAGGATCCTGGGAGCCCCAGTTGGCTCCCTGCTTAGCATAGAGTCTGCTTCTCCCTCTCCCTCTCCCCACCCCACTCTTGCTGTCTCTCTCTTGCTCTGTGTTCTCTCAAATAAATAAATAATATCTTAAGAAAAAAATTATTTCTCTCCCTCTCCCTGCCCCCTCTTTGCACATTCTCTCTCTCTCTATATATATATATATATACACATATAAAATTAATCAGTTTATTAATTAATTAAAACATATTTGGTTTAGTTCATCTTCATCCTTGGGGGATAAATTTGAGTTTAGGGGGGCACATAGGAAGCTCAGTCTATGTAACGTATCTGACTCTAGATTTCAGCTCGGTCATGATCTCAGGGTCATGGGATTGAGCACTGCATCAAGCTCTGTGTTCACCAGGGAGTCAGCTGGAGATTCTTTCTCTGCCTTTCCCCACCTCTCCTCTCTGCTCTCCTTCTCTCCCTCTCAAATAAATAAATAAATCTTAAAAAAAAATTGAGCTCTGGAACTAGCTAAAACACTTGAAACCATAATTCACAAAATCACTAGATAATTAAGACCATCCATTTCAATATATAATTTTTATAATTCAACAAGCATATTTTATCCAAATGAAACTGTTTATAACTCAAAATAAGTATAAAAATTAATCAGAAATGTTCTAGGTGAAAAGGGAGTAGAATAAGGAGGGCTTTCTGTTCAACCTCTGCTTGCCTTCCATTTTCATGTGTTATCTCTTAATCATATCCTTGTAACCATAAGCTAAGCATAAAATGGAATGGAAACTAGTAATCTGGTACAGTCACTCAGAGATGTCTACATTCTCTTTCCCATAGTACCTCTAATACCTGATTAATACATGTTCTCCATTCAAAGGAAAGAAATAATTCCATGGACATTAGGCATCCATATCAGCAAAGAAGAAGTCAAACTCACTAGCTGCAGATGACATGATACTCTATGTAGAAAACCCAGAAGATTCCACCAGAAAACTTCTAGAACTGAAAAAAAACAACAGTATAGCCGCAGGATACAAAATCAACATATAGAAATTGGTTGCATTTCTCTATTCCAATAACAAAGCAGCAGAAAGAGAAATTGAGAAATGGATCACATTTACAATTGTACTCAAAACAATAAGATACATAGGGATAAACATAATCAAAGAGGTGAAAGACTTGTACTCTGAAATCTATCAAACTGATGAAAGAAATTGAAGAGGACACAAAGAAATGGAGAAACATTCCATAGTCATATATTGGAAGAACACATATTGTTAAAAGGTCAATACTACCCAAAGTAATCTATACATTTAATGTAATCCCTATCAAAATACCAACAACATTTTCACATAACTAGAACAAGTATCCTCAAATTTGTATGGAACCACAAAGACTGAATAGCCAAGGTATCCTTGAAAAAGAAAAACAAAACTGGAGGCATCACAATTCCAGACTTCAAGTTACATTATAAACCTGTAGTGAACAAAATGGTATAGAACAAAAACAGACCTATAGATTGATGGAACAGAATAGAAAACCCAGAAATGAACCTACAACTGTATCATCCATTAATCTTTGAAAAAGCAGGAAAGAAAATCCAATGATAAACAGTATCTTCAAAAAATAAATGATTCCTTGGGGCATCTGGGGCTCAGGGGGTTAAGCCTCTGCCTTCGGCTCAGGTCATGGTCTCAGGGTCCTAAGATGGAGCCCCACATCGGGCTCTCGGCTCAGCGGGAAGACTGCTCCCCCCTCTCTCTCTGCCTGCCTCTCTGCCTACTTGTGATCTCTCCCTGTCAAAATAAATAAATAAAATCTTTTTTATAAATAAATAAATAAATAATCCTGGAAAAACTGGACAGCAACATGCAAAAGAATGAAACTGGAACATTTTCTTATACCATACACCCAAATCAATTAAAATGGATTAAAGACCTACATGTGAGACCTGAAGCCATAAAAATCCTAGGGCAGAACACAGGCAGTAACCTCTTTGACACTGGCCATAGAAACTTCTTTCTAGATATGTCTCCTGAGGCAAGGGAAACAAAAGCAAAAATGAACTATTGGGACTACATCAAAATAAAAAGCTTTTTTTACAATGAAGGAAGTAATCAGCAAAACTGAAAGGCAACTGGAATGGGAGAAGACATTTGCAAATAATGTATCTAATAAAGGGTTAGTATCCAAAATATATGAAGAATTTATAAGACTCAACACCTGGGGCACCTGGGTGGCTCAGTGGGTTAAAGCCTCTGCCTTCTGCTCAGGTCATGATCTCAGGGTCCTGGGATCAAGCCCCACATCGGGCTCTCTGCTCAGCAGGGAGCCTGTTTCCTCTTCCCTCTCTCTCTGCCTGCCTCTCTGCCTACTTGTGATCTCTGTCAAATAAATAAATAAAATCTTTAAAACTCAACACCCAAAAAACAAATAATTCAATTTAAAAATGAAGAGAAGACATAAATTGACATCCTCCAAAGAAGACAGATGGCCAACATACACATGAAAAGATGTTCAACATCAGTGATCGTCGGGGAAATAAAAATCAAAACTACAATGGTATAGCTACTCACAACTGTCAGAAGAGCTAAAACCAACAACACAACAAACAAGGGTTAACAAGGATGTGGAGAAAAGGGAACTGTCCTGCATTGTTGGTGGGAATGCAAACTGGTGCAGCGACTCTGGAAAACAATATGGTTATATATATATGTACACCTATGTACACACACACACACATACACACACACACACACAGTGGAATATTAGTCATCCATGAAAAAGATTTAAATCTTGCCATTTGCAAAGACATGGATGGAGCTAGAGTATTATGCTAAGCAAAGTAAGTCAGTCATAGAAAGATAATACCATATGATTTCACTCATATGTGGAATTTAAGAAACAAAAAAATGAATGGGGGAGGGAAAGAGAGGAATAACAAAAAACAACTCTTGATTATAGAGAATAAACTGAGGATTGCTGGAGGGGAGGTTTGCAGGGGGGATGGGTTAAACAGATGATGGGGATTAAGGGGAGTACTGATGAGTACCAGGTGTTACATGGAATTGCTGAATCACTATATTGCACACCTGAAACTGATAATACACTGTATGTTAACTGGAATTTAAATAAAAAACTTGAAAAAAAAGTTATAAAATTTAATCATATATATTCTTAAACATCTATAAATCCAAAATAAGTTTAAATAATAAATACAAAAATAAAAAAATTAACAATATTCACATGATGAGACAGAATTGGTACAATTAGTGATGTATTATTGAAGCTATATTAACACCTGCTACATACCTGTGGTACTGACAGGAATGTAGAACCCAGTAGGATTAAATATCCTTTGTTTCTTATTCTTCAAAGATGAAATAGCACTTTATTTTTAAGACTTGGTAAAATTCTAATATAATGTGATAAAGCAGGAGATATTTTCTCATTACAGTATTTATATGTCCTTTTATTCTTTCTTTTCCCAACTGGAGTTTTAATTTCTTCTTGTCAATGTTAATTCTGCCATTTCTGGTTTACATATTGTTAATATCACAGAATTGAGTTATAGAGACGATATACTAGGAAAATATTTTTTTAGATTTTGAATTGGGTGTGACTGATTAACTTAAGTGGCTCACAAACTAACTGCAATAGATAAGTTTCTAAATTTGTTAAAAATGAAACATGAGTGAAATAAATGTGATATTTTAAATTATAAATATGTTCTATATTAATATATAATTATATAATATATAATCCTAAATATACATAATTTTAAAAGTATATCTATGTATATCTTAAGGTGCATTGTAATAAAATATAGCATTATTTTAGCCACATCTAATTTGTGTTGTTATAGCTTTTGATTATTATTATTATTATTATTTGTTTAGTTAAACATTTATAACTCTGTTCAGAGGAAGACTTTTTTTAATTGTCTTCACATTTTTTTAATGTAATCACACTAAAGACTCCAACAGTGGCTATATGTAGTTTAAAATTTAACAGTGATATAAATATTTCCATAAAATAATCACATATTTTTGAAGTATTGAGGAAATATAAAGCATTTGAATGACAGTAAAATAAAAACAAAAACAAAGTTATAAAAAATAGCAGACAATTCTGGACACCCCATAAACAAAATTTATGAGTAGTACACAAATGAAAAAATTCTCAATGTCACCACCAGTTACCAAAAAAATTTGAATTAAAAAAAAATTGTATTAGAACTACAATAAATACCACTCCAGAATGGCTAAAATTAAAAACAGAAAACAGCAAAAGTTGCATAAATGTAAAGTAGCTGGAAATTTTATACATTTCTGTTGAGAATGTAAAATTATGCATCTTGTTTAGAAGAAGTTCTGATGGTTTCTTTTCTCTTCTTTTTTAAAGATGTATTTATTTATTTGAGAGAGAGAGAGAGAACATGTAGAGGGAGGTACAGAGGGAGAAAGAATCCTCAAGCAGACTCCCCACTGAGTGTGGAGCCCGAGGTAGTCCAATCCCTGAGATCATGACCTGAGCCAAAATCAAGAGCTAGACCCAGTGAGCCTCCCAGGTGCTCCATGGGGATTTCTTTTTAAAGGAAAGAATACCAAACTTACAAACCAGCAATCCACTAATACTATTAACCCAAAGAAAATGAAAATATATAACCGAAAAGACTTGTACAAGAATGTTGATGGACACTTCATTCATAAGACTTCCAACCCGGTTTTATCCACAGGAAATTGATTTAAAAATAAAACAAAATACTGTGATACATTCATATGATAAAATGTTACTCAGCAATAAAAGGGAATGCACTATTGAGAAACAATAACATATATTAATATCAATAACATTGTTTTTAGTGAAACAAATATTACACAAATCTGCATGTATGGCATGATCCTATGTACATGAAACTTCCAAACCGAAATATACTATGGTAAATAATATCAGGACATTGTTGGCTCAAAGTGAATGAGGGAGTCAGAGATTGACAGGGAAGAGACATGAGGCAACTTTTGGCAGGGGGTGGTGATGACTTTCAATATCTTGATACAATTGTATTTTGATGTTTATGGGGGAAGTATACACATTTGTCAAAATTCAAATAAAGGTTTAAGATTGGGCCTTTCCATTGAATATGAAATGTATCTCAAAAAAAAAAAAAAAACCAAAAACCTCTAAATAAATATTTAAATCTAATTTAATGATATGTACCAAAATATTTAAGAAAGAAAAGCTTAATGTCTATAATATAATTTGATATGAATAAAAAGTAGGATAGATAAATAAGAGGGATGGAGATACACACAACAAACACATATATATGCGAGAACCAAGCATAATAAAATATTTATCTAGGTTACGGTTACATGGGTATTCATTATATAGTCCATTGAAATTTGCTGTATGCTTAAAATTTTATTCCAAAATTTGGGAAAACTAAAACATAAGGGATATATAATTCCCTTCAAAAATTTTCTGCACCTTTACACAATGAGGAGAAGCATTTATATTACTTTAAATAATATACCTTAAAACTTTATGTTGTCGTATTTGTTTAATTATCTGTTTCAGCATTGGCACAACTCTTGTTTCTGTGAGGTCTTTATAAAAGATTTTAAAGCTCATTGGCAAAATATCCTGCAAATTTTTGATAGTGGGGGAGGGGATGTACAGGTGTGGTGACAAGAGGAATATAGGTCCTCTAAACTCTCGGCTCAAAATGGTTGTTACCCTAAAACTGCTCTAAAAATAGTGGTCAGTGTAGCATAACATATAGAGTTGTTGAATCACTATGCTGTACACCCGTAACTAATATAACACACTAAAATATAAAAATAAATAAAAAAGGAATTTTTTTTGAGGGAAAAGCCTATTAAAATTGAGGAAAAAACTGAGAAAGAGGCCTCTACCTCAAGAGAAAACAAAACCACAATGCCAGCATTTCTTATAATATATGTAAGCAAACTTTGGACAGAATGTTGAAAATAAACATTTGTTTTTTGTTCATTATTTCTACCAATTGTTAGTGTAACGATTGACGGCCCCATATCTGAATGGGCTGTTTGTTTAACCCACACAACTGATAAATTCGCAATCACTTTCAGACAGCCTGGTGACTAGTTCAACATCTTAACCAAGCAAGTTTTTCCCACTACCTCATCTGGCAAATACGCATAGTCACCCCCATTTATTCCCCTGTAGACTAGACCCTATGGAGCAAACTCTGCTTGTCCCTGAAGGCTGGTCCCCTTGCTGGGTACTAAATAAGGTCTTTTATTGTATTTTCAGTCAGTTCATTTGAGATGTTTACTTCACCAATAATCACAGACAAACCAACATATGTACTTAAGAATTTAATTTGAATCATTTTGTTCAGTCTCTTGTGTGTAGCAGCTACTTAAGAGATACTTGTTGAACTAATGAGTGAATGCATGTTTTCGCTGATAAAAAACTGGACTCGAAGAAACATGTTAATTTACGGGGGCAGTGTGTTAAAGGAAAATGGAACTGTTTTGGATGATCGGAAACCCGGGTTTTAATCTTAGCTGAGCAACACCCAGCTGTATGAACTTCAATGAAGAACTTTGCCTCCCAGGCCCTCAGCTTTCTTGTCTGTATTATATGTATATATATATATATATATATATATATATATATATATATTTTAAATGGAATGAGTATTTTCTACTATCATATAATTCTAAAAACCTAACTCTCAGCTCATATACAGGGAACTGATGCCCAAAATAACCAGTAAGTAATATTAGTTAAAAATAATACCACACTTTCCAATTGTGGCTCATATACCATAGGGAGTTTATCGTTTAGACATGCTGAATGTCAAGCTCATAAATCAGCATATTCCCTTTCATTTATAATACACAGCTTTGCTAATTGAATTCACAATAGAATTTTAATAATTAAAGATGTACAAAACAACTTATAATTAATTTACACATTGAGGTAGTAAATGCAAATGCTAGCTTGCAATACATAAATATTAATGATTAGATAAATGTATTTTTACTTTATTCACCTGCTAACTCACAACCTTTTTCCCTACATCGACAGTTTAGGATAGCCACACTGAACTCTGTTAAAACAACATACCTATATTTTATTTATTTTATTTTTTAGATAAGAGGTAACATAATGTGCTTAATTAGAAGATAATGAAGGTGTGTTAATAGTTTGTTTTTCTAGCAAACTAATAGGATGTAGCCAACATCCTTTAGACAAAAATGGTGAGAAAAGACAACTAGATCTAAAGATAAGGAAGCTTTGGAACTCAATCTAAAGAAAATGAACAAATAATGACAAATTTATTTCATAGCACCTAGGTCCTAATATTCTGGTGTTTCTTGATCAACGTAGGTTGGTCAATGTTCAGAAAAACAGGGGTAAAGCTTCTTTTTAACTATCGAGGTAATCTTTTTAAATTATGGCATTGGATAAAAGGAAGCACTGTAACCCAAATCACTTGAAAATCCATACTAGGATAGTAGAAAGCATGATATGTGCCCAAGGGTGACACATAAGTAGAGTTTTCTGAAATCCCGACAAGCTTGGCTTTAATGTACTATATAAATTTGACTTTATTTGTATACTTTATTACACTTTGTGAATGGGTGTAAGTAGAATACTAAAACATCACATTTTTAATATTTCAAGACTTTAAATCTTCAATGGAAAGTAGCTCTATTTTTTCAAGCGATAGCAACTGTTAAATCTTTACAACAGCAGTTTAATGTAGAGTCAGAGAAGTGTAAGGGAGCATCCTTCCTGCACACCACCCTACAAAACAATAATAATAGTTCTGCTTTGAGACTTAGTTCTTGAAGAGATCAAATGACAATTTTCTGTAGTAAGTCTTCATCTTAAGAATTTTAGAAAGCAGATATATCCCTTTGTTTACTTATTTTTGTTAAGCAAAATAATTCAGTCCATTGCATGCCAATTTCCCCCAGTTTATCAAATTCCCCCTGGTTTGAAGGAATAAATATGCATGCAACACATCCAAAGGCGAGCAAAATATTTTTTCCCCTTCAAGTTCCAGAAAAGACAAGGTTAACCAGGCAAAAAGTAGGATGAAGCTATAACCATGTACCATGTGTTTAGTGTACCAATCAACTTTGAAGCACACACAGCTTTAATTCGGGCCTTAGATAGATATACCTGACGGCAACTCTCACCTCCTGTTAAAGGTGGTCCTCTCCATGTGTATCAGGAAACCCTGATGGTGCCTCATAGTTCTGAGGCGTCAGGAACCGAGACACTGATTGCCATTTGCTCTGGACTATTTGTTCAAGGCTTTTGTTTAAAAAACTTCCTTGAAACTCAGAGATAATATCTCTCTCTAGAGAGAAGAGCAAGTGTCTTTACAACCTTAGAAGAGAGAGATTGTATCTCCATTCACATGCTTACTGTCTAGTACAGAGATAATGTCTTCCTTGGGTGCAAAGAACAGGCAGGCTCATGGCCCATGCAGTAAAGCTGGTGTCCTTCGGCTCAGAGATCATGTAACATTCCTGGTGGTATGTGCTGGTGGAACCTTGTCCTATTCATCCTGCCTTGTGGAAACTAGGCTGTGGGAACTAGCTCGATTAATATCAGAATCCCATTTTTCAGAAATAAAATTTCAAAAACGTTCTGATTTTTCAAACATAACTTCCTTGATTAGAAAAAAATCTGAGATTTATTAATAATATTCAACCATTATGATGAATATGGGATACATATATCAACATATATATTAGTCAGTACTGTCTTTAATATTTAATTATTTGACCAGTAATCTTTCTCTCCCTTCATCGCCATCATTTTTGCTCTTAGATAGTGTGCCAGATTGCTTCCCGACCTCCACAAAAATATATTAACATGTTAAGGGCCTTCCATTGAACATGCTGCAAGCAGTCAGAGGTTTCAGATAGAAGGGTACAATTTTTCCTCAGTCAGGAAATAATGCTCTTGGGTTTGCCTGAAGGTTTCCAGGCTCTAAGCGGTCATGGTTTTGATGTATTGTTTAATGTTTCTCTCTTTCCCTAGAGTTCTCTTCTGCCACTCTTCACCAATCCACAGCTATCATTCTTTTATACCAAAAGTAAAAAATCATCTCCCACAAATGATGTCTTTGAATTACACTGTACAATGGGGCATAGCAACACTCTCTGGACTTATTAAGCTATGACAACTCTTTGCCCATTTGCACAGTATCTACTCTCATAGACAAACATTTTGATTCAGAAGGTAAAGGAATCACAGGATACTTGAGGTTTGCAGGGGTAGCTTTGTACCATAAAATGGACATAGCATTCCCTGGTCACATAAAGTTGTAAGAATTTTAAGGTCTCTAAGTGGTCCCACTAGATAGATGTATGTAAGAACACTCCTATTATCTTCATAACATTTTTCAGGCCTGACTTTGATTATCATCAGCAGCAAACAATGCAGCAGTATGATGGGTGTGATGTGAGAAAAGTGAAGTAAGATATATATTATGTACATAATCCTGTTTCTAACAGAATTCATAGCCAATCAATCAGAGTATGGGACAATGCGCTAGAATGTTAGGACATGCCTATTGCAGTGTTGTAAATACAACAGGAAGTTACATTGTGATGGGCCATTATGACCCAACAAGTAGTAGAGACAAATAGAAGTAGAGAAAGAGGGTAAGAAAAATCTGAAGAGTGGAAATGAAACACGAAGCCAAGATGGCACAGAGAAGGAGCCCAGGATTTCTGATGAGGTGATGTGAGTCTGAGTTCTACTTCTGTCTTTATTGGCGAGGATGGGCTACAGTCAATGTGGAGTTAATAACTTCCAATCTCAGTGGTTTAAAACAAAAGTGTTTTGTTTTGTTTTGTTTTCTCCCTCTCATTTCACATTTCAAGACAATCACTAATTGCCAGGGTGTTTTACTAATCCTAGTTATTTAGAAACTTGGGATGATTAAGCAATCACTACCTTGAACAGATGCTGTTTTTAATGCTAGATGAAAAAGAGAGTTCAGGGACGCCTGGGTGGCTCAGTTGGTTAAGCAGCTGCCTTCGGCTCAGGTCATGATCCCAGCGTCCTGGGATCGAGTCCCACATCGGGCTCCTTGCTCAGCAGGGAGCCTGCTTCTCCCTCTGCCTCTGCCTGCCATTCTGTCTGCCTGTGCTTGCTCTCTCCCCCTCTCTCTCTCTGATAAATAAATAAAAAAATTAAAAAAAAAAAAAAAGAGAGTTCAGAAACATTTTATAATTGTGATCAAATATTCAGTCCAAATGCATTCCATGGCACTTCCCTTAACTCATTGTCCACAACTAGACACATAGTTCAATCCAACCACAAAGAGACATAGAATCCCATCTTCCTACATGTGATAAAAACATGGGGAGAATAGGAAATATATGGTACATAGGTCAAATTACTATGAAAAGTTCTCACTGCATACTCTGCATTCAGTATTTAGTCTCTTGGGGCTCCTGGGTGGCTCAGTGGGTTAAAGCCTCTGCCTTTGGCTCAGGTCATGATCCCAGGGTCCTGGGATCAAGTCCTGCATCAGGCTCTCTACTCCCCAAGGAGCCTGCTTCCTCCTCTCTCTCTGCCTGCCTCTCTGCCTACTTGTGATCTCTGTCTGTCAAGTAAATAAAATCTTTTAAAAAATTTAAAAAAAAAGGTTTATTAAATCTCACAGCAATGCATAATTTATCTTCAACATCCAAATTTAATTCAAAATAATTTGTCAACTAAATAAATAAAAATTTTTTAAAAAGATTTTATTTATTTATTTGACAGAGAGAGATCACAAGTAGGCAGAGAGAGAGAGAGGAGGAAGCAGGCTCCCTGCTGAGCAGAGAGCCTGATGCGGGACTCAATCCCAGGACCCTGAGATCATGACCTGAGCCGAAGGCAGCGGCCCAACCCACTGAGCCACCCAGGCGCCCCAAATAAAATATTTTTTTAAAAAGTACTTTATCTTAAATCCTAAATCCTTTCTCTAACTTTCTAGATACATGGCATTAAAAATTACTATATATTTGTGAACTCCAGTTTCCTCATCTATGGAAAAACCATAAAAGCACTTAGGAATATTCAATAATTAAAAGACCTAATGTATAAAATAAAGCTGCTACATTCCTACATTTGATATTCCATAAATGCCTGTTGGATAAACACAAAGGTGAAACACATGATCAACTCCTTCAGATATACTGTGGACTATAATTACAATTTCTATAATTAACATGATGGATGTATATGATATTCATATTTATGATGCAAACATGTTTTCAGTCACATTTATGTATACCTGAGTTGTAAGTGATATAAATATGTACATATATATTTACATTTAAATCTACAACATTTCTATGTAATCTGACAAATAAACCACATTTCACTTTTTGGTCCCCAGAGAGGATTCATTACACAGTTGGCATGCAAATATTTGGTAAACATGAGTTCTTTTTTTTTTAAGATTTTTTATTTATTTATTTGACAGAGAGAGATCACAAGTAGGCAGAGAGGCAGGCAGAGAGAGAGGAGGAAGCAGGCTCCCTGCCGAGCAGAGAGCCCGATGCGGAACTCGATCCCAGGACCTGAGATCATGACCCCAGCCGAAGGCAGCGGCTCAACCCACTGAGCCACGCAGGCGCCCGGTAAACATGAGTTCTAAACGTGTATTTGTTCATACCCAAAGTCCTGACACCTCTCTGGGAAAAATGTGGAAAATAGCTAGTATATATCAAGATGTATCATATATATTATTTATATTATTTTATTGTTTTCTAGTCAATAAATATATTCAAAACAGTGGAATTTAATCCGAATAGAAAATCTTCTTATCCATTCCCTAAGTCTTACAGAAATTTAGACATATTGTTTGCAATTTCAATGAAACTGAAGGTTAAAAAATAACAAAGAATAGGGAATTTATCTTTGTAATGATATTAAAATAATTTACTTTAAATATGTTATTACATATTGTTCTGTTGATTTTACTCTCATAAACAGAACAAATTATACCTAATTAATGTATTATTCATTATAATAAACTATGTAATATAATAAACTCTATAATATATATATCAGATATATATATGATTTCAGTTTATTCTAGTCAGCAGATGGAATCATTAATTCCATATGTATTTATGAAGTGTTGACTATGGGCCAAACACAATTCTAGGTGTTATGGTATAGCAAGATGAGTAGTAGTTCACATTATAATGGAAGGAAGGAAGGAACCATCCAAAAAACAAATAAACAAATCACACACACACACATATATATATATATATCTCATAACCATGACAAATTGTGAAAACATATTTCAAAAGGGAGATAAGCAATGTCTGTGACTGTTCTATTTTTAATTACGGTTTGGGGAGGTTTCACCAATAACGTTGCATATGAGCCCAGTTGCATGGGGATGTTGCTAGTGAGCAGAAAGTACTTGGTGAGGTTTGACAGGGACTGTACAACTGTGGGTACTTCTTTGCTCCTGTCAAATACAAGTTTTCACACACACACTTTCACAAATGACTTTAATAGCTTAATTTTACCTCTGTCTTAAATCATTTAGTAGTTAGGTATTACTAACATTCTACCTCTCTGCTTTTAAATACCAGTAATCATGTATTACGTTTAACTATTTAGAGGTAAGAGCCACCGAGATGGAAAAGATTGGGAATTAAATTCGATCATTTTTGGTGATTATTAGTGTTTCTAAAATAGGCTTAATTCATTATGTCATTTCTTTTCTTTAAAGGTTTACTAAAGGGGCACCTGGGTGCCTCAGTGAGTTAAAGCCTCTGCCTTCGGCTCAGGTCATGATCCCAGGGTACTGGGATGGAGCCCCACATGGAGCCCCGCATCGGGCTTTCTGCTCAGCAGGGAGCCTGCTTCCTCCTCTCTCTCTCTCTGCCTACTTGTGATCTCTCTCTGTCAAATAAATAAATAAAATCTTCTAAAATATTAAAAAAATAAAGGTTTACTAAATCTCACAGCAATGCATGAAAATTTATCTTCAACATCCAAATTTAATTTAAAATAGTTTGTTTATAAATGTACACTGACACATAAAAAGCTGTGGTATTATATTTAGCAGGAGAATAATAAAAACTGCATAACTACACATTCTGCCATCATTTTTCTGCCACGGAGACAATTAAACCTTATCTATTATGTTCACAGCATCAGGAATGAAAGGATTAGAAAGGCATAGTTCCTGACCTCAAGATACATAACTTAGGGTAGACAAACAGCACAGAATGCATCTTCACTGGTATGCAACAAAATGAGCCAATATATTGTATTAGTAATATGTTTTGAGAATGTTCATAAATGAGTTCTTATCTCTATGCTTTGGAGTAGGATAAAACTAATTGTTAGTCTATGAGGTAGGGGACACAAATGATAATTGGAAAGATAGTGAAACAAGGTCAATTCTCCAGCTGCATTTATCCAGAAACTTACTTAGATTTACATGTGACTAAATTTCAAGAATGATTTTTGTAATTGAAGTATGTTTCAATATTTTACTTTTTTATTTTTTTCTGGCTACCAAAACTGTACTGCATGTTACCTTAGTCAATTAATATACTTCATAAATGTAGGCATTCATAAAATCCCTTAACATTTCTAAAAATTGCGACTTTTCATATATCAAATGAAAAAGGTACATCTTTATAATACTATTTTGGAGATTAAATAAAATAGTACATTTAAGAGCCTACCCTATGATCTGGCACATAAAAATTCCAGTCAAGATTAGTGATTTTATCAAAACATTAGAATGTGAAAGATTTTCAGCAAAATATATGCAATGTGTACAGATGCAATGTAAATACATGTGTATTATACATGTATGTGTACAACACAGGTCTGAACTGAATGACCCACTTACACACAATTTTTAAAATTAATATGGTACTTTACTGTAACTGTATTTTTCCTCCTTATAATTTTCATTAGCATTTTCTTTTCTCTTGCTTACTCTATTGTGAGAATATACTATATAATACACATAACGCACAAAATATGTGTTCATTAACTGTTTATATTATCAGTAAGGATTCACTCAATAGTAAGCTATTAATATTTAAGAATTGGGGGCCAAAAGTTATGTGTGGGGCACCTGAGTGGCTCAGTGTGTTAAGCACTTGCCTTCAGATCAGGTCATGATCCCAGGGTCCTGGGATCTAGACCCATGTTGACTCTCTGCTCAATGGAGAGCCTGCTTCTCCCTCTGCCTCTGCCTGACACCCCCCGGCTTGTGCTTTCTCACTCTCTCTCTCTCTGTCAAATAAATAAACAAAATCTTAAAAAAAAAAAAAAAAGTTATGCATGGATTTTCAACTATGCAGGGGCCAGCATCCCTAACACTTAATATTGTTGAGGGGCCAACTGTACTTATATTTATTTCAAGTTTTTTTTAAGACAAATAAGAAATTTTAAGATATATATTTTCTCCATAATTAATATGTCATTTTTTGTTTTGATTCCTACTTTGAATGAAAATCAAAATGTATTATAAACTTTTAATTTGATTGAATAAACAGCTACTTTAGTATTAAAGTTGCCCTATTATTAAAATAAAAGTACCAGCTTAATTAATGTAAATACATTATGTAATTTATAGTATGCCTAAAGCCTATTTATTTTATACTTGAAAATATTTAACATAAGAAAGTGAAGTATTTCCTCAATATTAAAAATGTAAAATTATGATTTTTTATGAAATTAAAACATTTAATGATTTCCATAAATATTAATTTCTTTACCAGCCTATCTAACTCCAGATGGTATAGACATCTTTTTTGTTTACTTTTACTTCAAATTTAAAAGCATAACAATGTTTTAGTTTAAAAAGTTCTAAATTTAATATGGGAATAACAGAAACTATCTAGTCTGTCTAGCTGATAGGGTCTTAACATATTTACTTATTTTTATGTCACTATTACCATGACTTAATGTAAATTTAAATGATTTTTTTCAATGAGCCATCTCTATACTTTAAGAAATATTTAATTCCCCAAATTATAAATTTCCTAATTGCTACAATTTCATGTTTTAAAATGTGCATTTTTATACAGAAATTATATTCTGAAGGCATATACTGCAATAAGTGCTCCTAAGTGAATAATAAAGCAGACACCTAATAGTTCAGTTCATAATTGCTAGGCACTGTGAGCAAATTCAGAATGCTGACTGTACCTTGTGTCGCAATCTGATTAGAGGTTGGTAGGATTGAAGGCCATATCCTGCTTCTTTGGTTGGCCTTCCTTCTGACTCCAGAAAAATGAATCCAAGAACCAAAACTGCTGACCAGCACTTAAACATTCTCATTGGTTCTCACCTGTGAAAATTAGCATTGGAAGTAATGAGAAAATGTTTTATATATTGAAAAAATTCTTCAAGAAGTATTCAATAGTGCATAGAAATCTCCACAGATCTAATCAAAACTTGTAGGCAATTGCCAACTGAATCCATAATAGGTAAGCATCTCCAAAAAAAGATTATGATACCCTTGATCATAACAAACAAATAAACACTGTTTTGTTCACTCACACAGCCTTACACAACATTAAATACATGGAGATATAAATGCCAATCAAAAGGTATGGAGGAGAATTAATTAAAATGAAGTTGGGGATGCCTGAGTGGCTCATTTGGTTAAGCGACTGCCTTTGGCTCAGGTCATGATCCTGGAGTCCTGGGATCGAGTCCTGCATCTGGCTCCCTGCTCGGCAGGGAGTCTGCTTCTCCCTCTGACCCTCCCACTTCTCATGCTCTCTCTCTCTCATTCTCTCTCTCTCAAATAAATAAAATCTTTTAAAAAAATATTTTAAAATTAAGTTGAAAGAAAATGAAAAAACAAAAAACAAAAAACAAAACCTTAAGCCATGGCTAAATTTCTAAGCATCCATATAGAGTACAATTATCAACATACTTATAAATCTTGAACTTGTTTTTGAGTACATTTGATGAATAACACTTAATAAAACTATAGCTATTATAATTCACTAGCAATGGCTGGTAAGAGTTTGACAAGGTGGTCTTCTATGGTAGGTACTTAATAAACTGAGGTACAACAAAAATAAGGCAGAGGGTTATACTGAGTTATGAATACATTTTCCCAATACTAGCTAAAAGAATATTTTCCTAAAATTTTCTTAATAAGTATTTTAAACTAAAAGCCGTGTGAGTCTGTCCACTGCTCTTTATCTTTAAATATACCAGAGTAATTGTAAAATGGCATGAATTTATTATATAAACTCTAAGCCCTCTTCCAAAAAATAAATCTATGCTTTGAATTAAACCATATCCCATTTTATCACTTTCACCGGCACATCTTTGTCCCTATTGTGACAATAAAGAAGCTCTTTCTCCCCCTGTTCTGTATATCTGACTTCTTGAGAAACTTAACCAATTAATTAAACCTGATAGTTACTGTTGTCTAAATGTCCCCACCCAGTTATTAACTTCCATCTTTAAAGATGCTCAAATCGCCCAGGTTTTAAGATAATTTCTCTCCTCTACTTCCTGAATATTCTGAAAGAGTTGTGTATATCCTTCTAGCTAATTTCCAAAACTAGTTCACTCAAGCATGTTTCTATCTCTATCACTCTATCAAAGTAACATTTCTTTGGTAAGACTGATGATTCACAGATCTGTATTCCCGAAACAAATAATGCATTATATGTTAATTGAAAAAAAACCAAAGTAATATTTCTTTGTTTCAAGAAATGGTCACTTTACTTGGTGTTTAAGACACCCCTCTCTTCTGTTTCTCTAGAATTTATGAAAATTTCTCAGTCCTTGCATAGCTTCATCCCACTCCTTTGCTTCACTATTAAATAGTATAGCTTACCAAATTTCATTCTTAGCCACTTACCTGCTCCCTCCATCCAGCCAGACATTTCAACATCATCTATCATTTTAATTACAGCTACCTCATGCTTTTAGACCACTTTGTTTTTAAGGAACAACTACACTAGCAGTACCTGTTTTTACTACCCAAAAGAAATCTGAAAAGGATTTTTGTTTTCACAAAAACAAACAAACAAACAAAAAGATGAGAAGAAAAAATAGTGCTCAGCATTTGTTTTGAAGTGAGCCCAGAAGCAGCATTCCTCCGGAGGGTGGAGTAGAGAGTGTTGCCCTGCCAAGCTCCTTCCCAGACAGAACTACCCTCAGCATCCCAGCACCAAGCTACCAGGATTTTGAACTGTGCCTGTGAGCATCTGTGTTTTATCTGGATTTATTTTGGCATCCAGTAGTAAGAGGTGTCCTAAGGTATCAGAAAAGCCTAAGAGGGAGGTCTGAGAACACTCAAAAATTTTCCATATAAATTAATGGTAATTGCTTCTTTCTATGCTTTTTTTTTTTTTTTTTTTTTTTTTTTTTTTATGAAAGAATACACAAGAATGCTGTAGTTTGGGATAGCAGAGAGAAATTTTGCATCATTGCTTCTCATCCAAACTCCAGATTAGAAGAGTCAGCTACATGTATATTTCAAAACAGTTCATGGTATACAAGCCTCACATAAAGTCACCCTTTCCCAGATTCTCGTTTGCCCATTTAGTCAAGCCAGAAATGAAGAGACACCTTTGACTCCCTTAACTTTCATACTAAACTCATCCCTAAGCTCTGTTAGTTCTGCCTTCAAAATGTATCTCTTAGAATCAGTTTCTTTCCAGTCTACTGTCAAAACCTGAGTTCACACTATCACCACCACATCTCCCCTAAACTGCCCCAAGTACAACCTTACTGGCCATCCCCATTCATGCTTATGCACCCTGAATCATTCCCTATGCAATAGCTCACATGGTCATGTCAAAGGCAAATATGATGACTTCATTGCCCTTGTTAATAACTTTAGGATATACTCATTTACCCTTAAGATAAAAACCAAAATCCTTGATCTATCCTGCAATTGCAAAATCTAGGCTCTGAATGTTTTTCTCTTCTAGAGAACTGCTCTCCAGCCACACTGAGTTTCATTTAATTCTCTGAACTTGGTCCATTCTCACTATGAGACTTTTGTACCTTACTTTCTTCTACTGGAAGTATACCTTTTCCCACCCCATTTATCTCCCAAAGACCTTCACATATCAGACATATCTCTTAAGAACCTTTCCCATAATATCAAGCTTGAGCTACATTTCTTAGTTACTCATGCTCATAGATCAGTCTTCCTTCATTTCAGAACAACCATTTGTAATTATACATCATTAATATGATTATTTAAATAATGGTGGACTTCTTCACTACATTATATATCTCTCTTCTTCAAACTTCATGAATACAGGGATCTGGTGATTGGTTTTTCTCAGCATTATAGCATCTGGGCCTAGCATATTGCCTGGTACCTACTAGACACTCAATAAATGAATGCATAAGTGAATGTCATCCTGCATTCAAGAGCAAAAAAAAAAAAAAAAAAAAAAAAAAAAGATTGTGTTTTCTTGCATTCTGACAATATTGAATGCAATTCCTATTTCACGACCACTACAAAACATCTGAAACTGAACCAGAAAACTAAATAATTTCATTTGCAATCCATCCCTTTGCTGTCATTTTGATGTATAGTCTAATACTTCTCTCAGAGGTAAATATTTGTTTATAAGACAACTGGATGGAATATTTTAAATCTAAGATAGAGCCCAAGAATAAAGCAAACCGGACCAACTTAGCTGAAGGGATATTTTATTAGGGGTTCTGAATACTATGTTCCTTCAGTTGTCAAACAGGAAAGGTAGGAAAGAGGCATGGCAACAACCTTGTCTCATTATGACAGGGTAAAGGTTGGGTCATAAATTTCTTAAGCTCCTCATTTAAGGGTTTTTATTTTTCTGTCTTCTCTCTCTCTTCCTCTCTCACTCTCTCACCCACCACACACACACATTCACACACACATATATTCCACACAGCTAAAAATATTTCATATACTATAAAATATAGATTAAATAAACAATTACTTAATTTTAATAGATGACCAAAAAAAAATCTCACAAATTTTGAGTGAGAAAACTTCCACATAATGATAATTAGATCAATAATCTCTTGAAGTATTTTTTTCTGCCAGAAAACAATAGGCTAGGAACGTCTGCTTTACGAAATTTTACAAAAAGTTGGTAACAAGTCAACATGCAAATCTTCAGTGTATTATACAACTTATTTATACCATTTTCATCTACTTCTCATATTATTAGCCATGATTAATTTTTTCATTGATAATCTTATATTTTCATGACTAAAATTTCTTATTAATACAAAGTTTTACAAAAACTTAAAATATAATAATAAAAATACATACTTTTTATCTCATCAAAAGCTATTAAGACAAATGGAGCAATTTATTTGGTGTCACAGAAAAAAATGAAATAACTGATATTAAAAGCAGATACCAGGGCACCTGGGTGACTTGGTCAGTTGAACATCTGACTCCTGGTTTTGGCTCAGGTCAAGATCTCAGGGTCATGAGATAGAGCCCTGAGTCAGCTCTGCACTAGGTGCAGAGATTCTCTATCTTTTCTTCTCCCTCTGCCCCTTCTCTACTCTCTCTCAGATTAATTAATTAATTAATTAGTTAAATCTTTTTTAAAAAGATCAGCTACTTTTGGGGGGCTGGGGAGAACCCTGATTTCTATTGCAGATAGGCATTGAGCTCAGCAGTAAGTGTTAGATAAGACAAAAAACTAAGACAAGCTTCTTCATTTATCTTCTGTGAATGACTACCTTGCAAGATTTTCTTTATTAAGATATTAGTAAGAAAAATAATTGAATCCAATTAGATAGCCATCAATTAGCAATCTAAATAAAAAGATGACACTTCTTGATAGACGCTCAGAAAATAATTATCGTTTTCTTATTTCTCCTCAGCTACAGGATCCAAAGATGTCATTATTATGTCTTTAAAAGTTCACTCCTTCACAGAAGGTGTTCTGGAAATTATAAATCAGTAGTAATCAATCCCATGATATACTGACTCATGATCTCACTTTCTCAGTACTATAACCTCTGACAACGTGTTAGGTTTTCATAATTAATTGGCAGTTTGTTGATAGCTCAGTAAGAACACTGAAAAGCACGTGACTAAAACAAAACCAGCTGGAACAGATGGTGCAATAATGATCCTATGACTTTTCCTTACAACCTCAACGTTTATATGGAAGCATCAGAAAACAACCTCGTTATTAGCTTAGAGAAAACAAAATGTTTACAAATCTAAAAAGTATCTGCTCAACATTAGATTTAACAAAGTTACACTTGAAAATAGTAAGGGGAATGGAGAAAGGTTTCTTTTGTTCAAAAAATAATGTTTATCTTTGAATCAAACTATTTTATTCACCATATGGTGTAACATGCTGTGCAGCTCATGGCAGTAGGATTTAGACTAGTTATATGATTTAGTAGATTCAGATTTCAGGGATTTTGATTTGTTTACACATTCTCTAGAATTTCACCTCACTTGGGAAAACAAACTAAGAGTGTTAAAGTACTGCCTTAAGAATGAAATATAGCATTTGAGATGGGGAAGGAAACTGTGGTATCATGCATACGAATGAAAAGAATGTCAAGGTGAAGCAAATCCACAACATTCTCAAATGTCGCAGAGAAGTCAAGTATCTGAGGGTTTCTCCTGGAGTGCCCTCACGGCCTCGCACTCCAGCCTAGAAAAATATTGTAGGTCTTTCAAGACAGTTCCATCCACTTCCTTGGTGAAATCTTCCCTGTCAATTTTGTCTGGACTTGACTGCTCTCTGCTGCAATTTTTACACGTGTCTCTCATGTGTCTTTTCACCTTTGCACTGCTAATTATTGATTTAAGAAGATTTATGTGTGTGTGTGTGTGTGTGTGTGTACATTAAACCAGTTCTATCACAATCTCTTAGTTTCTTAAATTCCACAGACCTTTGTTCTCTTCTGTAATAGAGAAGTGGCCTACATGATTACTAGTGCCTTTTTCCTTTTTGGTATTCTATAATTCTATGAGACAGAGAAATTGACTTCTAACCTACCCTGTCACACTGTATAACCTAAGCAAAACCAATTACATTTCTTGGGCCTCATCTGTAGGAAGGGATTTATGACCCTATATAGTCTAGCATCTGTACCAGATTATTGCTTCTGACTAGATTTATTGATCTGGAAAAGGATATGAGGAAGAACAGATTTGAGGGAGAAAACTATCATTCCTTCTTTGAGCGACCTTTTGGTAGTCCTACTGGAGATGTTAAGTAGTCATGGTATATAGGAATCTGAAGTTCAGCAAAGAGGCATGGGTTAGATATACCTCTTTGGAGTTCTTAGCATTTATATGTCATCTAATCTAGGTATGAGATAGGAAAAATTTGGAAAAGAGAAGAGGCCCAAAGACTAAGTTCTCAGGCAGGTTTAGTCAAAACAGAAGATCAAGTGCTGCTAGGAGAAGAGAAAATGAAAATAGTGAAGTTTTAAGTTTGGAGAAAAAGATGCATGAAAATTTCCATTGAAATGGAATGACTGGAAGTCATAGCTCTTATCATCTGGCATGCTATATTTCTACTGGTTTGTTTATTCTCCATTTCCAACCAGAATGTTAGCTCCATAAAGACAGGACTTTGTTAATTACCTGTGTGAATTAGAGCAGTACCTGGCAGACAGCATGAGCTCAATAAATATTTTTAGATAGATAAATGAATGAATAAATTAATGGTGATAAGTAATTAATTTGAAATAGTATGTATACATTAAGGGATTCTTAATAGTCTTCATGTAATTGAAAATATTCATTAAAACTGACTATGAAATCAATCTAGAATTCAAGTGGCTGTTATTACAAAAGGCCTTTCTTTTACACCTCGATCAAAACCAGGTTTTCAGTGGGAAGTTCCTGTGGAAAAGCTTCCCTTGTCAAGGACTGAGTTTTTCATTCCTTTAGCTCAACTGAAATTGGAAGGACCTGAGAGACTAAAAGGAGTAAAAGAATATTTTCTATGAGCAAATCTGTTGAGTAACTGTTTTTATCTTTTGACCCACTTTAACTTCATACCTACTACTTCGAACTCTGTGGTTGAGTTCTAATTTAATACTTCTCTTAGGAAAAAAAAAAATTCTAAAGAATCTACTTCCATTATGGGCAATGGAGTCTCCCTATCACAGAAGTAGATTTTTTGCACCTAGCAGTTAGTTACCCTTATGAGAACAATGATTTCTCCTAATGATTGTCCCATCTTGAAATGTTCATTCTAATAAGCATAGTTAAAAACAATATGAAAACAGCTACGAGTCACTGCCTTCATGCTGTAGGACCATACTGAAGAATAGTAAAGGAAAAACAGATCATGCATATCCTACTAAACATATTAGGAGAGCACCATACAGTACTTAATCATCCAAAAATATTTTCTCTGCTAAGTATTATTGCTTATATTGAACTAAATATAATGAAAGAGAAATGTAACAGGATAAAGTGTCCAAGTTCAGAAAGCTGGTCATTGTCAAAACTGATATCTGAATCCAAGGCTGACTCCACTCAAATCTGACCCATGGTTCTGTCATGTAATTCTACCTTTAAAACACACATAATGACACAGATACAGAAGAAAAACCTGTACAAGTAGTAGCCATAGACAGCAAGCAACTACTTAATCAGACTGAAAACTACTGGAAGAGAGAATCTTTCCTTTACATTCACTTTGGATCAATGCAAATGCAGATACAACAAACAAAGGCAGGGATTATGAGAGAGCAATAGCTATGTGACTTCTATGTTCCTACTGCATGGGTAAGTGTCTTTCAATTCTATACAGACACATACATAAAAATGGAAGTTTCTTTAGTTCTTAACTCTATCTTATTGGTTTATATTGTGAAAGAGACCAAAATTTTGAAATGTCATACCTTGTTGAAAGATGATAATATGTGCAGTACACTTTTTTTTAACATCTTAGATAAGAATAGAATTATAATTGTTAAATAATAAGAATGATGACCATCAAATTAATTTAACGTTCAAAGGAAGAACTTCTATTTCAATGACATAGAAGTCATTAATTTGGATGAACAAAAACTGTCCGGCTTCTCACCAATTATACCTTTCAATAGCCAGCTTAACTTGAAAAAGAAGGAAACTAAATATAGATAAAATATATTCATTGGCATTTTGGAAGGACTGCAGTGTGAAATGTATAATAATTTAAGCTTGCATTAGGAGAAAGTATTCACACTGAATTCCATTTAATTAAAAAAAAAGAAAAAGATGTGTGTACTCTGCTTTAAAAAAATGAAAATCCCACATCATGAAGAGCATGTTGGGTGGTAAATATTTGTTTCCCAAAGCTATCTTTGATTTACAAAACCATGCTGAATCTTTACTTATTTTTTATTTTATTTATTTATTAAAACAATTTATGCTGCAATATTTATACAAAACTATTAATACTTCTAGTGCACTAAAGATATTTTTGAAGTAAAAAATTTAGCTACAACATCGAATATAAGACAACAGAACTGAAAACCATATTAGAGATTTAGTGTAACCCCTTCTTTTTATACGGGACGAATATGATACGCAGCAGGAGTAACTGGTGGGCCCACAATGAAGGTAGTCATGGGCCTGGAATGTCACTGTCCTGATTCCAAATATAATATTTTTCTTTTAAATGCTACAATGTATTTGACTAGAATCCATTCAGTGTGGAAAGAAAGGACCCACACATTCAATTGCTTTCAGTGTCTAAGGCACTGTTTAGAAGCCACAGTTCTTTGAACCCCAGCAACTTTGTATTTAGTACTCTATAGAGTTTATAAAAGCCAACACAAAGGACATCAGCATCACAATCTCTACAAAATCATATGGATTAAGTAGAATTTTCAGAATTTTTTTTTTTTTTTTTTTGCTTTGTACATTTGTTTTTTCACAATGAAATTCACTGGGAAGATAGTTATATATGGCTATGGTTAAAGTTATATATAGATGGTTATAGCAGTGCTTATATAACTAGTGATGCAGTAGTTTTATATATATATTTATTATATATAAATAAATATGTATTTTTATATAAATAAACAATTTTCATGAATATATATAAAATTTATGAGAGATATAGTAACATAACCTTATAGATGTTTATAGTTGTATATGGATGGTTATATACAGTGCAGGATATATATATATTTTAAAGTGTGTTTGACAACTGTGGAACAGAAGGGGTCTAGCTGACTTTACCAAGGAATTTTATTAAATTATATAACCTTATGGTAACCTGGACTTCAAATTGTAAGTACTGGTGCTTCAGACTGAAGCAGAAAAACAAGACAACATACAGTGACCCATGACTCATATTCTATCTCCCAAAAAACATCCCCAGACTTGACTTTATAATACGTTTTTGATTCTATAGCAAAAACGTATATGTGTAGGCTGAAATTAAATTAATTCCATATGTCAGTTTTTATGATGACCTTCAGTAGATGATATTAAAAAATAAACTTTATGCAATTATTTATTTACAGTTTATCAAACCATCTGTTTGTTGTCAGTTTTGTCTTCAAAATGAATAGATTTACAATGGAGCATTATGCCTCCATCAGAAAGGATGAATACCCAACTTTTGTATCAACATGGACAGGACTGGAAAAGATTATGCTGAGTGAAATAAGTCAAGCAGAGAGAGTCGGTTATCATATGGTTTCACTTAATTGTGGAGCATAAGGAATAACATAGAGGACGTTGGATGAAGAAGAGAAGTGAGTTGGGAGAGGGGAAGAAGAACCATGAGAGACTTTGGATTCTGAGAAACAAACTGAGGGTTTGGAGGGGAGGGGGATGGGGAGTTGGGAGGGTCTGGTGATGGGTATTAAGGAGGACACGTATTGCATGAAGCACTGTGTGGGGTGTGTAAACAATGAATCTTGGTACGCTGAAAAAATTAAATTTAAGAAAAATGAACAGAATGGAATTATTTTTAAATAAATTTGGTACAATATTCTGGATTATATATGTTGGTATGCACATCTAAAAGGGAACAATTTTTTTTAAAAAGGGCATCAATTTCCCACCTTGCTGAAAGCCACAGTCTGTAACATGGGGCAAAATGACTGGTGAAAATCATGTACTAATATGACCAACATAGTATGAAGCACTTCACTTAGATTTTCTGGACTGTAAGTCCTCCTGGCTTATGTGTGAAAACTCAAAAAAGAAGCAACTTCAATATTGTTCCTATATTTTTGTATGCAGTTTATTTGACATGATGAATTTCTCAATTTTAGCTCAATTTTAGAGAAATCTGACATCAAACAGGCAATTTGCTTCTTGTGGTTGGTAACCTGAAAACATTCATTTGTAAAAACTGTACCAAAAGTATTTTTAATGCTGAGCGGCAGAATGCTGTAATAGAAAGAACAATAGCTAAAGTCAAAAGATAAGGATTCTACCTGTGGCTGTGTTCATAAACTGATTTTTTTTTTTAACACTTCCTCTTCAAGTCTCAATCCACTGTAATTCAGCTTCTACCAAACTAATCCATTGAAACTGCTCTCAAGAAAGTGACCGTTTTACTTGACCTCTCTTCCTTTTAGCTTTTGTAACACAGAATTCTCATGATTTCCCTTCACCTGCCTAGCTTCTGAAGTCTCTTTTCCCACTCTCCTTCATTAATCTGCTCTTCTAAAGCTTGTATCTCACAGGTTTTGTTTACTAAATTTTAAAAAAGAAAAAAAAACATTAATCACAATGATAAAGTTCATTTTCTTCTTTGTCTTCTAATTTGTATTCTCAAGAAAAATTTAAGGAACAACATCTATATGTCATGGCAATATAAAGGGAGAGTTATAAATATATATTTTTTTTCTTTTCAAAGTAAGTACCAGCTGGAAGTAATCATGGAAACTAAAACTAATCAATCACATTGATCATTGTTTGTTTTGTTTGTTTGTTTGTTTTTTCTCCTAAACACTCTGGATGTAACTTTATTGCACTTTGCAAAATGTTAGTTAACAAAAAGTAATTTCATGTTATGTTTGGTGTTAAAGTCCTATTACCTTAGTTTGTAGCTAAGCTGTAGTGGTAAGTTTGCCTGACAAAATACGAAAAACAATGTCTTAAAGTTTAAAAAATAATAATATGTTATATGACCTTGAGGATATTGCCCTAGTTCAAGAGAAGAGAAAATCATTATAGGCACTGTCTTCTGAATTCATTGCCTTCTACCTTGATGAGCACTTAAAATGTAAATTAAAGAAGAATGCAGCTTTTAGGATTGACTCTGCCTAAAATCCCAAAGGTACTATGTTACAGATTTTATTTGCTATTAAAAAAAATCATTGCAATTTTGTCAATGTCAGATTTTAAATTCAACCTATTCCATACCAGGGTTTCTAGCAGCCTATGTTCTTTAAATCAGGGACTACATTTATTGTACAGGAAAAAAATCTGTCACAGTTTAACAATGAAGTGCTGCACAGGGAACAACTTAATTTCTTCTGTATTTAAAACTGAAATGCCATGGGGAAAACCTGTCCAATCATTTAGGTCTGCTGAATCTCAGAGGTATTCTACTTCATATTCAGACAAATATGGGAAAGGCCAAGGATGGAGTCCACAATTAGTAGCAGAAGTCATGGAGACCCAGAATATTTTCCAGAACAACCTAATGCTTCCTCAGAAGGAGAGGTGTAGGCCACCATGATGTGGAAGGGAAAGAGGGAAAATGGATTAATGTGACCTAGTTCTAACATGAGGATTTTTACAGAGTTTCTCAAAAGCAAAATCTCCATGCTTTCATGAAAAATAGAGAAAGCAGTGGGTAAACCAGGCATAAAGGTGAACAACTAAGTCAACTGAAGTTGACTTCAGTTCATTGCCAGTGATTGGAACCAATGTAGACAAGAGTAGTTGAAACTTTCCAAGAAATGTCTATCAGGAATTAACAGAAACAGTACTAACTAGTTATGTGGCAAATGGTGACTAGGGATTAAAACCCGAGTCATGAGCAAGTATGCAGCAGAAGTTGAGTTAGTTCTAAGTGCCATAAGAGAACCTGAATTTTATTCTATACCAGTGTTTGAGATTTGGAAAATAAACGACAGGTAAAAGGTTGGATTTAAGAAAAAAAAAATTAATAGGGTTGGAAAGAAAGGAAACTGAAGATGAAAAACAAAGAGCAGTGACATGATGTTTTATGATTAACAGTAAAAGGTGCTTAATGGATATTTATAGTGCTCCAGGTAAAGTTTACTATGTGCTTTCACATTCTTGGTAACAATCTATCAAGACAAAATCCACTAATTTAAGTAGACTAGACATGTGAATCCAAATAATACATCCTTATCAACCTCCCAGGGTATACATCTTTTGAAGCAAATGTTTTGAGGAAAAAATACAGGGAAGGTACTGGTATCAGTTTGATATCTGAGAATTTCACATATGAGTCTTTGGGGGTGTCTCTTTCTAATTAAATTTAGGGGAAAATACTTCATGGAATTTACCCATATAGAATTGGTAAATTGGTATTTGCTTGCAACTCCATCTGGATACTGTGTCTAGTCTAAAGGTAGGTAACAACATTTAGTAGCAATATCCAAACCTCAGATGGCCTGCTTCAGGACACTTTCAATTTTGCAAAAATCCTGTAACCCTGACAACTAATTTTTTTTTTTTTTTTTTTTTTAAGCAACTTTGGGTCTCCAATTTTTCTTTTCTGGGTAATGAATATCAAACTCCCAACAGAACTGGCTGGGCTCAAGACTGCCAGTAAAATGTATCTCCCTTCCTCCATTCTCATGGAATTAGAACTAGAAATGACCATAATGATTCCTTGCTGCGGCTGGAGGCTGAGAGAAATGCCTCTCAAGATTCTTTAATAAGGGAATCTATTGCAAAATGGCTCCTTGAACACCCAGAGAGCAGCCAAGAAAATACTGGGCGGTAGCTAGAAAATCTATCAAAACTTCCCTCAAGCACACTTAAATGCTTCTTTTATTTCATTACTTTTTTTAAAAGAGCAAGCTACAAGCTTGACGCAGCCCACTTATTGTCCTACAGTAAACACAAAAATAGCTGAGGCCAACCCCAAGGGGGCGTAATTGCCTATAAACTATAAAGGGAAACTAACGTCATAGAGTCCCCTCAACTTTGGCTTCTGAACTTTTTATTTCTTTCTTTCCTTTTTTTAAATTTTTTAAAAGATTTTATTTATTTATTTGACAGAGAGAGATCACAAGTAGGCAGAGAGGCAGGCAGAGAGAGATGGAAGCAGGCTCTCTGCCGAGCCTAGAGCCCAATGTGGGACTCGATCCCAGGACCCTGAGATCATGACCTGAGCCGAAGGCAGCAGCTTAACCCACTGAGCCACCCAGGCACCCTCATTTCTTTTTAAATAAAATTTTAATTATATTTTCTATTTCTGCTTTTAATATATATAATTTCTAATTATAATGTATATTATTTATTGCTTAGTGGCTCATAATAAAACTAATATTTAAGAAAATCTCCCTTTCATAAAAATACTCTCCTATATATATTTTCATGTGTAGTTTTTCACTATAGTTTTTTCTAGATCTGGAATTAATTTGGAGGCATCTCCTGAGGGCAAGATTTTGTTTTATTTTTCTTGTATTTTCTTGTATTTTACTTTTTTAAACATTTTTTTGTATTTGAATTTTATTTTTACCTTTACTTGTATTCTACATAACTAAAAAAAAAAAATTAAAGATTTTATTTATTCATTTGACAAAGAGCACAAGCAGGGTTGTGGCAGGGAGAGGGAGAGGCAGGATCCCCACAAACCCGGGACCCTGGGACCTTGACCTGAGCTGAAGGCAGTTATTTAGCCAACTGAGCCACCCAGGTGTCCCTCAAGCAAAGTTTTTTTGAGAACTTTAGCTGGCTTATAATATGTCTTGATTAAATGTTGGGTTTCCCTGTATCATGGTTATGTTTTTAAATTCTCTATTTGATCCTATTAACCTCTTTATTCCTATGCAGATAGCACAAACTTTAATTACTAGACTCTGATAACAATTATTTTTTTTAAGATTTTATTTATTTATTTGACAGACAGAGATCACAAGCAGGCAGAGAGGCAGATGAAGTGCAGGAAGCAGGCTCCCGGCTGAGCAGAGAGCCCAATGCATGGCTTGATCCCAGGACCCTAGGATCATGACCTGAGCCAAAGGCAGAGGCGTTAACCCACGGAGCCTGCTGATAACAATTCTTGATATAGAGTAAGGAAAACCTTTGGTTCTTTTCTCTTCCATATCCATTTTGAAAATGAGCATATAAATTTCTTCATCAGAGCTTATTGTGATTCATATTTAAGTTTGCATTTACCTCTAGACTGTCAGTGTGATTTACTTTAGGTACTTACTTTCAAAGCAGCACATGATGTTTTTGTTAACCTTAATGAAAATCTATCCTTAGTAGGTGAATATAATAGTTTTACATTTATTAAGATTATTGATATATTCTAACATTTCTATAATTAGCTTTTTTTATTCCATATATGTGTGTATTGTTATTTTTTTACTGTTGTATATCTTTGATTACTTTGTTTCTTTTCATACTTTCTTTTAGACTGAATGTATTTTTAATACATTCCTTTCTTTCTCACTTTATTTAGAAGCTAAAGATGAATTTCTCCTGTCTAAAATATTCAATACGACTTTCTTCTGAACAAAAAAAAACCTTAAGCTTTCAACAGGTTTCCAAAATATAAGACCTTATATGAAATTAGTGATAATAAAAGCCTCACCTTTAAAAGACAATAGTATAGTAGATTACACTTAATGTCAATAGTTCATTTAACTTCTGTATTTGCCATTTTTTCCTTGCACACCATACATTTCTAATGGTTTACTTCTATGTTGAGGAATACGTTTCTAAAATATTTCAGTGTGGGTCAATAAGAGGCAAATTGTCTTGTTCTTTGTGTCTTAAAATCTCATCTTGTTCTTAATATGAAATCATATTTTAGATAGGTAAGCAACTTTAAATTGGTAATACTTTCTCTCCAACACTTTCAGATGTTCTGTGGCTTATATTAATTTAATGAAAAGATTTTTGTTAATCTATTTGCCATTCCTTTGTAGGGAATGTGTTCTTTTTCCTTGGTAGCTTTCAACACCCTCCTTGTTAAATTTACTTATTTATTTTTAGCACTTTATTCTTGATAAATTTCTCAGTAGTATTCTACAATTCATCATATTTTGTTTTTCTGTATAACCTAGTGTATTAACTTCTCCATTTAACCTTTATTTAAATGATTATAGGTATGTTTGCTAAGATTTCAAATTATTTTGTCCTTTAAAAGTGTTCTTATTTTTATTTAGTTAACTCTGATTTCATTTTATAATGTATTATTTTTGGACATTATGACTTATCTACTTGATGTTCCTCAATGTATTTATTTCAAAATTTGTCAATCCTTTTTCTTAAATAACATTTCTTCTAGAATATAATCACCTTCAGTTATGTATTTACTTCTTTATTTGTCATGTTGTTGGATGTGTGTACATGCATGTGCCCAAGATGAAATGGATGTTTGGCTGTGTCTCATTCTACCTCCCCAGTCTAGTTCTGGCAGCTTTGGGCTTCTTCCATGTTACTATGCTGAGAGCAGCGCAGTAAGTCCTCAAGCTTGTGATTAGCTTGCCTGATCATGAGGGTTTCTTTCTTTTTTTTTTTTTAAAGCAGTCCCCTCTCTCAATGCGAAACTTTATTTAATTTGCAGCACTGACCAATCTTTTTTCCTCCATCTCAAAACAATACTAACTCAAACCCTGAATTCCAACAGTTTGCTTCCAGCACCTTCCAAGAATTTGCCTGGAAGTTCTTTCCCATTAACCAAAAGAACTTACTCTCCAGGGAACTTTATCAGTTTCCCTATATAAACCTGGCTTTTGCCACCAACACCTTCTGCTTATCCTCAAAAGTATGCCTCTTTGATGGCCCCCTTTTTGTTTTAATTATATGTTTTATGCTGAGGAATACCCTCATGAGATAAATAAGGAAATGGGTTTTGTTTGTTTTTGAGTGTGCCTAAGGCATGCTCACAATGTAATCTATCTGTGACTATTGGACTTGCAAGGATAGAACCAATATTAACTAATTATTCAGTAAATTTAAAAAAAATTGAGTTGTCAAGAATTCAAAAAACAAATGGATCTCATAGAAATACCATTTGCAAGTCATTTAATGAGTACATATATCTTGAAACCATTTGGTTTTCTAATTTACTTAGATAAATTTAGTAGCATTTTCATTAACTTTTTCATGATAAAAGTTAAGTGGAATTTTTTTGCACTATTAAGCTCTTAAAAATACAAATGTAAATACTGAAACACTTATATGGCCTTATAGTATACATACTATAAGGCCATATAACCAAGAAATCTGAGAGGGAAAAGAAGTGTCAATCTCAGTGGAGTATTTTATAAATATTAGACAAGAATTGATATATTATTATTAAATTCTTACACTAACAAAAATGCTAGGGTGGTAAAAATTGATGAGAACTTTTGAAAATCATGACTTGATTTGATCTACAACCCTGAAAATAATTCAAATGATCCACTAAGGAGATTCTTACAAATTTCTTTTTTTGACATATCCCTCTATTTGTATTAATTTTCAAAAACTACAGAGCAAGTAATTAACATGCTAAATTTAATCTAATGCCAACATAAATCCAGTCTCATGAAACCTGAAAAACTAGAATTTTATATTTGAAAGATATATTAGAATTATGTAGTCTAAAGTCATTTCTCACAGATGAGGGAAGAGAGTCAGTATCATGAGCTGAACTCTGATGGTACTTAGCTAATTACTTGGTAATAGCATCAGGCTCTCTGCTCAGCGGGGAGCCAGCTTCCCCCCTCACCCCTCCTGCCTCTCTGCATACTTGTGATCTCTCTGTCAAATAAATAAATAAAATCTTAAAAAAAGAAAGAAAGAAAGAAAGAAAGAAAGAAAGAAAGAAAGAAAGAAAATATCTCCCAGAGAATTGTTGGAATTTACGATTTCCAAGTAAATCTCTGAAAGTTTTCATATTCTTAGCAAAAGTAATAAAAAAAAAACTTTTGATGATACCTTTGATGCTGCATAACAAATTCTTAATTAAAATGTAGTCATCAACAGACACAGAATAATAATTTAAAAAGGATATTATTTATAGTCTGTCATTGAGAATCTTAACCCAATGTTGTATGATTGTGAAATTTTTCAAAATTGGCATCAAACTATATCATGGCAGTATTAATAAGAAAAGGCATCTCAAAAAACAAAAGGGGGCATCTCTCAGCTCCATGTAAAAAACAAAATAAAATGAATACAAAAAGGAAAAAAACAGTTACTTTGAATTGAATAATTTAATGTAACTTAAATAATACATTTTTGTATAAATATCTACACAAGTGCTAAATTTAAAAAAATAATAATTTTCCAAATTTTATAGTCTCAGAAATAGTGCTCATTGTCACATCTGCTATGAAGGGAGGAGAGGAAGAGCTTAATCAAACAAAACCATCAATTCCTTTTGGATTTATTCTTCACAAGATTTAAAATGTGTTCTTTTTTTTTAAGAGGCAACACGCTAGCGCTATAAATATATTTTATGAAGACAATACAGTGAGATTAAAAATATGAAGCAATAGAATTGTAAAAACCTAGCAGGATAAAGTCCTTACAGGTATTGACCTTTTTTTTATTTTCTGAAATCATCCTGCCCTTTGAAGCAACAAACTGAAGGTCTAGTAAAATGATTGTATTCTGTTTTACCTAACCATCTGACAAAGAGTTTAGGAAAAAAATCATCAGTGTCTGGTCTTTAAGAAACTTTAACTGTGCATTGGGTTTTCAGTGTCTATAAGAGTTCATTCTTCAGAAGGAAGAATATATTATATCTGTAAGTGTAGTATTACCTGTACAAAATGTTTCATCATAACTATAAATTCACCCTTCATCAAATGCATAATAAATAGGTTCGTGGGTTTGAAAATTACAGGCTTTTAAAACAAGCTCAATCAAGACGGAACATGGTAAACCCTTCCTACGCAACTGATTAGGAAGGTGCATGAACTAAATTTCCCTGAGCTATGTAAACAAAAGCTAATTATCTTTACAATCAGATTTTTTCAAATGACTGATAGTCGACATTAAATAAGGAAAAGCTCCAAATGAATGTGTTTTTCTTTTTTTCCTAGTTTTCTGTTTAAATAAGTGTCACCTCATAGAGAACTATAGAAAAAACCCTTCCAAATATAAGGGCTACATAGTTAAAACAATAAAAATTAAATATTTTTTATTTTAAAAATATTTTTAAAATTAAAAATAAAGAATTAGTAACAATGACAAAAGTTTGTTGAATTATTACTTATTGTAGACTTTATGTTAAGCAGGTTATATGAACAAGTCAAACAAAACAACTTAGACTGATATGTAGTGATTTGTCCAAGATGACTACACTGACAAAAGATCTGGATTCTGGTTACTCATGATAACCAAAAATCAAGGATTCTAATTATCATTTCACTATGGAACAGGATTGGCTATATACTTTTAAATCTTCACCTTATCAGCATTTCCTTAATATAAATATAGCATAAAACACTAAATATGGTAAATAATCATGCATTGAAACTATTTCCCTGCTTATTTATATGACTTATTCCCTCAGACATACATATTACTCTGTTTTAATACATGTATGTCAGTCCTACCATTGTGGTAACTTTAAGCCATGTTTCTTATTACCTATATGAATCATATTAAGTGTAAAAGGAAAATACTTTTAAATATCATTATTGTATCAGAGAGCCACATTTTCTAATGCAAAGACTTATACCCTATGTAAATATATCATTTGAATTAGAATACAATTTGGATTATGCTCACTGCAAATGTGGTGATCCAGTGGGTTTATGTACTATTGTCTGCCATGGTAACCATAATATAATCCTACTAGAAGATTTAAGAACATACCTAAGCAAGCAGGGACACATTACTGCAGTCACTTCTTATGTAGAATTAGAATCTCAGACATCATCTGGGTAATTTAAGTAAACATAGAACACGATTTCTTCTTGGAGAGAGAGAGTAGGGTGTTCCATTATTTGTGGGCTAATAGAGCTCCACGAATATGTTATAGTAAAAGAATTAATACACTACAGTACTACAGTACTTGTTTGCACTCACACAGTAAAAAAAAAAAAAAAATTATGGATTGTGGTTATAACAAGGTCACATTGTTTAATATCAAAAGCAACTACATTTTAGAATTTGGGACTCTTTGGCCACTGAAGGACAGTTCATTTGATCTTCTCTAAAGCTGGCCATCTGGTGGCATCATTTCAAATTGAAGTCATGTTCTAAAAAATGTATTGTGATTCTCTGAGGATGTGGCTAAGCAATTCAACTCTATTTCCAGAAATTATAGTAATCAAATGTCACAATGATATAAAATTATCCCATGGAATTGGAGAGTAACTTCTACAGCAGGAGCTTCTCACTGAGAGAAGGTTCCCTGGGCTGGAAGGATGCAAGCAGCATGAGAATAAAAGTAAAAAATGGCAGGCATAATGAGAGGGCCCAGGGGTGTCCATACTGATGTTGTTCTGTGCCAGTTTCCAGCTCACTGACTTTCCTAGCCTTTGGCTTCCCTTGCTCTGCACTCCTTAAACAGCAGACCTTACACTATGTCTACAGCTGTCAGATTTTGGTGGGGAAGAGAATTTTAGGCCCCACCAGAGAGGTTCTGATTCCAGAGGTCTTAGAGAAAACACATTTTATGGAGTTTAGAGAAAATGCATTTTAAACAGGCATCACAGAGGAATCCCAACTCTGGGACTACAAACCTCACACCTGTGAAACACTGCTTTAGGAAACAGGTTAACCTCAAAGCATGTCAGTTGTATTTGCATTCCAAGGCTTAGCGGAGTATTTATTTATTTGTTTGTTTTTTGTTTCATTAATGAAAATGAGTGTGGTATTTCATTGCCTGAAGACTGGTTTTGTTCTTAATCTTAGCAGGGGTAGGCACAATTGCATTTATTTCAGTACTCTCATTTATAGGACTAGGGGCCAGTGGGGGGAAAGATGTTGAAACTACAGAGGCAAAATATTATGCACATTAAAATTTTTAAAATTTAATCTCTCATTTTGCCAGAGGGATGGAAGGTAGAGGGAAAGGCAAAAAGGGTTAATGGGGGTGAGAGGAACAGGCTTCCAGTTATGGAATGAAGAAATAAATGATGGGGCGAGTGGTATGACACAGGGAATATAGTCAATGGTACTAGGATAGTGTTGTATGATGAGCAACAGTAACTACGCTTGTGGCAAACATAGTATGGACATATATATATATACTCGTGGAATCACTATGTCACACATCTGGAACTAATGTAACATTGTACGTCAACTATACTTCAATAATAATTTTTAAAAATATAATCTTTCTAACCGGAGATGAAATCGTTAGTGGCATTAAAAACAACTGTTCCCAAGTTTAGAGATAGGGCATCTTTGCCGTAGGTGGCATAAGAAACCATCTTCAGAAGTATGAAGGAGAAGTCACAATCAAGACAATTGCAGATATTTATTTATATTTTTTTGTCGAGATTTCGCCATATGCTTTTCAGGAGGGACTAATTCCTTCTTATCTTCTAGAGGAGAAAGTTGTTTGGTCCCCCAAGATTGTCAACCTGTGATCTCTTAGACGCTATTAAGAGAATGTAACTATTTTTTTTTTAATCTGATTTTTGTTTCCTTATTAGAAATTGATCAAAATCATTTCAATATGTAGCAGAGAAGTAGTGGTAACATAATTCTAAGAGTTGTTCAAAAGCTTAGGGTTGAACTTAATATATTTTTACATGCATTTGAGCTTTTAACAGCATTTGTGATTCCAAAAACAGTGCAAGTAAGGGAGTATAGAACTCTGGTTTGCAGAGTGTACAATTGAGTTGTCTCGTCACAACAAGTAGATGAGTACCACCTCAAGTTTATACACAGAGTATGTAAGGTCAATCTCGGCTCTACTTATCTTTTCCACAGCATATGAAGAAGAAATTGACATGTACTCTTGTTTATGGATGGCTTCCCCCCCCAACTCCCTGTACTTCCTCTCCCCCTCCCTTCCTCTCACTCTTTTCTTTTTGAAGGCCTGGACCATCTTATTTTCATGTAAATACTGAAAACATTCACTTTAAAATGTAGCCCTTTCTCAGACTAGATAAGTGTTTCAGCTGATGAGAGATTCCCTGAATATTTGAAAAGTGAAAAAAACAAAACTCTGTCAAAGTAGTTCCCTTGGACCTATGAATCTTCCCATATTTGGGATATCTGATGCCGTAAAGTTCCTTTTAAGGAATTCACATAAGCAACTCTAAAATATAAAGGAGTGGAGATCACAACACACATTAAGCCTGTTTTTCTGTGGCATGACTGACTTTCACCAGGGGCCTGGGGCACTGGCCAGTCTCCCAGGCTCTCTGGCTTCTTTGTCTCTTTCTAAAGGAAACAGACTTACTGCGCTTACTTTGGAAGTGCAATGAATCCTGATGGCTAGAAGAACTTCTGGTGTTGCCCCCACTTTGTGTCATGTTAGGGAGGTCATTGAAATTGTTTTGATCAGTCATGGGATGTGGAATGGATGATCTTTGGGTCTCCTGGAGCTCAAAATTCTGATTTATAATCCATAGTTTCTACTCTTTTCCCTCTTCCCTATGTACTGTTGATTTTCTCACCAGTCTACCTCTGGGACACTGTACTGTAATATTGAGAAATAAGAATAATCCTGAGAATTTTAAGCACAGTGGTATCTCAGGCCACGGAGGCCTTGTAGAAGTGTTTGGGGGGAGAATAAATTAAAGTCAGGGGACTTAGAGGTGTACTCAGTAATACTAAATAATCAATTTTAAAATATGTGATTATCCTGCCCCAGAAGTTTCCCATCTCACAAGGTATATTTTAATCCGTAATTGGTTGATGAGCTTCAGGCTAGCAATTACACACTCTTTTCTATTAAATGACATGGAAAACCACCTGAGAATATTTCAAAAATGCTTTGATTTGTTTGCGAAAGGTATCTGAAAGAAAACAAAACAAATATAAAAGAACTTAGTAGTTCATTGATTTCCAAGGTGTATTTTCTCTAACAATACAAAAACATTGGAAGAAATTAACAATGTAGCCCCTTCTCATTTAGCTCCTGGAAATTTTAATTCCATAGCTCTTTCCCCTGCTGAAAGGAAGGGAGAATAACAAAGGTATTATCCCACCCAGGCCTCAGAGGAGTTGTTTTAATAGAATGGAATCATGGCTGCTGATCTCATTTTCCCATAAATGTTCACAGCTCAATCTCATGGAATGGCTGTGTTTACCACCACTGATGTTTATAATCAGTGTTAACACAGGAAACTTAGACAGTCAGCCAGGCAGTCCTTTTCTTCTCTTGTTAACGGGGCTTGTTATTACCGTTTCTTCAATTTCCTAGAGGATTCATGTACATAATCATGTCAGCTGCTAAACTGGTGGGAATTGAAGCTATTCTACATTTTGAAAGCATTAGCATGTGGCAACTTACTAGCTACATCAATTAATGCTTTGCTTTTCACTTTTTAAAAACTTCGAGCAGTTCAAGCATCTCTAGTTTTTTGGTAGATGTATGTCGTCAGCATAGAACAACTTGAGTTTTGGCAATTATCGACTTAATTAGATCATTATGGAGCCAATCAGAATAATGAAGTCCTCAAAGTAAGTTTACCAAGGTTTTCTTGTCAGTATTTGAATCATTTTATTTAATTTCTTCATATTTATCATATTATTATTCAGTAAATGTTATACCTCCATTACATTTACGTTTAAAATTTAATTAACAATAATCCTTAGAACACAGTTCATTTCTAAAATAATTTTTCTTATTATAAAACAGATGTGTCTTGGTTGTAGGCATTTATAAAATGCATAGGAGAGAAAACAGAATAAAAATTACTTGTAATTCCATAGTCCAGAGTGAAGATGCTTAATATTTTGATGTATTTCAATCTTTTCATATGCATACAGTTTAAAATAAATGCCTTACAGTTCAAACAATTTAACTATGACTTCTTCCCCTTCTATTCCACAAAAACTTATCTCACTGAGTCTCTCTCTTACGTACTCATTGTGGCTAATTTTAATGAAAACCTCTTTATACTTTCTTATCTGCCTTGGCTTTCCCTAAATAATTGGGTGCCATTATGTATTTCAAACTCTATGAGGTCAGGGATGGTCCCATCCTATTTACCTTTGTGGTCTAGTGCTAGTAGAGTGCGCGGCACGTAAGTCCCTGGATAGTTTGTTTAATAAACAATCATATCTCTCATCATCAAACAATACCTCCATTTTATTTGATGGCAATAACTCTTGTGGACTTTCCATTACTTATCAAAAAGGTGTTTAAAATCTCTTTCATTTTTCTCTTGTTCTTCTTTACTTTCAAAACCAGTGACTTTCTGTTCAACATCTTCATCTTTCCACTCTATCAGGCTCTCCATGTAATCTTATGATTTCAGTTGTTATCTTTCCTAAATCAATATCCACCTGAGATATTCCCTTGTCAGATTCATAAATGTATCTGTTTATTGTAGTTTTAAACTTTGATACATATGCATCCCAGAAGCAACATGTTCTAAGCCCCAAAAATTACCCTCTCACTTCCCTAAAAACAACTACATCTTTCTGTGAGGTCTTCAAGCAATAATCATAAATGAAGTGGGGTTGGCTTTGAGAGATGTTAAGATCCTAGTTAAAGTGAAAAAAATATATATAGGGATTGAAGACAGTCAAGAGACATGTCCTTGATAATTACTTTTGAGGTAAATGTAGCAGCAAACCAAATTATTTACTAAGTCTGTCAAGTGTAGGTTTTGTATCTCTTCAGTTGGGAAAGTTGTGGATTTAAAAATTCCTTGAAACAGGGACTTGGTTAGAGTATTAACCCAAAAAACTAAACAGAACTCTACAGCAATATACTGGGTTAATAAGCCAAACAAGCTACAAAAAGCTCTAACTCTACACCAGAAAATCTAGCCTGTGGATATAGTCATTTATATACAAAAAGGAAGTAATCTAAATTAAAGTTTTAGTGAAAAATTATATATTTCTTACCCCAAACTATGCTTTCCAAAATGCAGCCTGCAGAATACTAGGGATATATTAGCTGGGTTTATATAAGAAGGAAACAGCCTTAGATGGTCAAATAAAATTTAGGGAAGCTGATATAAAAAATAATTTTATAAAAGATTTCTCAGGGACTTCAAATGATAATGTGTATTGGAAACTCCAAGAGGAAGCTGTAGTATGCATGGTTTCTTAAATATTCTTAACAATTCTTACTTTAAAAAAAAAAGAATATATTAAGGGATAAATACACTTGTGATTAAACTTTGAAATACACTGCTATAAATAAATGTATGAAACCCAGTTGCATATAGTGGGTACTAAGCAAAATAAGATCTTAAAAAATAGTATACCAAACAATGAAGAAACATGTTTAAAATATAATTTAACTTTTTCTCAGCTACCTTTCTATGCTGGCTTTAAGTCAATAGCTATTATCATAATTCTCCCATCAAAAAAATAAATAAAAGCTGGTGGGCATTTTCTACATAGGGAATAATTATAAAATGTGCCCCCTAATTTTAACATGCGTTACCAAAATATCCACATATGGGGTGCCTGAGTGGTTGGTCAAGTGACTAATTCTTGATTTCATGGCAGGTGATGACCTTTAGGTGATGAGATCAAGCTCCGTGTCCAGCTCTGTGCTCAGGGCAGAGTCTGCTTGAGATTATCTCTCTCCCTCTCCTTCAGCCCCTCTCCCCACTAGTGTGCTCTCTCTCTAAATAAATAAAAATAATAATAATAAAATTTAAAAGTCCCTATATAAGTGGATTCATTCAAATCAAACTCGAATTGTTCAAGGGTCAGTTCTACACATATTCACATAGTAGATATGAATATAAATAAATATAACATAAGCCTTCTCTCTCTTAAATGTACTAAATAATATATGCACTTCAACAAATTAGCACTAATCTAAATATAAAGCAGTTTTTTGGATAAATCATGGTGTGATGTAAAGAACACTTCAGAGCTACAGAAACTTCAATTAAGTAGTTAATGAATTAATTAATTTGATTAGTATGTATTATAACAGCACATTTAAAGATTAAAGACCATTGATACTGATACTGGAGCTCATCTTAGTGCACGCAGATATAATTCTCTTGATTAAATCTAAGATAATGCATGATAAAAACTCTTAGCAAACTGAGAATAGATGGAAACTACTTAACCTAAAAAAGGACATCCAATTTTAAAAAAATATTAAGAATGTCATACTTACTGAAATAATCCTTAATAAGATCAGCAACAAAAAAATGCTGCTATTATCAATTATATTAAGGATTGTACTGGAGTCCTAGTCAATGCAATTAAAAAGTAAAAATAAAATAAAACCTATAGGGGTATCTGGGTGGTCAATGGGTTAAAGCCTCTGCCTTCAGCTCAGGTCATGGTTTCAGGGTCCTGGGATCAAGCCCCGCATCAAGCTTTCTGCTCAGCAGGGAGCCTGCTTTTTCCTCTCTCCCTGCCTGCCTCTCTGACTACTTGTGATCTTTGCCTGTAAAATAAATAAATAAAATCTTTAAAAAATTAAAATAAAATAAAACTTAAAATCGGAAAGTTAAGGCAAAAGTCTACTTTTAGTTATGTGACTATCCATATAGAAATTGCCAAATGCCTTTTTATTCTTAGAATAAATAATTTGCTGAACCAAAAGAAAAAGTCCACATGCAACATAAAATTGTAACTTTTAGGCCATAACATTCAGTTAGAAAATGTACTTTTTAAGTTAAGATTTAGAGTATCAATAAAAAAAATATAGAAAACTCCTTTATAGAAGAAACTTAAATATTTTACTGAAAACATCAAGCAAAGTAAATAGATGGCAACACTGACGATATTTTGGAAAGAAGAATTCTCCATCATTAATATACCACTATTCCTCAAACTGAGCCATAGAATCAGTGCAATTCCAACGAAAATCCAATTGAGGTTCTTTACAGAACTTGATAAGCTGATTTTACATTGCATATGGAAATAAAAAGTGGCAAGACATCTAAAAATCCCTGAAAGAGGACGAGGTGTAAATGTGATGAAAAAGTTTGAAGGGTAAAATGATAGACAATAATGAATCATGTAATAGTTCAAACATACTGAAGACTAAACCTAAGCCATGCATTTTTGTAATATGCAGAATATTGCTCACTTCATGATAGATTTCAGAGAACAATAAAATAGACTCAAGAGAAGACACATTTAGAGAGAGAAATTTGATAGAGTGGTAGAAATTTACAAAGAGTTTTGCCACAAGACAAAGGAGAGAAATAGAATGAAAGATAATCATGGTCAAAGGTGTTTTTGCTTGTTTGTTGATTTTGAAGATGGGAAAAATTACATTGTTCTTGTATGCTGATAAAAATAATCCAGTAAAGCAGAACTTACTGATGAGGCTGAAAAGAGTGAAGAAGAATTCTTAGAGCAATGTCCTTGAGAACTAAGAGAAGATGTGATACAATAATTGATATATTCCAAAGTTTTTTTAAGTGAAAATGAAAGAATAAGCATTATCATTCCTATGCATTCAGACATGCATGAACTTGATTTTGACTTTTGTCAATTATTAATAATAAAACATTAGTCATATTATTTAAGCCTCTCTCTACTTTAGCTTTCACCTGTGCAATCATACCATCTTATGAGGCTGTTGTCAAATTAAATAAGATAATATATGCATAACACCTAAATATTTGCTCTGACACACATTGGGCTCTGAAATAATGACAACTATTAGTATTCTGATTTGTAATGAGAGAATCAACTACTTCATCCTTGAACTATTTCTCTGATTGTTACAATCAGTTAAAAAACTCAAATGCAATGTCTATAGCTGTTTAACAGTTTCTTAAAACAGGCTATGTTATGCTAAAACAAAACAAAAGAAAACACAATACTGATATCCAGTGATAGATAACATTAGATATATTAACTCAAACAACACCTACACTTTTCATAATTAACCATCTGCAAATTATACTTAATTGGGTCATTTTGTTTCCACTATAAGATATTAAGTTGCAATGATCCAAAAAAATCCACTTTTAAAAGTTATTGACTATAGCTTGATTTGTAGCAAGGCATTTATATATGTTTTATACATCAAATTTAACTTGGTTTAATTTAATTATTTTATTTTAAAATTTTAATTATAAGCTCATATTGTTACCTTCCAGTGCTCCTTATAGAATTTAAATCTGGGAGCAGATGATTCTTTTTCAAGATCAGAATTTGTACCAAAGACAATCTTACATATGTTTAGTGGTCAAAAAACCATAAATGCTCCATCTTAATTACATATAATCGGCATTACTGATTTAAATGTCCAAAGCATATTATTTCCTTTCCATTTTTCTCTTTTTACTTCAAGTGTTCCTTGGCTTTCATGATGATTATAAGTTGCATATTTTTTAAGTATTTGAATCTTTGAATCATCATACACACTTTAAAAGACTAAGCCTTAGAATCTCAAATCCTAACAACGAAGAAGACATTTTATCTGACTTCTAAAAGACACACACACACACACACACACACACACACACACACACACAAGTGCTTGCTTTTACAGTTTCTAAGAAGAATTTCTCTAAAGCTTTTTGTTTTCTCTCAAGATTACACAATTGGTGTGTAAACATAACTATTCTTACAATATCTGCCTATTTTCGAGTCAAAATTATACTGAGAAAATTCAAGATGTTGAAACTACCCGGGTGATGACCCAGTTTTGGAAGGTCCATAATTATGTCTAAAGCAGAACCTGCTGACAGAGTTCAAAGCTTAGGATTTCAAAGTTATTGGATTTTGAATGCAATGAAATGTAGCGAAGGGCCTTCACTGGCCTCAGTGAGGGAAAGGACTTGCCTAGTGACTGGTCTGAAGGAGATAAACAAAACGTATTCTAATGTGATCCAAAGTTAATGAACTTTCAAGCATGCACGAAAGGAACAAAATTCAAATGCACACATCAGTGATTTATATAGCTATAACTTAATTATTTGGGAGGAATTTCCATTTGTGTTATATGTTCTATTATCGATGTAACTCAATTGGATTGCCTTCTTATATTTGCATTTTAATGCACTAAGAGGATTTAATTTGAACTTTTCTCCCACAAGGCTATTCCAAATGGAAATTTATTTCTACGTTACTATTTGAGCTGTATTCCATTCATTACAATCAAACATGTCAGAGTGTACTATGTTGCATACAATCACTCAGACTGTGTGATTAGTATGGAACCAAACTCAACTTAATTTTTTAAATAACTTTGTCAGCTCAGGAAAATGACACCAATTCAAAGCTGTGCTTCATCATAAACATCAAAAACATCATGATTATTTTGAAAATTTGATTAGACATATATAATGATCAATAGGAAAAAAGTGGATTCATATTTCATCAAGGAACTAATGCAGAAAAGCAAAAAGAATTACATCAAATCTGATATATGGTGCACATATTATTGTAATATTGTTTGTTAAACTTATTTTTATAAATCCATTTCTTTGTTTGGAGTTTTCTTATAACAAAGCTTATAAAAGTATGTTTTATTTTTTTATATTTTAAAGATTTTATTTATTTATTCAACAGACAAAGATCACAAGTGGGCAGAGAGGCAGGCAGAAAGAGGAGGAAGCAGGCTCCCTGCGGAGCAGAGGCACTCCAAAAGTATATGTTTTAGAATGCAAAGTTAATTCTAAAGAGGAGATATCCACACAGAATTATTGTTATTCTTTCTAAATTAAGAAGTGGGAATCCTGAAAAATTCTTTTAAAAGCATAAATTTCTGTATAATACAATAGCATTTTGAATAAGCCCACATCTAGCACCTGTACACACACACTCACACACACAAACACACAAGTGCAAATCCATACAAACATACATATTTACATATATAGACATACACATAAAATTGGAATTTATTTTTTAACAAATAATGAAATGGAAGTATTATAATTATCTCAACTTTTTAATGGGTTTTAAGAAATGAAAATTAAAATGCCTATTTAGAAATATTTAGGGCAAAATGCTTATAGAATAGTGTTGGTAAGTATGAGAGAAATAAAACTTTATATTCAAAATATCTTTAAAAAGGCAAGTTTATAAAGGTTTTTATATAGTATTTATAGTCTAGATTGCCTACATTATACCACAAAGAATTCCAAATCTCAGAAACCTATTTGTTTTTCAAAGTGAATATTTGCCTGTGCTATATATCCATTAATTGCTGGCAGGAAAAAAGTCTTTTTGTGGAATTACTAAAATAAATAAATAAATAAATATGACCTGACGAAGAGTTCCCCATCTTATGACACCGTCACTCAACATGAGCATCAGGATATGCCATTGCAGGGGAAGAAAGCATAGACAATTAGGCACCAGCTAATAAACACTGACAGATTGGAGTTCTCCTATTAGGTCTATGCCCTTTTCACTGGTCAAACAAGTCACATGAACACACCTAACTTCAAGAGGATAAGACAGTGTAATCTCTGTGTATGCTCAAATAGTAAAGTGAATTTTAAAAAATTGGTGAGAAATAATAATTTCTATCATACTTTAAGATCTTTTTCTTTTTTAACAAAACTGAGCTCCGAACGTGGAACTTGAACTCATGACCCCAGGATCAAGAGTTGCATGTTCTACCCACTGAGCCAGCCAGTTGCCCCTTAGGCCCTTTTGCACTGTAAAGATTTTAACATGCTAAAATGTATTATGATTCTTAAAGGCTGGTGGTGAGACTGTACTAAATTTCCTAAATTTTCTTAAAAAGTGATTTTTAAAAAAGATTTATTTATTTATTTGAGAGAGACAGAGATGGAGGACAAGCATGGAGGGGAGGAGCAGGGGGAAAGGGAAACTCAAGCAGGGAGCTAGAAGTGGGGCTCGATTTCAGAATCCTGAGATCATGGCCTGATCCAAAACCGAGTCTGGCTTAACTAACTGTGGCTCCCTGGCACCCCCAAAATGATGACTTTTTATGTGGGATATTTTTGCATTAAATTTCTGTGAATATACAATGAAATAGTAGTTTATGCTGTATATTAGCATAGATATAAATAAACTAAAAATATGTTACTATTGCACTATAGTAACTAAAATTTTTACTTTTTTGTTACTGAAATACATCAAATTATAATAATTCCTTATTTATATTGCATTATAGTGAAGGAAATTATAATGATTTTCTGGAATTCAGACCTTAACCCATTAAGTATGTAATGTTATTTTCTTTCTTATACTTGAATGAGGCTATCTATATATTTATATCATCTCCATCTTTCTCTGTGTGTCTCTGTATATCTATCTATCTATCTATCTATCATCATCATCATCACTGAATGTATCTAAAGAATGGTTGCTCTTTAACTGAAGTAACTAAAATTTTGGGGTGAATCTATTTTTTTAGAAAAATCAAATATAGAGTTTCCTTTCTAAAATAAATTCCTTAATAATGACATTCTGTCATAATTCCCATGTTCCTTATAAAAAGGAGTAAAAACAAATATGTTCAGATCTCTGATTTTCTACCATAAAATTACTAACTGCCCATAAAATAAATCACTATGTTTATAGCTAAACATAGCTTTGTTTTATAGCTAAAAATAGCTTTGTTTTACATTATCTTAATGTCTAGCTCATTTTATAAGTTTTAGGTTGCAGAAGGTTGCATAGATAGTACATATCCCATACTAGATAGCCATGTAGCCAGCCAACACTCGATCCCCTATTGTAATCATCTTATATTAGTGTGACACATTTGTCAAAATTAATAAATCAAGACAAATATATTACTATTAACTAAAGTTAATAAAATCCATACTTTATTCTGACTTCTTTAGTTTCACCTAATGTCTTTTTCCTTTTCTAAGATCTCATTGAGGACATCGCATTACATTTAGTTATTATGTTTCTCTAGACCCTTCTTAACTGTGATTTCACTAATTTTCTAATTTTCACTTTTTCAAAATTTTGTAAATATTCTTATCTGGCAATTAGTTTCCAAACATCTTCTTGGGTCACTCTGACTCACTTAACATTGAAATGTTTCTTTTCAAATAATACCAATCAAGTCTAACATTAAGAAACATTTCACACGAAGCTGTTTTCACAACAACAAGTAAAAACTGGATTTTAAAACTATGGTGGTTCTTTGATGCTTGGTTTTTCTAAATGGTCCTATAATAAAAGCTGTAAGGTTTCTTTGTAGTACAGAATTATAAATTTACTCTATTGCCATGAGAAAATTTAAAAATAGAGTGAAAAGTACAAATTGAATTCACATTTTTATGCATCATTTAAGTTAAAATTCTATTTGATATCAATCCACTATCCTTTCTCTGAAGAGGTTTTCTAGAAGAATTTTTTATTATTTGTACTGTTTCCTTAGTTTGTCTATTTCTTATTCATTTGTATTTACAAAATTAATGTTCTAACTATATAGACTACTTAGGTACGTGACAGGCATTTGTACCTGTATGACTGACCCACCCTCATTACCTAAATCACAATCTGATTTACCTAGAATACGGCAGATTACTGGTCAACATTAAGCTAAATTTGATAACTAAAACTAATACATATATACTTAAAAATTGAAACTATCAGAACTTTACCATTCTAGATGAGTTTATAAAAGATCATTCCGTACTAGTTAACCAATTCTCCCCTCAGATAAACACAGTAAATGTATCATTAAAAAATTCTCAGACACAATTCAAAATAAAATGAGATAAGATGCACTATTAGTATTTTTTTAGTGTGATAATTATTGTGTCATATTAACTCCTTTTATGTCTCCAATTAGTTAGAACTCTATTGCATTTTCAACCATTATATTTAGTATGTGAATGACTCTAGTGGCTCATCAACTTTTTTTTTAAATTTTTTTATTTCTTTTCAGTGTAACAGTATTCATTGTTTTTGCACCACACCCAGTGCTCCATGTAATCCATGTCCTCTCTAATACCCACCACCTGGTTCCCCCAGCTCATCAACTTTTAATATATTCCATTGAAAATGTACTTATCGACATATTAGTAGGTATAAAAATTTCAATGTACTTGGGGATTTTAGTGGATATATCAATTATAAATATAAATAAATAGAATATAAAATAGAATAGTACTTATTTTAAGGTAAACATGATTATTCACTCTCTATAATAAATCATCATGTATGTAGTTCACCCTCCAAACGCCCAAAGAGATAATCATTTTTATCTTAAGCATTTAAAAGTATTACACAAGGTAGCCAAAAAATGATCTGAAATTTCTTGAAATCCATGTGACTTAGTACCATACTTTGGATTTTTGAGTCAGGCATTATTCACTTATATTTCCTGAGGAATGACTACCAAGCCACTTTACAAGTGAATACAATTTATATAATTTGAAATTCTAAGTGCTGTAAGGATTACCAAAAGTAAATTCTGAAGAAATACCACGTGTATTACCCAGCCTGAAAAGCATATATATTAAAAAACAAGTGTTTGACATTACTCTACCAAAGTTTGTCAGGAAAAATACTGCAAATTAAAAATCAAAACCTTCTGTATGTATGATTACCATATGATAACAGGTATAAGATTCACAAACAGACTTCTAGCATTCACAAGTACAGCTCTACCCCAAAATGAAATGTCTGAAAGTATCTTGTTCGGGATTATACACAAAAATCTGGAAGTGTGCAGTGACTGGAATGAACTCCATACACAGTTGAGTCTAACCTCAATTAAAATTAAAAGGATTCAACTCTGTTTTCTCATTATTAAATTAGATGATAATAAAGATTCCTTCTTCTCAAAAGTCAATGTAGATTCAGTTAATTTTTCTATATATTTTATATACATCGGTATAGATACATATTTGATTTTTATTAGAAAAATAATAACTTTTTTAAGAATACTTTTGTTCCTATAAAAAAACACCTTATGATTTACTTAATTTGTAAGTCAGTTTCAATATAATATCTAGTCTGACATATTTCTAAGATAAAATATTTAAAATATAACAGAAATAGAAGTCCTGATACTCTCTCATTTGATTATAAGAATTGAATGAAAAACCCAGATAAGATTACATTAATAAATCTAGTTTTAGGGGTGCCTGGGTGGCTCAGTGGGTTAAAGCCTTTGCCTTCAGCTCAGGTCATAATCCCAGGGTACTGGTATTGAACTCCATATGGGGCTCTCTGCTAAGCGGGGATCCTGCTTCCTCCTCTCTCTCTCTGCCTGCTTCTCTGCCTACTTGTGATCTCCGTCAGTCAAATAAATAAATAAAACCTTTAAAATAAATAAATAAATAAATCTAGTTTTATTTTCCTTTAAATTAAGAAAAGTTTTAATGCATGATGATTTTGCTTTTGCAAAACTGTAGAATTTCTTTATTAAAAAATAATGAATAATCAAGATTGCACTGGTATACTATCTTTGTTTAGAATCTTAGATATTCAAGACATGAGTCACTTTGAAGAAATCTTACCTACTTGAGAAACCCAAGTGCTTTCTAGAAAAATGTGGTGGGCCTAATGTATTTTTATTTAAGACCTTAAACACTGAAAAAAATCAGCTTTCATGGAAAATATGACTAAAATTATAGAATTCTTAATATATAGTCCTAGGGCACACACATTTTTTGCTGTCAAATTATCAAAATCATAAGATGTAACACTATGATCAAATATCTCAAGCATTATTAGCTTCAATCTATTGTAATCATTATAGAAAATAATACAGCAGTAGCCATTTCTAAACTTAAGCATAATCATTTGATTTTACCAAGTAATTCAACTTCTGGGGAAATTTTAAAATAACAACAAAAGCTTCGAATGGATTTCAAATATACCTTTTCAAAGTTTATATATCACTCAATATTCATGTAAAAACTGCATGCTAACAATTAATAATATGTAAATTTTACTAAAATGCATATTTAATATGATCTCAATAAATCATATATATAACTATTAAATTTTAACTGTCCTATGGAAAATGGCAATTAATTCCAAAAAATGTCATTATGAAAGAAAAGAATCTATTAATTTATCATTAGTCAGGACAGAGTAATACTATCACACTGAAACCATGTTAAGAAGTTATTAGTACAGGGTGCCTGGGTGGCTCAGTTGGTTAAGCAACTGCCTTTGACTCAGGTCATGAACCTGGAGTCCTGGGATCAAGTCCTACATCGGGCTCCCTGCTCGGCAAGGAGTATGTGTCTCCCTCTGATCTTTCTCCTCTCATACTCTCTTTTTCATCCTCTCTCTCTCTCTCAAATAAATAATTAAAATCTTAAAAAAAAAAAAGAAGTTACTAGTAATAAAATTTGCCTTCCTTTTCAAGAATGCTGCTATATAATAACTCATTCTTAAAAATCCATGCTAAGTTTTCAGTTGAACCTTTGGGATATATTTAATACTTTCTGATGCAGAGGAAAAAAATTAAAATTTTAATTTGAAAAACGTTTTAATTTACCAAGTTTTATATTTTCAGAAAAACTCTGGAAAATTGTGGAGCAAGTCCTAATCAAAAACGACATGAGATTTCCTAATTTCAAATTTATGAAATATATAAAAATGGGACTTGACTCTCAGTATGAAATTGCTAATTGAAAACATCAGGACTGCTTAGGAATTGCTAAGGATGGATGTCCTCTACCTTTGTGCTTTTTTGGTTTTTGGAAGTTTAGAAGGATGCCACCACAGGTTCTTGCTAGAACACAAACCTATGTTTAAGTCCAGTGTATCTAAGCTAACCAGTAACATTTTCGGATAGAACCCAACTTATTCTTAAGGCTATCACAGATTTGGGCCACCTGGGTAGCTCATTCAGTTAAACATCTGCCTTCAGCTCAGATCATGATCCCAGGGTCCTAGGATGGAGTCCTGCATCAGGCTCCTTGCTCAGCGGGAAGCCTGCTTCTCCCTCTCCCTGACTCTCTCCCTGCTTTTGCTCTCTCTGTCAAATAAATAAATAAAATCTTTAAAAGACTATCACAGATTTAATTTAAGCCAACTAATGCTTTATAGCATTGAAGCATTAAAGCATACTAGGCGTCTATTTCTGATGTTCTTTTTTCTGGATCAAGGACCCTGTGCTAAGATCTAAAAAGTGGGGCAGGAAAGATTTGTTACCACAGAGTGGGGTCTTTATCGTGTTCCAACAATTTATAAATCAAACCTGTTTACCTTCTATTATAAATAGGACCCCCCCAAATTGGGAGAAATGGTGAAGCTTCTTTAAGTGTTTAAATAACCATGAACCTCACAATTTCAAAAAGGTTATGTTGCACTTAAAGATATATCCATTCCCTACATATGAAAAAGACAATTTTTGAGGGAAAGCAAAATGACAAAGAAAGGTAGTATCAAAATATCCTTAATGCCTTCTTGAGCTCCCTCTACTGATTTTTAGACAGTTGTTAAACTGACAGAGATTTTTTAACAAGACATATATACTTATCAAGATGTCCAATCGAGTGCCAAGATCAAGGGTTGTTTTCACAGCTGGGCACAGAATTTTACTCCAGACATTATCAATTAAATTGTACTATTTGTGCACAGACAGGAAAACAAACTCAATGAAAGATTTTCCCCATCCTCAGGCTTCAGTAAATAAAAAATAGGACACCTGTCCAAAGGAAATAAAAATAGAGGGTATTTATTTTAAATCTTTGTTGTCATTAATTGTAAATATATATAGACTTAAAATTCAAAGCATTTCTAGAATTTTTTCTCTTCATTTTTAAAAATTTTTACGTCAGTTAATAACTTTATGAGAAATCTCACCAAAAGAAGTAATTTAGGGAAAGCATTGCTACAATTTGTGCAAGTTCTTTCAAGTCATACTTTTTGGTTTTTTGTAAATGCACCAACTTTTGAGATTCTGCCAAAGGACTGAGATGTTGTGCATCTAATTGTTGTATTTATTTCATAAAGTTGTGGATGTATCTAGATCACATTTCTTTTGCATTTTCCTTACATGGTCCCATGATGTCATACTTTTTAATAAACATTGTGGTTTCTCAAGCATGTGCACAAATGCAAAAGGCATGCTAAGCATTTCTCCTCCCCTAATAATGCCATAGTGTCTAGGATAATGAATCACTTGACATAAATACCAGCTCACTGGGTCAGTGCCTCAAAGGACCATAGATTTTAAAGCCCTTAAGTTTTCTATGAAAGAATGTGAAGTTCTGAACAAATAAGCTATACAATGCAGAGTACAAACTAGTTTTCAGAAATTAGCTTCAAGTCCCAGAATTTGGTTGCAATATCTGCTCTGTATAGTGCATTTAAAAGCGGAAGGAAAAATTAATCTAAATAACACATTTCAAACATATTGTAGTGCCAAGCAAAGAAGGATGCTAATTTTCACTAACAAAAAAAAAAATCAAAAATTAAAAAAAATAATTTTTATCATGATGGGAGCTTTTGGATTTTGACAATAATTTGACATTCATAAATGGAAGAGATATGCTAAAGAATACATGTAAATGGCCAACAGTACATGAAAAGTTGTTCAACATCACTAATCATCAGGGAAATGCAGACTGAAACCACTATGAGCTATCACCTCACACCTGTTAGGAGGTCTATTATCAAACAAGGGAAAAAAAAAGCAAAAACCAATAACCCTGTGCATTGTTGGCAGGAATGTAAAATGATATAGGCACTATGGAAAACAGTATGGACATTCCTTAAAAGTTTAGAGTATAAATATCATATGATCCACTGATCCAACTCTTTCTGGCTATTTATCCAAAAAATTAAAAGCAGCATCTCAAAGAGATACCTTCATCCTCACATTCATTGCAACATTATTCACAATATCCATAAGGAATGTCAGTTTATCAGAAACTACTTAATGGGTACCACAGAATGCCAGAGTTGGCACCCAAGATAACCCCTACCTTCGATACCACTTTTATTCCTTAGTAATCTTTTTCCTGTTTAACTTTTGATGGTGACATTTATTACTAACAGACATGAACTTCTGTCTGTATTAGTTTGCTTATTGTCTGTCTTTCCTCAGAAAGAATAGGGTGGGAACTTTATATATCATTCTCACTCAATTCCCAGCACCCCAAAGGGCACCTGAAACACAGTAAGCACTTTTTAAGAAAATTACTGTTTATTAAATTTAAAATTGAATTGATATACTAGTTAATTTTCTTTAGCTTTTGTCAAGATAAAATTACCATAATTGTATGAAAACTATAAAAGATGTAAGTGCAATAAAATTTTTTGTATAATAAATGTAAATAAAATAATTACCTAAGTATTTATCAATTTTTAGACCAAATAAATAAGAACAAAATTATTAGTATCAGAAATGTGATATTCTTTTGAAGATGACATTCTTTTAAAATGTAAAGTTTTTCTTTCAAAGTAAATATAATTTATTGCACCATTTTCACTTTCTATATAATATATAAAGCATAATATTAAATATAAATCCCTGATTTGCATGGAAAGATTCTATGTTGCATAAATAAGATAATAATAATAAACCCTTTGTGTGATTTTCAATTCGTCAGAGACCAAAGGCAAAAAAAATAAATAAAAACAGAATAGATTAATAAAACCTAGAATCTAAAAACATTAACCAATCCATGAGCACAAATTACATGTACAAAACATAATAGAGGCAGACATAAAGGATAAACTTCAATGAGGACTGTATAATATGTAAATGAAATAATTTTAAACCACAGAGTTTTGCACACATGGAAGGAATTCCTAGGGTTCTTCCTTTAAAAAGACCTTAAGATTAATTAGGAAGAACAACCTAAGTCACATAAAACTTCCAAAAGCCACACCAGACTGTTCATTGCATAGTTCAGGTCATAAATGCTGGAGATTAGGGGACAACAGCAATAGAGAAAAGGTTCTAAGGTTCAAGAAGAACTTAGGTCAGAATTCTTACATGCATTCCAATGACCCACAGTCTTGTATAATCCCCTCATCTTGTGTGTAGGTAGAACTTTTAACTTGCTTTTGACCAAAGGAAGATGACAAAATGATACAGTGTTTTTGTGGTTATTACATTATATGGAAAGGAGGAGAGATTTAAGACATAATTAGGGTTCCAAGTCAGCTAACCTTATGTTATCAAAAAGGGGGTTATTGTAGTTGGATCTGACCTAATGAGATGGGCCCTTTAAAAGCAGATGTATAGATCAGAAACTGAAGGAATCAGTGAAATTTTTATCTGGCCTTGACAAAATAAACTTTCATGGATTCTGAGCTGAAAAGAAAGAAAAGAAAAAGAAGAAAGAAAGAAAGAAAGAAAGAAAGAAAGTAAGTAAAAGAAAATCTTACCTATGACCAGTGATCTTAGAGGAGGAACCTCGTCTCAAATAAGATCCCACTCCTGGCTGAAAACTTGATGTGAGATTCTAAGCAGAGGACCCAGCTAGTCTGAACCCAGACTTGTGACTTATGGAAACTGAGATAATAAATGCTTAAACCACTGAGGTTATGACAATTTTTATACAGCAACAGAAAACAAATATGTACATGTGAAAAAAATACAGATCTTGGTGATATCCAAGGTGATGCTGACTTGACATTAATTGCAACAAAAACTGGACCTCTGGAAAGCACATATGAGCACAATGTGCTCTTATATTATTAAAAAACTTGGCTGGAAATAAAGAAGTGAGATGTAGGTGGAGATTCTTGAACACACAACAGTGCAGACAGGACACTCATTTTGTACAGAGGAAAGGAATCATACTTTATATTTTGACCCATCTCTGTTTTATATACGTGCATTGCACACATGAGAAAATTGAAAATCAAATTGATTACTCGCAGGCTATAGAACCAATAACAACAACAAATAGAGAATTTCAACTTAATAGAGTAAAAAGTAGCAATCCACTGATGATTTCTGAAGAACACAGTGATAGTTAAAAGCTTACTTTACAAGACCAGTGCTCTAACCCCTGAGCTATGGAGCCTAAAAGCTTACTTTAACTGAGAGGAATCCAGAAGAGTTATGAAGTCTGTATCAGTGAAAATAGTAATATTAATCAGGCAGCTGGTTTCAGACAGAGCTTGGTCCGAGTCCCAACTCTGTAGGCAATGTCACTCTTTAAGCTTTGGTCTTTCACTATCTACCTTATACGGTGTTGTGCATATAGAATGTAATGATGTTTATAAATACTTAGCATATTGTATGATACACTATGAATTGCTAAAAAAATTACTTTCTATTTTTGTCATCTGTTATTATCACTGCAGGAAGAAATAAGAATCAGGGAGATCAATGTAGAGAGTGTCAAAATAATTTCTATTGAGATGGGATAGTGTGGGTCAAGGTAAAAGTGATAAGATGAAGGAATAGCAAATAGGAATTAGGTAAAGTTATATAACAAAGGGAAGAATGTCAAAACTTGGGGAGTCCCTGCATATAGTATAGTAAGAATGATGTATGTTTAAAACACCTGTGAGTTTTTCAGACCTAGGTGAATAAGAAAGTGTGTCATTAACTGACAGGCAAAAAAATTAGGATGGGAGACCACATTAAGGATGAGATGATAAGTTCATGGAGTTTGTGCTGTCACCATGAAATCAGAGTTAAAATGTCCAGCAGACCTTTTTAAATACATTAATGGAGTTCATATCTGGGCCTGAGCTATATATTTGGAAGATATCTGTGAAGAGAGAATAATTGTAACTGTTGGAGTGAACAGACTTCCTGCAGTGCTCCACAGAGAATGAGGAACAGCGAGTCAAATGAATAGTGTACAAAATGGTTCAGAAATGTCAAGATTAAAAACTTTTATCCCAGGCTTCATTTAAAAAGTAAAGCACCAATATTGCTAACTGATATGTAAAATATTTAATAAAAGCCGTATTGTCTTTCACGATTAAGTTAATTTCCTCTATAAATCAAACTTTTCTATCTCCTTTGGGATCCATTTAATAAGGACAACCCAAAACTTGGGTAATGAGGATTCACTACGGAATCTGATGCAACTCTGTGGCTCACCTGAGAAGTGTGTTATAATTATGGCCAGCAGTGTTCACCTCTTATCCTACTCAGTGAGCTTAATCCTCTATGAAAACAAAGAGCATCAGCTAGTGGTCAATGTTTCCCTTCATACCTCAAATAGAGTTAAAAAACAATAAATGCAGTATTTACTGGTTCCTAAGTGTTCAAGAACCACTTTAGACTACCTCTTTTTATTTTGATTGCTTTATTTCATCTCACAGTCTATTTAAAATATTAGTAGCTAACTAGTCTGAAGGTTTGAATAGGACACAAGTGGTAATTGCTTGAAGTGGGCTGAAGTTCAAGATGTCTTTATATTTGATATTCAGTAGGACTTTTTAGGGGGGGAACCTAGAACTCTTTAGACATATTAAAGTGTATTCTACTGTTCTTATTCTATTTAACTTGGAAAGGGAAATATTGTCTGTCCCTACTGCTATTAATGATCAATGAGATCAGGCAATGTAGCATCTTTCTAATATTAAATACAAAGGAAAAACTTCTTAAAACCTTTGTGCAGTCTAAAGTGTGTATACTAAAAAAAAAAAAAGCCATAAAATAATTTCTATATAACTTAATAATTAAGTGAAGGACTTGGAGAAAGAGTAAAGGTGGATTCACGTTTAGTAAAGAAAGTCTCACAGAAAATGAATAGTTTTAAGTAAGACACACCCAGTTGAATATTTGACCTAAACAGAGGTGCTGGAGTGTACAGTATAGCTGCAAAAGGGATGAGTTAGGTATGATTGTCTAATCTACCTGTTCCTAGTTGTGTGATTAGAGCCTGGAGAGGTGTACAATTTTGATCTGAGTGTCTACTTTCTCATATCTCAAATGAGGACATTATGAATTTTTCAGTCATGCAAATGTTAGACTTAATGTAAATAAAATAGCCTAATATGAATAAAATATATACGTACATATATGTGAATAAAATATATGTATATGTATTAATACTTTGAATGGTATCTCTTTCTGTCTTCTTCTTGTCATAAGCAAGGCTCCAGGCTCAAAAACTTTATGCTCAAGTATCAATACACAATTTACTGTGAGACAGCAAATGTGTTTATTAATCACAAATCACTCTCTTTCTTTGGAAAGATGAATGCAACCCCCCTCCTTAATCCTAAAAGAGTCAGTTCAGAGTCTGGTTGATGTCCGGATCACAGCAATTACTATAGTTTGAGAAAAAGGGGCACATATCTACAGAGTACATGGGGGCATTTGCCTCTTCATGTTAGTAAAACATCTTTACTCTGAGGGTTTTAGAAATTATAAAAGATAAAGCCTTGATGGTCACTAGAACACTACCTAATGTATTTCATGGAAGTGGTCCAATCATGAAAGGCAAATTATTTCCATTTCATCATCATCTTTGGGGAACGTAGTTCAGACCTGTATGTTTTAATTGCTACTGTATGTATGTTTTAATTACTACCTTAGTGCTACTAACATAGAAAAAATACATCACTAAAGTAAGTTTCTCTTAACTGTCAATTACAATAGATATATTTAAATAAAATTGAACGAGAAAAGTGTTTTCAAATCTTTTGCGTTGTGTTTTAGAATTGCTAGCAGTGCTATGAACCAGTTATGAGTTGGAATAATATTCTCCGTATTGACATGCAAATGAACTCACTAAGCAACTACTTTGCTTTAGAGATTTACATAATTTGATACCAAAAGCTACATTAAATTAATATTAATTACTTGGTTTTAAAGCAAGAAAGTTGAGAGTGAAGCTGCTCTTCTTCCCACATTTTATGATATCTATGCATGAAAATACTGATATACAAGGAATCAAAATATCTTAGGTATAGGGATATTCCAGCTGTATCCCTTAGAAGTGCATGGCTTATTTCCCCAAAATGTATATGAAGTAAACCCGATGTATCTCTTTTAGAGACAGAAACTTTCAAATCCTTTATCAGCACTCATTTTTTTCAGAATCGATGTGATACTATAAACTCTTTATTACATACACATCAATTCTGCTGCTTATTTCTGGCAAATTTTCATTTCCAGTTGTCCCTTCCCTTGCCAATCACACCATAAGAGCTTATGAATGACATTTTCGTGGCAAAAATTTGGTATGTACTAAAGCGTAACAGCCTAAATAAAAATAACAACAACAAAAAGACACATTTGCTACTAAAAATCTATATTGCATTATAGCTTGTTAAGTGAATTTTTTTTGTATTAAGTAGCATTTCTTGAACTTGCTTAAGATCATCCCACTGCAGGTTCGTGGTAGAGTACACCAAGAAATATATATGTATACACACACACACACTGTACACACAATGTACACACATACATACTCATTATATCACACACTCATACTATTATTTAATACTGTCTCTAAAAAAACATATTAAAACTCCTTGGAATTCTGAATTTATCAAAAATACTCTCTCATCTGCTATACTAATATTAACTTCCTCAGTACTAAGGTGATTAAAGCACAAAGGGACCAATTGTTTTGTTGTGAATGCTGTGGTGACCAATTTAATGGGAAAATTAGGATTTTCCACAAGGGACCCCACAGTTCACCTTAACTAGTCTAGGCCCAAAGGACAATGGAGGTGTTGAAGCAGAAGGTGATTAAGTCTGTTTGGTAAGATAATTGGTCACATGGCTGTTACAATAATGTTAACAACAGGAAGCATTTTTTCTGGCCTATTAGTTCACATGAGGGTTTAAAACTTTATAATACATTAAGTAATAAAAATACTAGAGTTATTAGGGGGATTGGGTTTGGGGCAGAATTGATAGAAATATATTATTGAAGGTGTTTTGGAATCATTTATAAATGAGAATTAAACATGAAAAATTGCTATTATTCAAAGAAAATTCTCAGTAAACTATAATTTGCATAATCTTTTAAGTATAATTTAAAAATTACTTTTAAAAAGTCAATCCCCTAAAACTTTTTAACACATTTCTGGTTTATTATCATTTTCTTTAATTCTCTACTGCACATGTTAGTTAATAGATTTTAAAAAAAACTGTTTCATCTTTGTCTTAAATATTATCAAACTGCATAGTTATTCACCTTATCTATAAGAAAAAAAAGACATCTACCCAGTATTATCATTTTTAAAGTTTTGAGAAGCTCACTGTGTTTTAAGAAACCAAGATGCAATTAAGAAAGATAACTTGAGCTTGTCATGTGACATATAATTATATTAGTTCAGTAATTTTTCTATACATTTGGTAAAACTTCATCATCTTGGAGTAGAAACTGTTGCATGTACTTATAGAACCTATGCAATGAAATGATTTCATGCTTCAGCAGGCTATCTATAGTGCTATTGAATATTCCTTTGAATTTCACATGGACAAGTTGTAACTCCAAAATATAGTCATTTTTTGGTGTAGCAAAAAATTTATGAAGATTCACCACATTTGAATATCTTTAATAGGTGTCCTCAAAGTTGGCAATTTTATTTGTTTACAGTAAGAGTTGTATTCTGTATCCAAACAGCATCCCCTATGTGCTAAGTTTGGGCTTATCATGGTCATCTAATTATCTAATTTTATCTTACCTCAGAACTAAGATATAAAAGCTAATAATATAAAAAATAATCAAGAAAAATGTTTTTAATATTTTAAATTTTAAATCTCATTGAAACTACTTCACTAGTTTCATGATTGACAATAGCATGCTTTGATTTTAGTGCTTAACCATCTCCCTGTGACAACACTAAACTCATCTGAAAGAATTCCTGATACTGGTAGTTCAGGGGAGCTGTTTATACTCAAACAAAGATACACATCTTTAAAAACTTTATGCAAAAAGAAATCAATGAGATACTGAAATACATTTAGGTGAGCATAGTGTTTATTTCTGTTCTTGACTTTCCAGTAAGTTATAAAATTAAAAATAAATTGATATTTCAGTAAAGAAAAGAAAACTGAAATTAAAAGAAGCCGTTTGAAATTCCATAGTCAGAGTACTTATACTCACATAGTTTTAAAAAGAAAATTTCAAAATGTATCGAAGAAAATAATTATTCTAAATTAATTTAAAGGAGGATGTTTGGTAGGAGTTTCATGGCCTAGTGTTTCGTATATCTTCCTTTGCCTCTCTACCTGTTCAGTGTTTAAAAATTTTGTATCAATATTTAATGTATGATCACATGACTGACAGGAATCCTACAAAGAACAATCTGCTGGGGTAAAACATGAGAACAACTTAAGGGCGTTTACATTTAGCCTGTAGTGTTTGCAATAATATCCATTTCTTGTAACAATCACTCTCATGTAGGACTGTGCTGTAAATAAAATAAAAAATCTCTATGCAGAGGAACTATTTTAAGTCATAAACTTTAAAGCTGAAGTTCATACTTGGTAAGTGTAATGCAACTAGAGCAGAAATTTTTATGATAATTTTAAATAGCCAAATATATAAACTTAAATTAACATACTCTTGAGTATGCTGAAAAACACAGCCCTAGTCAGTTGAATGATACTTATTAAGTCTGAAACAGCTTATATTTTACAAGCTCCTATTAAGATAGGATGTCTAGTTGCAACCTGATCTCTCTCCCTGGAAGGTAAACCTCTCCTCTATATTTTTCCAGCCATCATTTATTCTTATTCTAATGTCACTAAATGACATAAACAAAAATTAATAATTCTATTTTTCAGACAATCATCATGCCTGTCAAATAAAGTCATGAATAGTAATAAGAAATACACAGAGCACAGTTAACTTCCATCATTTAATAATTGTTCACTATGAGAAGTACTGTTCAGTGGTTTTCTGTACTGAATTCTTTCTTCATACACACTCAAACCACATTGCCAATTGACAAAAGGAACATAGCTTCAAAAGAAAATCTCCTAAGTAGAGAAAAGCTCTCTGTTAAACATGCAAGAGGTTAAACATTGCTGAAATAGCGAGACATTTTCTCAGCCCACGCTTCCCAGTTCCATTCAATTACCAACAGCAGTAGCGGCTATAATACAAGCTAATACTGTATTATTAAATCAGAGCTTCCCATTTACATCCACCTCTAACCTGAGGGGGTGGGGAGTGGAAGACATTTACTAGTCAATAGCAGAATAAACAGCCCCCAACTTGGAAATACACATGACCTTGGGGTGTAGAATTCTCAGAGACTGAGTTTCACAAGTTTTATTTGGATCTACTGCATAATAACACATCTAATGCACCCAACATGGTATAAATGCTCTTTATCCCTCCCACCTCCCCTCCAAAAATGCTAAGAGAACTCTGTACTTTGTAGTTTATGCCATAGATCTCAGAAGTAATCTTGATTAATCAGAGATTAATCCACTCAAATATTTTTTTAAAGATAACATTTGTTTTAAACAACTTGTTGGTTGATTTATTTAATGTAATTTACTAACATATTTGGGGCTTGCATTGAATGTTTCTTGTTTCTCAAGCCATGCTGGAAGTGTTGCTCTACACATATTTATATTTATAAACCAGATGTAACCTGATGACATTAACTTCACACACATACACACCCTCAACTTTCCCCTCTAGGATTCAGTGCTTAATCACCAACTGATGTTCTTGTAATAAGAATAGTAGTAGTAATTATTAAAATAATTATTGCAATCATTGCCAAAAGTCCCGTTTCAAATTATAAAAATCACAACTTGCTTTTTAAATTTTAGTACTCTGCATCCCCCCCCATTTGTAATAATTTATAATATTCTTTTTCTTACCTTATTTTAAGAGTCAAAAAAGTCTCCCAGAAAGATTCCTAAATCGTGTGGATATATAAATCACAATAATAACAATAGTTTTAAAAAAACCCTAAAAGATCGTTTCAGCTGGGAAAAGAGGAAAATAGTTTGGTCTAAAACTATAGAAATCTCCAAAGTCACGCTTGAACGGGAGCCTAGGTGGCAAACAGAGGACTCTCTCCCACGTCGGATACCACACTCCTTTGTCAAGTTGATATGGTCCTGCTGGTGAAGCGGGTCCCGCAGGGCACAGAGAGTGCAAGAGGGCGTTGCCTCGAGGTGCTAGAGCAACCCGTCCGCTCGCGTCCCAGGTTCAGCACCGACAGCGCAGTGGACAGCACCAGCTCCTCTCACCTCCAGTTTGTCTCAGTCACTGAACCAGGCTGATTCTCGCGCCTCCTCCCACAGCAAAAGCGGCTGCCACTCAACCCGGGTGTGCCCCGCCCCCATCATCTGACGTAACTATTTTGCATACCAACTCCCTGAGAGGTGCGGGGCCGCCCCTTTGACTGGGCTTACTGCTAGGGTCAGCTGAGGCAATCGAGACGACAAAATCCAGGTTATTGAGCAACGTTGGTTTCATTGGACTTCATGATCGGTCCAGAATAAACTAAATGCTTTTGGCGTGGCCTGAGCTTTTCCCTTCGCTGGGACTGCCGTTTCTGTGCGCTCTAAAGATCGCTGCTGGCACAGCTTTGGCAGAAAGCAGGGGCGGAGGGTGGGGGCAAAGGAGCATTGAGAGGAGAGGCTGGGGAGGCGGGAGGAGAAGGGACTTGGGATTGGAATGACTCTAACCACTCCAAAAAAAAAAAATCCCCGCTCCTTTTGATCTCCCTGGCCAAACTTTCCTCCTGCTCCCTACCATTTGTTTACTGGAAAGGATGGGTTTGGTGTTCCGTTCCCTTTCCTCGGTTCACGGAGCTGCTAGAGGGAGTCGCTGCAGCAGAAACTTGTCCTGGAGGGGAAAAAAAAAATGCTCTGAACACTGGAAGAAAATGTGAAAACTGGCTATGCTTATCATCATTCGTAAACATTGTTTTTCTTATTTTTTTATGTGAATGCTGTATAGTATATATCAAGTATTCACGTGTTCTTATAAAATCTATGGAAGCTTCCCTATTCATTCTTATGATTTAAATACACCATCAAGCTATGTGAAGTTGGAGATTCCAGGGTTAAAAAAAATCATTTAATAATGAAAAAAAGTGAAAGTTCTCAGCTTCAACTTCCACTGCCCAAATCCTGAAGGTTATGTAATATTTATTATGTCTAATATATCAATTGTTCTATGAAAGATGGGGTATGCTGGAAGCATTTCATAGCCTTTAGCAATCCTCTCAGAGTATGTGATGTTTCTTGTTCCTTTGAGGCTCTAAGGGCCTTGACAGCAAGAGAAAGGGGGGCTGCCATGCCAGATTCCTGACTGCTTAAACTTGTAAACAAACACTTTTAGTGAACTGAAGCAATCAGTCATCTAGAAAGGTCATTATTCACATCCTGTCCACATGTGTCACCTACAGCCATCAGGACTTACCTGTACAAAGAAATAGACAAATTAAATTAAGCCCAAATTTTCTTAAGTTGGATAAAAATATTTTCATAAACAAAGTTATTTATTCAAGAAATATCATAACAATCAATACATTGTTTTTTTTTTAATCAAAATACATACCCTGATATTCCCAGAGTCTAATGTAATTCTGCACTTTATCCACCCATGAATGTTTTCAGGGACTTTGATGAAATTAGTACAGTTGTCTATTTTCCTATCAAGAAACATAATTAATAAAATTGATTTTCTGCAGTATTTAAGAAATTATTTGAGGAAGAATATTTATTGTGTGGGTATATGTACCCAAATTCTTTCCTGAAAGTTAGTTAGCTAAATTGAAAAAAAAAAACAAAAATAAAAAACAACAACAACGATAGTTTTGCTTCTGAGGGAACATCTTTTTTCTCCTTTGCATCCACATAAACTTTCCTTTCCAGCCTTATTAAAGCATTTGTCAGTTCCTTTCCTAAATATTCAGTTCCCTGGGAGTATCCCCCAACAGATCTAGGCAGTAATGGCTGCATTCCAGGTAATCTGCAATATTTTATTTTCCTCTGACTGCTATTGATTTTATATAAATATATAAATGACTAGTGCATGCCTTTTTGCACTGTTCATTGCACACACACACACACACACACACACATACACTCATACATACACATCCCAAAAGCACTTCAGTTCCCAAAGTGATTTTATAAAGGTGTCAGACACCAATGTAGTGCATAAAAGATGGTATTTAGGGGTAGAAGGGCATTCTACAATTATAATTACAATGAATATTCTGTACTTAGGCTGAGCAAAGCACACATGTCATGCTTCTTTTAGAAATGTCACATGGCATATTTTGGTCTGCTTCATGCCAGCATGCCAAAATGGCAAGAAGACATAAAAGTTCACTGTGAAAATATATAGCGTGCATTATAAAAATTCTTATAAAATTTCAACAAAGCCCGTGCCATATGCTGTTTAATAGACACTATTTTTCAGTTCACTTCAGTAATCTATTGTTTGGGGCTATGAATTAAATTAAGGCAAGCATAATATTATTCAAAAGCCTAGGAGGATAAAATGGGAAAAAATATGTTTCAAATGTTTCAAATATGAAAAAAAAAGGAATCATTTTTCTTACTGTGTTGGGGTCAGGGGAGAAAATAAAAGGGAAAAAAAAAAAAGAAAAGAAAAGAAAAGAAAGAACTAAAACTAGGAGGACTGAATCTTCCTAAGAGATTCTAGGTTTTGTTCTGTCATACATTAGCTGTGTGAGCAAGATCTAGTTATTTAAACTGCTATATCATACTCATCATTTGTAAAATTTGAGGATTTTATTATACTAAATTATCTCTAAAGTTCCTTACATATCTGTCATCCTGTGATTCTACAGTAGAATTTTAAAACTTCATAAATTTCTATACTATAGTTATACTGTGATAGAATTCAAGATCTCAAGAACCTTCCCCTTAGGTAGGATGAATTGGCATCTGGTTACAAAGACTGTGAAAATGGTACCTTAGGGTAATTAGTTTGGGAGGTGTGCAAAGAAGATGAGTAACTAGGACAAAGGATGAGGTTAAAAGAAGTCAAAAAAATAAATTTTACCTATTCAGAATGAAATTAAGAGAGGACTGGGGGAGTCTGTTAGTTACTTTTATATAAGCAATATTACAATATCCTCACATATACTCATAATTATTGTTTAGGATATTTAAATAATTGTAAAGCAACAATAAAATGTAATGCATGCAGTCATTAGGTGGATTTTTGGTTGTAAATTGTCATGGGAAAGATGACTAAAATATTAAGTAAATATGAACAAGGAAAATATTTTAAAGCTGAATGACCAACATGTACTTAAGGATTTTAATTTAAGTAATTTACATGAACATATTAAAATGTAATACACAGAAATTATGAAGTTCATTGTGTTGCTGCCTTGTGAATGTGTATTTATACTTGTATATAAGATTTACCTTTTAATCATATTGCTTTTTGCTTCTTTATTTTTGGGCTTCTGTAGCATCATCAAATTTTATAAGCTCCTTTTTGAATTATAATTATTTTAATGTATTTGTAGTACATCAGAAATATAAATACTCTAAAGATATTAACAGTGTATGCCTTGTTAATTTATCTTTTTGCATCAATTATGAGGTTTGCTGTGAATTAAGAATATGCTTATTTTGAAAAGCCCATATTCACTTCTTTATGCTAAGTAATTTTCACTCTTAATTTTGGGAGATCAAATTAAAGCAAGGCCCAGGAAAAAATATCAGAACCACAAATGACCAAGTCTTTCTTAATTAAAGAGTCATAAAATTATAACATAAGCACAAAATGTATCTATCTTACAGATTTCAACCCTCTTGCAAGGTGAGCTTCCATATAATTGTGCTTTCCTCCTGACACATTATATGCCCATAGTGTTTTTAAAGCATGAAACCTGCACTTATAAATTAGTTCTTGAGAAAAAACAAATCCTGAAATTTAATATATGCTCTTGGCTTTTAACTTTTTAATAACAGTTCCAAAAACCACATATGCAGTGTTTTGCCACATTATTTGAATATATGACACTTGAAAATATATTTTTCTTCCCTTACTTTTACTGTTTTTCTTCCTACATCCATTACTCCCTTCCCCTACTTCTTTCTAAGCTTTACATTCTTACAACCTTCTCTCTACCTATCTTTTAATTTAACATTCTATTAATAAAATGTTTATTAGTGATATGTCTGTTGTGTTCTAGGATACTTAAATACAGTATTTAAGAGTGTTGTAGTGTTGATACAATGTGTTTATATCTACACATCTTAGCTAATGCAGAATTTCCATCTTAAATGCACTTTATGTGTATGTGAGGGGACATGCACTGAAGAGGATTTTCAAATGTATTTTCTTTAAAATATGTACATAAGCTTTAAGATATAAGAACCAAAACCTCAGGGCACCTGGGTGGCTCAGTGGGTTAAGCCTTTGCCTTCACCTCAGGTCATGGTCTCAGGGTCCTGGGATGGAGCCCCTCATCAGGCTCTCTGCTCAGCAGGGAGCCTGCTTCCCTGTCTCTCTCTCTGTCTGCCTCTCTGCCTACTTGTGATCTCTGTCTGTCAAATAAATAAATAAAATCTTTTAAAAAAAGGAATCAAAACCTCTATTCTAATATATAAAGTTACAGATTGAAGAACACTATTGAGTTGAAAGCATACACACTCAAACACACACATTTTTTTTTTAACCTCAGTGGTATTTGCAATCAACTATATGCTTTGATGAGATTATATTAGCTTAATTTTTAAGAATTTCAGTATATGTTGCAAATTCAGATTATGTTTATTTTTTATCTCCACTGTCTATTATAGTTTAGGCATGTGTTTCACATAAGAGATTATTACATTTAGGCTGAATAATATGAAAGTTAGTTCTTTTCTTATTAATATTTACTTTAACTCACAGGAAAACACACAAAAATAAGACTATTCTTATAATTTTTAATCATGACCCTACCATCAAAATTGTACATTTCACAAAGAATTGAGGTCACTTCACAGAAATACCATGCTAAAGCTTGGATACAACTCTTTATTCTATACCTCGAATTCTCACATCAATGCATGTATGAATTCTTTAATTCCTATGTAAATGGAATTTTCAAATTGTACAAGAACCTTGGCAAGTGCATAATATGAACAAAAGTTGTAAGTTAAAAAAATTGGTTGGGACGCCTGGGTGGCTCAGTTGGTTAAGCAGCTGCCTTCAGCTCAGGTTATGATCCCAGCATCCTGGAATCGAGTCCCACATCGGGCTCCTTGCTTGGCAGGGAGCCTGCTTCTCCCTCTGCCTCTGCCTGCCACTCTGTCTGCCTGTGCTCGCTCTCCCTCCAAATCTTTAAAAAAAAAAAATTGGTTGATGTTAATCTGTATTGAGGTAATATTAAAGTGAGAAAGAATATAGCATTTTTCAAGAAATGTTACCTAACTTGAAAGCTAAAATCTATAACATTTAACAGAGCAATTTGGTTGGATTTTAAGGACTAGATTTGTTCATTATCATCAGTAATCTGGGGCTTATTATCATCACTAATTATCATTAATAACTTGAGTCAAATTAAGTTCTGAATTTAAATTCAGAATTAAGTACTTATGGGCCATTCAAAGGACCACTGTAGACTACAATGAATGGTATGTACTGTGGCTGTCAAGTGTGGAGAGACCTGTAAATATAATATTTTTCTTATGATAAACATAGATCTTTAACTTGCTAAGTTTTATCTTCTACACTGAAGGGAAAAAATAAAGCTGCCTCTTTACGTAAGCATATCAAGGGAAATGAAAAATAATAGATTTACCAGACTCATGTTTGTGTTACCTATTCTAGTTTTTGAGTTTCCATGTACTTTTATATTCCTCATCTAATAACTCTTTTTAGACATACTCTTTCTGACTTCCAAATGATACCACTATGAATTTCCCCCAGAGCTATATTTTACCTTTCTTATTTTGGCTTGGTAAGGAATATTTACTTTTTCTGTCCCAGTCTGAAAACAATGGGAATAACTTCTATATAAGAACTGTCATCTACCAATATGTCCATGCACAAAATTCTCAGGCTCATAGGGATGGGTCAGAATATGTTGCTCTGAAAAAGGGAGGACCAGATGAAATGAAGAATTAAGAAAATATTTTTAAAGTAAATGTAATTAAATAAATTAAGAATTGTTTTTATATTGCCACTTGTCTATACAATTTGGGATAATCTCATTAGGAAGATAGCAGATATGGACATAAGCCTAGACAATAATAATTGGATTAATAAGAAAATTCTGGGAATTTTTTTTATATAAACTGAAGGTGGGGAGAAAACAACAGAGTTCTATTTTCCCAGATTTATATAATAAAAAATTTTAAGTAATATTTTTCTTATGAATAAATTTCAATGTTAAAAATATCTAGATGTAGAGAACTATAATTAAAATACCTTCCATTAATCAACTCAATGCACTCTCTGCTAAAAGCTATGTTATAGAAAATAATAGAAATTGAAGTAAAATCTGAAAAATCCAAATGTATCAGCTAATTCATCTGAGCAAATGCTTTACAACTCAACCTAATCTTCTATGATTAAATTAACCTGAGAGTTATAGTTACACACTATAGTGCTGGCAGTATTTTTTGAAATTAGAAATCATTAATCTAAGTGGATCAGATGTATCACTGTCTTCACTCTAGTTTTAAAAGCAATTCTGGAAAAGTTTTCTTTTCTTTCCTCTATTATCTTAATCATCAGTGTTTGGGGCAGGTAATTTGGAATTTGGTAATCTTAAGAATCTAGGATCTAAAAATATTGTACCATTTTACAACTGTAATGAAAACTGAACTATGAAAATAAAGCATAAGAAGCACTGATTCTGAAATACGTGATTTTAATTCTTTGAATTCCTGTGTTTAAGAGATCTCTTAGGGCATCTATTGGCCAATGTTAGTATTACATACGAGAATGAGTAAAGCAGTGTGAACCCTAGAGTTCTGTGTTTCAAAATAATAATTTAAATACATGCTGATAAAGAATTTATGATGGAAATGTTCAGTGTTTATTGTTGGATTTAAAGTGTCTTGCAAATACATGAAAACTAATATGGTATAGGAATTAGACTTACAAAACTTTTGTAATAAAGTATTTGCATTTCAACATTTTCAAAGTTTATGTTGTTTCTTAGAATCTGTATGTCACTGGATTAGCTTCCTTCAGTATTTTATTTAAACTTCTGAATATTTTAGGAGTGTCTAAATTATTATTTTTTCGAATTTCAAAAAGAACACACACAGCAACATATGTTCTCTTGTTCTCTGAGAGAGGAATGTAAAAAGATAATGAGAATATGGTTATACGTCTCCAGTTGAGAAAAATTATAATATATAAGGAAGTATACTGTTAGGAAAAAATATATTTGGCCAAATGGAGAAGTAATTTTACCCAAACAGCTACTTCCTAGACATTAAGCACAACATGAAAAGTAATAGAAAAGGATCTAGAACTTAAGGTCTAGCATCTGTGTATGTGTGTGGATGGATGTAGTATATAGTATAAATATACTATATATTTAATAGTATATAAAGTAATAATGCCATAACTAAAATTATAAGATACACTTAAAAAAGAAATCACAAAAATCACAAATATTAGAAGGATATATAAATCATCTCAGTTTAAAAATTGGTAAAATGCCACATGTAAAAAGTGATGAATCCTGAAAGAGAAGTAGAGTTTGGTGAAATGAACAATTATTGCTGATTTTGCTTGTATGTAAGATTCTCCCAGGGCATATGAACCAAAGCAGCTGTCTCAGTTGGTTCCCGAGAATGGTACTAGCATTGTCTGGGAGGAAATATGCTAGGGACCAAATGGAGATGTATATATACATTACTTTTCTTGAAGTCTCACTCCATTAATGCCTATTTCTGTTATTTATTAATATTATGTGGAAATTTTTTAATTTACAAAGATATTGTCAAAAAAGAAACTTGAAAACAATCCATGTAACAGATTATGATCTTACAATATACTTCTTTTGTATTTATTAGTGCTGCTTGCTGCATAATCCCAACTTCCCTCCTGTGAATGTGTCTGAATCACACTTTGTGGTCTCCAGTGGTTGAATAGAGCCATGTGCCCAATTCTGTACAAAGGATTATGAATAGAAATGACACATGTCACTTCAGGGCTGAGAATTTAGCAAGATCCTGCAGAGTTCCTTTTTCTCTGTCAAAGAAATTGGCAACATCTAAGATAAGTGGCTGCTCAGTTATTCTGGATTCCTAAGGGGCAACTGTGAACTGAGAAGCATTTGCTGACTGTGATAGTTAATTTTATGTGTCAGTTTGACTGGGGTAAAGGATGCCCCGATAGCTGGTAAAACATTATTTCTGTGTGTGTGTGTGTGTGTGTGTGTGTGTGTGTGTGTGTGTGAAGGTGTTTCCAGAAGAGATCAACATTTAAGTTGGTAGAATCTCCCTTACCAATGTGCATGGCATCACCCAATTTACTGATGGTATCAATAGAACAAAAAGGAGGAAAGGCAAAATCACTCTCTATTTGAGTTGGGATATCCATCTTCTGCCCATCCTGCTTTTGAACTTAAGATTTAAACCATTGTCCTCTCACACATTCTGATTCTCAGACATTTCCACTCAAACTAAATTATACCAGCAGCTTTCCTGGTTCTCTATCTTGCAGATAGCAGATCATGAAACTTCTTAATTTCCATAATTGTGTGATCCAATACGATCTATAGATCTATCTATTGATCTATCGAATTCTATTGGTTCTGTTTCTTTGGAGAACCCTGATTAATATATATTGATTCATGATGGGCACAAAACATGAGGAAGAAAATAAACCTTGGTTATTTTAGGTCACTAAGATGTGAAATGTGTTTCAGGTCTCTGAGATTTGAGATTTCTTTAGTCTGTTACTGCACATAAATAACTTAAACTAATTAATGAATAACAACAATTGAGTTTATTTTGAAATAATTATATATACATCAATCCCTCACAACACTTTAATTACACATTAGCTGACATCTCTGGTTTCCTACATGAATGTCATGGATCTCCTCAGATAATAGATTTGTTTATTCCCTAGGTTTCATAACTATACTAAAATAAGTTTAGGTAAGTGAGCAAAATAAAGTAGCCCTGTATTGATCTGAACAAGTTTCTGTCATTCTGACCTAGAAACATTTTTCTAGAGCTAATTATTTGACTTCTTTTCTAGGCTTTGGAATGGCTCATGATCTCTCAGTTAAGGATTTCATTTCCACCTACCGATTTCTATCCAAAACAAGAACAAAGCCTCTTCTTTAGGGCTAAATTCCAAGTATCTAATTATCCCTTCAATAAACACAAATCAGTTTTCTACTCTGAAACAAAAATGCTGGAAGTTAGAGATACAAAAAATAACATATAGTACCATAAACAAGATCCATCCAAGCTATTACACTACAATGTGACAAGTATCAAAATAGGGTAATGTGCCTAGAATCATCCCAGTCTAGTGTAAGCCTTACAGATATTTCTACGAGACATTCAAGTTCTGTCTTTAAAACTCATTCAGAAGGATTGGTTGGTATTGTCCATGACAATGCTTCCAGATATATAGATTTCAAGGTATTGCCTGCCTGTATTTTCTACTTCCATATTCTACCCACCTAACTCAGCAACAGCTGTTTAAATGCATATTATCCTATACTACCTACCTAAAACTGATGGTGAATAACTTGTTCCTTTGACTACTGTGACTTGACCAGATGGCTCAATCACAGCATTCAAGTGTCCTTGCTTTTTGAAGCTTATCTAGTGAGCTTATCTAGTTTTGTTAAGTCCCCCTGTTTCACTCCCAGACTCATACTGGTACTAGTTTTGATGAAATTGTTTTGATGAAAACTAACTACTTCATAATGTCCAAAGAATTTTATCTAGAGTGCTAAGAAAATTTATAGGGAAAAAACTAACTTTAAATCAGAAAATACTTTGTATAAACCATTGCTAAGACCTTTAAATTTATTTCTTTCATAACTCTCTATGACATTCTTAGTTTATTATTATAATCACCAATTTACAGTTGAATGTAGAGGAGTAAATTAATTATTCCATTACTGAAGATCAAGTTAGTGAAACACACCAGAATTAATCCAAGTATCATTCAGAAAATCTTTCCACTTTACCACCATAGTATATTTTCCAAACCCTCAAAATTTCAAAATTGTTTTGTTGAGGTATGATAAAAAGAGTTAGGAGATAAGCACTTACATTTGGAGCAAAAAGGAATTGGTTCACAGGTGAGAAAAAGGTATTCCAGGAAGAGAGGGAAAGTGCAAAAGATAGGGAGCATGAAGAAAAAAATGGGGCTTGTTGTTTTATGGTTTATAAAATAATCCAGTCTAGAATAGAATGGGGTGCACAAGGATCATGGAAGAGAATCAAATGAAACAAAAACGAGTTTCTTTTTAGAAGTTGTATCCAATTATTATCTCTCTTTGTCCTCTTCTATTTAATCCTCCAAATACTGTCATCTTCAAAATGTCTGCTCCATATAGTCCTTGGAAATTGCTCTGGTCAGGACCATATTTCTTTGTTCAATCTCAAGGATATTTTTCCTGTCCTGAGCTCTCAGAATCATTCAACTCTGTTGACCGCTCCTGCATTGAAACATAGTCTTTATTTGGCTTCTGTGACACTACACCCTCTTGTTTTAAACAAATTGCCTGATTATTTTCACTTTTTCCTCTTTTTCTTTGTTTTCCTTCTCATGTCATATCCCTTATTTTTCCTTCTCTCCTCCACTCCCACCCTCTTTCTCTCTTCTTTTGTTCTCATAACTCCTCCTTTTCTGCCAATCTGGAATGTTGTCTTTCAGCAATCAAATTCTACTCTTTTTTTTTTATATATATAATTTTTTATTTTTTATAAACATATATTTTTATCCCCAGGGGTACAGGTCTGTGAATCACCAGGTTTACACACTTCACAGCACTCACCAAAGCACATACCCTCCCCAATGTCCATAATCCCACCCCCTTCTCCCAAACCCCCTCCCCCCGGCAACCCTCAGTTTGTTTTGTGAGATTAAGAGTCACTTATGGTTTGTCTCCCTCCCAATTCCATTTTCTTTCATTTATTCTTCTCCTACCCACTTAAGCCCCCATGTTGCATCACCACTTCCTCATATCAGGGAGATCATATGATAGTTGTCTTTCTCTGCTTGACTTATTTCGCTAAGCATGATACGCTCTAGTTCCATCCATGTTGTCACAAATGGCAAGATTTCATTTCTTTTGATGGCTGCATAGTATTCCATTGTGTATATATACCACATCTTCGTGATCCATTCATCTGTTGATGGACATCTAGGTTCTTTCCATAGTTTGGCTATTGTGGACATTGCTGCTATAAACATTCGGGTACACGTGCCCCTTTGGATCACTACGTTTGTATCTTTAGGGTAAAGACATCCAGATGGCCAACAGACACATGAAAAAGGGTTCCATATCACTCGGCATCAGGGAAATACAAATCAAAACCACAATGAGATATCACCTCACACCAGTCAGAATGGCTAAAATCAACAAGTCAGGAAATGACAGATGCTGGCGAGGATGCGGAGAAAGGGGAACCCTCCTACACTGTTGGTGGGAATGCAAGCTAGTGCAACCTCTCTGGAAAACAGCATGGAGGTTCCTCAAAATGTTGAAAATAGAACTGCCCTATGACCCAGCAATTGCACTATTGGGTATTTACCCTAAAGATACAAATTCTACTCTTTTCTGTTATCCTACACACCCTCTGGGAATTCTCCACTCTTTCCACAACCCTCTACATTTTTTTGACCTGATTCAGGGCTCAAATTCATATGCCTTACTAAACATCTGCAGTTAAATACACAAGTAACTAAAACATAACCTACCCCAAATCCAATTAATTCACTGAATTAATAGTAATAGATAGTAATCCATCTATAATAGAAAGTAATCCATCTATAATAGAAAGTAATCTATCTATAGATAGATAGTAATCTATCTCACTGAAAATCTTCTCTTTTTATGATCTTTTCCTTATTGAGTGGTACTTCCATTCGTCAGAATAATACCTCAAAACCTGGTTGCTTAACTTTTGTGTTCTTTGTATCCCAACTTGGATGTCACTTTCTTCAGAAAGAATTACTAATTCCACTCTCGACAGTCTTTTTTTTTTTTTTTTTCTTTGCAGTCTTTATCAAGCATCCCAACATGATGGTCAACTGCATCTTTAATTTCCTCAAAATTACTGTTTTATTATATTACATGTAATTGCATATTTAAGCATGTATCCTGTTTTGTATGCAAACCTCATGAAAGATTTCAATATGGGATTTCTAATCTCAGCCCATTCGTGGCTCATAGTATAGAATGAATACTTAATATGTTTAATTCTGTAAGTCCATGAATTTGAGAGTTTCCAAATTTCTAAATGGTAACCTTTAATAGGGGAAAAACAATGTGCACATTGAGAGTAGACTAGAAGGGGAAAGATGAAATAATAGCCTCATTAAGACTGCAAGAGGGGCAAGAAAAAAATAAAAAACTGCAAAGAGTGGAATTAGGAATTCTCCCGGAAGAAAGTGACATCTAAGTTAGGATATAAGGAACTTAAAAGTGAAGCAACCAGGTTTTGAGCTTTAACTGATGAATGGAGGTGCCACTCAATAAGAAAAGGATCATGAAAAGATAAGATTTCAATACGATAGACGAATTTGATTTGGGATATGTTGTGTTTTAGTTAACAATGAATTATTTAATTGCAGATGTTTAGTAAGGCATATAACTCTGAGTCCTGAATTATGTAGCTCAAGTAAAAATATAATAGTTATCATAAAAATAATAAAAGAGATGACCAAAAAAAAGTGAAAATCATGTGTAAACCAAGAACAAGTCAGGGAAAACAACAATGACCCCGTGAAATTTCTAAAGAACTGTACCGACTTTATGCAATTTAATTTCAAAAGGTATTAATAAAGCTTCATATGATAACTTCCTTTGAAAAATCAAGAGCTAATGCACTGAAGAAGAAGAAGAAATAAAATAGAATGGCCACACCAATAACAATGAAAAACCTTGAGAGTTACTATTGTCTACTAAATTAAATAAAAAACTCCTAGTTTTGCCTTAATACCTCAATTAAAATTATATTAAAATTGGACAGCACAAGTTTCACTGAACTTTTTACATCTGTTTTGTCACTGGCTCACACTTTAGTCCAACCTACCTTCATCTATATTAGGTATCATCTATCATCTCCCATTGTCTGGTTGCCTAACTGATCTCTTACTCTCTTAACCCTTTTAAAATATATTTTCCACACATATAATATATAAAATTTTCTACAGTTATTTTTTAAAATATATATGTCACATTATATCCCTTCTTTGCTTAAACTAAATTACTAAGCATTGTTTATAGGTCCTTCCACCATTGCCACTCACATCTTTGATGTTAAACTTTACCCCTGCCCTTATCTTCACTGAGTTCCAATTGTGGCAGTCTTGCTCTTTGAACATGTGAAGCTTATATTCATTTTAGTGTCTCAATAATCAGTATTTCCATTTCCCAAATTCTGTTCTCCCGGATTTCCCTAAGGCTGAGACCTTAACATTTAGCTCCATGAAGTGGCCTTTTGCTGTCTACCAATACTCTACACTACCAAATTTAACAATTAGACTTGTTCTTCATAGAATATAGTAACGTTTGAAAATAGACCATTCATTTATTCATTTACTCATTCCTCAATATTGTTTTCTTTTGCTTGAATGTTAGCTAATCAAGTGTAAAACCCAACTTGTTTGTACCTATACTCTGTGTGCAGAGTTGCCTTTAGTATAAGTGCTCAATATATATTTATTGAATAAATGCAGTAATATATTTGACAACACATTCACTTACTACACCTTTTAACTTTTTCAAAATCTACCTATTCTTCAAGAGTATACTGAATGCTATTTCTTTCACAAAACTTTGTCTTATTTGCAAACTGTTTGTGACACTTTCTTCCTTTAGACCACTGGGGACATCTTTCATGGTGTGCATTTTGACTCTATTCAAAGATTTTTTTGCTTGTTCGTTTTATTTCTTTTTAAATTCCTCCCTCCAATCACTAGGTAATGATTACCCTAGGAAGAAAAGACTAGGATTTATACATTTGATATTTAAAAAAACTAGGAGTTATAAATTTGATATCAATGATGTGATGTGAATTTCTGGCTCACAATAAACACACCATCTGTAAACCTGTGTATTTTAGTTTATCTGTGCTGTTGTCTATCCCTAAATGAGAGTTTAGCCTTCTTTTATTGCTCACATCTATATCTTCATCTAGACACAGTTGGCAGGTAGGAAAAGTCCAATAAATTGCTGCTCAAAGAATAAAAATCTGAACATTTCCCCCCTGAATTCAACATTTCCTAAAATATTATTTTACCTTGTCAATTAGAGTATTAGCATCATAATTTGGTAATTTATTTCAGGAATGTTATATTTGCTTAAATAGTTTACAATCTTTATTTTACCAATGTCTTCATATCACTGAAATTTTAATTATGCCCAATTACTTATCTAACAAATGGTTATTTAATATTCTTTAGGTAGTTTAGGAATTTAAAGAATAGTTTGTCAGTTTCTAAGAACAGTGGATAGAAAATTCTTCATCTGAAATAAACAATATACAGTTTGACTCTTAAGTCTCAAGTTCCTGACATTGCCTTAGCCGTCTTATCTTACTCTGCAAAGTATTTTATTGATTCTTAGTCTATACTTATCCTTGGTAAATATAAGAGAGAAGAATGTAAACTGGGTTAACACAAGTATACATGCTTCAGATTTAGACTGAAGTACAGAAATTTTAAACTAAACTCACATGAAAACCACTGTTAGTCTTACATGGGTATATATTCAGTTCCCCTTTACCACTATTTTGTTAATGACACAACTTATAAGATTCCAAAAAACTAAGAAAATGCATACCTAAGTTTTCAGACAGATATAAAAAAATACTATTACGTATAGGCTGTTTATATGCCCATTTCAAATAATTAAATAGTAATGTTTAGGTTGAGTGATATGCCAACCATGTAATCACTGACGATTTATTGGTTGAAATTATTGTATTTGTTGAATGGTTTTTGCTTAAAAGCAGTAGGGAAATTGGAAAGCTTTAACTTCTATCAATGTAGTACTCCTTCTTGTCAGTTAAAAAATGATAAAAACTCTATCTTGCTTAATGAAAGCAACAATCAACAGACAATATTTGAGATATTTAAAGTATGTGTAATCTAGTAATAGAAGAAAACATGTGGTGAATAAAAAAATATTGTATTGTAGAATTTAAAGGCTATATATAGAGTTATTTTATCTAAAAATAGAGATTAAGCTAATGTAATTTTTATAAAAATAGAAATTTAGAGCAATGTAGATGTTATACATGAAAACAATTGTACTTAAATTATCCTCAATGGTGTTTAGCAATTAGGAATAGCAATACAATGTTACTAAATTGTTTCATAAAACCTTATCCAAAAGAATTCTTTATTATTATTTATTTTACAGAATGTGGCTTAAATTACTGAAAATAGTTATATGAGGACATTTTATACTGAATAAATAAAAGTGTTCCATTAGTCAGTGAAATGTAAGAAAGAAATTAAGGGCTATGACGAAAAAGAAATAACACATTTTAAAATGAGTCTTAAAGATTAATATGTTCTATTTGCTATGCTTACTATTGAGCATAAAACATCAAGACAAACTAGTAAACAAAATTTATGAAAGAGCATTAAAGTAATCAGATGCCTTAGACTTTAGCAACAACTCAGTGTACACATAATTCAATGTTTTGTTTGGTTATTTATTTATTTTTACTTCAAATCAGGTCCTATTACTGGCACACTGTTTTTTTTTTTTTTTTTTTTACACTGTTTTATACGCTTACTAGGCAAGTGACAAGGTTCACTTAGCTATAAAATGCATGTCTTGGAATAATCTTAGGTGACTTCACAGAGCAGCTCCCTCAGTTTGGGTTCACAGACAACCTGCCTTATTACCTATCTTTGTGTTCAATTAATAGTTCCAGTTCCCTTGTTTCATTATCATTTTAACATTTAATCAATCCTAATTAAGTCTGAGCTGGGGACTCTCAACATGCTCCACCTCATCTATTACAGAAGTTCATATTTTTTCCTACAAATGTTCATTACATTTGTTCCAACCTTAACATTTTTGTAAAATACTTTGACAAAGATAGATGACTGGATAGCAATTCAGTTTTAACCATGTTTCAAGTCTATTTTCAAATATGAAACAAAATATTTTAGTTTGCTTCTAAGTTACATTTACAGCTATACCAAGCTGAAATATACACATGAATTAGATTGACTCCTCATACAAGTGATGCTAAAATAAGGAAACTGTGGATTTTACAGGAATAGCTTAATGTGAAATGTAAAGGAGGGATTTTATTATTTGATTTATTACTCTAAGCTTTACAGAAATATATTTTGAGCATCTCTTTCGGTCAGGTGTTATAATAGGCCTAGGGTTGCAATAATGACAAAAGAAAAAAGAGAGTTCTCATTCTTATTTTATAGTAGGGGAGAAACTTAATCTAAAAATACATATTATTAGAATATAGCATATTATACTATAGTTACAAGAATTATGAAAAATAGTTGATATAAGTAGTTGCATAAAGAGAAAAGGATGATACATTTCAGATAGAATGTCCAAAGTAAGCTTCCAAATAAAATAAATATTTGAATCTTAGTAAAGAGGAATAAAAGAGTCCTATAAATATTTGGAGGAAGTTTTCCATGTAGAAGGAATAGCAAGAATCAAAAAAAAAAATGCTAAGGAAAGCTAGTATGGCAAGATTGGATTAAGCTCAGAGAGGCAGGTGGGACAGCAATGTAGAACCTTGTGACCCATTATAATTATGTTTGGTACTGATTTTTAAGATTTTATATGAAAGAGAGCAACAGGGCATGTCAGGGGGAGGGGCAGAGGGAAAAGCAGACTCCCTGCTGAGCAGGGAAATTGATGTTGGGCTGGATCTTGGCATCATGATGGGAAATGAAGGCAGATGCTTAAATGACTGAGCCATGCAGGTGCCCCTTGGTACTAATTTTGATGGGAAGTCATTGAAAGATTTTGGGAAGGAAAATTTGGTTGACATCTGAAAATAATTCTCTGATGGTTAAATGAAGAGTTGTCTTTAAGAGAATATAACTGTATATAGGGAAAACTGTTAGAAGGCTGTTACCATATGCCTGGTGAGAAGAGGCTATAGGAAAAAATACATTAATAGTACATTAAAAGGGCTATACACCATGACCAAGTAGGATTTATTCCTGGAATATGAGGATGGGTCAACATATAAAAATCAACTAATGTAGTATACTATAGTAACAGAATAAAGGACAAAAAACATCTTATCATAATTAATATAAGAAAAATTTGACAAAATTCAACACCTTTTTGTAATAAAAACTCTCCTGAAGCTAGGAATAGAAGAAAACTGCAGCAGTGTAATAAAGGCCACAAATGGAAAGTTCATGGGTAACACCCTACTTAATGGTTAAAGACTGAAAATTTTTCTTCAGAGATCAAGAACAAGGCAAGGATGCCCATTCTTGCCACGTTCATTTAACACGGTACTGGGAGTTCTAGCCAGAACAATTAGTCAAGAAAAAAAAAAAAAAAAAAAAAGAAAGAAAGAAAGAAAGAAAGAAAGAAAAGTGTCCAAATATGAAAGGAAAAGTAAAAATATCTCCATTTGCAAATGATATAATCTTATATGTGGAAAATCTTATATTCCACACACACAAACTCTTAGAATAGACAAATACTGCAAAGTTGCAGGATACAAAATCAATACGCAAAATCAATCTGTGTTTCTAAATACTAACAATAAATAATCTGAGAAGAATATGAAAACAATCCATTTACAATGCTCCTAAAAACAATAAAATACTTAAGAATAAATATAACTGAGGAGGCAAAATATTTGTGTAGTGAAAACTACAAAAAGTTGATGGAAAAAGTTAAAAGATATAAAAATAAATAAAATATATACTATGTTTGTAAATTGGAGGCTTAATTTTAAGATGCCTCTCCTACCCAAGAAGATCTATAGGTTGAATATAATCCCTGTCAAAATCCCAATGGAATTTTTTTGCAGAAATATAAAAAAATCCTAAAACTTATACAGAATTTCAAAAGACACTGAATAACCAAAACAATCTTGAAAAAGAACAAAGTTGGAGACCTCACATATCCTGACTTCAAAACATATTACAAAGCTATAATTATCAAAACAATGTGATACTGGCATAAAAACAGACCATATAGACCAATGCAGTACAGAAATCCCAGAAATAAACCCTTACACCAACGGTCAAATGATCATCAACAAGGATTCTAAAATCACACTGTGGAAAAGGGCAGTCTTTTCAACAAATTGTGCTGAGAAAGTAAGAAAACTGGATATCCACCAGCAAAAAAAAAAGTTGGACCCTTATATCATATATAAAAATTAAATGGAAATTGGTTAAAAACCTCAATGTAAGACTACAAAGTCTCCTAGAAGAAAACATAAGGGAAAAGCTTCATGATACTGGAGTTGGCAATGATTTATTGGATACGATATCAAAAACACAGACAATAAAAGCAAAATTGACAAATGAAAGTATATCGAACTTTAAAATTTCTACATATGAAAGAAAACAATCAACTGAATGAAAAGATTTACAAAATGAGAGACAATATCTGAATATCATGTATCTGATAAGGGCTTAATATCTAGAAGGCATAAATAATTCCTACTGCTCAACACAAAAAAACAAAAAGTCTATTAAGAATGGGCAAAGGATTCAAATAGACATTTCTCCAAGAAGATATCCAAATGGCCAGCAAGCATTTGAAAAGATGCTCAACATCATTAACCATTACAGAGATGCAAATACATACTACAATGAGATACCACATCAGACCTGTTAAGACAGCCACCATCAAAAACAACAAACAAAACCAAAACCCAGAAAACATATATTTGCAAGGATGTAAAAACATTGGGTCCCTTGTTGGAGCCCTCGTGCACTGTCAATAGGAATGTAAAATGGAGCAGCTGCTCTGGAAAACACCTGAGGTCCCTCAGCAAATTAAAAATGGAATCATGGGGTCTTTGTTTGGGGTCTTTGCCTGGTTTGGGATCAGGGTAAATCTGGCTTCATAAAAAGAGTCTGGGGGCACCTGGGTGGCTCAGTGGGTTAAAGCCTCTGACCTTCGGCTCAGGTCATGATCCCAGGGTCCTGGGATTGAGCCCCACATTGGGCTCTCTGCTCACAGGAGAGAGCCTCTCTCTCTCTGCCTGCCTCTCTGCCTACTTGGGATCTCTGTCAAATAAATAAATAAAAATCTTTATTTAAAAAAAATAAATAACAATGGAATCACCATATAATTTAGCAGTTTCCCTTTCAGGTAGATATCTAAAAAAATTGAAAACAAGATCTCTAAGAGATACTTAACATCCATGTTCACGGCAGTATTATTCATAATAATCTAGAAATAGAAACAGCTCCAATTATCAACCAATAAATTAATGGACTTTAAAAAATGTGTTATATACTTATAATGGGAATGTTTTCAGCCTTAAAAGAGAAAGAAATCCTGTCACTTTGTGTTACTTCGTGGATGAACCTTGAGCAATTTATGCTAAGTAAACTAAGCTAGTCACACAAAACAAACACAAGATGATTTCACTTATCTTCGGTAACCAAAGTAGTCAAACTTTAGAAATACAATGTAGAATGGTGCTTTCCAGGGGCCTGGATGATGGGGAAATGGGTAATTGTTGTTCAATGGGTTTAGAGTTCCAGTTTTCCAATGAAATTATTTTAGAGATCTCTCATAAAACAAAATGAAAATAGTTAACACTGCTGAATTGTACACCTAAAAAAAAAATACTTGATGGTAAATTTTTGTTATATCTTTTACCCATAATTTTAAAAAGTTCATCCTCAAATTTATCCCTGTCTTAGGAGAGAAAACTATTAGGTTAAAGAAAAAGGAGCCCTTATAAAATGTGGGTAGGAATGTCAGTTGGTATAGCACTGTGGAAAACAGTTTGGGGGTTTCTCAGAAAATTAAAAAATAGTATTATCATATTATCCAACTATTCCACTCTTGGGTATTTACCCAAAGAAAATGAAAACACTAACATGAAAAAACATGGGCTCCTCTATGCTTATTGCAGCATTATTTACAATCGCAAGATATGGAAGGAACATGTGCCCATCAATAGATGTAGATAAGAAAGATGTGGCATGGGAACACCTGGGTGGCTCAGTTGGTTAAGCATCTGCCTTTGGCTCAGCTCATGATCCCAGGGTTCTGGGATCAAGTCCCACGTCAGACCTTTGCTCAGCAGGGAGCCTGCTTCTCTCTGCCCCTCTGCCTGCAGCTCCCCCTGCTTGTGCGCTCTCTCTCTCTCTCTCTCTCTCTCTGACAAATAAATAAATAAAATCTTAAAAAAAAAAAGAAGTGGCATGTACACACATCTGTATGCACTGCACCCACACACTCAACCCCCACAACCCACATACAGAAAAATTATGCATCCATAAAAAAGAATGAGATAGTACCATTTGAGATGACATGGATGGATCTAGAGGGTATTATGCTAAGTGAAATAAGTCATACTGAGAAAGACAAATAGCGTTCGATTTCACTCATAAGTGTAATCTAAAATCACCACCACAATAAATGAATAAACAAGCAAAAAGCAGAATCAGAACTATACATACAGAGAGCAAACTGACGGCTGCTAGTGGTTGGGCAAAACAAGTGAAGAGGAGTGAAAGATATAGTTTTCAGTTATGGAATGAATAGGTCACAGGAATAAAAGACACAGAATATGGAATATATATAATGATTTTTTTTTAAAAGCAGGGGGAGCTGCAGGCAAAGGAAGAGGGATAGCAGGCTTCCTGCCAAGCAGGGACCCCAAAGTGGGGCTGGATCCCAGGACCTTGGGATCATGACCCAAGCCAAGGGCAGACACTGGACTGACTGAACCACCCAGGTGCTCCAAGTAAGTGATATTTTAATGGTGATGTAAGGAGGCAGATAGTAGCTACACTGTGGTTAGTAATGTAACTAATGTAACATTGTATATCAACTATATTCAAAAAGAAAATTAATGATAATATAATAATAATAATAATAATAATAATAATAATGTATTCTATCTAGAAAGGATTAAAATTGCAATTCACATCTAAGTCTGTCTTGATCCAAAAAAGTAACTTTTCACCCTCCATATTGACAAGTTGTCTCTCTGAGGCAGAAGTCCAGGTTTACTGGCTTGATCAATGCAGTATTTTTTGTTACTTTGTTCTGTTCTGTTTTGTTTCCAAGGGTGAGACTAGGGGCAAGGTGGCTTAAGACAGATTTGATTCCAGAGGTATATAGGTACTTCTATTGTATCAGAGATTTCCCAGAGCCTATTTCCAGATAGGGTGTGTGTGTGTGTGTGTGTGTGTGTGTGTGTGTATTTATTAATAATGAATCACTAGCATATAGATTTGAGGATCACAATATTTTTTTAAAATTTTATTTATTTATTTGACACAGAGAGAGAAAGAGAGCCAGCACAAGCACAAGCAGCGGGGCAGCAGACAGAGGGAGCAGAAGAGGGAGAAGCAGGCTCCCTGCTGAACCAGAGGCAGATGTGGGCTGGACCCAGGACCCTGGGATCATGACTTGAGCCTAGGGCAGACACAATCTACTGAGCCACCCAGGCGGCCCAGGATCACAGTAATTTTTAACCTCATAATTGGAGGAAGCTGATATCATTGGTTTATTTTCTACCTTTTAGAATCCTAAATAGAGGACAATAGATATAATACCACTGGTTCTGTATATGAGGACTTAAGGACAACAGAAGCAATGAAGGAAAGGACACAGCTGGCTGTCTACAGAGAATGTCCACTATGATCCAGATTCATTGCCTAGTTTATAGTAATCTCTATGATTATTGATTGATCATTGCCTAAATGAGTACATGATTCTTTCATCAATTATGTTCCTCTCTTCCGTGGCATAGAATGCTGTCAACCTCAATTATAAGATCAAGGCAACTCCGGATTTGAGTTGCTGGACAATAAAATGTCATGCTCCCCAGGTTTAGCATCATCATCTTCACCTTACATCCAGTTCATTCACTGAAATTCATTCTGCCCACTGAATTTTTCTCAAGCTATTTTATAGATTCTCTTTTTCCATTTTTCCTATTTTTATTTCTTCCTTTTTTTAAATTCATAACATTAAAGTAATATTTTCCTTTTTCTGTAAGGGTGCAGTTTTCTCTGTCTCTCCTGATTCAGCCATGACTTCCATGAACTCCTGAACCTCACGGCTTCCTCCCTCTGTCTCTTAGGCAGCCATGTTGTCTAGAGCATTTTCCCTCTGCTTTCACACATGCTCATTTTCCTGTTTCCCAGAAGCAGTACACTTAAACAAGTGTGCAAAGGAAATGGCAGAATAACACCTGGCATTTTCTAAGAATTAGGACATTCCTACAAAAACTGTAAACATTTAGAATGTGTACAATCCTTTTTTTTGTCAGGATTCCAGATACAGATGAGTGGATTAAGGATCTCAGCAAAACAGAACTTAAAGCTAACTACTCTTTTCCTCTTTCTTCTTTTTTATTTTCCAAAATATAAACTAAAAACCAATTTAGCATTTATTTTATTTTTTAAAGATTTTATTTACTTATCGGGGGGACATGAAAGAGGGGAGAGGCAAAGGGAGAGGAGAAGCAGGCTCCCTGCTGAGCAGGGAGCCCAACTCTGGGCTTGATCCCAGGACCCTGAGATCATGACCTGAGTGGAAGGCAGATACTTAACTGACTGAACCACCCAAATGCCATCAATTTAGCATTTATTTTAAAGATATATAGTATCTTGGAAGAATAATTGTATATTATTCATATATATAACTCTTAAGTCACCTTATTACTAAAAAAACAAACAAAAGAAACAAAAAAAAAGGGAAAGAGTAATCATTTAGCAGACTGATTTTGTTTTGCTTTCTTCTCCTCCTCCTCTTCCTTCTTCTCTTCCTCTTCCTCCTTCTTCTTATTTACATTAGAATGATACCATTGCCATTTCTTTTCTTTTCTTTTAGATTTTATTTATTTTGACAGACAGAAATCACAGGGAGGCAGAGAGGCAGAGAGAGAGGAAAGGAAGCAGGCTCCCTGCTGAGCAGAGAGCCCGATGCGGGGCTCGATCCCAGGACCCCGGGATAATGACCTGAGCCGAAGGCAGAGGCTTTAACCCACTGAGCCACCCAGGTGCCCCACCATTGCCATTTCTATTCCATACACATTTCCATCAGTATCATCACCACCTCCACTCTGTGAAAAAGTGATCCCATTTTTCCTTCAACTGGAATAATTTTTCATCGTGCAGGAAATATCATGCTCCATTCTAATTCTTGGCATCGCCATTCCTCCCACATTTGTTTGACTACAAATAGCTCTTGTAGTTCTACTACTACTACTAGTACTGTGCCATACAAAAGGCAGCAGTTGCTTAATGTTTGCTAATTGATCAGTTCTGTTTCAGTGTTTTGTAGTAAATGTCTCAATAATATTTAACAAGAAAGCTATGAGGATTATTAAGACTAAATCATACAGATGCTTCACATTAGTCAAAGGGTATAAGATCAGGCAAAAAGAGCTGAGTATTGGAAGTTATTTACTATATATTTGACTTACAAAAATATATAGAAGCATGGTTTAAAAACATATTCTTGTCTGCTTCAAAAATTCCATGAATTTTGTTATGGTAATTTGTAAAATTTGCTTAAGCAATTTTATTTAAACCAAGGGGAAAGAATCTTGATTTTTTTTTTTTTTAATACTAGGGTATCTGTAATTGAAAAGACCTTGCTCGAAACATGCATTTGCACATGGGAGATAAATAATATTCTCTTTTGGCATTCCTGATCTGAAAATAGGTAGTCATCATACTTCAATACATGTGATATCATACATTGGAGAACAGCTGTTAATGTTCTGCTTCTGCTAAGAACTCTGTCAGGAAATCAGGTGGAACACTCAAATTGGGTAGTTTGAAGAGAGTTTAATAAAGGGATTTTTACAATGCTGAGCCAGCAGTGTTTGGATTGAAATGTATCTTCTGAAAAAAGATATGTTGGGGTCTTAACTCCTACTACCTCAGAATGTGACCTTATTTGGAGGTAGGGTCTTCATAGAGGTGACCAAATTAAAAGAAGGTCATTCTGCTGCCTTTAATCCAATATGACTACTGTCCTTTTAAAAAAAGGAAACTCGGATACAGAGAAAAACATACACAGGAAATCACCATGTAAACGTGAAGGCAGAGATGTGGTGATGTATTTCCAAGCAAGGTAATGTCAGCAATTGCTAGCAAACCATTAGAACATAATGTTTTATTCTCAGAACCCCTTTAAAACTTTATTGATTAACCTGGCACATCACTATTATTTACCTGTTAGTATGATTTCCCTGATTTTTTAATGTAATATAGAGTATATCAGCATCATTTACTTGGAGTACTTGATCATAGTAACCCAGCGCTTCTAACCTCATTATATATAATGTAAATTGTGTGGGGGAAAATATGAGAGACATCATGACAACTTATAAAAAATTACTGTTTGTGCTAGGGGAGCAGGGCTTGCTATACAAGATAATATAGACAAAGGAAAGAAAAATCAATTGTGAAAATATTAGAGAATATGAACTTCTATGTTAATATAGTTTTTAAAATCAACTGTACACATAAAAGTGACCTATATAGCTAGAAATTCTGCAGACAAATATCAACTGTCATCTTAGTGTCTGAAGTGGAATAATTTACAGGAAAATATTAAGTTAGAAAATCCATAATAATTGAAGCAAGCTTCTCAAAAAAAAAAAAAAAGATAAAAGATAAATAAAAATGCTCTTAGGCCCAGAATGCAATCACAATGCCTTCCACATGTTAGCAGCATCATATTACCAGTTACTCAGGATCCGAACCTTGTAATCACTGTTAATTCCTCACTCCCTCTCATAATTAGCATTTAGCATCTGTGTCCTATTTATTTTATATCTGCAACATTGCTCCATTCAGTTTGTAATATCAATTATTTCCTTTCCATTTTCCCTGTCCTATTTCAGATTTTCGGTACATTTCCTGAGATGATGGAAGTGGACACCTAATCAGTTTCTCTGCTTCAGGTCTTTCTTCTCTCCATTCCCATGTATACATTTGTTTTAGATTAATCTTTCTGGAGCATAGACCTCATCATGTCATCATGTCATTATCACACTAAAAAGCCTGTCATGGTTCCTCATTGCTCCAGTGATCATATAATCTGTCATCCAAACCGGAAGACATTTGAGAGTGAGAGAAGAATGATTAATAATCACTCTCAGGCAACAGGTGGAAACCAGGATTGTTCGGGCTGGATGGAGAAGTATGGTCATTCTACCCACCGCCACAAACGACCCATCATTCCCTACAACCTACTTTTCTATTAAAAAATGTTCCCATCCTTTTCAGACAAGCTGAATTACTTTATGTCCCTACTACTCACCTCGATTTTCATGTCAGTGAATCGTGGATTCTTAACTCCAGGTTTTCGGGAGAATAAGATGAAAGAGTCTGTAAATACATGAAACATACCAGACGTGCAATGTTACCATCCATCTTCTTCAGTAAATGTCTTTTAAAAATACAGAATATTCTCAATACAGAATACTGCTAATAGTGCCATGTAGGAAGTTTTACTCTTGTTGACACTATTAAATGATAATTAACTAGTGTGTTTAAAAGAACTTGAGGAGCACCTGGGTGGCTCAATCGATTAAACATCTACCTTGCACTCAGGTCTTGATGTCAGGGTTGTGGGTTCCCTGCTCAGCAGAGTGCTTCTCCCTCTCACTCTCTTCTATACTCTCTTTCTTTCTCTCTTTCTCAAATAAATAAATAAAATTGTTTTAAAAATAAAATAAGTTGAATAAGTTTCTGTAGAAATTTTTATTATTTAGTTTTGCCCTTTAACTTTGGTAAATCCAAAACTAGATCAATAATACTGTAATTTTTGGATGCATGTACATGCAATCTCATTTTAACACATTGGGTTTTTTTGTTGTTTTAGCATTGGAATATGCACAAATGCATTACTGTTTTTAACAATGTTATATGAATAAAGTAAAAATGCAAATTTGCATCACATTAAATTATATTATCATGTTTTCCTTAAGAATTTAGAATTTGTGTCTCTAAAAGACTTATCTTTTAATTACACACTTGATGCCTCCTTCATCACAGTTACAGACATGTTAAATTATATCTTGATTAGGAAGTTAAAAATAAACACTTGCATACAGGAATATCTCTGGCATATGTCAAAAGGATATTCTGCTATTAATCCTATAATTAACTCATTATTTCATAAGTAGATTTATTGAAAATAGTCTCCAAGGAAATAAATTTGATCTAATTTGAATTATACTTTCAGTGTGTTATGAATCTGGTTTATATTCAGACATTTTTTACAGTTAAAAATCATATTGGTAAGAGTCTGTTTCCTATATTTTAATTTATTGAACTAAATGGGGTAGTAGTAATGATATTTTTTCACCTCTTCTTGTTTCCTTAGTCATTTGATATAATAGAATAAAAATTAATTCTAGTGCCTTATTTTTCCTTTTTCAATTTTTATCTCACTATGTACATATTAATGGATCATTAGTTCACAGTGATGCAGTCCTATATTTTTGTAGTAAAGAGATTTTTGAATGTCTTATTTTTGTTTAATTATTTCAATTTTCATTATATTTATGGTTAGTAAACTACAAAAATAGCTTAAATTTAGTAAGATTTATCACTATTCATCTGATGATGGACATTCTCCCTCAAATACTCACAACAAATTAGAAATAAGGTATATTTTCTAGGTACTAATCTGTAGATCCCACTCAAACAACTGTGTTTTCTTCACTAAAGAAAAGTATAATCTTTTGTAACTCCTTGTCAAATCTACTCTAATGTATATGTCAAACATTTTTATATTAATGTTTCTGTGATTAATATTTTAAAATACTGGAATGTTCTTAACTTCATACAGTTGAGTCATTTGAATGCCGTATAGTTAGTTTCAAGTGCTATTTGTTGAGAACCTTTTCTTAGTAGCAAAGCAGCTTTAACCCATTCCTCTTTTCATTATCACAAGTTCCAAATCAATGACACCTGAAAGAGTGATCAGTTCCTTATAATCTTGTAAAAAAAATAAAATCCAAAATCCCTTGACGCACCTGGGTGGCTCAGTTGGTTAAGCCTCCTACTCTTGATCTCAGCTCAGGTCTTGATCTTGCGGTCCCAAGTTCAACCCTTGCAGTGGGCTCCATGTTAGGTGAGCCTACTTTGGAAAAAAAAAAAAAAAGAAGTCTAAGATCCCTTGGTTCAAACTATATTCTTGAAACTACCTTCATTAAATAAGAGTCAAATTTAGCACAAAAAGCCCATTACCCAGAATTGCATTTGTTGAAATTCTCTATAAGAATTCTCCACTTGCATATTTTTAAGCTAAGAGTTCTCAAAGTTTATATTTTCTGAATCAAAGTTTATAATTATTATGGTAAGTATATGCAGAATAACACACTCCAGATTTAAATCTGAGATTTTATCTCAATACTTTTTAAACCTCCCCCCTGGTAACCATCAGTTTGTTTTCTATAGTAAGGAGTGTGTTTTTTTGACTTGCCTCTCTCCCTCTCTTTGTTCCCTTCACTTGTTTGTCTTTTTTCTTAAATTCCACAAATGAGTACATATGGCAGAATTTTAAATCTAATTATAATTAGATTATAATTATAAAGTAATTATAAGAAGTAGTTCAACCTACTTGGAGAACAAAAGTCACATGGAATGACTTGCTTGGAATTTCAAATATAGCTAAACTTCCTTAGTAAGGGAGTATGTGCTGTATACTCTGGCTTCCATTGTCTTATTCTGGTCACTTATCCAGTACCCATCCCTACCCCCAACAAGCATTTCACAGGAATTTATAGTAACAGTTACAAGATGTCCTAACTGATCAGGTCAGTGTGTAGAAACCACATCTCATTCAGATTGTCCCTCTTTTATTTAGGCCTGAAGGGAATTTTAGGTCTATGGCCTGTCTTTGCTGCCTTCATTACAGGTCTGAGGACACTTTGGATACACCATGATACTCAACAACAAAAAAGTCTTTGTAAGTAATTTTGGTATTTGATTCCTTTCTCCACAGAATCTCAAATTTAGTAAGAAGAATCCAACTTTGCGGGGAAAAAAAAAAACCTGAGCATCGAGCCAAGACCACCTCACCTGGACATCTCAAGTATAGGGCATCAGGAAGGCCCTCTTGGAATTCTGTAAAATAATTTTGATTTATTAGTGACTTTCTAAATTATAGTGATACTTTCTAGGTAAGTATTTTCTAGAAATCCTTCATATGGAAATAAAGGTAATGTTACTAGTTCTCACTATTTCATGTTCAGAAAATAAGTGTGGTGGTACTTTATATAGATACTGGAATAAAGAAAGTCAATGTTCTATAGGCAATAATCTGCTCAGACACAGGTGGATCTTATTACATCATTTGATATGATTATTTTAATATTACTACTTTATAAAAAAGTATTTTCACGTTTGATATGAACATTTCCAATTGTAATAATGAGACATTTTTGTTATGAGTAGATAAAGAGAAAGGTATTCATGAAGGATATTTGTTTATGTTTTCCTAAATTGGCATTTGATTCACAACCTTTTAACCACAAGTAGTAGCTCAAAAGCTTTCATTCTGAAAAGAGTAGAAGCATTATAAAAATCTATTGTTGAGGTTATATTCAAAATTAGCATGAACAGATTTCACGTAATAAGTAATAAGTCACATTTAACTTTTCATTTGTTTCTTCCACTCTCAATTAAACATTAAACAGTATCCATTATACATCTATATAATGGATTACTGAATCTATATAGATAGATTACTGAATCATAGTTCAGGATATTGAAGATTTTATGATACATGTTGATTACCTGAAAAGAATTTAAGGCCTTTAAGTGGGCTAATGAAGTTGAGGGCAATTAGAGATTTTTGCTGTCTGAATATCCAGTCTATTACTGAGCTCATTATTACACTTATTTTTTTTTACCAAAATGTTAAAAAAATGATACTTCAATTCATTACTAAGTCTACTATATAGTACATTTGTTCATTTTGGAGATCTCTTTGATGATTTATTGAAATGTTTACAAATCTTTGTGATCTACCCATCAAGGTGATTAAACTTTTTAAAATTGTGAACAAAAATAACTTTGTCTACATTTTGCTGATGATAGGATATTCCTATTTTGACTTAATGTTTACTTAGAGAGGAATTATGTCATTGTAGATAAGCATTTGTGTGTGCATGGAATCATACCCATGAGGTTGATGCTTTGGAGTTGTACTGAGTAGGAAGGTCAGACATTGTATTCAAACACTACCTTCATGTTAATTCAAACTTTCCTGAAAGCTGGTGTGATTATTTTAATATCTAATATTCAGAAGCCAACTCTTGACATTTTCTATGTGATGAGAACAAATACACCCAGAAGAATTGATAAATCATTTATTAAACAAACATTGAACAAAAGCATTCCCTTTTCTAAACATTATGCTAAGAAGATAACATTTTCTCTCAGTCATATAAAAAAAAGAACAATAATAATGCAATATTTTAATGAAATAATAGGAGTGTGTATGTAAACCTAAAAATAACTAACATTTATTTTGTGTTTTTTTTCCCTGTGTGTACTGATCTATCCCTTTGTACAGACGAGAAAGATGAAGAAAGAGAATATGTTTAATTTGCCTAAGTTTGCGCAATGTGGACAGAGATTTGGGTCCATACTCCACACGTTATACTATTTTAACAAATGGCAAAGAAAAACATAAGTTAATACTACACATTTTTATGACCGATAGGATAGAAGTTCATAGATAAAAGATCTCAATTGTGTATGAGGTAAATTTAATTTAAGTGAATTTAAACACACACACAAAAATATTAACTACATAATGTCTTTTGACCTATAAAATTAGTGGGGAAATGTATTTTCCAAATTTTTTTCAAGTCTGAGTGTCTATATCTATCTACATAGAGATAGGTATAGACATATATAAACTTTTTTTTTCTCTATTTCTACTACATAATCTGAAAATAAGAAGCACCTGGATTCTCTCTCTCTCCAGAATTGGCACAATTACAATTTGAACTGTTAAAAGTGAAAATGTGTGGTTATTTTAAATGTAATCACTTGTCATTCAGTACTTGATGGCTATGGTTGTTTCTCCTCCTCCGCCTCCTTCTCCTCTTCCTCCTCCTCCTTTTTTCAGTGTGATGAAATATTTTAATTAAACTTGAAGCATTAAAATATGACTTAATCTTTGGTATTTTGTCATGTTGTATCATATTTTTTTAACTTATTTTATTTTATTTTTTTTAATTTTTTATTTTTGATAAACATATATTTTTATCCCCAGGGGTACAGGTCTGTGAATCACCAGGTTTACACACTTCACAGCACTCACCAAATCACATACCTTCCCCAATGTCCATAATCCCACCCCCTTCTCCCAAACCCCCTCCCCCCGGCAACCCTCAGTTTGTTTTGTGAGATTAAGAGTCACTTATGGTTTGTCTCCCTCCCAATCCCATCTTCTTTCATTTATTCTTCTTCTACCCACTTAAGCCTCCATGTTGTATCACCACTTCCTCATATCAGGGTGATCATATGATAGTTGTCTTTCTCTGCTTGACTTATTTCGCTAAGCATGATACGCTCTAGTTCCATCCACGTTGTTGCAAATGGCAAGATTTCATTTCTTTTGATGGCTGCATAGTATTCCATTGTGTATATATCATATTTTTGTGTGTTGCCAAATTTGATTTGCTATATGGTAGAAAAATTCTGTGTCTGAATTTATGAGAGATATCTATCCTTTTCTTTCCCTGTAATGTCCATCCTAGCTTCAAAAAGAGAGTGAAGTTGGCCTTATAATATGTATGAGTTTGGTAGTATTCTTTTCCTGTGAGTTTTTCAAAGATAATTTCTCATCCTTCAATATTACACAGAAATCAATATTTGAACCACCTTACTCTACAGTTTTAACTGTGGGAAATATTTTGAATACAAATTCAATTATTAAATATAGTGTTAATTATATTTTCTATGACTATTCCTTATTACATTTGCCTACTTTTCCTTTTCAGCATTTATCCAAACTATCCCCCCCCCATGATAAAATCTTTGAAGATGGCCTAATTCTTCTGCAGCTTAAAATTATACGTGATAATAAAATCACAATGAAGTAATAGTTTTTGTAACCTCTCATGAGGATCTTGATATCTTTAGGACTGGCAACATACTTTCTGGGAATGCTGATGTACAGTAAGGCTTTTTTCAGAAAGCCTTTTCTGAATTCCTAACTTCACCTTTTCTCATTTGAATCATGTATTTCCAGAAGTTAAATAGTCTGTTCAGAAGGAGCAGGAACTTTCTATCAAATTGATACTGGTTTCTTTGACAAGAGTGATATACAAGTCATAAATTGGTCAACACTCTTAGTTTTGATTTGATTTTTCATCTATTCCAAGGAGTAGGCAACTTCTTTTCTCTTATACCACATAGCTTATAATAGGACATTATTTGGCTTATATATAAATGACAAACTATAACATAGTTTCAGGTATCAGAATGTTTCTTCTTTTCTCAAGTCCCTTAGACTGTTGTGTTTTTCCCTTGTAAGGAAATTGTAGACATTATTCAAACAATAAATCTGTCAAGTGATGGTTAAATTTAACATGGCTAGTTGCAAAATTAGACATAATTCAATTGAAGTAAAGACAATGTTAACAGCTCTGACCAAGGTGTTGTATGCATAAGCATTTGCAATTGTATTTTGTTTGCTGTTTGGTTGACTGTGATTATAAAGTTGTAATATACAACCTGGTTTTTAGCTACTTTCTCACAATGTGCTAATTTGAAAATTTTCTTGTTTTATAGTATTAGCTAAGTTCCCTCCAGCCCAATAGTACTAAAAGTATTATTAAGAACAGCTAACGGGATCTTATTTTTAAATTCAATGGCAATATGTTCCAGATTATTATATTTAATATTTTTTCCTGTTATTTAGGGTAATTAGACTTCATTGTTTGCAATTAGTTTCCTGAATTGATATTTTAGTTTTTATTTTTATCAAAGTGTCTAAGTATAACCTGTATTTACTTTGAAGTATTGAGTAATTCAGTAAGGTTTGTTAAGAATATGTCCACTGCCCCCCCTTACATTTATTTCCCAAAAGAATTTCATTTCTATTCTTTCATCTGATGCTTTGTTACCAATTTTTACATCTCTAAATTGTTATTGAATAAACTCTACACCCCCCCACACATAATTTCCAACTCCTTAATGTATTTTAAGTACAGTATTTATTAGATCAAATTTGAACTTCACTAATTAAAATAACTTTAGGTATATAAAGATCTCAAAGAAGAAGCCCCTCAGATCTGGGGTTCAGGTGGCCATGAAAGGAACACCAGTTACTTGAGCCTGGCACTTTGAGAAGGTTATGGGAGCCTTGTTCTTACAAGCCAAATGAAGCCAGAAGCTGGGGTGAGATGGAGGTTCTGGAGGGAAGCAGACAAGAACAGAAAAAGATGAAAAGAAAGAAAGTTGCTTCTGCATTTCTCCTGCTTCCTTATCTCCTCTGTGCCTTGATTTACATAAAAATAGCTGCAACCACCCTGTCTCACCCATAATCTGCCAGAGTCCCCTTCAGCCACCTCATTTCATAGGAACAATAAATAGCTTGTGCTCACAGGGTACAGAGGCTGTCACTTACACCAAGTGCCAGGACTGTATCCTCACAGGTAGCAGCTAAATCCTGTCTGCCTGGGCCCACTAGTCCACACGCAACTTACTGAAAAGGCTGTAAGTAAAAGATAGAGTAAAAGGGCTAAATCCTCATTACTGCAAATCCCTGCTGTCCCATTATAGTTCCTAACTGCTGCACACCTTTCTGTATGGAGGAGATTCCCATTCTCTTTCTGACCTTCAACTTGTTTATTTTTCCAGCAAATATTATCTGTGGTCATATATCATGCTGAATTTAAACCAAGCCAATTTAAAACAAAGGCACGAAATGTCTTTCACATGCCTGATCCTACCACATTTAAACTGAAACAATCATTTTTACTAAACAATATTTCTGTATATTGTTTTACAACTCACACATAAAAGGCTTTTTGATACTAAAGATGTGTATTTTATGAAGAATTAGCAATTATTACATGAGTGTATTTTATGACTAAGTAGATTTTTGAGAGGAGAAAGCAAAAATTTTAATTAGGAATACATACGAGCTGTTACACACTTTGAGAAACCTTATATGGCCAATGACTTAAACTGAATATTTGAGCATGAGCAATATGATGTATTTAATAGTGTGTACCCTATTGAAAGATCAATTAAGATTTTAGTGTCAGTGTATTCTCACTTATTGAAATAGACTATAAGAAAGCAGCCATCAATGTCATCAAAATGTTCCAGTTAATTAATCCATAATAAGCAGTTAAAGTCTTAGCCTTAACTTGCTTAAAAATACAGATTGTTTTGATTTTTATGAGTTGAATACATACTATTTTTTAAAAGATTTTATTTATTTATTTGACAGACAGAGATCACAAGTAGGCAGAGAGGCACACAGAGGGAGAGAGGAAGGGAAGCAGGCTCCTCGCCAAGCAGAGAGCCCCATGCAGGACCCAATCCCAGGACCCCAGGATCATAATCCAAGCCTAAGGCAGAGGCCCCAACCCACTGAGCCACCCAGACTCCCCTACATACTATTTTTAATAATATTTGACTGATAGTAACTATAGTAATCTTATTACATCTAAAGTGAAGTAATTAACATATACTAATTATATTCAACTTTTGAAATCACTACTCTGCTCTTTATAGGCACACATATAGGATAGTAATCTCATCAAGATTCTATAAATATCCTGTTTATTAATCCCTATTGGAAACTGTTTATGAAACATTACATTTTTACTGTATCTCACATTCCTTTCTGCTGTAGAAATTACAGCCAACAATTGGCTTTAAATGACTCTGAGAAGGATGAATTTGAGTTATTATGATGTAGTTAAATAATGCAAATCTTCTAACAACATGGTCCAATTTTTAGTTACCATTGAGCATTATATATGAGAAATGATGAAGTACAAAATTCATTGACACCTCTTTAGTCCACAAGTCAGTAAGCAAATAATAGATATATAAAGGGATCTGTGAGCACTTACGTCACTGTTCTTTTGAAGTCTAAAAGGAACTGGTCTTTGTGCATGTTAATCAGTTCACACACTGTCTTCAGAGTGTGTAGCTGGATTGTCTCCTTCCCTCCCTGTGATAAACCCCAGTGACATTTTCCAACATGGATGATAAAAAAGGAAGTTGGACCGCAAATATGAAAATACAGCAAAAAAAGAAAAAAGAAAGAAAGAAAAAAGAAAAGAAAAAGTAAAAGAAAATAAAGAAAAGTGATAAATCGACCAGAAATAAAATTCACAACAAACACAAGTGGAATTATGTGAGAAAGAGTGGGGTGTGGGAATGTTGACAATGGCACTCTTCAGGAGACTCTAGTTATGCTGCCAGATTGACTAAACAAAGTTAGACAAGTGAACATATGGGCAAAAATGAGGAACATGATTGTGTTGAAAAGGATGAAGATGTCCCACAGGGAGTGACACTGGCAAAAACGCCACATTAAAGACACTCTAGAAGGTATTGCATGGCTTTGAAACATGTAACATAAAATATTTGGAAGCTGATATAAGTATAGAAAGGCATATGAAAGATAATTCCTTTGTAATTTGTTATATAATGAAAAAATGGCAGACTGCTGATGCTACGCTTGGTAAATTAAAAAAAAATAAATATAATACCATAGTTCTCAATGTTTCTAATATTTTAAATTAAACCTGGTGATTCACAGACCTGTACCCCTGGGGATAAAAATATATGTTTATAAAAAATAAAAAATTATATTAAAAAAATAAAATAAAATAAAATAAAATTTAAAAAAAAATGAATTAAATAAATAATACTTTACTTTTTTCAAAAAATTTTCATTCTTATTTTATCCTTAGTATCTAGGTGGTCAGTGCCTGACCTCTTGTTATCTAGATATACAAAACATGGGTAATGGGGCACCTGACTGGCTCAGTTGTTGGAGCATGTGATTCTTGACTTTGGGTTTTGTAGTTTGAGCCCCATGTTGGGTATAGAGATTAGTTAAAAATAAAATCTTAAAAACATGTTGGGTAATGACCTAAGTTCTTAAATATTTTTAAAATATGGGAAAAGGATCATCTGAACTGGTTGACTCAGCAGATAAAGAACCAGTAATTAAAAGATAAGAAGGAATGTATTAGGTTAAGTGCTGTCCAACCTTAGAAAGAATAATGAGTTCATGGATTGCTTGTGAATTTATTGTGGAATGTGTGAGTATGACAGGCCCTGGACAATACAAAAGTTAGTTTGGGAACTGATTATGAGTGGTAACAGTGAAGGTACTATATGTTACTTCACCAGCAAAGAGCAACCATTTTGATATTTTTAAATTAATATATAAGTATTATTTGCCCCAGTAGTACCAGTCTGTGAGTCATCAGTCTTACACAATTCACAGCAGTTACCATAGCACATACCCTCCCCAATGTCCATCACCCAGCCACCCTATCCCTTCCCCACCTCCAGCCCCCAGCAACCCTCAGTTTGTTTCCTGAGACTAAGAGTCTCTTATAATTCTTTTTTTAACTAAAGGAGTATTCTAATATTGGTTATTCAGAAGACAATAAGATTTTCTCTATTTTTCTGTCTTAAATTTCAAATTAGAGGGAAGTTAAATTATGCTTGATGTTTCAATTCCATCAGAATACAATGGGAACAAGCATGAAATGTAGACTTTTTTTCCAAGTAATGTATAGATGTATAGTAACTGAATATGTGAATTGGTAGAACAGCTGAAGGGGCAACATCATGTAGTGAAAGGAATATAGTTTTATCGTGGTTTAAGATTTTATTTTATTTTTTCAATTCTAGGCTTGACACTTTCTATGTGTATTGTCCTAGGATAGTTATGTACAACCGGTAAACCAGATTTTGTTGATGGTATTTTTTTGGTTGATGGTATTACATTCCATGCTGACAACCACTGTATAATCTTTACTGAATAAATACTTGATAAATTTAGGGAAACCAATCTTTATTTTATCTTTGATTTATAAATAGGACCTTGTTCATCTCACAGATGAAGAATAAAAATTTATTTTCAAGCCATATTCCAAACAATGCTAACCATAGAAGTTTGGGCAGTTAAATTTGTTAGTGCCATTGGTATATATTTATTTTAATGGTGGAATTGTTTATACCTCCTTTGTTGGAATGAGTGATTTTCATATTTCTTGCAAAATTACATATGTATTCTGGAAATGCTGCAGATACTGAGTTAAGTGACATAGTATCTGCATTTTAACAACAGAATCATTAAAATTTGGCCAACCACATCCCTAAATGTGTTGTGGTTAAGCATCCTCTAATATAATTTAGTATAGTATCTTTTAAATTTTTTCTAATTTAATTAATACAGACAAATAAAAGAAAGTGCTGCAAAACCACATTAATAAACTCAAACATTAAATTCTTTTTCAAAATGGCTTCCTCATTCTTTCATCCATAGCCTCTCCACTGTTACAACACTGATATATTGCCTTCATTAGCTTCATCATTATAGTAGACCATAGAAAGAGGACTCCCTTGAGTATTGCTATTCTCCCATTGAACCATACACCACAGCTACACTAGAATTTATTAAATGTAATTTTCCATTTATCATGTAAAATTTTGGATGGCTTTGCCTGAAATCTTTATTTTTCTGATGTCTACAAATTTTATCATAATTCTTCCTGTGTAATTACTTCACTAGTTCTCTCTTAGTCCAACCTACTGGGTTACTCATTTTAAGAGCTTATTTTCAGTTCTATTAGAGTTTATTAGAGTTCTATTTGATTATTTTTCAAAATTATCTTATCTTTTTGATACCTATTTCTTCCTTTATTGTACTTTCAATGTTATCTCATGTCTCTGAACACATCAAATAATTTTAAGAGATAATTTAATTTTATAAAGTTATTTTAAGTTCATAGAAAAATTGAGAGGAAATTAGATTTTCCATATTCCCTTTGCCTGTACATTTGCAATATTTCCCAATATCAAAATCCTGGGCTAGAGTGGCAATGTGTAACAACCGGTGACCCTAGAATGACACATCCTTAGCACCTGGAGTCTATGGTGTACATTACGTGGGTATTGTACATTCTATGGGTAAGAACAAATTTATAGTGACATATCTCTACCTTTGTATTATCACAGAGAGTAGTTTCATTGCCCTAAGAATGCTCTGTGCTCTATCTATTCATCTCTCACCCCAAATCCTTGGCAACCATTGATCTTTTAACTATCTCCACAGTTTAACTTTTCAAGAATGTCATACAGTTAGAATCATACAGTATATAGCCCTTTCAGATTGGTTTCCTTAATTAGCAATATGCATTTAAAGTTTCTCTGTGTCTTTCGATGGCTTGATAGCTCAATTCCCTTTTGCATGGATAATATTCCATTGTCTGAATATATCAAGTGTGTGTTTTATATTTTATATTTTATGTAATTTATATAATTAAAAATATATTTTGTATTTAAAATACACTCTACAGGGATGCCTGGGGGGCTCAGTTGGTTAAGCATCTGCCTTTAGGTCAGGTCATAATCCTGGGATCCTGGGATCAAGTCCCATGTGGGGCTCCTTGCTCAGGAGGGAGTCTGCTTCTCCCACTGCCTGCTGCTCTCTCTGCTTGTGCGCTCTCTCTCTCTCTCTGACAAATAAATAAAATCTTAAAAAATAATAATAAATAAAATAAAATAAAATAAAATATACATATCTGTTGGTTCTCATTTTAAGTGCTTTGTTTCCAATGTTATTTGCAATTTTTGTATTGTTTTACTTCTTTTGGTGTTGTTCTTGTACATCTATCTCTGTCAATTCTTTCAGGCCTATATTTTAAAAGTGTCTAGTTGTGTCATGAGCTTTGGATATTATCAACTTGAGGCCACTTTAAATTTCTTCTGTTGACATTTCTTGACATTTCTCATTGTGAGGACTGCATGAGGTCAGATTGTTTTTTCCCCACTTTTCTTTGTGTTATTTGAGTCTTTATTTTGTTTATTTGTTTTTATTTTCCACCCACCCACCAACAAAACAGAGGCAGGAAAATATCACCACTATCTCCCTATGCAGTGTGTAAAGTTATCTAATACTCCCATTTAAGTGATAAAAATTTATGATACAGGCATATCTCAGAGATATTGAGGGTTTCAGGCTACCTCAATACACCAAATATTTAAATACAGTGATCCTAATTAATTTTTGGTTTCCCAGTGCATATAATATTTGTGTTTACACTATATAAGAGTTTATTAAGTATGTAGTAGCATTATATTTTTAAAAACTGCCAGTATACATATGTAAAAGATGTTTTATTGTTTAAAAATGCTAATTAACATCTGAGCTTTCAGTGAATCATAATGTTTTTGCTGGTGGAGTATCCTGCCTCAATGCAGATGGCTGCTGACTGCTGACTGCTCAGGGTAGGGATTGCTAGAAAGTCAGGATGGCTGTGGCAATTTTTTTTTTTTTTAATTTTCATCATAACAGTGTTCATTATTTTTGCACCACACCCAGTGCTCCATGCAATCTGTGCCCTCTCTAATGCCCACCACCTGGTTCCCCCAACCTCCCACCCCCCACCCCTTCAAAACCCTCAGATTGTTTTTCAGAGTCCATAGTCTCTCATGGTTCACTTCCCCTTCCAATTTCCCTCAACTCCCTTCTCCTCTCCTGTGGCAATTTTTAAAAATACAATAATGAAGTCAGCCACATTGACTCTTTCTTTCATATGCAAATTTTCTGTAGCATGCAATGGTGTTTGACAACTTTACCCACAGTAGAACTTCTTTCAAAGTGAGAGTCAATCTTCTCAAACCCTACTGCTGTGTTATCAACTAAGGTTGTGCATTATTCTCAATCCTTTGTTGTCATTTCAACAATCCTCACAATGTCTTCATCAGGGGTAGATTCCATCTCAAAAAACGAAACAAGACAAACAAACAAAAAACCCTCTTTCTTCACTCAGCTGTAAGAACCATCTCATCTGCCCAAGTTTGATCATGAGGTTGCAGCAATTCAGTCACATGTTTGATTTCCATTTCTAATTCTAGTTCTCTTGCCATACCCACCACATCTGCAGTTACTTCTTCCACTGAAGTTTTGAACCCCTTAAAGTCATCTATGGGGATTAAGATCACCTTTTTCAAAACTCATCTTAAATTGATATTTTGACCTCTTCTTATGAATCACAAATGTTCTTAATGGCATCTAGAATGGTTAATCCTTTCCAGAAACTTTTCAATTTACTTTGCCCAGGTCCACCAGAGGAATCACTATCTATGGCATCTATACCATTATGAAATGTAGGTCTTAAATAGTAAGACTTAAAATTACTCTTAAATCTATAGGCTATAGAATGCATGTCATGGTAGCAGCCATGAAAGCAAATTTAACCTCATTTTCCATCTCCGTTAGCGTTCTTGGATGACCAGGTAAATTATCAATAAGCAATCATATTTTGAAAGAAATCTTTTTACTGAGCAGTAGGTCTCAACAGGATTAAACTATTAGTAAACCATGTTGTAGAAAGATGTGCCATCACCCAGGCCTTGCAATTCCATTAATAGAGCACAGGCACAATAGATTTAGCATGTTTCTGAAGGTCCTAGGATTTTCATAACAGTAGACAAGCACTGGCTCCAAATATAAAGTAACCAGCTGCAGGGCACTTGGGTGGCTCAGCTGGTTGAATGTCTTCTTGATTTTAGCTGAGGTCATGATTTCATGGGTCTTGAGATGGAGCCCCATAAGGAACCCTAAGTTGAGCCCCACAAGAGGTTCCATGCATGGTGCAGAATCTCCTTGTTCTTCTCCTTCTGTCCGTTTCCCATGTGTACTCTCATTCCTCTCTCTCTCTCTCTGTCTCTCTCTCTCAGTCATAAATAAATAAATAAATAGAATATTCGATGTAACCATCTGCCTTATCCCCTAACAGGAGAATTAGCCTCTCCTTTGAAGCTTTGAAGCCAGGGAGTGACTTTCTGAAGCTATGAAAAGTCCTAGATTTCATCTTCTTCCAGTTTAAGACTGTTCTGTATAGCCTGCAAATCTGTTGTTTAGTACATCCACCTTCATCAATTCTTTGAGATGGATCTTCTGAATAACTTGCTGCAGTTTCCATATCAGCACTTGCTGCTCCCGCTTGCACCTTTCTGATATGGAGATGACTTCTCTTCTTAAATCTTTTGAACTAACTTCTGCTAGCTTTAATTTCTCTTCTTCTTCTTCTTCTTCTTCTTCTTCTTCTTCTTCTTCTTCTTCTTCTTCTTCTTCTTCTTCTTCTTCTTCTTCTTCTTCTTCTTCTTCTTCTTCTTCTTCTTCTTCTTCTTTTTTCTCCTTCTTCTTCTTCTTCTTCTTCTTCTTCTTCTTCTTCTTCTTCTTTTTCTCCCTCTTCTTCTTCTTCTTCTTCTTCTTCTTCTCCTTCTTCTTCTTATTCTTCTTCTTCTTCTTCTTCTTCTTCTTCTTCTCCTTCTTCTTCTTCTCAGCTTTCACAAAAATTGAAGAAAGTTAAGAGCTTGGTCTGGATGAGACTTTGACTAAAGGGAATGTTGTGGCTAATTTGATTTTCTATCCAGACCACTCAGAACTTTCTCCATATCAGCAATAGGGCTGTTTTGATTTTTATTATCCATAAGTTTACTAAAGTAGCACTTTCAACCTTCTTTGAGAACTTTTCCTTTGAATTCACAACTTGACTAACTGGCACAGAAGTGCAAAAGGCCTAGCTTTCAGCTGAGCTTTGTTTTTGACATCCTTTCCTCACTAAGCTTAATCATGTCTAGCTTTTGACTTAAATTGAGAGATGTGTCACTCTTCCACTCCCCTGAATACTTAGAGGTCATTATAGAGTTTTTAAGTGGTCTAATTTCAAAATTGTTTTATCTTGGGGAATAGAATGGCTTCAGGAGAAGGAAAGATGGAGAATAGCCAATTGGTGGAGCAGTCAGAACACACACATGGATCGATTAAATTTGCCATCTTGTATGGGTGTGGTTTGTGACACCCCAAAACAATTGTAGCAGGAACATTGAAGATCACTCCTCACAGATCACCATAACAAATGGAATAATAAAAAATATGAAATATCATGAGAATTATCAAATGTGACATAGACACATGAAGTGAGCAAATGCTATTGGAAAAATGGTGCTGATAACAGACTTGCTCTACACAAGGTTGCCAGAAATCTTCATTGTAAAAAGCAAAGCTTCTGTAAAGTGTAATAAAATAAAGCACAATAAAATGAGATATGCCTATGTAATGTCTGATTCTTTCCCTACTTTGGCTGTTTACCCAGGATATCTCTTATCTCTTAAGTAAAAACTCAGTAAACACATGGCTCTCTGCTCCCTAGAGAAAGCAAATAAGACCAAATAAATGTCAATTTTTTGCCTAGATTTATGACTTTCCTTTTTCTCCTCTTTTTGATATTATGTTTTTTTAAGTTTATATTTTGGATTAACTTTAAACTTACAGAGGACCAGCAAAAACAGTAGGGTTTTCATAAATCCTTCACCAAGACTTTTCTAGTTTTTTAACATCTTAAATAATTATAATTGTCCCAAACAGGAAATTTACATTAGTATAATGTTACTGTCTAACTCCAAAATGTCCTTTTTTTTTTTTTTTTTTAATGTTCGAGGATTCTAGTAGGATATCATGTTCCTTTCTTGCAGTCTATAACTTTTCCTCTGTCCTTCCTTGTTTTTCACATTTTCACATTTCTTTAAAAGATTTATTTATTTATTTATTTATTTTAAGGAGATTTTTTTTTAAGGAGAGAGAAAGAGCACACAAGTAGGTGCAAGGGCAGAGGAGAGGGAGCGAATCTCAAGCAGACTCCCCAATGAGTACAGAGGTCCATGCAGGGCTTTATCTCACCACCCTGAGGTCATTATCAGAGCCCAAATCAAGAGTTGGCCACTTAACCTGAGGCACCAAGGTGCTCCACCCTTCCACAGTTTTGAAGATTAGTTTCAGTTATTTTTTTAAAGGTTTATTTATTTATTTGTGAGAGAGAGACCCACAGAGAGAAAGAGAGAGAGCATGAGCATGGGTGGGGGCTGGGGCAGAGGCAGATAATCTTAAAGCAGACTCCCTGCTGAGCACAGTCAAGTGGGGCTTGATCCCATGACCCTTGAGATCATGACCTGAGCCAAAACCAACAGTCGGATACTCAACCAGCTGAGCTACCCTGGGGCTCCTGTTCACTTATATTAATGAATGGCCTTTGCTCTATGTTTGTCTAATTTTTTATGAGTGAGTGAAGTTTTTACATTTTTTTTAAAGAATAACAAAATGAGGTTGTACCATTTCTCTGCATTAAATTTTGAAATATAGGATGTCATATATCTTATTAATGATGTTGACCTTCACCACTCTCTTAAGGTGGTTTTTGGTTTATCTCTCTATTCTAAAGTTACTAGCTTTCCCTGCTTATTTAACATATATTTTGAGGGAGATTGTTGTTTTCCTTCAAATTTCTGCTAATATTAGTATTCATGACTGGATCTTGTGTGCATATGATTACTAAGGTTTTTGCCTCATGTTGCTTTAATTTGTCTTTTCTTTTACATTTGTTAACTGTAATTCTAAAAGTGAAAACTGTCTTTCTTTCTACATATTTATTTAATTGATTATTCATTTATATCAGTATGGGCTGATAAATATTATTTGACTCTATGGGCTATAATTTAAAGACATCAACATTTATTTAGTTATTTTGGATAACTAACTGTTATCCTGTGTTCTTTTACCAAATTCTCTCTCTTTTCCATTTTCCCCTATTCCCTCCCTCCCTCTTCTATTTCCTTCTCCTTTCCTCCGTCCCTTCCTTCCCCTCTAATATTTCTTTTCACTGCGGTCCCCCAACTAAGTTCTTCTTCTATTTCTTCTTGTATTTTTTTTTTCTGTCCCAGCCTTGTAATAAACACTTCTGCAAGATATCCAGGTTTCATTTTTAAATAATAGTATTTAGAAATCAAGCAAAGGCCTTAAACATGAATTTTACTATATGAAGTCATTATTTCTAGGTCCTCTCAGTGTTCAGGCTAAGAAACACACACATACACACAAACACTAAGGCACAATATACACACTCCTGTATTTTTGTACTTGTGTATCCATCCCATACTCATATTTATATCCATATTTATATCTATTATATCCATATAAATAACTATCTACTATCTAAAAATACGTGTTCATACTGAGATCATGGATTCTAATCCAGTACACAGGATTAATATTGGCTCTTCCTATTTTCCTTATTTGTAACTTCCCCAATATTGTCAAGCTCAAATCTAAGTATCTACAATATATTTACTTATTACTTTAATTCTAGTCTACAGATATAATTGTTTCCAAGTTGTGAGAAATAAATTTACTGATGAGATTGCAGTATTTATGATTCTTTTTGTGTTAGTCTTACAATATTCATCCAAGATATTGTTTTCCAAAGTTACTTAAGTTAGTTCTTTCCTTTCCCAAATCCTTCAATATAGATATTTTATTTGCTTATTATAAAGTTAGTTCCATTTCTGGGGCACCTGGGTGGCTCAGTGGGTTGAGCCGCTGCCTTCGGCTCAGGTCATGATCTCGGGGTCGTGGGATCGAGTCCCGCATCGGGCTCTCTGCTCAGCGGGGAGCCTGCTTCCTTCTCTCTCTCTCTCTCTGTCTGCCTCTCTGCCTACTTGTGATTTCTCTCTGTCAAGTAAATAAATAAAATCTTTAAAAAAATAAATAAATAAAGTTAGTTCCATTTTTTGGGCATATATTCCATTTTGAATTTTCTTCACATCCCATTTATTTTGAATTATTTAATTTTTAGACTATGTGAAATGTACATAAACTATTCCTATGGTTCTAAGAGACAGAACAATACAAAAAGGTGTATTAAAAAAGTGTCACTTCCCTCGCATCATTGCTGTAATGTTCCCATCCTAACTTCTTTCCGTCCTTTCCCCACCAACCTCCATATAAATAAAAATTCTCTTTAGTCTCTGGTTTGTATTTATCATTTTTTTTCATGTATCACAAATAAGCTGCCACATGTATGTGTGACATCCACTTAAGTTCTGTTACAGAGAGATTAACACATCATAAATATTCATTTGTGGTTTGATTTTTTTTAACTTAGCAGCATATCTTGGAAATTACTTGATATGAGTTCACAGAAATCTTTCTCATTCATTTTTATAGATGTACAGTGTTCCATTGTATGAATGTAGCATAGGTTACTCAACTATTTTTCTTTAAACAGCAGTTAGGTTGTTTTCAGTATTTTGTGATTCCAGATAGTCCAAAGAATGACTTTATGCACCTGAATTTTTTAAAATATTTTTATGTATTTATTTATTTGACAGAGAGAGAGATCACAAGTAGAAAGAGAGGTAGGCAGAGAGAAAGAGGAAAGCAGTCTCCCCGCTGAGCAGAGAGCCCGATGTGGACCTCGATCCCAGGACCCTGGGATTATGACCTGCGCAGAAGGCAGAGGCATAACCCACGGAGCCACCCAGGTGCCCTGTGCGTCTGAATTTTGTGTAACCATAGAAGTGCATCTTTAGGGGCCACCTAGATAGCTCAGTCTGGTAAACATCACACTCTTCATTTTGACTCAAGTCATGATCTCAGGGTCATGGGACTGAGCCCTGAGTCAGGCTTTGCAGTCAGCAGAATCTGCTCATCCCCCTGGTGCATGCATTCTCTCACTCAAATAAATAAATCAAATCTTAAAAAAAAATAATAAAGAAGTGCACTTTTAAGATATATCACTAGAAGTGACATAAGTTGAAAGTTTGGTGCATGTAATTTCATCCACATTTTAAAAGTATTCTATAAAAGATTTTTTTTTTTTTTGGTATATCAAGTGTGCTACATTGAGATAAATTAAAGAGTTACTGTAATTCTTTTAAAAGCAGTGCTATTTCTATTTAAAAAATTTTTGCTAAATATTTTCAATAAAAGCTTCTTAAGAATGACAAAGATTCTAATTTCTAGATGTAAAAATTGGTGTTTCAACATCAACCAAACAACGATGTGGCTATATTTAGAAATGCATCAGAACTCATAAAACAGGTTTGTTGTTTTAACCATGTACCACACATTTTCTGCTTTCCAAGAAAAAAAAAATGTGACAATGAATGCTTTTGGCTATTTTAAATCTAAGTGTTATTCTTCTATTCTTCTCCCTCATTAAAACTAGAACATGTTAAAAAGGTGATGACCTCACAGTTTTGCAAGTTATTTTTTATGAGCTTGACTCTTTCTTAGTAGAACAGTAAAGTTATTCATTTCTCATCTATTCATCTTTCTCATTGGAAATATTTTCAGCAATTTAACAAGGAGGAAAAGTGTAAGGAAAGAGAGCTTTTTAATTTTCTCACCATTCATCTAATCTAGTATTTCTCCTCAATTCCAATTAGAAAGCTATATTCTCAGTCAAAAAGAATGACACACAAACTCTGAGGTATAGAATTAATACAAATTAGTAGGAATTCAAGTCTATAATTGTAAAGAGGTTTTAAGAGAAAACCAATTCTTCTAAATTAGTTCAAGTCTAGTTTCAAAAATTACATCACATTATCCTTAAAAAGAAGGTGCAAATTATATCTATGATTAAATCTGTGTTTATTACTTTTCAGACAAAAGATAAAAAAATATATATATGAGCAGTAAAGATACTACCAGTTCCTTAAGAAAACATGAGAAGAATTGGTATTGGGTAAATATAAGTGTTTCAAACTAGAACAAGAAGTTTGGAATTACTTCTGTAGAAATTAAGAACATTACTTTATTGAAAAAGTAAAAGGTCTGTTGAGTGACAAATAAAATGGTAGGTAATTGGGTAATAACATAATTACAAGCATTTGTTAGGTAGTTTGTTTGCTTTTGTAACAATCCAGTTGAGAGAAATAGATATGTGGCTTATATATACTTAAGGTTTATGTCACAATAGCTAAAGATTCAGATGTCTAGGTTATTGACAAATAGGTGAACATGTAATTTAAAAACAGAGTATATTGGATGCTGTTTAAAAGATTTTTTTTTACATTTTTCCATTCCCTGTTTATTAATTTATTTTTAAAAATTGACATAGAATTGACATATAACTTTGTATTAGTTTCAGGTGTACAACATAGAGATAGATATGTGTATATATTGTGAAATAATTACCACATTAAGTCTAGGATTATTTTTTAAGATGAATATATAAAAGTCTCTTAAAAAGCATTACCAAAACAGTATGATACTGACACAAAAAATAGATAAAGACAATGGAACAGAATGGAGAGTCTAGAAATAGATCCATGATTTTATGGTCAATTAATCTACAACAAAGGAGGCAAGAATTTACAAAGGGAAAAATATAGTTTCTTTGACAAATGCTGGGAACACTGGACAGCTACATGCAAAAGGATGAAACTGGACAACATTTTTACATTATACACAAAAATAAACTCAAAATGGGTAAAAGACCTAATATGAGACCTAAAACCATAAAATGACTAGAAGAAAACACAGGCAGTATTCTCTTTGACATTAGCCAAAGAAACATATTTCTAGATGTGTCTCCTTTGGCAAGGGAAACAAAAGCAAAATTAAACTATTAGAATTACATCAAAATAAAAAAGCTTTTGCACAGCATAAGAAATGATCAATAAGACAAAAAAATCTACTGAATGAGAGAAGGTATCAGATAAAAGGTTAATATCCAAAATATATAAAAACTTATACAACTCAAGACCAAAATGGAACATAAACCAATTAAAACAAAGCATAGAACATGAATAGATATTTTTTCCAATAAGATATACAGATGGCCAATAGACACATGAAAAGATGTTCAAAATCACTCATCATCAGGGAAATGTGGATCAAAATAACAGTGAGATATCACCTCACACCTGTTAGTATCACTAAAATTTAAAAAAAAAACAAAAAAACAAGGAACAACGGGGGTTGGTGAGAATATGGAGAAAAAGGAACACTTGTGCATTGTTGGCGTGGATGTAAACTGGTGCAGACACTGTGAAAAACAGTATGGAGCTTCCTCAAAAAGTGAAAAATAGAACTACCCTATGATTTGGTAATTGCATTATTGGGTATTTACCCAAAGAATACAAAACCAGCAATTCAAAGGGATAAATGCATCCCTATGTTTATTGCAGCATTATTTATAATACCCAAATTATGGAAGTAGACCAAATGTCCATCCGTAGATGAATGAATAAAGAAGAAGTGGTATATATATAATGGAATATTAGCTAGCCATAAAAGAATGAAATCTTGTTATTTGCAGTGACATGGATGGATCTTGAGGGTATAATGTTAAGTGAAATAAGTCAGTCAAAGACGAATACCATATGATTTCACTTATATGTGGGATTTAAGATACAGATGAACAAAGAAAAAAGGAGACAAACAAAAAACCAGATTCTTAAATATAAAGAACAAACTGGTGGTTACCAGAAGGGAGGCGGGTGGGTGGATGGGTGAAACAATTAAAGGGAATTAAAGTACATTTATCATGATGAGCACTGAGTAATGTATAGAATTATTGAATCACTACATTTTATTCCCAATACCAATATACTGTTATATATTAATTATATTTGAATAAAACAAACAAATGAACAAACAAACAAAAAGGATTACTTGATCCTTCAAAGAAATCTAACAATCCCTTGGTGCCAGTGATTGCTTATTCTTCTGATCCATTATAAAGTATTAACTTATTTTAGCTTCAACATTTTTGAAAAGGGAAATATACAATTTAATAATAATAATTAGATAATTAAGTAGCTCATTTTTGATAATAGATAAGCAAATTAGAAAGAAAGTCATCAAAGAAGTGGAAGACTTGAGTAGCACCGTAAGCCAGCTAGACTTAAATTTCTAGACCACTGAACTTAGAAAAAACAGAAAACAAATTCTTCCCAAGTTCACATGAAGCATTCTCAAAAATAAACTAGATTGTTAAGCCTTTGAAAGACCACATGAAATTGAAAATGTGTACATCATAAAAAGTATGTTCTCTAATCAGAATAGAATTAAAATAGAAGCAAATCTTTTTTTTTTTTTTTTGAGGTTCAAAGTACACGATCCAAGTTAATCAATGCATCAAAAAGAAATCACAAAAAATAGAAAATATTTTCACATGAATGTAAAGGACAACATGTCATAATAAAATTATAGGATGTAACTAAAGCAGTGGTTAGAGGGAAATTTGTAGCTATAAACACTTACATTTAAAAAAAAGATAGATCTAAAATCAATAATCTAAGATTGCACCTTAACAAACTAGAAAAAGAGAAGCAAATTAAAGGAAGGGGATAATAAATATTAGAGTAGAAACAAAAGAAAACCAGAAGAGAAAAATGATAAAATTAAACATCATAATTTGCCACCTCCGATGGCGCACGGGAGAAGAATGAGGCACAAACAAGTCAGCTGCAAGAGAATGGGAGCAGGGGGTGACAGTAGAAAAGACTGTCGCCCCAAACAACTCCTCAGTCTCATATTTATTAGAAAGTGAGTAACAATCAACAAAGCTGGGGTAGATTACACATTTCCCATGAGTCTTGTACATATGTAAGAAGAAAGGCAAAACATGTCTGGTCATATAGTACATGACCTATAGTGAGCAAGCCCAAATGAAAGGATTGTCTGACTGCTGATGCTCTCTGGGGAAGGGGAGATAATGGAAAAATGAAGCAGGTGGCATTCAGTCCTGAGTGAGCCGGGAATCCCCAGCTACTCGGCTTCAAGGACGTCTAGCGTCCTCTCCTCCAGAGGCGTGTTGCCAGTACGTGTTTTTTTTTAAGGCTATATCTAGGCATGCTTGGTAACTAGTATAATTTCTCATAGGTTGTATTTTAAGCAGTGTGCAGTTCTGAGGGATGGTTACAACAACTAAAGTTTGTTCTTTGAAAATAAAGAGTTGACAAAGTTTTAACTGGATTCACTGAGAAGAAAACAGAGATTGAAAGAGAGGGCATTCTCTGTGAAATAAAAAAGGATTCTAAGAGAAGACTATGAACAATTAATTGTATGTTACAATACTAAATCCACATGAAATGGACAAATTTCTAGATGATGAAAACTGACAAAGAAGATGTTAAAAAAAAATCTGAGATAGAATTAATAATAAAAAAATACTTCTCACAAATAAAATCCAGGCCCAGATGGCTGCACTGGTGATTTCTACCAAATATTTAAAGAGGGTCAAGCAAGATAGTATGAGAATGACTGAAGAGAGGAGCAAAGGGAGAAGGACAAGCAGAATCTGAAATCAGGCTCCATCTCATGACCTTGAGATCATGACCTGAGCCAAAACCAAGAGTCAGACACTTAACCAACTGAGCCCCTCAGGTGCCAAAATAATCTTTTAAAGAACAAAATAAGTGGGCCCATAGTTCTTTATATCAAAACTTACTATAAAACTATGGTAATAAAGCAGAGAGGTTCTGGATTAAGAACAGAAATGTCAGAAATATAAGAAACAAAACAAATGAACAGGAAAAAAAGGAGACAAACCAAAAAATAGACTCTTAACTATAGAGAACAAACTGATGGTTACTAGAAGGGAAGCAAGCAGGGGGATGGGTGAAATAGGTGATGGGAATTATTGAATACTGCATAATGTGTAGAATGTGTTGGATCACTATATTGTACACCTGAAATATATACATATACATATGTGTGTATATTAATTATGGCTTTAAAATATAAATAAGCAAATTAGAATCTTTAAAAGTTGAAGGGGATAAAAAAGAGTAGAAATATATATCAGTGGAAGAGTACTGGAAGCCAAGAGGGAAATGCTTAAAGTAACTGTCGTTAATTTTTGACTATCAGGGTATCAGGTATCAGGGTGATTTCATTGTGGATAGAATAGTCTGTTCAATGAATGGTGCCGGACAACTGCATATCAATACACATGACCCCCAACCCCTGACCAAAACAACTGGACCCACACCCACATTTTAGGCCAAATGTAAAAATTAACTCAAAATACATAATATATCTAATTGTAGAAGCTAAACTACTAACTTAGAAGAAAACAGAAATAAGTTATCATGACCTCTAATTGCATAACAGTATCTCAGATAGGAAATCAAACGTGTTAGCAACAAATAAATAGGTCATTTCAACTCTTTTAAAATGAAAAATTTGTAATTCACAGGACAAATGGAAGTGAAAATATAGCAAATTAAATGAGTGAAAGTACTCACAAATCATAGCTCTGATAAGGCGCCAGTATCTAAAATACAAAATGAATACTTCAAACTCAACAGTAAAAAGCTAAGTCAAATATGGGCAAAAAGTTAAAGTGGACACTTCTTCAAAGAAGACAGACAAATAACTTATACAAACATGAAAGGATGCTCAATGTAATTAGTCACTAGAGAAATGTAAAGCAAAATATCAATGAGATACCACTTAACCACAAATGAAGATTTTTAAAAAAGGAGGGGAAAAAGCAACAAGTATTGTTGAAGATGTGGAAAACTAGAACCCTTATACAGCTGAAAAATAAGCTAACTACAGTATTACCATATGACCCATTTCTAAATATATAACCAAGAGAATTGAAATTATGTGCTTAGACAAAAATTTGTACACAAAATTAAAATCAGAAGTATTTTAATGACCTAAAAATAAAATCAGACAAAATATTAATAACTGATGAATAAATTTAAAAATTGGTATAGCTCTATGAAAAAATATCATTTGACAATAAAAAGAAATTAGGGATGGACATATTCTACAACAAGAATGGATATTGAAAATACTGTGCTAAGTGAAAGGAACCTATAATGAAAAACAAAATATTATGCAATTACATTTATAGGTATATCTAGTATACAAAACCCAAGACAAGAATATAATAGTAATGAGGAGCTAGGAGAGGGAGTAATGGGGACAGGCTGCTCTTATGTACAAGGTTTCTTTGCGGACAGAAGACATGTTCTGATATTAGACAGTGAATACACTCAAAACCACTAAATTGTACACTTTACAAAGACAAACTTTATAATATGCAATTGTATCACAATAAAGCTGCTAGAAAAAAAGAGAAGCTATAGTCAAAGAACTTCTGATGTTAGAAAATGAAGTCAATTTGGAAAATGAAACAAATTTTAACTGCTTATGTGAATAAGTTTTTCACAAAGTAGCAAAAATAAAGTTAACACCAGTTTCCTCATTTTTTTTTTACTTTTTTATTTTTTATAAACATATGTTTTTATCCCCAGGGATACAGGTCTGTGAATCACCAGGTTTACACACTTCACAGCACTCACCAAAGCACATACCCTCCCCAATGTCCATAATCCCACCCCCTTCTCCCAAAACCCCTCCCCCCAGCAACCCTCAGTTTGTTTTGTGAGATTAAGAGTCACTTATGGTTTGTCTCCCTCCCAATCCCATCTTGTTTCATTTATTCTTCTTCTACCCACTTAAGCCTCCATGTTGTATCACCACTTCCTCATATCAGGGTGATCATATGATAGTTGTCTTTCTCTGCTTGACTTATTTCGCTAAGCATGATACCCTCTAGTTCCATCCATGTTGTCGCAAATGGCAAGATTTCATTTCTTTTGATGGCTGCACAGTATTCCATTGTGTATATATACCACATCTTCTTGATCCATTCATCTGTTGATGGACATCTAGGTTCTTTCCATAGTTTGGCTATTGTGGACATTGCTGCTATAAACATTCGGGTGCATGTGCCCCTTTGGATCACTATGTTTGTATCTTTAGGGTAAATACCCAGTAGTGCAATTGCTGGGTCATAGGGCAGTTCTATTTTCAACATTTTGAGCAACCTCCATGCTGTTTTCCAGAGTGGCTGCACCAGCTTGCATTCCCACCAACAGTGTAGGAGGGTTCCCCTTTCTCCGCATCCTCACCAGCATCTGTCATTGCCTGACTTGTTGATTTTAGCCATTCTGACTGGTGTGAGGTGATATCTCATTGTGATTTTGATTTGTATTTCCCTGATGCCGAGTGATATGGAGCACTTTTTCATGTGTCTGTTGGCCATCTGGATGTCTTCAGTTTCCTCATTTTAAGCAGAAAATTTGAATCATAGTCATCTATGTAAGACAATGATCAAACTTTTTTCCTTGTTTTCTAATGCCCTTTACTGTTTTATTTAAAGCTGTTTACATGAGGATTTTGTTACTGCTAATGAGTGTTTTGCTCATATTGATCTTTCTGAGATGGTATTTTATTTGACATATTAAAGGCCTTATGCAGTCTTCATGTTCCCAGGGTTGTTGTAATGTAGGCTTGAGAGCCCAGGCAACTTTTATGAATCTCTTTTTGTTTCCTTTTCTTTGTCTGATCTAATGTGAATTATGCTTATTAGTGAATTACATGTATACATGAATTCTTATTAGGCTACAAATTTTGGCATTAGTTATAATTTATTAAAGATCTTTTAAAGGTTGTTCAGTTTAAAAGCATAGACATTTATTTAACCGTTCTGAAGGAATAAAACAAATCAGCAGTGCAAATGTATATGCACAAATCACCTAAATTTCTGTGATTAAAAGTTCTTTTTATCTTTAGATATTTTTTAAATGTAATACACTTATTGTTATGTGTTAATGCAATGCTTTAATGGGGACATTTTCTTCAATTCAAAATAGAAAAGTTAATTTTTGGAACCTATTTGATAGTTAATGTACAATAAATGCCCATAAAATAAGTGTCCTACAGGAAGTAAAAAATTTCTACATGCATTGATAATCATCAAATTTTAGTCTTCATTTGGCACTTCATGTCATTAACACCACTATTTACCTTTGCTGCTAGATATGCCCCCAAGATATTGTGCTATAGAAAAATCAAACATTTTTAACTACAAGCAGTGATCATCTTGGCCTGCCCATCTCCCCACGCCTCCTATCCCAAACAAGACACCATCTGTTCATTCACTCCTCACAAAATAACAGATCACAAGTGTTGGCACAAAGGTTCCTAGTCTTTTCTGGGTGATCATTACATTTGAAAAATAAAAAATCTTATCGAAATTTCTCCAGAAAGAGTAAGTTTATGCATTCACACACACACACACACAGGCATACCAGAATACTTCCATGTGGCTCTTCCATAGACCTATATTACAAGCTATAATCCATTAATCTTCTGTAATCTCCTTTTTTATTTCCCATATCCATTGTTTTATAAGCCAAATCAATTCTGCCCCTAAAATCTATCATATTCCCCCATTTTGTGTCATTTTAGATCTTGCCTACATTATCTATTTTTTTTATTATTTTGACTATGTACTAATCCCCTAATTGATTTTTTTGCTTTTTATCTCAGTCTTTTCCAATCATTGTTCATATTACGGCCAACTTATATTTTCATGTAATAATCAGGAAACATCACTGAATTTATGCATAAGGCTGCCCATTATTATGTTTACCTGATTAAAAAAAAAAAACAATCAAGATATTTTTTCAGTCTCCTTGTGCACTTTGATTTCCTAAAATTCCCTTCCACAAAGTTCATATTAAACTCCTTAAGCCATTTTGTTTTTACCATCTTTGGGCTATTTTTTTTTTAATTCTAATTTCAGCATTAACATAATGCTGAATCAAAGTTGGTCACTATTTAAATGATCATGAGAAATGTTATTAAAGTAGAACTCTTAGTAACCTTAACCTGTTTAGATCTACAACTATGACTAAAAATTTCAGAGAAAACAATATGCTACTCACTGTTTTCTTAGAACCCATTTTTATTGAGCTTCTACTTTGTGCTTGGCACTGCTTTTGGCACTAGGTGCATCAGTGAAGAACACAGAAAAAATACCTTCCTCCATGGAATGTAGATTCTGGTATAAGTAAGGATCAAATAAACGAAAGAAATACGTAAAGTCTATAGCAACCCAGGTTGTACAATGTGTTATTAAGAACAAAAATATGACAAGAAAGGGAGATAGAGAATATTTGCAGAGTGAGATTTGTCATGTTTAAAATACTGTAGCCATGAAAGCAATACTGAGGACATGATGTTTGAGCAAAGAACTGAAGAAGGAGAATAAATAAACGAATAAATAAACTATCTATATGTCCTGAAGGAAAGTGTTCCTGGCAGAAGAACATCAAATAAAAAGAGTACACTTGGTTGTTGCAGAAAGAAAAAGAAGCAAGTGTGCATAGGAAGAGTGGCTAAAGTAGCAGAAATAAATTAAGGTGTGAGAGAATTTATTGAAGCCTTGTACTTCACTGTGATAACACTGTTGTTTTTTTTTTTTTTCTAAAAATAAGTGGATAATGTCCATGGCTCTGAGAAAGTAAAAATCAGTACTACTAGGAATTGATCTTTCCTTTCCTAACGTTATCAACAAAGTTTCTAAAAGAACAGAGTCAAGAGCTGATCACAGTTATAAGACAGTTAAGTTTGTGTTAGATGTGATTGCTTTCTTACCAGCCTCAAATAATTTTCCCCATTTTTGGAACAAAGATTACCAAGATACCCAGTTGCTGAATCATGCTGCTTCTTAACAGTATCCTAAGTTGAAAGAGATCCTTGCTTCCCAAATTCTTCCTTAGAATCTTACAAGGTCCTCTCTATAAACCCTATCTTAGACTCCCCAGACTTCCTCTGATGTGCATTTTATCTTGATGACTCCAAGCTAAGTAAATCTAACACTGACTATAAGTATATTACTGGTGGGGTTAGATAATTTTGAGCACAGAAGTGATAGTATTATGATTTAGATTTTACAGATCATCTGACTGTTATGTTAAGAAGAGACTGCTGTTGGGGCACTTGGGTGATGCCCTCAGTTAAGTGCCTGAGAATTGGTTTCAGCTCAGGTCGTGATCTCAGGGTTATGATCTCAGGGTTGTGAGATTGAGCCCCATGTGGAGCTCTAGGCTGGATATAGAACCTTCTTAAGATTCTCTCTCTTCCCCTTCCTCTGCCCCTTCCTCCCTGCATTCTCTCTTTCTCTCTATCTAAAATAAATTAATAAATCTCAAAAAGAGAGAGAGAGAGAGAGAGTAGACTGCAGTAGTACAAGGCAAAGGTAAACCAATTACAAAGCTAATACAAAAATGCAAAGGAGAGGAAATATGGGTTTGACCATGATGTTAGCATAGACATGATGGAATGTTATTGCATAGTGAATGTATTTGAGAGAACAGACAGTGTTTCCTGACAGATTGCATATGAACATACAGAAAAGACTCAAAGATGACTTCAAAAATTGGGCATAAGCTGCTGGTAAGAAAATATTGTTATTTATATAAATTGTGAAGACTGAAGGACAAACAGATTTGGAAGGGAGTTTTGCTTCAGACATGGTAAATTTGAGGATACCTCCCCTCTGGTAACAATCAGTTTGTTCTCTAAATTTGAGGGCCTGTTTCTTGGCTTGCCTCTTTTTTTTTCTCCCCCACCATTGGTTTCTTTTGTTCTTAAATTTCACATATGAGTGAAAGTATATGGTATTTGTCTTTCTCTAATTTATTTTACTTAGCATAATACTCTCTAGCTCCATCCACAACTTTGCAAATGGCAAGCTTTCATTCTATTTTATGGCTGAGTAATATTCCATTATATGTATATATACATACTACAACTTCTTTATCCATTCACCAGTTGATGGACATTTGGGCTCTTTCCATAATTCGGCTATTATAAGTAATGCTGCTATAAACAGTGTGCTTAAGTCCCATCAAATTAGTATTTTTGTATTCTTTGAGTAAATACCTAGTAGTTCAATAGCTAGAAGATAGGCGAGTTTAATTTTTGAGGATCCTGCATAATGTTTTCTAGAGTGGCTTCACCAGTTTGCATTCCCACCAACACTGTATGAAGGTTCCCCTTTCTCTGTATCTTTGCCAACATCTGTTATGTCTTGTGTTGTTAATTTTAGCCATTCTAACAGGTGTGAGGTGATACCTTATTATAGTTTTGATTAGTATTTCTCTGATGATGAGTGATCTTGAGAATCTTTTCCTGTGTCTGTTGGCCATCTGTATGTCTTCTTTGGGGAAATGTCTATGTATGCCTTCTGCCCATTTTTTAATTGGATTATTTGTTTCTTTGGGTGTTGAATCTGGTAATATCTTCATAGATTTTGGATACTAATCTTTTACCAGATATGTCATTTGCAAATATCTTCTTCTATTCTGTAGGTTGCCTTTTAGGTTTTTTGATTATTTCCTTCTCTGTGCAGATTTTTTTTTTTTTAAATGTAGTCCCAATAGTTTAATTTTGTTTTTGTTTCCCTTGCCTCAGGAGACATACCTAGTAAGAAGCTGCTATGGCTAATGTCAAAGAGGTTGCTGTCTGTGTTCTCCTTCAGGATGTTAACAGTTTCCTGCCTCAGGTTTAGGTCTTTAATCCATAAATGGTCCATTTTCATTCTTTTGTCTATTGCTGTCCAGTTTTCCAACACCATTTGTTGAAAAGACTCTTTTTTTTCATTGGATATTCTTTCTTCCTTTGTCAAAGATTAATTGACCATATAGTTGTGGTGATGCATTCACTTTTAGAATAAAATAAAATAAATTAACATAAAAAAACTTGATTGCATATAGTTTTGCATGGTCATGCAACTTATGTACAAACCTCATACATTATTTAAATATTTTAGAATGTAATCTAAGCTTTAATTGAGCATATGAAAAAAGGAATTAGTATTCAGTCTCTGTCACTCATATAGCGGGGTTGTAATTTTTTATTCCATTCAAACCTCTAACAACATGGATATAGTTATTTCCATTTAATTATTTAAAAATAAGGAATCTGAGTCTCATAAAATGTAAGCTATTTTTTTCAAGGTCAACTTACTAATAAGAGCCAAAACAAAGATTTAAATCAAAATTAGTCCTATCAAAATTCCCTTTATCTTTCAGGAAGGGCATACTTCAACTTTTAAAGCATAAGTATATTGTGAACAGTCAATTTATAAACTTAGGATTTGGGACAGCATGGGGTCGGGGGGAAGGACTGTGGTCCACATCATTTAAGAAACTGGCTTAAGAACTGATTCAGTTAGGAGGCATTTAACTGAGTGATTACCCAGTTTGGTTAAATGTGGGTAATATCAAATAAAATAAAACATTGTCCCTGGTCTTAAATAAAGAACAATCTAGAAGGGAGAAACCTCATAACTCAACAATAGATGATGTGGAACATAGAGATATTAGTAAAATTCTACTCTGGAATCAGAAACAAATAATTAAGTTAATCTCCAAAATAGTAGTGAGATTCAGAGAATACATGATTTTATTAAATGTTTACAAATCATCCAGATAAGGAAATGGAAATGGAGTCATTATAGTAAGAAGGAATACCATGTATAAAAACAAGTATGGAAGCATTTGATGGAAGGTCCCACTTGGACAGGTGTGTTTGAAAAGGCTGTAGATAACTATGGGGACAAGTGGGCCAAGATGCTTGAGATACACATGGGCTGGATGATTAATGGCTAGAGTACTAAGCAAGGGGCTATAAATACACACTTATATTTTCTGTGCAATTGAGCTTTGAAGAATGAGAATATGGTATATTTAGAAGTACAGGGTTATAAAAAGCTGACTCTTAAGCAAATTCTGCATCAAGAGCAGAGTCTTAAATGATTTATTGAGATGTCATTCTCTAAATTGTTCTGCAACTTCTGCTTGTTATTTCCAAACACATTTATGGAGCAGTTCTTGTACTGAGAACAGGTAAGTTATTCTAGTAAAACTAACTTGGGTTATTGGTTACATTGTGTGTGGATAAGATTTGGTTAACAATCAGATCAATATTTAGAATTACATTATTATTTCAATTTCAACCAATTCTTACATTGATTTTTATAAAATTATAGGGACAATGATTTTTAAAGGAAAGGAATAGCTAAGTTTTTTTTTCCAGCTGTTTTCTATATTTTTCTTCTGAGGAAGAATTTCATATTTTATACATGTATTTAGGTATGATTAGAAGACAGAATATCATATGTAGTTTTTTTATTTTTTATTTATTTATTTATTTATTTTTAAAGATTTTATTTATTTATTTGACAGACAGAGATCACAAATAGGCAGAGAGGCAGGCAGAGAGAAAGGGAAGCAGGCTCCCCGCGGAGCAGAGAGCCCGATGCGGGGCTCGATCCCAGGACGCTGAGACCCTGACCTGAGCCGGAGGCAGCGGCTTAACCCACTGAGCCACCCAGGTGCCCGTATATGTAGTTTTTTTAAATAGAAAATCACATAATACTGATATTAGAGCATTCATTAGATCACCTATAAACCAAGAACTTTTAAATGAAGAAGTGGAGACAAAGTGTTATGGGAAGGGCTCAAGATCACAAGCAGTTTAATGAAAAATCCATGTCTGGAACACAGATTTTCACAACTTTATGGTAATGGTTTTCCCCACTATACCTTAGTTTTTATTCCTGGGTTTCCTATTCCAGATACTGTTTTTCAGGGAATAAGTAAGATTTCAATAGAGTCGTAAGTCAAAGATGGGTACTGATGAGGAAAAATTCTATGCTACAGAAAGCAACAAAGTTCAAATGCTTAGAATTTTATTATAGTCAGTTTCAAAGTATTCTTGTTGAAAAGAGGGAAAAATAAGATAAAATCAGAGGTTGAGATCAAACCATATGAGACTGTTAAGTATAAGAAACAAACAGAGTTGCTGGAGGGAAGGGGATTGGGGGATTGGGGTAACAAGGTGATGGGCATTAAAGAGGGCATGTGATATAATGAGCACTGGGTATCATAATCAATTGATAAATTACTTGAATCTACATCTGAAACCAATAATAATCTATATGTTAAACAAGTGAATTTAAACAAAGTAAGTTTATTTAAAAATACTTGAAAAGATACTATGAAATGATAAAATAAGTATGTTTATCTTCTTTCTATATAGAAGACTATTTTAACAGATTTTTATAGACAGAGGGTTGTTACTTGGTTAATTTTGGTAGTGCAATCTCAGAAGATTCAGAGTTTATTTAGTTTGCCCAAAATGTTGACTGGTAATCTAAACAAACGAGATACATCAGATTTGCCTAGAAACACTGTAAATTGGTTTGCATTTCTCAAGATATTTAGAATTTTATTTTTAGTTGCAGAAACCCTTAGAAATGTGTGGAAATTTTAATATAAAGACTATGACCATCTTTAAATTGTTTTTCCTTCTTTAAATATTTGAAAAATGATTTGAGTAAATAATATTTAACTAAAATAATTACAAAATCATGTTCATGTGCTTGCTTTGGCAGCACATATACAAAATTATTTTCACCCTGTGAAGGAGTTTTTTTTTTGTTTTTTTTTTTTAAATATTTTATCTATTTATTTGACAGAGAGAGAGAGATCACAAGTAGGCAGAGAAGCAGGCAGAGAGAGAGAAGGAGAAGCAGGCTTCCCACCGAGCAGAGAGCCCGACATGGGGCTCGATCCCAGGACCCTGAGATCATGACCCGAGCCGAAAGCAGAGGCTTAACCCACTGAGCCACCCAGGCGCCCCAGGAGTTTTAAAATAATATTAAATGAATATCTTAAAAAGATGGAATAAAATATGTATCATTTTTTGCCTTTGAAAAGAGCATCATTTTATAATTGCAGTTATTCAAACTTATTAACAATGTTTTTATTTTCTTTCTTCAAAAAATATGAATCATTTGCACATGTATTTAAGAATTATTCTTATACACTAACAATGAAAATATAGAAAGGGAAATTAGAGAATCAATTCCATTTACTATAGCACCAAGAAGCATAAGATACCTGGGAATAAACCTAACCAAAGAGGTAAAGGATCTGTACTTAAGGAACCAAAGAACACTCATGAAAGAAATTGAAGAAGACACAAAAAGATGGAAGACCATTTGATGTTCATGGCTCAGAAGAATAAACATTGTTGTTTATACTGCCCAGAACAATCTATACTTTCAATACCATCTCAATCAAAATTCCACCGGCATTTTTCAAAGAGCTGGAGCAAAAAATCCTAAAATTTGTATGGAACCAGAAGAGACCCTGAATTGCTAAGTAAATATTGAGAAAGAAAAACAAACTGGGGGCATCACATTGCCTGATTTCAAGCTTTACTACAAAGCTGTGATCACCAAGACAACACGGTGCTGGCACTAAAACAGACACATAGACCAGTGGAACAGAGTAGAGAGCCCAGATATGTAGCCTCAACTCTATGGTCAACTAATCTTTGACAAAGCAGGAAAAAATATTCAATGGAAAAAAGACAGTCTCTTCAATAAATGGTGCTGGGAAAGTTGGACAGCTACATGTAGAAGAATGAAGTTCGACCATTCTCTTACACCATACACAAAGATAAACTCAAGATGTATGAAATACCTCAATGTGAGGCAGAAACTTATCAAAATCCTAGAGGAGAACATAAGCAATAACCTCTTCGACATTGGCTACAGCATCTTCTTTCAAGACATGTCTCCAAAGGCAAGGGAAACAAAAGCAAAATGAACTTCCGGGACTTCATCAAGATCAAAGCTTCTGCACAGCAAAGGAAATAGTCAACAAAACAAAGAGGCAACCCACCGAATTGGAGAAGATATTCGCAAATGACACTACAGACAAATGGCTGATATCCAAGATCTATTAAGAACTCCTCAAACTCAACACACACAAAACAGATAAACATCAAAAAATGGGCAGAAGACATGAACAGACATTTTTCCAAAGAAGACATACAAATGGCTAACAGACACATGAAAAAATGTTCATCATCAGTAGCCATCAGGGAGATTCAAATCAAAACCACATTGAGATACCACCTTACACCAGTTAGAATGGCCAAAATTAACAAGACAGTAAACAACATGTGTTGGAGATGTTGTGGAGAAAGGGGAACCCTCTTACAATATTAGTGGGAATGCAGGTTGGTGCAATCACTTTGGAAAAATGTGGAGATTTTTTAAAAAATTAAAAATAGAGCTACCCTATGACTCTACAATTGCATTACTGAGAATTTACCCCAAAGACAGAGATGGAAAAGAAGGGCCAACTGTACCCCAATGTTCAAAGCAGCAATGGGCACAGTCGCCAAACTGTGGAAAGAAGAAGATGCCCTTCAACAGATGAATGGATAAAGAAGATATGGGCCATATAAACAATGGAGCATTATGCCTCCATCAGAAAAGATGAATACCCAACTTTTATATCAACATGGATTGGACTAGAAGAGATTATGCTGAGTGAAATAAGTTAAGCAGAAAGAGTCAAATATCATATGGTTTCACTTACTTGTGGAACATAAGGAATAACATGATGGACATTGGGAGATAGATAGTAAAAGTGAGTTGGAGGAAACTGGAGGGGGAGACAAAACATGAGGGACTGTGGGCTCTGAGAAACAAACTGAGGAGAAGAAGGTGGGGGGTTGGATGAGCCTGTGGTAGGTATTATGGAGGGCACACATTGCAAGGAGTACTGGGTGTGGTGCATAAACAGTGAATTTGGGAATACTGAGAATAAATAAAATAAAAATAGAAAAAATTATTTTGAAATTTTTTGTGAAAATAATATACAAAATTTTATGTACAAATATATACAATGACTTCCCTGAAAAAGATGTGGGTAAAGGGTAAATGTTAATCTAAGTAACTTTCAGTATGATCACAATTTCTTAAGACTGAAACAAGCACTATGCTTTAGTTGATACAGTGGTTTTCCACAGGGATTCAGGTTCACAATTCTGCTACTATTATAGATATATACTGGAATTGAAAAACCATTAAAATGGATGCTGAATAGTGGAAGCAAGATTTCTCATTGTTGGATTGCAAAACTTCAGGGGAAAAAAAGGAGTGGAAGCTAGAATAATCTAGATAATAAGATAATAATAAGATAATAATCAGATTTGAGCTAGAGATACCAATATGAAGTTATGTTTAGCTTAATATAGATACAAATGAGTACACATAGAAATATTTATAGATAAGCATATACACCCAGATCAGTATTTGCATACATATTTTTGCTCTATTATCTGAGAAAGTGTGAAAGCAATAACACTTCTAGAGCAATAAACACATATAGCACACAGAATTGGTTTCTAATACCATTCCCCAACAAAAGGAACTAGGGATCCTTGAGGAAGGGCTGATTTTAGGACTAAGTAAAAATGTACAAGATAATCCAGAAGCCCCTTGTAATACCAGCAAGCAAAAACATGGTTAAAAAAACACACAGTTTAGTCCAACTGATATAATTAGATAAATAAGTAAATATGGGATAAAAGGCAAATGTTTCATACAGAATTCCACAGGATTTATATAGATACTCTGCTCTCAAGAAAGAGAAGTATAACTCCCCACTCCCTAATGGTTGACTTTGGAAACTTTCTTCTAAAGTTTCCATAGGGGAAAAAAGAGTGAGTAATTATAATGAAGAAACTTTGTAAACACTCCAAAACTATGTGATCAAAGTCAACATCAACAGTAAAAATCAGGTTCAAAGTATGTATCCTTGATATGATACAATGAAAATGGCACTTTATCTGTGTTCTTTGTCAAACTCTATAACTTCCCACTGATCAGGAAACCAGATGTTAGGACTGATCCCAGAACCCTGGGATCATGACCTGAGCTGAACGCAGATGCTCAAGTGACTGAGCCACATAGGCACCTCCATAACTTCAATCTAACCATTAAAAATACATCACACATTCCACAAAATATCTGACCAGCATACCTCAAGAAGGTCCAGGTGATCAGAAATAGAAAAAGTCTGATAAACTGGCACAGTTAAGAGAAGCCCAGGGAAACATAACTAAAGCAAAAGGATATTAGAGAAGATCAAGGAAAATATTTTAATTTATAAATTATAATTAATATAATACAATACTAATTCACACTAAGACAGATATAACATTGTGATGTAAGATTTAATAACAGAAGAGACTGAGAATGAAATATATGGAAACTTTTTATACCATCTTCACATTTTTCTGTAAACTTAAAATAACCCTAACACAAAAGTTTTATTTAAAAATATGATGGTCTAGCAACATAAAATACTGTTAGACTTATAGATAATAAGCATAGTTTATTTAAATAATAATGATGAGATTATATTAATGATAGTGTTGGAATATTTTTATGTGCCAGTCACAGTTATAATTTAAATATCATGTTTCACTTTGTTTAATTCTGTGAAATAGTTTAAGTACAGTTTTATGTAGACATTTATGGTAATGCTTTATTTGATATAGTGTTAAGTTTTTCCTCAAGATTTTTGTCTTTACTTCTCTTTACTTTCACCCCGGGAAAGCTGAGCAATATCACCAAATCCCCAGGGATTCAATCATCAACTATATCTGATGATGTTATTTTAACATCTAACCCTTTCCTGAACTGCCCATGGAACTTTTCATTACCCCAAATCTCAAGGTTTCCTGGCAAAAGCAACAACAACAGCAATAACTACAACAACAACAACAACAAACCACAAACTAAAATCAAACTAATTTCTTCCTTCCATATCTCCTGCCCCAACTCTTCTTAGAATCTCCTAACATGTATGCACATTGCCTTCTGCATAATCTACAAACTTTTGCATCAAGTTTACTTCCTCCATATTTCTCCCTCCACATAAACCACACTCATTTTATCACTTTTAGGTGTTTAGATAAGCTATTTCATGATACTGCTGTCTCAGCCACCATTTTGTTTAGCCAGGTGGCCTGCATGGACCATGAACTAATACAAGCCCCTCATGCAAGCATATCCTCTGGATTAACACCCCACAGAATCACAAGCAAATGCAAGCTCCTGATAGAACTTCCTCAATAACCCTTGTGATCAAAAGTCTCCCCTGCCTCCTAAAACCTTCTGCTTATATTCCCCTTGGATAAGACCCCATGGAGCACACTTTTATTGGTTTGAATTGACTAATTTGGTTTTAGCCTAGGAACCCCCAAACACTCCAACCATGGATCCTCATAAAGACATATGCCCCAAGTTCTGTCTCTCTCTCTCTCTCTGCCTTCTGCCTTGACCATACATGTAGCCCTTTGAAGCATGCAGTGTTCTTTCTCCAGGACCTATGAGCAATAAACTTCTGTTCCTCTTGTGGTCATTTAATAAACATCTAGCACCATGTTCTCTACTTAATAAGTGTTAGTTTAACAAATTCGTAACAGTGATTAAAGCCTACCTTCAGTTTTATTTTCTCCTTTTGCCAGTCTTTGGCAGTCCTTTCTTAGCTCAAGTCTACACATTCTCATTCTCCATAGGCCCAACGTGTAGGTTTCTGAAACAAAAATTAGCACCCTAGTAGATATTTTGATTAAAACATTTTGTATTTCCCCAATGCCTCAAATCCAAATGCCTTAGCATGTCTTATTAGCTGCATTCAATTTCTTTCCAAAAAATTCCTTGGTAGGACTCTGTTATGGGCTTAATTGTCCCTCACCTCCCGAACATATACTCAAGTCCTAACCCCAGTCCCTATGAATGTGATGAATGTGACATCTTTGCAAATAGGGTCTTTGCAAATGTAATCAAATTAAGATGAAGTCGTACTAGGTTAGGTTGGGCCTTAAATCTAATGACTGGTGTCTTTAAAAGGAAAAACAAATTTGAACACAGAAACAAAGTGTTCTTTTTTTTTTTTTTAAAGATTTTATTTTTTTCATTAGAGAGAGAGACCACACAAGCAGGGGGAGAGGCAGAGAGAGGGGTAAGCAGACTCCCCACTGAGGTGGGAGCTCAGTGTGGAGCTCCATCCCAGAACCTGGAGATCATAACCTGAGCCAAAGGGAAACGTTTAACCATCCACCACACAGGCACTCCAAAACAGAGTGTTTTAAGCCATTCAGTTAGTGTCACTTTGTTAAGACAACCCTAGGAAGCTAATACAAATTTCTTCCTATTCCCAAGGCCTACTATGTGTTTTAATGTCATTGATTCTGGTCCCCTGATAAATGTTACTCTACATTCCCCACAGCATAACTCAGTTTTTAACTCTGGAAAGTTTCTGTGACTCTTTTAGATGGAATTATTTGCTTGTATCGGTGTTTCTTTGAAAGTATTTTCAAGCAGGGTACTTCAGGTGCTCAGTTGGTTAAGCACCTGATTTCAGCTCAGGTCATGAACTCAGAGTCCTGGGATTGAGCACCGTATCAGGCTCCCTGTGAGGTAGAAAGTCTGTTTCTCCCTCTTCCTTCACCCCTCCCCCATGCTCAGGTTCTCTTGATCACCCTCTCTCTCAAATAAATTAAATCTTTAAAAAATAAAATAATCAAAGAACATTTACTTGTTTATATATTTCATTGTTAAACTGTCACCTTCTCAAGGGAATATTTCATTCCTAGCACTTAATTAAATATCAAGTACAATATAACTATCCAATAAATTGTATTAAATGACTCAATGAATGGCATTTTCCATGTCTTTTCATTTGCATTATCTGAACTGATCATATATATATAGAGAGAAAGAGATATACTTAGCATTTTGAAATATTCATATATAATTAAATAAAATGTTCTAGAAGATTAAGTACAATTGTATAAAATAGTACAGTCTATAACAATATTTGTTAAGTATTATTTAAGATTCAATATAATATTTAGAATATTACATTCATCTCAGTAAAATTGATGGATTTTTATAATAAATTTCTAAATACTTTTCTCTGTTTAAATATGTTTGTTTCCTTGGATAATATTGTACTTCTTGGAATTATCAAGGGAAGTAAAAAAGCTTTCCAATCTAAATAAGACACATTTACATATAACTGTTAGCAGATGTTAAAGGAAGCCACAGAAAGACAACTGCACTTCGTTACCAATTTAATAATCTTTCCTGCTCTAGTTGAAGGAGGAAATAAATGATCCCATGAGGGAGTTACCTGAAGTATTAATATTTTAAGTGCTTACTTTAAATTATCTAGATATATGCTTGGGGCACGAGGGTGGCTCAGTTGTTAAGCATCTGCCTTTGGCTTAGATATATGCTTTATTCTGTATCACATTAAACAATCATCACAAGTTTAGACAGAATCCAAATATGTTAGGAAAATCACACACAAAAGGAAATATAGTTTACCACTGATATAAAGAGGGAAAAATTATATAAAAAATTTAGCTTATGTCATGTTCCTCATCTAAATAATAATGAGAAAAAGAATGAAAGTAATAGAACAGGGACACAATTTGTCAAATATTTCATCAACAAGAATAGAAAGTGATACAAGGACATTCTGTAAGATAATCAACCAAATGTCAGATATGGGAGGAGCATTGCTAGTCTCTGCTGAGAGACACAATTGATTGTTCAGGACTCTGCAGGGAATTGCTCAGCACAAGAGGAATACAAATAAGATCTTCCCATAGTTCAGACACGAACAAGTTCCTCTCTCACAAAAAAAAGAGAAGCTGTGAATTGAAAGAGGTCTTTAAGTTTGTGATTTCATTCTCTGCCTGATACAACAAAATGGGGAAATATCCTCAGCATCGGACAGGGTAAACGAAATGGTAACAGTGGGTGGTGGTTAAAGAATAAATTAGAATGACGAGAGGTGTCGGTAAACAGTGCATAATAGGGATTACCAGAATTTTAGTAAAATAAAGAGAAACTGGAAGAAACTACAAAGCTCTAGTATGAGTCTGATGTTTACAAAGCCAGTTGTCTTCCTCCAGTCAAAAAGTAGGAAATGTAAAGAAGAGACCAAAAAAAAAAAAAAAATTGGTACAGCCCTGCACATGTGTAAAGCATAGGAGGAAATAGGGAGATGGCGATTCTCTTTGTGCATTTAAGATAGCAATGTCCATATCAATGTCAGGGTAAAACTTATAATGGAAGGTGATTTGGACTGTTGAAAAAGCTCTGTGATGCAGTGAAGCAGCCTGAGTTCATGAATGTCACTAACAAACAACATTCTGCACACACATGGGAACTTCTGTTTCTCTCAACAATGTTAAATAATACTAGAGCAGTTGGAAAAAGTTTCTTTATTTTCAACTACAAAGTTTTTTGACTTCCACATGCACATTCCCTCTATGTATAAGATTTTAGTAGAAAAAATATTTGGATTAGTCCAGAATTTAAACATTAATTCTATTATTAACTGGCTGTGGCCCTAGTCAATTCTTCTAATTTTGTAAACCTTAATGTCTTCATTTATAAAAGGGCACTACCACAGTAGCCAAAATGTGGAAGGAGCCAAGATGCCCTTCAACAGACAAATGGATAAAAAAGATGTGGTCCGTATACACAATGGAATGTTACTTAGCAATCAGAAAGGATGAATACCCAACCTTTGCATCAATATGGATGGGACTGGAGGAGATTATGTTAAGTGAAATAAGTCAAACAGAGAAAGCCAATTATCATATGGTTTCACTTATTTGTGGAACATAAGGAATAGCATGGAGGACATTAGGAGAAGGGAAAAATGAAAGGGGAGAAATCAGAGTGGGAGATGAACTGTGAGAGACTATGGACTTTAGAAGGGAGGGATGTTGGGAATGTGTGAGCCTGGTGATGGTACTAATGAAAGTACGGATTGCATGGAGCACTGGGTGTTAGGTATATGCAAACAGTGAATCATGGAACACTACATCATAATCTAATGATCTACTATATGTTGACTAACATAACACATTAAAAAATAAAATAAAAAAAAATAAAAGGACATTAAAACCCTGCCTCATACCTAAATTTGCCAGACAGTATCATGCCTGAACTGTTGATAGCACTCAAAAAATTCGAGATTCCTTTACAGGGCTACTTAATTCATGAGGGTGTATAGCTCCATCCTGTGGGCGACAGATCCTTCCAATGTTCAGAATTTATTCAGTAAATTTGGTCATATTCAAAGACCACTACATAATCTAATAGATGAAAAAGAAAAATATATATATATATATGGGTGTATGTGTGTGCATATTTAGTTTATATATGCATACGTGTTGAGTGTGTGTGCATATGTGTGTATATGAATAGAAAGGAAAAGAAAGAGACAGGGAGAAAGAAGAGAAGGGTATTAATACCAGGAGCCCAAACCAGACTCACTGAGGCTAGTTGTAAGGTCACTAGGTTGGGAAAAACCAAGTTTCACTTAAGTACGGTACTGCTTGGATACTTGAAAATTATGGAGCTTGACCTGGAACGGCTTCACATATATGTAGTTTATCTTGTCAATTTATCTTTTTCTTTCAAGTTCTGTGCAACTGATTTGGATTAAAAAAGTTACTCTGGGGGTGCCTGGGTGGCTCAGTGGGTTAAAACCTCTGCCTTCTGCTGGGGTCATGGTCCCAGGGTCCTGGGATCAAGGCCCGTGTCCGGCTCTCTGCTCAGCAGGGAGCCTGCTTCCTCCTCTCTCTGTGCCTACTTCTCTGCTTACTTGTGATCTCCATCTGTCAAATAAATAAAATCTTCAAAAAAAAAGTTACTTTGGTTGTTTCTATTTAGAAATAAGCTGTTATTTAATACAGCATCATAGATACTTATCATGAAAACTGAGGAAAGCAGTAAAAGGTAGCTGGGCAAGCCAACATGCTATGGTGGTTAAGACCACAGAACTCAAAGGCAAACAAATTTGGTTTCAAGCAATATCTCTGGTGTTTAACAACATTATAACCTTGGGTATGTTAACTATCTTCCCTACAACAGTTTTCTTACTTGTAAAATGTGAAAATTAATAGTAACAATATTAGAGTTGTTGTAAGAATTAAATATGGAAAAGCTTAAATATTAAAAATGATATCTTCTATTCTATACAATTTTAGCACTGTTGACACAGTGCAAGTGTTCCATAATTATAATTAGTATTGCCATTAATAGTCCAGTAATAATGATTCTAATACAGAAAATGCATTATACTTATTAATGACAAGAAAATAAGCAACTTTTCAGAACAAAAGAGTAAGAAAAGAGTCTTTGTATATATTTCAAGAAGCAGTTAGGTATGGACGGTATACAATGTTTAGATATGCATTGATTCTGAATAGCTAGGTGAAAACTTACCTGAAAATTATTTTTAAATATTTTATTGATTTTCAAAAGGAACTTAACATTAATCAAAGTTTATTATAAAATTATAAGAATTAGTATCTAATTTGCACATTCTTATTTTTTTATTTTTAACTGCAAATAATTACTCTGGAGTGCTATTGGAGATTTAGGTCACTACCAATTTTAATTATAAAAACAAATGAAAGAATATATTACACTGACACTATCAACTTCATCAAGTGTAGGCTACCCAGACTTCATCACTTTATTTTCCTAATTCTATTTTATTAAAATATTGCTGTTTGTGCTTCTTGTCACGATTCTTTACATTAAACTCACAAAGTCTTTATATATTTTAATGGTTTTCATAAAATAAGAATTTAGATGTTTCATTATATTTTATCTTACTGTATGTGTATATTTCTAATTTTATGTTTATCACATTCATATTTTCCTTTGGGTTATTTTCAATTCTACTTCCAAAATCACAGTAGCCCACTATGTTTATTTAATGCTTCTTTTTAAAGATCATTTATAAGTGAATTCGCTCAAGAATTCTCACTTTTAGAGTCTCATACATTGCCACATCACATTTGCATTTATATTATTTTCTAAGTTTTCTGTTTTTGTGTTTTTAATTCCTCCTCTGAGTCAAATGTTATATAAAATAGTATTTTTTTTTTACTGATTTCTTATTTTGGCATAGAGATTAAATACTATATCTTGAAAAAATTAAAATTTTTTATTTCTTGACTTTCTTGATTTCCTCTTTTTTTGAGGATGTTATAATATATTTTTCTACATAAGTCATAAGATACTGAATGTGTTATTCCTTGAATTGTGATATCAATTATAGACATTGAATGCACCCTACTCATTTTAATTATAATTTATTCAATTTATGAAATATGGTTAATGAGGGGCGCCTGGGTGGTTCAGTGCATTAAGCTTCTGTCTTTAGCTCAGGTCATGATGTCAGGGTCCTGGGATCGAGCCCCACATCAGGCTCTCTGCTCAGAAGGGAGTGTGCTTCCCCTCCTTTCTCTCTGTCTGCCTCTCTGCCTACTTTTGATCTCTCTGTCAAATAAATAAATAAAATCTTAAAAAATATATATGGTTAATGAAAAAAAAGCCTTTCCATAAAATTTGAATTTTAAATAGTTTTTAAATATTTTTATACTGTTATTTGTTATTTACAATTTTTATTAGTACCCCTTATATTCTGCAAGCCCTTTGATGTTAGGACCATGTTAATGTTTTTTTTAAAGATTTATTATTTATTTGAGAGAGAGAGAAAGCACGAGTGGCGGGGAGAGGTAGAGGCAGAGGGAGAAGGGGAATCCCTACCAAACAGGAAACCCAACACACGGCTCCATCCAAGGACCCCAGGATCATGACCTAGCTGAAGCAGATGCTTAACCAACTGAGCCACACAGGCTCCCCAAGGACTATGTTAATTCCTTATTTTTACTTAGCACTGTACTAGACACAAACTCTCATTAAGTATATGTTGAAAAATTGGATATGCATTTTAAGGTTTAAGTAGCATGATTACTTCTTTTTGAATTTTCAAATTTAAATTAAAAGAAAGAAGAGCAAATAACGCCAGTGCAAACACTACATAACAATTTCTAAAACTAACAAATCTCATTATTAAGAAAATCCTAAATATAATTTGTGCTATTTTGTTTACAGAGAAAGCACTAAATAAATAAGGCCATCAATCCAAAATCATGAAAAGGAAATGGAAACTAAAGAAGAAGAAAGAGGAGGAGGAGAAGAAAAATATAATATAGAGTTGGTCGGTTATAATCCTTTTATTTTCCTTTTCTATAAATTTCATAAAAATAAAACCTTTACTTTTAATCTTTCTATATATTTACATATAAGTGACTCATTTTAAATGAGCTATTAAAATGATTCTGTTTCATAACTTTATTAAACTTCAAGTTTTGGGGGCGCCTGGGTGGCTCAGTGGGTTAAAGCCTCTGCTTTCGACTCCCGTCATGATCCCAGAGTCCTGGGATCTAGCCCCGCATCCGCTCTCTGTTCAGCAGGGAGCCTGCTTTCCTTCCTCTCTCTCTGCCTGCCTCTCTGCCTATCTGTGATCTCTGTCTGTCAAATAAATTAAAAATAATAATAATTTAAAAAAAAAACTTCGTTTTGTATAGTCCAAATCTCCTCACAGTTCCAAAGATGCAGTTTATTAGGTCCCTGAAAGGAATATATATATTGGAAATTTTAAGTGTGCTATCATATGTGCATTCAGTATTATAATTCACTTACTCCTCACAACTAATGTATACATAAATATAATAACAGCTTATATTTGAATCTAGACTAGCATGCTTTTCTTCTCTAGTTTGACAGCATCTTTATGTGAACTGGAACTTTCTCCTAATACAAGGTGGGAGGTGACTGAGACTTGGAACACTTTTTTTCATCTTCCTTTATCTCAAATAATATTATGATGCCAAGTTGTATTCACCATGTCATTTGAGCTTAGAGGTTTATTTTTATTTTTATTTTTATTTTTTTAAAGACAGAGATCACAAGTAGGCGGAGAGGCAGGCAGAGAGAGAGGGGGAAGCAGGCTTCCCGCTGAGCAGAGAGCCGGATGCAGGGCTCAATCCCAGGATTCTGGGATCATGACCTGAGCCAAATGCAGAGGCTTAATCCACTGAGCCACCCAAGCACCCCGAGCTTAGAAGGGTTTTTTAAGAAATTATGGATTGCATGTGTGTGCATTTTGAGAGGTCTGTGTCTATATGTATGTATTCAGTCTTTCTTTTTGTCAGTTTTAGTTATACTTGTTTATTTAGGAAAGTGCTCATTGCATTTATATTTCTCAAATTTATCCTAGATTGCTTTTTATAGAACTACTTTATTAATATTATAATAGCTATAGGTTCTACTGTAACTTTTTAAATACTAGTTTCACTTATGCATTAGTTTATGTATACCTTCTCTATACATTTCCTGATGTGTTCCTATGGATGCATTAATTTTATTAGTCTCAAAAACCAATTTTGCTTTAATAACTGTAGTATGTTTCTGTCTATAGTATGTCTACCAAATACATACTGTCATTTTTTTCCACACTATTCCCATTTTGCTATTATTTCATTCTTTCCACACTTTTCCTAGTTTGCTCTTTATTTTCAGGCATAAAGACCAAACTTATGATTGCTGGGGAGGGGTATATAGGCACTTAGCCAAGGTGGGTGAAGCGTAGATAGGGATACAGGCTGCCAGTTATAGAATGAATAAACCATGAGAGTAAAAGGCACAGTATAAGGAACACAGTCAACAATACTGTAATAGCAATGCAATGGGACAGATGGTAGCTACACTTGTGGTGAACACAGCATAATGTATAAATATGTCAATCACTAAGTTATACACCTTAAATTAATGTAATATTGTGAGCCAACTATATTCAAATAAAAAATGTGTAAAAACAAAAAAGAGGTGCCTAGGAGGCTCAGTCAGTTTCATGTCAGACTTAATTTCAGATCAGGTCATATTTTCAGGGTCCTAAGACCCAATCCCACATCAGGCTCCATGCTGGGCATGGAGCCTGATTAAGATTCTTTCTCCCTCTCCCTCTGCCCCTCCTACAGCATATGCACTCTCTCTCTCTCTCTTAAAAAACAAAAACACGAACACAAAAAGAAACATAATATTTTTCTAAATTTTTAAGAAGAATGCTTAGCTCATTGATTTTGTCATATTTTCTATTATATGCTTTAAAGAGATTATCTTTCCAAGGCTTTATTTAGCAACAACAGTCAAGTTTTAACATAAAATATTTTTATCACCATTCACTTCAAAGTATTATTTATTATCCGTCATTTGTTCTTTGACCCATAGAGATATGTAGAAGTATATTGCTTAATTTCCAAGTGTCATGTTCCCTAGTTTTATTTTTGCTACTCACTTCTAGCTTAATTCTACTTCATAGATCCACTCTGTATGCTTTATGTCCTTTGAAATTGGTTGAGAAAATAAACTTGGGGAAATAAAATTCAAAGGAAACAATATGATTGCTAAAAGAAAATAAGCTATCTTTTCAGAACTCTAATTCCAGTGAAACTATCCTTCAGACAAACAAACAAACAAAAATTCCTCAGTGGGGTGCCTGGGTGGCTCAGTGGGTTAAGCCTCTGCCTTCGGCCCAGGTCGTGATCTCAGGGTCCTGAGATCGAGCCTTGCATCAGGCTCTTGCTCTGCAGGGAGCCTGCTTCTCCCTCTCACTCTGCCTGCCTCTCTGCCTACTTGTGATCTCTCTATGTCAAATAAATAAATAAAATCTTTAAAAAAAAATTAATCAGTAATAGACTTACATCAGAATAGACCCACCAGTAAATTGTAGAGAAAGTACAACAGGTAGAAAAAAATGCTCAGTGACTTGTAGAGTGCCTGATGCATTTGTAAGGTGCATATTTTCCAACTCTTCATGGTTGTGCCTTTGTCTGGTATTCACAAGAATAGTAACTAGGGCCTCCTTTTCTCTTAGGCAGTCCCCGATCTACTTCTGGCCAAGGTTTGTGAGCAGAAAGCATGTATGTCACTTGCTGGACCAAACACTTATTTGATAGATAATAACACCTTATTAGCATGCATACATTTATGTACTTATATGTGTATGCATATACGTAAGTATGTATTTTCAAACTATTGAAAAACTTGAGATGTTATCTTGTCCCTCAGCTTATGTATGAATGATTTTGCTGAGTAGAGTGTTCCATAATGTTGTTTCACAGTTTTGAATATCATATCATTTGCTAAAAATTGCTGATTTTTTTTCTTAAATTAATCCAAAAGATTCACATAAGAAATGTAATCATTGGTTTCTGGTTTCTGTTTCCTTTAACAACTATAATCAGCTATTTAAATTTTTCTCTGTTTTCAAGATGTAGAATTTTTCAGTGATATAAACTTAACAGACTCTGCATTTTTCTACGATCCCTTTCTTTTAAAAAAATGTTGCATTTCTCAGTGATACATGCTTAATACTCTTTTCTCTACAATTTTTAATGGCCTGTTTCTTTTATTTTGATTTTCCTAAAAGAATGGATCTCACGGAAGGTGATGTTGAAGACATGTTCAAATTGCTAACTTAATGACTGAGAAAAAAAATTCAGATTTAATGGTTGCATAGTGGCTGCATAGAGCTTGAGCTATGCCTTCCGAAATAATGAGACCAGGATATTGAAAAAGACTTGTCGTTGTGCTTATATGCCTGGAACCTCTGGCAGTTCCACAAGTAAACCTAGCTTGTTCTGCAGAATAATTATGATTGTTCTGAAATACGAAACAAATTAAGCTGTAGTCCTCATTTCTTTTTTTTTTTTTTTCCTTTGCTTAAATCAGTTAGGCTTTTTTCAAAGATGCAAAACTATTCTAGGCATTTTAAACTGAAAAACATTTAATTCAGGGATTTAACAAAATCATTGGAAAGGCTAGAGGGAACTAGATAGCCATTGCTGAAGCTATTGATCTAGGGAGAAGAAAACCAGGATCTGCCACAGAACCTGCAGTTGTCTTCCACGTCCACAGAGATGTTGATTAGAATAGGGAGACACCTATGTCCTCATAGGCTTTTCTTGCTAGACAGAAATCAAAACCCCAGTAAGGTGGCATCAGCTTTCCTTTTGCTTCATCAATCTGCTGAACTCATAAAATTAAGTAAAAGTTAGTTTGCATCTAGAACATCCAGCAAGACAGTGTGGAAAATTCTAGTTTTTAGCATCACCTTTTCTGTAGAGCAAGGCACATAGGAGATACTGAGAACTAATAAAAAACATCTAACATGATCAAAATGCTTCAGTTTTAATGGGAAAAACTTTCATTTTCAAGATTGTTAGGTTTTTTTCCCCCTCACTTTAAGGAAAACCCATACTTGAGGGTAATGATTTCTCTATTTCTTAATATTGGCTAATATCTTGCCTGGAGTACACACTGGGCTTTGGTCTAATTGCTATGTGCATTCTTATTATACCTTGGTTGCAATATCATTGACTATGCTCCCCTCTTAAGTCAGAGTTAAGATTAATTTAATGTTTTGATTTCTACATAGTACAGTTAACAATCTTCTTACAAACGACCATTATTCTGAGTTTAAATGCAGTTATGAGAATTCAGTCTTATTCTTAATTTGGCTAAATATTCCTCCTTTTCATGATATTATTGATTTTTCTCTGAAAATCCAAGAGGTATTTTTATGAACACTAAACAGAAGATCTAGGTGCTTCATTGTTTTTCTGTACTCTTTTCCTTAAAATTCATTTTGCTGGTTTTGCAGCAACTAGTAGAATAACCCCGTGGATTTGATAGCTAAAAATATGGAAAGACAGTACTTCATTTGGGGAAGAAATTAGCCCATCATGCTGGATAAAGATAAAAACCACCTCAAAGAGCCTATATTGCTAACTGAGCCTTATGACTTTTCCAGATATTTAGAAAATTTGTCTCTATCCCAGCCTTCTAAGGATTAGTTTTGATCTAAGTAGAAAGCCCTCACTAATAGAAAGTGGCACAGGTTCAGGCTTCAGTTCCCTACATATTATAACCTCACTTTAAGCCTGTAGTCAAAGTTCTATTATTTTTTGCCATTTCCATGAGTTCTGAGACAAGCACTGTGGTTAAGAGGCTAATTTCTAATTTACTTTACTAATTTATAATTGCTGCATGATCATACATTGTTGAATAATATCTCATTAGGATATTTCCTACATGGGTTGTATTATAATATTATTAGAAAGGGAAAAATGAAATAAATAATCATCTTCCTCATCTTATAGCAGAATATGCAATGAATATTATTGGGAACACTTCATTTTACTTGTTATATTTCGTTTATACATTCCTTACGTTAGGGGTTTTTTTGTTTGTTTGTTTGTTTGTTTGTTTTGGCTTTCTATCCTACTCTAATGATAAATGACAAGAAAAGTTAGTAATGGAAGTCTGGCAATGACTATGAATGCACATATCAACCTGAGCAAAAAATAATGTGAAGTGACTGACTTAGGATTGTAATGAGGATGGTATAATTTAATACTATTTTCTCGCCTTGTTAAAAGAGATGGATTTTGTACCATACTTAGCTTATTATAATTTTTGTCATAAAAGTGATTCACTGAATAGGGATGCCTAAAATCATACCTTGTTTTTGAATTATTCTTCTACTGCATGCTGTCCCCTCTTCAAATTTAAAATAAAATGCCTGGTTGATCTGCAAATAATTCTATGTCATTCTGATAATTGAGAGTAAATTTCCCAGGCACGTGATTTCAAATTAAATATTTGCCATAATTTTTTTTATGCTTTTTAAAAATTATATTTGATTTAAATGACCTGAAGTATAGTTTTCTACCTAATTTTCTAAATCTATTCTAAATTACATACATCTAGATAACTATAATTTATCAGAAGTTGCATATATGTTGTATTATTGTATTATTTATATTTTGACATTTTTATGTTTGAGAGAGGATGTCTTGTGATTTTTGATATTTTGAAAGCTGACAGATTTTATTCATTTACTCATTCAAGATATTACAGAGGAGAACTGGTAAGTACAAGGCTTTGACGAATGTACTAGCAAGGCTATGGAGACAATTTTGACATAAAGGAGTTTATAGTTCAGAAAAGAACTTACAGCTGAGTAGAACAGTTTAAATAAGCTTTATGTATATGGATTGATAAAATACCTTTGCAAGTGGTATGATTACCAAACTATTGTTTATAAAAAATAAAAAATTTAAAATAAAAAATAAAAAAAAATAAAGTCATGGAAAAAAAAAATTCCCACAGCTTTCCTAATTTTTAATATTTGACTACACTCCTCAAATATATTTCAGAATTATTATAAATTTAATTCAAATGTATAATAAACATAAACTTGAAAATATAAAAATTATAAATTCATAAAAGTCATGACTTTCTCCCTTAGTACATCATTTCTTTTCTTAAGCAAATCAATGTCCTTTCTAATAATTTTCAGTCTCACACTCAATTTTCTCTTTAACATTCAAACAAACAAATTCTAATTTTTTATAATGATGTTTTTTGTCCTGACTCTGAAAATGACAGTTTGCCAAGTATAAGGAAATATGAAAAGCAGTATGTTCTCTTAAAATGTATTACATTGTCCTCTAATCTATTTTTTTATATCCTTTAGTGTAAGAATGTTCTCCTTCTTGCACCCACATGCACCACAACCACCAATATACAAATTCAAATAAGAGAAAGTAACACATCAGTGGGATAAAAAAGGTTTAGCACCACTAGTCAGAAAAAAACATCAAGCAACTAAAACAGCTAAATGGACCTTGATGGCTAACAGAGTAGGCTGAAACAGCACCCCCTAAACCTCTGATCACACAGAACTGCCTGTGCTTGATGCTGAGTGAAGATAAAATATTTCTTCAGAAAGAAATCACCTTGGCCTGTTAAATGAGTCGTGCTAGTCTTTACCATTTGGATCATAAAAAAGCAAGAAAGTGAAAGGAACTAATCTCATGAGCACTGACAGTCCAACCGTATTAAAAATTTTAATATTCAAACACTGAGTCCACTGTAATATCCTTGAAACTGATCAACTCATAGTAACCTTTCTTTGTGGATAGAGAAATGATATGGCAAGAGACATAAAAGATCTTTTTTGTCTGGGTATAATTATTCATCACCCATATTTGTTAGCTTAGTAGAGCAGACCTACCCCAAGTTTTCTAAATCTATTGAGAAAAAGATTTCACATTGTACAAGAAAGTACATTATTGTGAATGTTGTAGGAGAACTGATATGGAAATAGCGCTGGGTTTTCCATTCCAGTTTAATACCTCTATGCTCCTTGTAATGTAGATACATACCAATTATTAAAGAGTTGTTAACTGAAGGTAATAATAAAAGGCTAAAATAAAAATTGTGTTTCCAGTTGATGATATTCTTCCAGCAACTTAACATCCTAAGAAGTTTATGTAAATAGTGCTCACTTGTCAGAAATATGAGGTATTTCATTTTCCCCTGTCAAAATTTGATTGTCCACTCCAGCATCCATCTCCAAAGACCATTTACTTAGTAACCTTGACCATTTTTAATCTTGTTGAGTACATCACACATTGAAAGTGGAAATCAGGAAGATAAATAGTAGGCAAAAACTCACTGAAGCTTATAGGAATCATTTATTTAACAGCATGATATCATAATCACATCCTGATAGGACATATAAGATTCTAGTGGATGACTTTAAGTCAAAGTTTAGGGAAGCTGACAATTGTCAAACCCAAGGACCTTCCCAAACTTGTACATATTTTCTCCAACTAGTTGATTTTTCTTCTTTGAAAATGTATAGGCAATCCATTCTGCCCAGTAATGTCAGAGTATGAAGTATTACACAGAATTAACAAACAATAATATGAAGTATTAAAGATTGTACGTGATAATGTTCTTCCAAAGTAAGCAATTTGGTATGATATGATGTTTGTACATATATCCATGTTTACAATAGTATTTTTTTTAAGATTCTATTTATTTGACAGAGATAGAGAGAAATCACAAGTAGGCAGAGATGGAGGCAGAGAGAGAGGGGAGGAAGCAGGCTCCCTGCGGAGCAGAGAGCCAGATGGGGGGCTCGATCCCAGGACCTGGGATTGTGACCTGAGCCGAAGGCAGAGGCTTTAACCCAGTGAGCCACCCAGGCACCCTACAATAGTATTTTCTGCCAAAATTTCACACTATTTTTCTTCTTTTTTCATGTTTTTCATTGCTATTCTGTCTAGAGAGCATTATAATTTATATTCTAAAATGTGGATTATAATAAGTAATATGAGAAAATTTTATATACAATTTACTGTTATTTCCATTGCAAATTTATTTTGTAACATTATAGAGTTCAATTATTTAGTTCCATTTATTTAATAATACAGAAGAAGCACATGACTGTCTCATTTAAATATCAAATTTTGTTTTTATAATCTGAAGAACATAAAATGAACATAAAATAAGTAAACATTTATAATTGGTATATAGTTAAGTCAAAAGAAATGAACGTTTAAAAGATTTAAATATTTGAACTATTTTACACAATTCCTCATAAATTAGCTAGATTTGTGGGGGAAGGTTTATAAGTGCAACTATTTTTTTCCCTTTTTCATTTTTTTAAAAAATTTCCAATGTCTTTCTTATTTTTTATTGATTTTTGTTCATTTGTTTGTTTGTTTTTTAAAGGATTTTATTTACTTATTTGATAGACAGAGATCACAAGTAGGCAGAGAGGCAAGCAGAGAGAGAGGACAAAGCAGGCTCCCTGCTGAGCAGAGAGCCTGATGTGGGTCTGGATCCAAGGACCCCGGGATCATGAGCTGAACCTAGGACAGAGGCTTAAACCCACTGAGCCACCCAGACACCCCTGTTTATTGTTTTTTATTTTGTACAGTTATAAATTATATAATATGGTAACATAGGTTATTATTTTTAAACATTCTCATTTAAATTTGTATTTTATGTTGAGCACATGATTCATACTTTGTAATAAGAAAGGTTTCTCTCTCTCTCTTTTATCCCTACCCTAATTTTCAAACGCATAAAGTGGAACAAGTTCTTCTTTTTCCCTTGGGTAAAGACTCATGCCCCTTCTCTGACTAGTCATGATTAATACACAAAGTAGTTTATAAAATCTTAAAGACATAAATATGGATCTGATTCAATATCTAAGTCCAGTCACACTTATAAGATTGCAACCTTATTTAGGACTGGATCTACTCTTGCTCATGCAACAGGAGTTTGCCTCAGCAAGAAAATTCTAGATGACTTCTTTGGTCTATCTACTTTCTTTGCTGAATCACTCCTCTCATTGGATTCTCATAGTCTCTCTGAACTCTGCAATGAAGCAGGGGAAAATGGAAAGATAAGGGGGAACTAAGATGTTCTTAATTGGTTATTTCATAAACCTACTTACAGTCTTTGGATCTGACAGAAAAACAAAGCTGACACTTTCTTTCAAAAGGTTTGTTTCTAAAGCAAGTCAGCAATCTCTTTCTGTTTGGCTTCCTACACCACTTCATTGTTTCTTTGGTAATGTACTCCACCCAGAAACTATGTTAAGATTCCGAGGTCACTCTAGTGAAACTCTTTGGTACAATTTTAAACAATTCTACCTGGAATTTCATAGGAAATCTATCTTGTAGAAAATACCCAATCTTTTTTAAACATTTTTTCTATGGATAAGCTGTAAGAGTACTGTCAAACACACATAAATTTCATCTAAAAACTACTGAAATAATAGTCACTGGACTTTGATTTTAAGATTGCTTGGTTGGAGTCTGTGATGCTTAATTTTACATGTCAATTTAGTTAATCCATGGTGCCCAGATTTCTTGTTAAACACCAGGATATATCATTCAAAGGAGAGGGTTCTGGGAAAATGGATTAAGGAGCAATGGGAATGAATCTGTATGTATCTCTACCTAGACAGCAATTGCAAGACAGGATCTACCTGTAGTAACTATATTGGAAATCTCGAGTATATTCAAGGCTTGCACCTTTCAAGAAAAGGTGTGGAATGAAACCTGTAGGTAATTTCAGTTCTGGCATAGTAAAATCCACCAATCTGCTACCCCTGTTACACAGCAGGCAGAACTATGTGTATTCTTAGAGTATCCTGCAATCAGCCTGAGGGAGTCTGACTAAAAGGGTGGACTAAAAGGATTCTGTCTTTAAATACTAGGGATTTATGCTTTGATTGCTGATTGCTGCTTTTGATCTTGGAAGTGAAAAAACCGCAGATAACCATTGTTGTTAAACCACACCCAGTGTTGCCATCTCCTCTCCCTCTGGCTGAAGTGACCTCCAAGGGATTTAAAGAATCAGTACCCTTTTTGTCAACTCCTCCACTTTCTTTTCTTCTTTTTTTTCTTTTGAGAGCCAGAGATGAAAGATGTGGACATTCAAAAGCAACTACTTATACAGGAGAAACTAGAAAGTCACTACAAATGACCAGGAAAAGGGGCAGGCTCAGGTTTCCTGACTTGTCACATCATTATAGTCAAATATATACTTTTCAACAAAAATCATAAGGAATAAAAAGAAATAAAGTTTAACCTATTCAAAAATAAGTGAGCAACAGAAAAACATAAGTTGCCTATAGAAGGATTTATGACAAATCAATATATAAGACAAAAACTAAAAACAAGTGCTTGAATAGAGTCTTAAAAGATGATCAAATAACTAAAGGAAGAAGTGGAAAATTTAAAGAAAATGGTCTCTGAAATGGAAATAATAGAAAGAGATAAAAGCCCTAAAAAGAATCCCCTTCCCCAAATTCCAGATCTTTACAGTAAAATAACTGAAATTTTAAAAAAAAATCATTAGAAGGATTCAAAAGCAGATTTTAAATGGCAGAAAAAGAATTAGCAAACTTGAAAATAGGACAGTAAAAAATTGAGCTTGAAAACAGGAAAAGACTGAAGTGAAAATAGTGAATATATCCTAGGGGACATGTGCATCAAACCAATCATCCATTGTAAGAGTCCTAGAAGAATAAGAGAGGAAAAGACATAGCAAATACTTAATGAATCAATGGCTGAAAACTTTTCTAGTTTGATTAAAAACATGAAAATAAACATTCAACAAACTCAATGAATTCCAAGTAAGATGAACTCAGAGACTGACATCAAGACACAGAATACTCAAAATTTTCCAAGCCAAAGAAAGTTTCAAGAGACTCTTGAAAGCACCAAGACAGAATGGACTCATGACATAGAGGAGATCCTCAAAACAACAATTAACAGTTTGTTCATCAGAAACTTTGGAAGCTAGAAGCAGTTACCTGATATGTGCAGAGTGCTAAAGGAATAATACTGCCAACCAAGAACCTATATCTGGAAAAACTGTCCTAAAGTGAGGGAGAAAATACATTATCAGATTAAGAAAAAAAAAAGAAAGAAAGAAAAGACATTCTCAAATAAACATAAGCTGAGGGAATCTGTTACTATTAGACTCCTTGCAAGAAATGCTAAAGGGAATCCCCCTGGTTGAAATGAAAGGTCATTAGACAGTAACCTGAAGTCTAATGACGAAATAAAAATCTCAGTAAAGGTATAAGCATGAACAATTATAAAATCTAGTATTTCATTGTAAGGTTTCACTTATTAGTGGAGAACAAGGAATAACATGGAAGACATTGGGAGATGGAGAAGGGAAGTGAGTTGGGGGAAATCGGAGGGGGAGACAAATCATGAGAGACTGTGGACTCTGAGAAACAAGCTGAGGGTTTTGGAGGCGGGTAGTGGGGAGTGGGGTGAGCCTGGTGGTGGGTATTAAGGAGGGCACAGTATTACATGGAGCATTGGGTGTGGTGAATAAACAATGAATTTTGGAACACTGAAAAAAATAAAATTTTTTTTAAAAGCTAGTATTATTTATTTATTTAGCATTATTTTTTAAATTTAAATCCAATTAATAACATATAGTATATTATTAGTTTCAGAGGTAGAGTTCAGTGTTTCATCAATGTTATATAATATCCAGTGCTCATTATATCATGTTTTCTGTAATCCATCATTCCTTACCCTCCCCTCCAGCAACCCTCAGTTTGTTTCCTATGATTAAGAGTCTCTTATGGTTTGTCTCCTTCTCTGATTTTATCTTATTTTATTTTTTCCTCCTTTCCCCTATGATCCTGTTTTATTTCTTAAATTCCACATATAAGTGAATCATATGATAATTGTCTTTCTATTATTGACTTATTTCCCTTAGCAAAATACCCTCTAGTTTCAACCCCATCATTGCAAATGGCAAGATTTCATTTTTTGATGGCTGAGTAGTAGTCCCTTGTGAATATATACCACATCTTCTTTATCTTTTCATCTGTTCATGGATATCTGAGCTCTTGCCATAGTTTCACTATTGTAGACATTGCTGCTATGAACACTGAAGTGCAGGTGCCCCTTCAGATTACTTTTTTATTTTTATCTTTGGGGTCCAGACCTAGTATTGCAAATGCTGGGTTGTAGTGAAGCTCTATTTTTAACTTTTTGAAGAAACTTCATACTGTTTTTCAGAGTGGCTGAACTAATTTGCCTTCCCACCAACAGTGTAAGAGGGTTCCCCTTTCTTCTAAAAGCTAGTATTATAACAGCTCTGCCACTCTACTTTTTGATTTCTACATTATGTAAGAAACAAACACATTAAAGAATAATTAGTCTAAAAGCTGGTATTACTGCAACTTTGGTTTATAAATTTACATTTTGCTTTCTACATAACTTAAGAAGGTAATGTTTTAAAAGAATCATTAGTTTATACTTTAGAACACACAATGTATAAAGGATGGAATTTTGTAATATTAATAACTTGAAGAGTGGAGATGGAGTTATGAAAGAACAGAGTTTTTGCATGTTATTGGAATTAAGCTGGTATAAATCTAAAATGGAGTGTTACAACTTGAGAATGTTAAGTGTATTCTCTATGGTAACTACAAAGATAACAGCTATAGAAAACACACACAAAGAAATGAGAAACTATTATTAAATATATCATTAAAAAATCAACAAAGGGAGGAGTGAAGATGGTGGAGAAGTAGCAGGCTGAGATGACTTTAGGTAGCAGGAGATCAACTATAGCTTATCAAATCATTCTGAACATTTACAAATCCAACAGGAGATCAAAGAGAGGAAGAACGGCAATTCTAGAAACAAAAAATTGACCACTTTCTGAAAGGGAGGACCTGTGGAGAAGTGAATCCAAAGTGACAGGAAGATAGACCATGGGAGGAGGGGATGGCTCCCAGCAAGCAGTGGAGCAACTGAGCAGAAAATCAGAACTTTTAAAAGTCTGCAATTTACCAATTTACCCCTGAGGGACAGCACACCAGAGGCTAAGTGGGGCTAGAGCACTCACAGGGACAGAATGGTCTTAAGTCCTGTAAGATCACTGAAGGATTGGGGGTGTCTGAGTATCACAGAGCTCACAGGTATTAGATCAGGGAAGCTGGTGACAGAGAAGGAGCCAAGGAGTGAGCTCTCACGTCAGGGTTACCTCAAACTGTGATTTGTGGCACAGTCAGGCCAATGCTCTTTGAGCAGGGACCCCACAAGTGGCAGATCAGGGGAGACCTCCCTGGAAGAGCACAGTGTTCTGCTGGGTTTGGAGATGCCAGGCAGGGCTGTGTGCCAGAGACAGAGACACTTGGTCAAAGACGGGTGAGCTTGGCATGCAGTCTAAGGCCAGGGTGCACTGAGGATTGGGGTGCTGAGCTCTCGGCTCCTCTGGGCCAGATATTGAGAGGCTGCCATTTTCATTCCCGTCCTCCAGAATTCTATGGAAAGTGTTCAGGGAACAAAACTTCCAAGAGTGAACTCGAATAGATAACTTAGCCTGGCCCCTGGCAAGGGCTGAGCAATTCAGCCTAGGGCAAAGACACTTGAGAATCATTACAACAGGCCCCTCTCCCAGAATTTCAGCAAGAAATCCAGCCCAGACCAAGCTCACTTATCAAAGAAAATGACAGAATTCCAGGGGAGGAGAAAGTGAAGCATGGAATTCATGGCTTTCTCTTTATGATTCTTCAGTTTTGCAAAGTTAATTACTTTTTAAATTTTATTTTTTTTCTTATTCTCATTTTTAAACTTTTGCTCTTTCTTCTTTTAATGTTTTTTAACTAGTTTATCTTAACAATAACTTTCATTAAAAAATCTTTTAAGCCTTCATTATTATAGTCATATTTTAGCCTCATTGTATCTAACTTTATTTTCTGTATACACATAGGATCTTTTCTTCTAAAAAATTTTGGGATACAACTTCTTCTAATAGATCAATATATACCCTAAATCTAGCATGGGGCATTGTTCTAATTCTAGTCTCCAGCCTGAGCAAATTCTCTCCACATTCTTTTTCTTTCGTTTCCCTACCAACTCACCTTATCAACTCCTTTTTTAAATATTTTTTAAAAATTTTCATCTTTACAGTCATATTCCATCTCTTCATTGTGTTTACCCTTATTTTATATATATAATTAATAATATATTTAATATTATTATTTTGTCATTATATTATATATTATATTATATATTATATTATGTATAATATATTATTATGTTATATTATTATATATTATAATAATATATTAATATATTATTATATTATATCGGTATATTATAATTATATATTATTGCATAATATTATATTATTATTAAATTATGTTGTATTATTGAATTATTGTAGAGAATTTCCCTAATATGGCAAAGGGAACAAGGATCAAAATCCGGGAGGCACAGAGAACCCCCTCAAAATCAATAAGAATAGGTCCACACTCCATCATCTAATGCTAAAATTTACAAGTCTTAGTGGCAAAGAGATAATCTTGAAAGCATCTTGGAAAAATAAGTCTGTAACATACAATGGTAAAAATATAAGATTGGCAGCATACTATGCCACAGAGATCTGGCAGGACAGAAAGAACTGGCAATATATATTCAGAGCATTAAATGAGAAAAACATGCAGCCAAGAATACTATATCCAAAAGGGAGCGAGCATCAAAATTCAGGAGGTTCAGAGAACGCTCCTCAAAATCAATAAGAATAGACCCACACCCCGTCAACTTATAGTAAAATTTACAAGTCTTAGTGACAAAGAGAAAATCCTGAAAGCAGCCTGGGAAAAGAAGTCTGTAACATACAATGGTAAAAATATTAGATTGGCAGCTGACTTATCCACAGAGACCTGGCAGGCCAGAAAGAGCTGGCATGATATTTTCAGAGCACTAAACGAGAAAACATGCAGCCAAGAATACTATATCCAGCTAGGCTATCATTGAAAATAGAAGGAGAGATTAAAAGCTTCCAGGACAAACAAAAACTGAAAGAATTTACAAACACCAAACCAGCTCTACAGGAAATCTTGAAAGGGGTCCTCTAAGCAAAGAGAGAGCCTACAAGTGGTAGATCAGTAAGGAACAGAGACAATATACAGTAACAGTCACCTTATAGGCAATACAATGGCACTAAATTCATATCTCTCAATAGTTACCCTGAATGTTAATGGGCTAAATGCCCCAATCAAAAGACACAGTGTATCAGAATGGATAAAAAAACAAAACCCATCTATATGTTGCTTCCAAGAAACTCATTTTAAGCCTGAAGACACCTCCAGATTTAAAGTGAGGGGGTGGAAAAGAATTTACCATGCTAATGGACATCAGAAGAAAGCAGGAGTGGCAATCCTTATATCAGATCAATTAGATTTTAAGCCAAAGACTATAAAAAGAGATGAGGAAGGACACTATAGCATACTCAAAGGGTCTGTCCAACAAGAAGATCTAACAATTTTAAATATCTATGCCCCTAACATGGGAACAGCCAACTATATAAACCAATTAATAACAAAATCAAAGAAACACATCAATGATAATACAATAACAGTAGGGGAATTTAACACTCCCCTCACTGAAAAGGATAGATCATCGAAGCAAAAGATCAACCAGAAAATAAAAGCCTTAAATGATACACTGGACCAGATGAACATCAGAGATATGTTCAGAATATTCCCTCCAAAGCCACAGAACACACATCATTCTCTAGTGCACATGGAACATTCTCCAGAATAGATCACATCCTGGGTCACAAATCAGGTCTCAATTGGTACCAAAATTTTGGGATCATTCCCTCCATATTTTCAGACCACAGTTCTCTGAAGCTAAAACTCATTCACAACAGGAAGGTTGGAAAGAACCCAAATACATGGAGGTTAGAGAGCATCCTACTAAATAATGAATGGGTCAACCAGGAAATTAAAGAAGAATTGAAAAAATTCATGGAAACAAATGATAATGAAAACACAATGGTTCAAAATCTGTGGGACACAGCAAAGGCACTCCTGAGAGGAAAATATATGGTGATACAAGCCTTTCTCAACAAACAAGAAAGGTCTCAAATACACACCATAGCCCTCTACTCAAAGGAGCTGGAAAAAGAACAGCAAAGAAACCCTCAACTCAGCAGGAGAAGAGAAATCATAAAGACCAGAACAGAAATCAATGAAATAGAAGCCAAAAAACCAGTAGAACAATCAATGAAACTAGGAGCTGGATCTTTGAAAGAAATAATAAGATTGATAAACCCCTGGCCAGACATATCAAAAAGAAAAGAGAAAGGGCCCAAATAAATAAAATCATGAATGAAAGAGGAGAGATCACAACTAACACCAAAGAGATACAAACATTTATAAGAACATATTATAAGCAACTATACGCTAGTAAATTGGACAATCTGGAAGAAATGGATGCATTCCTAGAAACACATAAACTGCCTAAACTGAACCAGGAAGAAATAGAAAACCTGAACAGACCCTTAACCAGTAAAGAGATTGAAGCAGTCATCTAAAATTTCCCAACAAACAAGAGCTCAGGGCCAGACGTCTTCCCAGAGGAATTCTACCAAACATTTAAAGAAGAACTAATTCCTATTCATCTGAAACTCTTCCAAGAAATAGAAATGGAAGAAAAACTTTGAAACTCATTTTTTGGGGCCAGCATTACCTTGATCCTCAAACCAGAGAAAAACCCCACCAAAAAAGAGAATTATAGACCAATATCCTTGATGTATACAGATGCGAAAATTCTCACCAAAATACTAGCCAATAGGATCCAACAGCACATTTAAAGGATTATTCACCACGACCAAGTGAGATTTATACCATGCCATGTAAGTTTGGTTCAACATCCACAAATCAATCAATGTGATACAATACATTAATAAAAGAAAGAACAAAAACCAGATGATATTCTCAATAGATGCTGAAAAAGCATTTGACAAAGTACAACATCTTTTCTTGACCAAAACTCTTCAAAGTGTAGGGATAGAGGGTATGTACCTCAATACCATCAAAGCCATCTATGAAAAACCCACCGCAAATATCATTCTCAATGGAGAAAAATTGAGAGTTTTTCCACTAAGGTCAGGAACATGGCAAGGATGTCCATTTATATCACTGCTATTAAACATAGTACTAGAAGTCCTAGTCTCAGCAATCAGGCAACAAAAATAAATAAAAGGCATCCAAATTAGCAAAGAAGAAGTCAAACTATCATTCTTCACAGGTGATATGATACTTTATGTAGAAAACCGAAAAGACTACACTCCAAATCTGCTAGAATTCAGGAATTCAGCAAAGTGTCAGGTTATAAACTCAATGTAGAGAAGTCAGCTGCATTTCTATACACCAACAGCAAGACAGAAGAAAGAGAAATTAAGGAGTCAATCCCATTTATAAAATTGCACCCAAAATCATAAGATACCTAGGAATAAACCTAACCAAAGAGGCACAGAATCTGGATTCAGAAAACTATAAAGTCCTCATAAAAGAGATTGAGGAAGACACAAAGAAATGGAGAAATGTTCCATGCTCATGGATTGGAAGAACAAATATTGTGAAAATGTTTATGCTACCTAAAGCAATCTACAAATTAAGTGCAATCCTTATCAAAGTACCATACTTTTTTATTTTTCAAAGATATGGAATAAATAATCCTAAAATTTATATGAAACCAAAAAAGACACTGAATAGCCAGAGGAATGTTGAAAAAGAAAGCCGAAGTTGGTGACATCACAATTCCAGACTTCAAGCTCTATTACAAAGCAACACAGTATGGTACTGGCACAAAAACAGACACATAGATCAATGGAACAGAAAAGAAAGCCCAGAAATAGACCCTCAACTCTATGGTCAACTAATCTTTGACAAAGGAAAGAATATCCTTTGGAAAAAAGACAGTCTCTTCAACAAATGGTGTTGGGAGAATTGGACAACCACATGTAGAAAAATGCAACTGGACCATTTTCTTACACCACACACAAAAGTAGACTCAAAATGAATGAAGGACCTCAATGTGAGAAAGGAATCCATCAAAATCCTTGAGGAGAACACAGGCAGCAACCTCTTTGACCTCAGCCACAGCAACTTCTTCCGAGGAACATTGCCAAAGGCAAGGGAAGCAAGGGCAAAAATGAACTATTGGGACTTCATCAAGATCAAAAGCTTTTGCACAGCAAAGGAAACAGTTAAAAAAATCAAAGAAAACTGACAGAATGGGAGAAGATATTTGCAAATGACATATCAGATAGAGGGCTAGTGTCCAAAATCTATAAAAAACTTAACAAATTCAATCCTCAGAGAACAAATAATCCAATCAAATAGGCAGAAGACATGAACACACATTTCTGCAAAGAAGACATCCAGATGGCCAACAGACACATGAATAAGTGCTGAACATCATTTGGTATCAGAGAAATACAAATCAAAACCACAGTGAGATACCACCTTCCACTAGTCACAATGGTTGAAGTTAACAAGTCAGGAAATGACAGATTTTCTTGAGGATGCAGAGAAAGGGAAACCCTTGTACATTGTTGGTGGGAATGCAAGCTGGCGCAACCACTCTGGAAAACAGCATAGAGTTTGCTCAAAAAGTTGAAAATAGAGCTATCCTATGACCCAGCAATTGCTCTACTGGGTATTTACCCTAAAGATACAAATGTAGTGATCTGAAGGGGCACGTGCAACCGGATGTTTATAGCAGCAATGTCCATGACAGCCAAACTATGGAAAGAACCTAGACGTCCATCAACAGATGAATGGATAAAGAAGATATTGTGTATATACACAATGGAATACTATGCAGCCATCAAAAGAAATGAAATCTTGCCATTTGTGAGGATATGGATGGAATTAGAGGGTATTATGCTTAGTGAAATAGGTCAATCAGAGAAAGACAATTATATGATATCTCTGATATGAGGAGGTTGAGAGGCAGTGTGGGGTGTTTGGGGGGCGTAGGAAAGGAATAAATGAATCAAGATGGGATTGGGAGGGAGATAAACCATAAGAGACTCTTAATCTCACAAAACAAACTGAGGCTTGCCAGGAGGAGGAGGGTAGGGAGACGGTGGCTGGGTTATGGACATTGGGGAAGATATGTGCTATGGTGAGTGCTGTGAAGTGCAAACCTGGTGAATGACAGACCTGTACCCCTGGGGCTAATACATTATATGTTAATAAAAGAAAATCAACTAAGAACAGATGAAAACAGTAATGTCAGATATAAGGGACAAAAATTGTCAAAGACATGTGGAAAACAAGTAACAAAATTATAGAAGTACCTTTTTATTAGAAGTAACTTCAAATATAAATGGATTAAACTCTCCAATCGAAACAGAATGGATAAAAAAATATGATCCAATTATATGCTGCCTGCAAGAGACTCACATTAGATACAAACGAAAAATAGAATGAAAGTGAAAGAATAGAAAAAAGATTTCCACATAAGTAGTAACCAAAAGAGAGCAAGAATGGCTATACCAAAATCAGACAAAATAGACTTTGAATCAAGAAAGTTTATAAGAAAAAGAAGGATATTATATGTTAACAAAATGTTTAATATAGCAAGAAGTTATAACAATTACAAATATTTATGTATCTAATAATAGATCATCAAAATATATGAACATAGAATTGAAGGGAGAAACAGGCACTATTACAATAACATTTGGAGAAGTCAATTCCCTATTCTCAGTAATGGATGCTACAAGCAGACAGAAGATAAATAAGGAAACATAGAACTTGACCAACATAATGAACTAGCTGAGTCTAATAGACGTATACAGAATATTCTACCCAACTACCACAGCATACACATTATTCTCTAGGACACATGGGACAGTTGCTAGAATAGGCCACATGCTGGGTCACACATCAAGTATCAATAGATTTCAAAAAAAGGTATACAAAATATCTCCTCTGACCTCAGTGGGATGATGTTAGAAATCAAGAACAAAAAGAAAGCTGGAAAATTCACAAATTTTTTGAACTGAAGCCACACTGCTTCATTGTATGTCTGTGCATCCTATGTCAAAGATCATTTGACTATGTTTATTAAAATCTACTTATGAGATCTCTGTTCTGTTCCACTGACTTATTTCTCTATAGTTCTCCAATACCACAGTATCAATTGCTGTAGGTTTATAGTAAATCTTGAATTTGTGTGGCATAAATCCTCCAACTTTGTTTTTCTTCAATATTGTATTAGTTATACTGAGTATTTTGCCTCTCAAAATAAACTTCAGAATCAGTTGTTAACATCAATAAAACTTGCTGGGATTTTGGAATTGTGTTCAATTAAATATCAAACTGAGAGGAACTGATATCTTAACAATATTGACCTTCTCTGTACATGAACATGAAACATCTCTCCCTTTACTTTGTTACTTAAGTTTGTTCATCATATTTTCATGATTGGGTCTGTACGATCTTATAAATGTTTTGTTAGGTTTATACCTATATATTTAACCTTCCTGGGTATTAATATAAATGGTATTATGTTTAAATTTCAAATTCTACCTCTCCATTATTAGAGTGTAGGAATGCAATTGACTTTTAACCTTATATCCTGTAAACTTGCTGCAACTACTTATTAATTTCAAGAGTTCTTTTGTCATTTTTGTTTTGTTTTGTTTTTCTACATAGATGATCATGTTATCTGCAAACAAAAATATTTTTGGTCTTCCTTCATAATCTGTATATTTCTTATTTCCTTTTCTTGCCTTGTTGCATTAGCAGGGATTACCACTGATTTTGATTTTGGTTTTTGTTTCATTCACAAGGTTATTGGGTTCACAATAATATATGAAATTTAATCACTTTTATATTGATAACAGCTTATTTAAAGAGTATATGATTAAAGGGGTTTAACAGTGAGGTATCATCTCAATCTAATGCCAGGTGCATTAGATTCATCCCAAGTTTTTCAACCTCAATTCAAAAATTAAGCTGTATCTTTCAATCCATCCACCCATATTTTAGACCGCTTATCTGGGATGTGTGAGCTATTCTTAGAAGATAAATAGCTTTACATTTCTCAAGAAGATGAGAGATACAAACTGACTATTACTCTCTATTTACAAATGATCTCATGAGAGCAGATAAATTTTCAGGAATTTTAAAGCTGGTTATTTAACATAATTATTAAAATTTGTTTTTAATATTACAATTGTACTGTTTTTTAGGCACTGGGACTATAGCAAAACCTATGGGATGGAAGATTCTGCATTGGACTTGATGTAATGTAAAGCCCCATAAATGTTATATTCCTATCCCTAAAAACTGTTGAAAATCTATTTGACATGAAAAAAAAAAAAAACTATATGAACATATAATTAAATGATGTCAGAAAGAAAAAGGAATACTCAAGACTCATCACTTTCTTTTTAATCATTAATAGCTGTTTACTCTCACTGAAGTAATTGAACTTTAAGTGCTTGAAGTTATATATATATATATATAGAGAGAGAGAGAGAGAGAGTCAGTAAGTTGAAGATAGTATAAAATGGAGTGCCTCTGTGTATTATTTCATAACTTCTCATTCGGTAGCTTGAAATTGATTATAGTATGAAAACCTAAAAATAGGGTTTTGTTGTGTGGTGGGATAATCTTTAATTTACTAGCACACTAAGGCCCATTGTGTTTGTCTTTTACATCTTGCTTATACCTTTTTTTTTCCCCAAATTTTAAGGTGAACTCAGATTTTTCAATATACATAAGCCAATTTTAAAAGATAATAGATTGTCAGATATAATTAAAATTACTCTTGAGAGTGGAAATTTAAAGTGTATGTTAGATATAATTCACCAGTCCTTAAAGCTGGGCTTGCAAAAGCATGAAGGTGCATATATATTGTGGTACAGCTGCAAATAAATTTTTTAAAAATCAATATCTAGATTCTCACCTTTTAAATGTATAATTTCCAACAAGTGGTCTGTCTGAAAACATGCCATGATTTATGTCTATTTGCTCCCTCCTCTTTCACAGTAGGCATTCCCCCACTTTTCAGAAGAGATTTGTCCCTTTCTGTCACCTAACTACTTGGTAAAATGCATTTTCTATGTCAAAACTTCCAGATTACACTAATGGCAATCTTCCTTGTGAAAGAATACTTGAATTTTAAGGAAGGATTTATGCCAAGAGTGTGATTTATTTATTCAGGCTACCACCTCAAGGTAAGGATTACATTACAATGAGATTACTAAAGTCCTAGGGTTGTCTAGGGCATGACTATTAGCAGGCTTATCTGGAAAGAAAATGAGTTCTGATTTTTTCCTCATGACAGGAAGTTAGACTAATTTGGCTGGTTTGTTTGGCAAAGAAGGTTTACTTTGCCAATTAAGTAACTGTGACATTATCTATAAATTCAGTAAGATAAATCTGCAGCTTCACAATTTCAAGGAAAATATATTTAATGTGCATATACAATACAAAGTATGCTAGAATAAAATCCTTTGCAACTATTTATACTTATGATGAAAAATAATAGATGTCAATTTAAAAATGTATGAGGTGCTTCATAACATTACAAAATTATTTTAAGGTGTTAGTAAAAAAACATTTGAAGATCAATATTATAATCCACAGTTAAATATTGCATGAAAATGAATATTTTGGGGGTGCCTGGGAGGCTCAGTGGGGAAAACCTCTGCCTTCAGCTCAGATCATGATCTCAGGGTTCTGGGATTGAGTCCCACAATAGACTCTCTGCTCAGCAGGGAGCCTGCTTCCCCCTCTCTCTCTCTGCCTGCCTCTCTGCCTACTTGTGATCTCTCTCTGTCAAATAAATAAATAAAATATTTTAAAAATTAATATTTTGATGGTTGATATAATTGTATCCAAATATAAAATTTTATTATTCATCTCAGATGAAAAGGTATATATTTGGAATATTATCATTATCTACTAGCAATAGTTCTAATTTTCTGACAGTTCCAAAAATTAAATACCTCCAATACCACATCTACAAAACTGGTACAATAATATTTATTTACTGACCCAGGATCCTTTGAAGATTATAATTACTTTTTTAGATTTTTGATTAATTAATTTTTTTTCAAAAAATCAAAATGAACTTTCTCTGTGACAGAAATCATACCAGCTTTTGAGATTTAGAAATTAGTCTTTAAAAAAAAATCATTTGGCACTTATGGTAGGTCACATTCTCATTAAACATCAGGCTACAAGCCTCCTTAATATGTTAGGGGTCAAGTCAACTGAAAAACAAAACAAAACAAAACAAAAAACCCTCCACCTGGTCTTGCCATATTTGGGAAATCAGACTAGGATCATTCCTTCTAAAGACTCGCATAAGCTTAGACCCCAGCACTTTTAAAGTGGCTATGACTGATTAATATTTTTCATTGTGGAGTCTTGCCTTGGAATCATAGAAATGATGCCCTCCGGGTTGAATAATTATATGGTAATTAACAGATATGTTATAAAATAATTCAAACACAAAAACCAATGAGGTCATTTACTTCCCCCAAATTCTCTAAAAATAACTTCTGAATGTCTGGATCTGACAGATACATATTTATATTAAATAAGCAACACACAGCTGACAATTACTTAGATCATAACTCCTTTTTATGACTCTAAATATGCACATATTCATCAGTTCTCAAATGTACCTTAGAAATTATTAGTCCACTTTTTCCCCAAAATCCTAAGTAATTGTGCTCAAAGTAATAAATTAAAAGTGCATATACTATTTTGCTGATATCCACATGCATTGTTTAATATATATTTCTAAGAAAATATTCATGATAAGTACTTAAAATTAAAACAAATATACATTTATGCAACCAGTGTTTTCATGAGTAGCAATGCATTTACAAATTTTGAAATATATCAGTGACTTATAGAACTATCTTACTATAGAATTTACAATGCTTTCTGAACATTTCTTAGAGAAAGGAGGAAAACAAAGAAGAAAGAAAGCTACTGGTAAAAGGTTCCCACATAACATTAAAAGCCTTTACAAAAGAAAACTTCATAAAATTTTTTTCAAAGTTGCTACTTCATTCTGGGTGACTTCATAGCAATAGGTTTCACTAGATTTTATAATGTTTTCCTGGAAAAGTTTTTACTTAGATTGAGTGCTATGGATTTCTTTTGCAGATAGGCATTTAATGTTCCATTTAAGACATAAACAGAATATAGTATGCCTTGGGATACTGTATTTGAGATTTGTGAATATTTTGTTTGTTGCTATTTTTGTAGTATAGTAACTCCAACTTGTGTATACTAGGTTGTCATTTTAGGGCTGTTGTTTTGTGGGAGATTTTGATATTATATACTTGTAAGATTTTTATTGCTGAAGAATAAAGAATAGGAAACTTTTGCTTTTATACTCGTTTTTTAGTTTATTAGTAGCATCTTAAAAAGTAATGGAAGAGTCTTATCATGGTCAGAATCATAAAAAATTATCTTTAAATAGCAATTTGTAAAAATATATCTTTTAACCATTCTAGTGGAACGTTATGCTGAGAGATGTAGGATATACTGGTTCTGTCTTTGAGTAGGAAGAAATAATTCAAAAGAAAACAAATGTGAAAAAAATATGCTATTTGAATGATTCATTAATTTCCCTTTAAATAATAATACTGCTCTTTGTTGAGCTATAATCTGATATTTTACTATTTTATGCACAGAAATGTGCTCCTATTCATGTCATTAAATAGGAATTTAAATTGCAGCAATATTATTAAGGGGAATATATCCATTACCCATTTTACTATGTTTTATGATATACATGAAGACATTGGAGTATATTACACACTGAGATAATGACAAGATATTTTGCTGTGTGGAATTTTAATGAATAAAATGGCATTTACATTGGTTATTTATCTACTCTTTTATTTAAGGGTAGTATGCCTGTAGTAGTGACCAAGGACTAACACTTTAATCACTTTATACAGACCTAGTGAAGACATTGGCAGGTTAACAGGATAAATCAGAGCTCTTACATCAGTCTCTATCTCACTTCTAAAGAGATTGCTGCAATGTTTGTGACAAATCAAAGATGGGTCCCATCCATGCACATTTGCTTCAGATCTTAAACCACGTCAGTACAAAACCTGACACTGACTTTTAATAGCTATGGGTTCTTGAGCATATTACCTGAGCAACTAACTTTATGTTATTCATATTTATAGAATGCAACATCAAGTAATCACAGAATGCACATTTTTTTTAACTGTATATCAACCATTTTTTTAAGATAGAAACCACATGCTAAACCATTAGGTAAGCCTGAATAAATTTTACAAGATTGAGATCTTACAGAGCATATTTTCTGATCACAACATAATTAAATTAAAAAGCACAATAAGAGAGCACCTGGGTGGCTCAGCCAGTTAAGCATCCAACTCTTGATTTTGGTTCAGGTTATGATCTCAGTGTTGTGAGGCCAAGCCCTGTGTCTAGCTCCACACTGGGCACAGAGCCTGCTTAAGACTCTCCCTCTGACTCTCCTTCTGTTATTCCTCTCCCCACCATGCTAAAAATAATTAATTAATGAATTAAAATTTAAAAATAATAATAAATAAATCACATTAAGAGATCTAGAAAATCCACAATTATTTGGAAATTGACCACATACTTTTTTTTTTTTTTTAATTTTTTATTTTTGATAAACTTATATTTTATCCCCAGGGGTACAGGTCTGTGAATCACCAGGTTTACACACTTCACAGCACTCACCAAAGCACATACCCTCCCCAATGTCCACAGTCCCACCCCCTTCTCCCAAACCCCCTCCCCCCAGCAACCCTCAGTTTGTTTTGTGAGATTAAGAGTCACTTATGGTTTGTCTCCCTCCAAATCCCATCTTGTTTCATTTATTCTTCTCCTACCCACTTAAGCCCCCATGTTGCATCACCACTTCCTCATATCAGGGAGATCATATGATAGTTGTCTTTCTCTGCTTGACTTATTTCGCTAAGCATGATACGCTCTAGTTCCATCCATGTTGTCGCAAATGGCAAGATTTCATTTCTTTTGATGGCTGCATAGTATTCCATTGTGTATATATACCACATCTTCTTGATCCATTCATCTGTTGATGGACATCTAGGTTCTTTCCATAGTTTGGCTATTGTGGACATTGCTGCTATAAACATTCGGGTGCACGTGCCCCTTTGGATCACTACGTTTGTATCTTTAGGGTAAATACCCAGTAGTGCAATTGCTGGGTCATAGGGCAGTTCTATTTTCAACATTTTGAGGAACCTCCATGCTGTTTTCCAGAATGGCTGCACCAGCTTGCATTCCCACCAACAGTGTAGGAGGGTTCCCCTTTCTCCGCATCCTCGCCAGCATCTGTCATTTCCTGACTTGTTGATTTTAGCCATTCTGACTGGTGTGAGGTGATATCTCATTGTGGTTTTGATTTGTATTTCCCTGATGCCGGGTGATATGGAGCACTTTTTCATGTGTCTGTTGGCCATCTGGATGTCTTCTTTGCAGAAATGTCTGTTCATGTCCTCTGCCCATTTCGTTATTGGATTATTTGTTCTTTGGGTGTTGAGTTTGCTAAGTTCTTTATAGATTCTGGACACTAGTCCTTTATCTGATATGTCGTTTGCAAATATCTTCTCCCATTCTGTCAGTTGTCTTTTGATTTTGTTAACTGTTTCCTTTGCTGTGCAAAAGCTTTTGATCTTGATGAAATCCCAATAGTTCATTTTTGCCCTTGCTTCCCTTGCCTTTGGCGTTGTTCCTAGGAAGATATTGCTGCGGCTGAGGTTGAAGAGGTTGCTGCCTGTGTTCTCCTCAAGGATTTTGATGGATTCCTTTCACACATTGAGGTCCTTCATCCATCTTGAGTCTATTTTTGTGTGTGGTGTAAGGAAATGGTCCAATTTCATTTTTCTGCATGTGGCTGTCCAATTTTCCCAGCACCTCTTCAATAGAAGAGGCTGTCTTTTTTCCATTGGACATTCCTTCCTGCTTTGTTGAAGATCAGTTGACCATAGAGTTGAGGGTCTATTTCTGGGCTCTCTATTCTATTCCATTGATCTATGTGTCTGTTTTTGTGCCAGTACCATGCTGTCTTGATGATGACAGCTTTGTAATGGAGCTTGAAGTGCGGAATTGTGATGCCACCAACGTTGGCTTTCTTTTTCAATATCCCTTTGCCTATTCGAGGTCTTTTCTGGTTCCATATAAATGTTAGAATTACTTGTTCCATTTCTTTGAAAAATATGGATAGTACTTTGATAGGAATTGCATTAAATGTGTAGATTGCTTTAGGTAGCATAGTCATTTTCACAATATATATTCTTCCAACCCAGGAGCATGGAACATTTTTCCATTTCTTTGTGTCTTCCTCAATTTCTTTCATGAGTACTTTATAGTTTTCTGAGTATAGATTCTGTGCCTCTTTGGTTAGGTTTATTCCTAGATATCTTATGGTTTTGGGTGCAATTGTAAATGGGATAGACTCCTTAATTTCTCTTTCTTCTGTCTTGCTGTTAGTGTAGAGAAATGCAACTGATTTCTGTGCATTGATTTTATATCCTGACACTTTACTGAATTCCTGTACAAGTTCTAGCAGTTTTGGAGTGGAGTCTTTTGGGTTTTCCACATATAGTATAATATTATCTGCAAAGAGTGATAATTTGACTTCTTCTTTGCCGATTTGGATGCCTTTAATTTCCTTTTGTTGTCTGATTGCTGAGGCTAGGACCTCTAGTACTATGTTGAATAGCAGTGGTGATAATGGACATCCCTGCCGTGTTCCTGACCTTAGCGGAAAAGCTTTCGGTTTTTCTCTATTGGGAATGATATTTGCGGTGGGTTTTTCATAGATGGCTTTGATGATATTGAGGTATGTGCCCTCTATCCCTACACTTTGAAGAGTTTTGATCAGGAAGGGATGCTGTACTCTGTCAAATGCTTTTTCAGCATCTATTGAGAGTATCATATGCTTCTTGTTCTTTCTTTTATTGATGTGTTGTATCACATTGACTGATTTCTGGATGTTGAACCAACCTTGCACCCCTGGCATAATGCCACTGGTCGTGGTGAATAATCCTTTTAATGTACTGTTGAATCCTATTGGCTAGTATTTTGTTGAGTATTTTCGCATCTGTGTTCATCAAGGATATTGGTCTATAGCTCTCTTTTTTGATGGGATCCTTGTCTGGTTTTGGGATCAAGGTGATGCTGGCCTCATAAAATGAGTTTGGAAGTTTTCCTTCTATTTATATTTTTTGGAACAGTTTTAGGAGAATAGGAATTAGTTCTTCTTTAAATGTTTGATAGAATTCCCCCGGGAAGCCGTCTGGTCCTGGGCTTTTGTTTGTTTGGAGATTTTTAATGACTGTTTCAATCTCCTTACTGGTTATGGATCTTTTCAGGATTTCTACTTCTTCCTGGTTCAGTTGTGGTAGTTTATATGTTTCTAGGAATGCATCCATTTCTTCCAGATTGTCAAATTTGTTGGCGTAGATTTGCTCATAGTATTTCTTATAATAGTTTGTATTTCTTTGGTGTTAGTTGTGATCTCTCCTCTTTCATTCATGATTTTATTTATTTGGGTCCTTTCTCTTTTCTTTTTGATAAGTCGGGACAGGGGTTTATCAAGTTTATTAATTCTTTCAAAGAACCAGCTCCTAGTTTCGTTGATTTGCTCTATTGTCTTTTTGGTTTCTATTTCATTGATTTCTGCTCTGATCTTTATGATTTCTCTTCTCCTGCTGGGCTTAGGGTTTCTTTCTTGTTCTTTCTCCAGCTCCTTTAGGTGTAGGGTTAGGTTGTATACCTGAGACCTTTCTTGTTTCTTGAGAAAGGCTTGTACCACTATATATTTTCCTCTCAGGACTGCCGTTGTTGTGTCCCACAGATTTTGATCTTCTTTAATTTCCTGGTTGATCCATTCATTCTTTAGAAGGATGCTGTTTAGTCTCCATGTATTTGGGTTCTTTTCAAACTTCCTTTTGTTGTTAAGTTCTAGCTTTAGAGCATTGTGGTCTGAAAATATGTAGGGAATGATCCCAATCTTTGGATACCAATTGAGTCCTGATTTAGGACCGAGGATGTGATCTATTCTGGAGAATGTTCCATGTGCACTAGAGAAGAATGTGTATTCTGTTGCTTTGGGATGAAATATTCTGAATATATCTGTGATGTCCATCTGGTCCAGTGTGTCATTTAAGGCCTTTATATCCTTGCTGATCTTTTGCTTGGATGACCTGTCCATTTCAGTGAGGGGAGTGTTAAAGTCCCCTACTATCATTGTATTATTGTTGATGTGTTTCTTTGATTTTGTTATTAATTGGTTTATATAGTTGGCTGCTCCCACATTGGGGGCATAGATATTTAAAATTGTTAAATCTTCTTGTTGGACAGACCCTTTGAGTATGATATAGTGTCCTTCCTCATCTCTTATTATAGTCTTTGGCTTAAAATCTAATTGATCTGATATAAGGATTGCCACTCCTGCTTTCTTCTGATGTCCATTAGCATGGTAAATTCTTTTCCACCCCCTCACTTTAAATCTGGAGGTGTCTTCGGGCTTAAAATGTGTTTCTTGGAGGCAACATATAGATGGGTTTTGTTTTTTTATCCATTCTGATACCCTGTGTCTTTTGACAGGGGCATTTAGCCCATTCACATTCAGGGTAACTATTGAGAGATATGAATTTAGCGCCATTGTATTGCCTGTAAGGTGACTGTTACTGTATATGGTCTCTGTTCCTTTCTGATCTACCACTTGTAGGCTCTCTCTTTGCTTAGAGGACCCCTTTCAATATTTCCTGTAGAGCTGGTTTGGTGTTTGCTAATTCTTTCAGTTTTTGTTTGTCCTGGAAGCTTTTAATCTCTCCTTCTATTTTCAATGATAGCCTAGCTGGATATAGTATTCTTGGCTGCATGTTTTTCTCGTTTAGTGCTCTGAAAATATCATGCCAGCTCTTTCTGGCCTGCCAGGTCTCTGTGGATAAGTCAGCTGCCAATCTAATATTTTTACCATTGTATGTTACAGACCTCTTTTCCCGGGCTGCTTTCAGGATTTTCCCTTTGTCACTGAGACTTGTAAATTTTACTATAAGGTGATGGGGTGTGGGCCTGTTCTTATTTATTTTTAGGGGTGTTCTCTGAACCTCCTGAATTTTGATGCTCGTTCCCTTTGCCATATTTGGGAAATTCTCCCCAATAATTCTCTCCAGTATACCTTCTGCTCCCCTCTCTCTTTCTTCTTCTTTTGGAATCCCAATTATTCTAATGTTGTTTCATCTTATGGTGTCACTTATCTCTCGAAATCTCCCCTCGTTGTCCAGTAGCTGTTTGTCCCTCTTTTGCTCAGCTTCTTTATTCTCTGTCATTTGGTCTTCTATATCACTAATTCTTTCTTCTGCCTCATTTATCCTAGCAGTGAGAGCCTCCATTTTTGATTGCACCTCATTAATAGCTTTTTTGATTTCACCTTGGTTAGATTTTAGTTCTTTTATTTCTCCAGAAAGGGCTTTTATATCTCTCGAGAGGGTTTCTCTAATATCTTCCATGCCTTTTTCGAGCCCGGCTAGAACCTTGAGAATTGTCATTCTGAACTCTCGATCTGACATATTACCAATGTCTGTATTGATTAGGTCCCTAGCCTTCGGTACTGCCTCTTCTTCTTTTTTTTGTGTTGAATTTTTCCGTCTTGTCATTTTTTCCAGATAAGAGTATATGAAGGAGCAAGTAAAATACTAAAAGGGTGGCAACAACCCCAGGAAAATATGCTTTAACCAAATTAGAAGAGATCCTAAATCGTGAGGGGGGAGAAAGGGGATAAAAAGAGGTTCAAAAAGGAAGAAAGATAAAAAAAAGAAAAAAGAAAAAAAAAGAAAAGAAAAGAATTAAAAAAAAGAAAACAAATAAGAAAAATATAAAAAAGAAAAAATATATATTGGATAACCTATTTAAAAAACATTAAAAAAGAAAAAGGTAAAAGTTAAAAAAAAATTTACCAGAAGGCGAGAAAAAAAACAAAAAATGAAAAAGAAAAAAATCAAATTAACTGCAAAACTAAAAAAAATCACAGGGAGAAAGCCATGAGTTCCGTGCTTTGCTTTCTCCTCCTCTGGAATTCTGCTGCTCTCCTTGGTATTGAAACCGCACTCCTTGGTAGGTGCACTTGGTCTAGGCTGGATTTCTTGTTGATCTTCTGGGGGAGGGGCCTGTTGTAGTGATTCTCAAGTGTCTTTGCCCCAGGTGGAATTGCATCGCCCTTAGCAGGGGCGGGGTGAGTAATCTGCTGGGGTTTGCTTTCAGGAGCTTTTGTTCCCTGAGCGCTTTCCATAGATTTCCGGAGGATGGGAATAAAAATGGCGGCCTCCTGGTCTCCGGCCTGGAGGAGCCGAAAGCCCAGGGCCCCACTCCTCAGTGTGCCCTCAGAGTACAGCGCCCAGTTACTCCCGTCTGCCTGACCTCCGGCCGCGCTCCGAGCTCACCGAGCCTGCAACTGGTTCAAGGTAACACCGAGCTGTGAGCTTACTGTCGGCTCTGTCTCTGTAGCCGGCTTTCCCATTCCAAAACCCAAAAGCTCTGCGACACTCAGACACCCCTGGTCCTTCTGTGACCCTGCATGACCTGAGGCCACGCTGACCCCGCATGGGCTTCGCCCCGGTTTAGCCTCTGGAGCGATGTCCCTCAGCGGAACAGACTTTAAAAGTCCTGATTTTGTGGGCTGTTGCTCTGCCACTTGCCAGGAGCCAGCCCCTCCCCCCCGGGGTCTATCTTCCCGTCGCTTTGGATTCACTTCTCCGCCGGTCCTACCTTTCAGAAAGTGGTTGTTTTTCTGTTTCCAGAATTGCTGTTCTTCTCTTCGATCTGCCGATGGATTTTCAGATGTTTGCAATCTTTAGATAAGCTATCTAGTTGATCTCCGGCTAGTTGAAGTAGTCTCAGCCTGCTACTTCTCCACCATATTGACTCCGCCCCCAGATGACTGTAAAATTTAACATAATATAAATATCTAATATAATCACAAAGGAAGAAAAAATTGAATAAAACATAAACACAATATAACTGTAAAGGTAGATAAACTCATTAAGAAATTGTAATAAATAAAACTGTAATATTAGCAAAAACATAGGCATATAGGTCAATAGAACAAAACAGAATGGCCAAAATAACATTACATATTGAAAGCTAAACATTTTTGTTAAAAGTTACAAGACCATTAAACAACAATAAAAATGAAAATCAAACACAACAACAGCAAAAATCTGTTGGAGAAAAAGGATGAGTATGTGAAACATATACCATACTTTCTACATTTTGTTATATACAAAATTGATTCAAGATGGATCATCAAATTAATAATACAACCAAAACTATAAAGATTCTAGAACAAGACTTAAAAAATACTCGTCTGGGTGCCTGGGTGGCTCAGTCATTTTATCATCTGCCTTTGATCAGGTCATGATCCCAGAGTCCCAAGATAGAGTTCAAGGATTGAATCCCAGCATCGAGTCCAGCACCGGTGTCCCCAACCTGCATCAAATCTGCTTCTCCCTCTGACCCTCCCCGTTCTTGAGCTCTCTCTCTCTCAGTCTCTCAAATAAATAAAATCTTTTAAAAAATAAAAGAAAATACTTTTCCAACTTTGGAGTAAGGTTAAAAATTTTTTAGATTTTTTTAGGGAGAACATGAAAAGCACTACCATAAAATAAAGAATATAACAAAATTTATTTTAACTAAAAACTTCTTGTCATCAAAAGACATTAAGTAAAAATATATATAATTTATATTTATATTATAAGAAATATGTATTTGGTCTGTCTCTATTCCTGGCAAAGAGCTGCTAAAATCTTGGAATTTCCTCTGATTAGAGCAATAAAGTTTACTTTTGCTATGTTAATGAGATGACTCCTGGCAATGACTTATGGAGAGGGGAACCAACTGAATAATTAGAATAATTAGATGGGGAACCTGGGTGGTTCAGTTGGTTAAGCATCTGCCTTGGGCTTAGGTCATGATCTTAAAGTCCTAGGATTGAGTCCCACCTCAGGCTCCCTCCTCATTGGGGAGTCGGCTTCTCCCTATCTCTCTGCCCCTCCCTTCTTCTTGTGTGCACTTGTTCTGTCTCAAATAAATAAACAAAATCTTAAAAAATATAGAATAATTACGATATTGGAACTTTAAGGGGCACCTGGGTGGCTCAGTCAGATAGGTGTACAACTCTTGACTTTGGCTCAGATCATGATCAGGGTCCTGGGTCAAGCCATGCATCCACCTCCCCACTCAACAGGGAGTGTGCTTGAGATTCTCCCTCTTCCTCTGCAATAAATAAATAATAAATAATATTTTTATTATTATTTATAATAAATAAATAAATATTTTTATAAACAATTTTTTTTTTCAAAAAGAATATTGAAACCTCCAATCACACATCCAACCTCCTGGGAGGGGAAAGGAGCTAGAATTGAGCACAATTACCAATGGCCAGTGATTTAACCAATCATGCCTATGTAATGAAGTTTCCATCAAAACCTAAGAGGATGATGTCTAGAGGGCTTCCAGGTTAGTGAACATGTGAAAGTTTAGGGTAAGTGGCACAGGCTCAGAGAGCATGGAAGCTCTGCACTCTGTCCCTATATCTTACCCTATGCATCTCTTCCATCTTGCTGTTCCTAAGATTTATCCTTTTGTGATAAACCAGTAATATAGTAAGTAAAGCGTCTCTCTGTATTCTGTGAGCCACTGTCACAAATTAATGGAACACAAGAAGGGGGTCACTGGAACCTCTAATCTATAGTCAGTTGGCCAGAAGCACAGGTGACAACCTGGACTTGCAATTGGGATCTGAAGTTTCAAGGTGGGTTAGTCTTATAGGATTGAAGACTTAACCTATGGGATCTAACACTATATATACACAGGTAGATAATATCAGAATTGAGTTGAATTGTAGGACACCTATCTGGTATCAGAAGACTTATGAATGTGGTAGTAGTGTGAGAGAGTAAAGAAACACATATAGGAGGAGGATCAAGTTTTTCAAAATAATATATAATCAAAATATACAAAAGTTTTACATATTATTTGTATAATAAAAATAGAAGATAATATTTTAAAATGGAAAAAAGTAGATAATTTATGAAAGACTTGATAAATACATATTGAAAGTGATAAATATCATTGATCATTGGGCAAAGGACTACTAAAATTTTAAGTACAAAATCACTCCAACTAGTATGGCTAAAATTAAAAATACTGACATCAGGAGTTGGTGGTAGGCATGTAGAGAAACTGAACTCTTATACACTATATAGAAATATCAAATGGTCCAATCATTTTGGAAAACTGTTAGGTACATTCTCATACAATAAAACTTGAACCTTCCTTATACTCTAGCAATTCTACTCCTATGTTTTTACTCCAGAGAAATGAAAATATATGTCCACAAAAGACTCATAGAAAAATGTTTACAGCAGCTTAATTCCTAACATCCCCAATCTGAAAACAACTCTAATGCTTTTCAACAGGAAAATGGAGAAGTAAATTCTAGTATATTCATATAATGAAATTCTACACAGAATCAAAAGGAATGAACTAATAAATAAAACACAGGGGCAAGTATCAAAAATATTATATTAAATGAAAGAAACTAGACCTAAAGAATACATATTGTAGGGGTGCCTGGGTGACTCAATGGGTTAGGCCTCTGCCTTCAGCTTGGGTCATGATCTCAGGGTCCTGGGATCGAGTCCCGCATCGGGCTCTCTGCTAGGCAGGGAGCCTACTTCCTCCTTCCCCCCCCTCTCTCTCTCCTTCTGCCTGCCTCTCTGCCTACTTATGATCTCTATCTGTCAAATAAAATCTTAAAAAAAAAAAGAATGCATATTGTATTATTTCTATTTATAAAGAATAACAGGTAAAATTATTTGCAGCAATAGAAATCAGACTAATGATTTTCCATGGAAGATGGGGATTGATTAGAAGGGGGTGCAAGCGAGTGATGTAAGTCGATAGACATGTTATACATGTTGACTGGAGTATTGTTTATTCATAGACCCAAACTTACTGAATTATTCACTTAGTATCTGTGCCTTTCATTATATGCAAATTATACCTCAAAAAAACAGGAAAGGGGGGGGAGGAGTCAAGATGGCGGAGAAGTAGCAAGCTGAGACTGCTTCAGCTAGCCGGAGATCAGCTAGATACCTTATCTAAAGATTGCAAACACCTGAAAATCCATCGGCAGATCGAAGAGAAGAAAAACAGCAATTCTGGAAACAGAAAAACAACCACTTTCTGAAAGGTAGGACCGGCGGAGAAGTGAATCCAAAGCGACGGGAAGATAGACCCCGGGGGGAGGGGCCGGCTCCTGGCAAGCGGCGGAGCAACCGTGCAAAAAATCAGGACTTTTAAAAGTCTGTTCCGCTGAGGGACATCGCTCCAGAGGCTAAACCGGGGCAAAGCCCACGCGGGGTCAGCGTGGCCTCAGGTCCCGCAGGGTCACAGAAGGATCGGGGGTGTCTGAGTGTCGCAGAGCTTGCGGGTATTGGAACGGGAAAGCCGGCTACAGAGACAGAGCCGACAGTAAGCTCACAGCTCCGTGTTACCTTGAACCGGTCGCAGGCTCGGTGAGCTCGGAGCGCGGCCGGAGGTCAGGCAGCCGGGAGTAACTGGGCGCGGTTCTCTGAGCGCGCACTGAGGAGTGCGGCCCTGGGCTCTCGGCTCCTCCGGGCCGGACCAGGAGGCCGCCATTTGTATTCCCGTCCTCTGGAACTCTACGGAAAGCGCTCAGGGAACAAAAGCTCCTGAAAGCAAACCCGAGCGGATTACTCACCCCGGCCCCGGGTAAGGGCGGTGTAATTCCGCCTGGGGCAAAGACACTTGAGAATCACTACAACAGGCCCCTCCCCCAGAAGATCAACAAGAAATCCAGCCAAGACCAAGTTCACCTACCAAGGAGTGCGGTTTCAATACCAAGGAGAGCAGCAGAATTCCAGAGGAGGACAAAGCCAAGCACAGAACTCATGGCTTTTTTCCTGTGATTTTTTTTAGTCTTGCAGTTAATTTAATTTTTTCTTTTTCATTTTTTTTTTTTCTTGCCTTCGGGTAAAATTTTTTTTTAACTGTTACCTTTTTCTGGGCGCCTGGGTGGCTCAGTGGGTTAAGCCGCTGCCTTCAGCTCAGGTCATGATCTCAGAGTCCTGGGATCGAGTCCCGCATCGGGCTCTCTGCTCAGCGGAGAGCCTGCTTCCCTCTCTCTCTCTCTCTGCCTGCCTCTCCATCTACTTGTGATTTCTCTCTGTCAAATAAATAAATAAAATCTTTAAAAAAAAAAAAAAAAAACTGTTACCTTTTTCTTTTTTAACGATTTTATACTAGTTTATCTAATATATATATTTTTTCTTTTTTACATTTTTCTTAGGTGTATTCTTTTTTTAAAAAATTCTTTTCTTTTCTTTTCTTTTTTTTTTTTCTTTTCTTTTTGTTTTTTTTTTTTTTCTTTCTTCCTTTTTGAACCTCTTTTTATCCCCTTTCTCCCCACTCACGATTTTGGATCTCTTCTAATTTGGTTAAAGCATATTTTCCTGGGGTTGTTGCCACCCTTTTAGTATTTTACTTGCCCCTTCATTTAGTCTTATCTGGACAAAATGACAAGACGTAAAAATTCAACACAAAAAAAAGAACAAGAGGCAGTACCGAAGGCTAGGGACCTAATCAATACAGACATCAGTAATATGTCAGATCTAGAGTTCAGAATGACAATTCTCAAGGTTCTAGCCGGGCTCGAAAAAGGCATGGAAGATATTAGAGAAACCCTCTCGAGAGATATAAAAGCCCTTTCTGGAGAAATAAAAGAACTAAAATCTAACCAAGGTGAAATCAAAAAAGCTATTAATGAGGTGCAATCAAAAATGGAGGCTCTCACTGCTAGGATAAATGAGGCAGAAGAAAGAATTAGTGATATAGAAGACCAAATGACAGAGAATAAAGAAGCTGAGCAAAAGAGGGACAAACAGCTACTGGACCACGAGGGGAGAATTCGAGAGATAAGTGACACCATAAGACGAAACAACATTAGAATAATTGGGATTCCAGAAGAAGAAGAAAGTGAGAGGGGAGCAGAAGGTATCCTGGAGAGAATTATTGGGGAGAATTTCCCCAATATGGCAAAGGGAACGAGCATCAAAATTCAGGAGGTTCAGAGAATGCCCCTCAAAATCAATAAGAATAGGCCCACACACCCCGTCACCTAATAGTAAAATTTACAAGTCTCAATGACAAAGAGAAAATCCTGAAAGCAGCCCGGGAAAAGAAGTCTGTAACATACAATGGTAAAAATATTAGATTGGCAGCTGACTTATCCACAGAGACCTGGCAGGCCAGAAAGAGCTGGCATGATATTTTCAGAGCACTAAACGAGAAAAACATGCAGCCAAGAATACTATATCCAGCTAGGCTATCATTGAAAATAGAAGGAGAGATTAAAAGCTTCCAGGACAAACAACAACTGAAAGAATTTGCAAATACCAAACCAGCTCTACAGGAAATATTGAAAGGGGTCCTCTAAGCAAAGAGAGAGCCTACAAGTGGTAGATCAGAAAGGAACAGAGACCATATACAGTAACAGTCACCTTACAGGCAATACAATGGCATTAAATTCATATCTCTCAATAGTTACCCTGAATGTGAATGGGCTAAATGCCCCTGTCAAAAGACACAGGGTATCAGAATGGATAAAAAAAACAAAACCCATCTATATGTTGCCTCCAAGAAACACATTTTAAGCCCGAAGACACCTCCAGATTTAAAGTGAGGGGGTGGAAAAGAATTTACCATGCTAATGGACATCAGAAGAAAGCAGGAGTGGCAATCCTTATATCAGATCAATTAGATTTTAAGCCAAAGACTATAATAAGAGATGAGGAAGGACACTATATCATACTCAAAGGGTCTGTCCAACAAGAAGATTTAACAATTTTAAATATCTATGCCCCCAATGTGGGAGCAGCCAACTATATAAACCAATTAATAACAAAATCAAAGAAACACATCAACAATAATACAATGATAGTAGGGGACTTTAACACTCCCCTCACTGAAATGGACAGGTCATCCAAGCAAAAGATCAGCAAGGATATAAAGGCCTTAAATGACACACTGGACCAGATGGACATCACAGATATATTCAGAATATTTCATCCCAAAGCAACAGAATACACATTCTTCTCTAGTGCACATGGAACATTCTCCAGAATAGATCACATCCTCGGTCCTAAATCAGGACTCAACCGGTATCAAAAGATTGGGATCATTCCCTGCATATTTTCAGACCACAATGCTCTAAAGCTAGAACTCAACCACAAAAGGAAGTTTGGAAAGAACCCAAATACATGGAGACTAAACAGTATCCTTCTAAAGAATGAATGGGTCAACCGGGAAATTAAAGAAGAATTGAAAAAAATCATGGAAACAAATGATAATGAAAATACAACGGTTCAAAAACTGTGGGACACAACAAAGGCAGTCCTCAGAGGAAAATATATAGCGCTACAAGCCTTTCTCAAGAAACAAGAAAGGTCTCAGGTACACAACCTAACCCTACACCTAAAGGAGCTGGAGAAAGAACAAGAAAGAAACCCTAAGCCCAGCAGGAGAAGAGAAATCATAAAGATCAGAGCAGAAATCAATGAAATAGAATCCAAAAAAACAATAGAACAAATCAACGAAACTAGGAGCTGGTTCTTTGAAAGAATTAATAAAATTGATAAACCCCTGGCCCGACTTATCAAAAAGAAAAGAGAAAGGACCCAAATAAATAAAATCATGAATGAAAGAGGAGAGATCACAACTAACACCAAAGAAATACAAACTATTATAAGAACATACTATGAGCAACTCTACGGCAATAAATTTGACAATCTGGAAGAAATGGATGTTTTCCTAGAAACATATAAACTACCACAACTGAGCCAGGAAGAAATAGAAAGCCTGAACAGACCCATAACCAGTAAGGAGATTGAAACAGTCATTAAAAATCTCCAAACAAACAAAAGCCCAGGGCCAGACGGCTTCCCGGGGGAATTCTACCAAACATTTAAAGAAGAACTAATTCCTATTCTCCTGAAACTGTTCCAAAAAATAGAAATGGAAGGAAAACTTCCAAACTCATTTTATGAGGCCAGCATCACCTTGATCCCAAAACCAAACAAGGATCCCACCAAAAAAGAGAGCTATAGACCGATATCCTTGATGAACACAGATGCGAAAATACTCAACAAAATACTAGCCAATAGGATTCAACAGTACATTAAAAGGATTATTCACCACGACCAAGTGGGATTTATTCCAGGGCTGCAAGGTTGGTTCAACATCCGCAAATCAGTCAATGTGATACAACACATCAATAAAAGAAAGAACAAGAACCATATGATACTCTCAATAGATGCTGAAAAAGCATTTGACAAAGTACAACATCCCTTCCTGATCAAAACTCTTCAAAGTGTAGGGATAGAGGGCACATACCTCAATATCATCAAAGCCATCTATGAAAAAACCCACCGCAAATATCATTCTCAATGGAGAAAAACTGAAAGCTTTTCCGCTAAGGTCAGGAACACGGCAGGGATGTCCATTATCACCACTGCTATTCAACATCGTACTAGAGGTCCTAACCTCAGCAATCAGACAACAAAAGGAAATTAAAGGCATCCAAATCGGCAAAGAAGAAGTCAAATTATCACTCTTCGCAGATGATATGATACTATATGTGGAAAACCCAAAAGACTCCACTCCAAAACTGCTAGAACTTATACAGGAATTTAGTAAAGTGTCAGGATATAAAATCAATGCACAGAAATCAGTTGCATTTCTCTACACCAACAGCAAGACAGAAGAAAGAGATATTAAGGAGTCAATCCCATTTACAATTGCATCCAAAACCATAAGATACCTAGGAATAAACCTAACCAAAGAGACACAGAATCTATACTCAGAAAACTATAAAGTACTCATGAAAGAAATTGAGGAAGACACAAAGAAATGGAAAAATGTTCCATGCTCCTGGATTGGAAGAATAAATATTGTGAAAATGTCTATGCTACCTAAAGCAATCTACACATTTAATGCAATTCCTATCAAAGTACCATCCATCTTTTTCAAAGAAATGGAACAAATAATGCTAAAATTTATATGGAACCAGAAAAGACCTCGAATAGCCAAAGGGATATTGAAAAAGAAAGCCAACGTTGGTGGCATCACAATTCCGGACTTCAGGCTCTATTACAAAGCTGTCATCATCAAGACAGCATGGTACTGGCACAAAAACAGACACATAGATCAATGGAACAGAATAGAGAGCCCAGAAATAGACCCTCAAATCTATGGTCAACTAATCTTCGACAAAGCAGGAAAGAATGTCCAATGGAAAAAAGACAGCCTTTTCAATAAATGGTGCTGGGAAAATTGGACAGCCACATGCAGAAAAATGAAATTGGACCATTCCCTTACACCACACACAAAAATAGACTCAAAATGGATGAAGGACCTCAATGTACGAAAGGAATCCATCAAAATCCTTGAGGAGAACACGGGCAGCAACCTCTTCGACCTCTGCCGCAGCAACATCTTCCTAGGAACAACGCCAAAGGCAAGGGAAGCAAGGGAAAAAATGAACTACTGGGATTTCATCAAGATCAAAAGCTTTTGCACAGCAAAGGAAACAGTTAACAAAATCAAAAGACAACTGACAGAATGGGAGAAGATATTTGCAAACGACATATCAGATAAAGGACTAGTGTCCAGAATCTATAAAGAACTTAGCAAACTCAACACCCAAAGAACAAATAATCCAATCACGAAATGGGCAGAGGACATGAACAGACATTTCTGCAAAGAAGACATCCAGATGGCGAACAGACACATGAAAAAGTGCTCCATATCACTCGGCATCAGGGAAATACAAATCAAAACCACAATGAGATATCACCTCACACCAGTCAGAATGGCTAAAATCAACAAGTCAGGAAATGACAGATGCTGGTGAGGATGCGGAGAAAGGGGAACCCTTCTACACTGTTGGTGGGAATGCAAGCTGGTGCAGCCACTCTGGAAAACAGCATGGAGGTTCCTCAAAATGTTGAAAATAGAACTGCCCTATGACCCAGCAATTGCACTATTGGGTATTTACCCTAAAGATACAAATGTAGTGATCCAAAGGGGCACATGCACCCGAATGTTTATAGCAGCAATGTCCACAATAGCCAAACTATGGAAAGAACCTAGATGTCCATCAACAGATGAATGGATCAAGAAGATGTGGTATATATACACAATGGAATACTATGCAGCCATCAAAAGAAATGAAATCTTGCCATTTGCAACAACGTGGATGGAACTAGAGCGTATCATGCTTAGCGAAATAAGTCAAGCAGAGAAAGACAACTATCATATGATCTCCCTGATATGAGGAAGTGGTGATACAACATGGAGGCTTAAGTGGGGTAGTAGAAGAAGAATAAATGAAACAAGATGGGATTGGGAGGAGGGAGACAAACCATAAGTGACTCTTAATCTCACAAAACAAACTGAGGGTTGCCGGGGGGAGGGGGTTTGGGAGAAGGGGGTGGGATTATAGACATTGGGGAGGATATGTGATTTGGTGAGTGCTGTGAAGTGTGTAAACCTGTTGATTCACAGACCTGTACCCCTGGGGATAAAAATATATGTTTATCAAAAATAAAAAATTAAAAAAAAAAAAGAAAAAAAAAAAAACAGGAAAGGGGGCAAATACTTGGAGAAAAAGATAGTCAAAATAGATCTCCATGGCTATACATGCTACACTATTATGTAAATTTAATAATTTTATCCTACTACATTGATAAATTGCAATTGATATCCCTTCCTAAGTTTTTAGATAAAAATAGTCCCTTGCATAGACTAAATAGAGAAGATTATTCTATTTAGGTGACATAACTAATTCTAAGGTGCACTTTGACCCTGCTAGTATTTCCTCAAACAGATGATTTTATGCAGAAAATGATCTGTACAATTTTATGCTGTAGCCCTGGACCAAGAAAAAGTCAAGTTCTCATTAGAGATGAGTTTAGGGCCAAGAAAGATTATTGAGCAGAGGTGTAGCCTAACAATATTGTAGAGGAGATGGGCAGCTTGGAATAAGGGAGGTAATTTGGGGACTAAACTAGGGTGTTGGCAGTGGGAAGGGAAAATGAGATACAAATGCATTTGAAAAGTGCTAGAACTTACAGACTGGTGCTACATGGTCAGGGTGGGGATGGGGACAGCATGAACAAACACGACAGGTTAAGGCTTACTCTAGGGCTGTCAGGAAGAGTAGCACTTCTAAGGCATTAGTGAATGTTTAAGCATCACAGGAAATCTGTTCTCTGTCATGATGAGTATCTTCTCTCTGTTGGATGTTCTTTGAAAGTTGGGAAATAAAGAAGATAGCTGGTGCCTGCCTTGAAGTATCAATAGTCTAGTAAAGTGATAATTATATAACTCTCCAAATAAATGTTATTATATAATACAACTTTATAGGAAATTATCTTAGGAGCCCAGATAAAGAGCTGGTTAACATGACTACTAGGAGACAATCATTGACTTCAGTCTTAATACATTAAAGGGAATTCTGCCAGGAAGAATACATTGTAGACCAAAAAAATAAAATAAAATAAAAAATAAAAAAAATAAACACATATAAAATCATGTATACACAAATAAGTATGAGAACAGGAAAGGATCCGGTTTAATTTTAGTGTTGAATATACATGTTAGGGAATGATGCAAGAGGTTTTATAAGTGTAGATCGAAGTTGCAAGAATAAGGCCACTTTATTCTGCATGCTGGATTTTGACAACTGGTTACTTTTGGGCTGAATTTTAACTGCAGATATTTTAATGTATTACAAATTGTGTTTAACAATTTCTGATTTAGTTATCAACAGACATTGAGGAATTTCTCACAAAAACCAAAACACCAATCTTATCTTGAAAAGTCAAAAGATCTAGCAACACTATTATTTTCACAGTTTTGCATCAGGAGCTGAATAATGCTTACTCTTTTAAGGTAAAGTGTGCATCCCTTGCTCTCTATTACATTTATGGCACTAGCTGGGCATTTATCTGTATTTATGTCAGTTTTCCTCTCTGTACCTGATAGGTAGTTAAGCAAGTTAGATAGATTGCTTAGTAAACAGATGCATTAAAGTAGATTAGTGACAATATCATGAGTGCAATAACCTAGTTAAGATCTTATACAGTCTTGTGATAAGGCAATGACAAATGGGATGGATGGAGCAAGGGAACCCCAGAGATATATGTGATGCAGAATAAATAAAACATGGTATCTGATGAGTAAAGAGAGATTGCTGAGCAAGGACTCTTTCACAGTATCTAGAGTAGAAAGCATAACTTTGGTTAGGTTGATGCTACAAATAAACATACCTTCCATGTAAATTAGACATTCTGCCATTAAATATATGCTATAAGTCTTAACAATCCTGGGAGAAGAGAATAGATAGCTTCAGAAAGTAAAGAGGAAACAAAAGTATCACAAAAATGAAAGATGTGAGGTTCTTACCACCAAAAACCTACCTCTTAGGTTCTGTTTTAGGGCACAAACTTGGAAATGGTGATTTTAGAAATGGAAAAATATTTGGGGACTACAAGTCTGCTTCCTCCCCATAGCTAGAAGAGATTACAAAGCCTATGGAGGAGCACTAGTGCTGGCCGTGCTAAAAATTCTGTATTAGATAAACATAAGTATAATATTGATTAAGGTTTTCCATGACCTGTCTGTGATGTGCAGGGTATCTGTAAGATCCAGGTTGCCTTTCTGTGAGGATGTAAAGATGGTGTCTTGTAAATGTCTTGGTGGCCTTGTAAATGTCTGGGACAGAAAGAAGAAGCTTCAATGTGGGGGGCTACTTTGACTAAGGAAGGCATAATTGTCTTCTACCATGGGTGTAACATAGAACCCCAAAGCTACATGGAACAATTTGTATCTAGCAGCTCTTAGTTCAAAGATGGTCACAGACAAAACACCTCTTAAAAGATGACAACACAAATTCCTCTACAATCAGCACAGATGTCTTCCTCTTTCCCTTGTGGTGAGAATAAATACCTCCTATACTCTTTTGACATTTTGGGAATAGGAGAGATGGAAGGGAGATAGTGAGCAAACTGACATTTAAAAGACCCTGAGCTACTTCAGTGAAGTCTATTTATTTATTTTTTAATTTAAAAAATTTTTTAAGATTTTAGTTATTTATTTGAGAAAGCATGTGGTAGGGGGAAAGCAGAGGGAAAGGGAGAAGCAGACTCCCTGCTGAGCAGGGAGTCCATTGTAGGGCTCTATTCCAGGCCCTGGGACCATAATGACCTGAGCCAAAGGCAGACACTAAACCACCTGAGCCACCCAGGTGCCTGTAAGTCAGTCTACTTAAAATAAGAAATGCAAAAGAAAGAATTGACACTTAAAGTTAATTAAAAAGCAACAAATATTTATGTATTATTTTTGTTTTTTCTACAATTACCTAGGTGGGGGATTGGAAGGGTGAAAACATAAGAGAACATAAGAGAAAACATTAGTTGCAGAAGTAAACAAAGCTGTAATTTTTCATACATCTCTGAGATAGAATGTACATCTTTAATCCACAGGCAAATAGGTTGATAATAATGCTACATATTTACGGGATGCTAACTATATTCCAGAAACAGCCTAAGTACATTATATTTATAATCTAATTTACTCCTTTTAGGAGGAAAAAACATTTGAAATACATCTTGTCATTAATGTTGTTTATGAATAAAACAACAAAGCAAAAAGAAAGTGAGTAACTTGTTAACAGAGAGCTATTAAATAGCAGAGCTAAGGTCTTAACTATTAGCAGCTGAAATTGAATGCCTTCCTTATTATTCACTAGTAGTTTATCCCTCTAAGACAGTGAACATAATAGGAATACCAATTTATAAGGTACAAGAAATGGGTCTGGTTTTTACTGATTGTACAAAAGGGAATGTATATCAAACCCTGAAGAAAAAACCATAGAAAATGGATTTGAAAAATATTTTCTTCATTAGACTATAAATGTATCTGAGCAATAAAGATATAAATATAGGAAAGCAGAAGGATTTCCCTTCCTTGCCTCTGTTTTGGATGACAAACAATCCCCTATTAAGAGTTATCAGATCATGTAGAATAATATTCATGAATAACTAACAACAACATTCATGTAAAGCAGTAATATGTTTGCAGGTTTGTTCTGAAAGAAATTACATAAATAAATAATATCCCCTCAAAAAATTAATGAGCAACATTAATGGGCAACAAGTTTTATAGGAAAACACTGATTTAGACATTGGGAAAATATGATATCTTTTATAGTCATATGTATTGTTTTGTTACCCAATAAATAAAGTAATATAAAAACTTGGAATCATGAAATGTTAGTACTAGAATAGATTTTAGAGAGCATGGAGTCCCATTTTACTATTCATTCTAAGACAAGATAAGTTTAGGTCTTAAAAATGAACAAAGTAAACCTGACTCAGAATACTCAGAGGGAATTTGGCCAAGTAATTAAAAACTAAACAAGGAACTGCGAGACATCCAAATGTAGTAAGAAAAATGCATTCTCACTCAGTATGGAGGAAGAGGTAGGTTTTGTTTTGGTTGCTTGGTTTGTTTGTTTTAGGAATGAAATATGAGATCTATTTGCCTTATCTTTTAAGGCAAAACAATGGCCTGATACACTCCCCAATTAGTCAGCATTCTCAATTCACATAACCCAGCATAACCTCAAACATCCCAGACAAAAATATGAGTGAGTTAAAACCTGAAAGTTTCTTTCCTGGTTGTGTATGTGCATGTGTGTGTTCCTATAAAACTGTTAAGTTTTAAATAGGTTTCCAAGACACACAGCACTAAACTGAGAAACCCTTAAGGACCACAAAAAAATATTTCAAAGAGGATTTCGGGACAAAGTACTAAGCATTGTACTCTAATTATTTTTACTTTGACTTTCATAATTCTGCTTTCTTTCCTTTTTTTTTTTTTAAAGATTTTATTTATTTATTGACAGAGAGAGAGCAGCAGAGGGAGAGGGGAAGCAGGCTCCCAGCCTGAGTAGAGAGCTCAATGTGGGACTTGACCCCAGGACCCAGGGATCATGACCCAACCCGAAGGCAGACACTCAACTGAATGAACGACCCAGGCATCCCTCATTCTGCTTTCTTAACTCAGCTTCCTGTCAGTTAAGCATCATGTTTTCTGTTTGCACATGCTTTTTATTGGGGAAAGAGCAGAAAGTGTGAGTAGATGACAGAAAGTTTTGTATCCTCACTGCCATCCCTACCTGAAATCACAGCAGTCTCAAGTTTGTGTAATTTTACGTTTATGCTTTTCTATAATATTTAATTTTAAAAAAAAGATTTCACAGAGTTAAAAATTTCAGAAAAAAATCTAATTGAGATAGTGGCACTTAAACAGCAACTTGGATTTTCATCACTATTTACCCAATGCTTTACATCTGCCTATTTTGTTTTTATAGAACCAAATCTGTCTTACATCTCAAGTAAGTGTCTTAAAAATAAGACACATGGGTGCCTGGTGGCTCAGTTGGTTGAGCGACTGCCTTCAGCTCAGGTCATGATCTTGGAGTCCTAGGGTCAAGTCCCGCATCTGGCTCCTTGCTCAGAGGGGAGCCTGCTTCTCCCTCTGACCCTTCCCCTTCTCATGCGCGCTCTCTCTCTCTCTCATTCTCTCTCTCAAATACATAAATAAAATCTTTTTAAAAAAAAGAAAAGAAAAGACACATATGCTCTGTCTCTCTCTGTCTCTGTCTCTCTCTCTCTCTCTCTCTCTCACACACACACACACACACACACACACACACACATACACAAACACCAGGCACATTTTATCATTCAGGGATGTCTGAAGATTTCCAATTTCTACTTTTATGAAATATAAAGGAAATGCTTTTCTTTCATTATTCTACTTTGTAGTTTTTTCCTACTTCGTACTTCAAATTTAAGATTACGTTTCAGTATGGGAAGTCTTTTAAAAATTAGTGATGGCCATTCTGACTGGTGTGAGGTGATATCTCATTGTGGTTTTGATTTGTATTTCCCTGATGCCGATGATATGAGGAAGTGGTGATGCAACATGGGGGCTTAAGTGGGTAGGAGAAGAATAAATGAAACAAGATGGGATTGGGAGGGAGACAAACCATAAGTGACTCTTAATCTCACAAAACAAACTGAGGGTTGCTGGGGGGAGGGGGTTTGGGAGAAGGGGGTGGGATTATGGACATTGGGGAGGGTATGTGCTTTGGTGAGTGCTGTGAAGTGTGTAAACCTGGTGATTCACAGACCTGTACCCCTGGGGATAAAAATACATGTTTATAAAAAATAAAAAATTTAAAAAAAAAAACTAGTGATGGCACACCTGGCTGGCTCAATCATTAGAGCATGCCACTCTTGATCTCGAGGTTTTGAGTTTAAACCCTACACTGGGTATAGAGATTACTTAAAAAAAAATACAGTGTTTTTTTTTTGTTTGTTTGTTTGTTTGTTTTGCTAGCACTTTAAAGTTAGGTAAGTAATTCTTAGGATAATTATTTACAAAAATATATGGGAAACTTAAGCTCATGTGTGAGCTCCAGTGGATTCAAAGGCATAGAACATGTCAGTCCAAGTGGTTGCCTGGAAAATTATTGATACACTGTGAAATAAGCTGTTTTTTTCCTAGCTGACAAATCACTTCAGAGTTGCAACAAGTGTTGCATGGCATTGTGTTGTCTTTTACAAACATTATACAGTTAAAGAAAAACAGAAAAATCTTAGAAGGTAGGTGCATCTATATCATACCCATTCTACATTTGAGAAAACTGAAGCCCAGGAAAGTTAAATAAATTGTCTAAGGTCCTCTAGTTAGGGAACGCAGGGCCAGAATTCCAAATGGATCTAATTCCAGTATAGTAGAATGTAAAATACCTTATGCCCTCTCTGCCACCCAATCAGTTTTCAAAAGAAATGCACACTTCCAAAAACCAAAAGAAGTTAGTAAGAAAGAAAATCTTTCTGCTCATGATATGAATTATGGAAGATTTCCCAGGCATATCGGTCAGAGGGGAAAATAAATTTAGAAAATGCCAAAAATAATATTGATTAGAAAAAAGTGTTATGGCAGAGGAGGAGAATGTGAAAAGAAGATAGTGACCCCAAAGTAAATGAATTAGTATTACCCTTCTTCCTTGCAACTTTGGAGAAAGGTGTGAGGGCATGTATGTTTATGGAAGAACAAAGTCTATGTTGATAAAACTTGAGCTATAAAAAAACAAAGCAGTGAGGATGATTTTGATAAAGCTAAAATTTATTGAGCTTTTAGTGTATGCCAAGATCTAGATCAGGCTCCTTATTTGGCTCTTTATTGATTAAGAGGACTAGAGTTCAAAATAAATGAAAGACACTGTTTAGGGGATCAGAACTGTTATCATTTGAATTCAAGAGAAAAATCAATTGTTAAAAAGTATTATATTTATATTATGTTAATATCTAAAAATAATACATTTAATCTATACTTAATATCTAATATTTCATGTGAGAAATATATTTGTCTATTACATGTAACATTATATAAGTATAATTTATAAAATATCCTAATAATAGCAAACTACCTGTGCAGGAGTTTTGTGTGCTTATTCTACACCAGGCATGGAATTTAAAGCCTCAGAATTTTAAATACATTATTTAACACCTAACAATTACTCCATGAAAATGGGTTTTCCTTATTTCTCTGTTACCTATGAGTCAAATAAAACTTATTAGAAAACTTAAGTAATTCACCCAGCTCATTGCCATGTCTCCAACTAAACTGTAAACATAGCTAAGTGAATGATCACCTATTTTACTTTGGGACCATTCCGGCAATGTACTTTTTTTTCTTCAAAGAATTTCATGTTCTTCAGTTCTCAGTCACCTGAATAGATTTTTAAAGAACCTAACAGTTTTAAAGCAACAGTAATTAAGTTTCAATTTTTAATTAGAAAATAACCAATGCCTATTACACAGAGTAATATTTATCTAATAATCACTATCACATTACAACAAAGCAGTACCTCTGTATGCAAGTTATAGTCTTCCCATGACAGAAATGAGTGTAACTCTGGTAGATTAGGAACAAGAAATGTTTGGAAAGTGGGAGGGAGGGGGATTATCAATGACAGTGAAAAATGGGGTGTAGGTTTGATTTAATGTTCTATTCTTACATGAGATTCTAATTTTAAGCTAAGGAGCTAATTATTTGTACAGCACAGTAAAATGAAACAATTTTTCTTTTAACAATTTTTAAAACCAATAACAAAAGGTAGTAATTGGAATTATTTTAAAGATTTTCTTTTTAATTTATTCACTTTAGAGATAGAAGGAGAGAGGGCAAGAGAGCACACGAGAGAGCACAGAGAGCACAAGGAAAAGCAGAAAGAGAGGGACAAGCAGACTCTGTGCTGAGCACAGAGCCTGATACAGGGCTCAGTCCCATGACCCTGAGATCAGGACCTGAGTCAAAACCAAGTGTTAGATGCTTTACTGACTGAGCTGCCCAGGTGCCCCAGTAATTAGAATCTTGATAAATAAAGGGGTCATTTAAAAAGCCTCACTTTTTATGCCACCTAGGTATTCAATGCAATGAATGATAATGTGACATTTCTAACCTTAACTAATTAATTATATTTTATACATAGCTAATATATAATTTGTAGAAAAATATTCCAAATAATGGTACATGTTATAGAATGCTGCATATATCTTCCAGGGTTTTATAGTTATCATTTAAAGGGTTAACTTATAGTTTTTCAATTTTCTAAAAGAAAAGTTTTAGTCATTACTAGGAGAACTGTAAAGCAAAACATGCTCACAAGACATGAAGGGAAATTGAATTTCAATCATTATTGCATAAAGTACAAACCCCTATAGTATACTGGACTAGAAAAATAAAGCTGAATGAATTCTCCCTACAGTACAACTTCTCTAAAATATAATCTATCAAGGTATATCAACAACAAATCTTTTGTCCTCTGGCATCTTAGTCTGGAGTTGATGTTGTATTATTCCTGAAGTTGCCAAATACTCTAAAGTAAATGAGGCTTAAGGGAAATTAATTTTTCTTCTTCCATCCTGTCTCCAATTTCTCAGACCTTTTTTCTTATTGACATAATCATCACTTGTTACAGAAACAACTAAAATGCAAACAGAATGATACCAAGATTAGCCTACATTTTCAGTTGATGAAAATGAAAAATTGCTCGTTTTAAGGTTTTCCAGAGAGCAAAGATAAGAAAGATTGAAGATGATGATGATATAGAGAGAGACCTATTGATAGATAACTGGGTACAGCGCCAACGCATAAATGGCAGGTGTAATCAACTCTCCCCCCGTGACATAGTCCATTCATTGTGTTGGAAAATGAACATGATGACTGAAGTCAGCAGATCTATCTAGAAAGAAAAAAAGAAGAAACAACACAGATCACTGCCATATTTTTCATGGCATTTTCTTTCATTTTTCTAAATCTACTCTCTGGGAAATTTTTTCTTATACACAATACTTCACGACCAGGTAGAAGCTGGAAATAGATGACTCTTGGAGAATCTGCATTTTGTGCTCTACTCTCTTTACGTCGGGTTATGGATGTCTGGACTTGTCTTAGGACTTGCAAATTTACGGAGCATTACTGACAGGCCATTATTTTTTAAGTAAAAATGTATACACGCACATACACACACAATCAGAGAGAATCTTAATGAAGGGTACAATAAGTAGCCAATAGATTATGAATAGATTTAGCCAACAGATTATATCTAAATTTCATCTTTAAATCTGCTATGGCTCTGATCTTGGTAGACACCCTTTTTGACTTCCACGTTATATTAAAGTTTAACATCCATTTGTATCTTAGAATAAGGATTTCTAATTCTCAGAAACGTTCTCCACCATATCTCTCACTCAGCCAATGCCACAGATGGGGAGATGGTGTGGGGGTTGCGGGATACTCTCACTTGCAACACCCTATATCATGGTAGTGATTTGTTTCAGTTAGAACGTCTAAGATTGCAAGATTCAAAACAAACAAACCACAAAGCTTGCGTCATGTTTTAGATGAAATAAATATTTTCACTAAAGATTTAAAAAAAATAACAACTTCTGTTTTGAGGCAAATTGCCCCAGATGTAGTCCCCAAAACTAGGATTGAAAAGTAAGTTTATTTGGCCGGTAATCCCGGGAAGTATCAGTAGTGCAGAGTGGAAATATAGCTGCAATAGGAAGGAAGCCAGTGGAGGGAGAGCAAATGACAAGCTTATACAATGACACCAATAGGAGATAATCTGCAAGCCTCAGAGCTGTATTGCAAAAAGGGAGAGTATATTCTTTCCTTTGCTGCCATAATTAATTACTATACATGTAGCAACTTTAAACAACACAAAACTATTATTTTACAGTCCTGAAAGTCAGTTGTCCAAAATGGATTTTGCAGGACTATAATCAAGGTATTGGCTCTGTTTCCAAGTCTGGCAGCTGAGGGGAGACTTTTTTCTTTGCTTTTTCCAACTTCTGAAGTTGTCTCCATTCCTTTGCTGTGCCCTCCCATCCTCAAAGGCAGCAATGGCTGGTCTTTCTTGTATCACATCATTTTAACACTTTTTCCTCTCTCTTACACATTTAAAGGATTCTTGTCATTAAAATGGTCCTTCCTGGATAATCCAGGATAACCTCTGAGGTCAGCTGATTAGCAACCTTCATTTCAATGGCAAAGTTAATTTCTCCCTGCCATGTACCAAGACATTCATCATATCCAGGGACTAGGGTAGGTATATCTTGGGATGGGAGCAAGGGATTAATCTTCCTACCACAGTAAGGAAGTTGGGGTATTTATATACCAATTCTTATCTACCATTATCTGGGGGCTTCTTTTAAGCACAATAAGTCTTTAGCATTTTTTTAAAAGATTTTATTTATTTATTGAACAGACAGAGATCACAAGTAGGCAGAGAGGCAGGCAGAGAGAGAGAGAGGAGGAAGCAGGCTCCCTGCAGAGCAGAAAGCCCAATATGGGGCTCGATCCCAGGACCCTGGGATCATCACCTGAGCTGAAGGCAGAGGCTTTAACCCACTGAGCCACCCAGGCGCCCCAGTCTTTAACAATTATATCCTGGCCCATCTGTGGATGAGCATGATCCTATAGCGAGGTGAAGATTTAAGTCCATATAAAGTCTCAGATGATTATATTAAGAAGCATGTATGTGACTATTTAGTTCTGATAATGCTTTTACATTCCATTCTTTGCACGTCTGAGATCCACTCATGTTCCCATAATACATTTATTCCATTCTATCGTTTATTTATCAAGGTAGCAGCCAGTAAGAAATTTTTAATTAAAAAAAAAAACTTACAAAGGAATTAGAGATAGAAGCTATACCTATAGATATCATTGCTTTGGTTGGTTCCAGATTTGGAATTTATAAACATCATCTCCCTCTTCTACTACACATTCTGTATTTCCCCTCACAGTCTGCCAGTGCTTAGTCTGGTTGTTCTTCTCATGTAGTAATCTTGACTTTCATTCCTTAAGAGTTTAGTCTCTGGCTGTTGTGTCCCTGTCAGGACATGGTTCCTGCATTTGTCTGTTAATGATTAATTCTGGACGTGAAACAATAAGAGGCATCTGCTCAGTGGGTGCCCTGATTTTTAGACATAATTCTTCCTGCCCCCTACTCTAAAGATTCAAACCTTATCTCCTTATAAAACCCACAATGAACTATTATTGTCTGAACAGAAACTTGCTTTTTTGCTTGTTGGTCCAGAGGCATGAGGACTGGAAAATGATCAGGTGGCAGTCTCCACTTCAGGTTTAGCGGAAACTTCACTGTGGACCAATGGTGTGCCAAGGAGAAAGGTTTTGGAAGTGTCCTTTCCTAGGTTCAGATAGTAAGAGGGTGCATTGTATAGAACTCAAAAACAGTAATTAGTTATTTTTTTTATTTCTTATTATTAACAATCACCAGCAATTCTAAACAATTTCAGTGATAAAAAATACATACCTGTCAGGAATGAACCATTCATGTGTTCCCCTCACTTTCTACCCTTGCTATGCCACTGCTACTGCCTGGTTGCAGCATCTACCCTCTGGAACCTCTTATTCTGGAAACCTGATTCCTATATATATTTTCTAAAATGGTATCACTGGGATCAATGGTTAGAGGAGGCAGACATAACACTATCTTCTATTTTTTTTTTTTTAATGGATCAGTATAATTTAGTTGTTGAAATCATAGCAACATAAAATGGCTATTGGCTCAGAATATATACGACTTGCTCAGTTGTGCAAAGTGTCACCCCTTAAGTAACGCTCCTTTGAGAATAAATTAGAATATTCTTTCAGGCTGTCATATTCCATATAAAGTTATAAAGAAAATATTCTAATGTTTAAATGGAAAAAATGAATACCAAAAACAATAAGCCAACTGCTGCTGTATCTTCTTTCTTACAAAGTAGTCTCTTTGTCCAAGGTGTTCTTATGTAACACTCTATGTCAATAAGTCAGATACTTTTAGAGTTTCACAAAGCTCTGCTGTCATGTCAGGTAAGAAGGCAAAGCTAAAACCAGAATGTCTATCAAGCCCAGTAAAGGTGAATTACTTCTCTCTCTAAGATAATAGACGGCTAATAAAATCAACCTGATATCAAGAGCTGGTTGGTCTCCTAGGGAACAGAATCATATCAAAGGCTCAACAGTAGATTCTGTTCTTCACATACATGGTGGGCCTACCATGTCTCTCTCTAGCATAGAAGTCCATTTAGCTGCTACTACAACTGAAAGGCTCCTGGCTGATGAGCCCTGATAAGAGACCCTATGATCTTTACATTGTGTACTAAATTCCATGGGTCTATTACCATACCTTCCAGACTTCTGCACTTTCAGGACTCTAAAAATCCAATCAGGCAATTTCCTGGTATTTGAGAGTCAATGTATATACTTATCTTTGGCCACTTCTTTCTCTTTATTGAGTTGGTGACCAGTTGAAACATTTGGAATTCCTTTCATATTGCATTTTGAGGCCACCACTATGTGGAGCTGTGTTGGAATCACAGTCTGTTTTCAGTTCACTTTAGTACACAGAGAAGCAGTTTTGGGTTTTTCCTCCTCTGTTTGTAGGAAATCCTACCTGATGTCTATAGGTATTAGCTAGAATAGAGGCATTAGGTAACAGGGATAGATGTCAGGATGGCCAGCTCTTCTTATTTCTGAAAATGAGTTATTCTGAATCTGCTTGCACCTTATTCTGGTCCAGAATCTTGTAAAATTCCATTTTATAAGAGACTGCTGCTTTTCCTACTCAAACTTATGAAATGATGGAACTTACAATGTGCAGCTCATGGTGCCCAGCTCTGGACACAATCAAATCACGTGCGAAGGTCATACAGAGTGTCTACCAGGGCCAAATAGCTTATCAGGAGCTGATTTTCAAATGATGAACAGTTTTTTGCTGCAGCAGCATGACTTTGAATCACACCCCGGGGTATATTCATACCTGTGCAACTCTCCTATTTAGGCTGGCCAGAGAGTGCACACATTGCCCTTATATTATTCCTTTTCTACTTCTGGCATCTGCTGGGTCATACGGACTAAACTGCAGTCATTTGATCATCATCCTGAATGTGCAGCAGAACACTCTCTTGCTAGTCCCCATTCAAAATTTGTAGCTTTATGATTCACCTAATAAATGGGCTGAAGTGCTATGACTAAGTGAGTTATATATTACCTTCAAAATGCCAAGAGGCTCAGAGAGCTTTGTGTTCTTTTTAATGGACTTGCAAGATGAAATAATTTCTCATTACCTTAGAAAGGATGTTCCAGCATATACTAGAAAAGAGGAAACAAACTGTCTTTGAAAAAGGCCAGACAGTATACTTTGGAGAGTTACCATAACCTAGGGAAAAATAGTAAATGTATATATTTTAAACTATTTTTATTGGGGTATAATTAGCATACAACATTATATTAGAGTCAGGTGTAAAATATAATGATTCCACCATTCCATACATTACTCAGTGCTCATCACAGTAAGTGTACTCTTAACCCCCTTTATCTATTTCAGCCATTTTCCACCCACGGCCCATCTGGCAGCCACCAGGTGGTTCTCTATATTTAAGAGTTTATTTTTTTGTTTGCTTGTTTTTCTATATATCTCAGGTGAGAACTCTTTCTGATTCTCTTTTTCTTATGGAAATTATAAAGAGAACCTTTGCTAGATTAATAGCAAATTCCAGAGTCTGAGTTGATTTTATTTACTTATTTATTTAAAAAGTAAAATGGTGTGGGGCGCCTGGGTGACTCAGTGGGTTAAGCCTCTGCCTTTGGCTCAGGTCATGATCTCAGGGTCCTGGGATTGAGCCTCGAATCAGGTTCTCTGCTTAGCAGGGAGCCTGCTTCTCCCTCTCTTTGTGCCTGCCTCTCTTCCTACTTGTGATCTCTTTCTCTGTCAAATAAATGATATCTTTAAAGAACAAAAAACTTTAAAAAAGGTGTGGAATGCCTGTGTGGCTCAGTTAAACATCTGACTTTTGATTTCAGCTCAGGTCATGAACTCAAGATTCTGAATTCAGGCTGCATGTCGGGCTTCTGCTGACTTTGGAACCTACTTAAGATTCTCCCTCTTCCCTTCCCCCAGTGTCACTCCCACCCACTCATCTACCCTTTCTCTCTCTCTAAAAAAAGACTAATCAATAAATTAATTAATTAATAATAAATGCTAACTTTGGACAGCAGCTTCCATCAGAATTATCACTTAGTTAAAATTAAATATAGGTCCACTTTATCTGCATACAATTCTTTCAGTTTCCATAGATATTAAAACTATAGATTAGTTTTATAAATTAGATGACATGAGGTGACTACCACCCTTATATCTTTTAATTCTCTGAACATGGTAGTGATCCTTGCTATTCAAACCAAATGAAGATTTGCTTCTGATTTATCATTTTGTACCAGTCTAGGGTGAAGGAAAGGACACAGTTTCAGGAATTTCTCATTTGCCTTTTTTATTATAATGGGTTTTACTTCATGAGTCAGAGAACCGATGTGAAGATTCTGTGGTTGAGTAAAATCAAGTCTGAGGAAAAAAGGGATCAAATTCTTCAGTAGACCCACTGGACCTATGATAAGATGGTTTTAGCCCTTTTATTCTATCACCTGGGCTTTTTTGGGAAAGAGCATAGTTTTATTTTGGTTTCCCTGATATTAATGTCAACTCATTTCTTTCATACAACAGTATATGAAAGTTCGATGTTTTCTTTTCCTAATGGATAGGTACTCTCACAGATGGGCGTAGGTCCCTTGAGAGAAGAGTTAGAGCAGTGATTGTATATCCTTGTTATGACCTTTTGATACTTCGTCAGTAGTACCTGGCCTCCAGTTCAATCAATGGATTCTAGGCTGAGAAATAAAGTCTAGAATACTTTCAAATGACAGTGCTTATGCATTGTCACATTTAGCATCTCCTTCACATTCATTCATTCTTAGTCTTTTTTGGTTATTTACATTAAGCAACAATGTAATTGACCATCTATTTTGTCTCTAGTAAGCAACAATATGGTCACCCATCACTGTCAGTAATGCCTATAGTTAAAGTCCACATCGATTATTGTTCTGGTCTTTCTTCTTATTATTTTATTAAGGTCATCTTGTATCTAACAGTTATATGCTGACACCTGGCTTCTGCTGTTCCAGAATCCTAGTGTTCCTACCTAGTGTTCCTAGTGTTTTGCAGACAAATTCAAAGCTGTTATCTTATAATCACTACTTGCCCACAGAGAACAGTCACCACTAAATTTTTCAGATAACGTTAATGCCTTCCTCCCTAGTACATTTCTTATCTTTTTGTGCAGGAGTGCTTTCTGAATGATCTTGGGAATTCTTCTCAGCCACCAGGTTTCTGGGTCTTAGATAGCAAATTCATCTCAAAGCCACATGAACTGATAATCTCTACTCTGCTGAGGATGGCAGCTCCAACTCATTTACTGTAAACATCAAATAGTTGTTCTAGATGCATATTATAACTTCAGGAATCCTTGCCAATATGTTCAACTTTGAGTCATGAGAGAATGCCCCCTTATTGATAAACTTCCCCTTCCATTCTTGTATTTTTCCCTCACTAGTCCAGCCTCATGAAGATCTACTCCCAGGCATTATCTTGCAGTTCCCGCCAGTATATTAACCACAAGCATTATTTCCGTGGTGAGTAGTTCTCCTCTCATAGCAGGGGCAGTGTGTTATGGCCAGTTGATGCTGAGGCTTCACTCTTGCTATTAATGTAGAAACAACAAAGACAGCAAGAAATCATGAAGGGAATAAGCATAATCATGCAAGGTGTCTTTCTCAGATGAGAGCTTTGCAAAGTTCCAGGCAATGAAACACCTTTCCTTTAAAAAAGGGGAAGGGGCCATTTCTGCCAATCCAGAACATTTTGAAGATTTGTGAATTCAAGGTTCTCAAGCATTTCCTTCAATACCAATCCCAGGTTTCTAAGTTCTCTTTTCCATAAGGTTTTAGTACAGGAGTGGGAGACTTAAATTTAGCTTCCTTCATAATTCCACCACATTTACTTTCAAATCCTGAATCTGTTTTCTTTATTTATTTATTTATTTATTTTTTTTTTAAATTTTTTATTTTTATAAACATATATTTTTATCCCCAGGGGTACAGGTCTGTGAATCACCAGGTTTACACACTTCACAGCACTCACCAAATCACATACCCTCCCCAATGTCCATAATCCCACCCCCTTCTCCCAAACCCCCTCCCCCCGGCATATCATGCTTAGCGAAATAAGTCAAGCAGAGAAAGACAACTATCATATGATCTCCCTGAATCTGTTTTCTATCATAGTGTGCCACCTGCCTGTAGGAGAAGAGTGTCTCTTTCAACAGAGCGATGAGAGCCTTTCAGCTTTCACACTGTGCCCTGGATTGATAGTCTACTGATGTCTGAACTGTTATTTTCTTCATTCAAAATATTTATTGCCATTAACAACTGGCCAACAACCTCTCAATCCTTATAATTGCCCCTCCTCCCTTTACTTTCAAGTTCCCCATCTACTACATGAAAATGCATCCCCTTCCATCTTTATATCTCATGCTCCGGTAAAAAGCTTTATAATTGGTGATGCCATATTTATTACACATAGTCATCACCCCAGTTACAACAGACTAATTCCTTGTTACTAACTGACCAGTGAGTAATCTTGTTCTAGAATTCTATTACAAGACTCTCTCTCCTAAGGTCATGTATGTTGCTAATTGTTTCAGGTAAGCCTTTCATCCCAGCAAAGGGGGAAAAAAAGATTTTAGACATAGATTTGAGAACACTGAGAAAATGAATGGGTGTAATTGAAGTTCAGTCCTACTTGTAACCTGTGATGATAATGAAGACCAGATCTTCAAGTTGTACTATCCAAGGAGAAGGGAAGCTGGAATACATCTTTCTTCTAGGCAGAGTAATACTCCTTTCAAAAAGTCCATATTTTAATCCTCAAATCTGTAGGTAACATGGCAAAGAGAATTAACATTGCAGGTGGAGTTGAAGTTGCTAATCAACTGGTCTTAAAATAAGATTACCCTCCATTGTACATCTGGGTCCAAAGTAATGACAAGAGACTTAAAGTCAGTCGAGGGAGGCAGAAGAAGTCAGGTCAGTCAGATCTGAAGTGAGAAGGGCAAGACCAACTTTTGCTAACTTTAGAGCAAAGAAGACATGTGCCCAAGTTGTAGGCAGCCTCTACAAGCTGGAAATGCAAGGAAATCCTTCATGCCCCAGAGACTCTGGAGATGAGCACAATCTTGCCAATACATTGCTTTCAAACCCAGTGTGTCTCTTTCAGATTTTGACCTAGATAACTATAAGATAATACATTTGTATTGGTGAAGCCGCTAAGTTTGGGGTAATTTGTTATAGCAGCAAGAGGAAAGTAATAATAGTCCTCAACATTTATGCCAGGCCCTGTGTAATGATGGCAGTCTTCCTACAGCTGTCAAAGCTCTCAGGCTGCGAGTTTTGGGAGTTAGCTATAAAAGTCTGACATAGAGAGCGTTCAAAAGAGCATCTAGTATAAGAATGTCTGCAAATACTTTTATAAGGTAAAATTATTTTGTAATAATAGTTAAAAATGTCGAACAAGACAAAAAAATCTTAAATGGAAAAGAAAAGGCAAATTTACTCTTATTTGCAGATACTATGCTTGTTTTTCGAAAAACTAAAGAACAAAAACTGATTTTTCCCCCTTTAGTTAATTATGAGGTGATTAAATGAAGTGATCTGGCAGAAAAATAAAGAAAATAAGTAACAAATAACAGCCCGTTAGAAGATAAAATGGATATACATGCCTGTATTAGCTTTCTATTGAAGTATAACAAATTAACACAAATTTATTGGCTTATAAAGCAGTACTTATTAGCACATAGTTCTTTTTGTCAGTATGGCACAGCACAGCTGGATTCTCTGCTCAGACTGAAATCAGGATGTCAACTTGCTGAATTCTCATTTGAATCTCAGGATACTTGTCTGAGCTCATATGTTATTCATATAGTTCTGTTCCTTGTGGTTATTTTATTGAAGTCCCTGTTTTCTTGCTGGCGGTAGTCCAGGGACCACTCTCAGTCCCTTAAGGTGACCCATGAGTCATTACTGCTGACCCTGTTCATCCTCAAGCCAGCAACAGAGTGTCAAATCCTTCTGGTGCTGCAAATATCTGACTTTCTCTTCTATGACCAGCTAGAGGAAGTTCCATTTCTAAAGGGCTCGTCTGATAAATCAAGTCCACCCAAGGATAATCTCCCTTCTGCCATATAATGTAATATACTCATGGTATTGATAGTGCAACATACTCACAGGTTCAATGCAAGGGTCATCTTAGAATTCTACTTACAACATTGCTTTTTTAAAAACAGAATAATATCCAAGTATAAACATATCACATATGTGACAGAGGTATAAAGAAACTTAAAATGGGGATGTGTGAAACAGAAAGAATATTTAAACAAAAGGGGTTTAAATTGTTGGAAAAAATAAAGACCTACAATAAATATAATTAAATTAATATTTAAATTAACAATTATAAATTAAATTAGTATATACATTAAGAGATCCCAATAAAAACACCTACGCTTTCTCTTACCTAGAGAACAAATTAGTTGATTTCAAACTTTATAAATAATACAAACTAGAAAATATAAATTATGACAATAGTAAATGACAAATAGTAATAGTAGATGATGTAGGTTGACACTTGCTAGATAATAAATATCATATAATACTATTCAAATAATTAAAGCATCATGGTGGTATCATAACATGAAAAAGAAGCAAGAAATGGATGAGAAAATGTAGAATATATCAAAGTGTGATTTCATAGCCATGGGGTACAAGCAGAAAATTTTTTAAATAATGTTCATTACTCAATAGTCTTCTGGGAAAATAAATTTATCTATATCTCCTACCTTTTATCAAATTTATTATCAGGTATATCAAAGATAAACTTTAAAAAAGGAAACAAGAATTAATTTCATTTATTTTAGTAATTTAGAATGGAAAAGGCTTTCAAAATATACTATAAATTACAACACACACAAAAGACAAAACAAATGAAAATTTAAACTTAGTTTCAAATGAATCCAAATTTTAAAATCTTTATGGAGAAAAACTTCATATACAAAATGAAGAAACAAACAAAACACTGGTGTAAATTTGCAACTTACAACAAAAGGGTGATTTCCATAATCTGTTCTTAAAAATGTAAAAAAAACTAAGAAAGATTAACTATCTAATAAAATTTGGCAAATAATATATAGTTAGTTTATAAACCAAGAAATTCAAATGACCTGAAGATAGGAAAATTCTATGTTATTCAAAATAAAAAAAAATTCAATTAGTGGTTTAATTTCTCAGATGATCAAAGTTTCAAAAGGTTGGTAAAACACTGTGTTGGGAGAGGAAAACTAGTATTTTCATAAATCGTTCGTAAAGAACAAATTAGTATAATTACTATGGAAGACAGTTTTTATGTGTGTGTGTATGTATATAAATGGTAGGTATGTGTAAAAATGACACAAAGTAATACACATACATACACACATATCTATGAATATTTTCAACTGCACAAAACAATGTATATATAAGGCTATTCACTGAATCATTATATATAGTAGCAAAAGATTAGATCAGTTAACCAGACTTTTCTAAAGAATTAGTTATATAAGTCACAAAGTCATTAAACAAATGAGACAATCTTTTTTTTATAATATGGATGAATTTCCAAGATACTTTTTTTTGGTGAAAGAATTTGAAAGAAAAAGAGTGTAGAACATGTTACTATTTGTGTAGTAAATAAAATATAAACATACTTGTCTGTATATACATAGAATATTTTTGAATGCATACACAATGTCTTAAAATTTTTTGCCCCTGCGTTAGAGGACTGAATTAAAAAAAAAAACAAAACAGGGTTAGAAAACTATTTACTTTGTATTCTGATTGCATTTTTACCCTGTGTATATACTGCTTTGTAAGTATTAAACTTTTTTTCTTTTTTTTAAATTAAATTTCTTTATTTTCAGCATAACAGTGTTCATTATTTTTTCACCACACCTAGTGCTCCATGCAATCCATGCCCTCTATAATACCCACCACCTGGTACCCCAACCTCCCACCCCCCCACCACTTCAAACCCCTCAGATTGTTTTTCAGAGTTCATAGTCTCTCATGATTCACCTCCCCTTCCAATTTCCCCCCAACTCCCTTCTCCTCTCTAACTCCCCATGTCCTCCATGCTATTTGTTATGCTCCACAAATAAGTGAAACCATATGATAATTGACTCTCTCTGCTTGACTTATTTCACTCAGCATAATCTCTTCCAGTCCCATCCATGTTGCTACAAAAGTTGGGTATTCATAGGGTATTCATCCTTTCTGATGGAGGCATAATACTCCATAGTGTATAGGGACCACATTTTCCTTATCCATTCGTCCGTTGAAGGGCATCTTGGTTCTTTCCATAGTTTGGCGACCATGGCCATTGCAGCTATAAACATTGGGATACAGATGGCCCTTCTTTTCACAACATCTGTATCTTTGGGGTAAATACCCAGGAGTGCAATTGCAGAGTCATATGGAAGTTCTATTTTTAATTTCTTGAGGAATCTCAAGGCTGAACCAACCTGCATTTCCACCAACAGTGTAAGAGGGTTCCCCTTTCTCCACATCCCCTCCAACACATGTTGTTTCCTGTCTTGTTAATTTTGGCCGTTGTAACTGGTATAAGGTGATATCTCAATGTGGTTTTAATTTGAATCTCCCTGAGGGCTAGTGATGATGAACATTTTTTGTATGTCTTCATTGGAGAAGTCTCGGTTCATATCTTCTGCCCATTTTTTTTATATGATTGCCTGTTTTGTGTGTGTTGAGTTTGAGGAGTTCATTATAGATCCTGGATACCAACCTTTTGTCTGTACTGTCATTTGCAAATATCTTCTCCCATTCTGTGGGTTGCCTCTTTGTTTTTTTTGTTTTTGTTTTTTGTTTTTTGTTTTTTTTTTTTTTTTTTGGCTGTTTCCTTTGCTGTGCAGAAGCTTTTGATTTTGATGAAGTCCCAAAAGTTTATTTTCACTTTTGTTTCCTTTGCCTTTGGAGACATATCTTGAAAGAAGTTGCTGTGGCTGATATCGAAGAGATTACTGCCTATGTTCTCCTCTAGGATTCTGATGGATTCCTGTCTCACGTTGAGGTCTTTTATCCATTTTGAGTTTATCTTTGTGTACGGTGTGAGAGAATGGTCCAGTTTTATTCTTCTACATATAGCTGCACAGTTTTCCCAGCACCATTTATGGAAGAGACTGTCTTTTTTCCACTGTATATTTTTTCCTGTTTTGTCGAAGATTAATTGACCGTAGAGTTGAGGGTCCATATCTGGGCTCTCTACTCTGTTCCACTGGTCTATGTGTCTGTTTTTATGCCAGTACCATGCTTTCTTGGTGACCACAGCTTTGTAATAAAGCTTGAAATCAGGTAACGTGATGCCCCCAGTTTTATTTTTGTTTTTCAACATTTCCTTAGCGATTCGGGGTCTCTTCCAATTGCATGCAAATTTCTGGATTATTTGCTCCAGCTCTTTGAAGAATACCCGTGGAATTTTGATCAGAATGTCATTAAAAGTATAGATTGCTCTAGGCAGTATAGACATTTTAACAATGTTTATTCTTCCGATCCAAGAGCATGGAATGGTCTTCCATCTTTTTGTGTCTTCTTCAATTTCCTTAATGAGGGTTCTGTAGTTCCTCAAGTATGGATCCTTTACCTCTTTGGTTAGGTTTATTCCCAGGTATCTTATGGTTCTTGGTGCTATAGTAAATGGAATCGATTTTCTAATTTCCCTTTCTGTATTTTCATTGTTAGTGTATAAGAAAGCCACTGATTTCTGCACATTGACTTTGTATCCTGCCACTTTGCTGAATTGCTGTATAAGTTCTAGTAGTTTGGGGGTGGAGTCTTTTGGGTTTTCCATATAAAGAATCATGTCATCTGCGAAGAGAGAGAGTTTGACTTCTTCATTGCCAATTTGGATAACTTTTATTTCTCTTTGTTGTCTGATTGCTGTTGCTAGGACTTCTAATACTATGTTGAACAAGAGTGGTGAAAGTGGGCATCCTTGTCTTGTTCCTGATCTCAATGGGAAGGCTGCAAGCTTTTTCTTTGCTGTGGGTCTTTCATAGATAGATTTTATGAAGTTCAGGAATGTTCCCTCTATCCCTATTCTTTGAAGCGTTTTAATCAGGAATGGATGCTGGATTTTGTCAAATGGTTTTTCTGCATCAATTGAGAGGACCATGTGGTTCTTCTCTCTTCTCATATTAATTTGTTCTATCACATTCTCAGTTACCCTAGCTTTGAGAGAGTTTAGATTAGATTGGAACTCATTGAGAGCATTGTGATCTTCCTCCCTGGTAGCTTTAAGCTCTGCCCTAACATTGTGAACATCCTGTCTGGTTGCTTTCAGTTCAGCCTTAATCAATTCTGTTTGGTCATCCATGGCTTTCTCCAACCTAGCTATTCCCTGGATAATTGTTAGTCTGAATTCTCTTTCCGACATATTGTCTATGTTGATATCTGTTAGCTCTGTTGCAGAATGTCCACCCTCTGTATTTTTCTTCTGTTGGGCATTCCTCCTCCTAGTCATTTTGGTGGGAGGTGACTGAACAGATGTAGCTGGATGTATTAACCGTGGTGTAGTCAAGGTACACCCTGGAACACTTCTGAGCAATCAGGATTCCCCACCCAAACAAGAGACAAAAGAAAAGAAAAAGATAAAGAAAAAGAAAAGAGATAGAGAGAGAGACAGGAAAGAAAGGGAAGATGAAAGAGAAGGTTCAGCCCAAATGGGCCCCAAGGTAAGATTTATGAAGTAGACAAACAAAAAGACTGATGAAAGTATATGACAAGAGAAAAATCTATATATATGCAAATAAAGGAAGAACCTCATCAAAAAGAACCCCAAGTGTAAGATTTATATACTATCAGGACTAGCACAAAAAACACAGAAACACTTGTGGAAGAAAAAGATGGGAGAGTGGTTATAAATTCTCAGTGTGTGCGAGGAAGGTTTTTTTTTATTCTTCCTGGATCTATCTAGATATCTTTGTTAAAGGACTCAACTTTCCTAAGATAAAGGGGATTAAAAATTAGTTTACCTATAGGGGTAATATTGATTGGGGAAAGAGGATTACTTTGAAGTTTAACTCTATATGTGTATTAGAAGATAAAAATAAAAAGGAATGAACTAGACTAAACTAAACTAAAATTTTTAAAAAAAGAAGGAATTCAAAAAATAGAAATGAAAAAGAAAAACATAGGTGTATGTATCAAAAAGTTCAGGTTAGAAGGTTATTATGGAATTTGATGTACTGGACAGCTCGCTGTGATGGTTATTAGGTTTAAAAAATTACATATATATATATATATATATATATATATATATATATATAAAAGAACCAGAATAGTGGGAATGAATGAAAAATAAAAGTTTTCCTATGAAGTAGTGGTTGTTCTCTTGTAGTCCTTTTTTTTTCCTCTTTTTTTTTTTTTTCTTTCTTGATTTGTTTTCTGGGGGAGGGGCCTGCCACGTGGGTTTTCAGTCAATGATGTTCCCTGACTTAAGTCCTCCCGCCCCCCCTCAAGGGGGTGGGCTCTGAGGAAACTGTTTTTTTTTTTTGTTGTTGTTGTTGTTCTCTGGTGGGTTTTATGTTTGTTCACTTTTTTTTTTCTCACTTTGACCACTTTTGATAGTTTTTGTAGTTTTAGAAGAAAACAAACCGCATCCTGATCTCCCTCTCAGAGAGAAGCCTCAGTCTGGCTGCAGAACCTAAATAAGTTCCCCCTTGGCCGCTGGCAGAACAGGTTCCAAGTCGTGGTCCCTGGGGATGCAGGATCTTTGCTTGTACCCAAAGCCAAGGCAGTGGCGGCTGTCTGGGCAGCTCCAGACCACCAGAGAGGTTCCAAGCAGCAATTGCACACTGAAGTTTTCCCGCTGGCCCGGGCTGGGAGTGCCTGGTCTTTCTGGGTCTAAGAGCGCCCGGCTTGCACGCACCAGTTTCAGGGGAGGCTGAGGTTAGCACGCGCATCTCAGGCTCTGAAAACTGGGCGCAGGTCTGAGAGCACCAGGCTGGGCCTTCACGCACCTCTCTGGGGGGAGGTCTGAAACAATGGTGCATATCAAAGGGCACTGGCTGGGCCTTTATACCTCTCTCGGGGGAGTATTTAGGCTCTGTAGCAGGGCTCTTGCGTTCTACCACCCAGCGTGTCTCCCATCCTATCCCAGGCGTTCTGGGGGGGGGGGGGGCGCTGGTGGCTTAGGGACCAAGAGCTGGTTTCTCCGCTGTGCTCTCTCTGCCTCAGCGCCAGGGGAGGCTGTCCTGGTGCTGAGGGAGCAGGAGGCTGGCTAAGGAGGGAGCAGGGGCTGGTGCCTTGCACCCCCTCTCTACCCACTCCCCTTGGTAATATGTGTGACATTCCTTAGGCACCCCTGACTGCCCTAAAAGAAGAACAAATGGTTATTTTGCAGAGATCATAGTCCTATAAGGCAGAAGTCTCCCTTGGTTTGCAAATGTCCTTGAGATTTACAACAAAGAAGTTACCTTATCAATAGCCCAATTTCCAAGGACACATAACTCCGTTCCTCAAGCCCTAATGTCACCCTCCCCTCCATAAAAAAACCAAAGGAGGCAGAGGTAAAAAGAAAAGTAAATAAAGTTAAATTTCTTCTAAAGCTAAATCTCACTCACAAGGATGCTTGATAGCAGGAATGTAACATTCCACCAGGAGACTCCCAATTGTCTTTATGTTAATGCCTCATTAGAGGGAAAGTGGCCTTGGCTTGATAGTAACCAGGCCTTCAATATCCTGATAGTCTTCTTTACCCCAATAGCCCTCTGAACACCCCTTTGTCCTCACCTACCCAACTCCTGTGTATATAACCAGCCACTCCTCACAGGTCTTGGGCAGCCACATCTCTGCCTGCCCACGGGTCCTTGTCCCCGTGCTTTAATAAACCACCATTTTGCACCAAAGATGTCTCAAGAATTCTTTCTTGGTCATCAGCTCCAGATCTCAGCCCACCAAACCTCACTTAGGTTCTAGAACTTCATCACTGGGACCGGGGACTTAAGCCCCTGTCCCTAGCCATCCTGATTGCCACAATTTCCCCTCAAGATCCTTTGCTCTTTTTGGAGTGCTTTCAACCAGTCTCCAAGTTAATGCTGGTCCCCAGACGCAGGGCACTCTCACTCCTATTGGGGTATTACTTTCCAACCAGTTGCCTCTGGTGGCTCCCTCCCCCTTTTGTTTATCTTCCGATATCAGTCCACCATTCCCACTCTGCTTTACCTGCCCACTGGCGTCTTCTCCCCCTGTAGAGATCCAGACGTGTATAATTCTGATCTCAGGCTGATTTCATGGGTGATTGGAGTTCTTTGGTAGGTAATCAGCTCACTTTGGCGTATAAGTTGAAAAGGCACCTCCTCCTACTTCCCCGCCATCTTCACCATCCAGTATTAAACTTTTAAACATAAATTATAGGAAAAAAAAAAAAAACTAACTGATGACATAAGGGAATGTACTGACTTATATAACTTACCAGTAGTCCGTTCCATGTTTCTAGTAGATTACCAAACATGACATTAGAGCCCATGGTGCCTTTGTCCTACATTAGGAGGGAGTCATTTTCAGATGCCATATGGTGGTGATGAAAATTAGTGGCAATATGTCAAAAAGATACACATCTAAGTTTGTTTTTAAAAGGAAAACATATAACTCTGTCACAAAATCTTAGCAAGCATCATAATTTCTGACAGGCTTTTCTCAGGAAGCATGCCTCTTCTTGAATCTCTCTTTTTAGCTAATAGTATGTAAGAGTTATCTGCTTTGGACCAATCGCTGCCCTCCAGAGTATTGTCAGGATGGGAAATATTATCCAAATAACATGAGTGTTTTCTGAAAGGCAATTTGGGGTACTATTTAACTAAAATCAGTTCAGAAAATTAATAAATTATTGTGAATAAATTTATTTATAATATAAAATATTTGAGAAATAATAGTATGTATGAAGAAATGAGAGAAAGAGGGGTGCCTGGGTAGTTCAGTCTGCTAAACATCTGCCTTTGGCTCAGGTCATGATCCCAGGGTCCTGGGATGTAGCCCTGCATCAGGCTTTCTGCTCAGTGGGGAGTCTGCTTCTCCCACTCAGTATCCCTCTGGGCTCTCTCTTTCTTTCTCTCTCTCTCTCAAATAAATAAATAATCTTAAAAAGAAATGAAATGATAGAAAGATATTCTGTAAGCTTCTACAAAAAATTTTAACCCAGACAGCAGAGAGCTTGATCTTGGGTTAATGTTTTTGTTGAATGTAATGGGAATTTCATTAACATTTTTTGAGGGAAGTTAGAAGACAAATTTTAATGTTAATTATAATCCTGCTGTTAAAGGTATTGCTAATTACAGTGATATTCTTTTTACAGGTAACTTCAAGAAAAAAAAAATAATTTTCACCTTAAGATGAACAATTGATTTTTTATATTTTTCTGTCATTGTGCATTACCAATCTGTTCAATTTCTCATTTCATTTTAATTTCCAAAAGTTAGAGCCAAATTTAAGGTCTATTCTTTGTTTATATTGGATTTACATTATGCACCTTTATTGTCCTAACTGATGCCCCATTTTAAACCCCTGCTACTCTTTTTATGGTTACCTTGCCTTACTTTTATTTTCCATACATTTTATGATCAACTTTATAGGGAAATGCAAAATGTAAAGTGCACAGTTAAAGTATAGGCTGTTTAAAATCTAAAATATTTTGTTGAATTAGGGATCAGTTATATGGTGTATTTTAATAAATATATTTTCCTGGGTCACTTGCATCTTCCATCATAACTCAAAAGGCTGGATTATTACTCACAGTCTCTGTGACTAACCCAAGATAATGCAACTCCAATAGAACGATGTTTTCTCACAAGTATTCTAAAAGCCCTACAGCACATTCTTTCCATAAGAATTACACAAAACACAAAGGCTAAGAATAATTAAAAAGCTAGGGCCTTCAAATTTGTTTTCAAACTAACATTATTTGCTCCCCACAGATTTGTTGCTATGTGGGATATATAAGGTATACTTTCAAACAGGCAATAAGTACACAGATAATATATATGCATACACATACACACACACAATAGAAATTTCAATTTGAATGTTTCAGTATGCATCCTAAAATCAGATTTGTAAGTAACTGAATTTAAAGTATTTCTGTACAAATTATACAAATTCTATCTTATTTCTACAAATAGTAGTAGTAAACTGACATATAAATGCACAAATTCACATTTAATTAGCTGTCAAAACACCTATGGCTGCCTTTATCCAATTTGCAAGTGTAAAGGGAAAGCAAAGCATATGAGAAAGGTTACACACTGCACTTGTAGAATACATGCTGTGTCTGCTTTTGCCATTTCATATTCAGGTTCTTAACAATAAAGCTAAGATATATGATGCTTATTATTGGGTCATTCTGAAATGTAAATAATTTGCTATATGTAATTGTTAGAGACTGTGAGGAGAATAACATTCAAAATGGAGCAATAATAGATGCATTGTTGTTTTTATTTTTAAATGGAGTTGCTTATGTATTCCATAACAAGACCACAAAGAAAAAAGAGAGACAGAGAGACAAAGAGAAAATAAGGAAAATAAAATGAAGAGGAGGTAGGATAAAGAACACAGTGAGTAATGGTTAGATCCTTAAACAGAACTATTTCAGTCTTGGAATTAATGTAGTTTGGTCTTTCCTTACTGCTTAACTATTTCCTAAATGGCAGCTTCTAAAAATTTAAATAAATGCAAAGGCACATATGTAGTAAAGCAAGTGAAAAAAGAAGTGTTCTCATATGATAATGTGTAAGCATTGTAAAATGAAGTATTTTTTATTAAAATATTTCTTATTAAAATTCAACTGAATGAATGACTTCATCGTATGCATATTAAAGTTGTTTTTTATAATCTAAGTGTATATAAGTGAGGTATTACTTTGTATGGATCATAATTTATATGATTATTTAATTACTTATGCAACTTTCTCAGTTCATTGTCTCCTTGACAGTTTCTAATGAAATGTCCTATTTTAAATTATTTTATTATGTTTTTATTTTTTGATTATTTCATTACTGTAGAAAAAGCCCTCAAATATAGGGTTTATATTTTCTCATGTTTAAGAAGAAGGGTAAAAAAAAGAAGAAGAAAAAGTATATAATTTTGAAGAAATATTTGACAGTGAACTAGAACATTATATTTGTAAAAAAATTTCTCAAACTACTCTACTGTAATTTTTAAATTTTCATATAGTGTGTGTGTGTGTATAAAGCAAAAAGCATGAAGTTTTAGAATGTTTTGAACCAGAAGAGACTTTAGAGATCATATAATGATTTTCCAAGTGATTACTAGATCCTCTTTAGAACAACTCTCCAAGTCAGTCATGCTGCAAAATGATGTATTTGAATGAAATAAGCCAGAAACTGCAAACTTAGAAACATAATATCTCTCTTTTTTTCTCATTCATCTGTGTTCACACAGAGTGTGTGTTTATAAAATTCTTTGGTGCCAGTAGACTAGCTGGCCGGCCATTTGCCTTCTTCTCCTTCAGGCAGGGGGAAAAAAAAAAACTGGTTGCAGCTCCTTGACCTCCCTAGCAAAGACACAGCTGCTGTATGCACATCAGATTAGCAATTTATAGACTATAATCATATTGCCAAGAGGTTTTATTAACTTTTCTTTCTCTACGGATATTAATACCCTTAAATATTTCAACATTATGTAAAATATGACCTCTAATTTCTGCTTTCCCTACACAATAACTCTATGAAATGTCCCCCTTATGTTTATAGCAACTTCTATATCTAATTTCTTCTAATTGTATTGCTATCATGTGCAAAACTGCCCCAACCACCAGAGTGATTGGAGATAAATTGTATTTTAGTAGGAAACTAGAAATCAACTACAAAAAAAAATTGAAAAAAGAAACACAAACATATGAAGGCTAAACAACATGTTACCAAAAAACAATGGGTCAATGAAGAAATTAAAAAGTAAATCAAAAAATTCCTTGAGACAAATGAAAATGGCCATGCAGCATTTCAGAATTTATAGAATACAGCAAAAACAGTTCTAACAGTGTAGTTCATAACAACATAAGTTTACATCAAGAAGAAAGAAATAAGAAATAAAAAACATGACCAGATCTATTAAGAATAATAAAACTGAATTGGCAATCAAGTAACTCCCAACAAACAAAAGTCCAGGAACAGAGGGCTTCACAGGTTAAACCTACCAAACATTTAACGAAGAGTTAATATCTATTCTTCTCAAACTATTCCAAAAAATTGAAGAAAAAGGAATTATACCAAAATTAGACAAATGATATTGCAAACAAAGAAAATTACAAATCAGTAGCCCTGATGAACATAGAGGAAAAAAAAAAAAAGGTGATAAAATATTACCAAACAAAATTCAACAATACACTGAAAGGATCATAAACCACAGTCCAGTGGGATTTATGACAAGGAACAAGGAATGTTTAACATACATGAATCAGTATGATCCACCACATGAGCAAAATAAAGTATAAAAATCAATAATCATCTCAGTAGATTTAAAAAAAAAGAATTTAACAAAGTACAATAGCTACTCATGATAATAAATAAATAAATAAATAAATAAACAAACAAACAAACCAATCAATCTAACTTTCAAAAGGGATGCCTAGGTGCCTCAGTCAGTTAAGTGGCTTTCTTCAGCTGAGATCATGATCCCAGGGATCTGGGATCAAGTCCTGCATCGGGCTCCTTGACCAGAAGGAAGCCTGTTTCTCTCTGCTTGCTGCTCCCCCTGCTTGTGCATTCTCTCTCTCTCTCTCTCTCTAGCTCTCTCTCTTTCACAAATAAATAAAATATTTAAAAAGAACTGTCAACAAAATGGGTATAGAGGGATCATACCTCAACAAAATAAAAGCTACATATGTCAAAACAAAACTAATATCATACTCAATGGTGAAAAGCATCTCCTCTAAGATCCAAAACAAGAGAATGTCCACTCTCACCATTTTTAATCCGATCCACAGCAGTCAGACAAGAAAGAGAAATAGAAAGCATCCAAATTGGTAAAGAAAAAGTGAAAGTGTCATTTTGCAGATAACATAATAGTATATATAGAACACCTTAAAGAAGCCACCAAACTATTAGAACTAATATGAATTCAGCAAAGTTGCAGGATACAAAATTAATATATAAAAATCTGTTACATTTTTATATACTAATAATGAACTATGTTAAGTACCCATTTACAATTACATTAAAAAAAAAAAAAAAAAAAAACCTAGTAACAAACTTAACTACGGAGATGAAAAACCTCTACTCTGAAAACTCTGATGCATTGTGTTGAAAGAAACTGAAGACAATAGGGGTACCTGGGTGGTTCAGTCAGTTGAGTGTCTTACTCTTGGATTCAGCTCAGGTCATGATCTCATGGGTTGTGAGATTGAGCCCAATGTCCAACTCTGTGTTCAGTGGGGTATTTTCTTGAAGACTCTCTCCTTCTGCCCTTCACCTTACTCTTGTGAACATTCTTTCTTTCTCTAAAATAAAGAAATCTTTAAAAAAAAAAATTAAGGACAACAGAAATAAATAGAAAGGTATACCATATTCATGGATTGGAAGAATTAATATTGTTTAAATGACCATGCTACCCAAAGCAATCTACAGATTCAGTGCAACTCCTATCAAAATACCAATGGCATTTTTCACATAGTTAGAACAAAAAAATCCAGAAATTGGTATGGAACCAATGAAGACTCAGAACAGCCAATGTAATCTTGAGAAAGAAGGACAAAACTGAAGGTATCATGATCCCAGATTTCAAACTATACTACAAAGCTGTAATAATTGAAACAGTAATGAAAAGAAAAAAAAAAACAGATATACAGATCAATAGAATGGAACAGAAAATCCAAGGAAAACACACATCCTTGTATGACTAATAATATATGACAAAATAGGCAAGAATATACAAAAAGGAAAAGAAAGTCTCTTCAATAAAAGGTGCAGATAAAATTAGATAGCTACATAAAAAAGAATATAACTAAACCACTTTTTATACATATATCCCATATACAAAAATTAACTAAAAAAAGATTAAAGACCTGAAATCATAAGGTTTCTAAGGAAAACTTAAGCAGTACTCTCCTGGACATTGGTCTTGGCAGGACTTTTTTTTTTTTTTTTTTTGTATCTATGCTCTCAGGGAAGGCCAAAAACATGAGTACATCAAACTAAAAATGTTTTGTACAGTGAAGAAAATTATTAACAAAATGAAAAAGTCATCTACTACATGAGAGAAAATACTGGCAAATGATATAACTGATATCAGGTTATTATCCAAAAAATATAAAGAACTCATATATCTGAACACCAAAAACAAATGTAAATAAGTAACTAAACAAATAAACAATCTGATTTTAAAATGGGCTGAAGACCTGAATGGACATTTTTCCAAAGCCATAAAGATGGTCAGCAGACACATGAAAAGATGCTCATCCCTAGTCATCAAGGAAATGCAAATCAAAACCACAATGAGATATTACCTCACACCTGTCAAAATGTCTACAATAAATAACAAATGTTGGCAAGAATTTGGAGAAAGGAGAACATTCATACACTTTTGGTGGGAATGTAAATTGGTGCAACCACTATGAAAAATGTTATGGAGATTCTTCAAAATATTTAGAATAAAAATACCATATGAGCTAGCAATTCTGCTTCTAGGTATTTATCCAGAGGAGATACAAACTCCCCTATTTATACAAAGCAAATATATGTACCCTTATGTTTATTGAAGGACTATTTACATTAGCTAAGATACAGAACTGACCTAAGATGTCCATCAAGAGGTAAATGGACAAACAAGATGTGGTGCACATGTGCATGCACACACACACACACATAGAGGAATATTACTCAGAAATAAAAAAGAATGAAATCTTGCCATTTGCAACAACCTGGATGGACTAAGTCAGAGAGAAATACTGTACAATTTAATTTATATGCAGAATTAAAAAACAAAAAAATGGACACATGAAACAAAACAGAAACAGACTCAGAAATACAGAGATAAATTTCAAAATGGGTGGTTGCCAGAGGATTGGGATTTAGGAAGTGGAAGAAATAAGTCAATGGGATTCAGAAGTACAATTTCTAGTTATAACATAAATAAGTTTTAAGAATATAAAGTACAGCATAGGGAATAATAGTAATATTACAATAGCTATGTATGATGACAGATGATAACTTTGTTTACTCTATGGATCATTTTGTAATGTACGTAAATGTTGAGTCAGTATGCTGTATAACTAAAAAAATATTTTATGTCAACTCTACTTCAATTTTTAAAAATTGTTTTATATGGTGTCAACATATACTTAAAATTATGTGGCCAATATATATCTTTATAAAACTGAATGGAGTTTTTGCTGAACTGACTTAATATAAATAAACTTATTGTATATGAATATATGTAAAATAGAGAGCTGAAAAGAACATAGAGAGCAGTTTGCATTTGAGGCGAACTTACAGATTGAATCAGAGGAAGAGGTTAGTAAAAAGTAAGCAAAAGTTACTGTTTTAAAGAACAAGTATATCAAATAAGCAAACATGGAAAATAAAGTATATGAAGGATCTTATGTAAATTGTGCTTCACATTTAACTGGGGAAAATTCCCCTCTGTTTATCTAGCTGACAGGATGTGTGATTGCTTTTATGTACCACCCTAGAACAGTTTCATCCCATAAAAGAGATTTTATTATGCTCCAGATTTTACAGCAAATTGGTATGTAATAAATGAAAGCCCTATGTTCAAAATAATGAAAGATATATGGTAAGTGGTTAAAATACTCTTGATTTCTTTTTGTATCGAGTACTATAAAACTCATTTCACAATCTTCATGAAAAATATTTAATATTGCTTAAATTACTGTTTTTATTTATATATTTTATGTAAATCCTACATAGAACTGCACATAGTAATAATTTTGTGGCACTGAAAATAACACTTTTTCTGTTTTAAAGAGAAAATACTGAACACAGAAAATGAATGAACTTTGCTTTGCATTCTGCAAGTCTTCATTCAAAAAATTAAGGTAATATAAAAAATATTTTATGTCAACTCTACTTCAATTTTTAAAAATTAGTAAACAATGCTATATGTAAATTAAGATAATTGTTCCCAAATTATTTACCACCATAATTTCATTCCATTCTTCTCATAGAAGACATTAGGTACTTAAAAGTAACTTTGATTAAACAGTAGTATGTGTCAAGTAGTAATTTACTAACTTTTCTATTAGTCAAAACATGTATCATTAGTAATGCTAAACACTAGAGAAACACTGTCACAAGAGGGAGTTAACATAATTGCATCTAAAAGTACATAAACATATAAAATGTAAAAGTCCTTATAAAAGAATTGTGATTTATAATATCCTTACTGTAATAGCAAAAGTTGGAATGGCTGGGTGACTCAATCGGTTAAGCAACTGACTTTGACTTTGGTTATGATCCTAGGGTCCTGGGATCAAGCCCTATATCAGGCTCCCTGCTCACTGGGGATCCTGCTTCTCCCAGTCCCTCTGCCCCCCAACTTGTGTTTTCTCCCTGTCTCTCTCAAATAAATAAATAAAATCTTAAAAAAAAAAAAGAAAAAATAGCAAAAGTTGTTTGAGATTACCTATTACTCTTTTAAATGAATTATAGGAACCTGAGGTCCAGGCTGGTACAGACAGATTAAAGTATTTAAGCTCTGTTATTAATTCCCTGTTGCTCTTCTGTAATTCCCCAATCTGTTCTGCAATTACACCATACATATAAAAATGGGATATGTGTTTTTAATAATTAAAAAGAAAACCCATAAGTATATCCAGGATAAAAATAAATATTCTGGATTTATAGATCCTTTTTTTCTCCAATGCCATCACTCTCATTTATATTCTCAAGGGCCACCACTCTTTCACTTAATTTCTTCCTTCACTATTCTTCACAGTATCTTTTTTTCTTTTTATTTAATAGAACTTTATTGAGGTATAAAATACATACCGTAACATTTACTTCTATAGATTTGCAATTCAGTAATTATTAGTAAATTTAGAAGTTATAGAAATTATAAATAGTAAATTATAGAAATTAGTAAATTTGCAGAGTTGTACAGTCATCAGAATAATTCAATTTGAAAACTTTCCATCATCTCAAAGATATCCTTTCTGCTCATTTGCAGACAATCTTGCCTCTCACCCATATCTCCAGAAAACTGTTTATCTACTTTCTTCTTTTATAGGCAGACATTTAATATAACTGAAATCATGCAGTATGTGATATTTTAGTTTGATTTCTTTCTATTAGCATAGTATTTTGAAATTTATCCATGCTTTATTATATGTCAGTAGTGTATTCCGTTTTATGCCTGGAGGTGTTTCACTGTAGCACATTCTATTAGTTTTTTAGGGCTATAGTAACAAAGTACCATAGACTTGGTGGCTTAAAACAGCAGACATTAACTCTCTCACAGTTCTGGAAGTTATAGGCCTAAAAGAGAGGTGGCAGAGCCATGCTCTGTCTTTAAGGTTCTAGAAGATCCTTCCTTGCCTCTTTCTAGCTTCTGGTGGTTGCCAGTAATCACTGCTATTCAGTGGCTTGCAAGGCATCCACCCAATCTCTCCCTTGATTGTCACATGAACAACTTTCACAGGTCTGGACAAGTTGTGACAGGTTTATATGTATAATGCATTAGAAGAAGGAAACAAATACAGCTCTGATTCAAGCAAAGTGAATGTGTCATACTCTAAAAAGATCAACAGCCCAGTTCATTTTCAAATGACCTCCCATGAGAAGCTAGCTGCTGATTAAGATAGGCTTGAGAAGTAAGAGGAGGTTCTTATATTATTTGTCATATTTCCTAGTGATAAGCAAGAAAATTAATAGTAATAGAAACTTGGCCATGTATAGGTATAGTCTAGGAACACAGGAAGTAGTGTAGGTAACTGATTCACAATACCTTTTCTTCTAACACCTTATGTCTATCCTCTTGCTATGCAAAATAATCAATATTGTATCAGATGGTAGACTTTTGTGTTGAAGTTCTAAGATTTCCATTCTCCACCTACCATTTCAGCATCCTGATTTCTTATCTACATACATATATTACCTTCAAGCTGAAAATTATTGTTAGGAGACAAATGCAAATAAAGAATTTAAGTCTATATATTGAAAATCACAAACTCACTGTGGTTTAGATTTCTCTTATACAAATAAATTATTTTATTCTCAAGGTCAATATGCTACACAGTTTAATTAACATTACACTTTGCATGGTAAGAGAGATTCCTCCTTATTAAGGGAAAAGAGGTAAACAGCAATATGCATTTTTAAAAATTAAAAAATTACAGTAGTGTCCAGTAATAACATTTTTTCTTTTCTTTTCTGTTCTTTTCTTAAGCCTCTATTTATTTATTTGAGAGAGAGAATGAGTTCATGAGCTGGGGGGGGGGGAGAAGGAGAGGGAGAGGGACAGCCGACTCCATGCCAGGTGTGTAGCCTTACACTGGGCTCCATCTCAGGACCCTGAGATCATTATCTGAGTTTGAGCTGAAACCAAGAGTCCAAGGCTTAACTGACTGAGCACCCAGGCACCCCAATAACCTCTCTTCTTTCTAAGTTTTCACAGCTTCCCTAGAGTCATAAAACTAGGTTATTTTGATTAATCTGATAGAGAAAGTTAAGTAATGTTTTACTTTAAAATACTGATTTCAAGTTAACTAGTGTTAAAAATAAAACAAAACAAAACAAAAATTCATGTCTGGCTGGGCTTCTTATTCCAATAGCTACAACTTATAGATCTCTCTTTTTTTTTTTTTTTCTAGGTGTGTGATTCTGACCTACACCATGATCTATATCTAACCTCTGAGCTCCAATAACCCCAGCCTTAACTCTGCCGCCTTTCTCCAATAGGACTGCACCCAAGGACCCAGTGGTTTTTTTGGTTGTATTTGACTAAGCTTCATTTCTACTCTCAAATTATGAATTGGTTTCATATTATAAAATCCCTTTTTTCATTCTCTGTACTTATGGATAGCTTTTACATGAAGACCTTTTAAATTATTCCACAGAATTCTCCCCCAACTTACATATACTTCTTAAGCCAATATGCTACCTGTTAACTGTTAGTGCAAATAATGCTAAAATTAAACTAAACATAGGCACTTTCTTACAGACCAAAGTCAATTAATGTTCAATTGTAGACATATATAAGGGCTAATATATGGTCTTTATCTCCTGGAAAATTATATATAAAAGAACTCCACAAATCAAAATAATCAATTTTTTCATTGGTTGTAAAAATAAATAGAATAGTAATGGTGTTTTCCATCAGGCAGAAAATCTACTGAATGAAGCCAATGACATTTGGTTCCACTTCAACACATTCTGGAAAATTACATTACAGAGCTGTCAAACACAAATTCCAACCAAAATGTCATGTTTGTACAAAAGCAACAATCTGAAGGACAAAGTGAATCTTGTCTTACCCTAGAACCTCCAAGGCCGTTTCATATTATTTAATTGTAGTCTTTTATGCATGAATTAGCTTTCATAGTAATTTTGGCCTGCTTTGACATAAGGCAGAAATAAATGCTAATTCCAGATCTTTGATAACAGAAAAACAAAGGTGGCATATTTTATATCTTTCTATAATGATAATTAAAATAAAATAAAGAATTTATTATCTTAAATAAGAAAGTAAATGATCCAGAACAATCAATTTTTAGAACATAGGTTGAAGGAAGAAAGTATATATATATATTTTTTCCCCACTTTTAAGCATGCCATGTTGATTCTGTCTTCTTGCCATACAGCTGCTTCAGTCATGGAGGAAGCTTAGTGATAATCTTTGCTTCACTGTGAATTTTCATTCACTGACAGGAATAAGACTGAAACATAAGCAATCTAGCACTTGTTATTTTCCACCAGTTAATTACTCCTTATTTGTGCAGCATTCATTTTTCTTTGATCCTGCTCCACTATTTTTAGCCTTTGGAAGTTGACCTTGTATATTTGCCTGAGTTGGACTTCTGTCTTTCCCTTCCTGAATGAATCTAGTTCCATAAGATTGGTTTAAATCACCTACAACCTGCTGAAGGTTCTATCTCCAACATTCTTATTTCCTATTACTTACCAGCCTGGATTCACAAAAATAAAATATCCTTAAGGGAGGGAATCGTGTGTGTGTGTGTGTGTGTGTGTGTGTATTTCATTCACTGTTTTTATCTCCAGCATATAGAGAATTGCCTGACACATGGACACCTGTCTATAAATATATGTTTAATAAATGTATTAATTCTTTTCCAGATTTAATTATTGTCTATACTTAAACACATTCTTGACAAATATGATTATCTAACATGTATCCCATAATATGCAATTCTTGCCTCTGTTACACTTGTCTTATTCTACCTACTAGACCAACATCATCGGACATATTATGTTATGGACATAGTAGAAGAAAATTATTTTCTATAGGTAAAATATTAGCTTAAAATGGATGAAAGAAACTAAAATTCCAAAACTTCGACCCTAAAACTTATAAATGCAGAAAATTAAATAAATTACACAAGAGCAATTATTGGCTAAAACTTAAGGTATGTACTTCTAGCAAACAGTATATATTTCCCTATTAGCATTTTATCAGAAGGCTTACATTGAGTCATTTTATTTTTAAGATTTTATTTATTTATTTATTTGACAGAGAGAGAGAGAACAAGCAAAGGGAGCAGGAGAGGGAAAGGGAGAAGCAGGCTCTCCACTGTACAGGGAGTCTGATGCAGTACTCAACCCCAGGACCCTGGGATCATGACCTGAGCATAAAGCAGATGCTTAACCAACTGAGCCACCTAGGTGCCCCTGAAACATTACTTTGAAAATAAATGTAATCCAATTTAATATAGTAAAAACTGAAATAAATGTGAAGTGTTTTTACCAAGAAATAAAATTATGACTAATAAAATATGACTAGATTTGAACTATCCATTCTTTCTTTATCACCTATGATCATGTGTTTCCAAAGAGAAGGGAGGGTATTTTTTCAGGGAAGAATAGCTAAAAACAGTCTCTTAATATATAATATATAATTAACAGTCTCTTAAATATAATTAACTTTTATATTTAAGGTAATGAATGTTAAGTAGTTTGAAAGGTTTTTTTTTTGTTTTGTTTTGTTTTTAAGAATTTTATTTATTTGACAGAGAGAGATCACAAGTAGGCAGAGAGGCAGGCAGAGAGAGAGGAAGGGAAGCAGGCCCCTGCTGAGTAGAGAGCCAGATGTGGGACTTGATCCCAGGACCCTGAGATCATGACCTGAGCCGAAGGCAGTGGCTTAACCCACTGAGCCACCCAGGCGCCGCAGTTTGAAAGTTTTAATAGATAAACCCTGGTTTAACTTAAGTAATATTTTGTTAGCTCAACTTAATAAAGCCTTCATTTTATGTATCCAGGGAATTTTTGTGATTCCTCTCTTCAATGCTTACAAGTTTACCTCTAAATATAATTAGTTATATCATATCTGAGAAATTACACAAAACTAAACTAACAAAATGCTTACCAAGGCAACTTAAACCGACTCCCCCAAACTCTTTCAGAAATTTCAAGAATGTATTTTTAAAGGCCAAGTGGTGTTCTAATTCTTCATATTTACTCAGTCTCCTAATTCTGCATTTATTTTGAAATTGTCCTTACTTGTCTCTCATTTATTGTTTTTTTTCTCTTTACCTATATGATCATCATTTTAAAAACTCAGCGTGCTAAGAAAAATAGGTATTGCCATCAATTATTTATATTAATAATTGTGAGTTGCCCATTCTCATACTAACTCATTTACTTTTCAACAGATCTATGTATACTTTCTATCTTAGGAAAAAAAAACCATTGAAGATTAGATTTTTTTTTTTCAGATAATTCATTTAGTAAGTGAAACTGGACTTGAAACCACCCAGGTTTTGAATTTTTTTTATTTCTTTACATATCGCCAATGTTTAGCACAGAGCCCTGTAAACAAGAAGAGATTAAATATATTGTTGAGCAAATGTTTATATGGATGTATAGCTAAGTAAATATTTCTGAAGTTAGTACTTTTCCCACTAAAACACGCTGTATATCTTTGTACTGTTAATATTTGCAGATATTCGTTATGTGTGTTAGTGGCCAATTTAGTCAGTAGTACAGTGCAACAGGAATTGTAAGTCAACAGAAACTCTGAAAAGCACTTTCAGCTCAAAAAACTTTGTCATTTTTACCACTATTCATCCACTTACCTGTATCTAATGCTGACATTCTCTAGATTACCCTTTAGTATGCTTGAGAAAAACTGTTCTATGTAATGAAACATATGCTTACCATAATTCTATTTTGTTTGTTATCCTGTAAGCTAGTTGTACATATAATTGTATCATATTGTTTAAATAAATAATGCTTAAATCAATGGAAGGAAGTTAAAAAAAAAGAAAATTACAACTTTCTTGAAGTCCTCTACATTCTATAAATATTACTGGCTTTGTATTTATAGTATAAAGGCAAGTTACTAAAAATATAACTAAATTTAACAGAAAAAAATTATAAAATACTACAGAAAAATAATAGAAATTAAGAATGACTCTGAATTCAGATTACTTTATTTTTATCTTTAGAATTATTCTGTTCTTTAAACAACCCAAGTTGATATTTTAGATGACACCCTATGGATGTACTTTGGAAATAGTAAAGCATATTAGGCAATACTAGGAGAGATTATTGAAAGGATATACTTTTTTATTTTTTAAACTTTAAAACAATGTTTATAACTTTGTTAAGTATCTCCTGCTAGAGGCAATGTTTTCCCTTAACCAGTCAAATATTGATCCCAATTAACAGAGGTAATGTTGTCTAATAACATACATAAATTGGAATATGAAAGTTTAGGTTTAAAATAAAAGAAAGTAATGGAAATAGGAAGCCCATTTAGGAACTTGATAAAGAACTAGTGTTGTGCTTGAAAATTTTAATGGAATCAGGTATATAATATAGGGCCATGAGATTACATTAAATGCTCTCTTGAGGACAGGATTCTGTAGCTATAGGAAAGCAAACAACTTCTCTACTTTAATATGTAAAATAATGTGTAACAGAATTTGTCTTTTTTCTCCATGAAAAGTAATATTAAAAACTAGAAATATAAGGCTCCCTATAAGAATGAAATCAGCTATACCTAAGAAAAACTAGAAAGCATTTGTACATAAATTTGAAAATCAGATGCTGTGTTGTCAAATGTCCATCTGTTCTGTTTATGAAAATACAATAAATAAAGGATTAAAACAAGCTGTTCATAAATTAAGATAAAATTCCCATGTAAAATGAAATTGGACTGTGTATTGTTTATTCACAATTGGTATACTGCTCTATTGTCTTTATCTGCTGTCCAAAGTAATGAAGTAAGGATATTCTTACCATCAGATATTATTCCACATGATCCTGTTACTACCTATCCCTATAAAGCTATTCATATCTTCCTCAGATTTCTCTTTATCCAAGGAGCCATTTTACTAACTAATAATAGTCCAATTCCTTGTTAATAGTTAATTAATCTGTAATTTTTAAAATCAGCTAGTGATTTGTTTCTGGAATGTACTCTGATTGTTACAAAAATTGACCTTTTTTATTAAAAGTGAAGTCAATACACAACCCTAGTCTCAAAATTGTAGCAGGCAAGATTTTATCTCACAAGAACTTATTGGACTATTACTAGTCAAAATTTCTTTCAAATACTAGAACAGAATGAACCTCAAAAACAGTTTTCTATATTGCATCCACTTATGTTATGAACATCTTCCCAAATTAAGTTTACTTGAAAATAATGTATCTTTTCATGTAACTTCCATTTTATTAACTTTATTAATATATAAACTATATATAGCAAACTACATCCATTTAAAATTAAAAATGTGGTGAGTGTTAAAAATTGAATACTACTATAAAACCACCACTAGATTTAAGATACAAACCATTCCCATTACCTTTAAAAGATCCCTTATGCCTCTTCACTCTCTACTCTTTCCTCCATCCCCAGCCATAAGGAACTACTAGTTGTCTTTTAGTCACTGTAAATTAGATTGAACTTTCTAAAATTTTATATATATCTGAATTCTTTTCAATAGCATAGCAATTTTTAAAATTTTATTTATTTTTATTATTTCAAGTTTTTATTTAAATTCTAGTTAGTTACAATAAAGTGTAATATTGGTCTCAGGAGTAGAATTAGTGATTCACCACTCACTCATGTAACATCTACTAGGCAGCATGATGATTTTGACATTTCATCTCTGCCTTTGCTTGTTTCAGAGACTGGTCACTTTTGATCGCTATTGTTCCATTACATGGGTATCCCATAGTCATTCCATCCATTCATCACTTGAAACATCAGGATTTTTTCAGGTTTGGCTATTATGGATAAATCTCCTATCAATAATCATTTACAAGTCTTTGTGTAGACAAAACTTTTTATGTCTCTTGTATAAATTACTAGTGGTAAAATTGCTGGCTTATTTGGTAGGTATTTCCTTAGCATTTTAAGAAATTACTAAACCATTTTAAGAAATTACCAAACCATTTCCCAAACTGGTATGTAATTTACATTTTCATCATCAATATCTGAATCCAGGGTGCTTCACCACTTCATTAAATCATTGTACTGCCAGTTTTTCTTAAAATTTTACTTAAAATAAAATTTTTTAACAAATACTTCAGGGCACCTATGGGGCTCAGTCAGTTAAGCGTCTTCCTTCAGCTCAGGTCATGATCCCAGGATTCTGGGATTGAGCTCCACAATGGGATCCTTGCTCAGGAGGAAAATAAACAACAATAATAAAAAGGCACAAACCATAATAGACCCTTAACTATAGAGAACAGACGGATAGTTATCAGCAAATAGGTGGTAGGGAAAGGAGTGAAATAGATGAAGGGGATTAAGAGTACACTTATCGAGTGAGGAGTCAAGATGGCAGAGAAGTAGCAGGCTGAGACAACATCAGGTAGCAGGAGATCAGCTAGATAGCTTATTTAACCATTGCAAACACCTACAAATCCAATGGGAAATCAAAGAGAAGAAGAGCAACAATTCTAGAAACAGAAAATTGACCACTTTCTGAAAGGTAGGACCTGCGGAGAAGTGAATCCAAAGTGACAGGAAGATAGACCACGGGGCAGGGGCTGGCTTCCAGCAAGCAGTGGAGCAATGGAGCACAATATCAGGATTTTAAGTCTGCTCCACAGAGGGACATCGCTCCAGAGGCTAAACCAGGGGGAAGTCCACGTGGGGTCGGCATAACCCCAGGTACCACAGGGTCACAGAGGGACCGGGGGTGTCTGAGGGTCACAGACTCACAAGTATTAGAACATGGAAGCTGGCTACAGTGACAAAACTGAGGAGTGAGCTCTCAGCTTGGGATTACCTTAAACTGGTCACAGGCTGGGTGAGCTCAGAGCACGGCCAGAGGCCACGAAGAAGGAAGCGACCGGGTGCTTTTCTCCAAGTGTGAGTGATTGAGCGCTTTCCTCTTTGCACAACCAGAGGCCAGGGAGATGGTGGCCATTGGGTGCTTTTCTCTGAGGGCGCACTGAGTAGTGGGACCCCGGCTCTCAGCTCCTCCTGGCCAGAGATTGGGAGGCCGCCATCTTCATTCCTGTCCTCCAGAACTCTACAGAAAGCACTCAGGGAATAAAAGCTCCTGAAAGCAAACCCGAGTGGATTACTTAGCCCAGCCCCTGGTAAGGGCAGTGCAAAGACACTTGAGAATCACTACAACAAGTCCCTCCCCCAGAAGATCAACAAGAAACCCAGCCAAGACCAACTTCACTTACCAAGGAGAACAGAGGAATTCCAGAGGAGGAGAAAGCACATCTTATTTGGACAAAAAGAAAAGGCAGAAAAACTCACTACAAAAAAAAGAGCAAGAGGCAGTACCAAAGGCTGGGGACCTAATACATACAGACATTGGTAATATGACAGATCTAGAGTTCAGAATGACGATTCTCAAGGTTCTAGCCAGGCTCAAAAAAGGCATAGAAGATATTAGAGAAACCCTCTCCAGAGAGATAAAAGCCCTTTCTGGAAAAATAAAAGAACTAAAATCTAACCAAGTTGAAATTAAAAAAGCTATTAATGACATGCAATCAAAAATGGAAGCTCTTACTGCTAGGATAAATGAGACAGAAGAAAGAATTAGTGACATAGAAGACCAAATGACAGAGAATAAAGAAGCTGAGAAAAAGAAAGACAAACAAATACTGGACCACGAGGAGAAAATTTGAGAGATAAGTTACACCATAAGGTGACACGACATTAGAATAACTGGGATTCCAGAAGAAGAAGAAAGAGAGAGGGGAGCAGAAGGTATACTGGAGAGAATTATTATAGAGAATTTCCCAAATATGGCAAAGGGAACAAACATCAAAGTCCAGAAGATGCTAAGAACGCCCCTCAAAATCAATAAAAATAGATCCACACCTTGTCATCTGATAGTAAAATTTACAAGTCTTAGCGACAAAGAGAAAATCCTGAAAGCAGCCAGGGGAAAGAAGTCTGTAACATACAAGTGTAAAAACATTAGATTGGCAATGGACCTATCCACAGAGACCCGGCAGGCCAGAAAGAACTGACATGATATATTCAGAGCAATAAATGAGAAAAATATGCAGCCAAGAATACTATATCCAGCTAGGCTATCATTGAAAATAGAAAGAGAGGTAAAAAGCTTCCAGGACAAACAAAAGCTGAAAGACTTTGCAAACACCAAACCAGCTTTTCAGGAAATATTGAAAGGAGTCCTCTAAGCAAAGAGAGACCCTATAAGTAGTAGATCAGAAAGAAACAGAGACAATATACAGTAACAGTCACCTTACAGACAATACAATGGCACTAAAATCATCTCTCTCAATAGTACCCTGAATGTTAATAGGTTAAATGCCCCAATCAAAAGACACAAGGTTTCAGAATGGATAAGAAAAACAAAACCCATCTGCCTACAAGAAACTCATTTTAGACCCAAAGATACCTCCAGACTTAAACTGAGGAGGTTGAAAACAATGTGCCATGCTAATGGACATCAGAAGAAAGCTGGAGTGACAATCCCTATATCAGATCAATTAGATTTTAAGCCAAAGACTATAATAAGAGATGAGGAAGGACACTATAGCATACTCAAAGGGTCTGTCCAACAAGAAGATCTAACAATTTTAAATATCTATGCCCCTAATATGGGAGCAGCCAACTATATAAACCAATTAATAACAAAAATCAAAGAAATACATCGACAATAATACAATAATAGTAGGGGACTTTAACACTTCCGTCACTGAAATGGACAGATCATCTAAGCAAAAGATCAACAAGGAAATAAAGGCCTTAAATGATACACTGGACCAGACAGACATCACAGATATATTCAGAACATTCTATCCCAAAGCAACAGAATACACATTCTTCTCTAATGCACATGGAACATTCTCCAGAATAGACCAAATCCTGGGTCCTAAATCAGGTCTCAACTGGTGTCAAAAGATTGGGATCATTCCTTGCATATTTTCAGACCACAATGCTCTGAAACTAGAACTCAATCACAAGAGGAAATTTGGAAAGAACACAAATACATGGAGACTAAACAGCATCCTTCTAAAAAATGAATGGGTCAACCAGGAAATTAAGGAAGAATTGAAAAAATTCATGGAAACAAATGATAATGAAAATACAGTTGTTCAAAATCTGTGGAACACAATAAAGGCAGTCCTGACAGGAAAATATATAACGATACAAGCCTTTCTCAAGAAACAAGAAAGGTCTCAAATACACAACCTAACCCTACCCCTAGAGGAACTGGAGAAAGAACAACAAAGAAAGTCTAAACCCAGCAGGAGAAGAGAAATCATAAAGATCAGAGCAGAAATCAATGAAATAGAAACCAAAAAAACAATAGGACATATCAATGAAACTAGGAGCTGGTTCTTCAAAAGAATTAATATGATTGACCTTGCCAGACTTATCAAAAAGAAAAAAGAAAGGACCCAAATAAATAAAATCATGAATGAAAGAGGAGAGATCACAACTAACACCAAAGAAATACAAACTAGTATAAGAACATACTATGAGCAACTCTATGCCAACAAATTCGACAATCTGGAAGAAATGGACACATTTCTAGAGATATATAAACTACCACAACTGAACCAGGAAGAAATAGAAAATGTGAACAGACCCATAACCAGTAAGGAGATTGAAACAGTCATCAAAAAATTCCAAACAAAAGTCCAGGGCCAGATGGCTTCCCAGGGGAATTCTACCAAACGTTTTTTTTTTTTTTTAAAGATTTTTATTTATTTATTTGATAGACAGAAAGAGATCACAAGTAGGCAGAAGGCAGGCAGAGAGAGTGGGAAACAAGTTCCCCGCTGAGGAGAGAGCCCGATGTGGGGCTCAATCCCAGGACCCTGAGATCATGACCTGAGCTGAAGGCAGAGGCTTAAACCACTGGGCCACCCAGGCACCCCATCTACCAAACATTTAAAGAAGAATTCATTTTTATTCTCCTGAAACTGTTCCAAAAAATAGAAATGTAAAGAAAACTTCCAAACTCATTTTATGAGGCCAGCATCACCTTGATCCCAAAACCAGACAAGGATCCCATCAAAAAAGAGAATTACAGACCAATATACTTGATGAACACAGATGCGAAAATTCTCACCAAAATACTGGCCAATAGGATCCAATAGTACATTAAGAGGATTATTCACCTGGTGTTTATTCCAGGGCTGCAATATTGGTTCTACATCTGCTAATCAATCAATGTGATACAATACATTAATAAAAGGAAGAATAAGAACCATATGATACTCTCAAAAGATGCTGAAAAAGCATTTGGCAAAGTCCAGCATCCCTTCCTGATTAAAACTCTTCGAAGTGTGGGGATAGAGGGCACATACCTCAATATTATCAAAGCCATCTATGAAAAACCCACTGCAAATATCATTCTCAATGGAGAAAAACTGAAAACTTTTCCGCTAAGGTCAGGAACACGGTACGGATGTCCGATATCACCACTGCTATTCAACATAGTACTAGAAGTCCTAGCCTCAGCAATCAGACAACAAAAAGAAATTAAAGGCATCCAAATCTGGAAAGAAGAAGTCAAACTATCACTCTTTGCAGATGATATGATAGTATATATGGAAAACCCAAAAGGCTCCACTCCAAACCTGCTAGAACTTGTATAGGAATTCAGTAAAGTGTCAGGATATAAAGTCAAAGCACAGAAATCAGTTGCATTTCTTTACACTAACAACAAGACAGAAGAAGAGAAATTAAGGAATCAGTCCCATTTATAATTGCATCCAAAACCATAAGATACCTAGGAATAAACCTAACCGAAGAGGTTAAGAATCTCTACTCAGAAAACTATAAAGTACTCATGAAAGAAATTGAGGAAGACACAAAGAAATGGAAAAATGTTCCATGCTCCTGGATTGGAAGAATAAATATTGTGAAAATGTCTATGTTACCTAAAGCAATCTACACATTTAATGCAATTCTTATCAAAATACCATCCATTTTTATAAAGAAATGGAACAAATCATCCTAAAATTTATATGGAACCAGAAAAGACCTCAAATAGCCAAAGGAATATTGAAAAAGAAAGCCAAAGTTGGTGGTATCACAATTCCAGACTTCAAGCTCTATTACAAAGCTGTCATCATCAGAAAAGTATGGTACTAGCACAAAAACAGACATATAGATCAACAGAACAGAATAGAGAGCCCAGAAATAGACCCTCAACTCTATGGTCAACGAATTTTCAACAAAGCAGGAAGGAATGTCCAATGGAAAAAAGACAGCCTCTTCAACAAGTGGTGCTGGGAAAATTGGACAGCCACATGCAGAAAAATGAAATTGGACTATTTCCTAACAGCACACACAAAAATAAACTCAAAATGGATGAAGGACCTCAATGTGAGAAAGGAATCCATCAAAATCCTTGAGGAGAACACAGGCAGCAACCTCTTTGACCTCAACCGCAGTAACTTCTTCCTAGGAACATCGCCAAAGACAACAGAAGCAAGGGCAAAAATGAACTATTGGGATTTCATCAAGATCAAAAGCTTTTGCACAGCAAAGGAAACAGTTAACAAAATCAAATGATAACTGACAGAATGGGAGAAGATATTTGCAAACGACATATCAGATAAAGGGCTAGTGTCCATAATCTATAAAGAGCTTAGCAAACTCAACACCCAAAGAACAAATAATCCAATCAAGAAATGAACAGACATTTCTGCAAAGAAGACATCCACATGGTTAATAGACACATGAAAAAATGCTCCACATCACTCGGCATTAGGGAAATACAAATCAAAACCACAATGAGATACCACTTCACTCCAGTCAGAATGGCTAAAATTAACAAGTCAAGAAATGACAGATGCTGGCAAGGATGCAGAGAGAGGGGAGTCCTCCTACACTGTTGGTGGGAATGCAAGCTGGTGCAACCACTTTGGAAAACAGTGTGGAGGTTCCTCAAAATACTGAAAATAGAGCTACCCTATGACTCAGCGATTGCACTACTGGGTATATATCCTAAAGATACAAACGTGGTGCTCCTAAGGGGCACATGCACCCAAATGTTTATAGTAGCAATGTCCACAATAGCAAAACTTTGGAAAGAACCTAGATGTCCATCAACAGATGAATGGATAAAGAAGATGTGGTATTGGGGCACCTGGGTGGCTCAATGGGTTAAAGACTGCTTTTGGCTCAGGTCATGATCCCAGGATCCTAGGACCGAGCCCTGCGTTGGGCTCTCTGCTCAGCAGGGAGCCTGCTTCCCCCTCTCTGTCTGCCTGCCTCTCTGCCTACTTCTGTTCTCTCTCTGTCAAATAAGTAAATAAAATCTTAAAAAAAAAAAAAAAGAAGAAGAAGAAGATGTGGTCTATCATATGATCTCCCTGATATGCTGATATGAGGAAGTGGAGATGCAATGTGGGGGGGCTGGGGGGTAGGAAATCAAAAATGAAAGAATATGGGATAGGGAGGGAGACAAACCATAAAAGACTCAATCTCAAAAAACAGACTGAGGGATGCTGGGGGGAGGGGGGACGGGAGAGGATGGTGGGGATATGGACATTGGGGAGGGTATGTGCTATGATCAGTGCTGTGAAATGTGTAAACCTGGCGATTCACAGACCTGTACCCCTGGGGATAAAAATACGTTATATGTTTATTAAAAAAAAAAAAAACCTACACTTATCATGACTTATCATGATGAGCACTGAATAATGAAAGTAATTGTTGAATCACTGCATGGTACATCTGAAACTACTACAATACTGTATGCTAGCTATACTGGAAATAAATACTTTAAAAAATCGATCTGTTACTCTTTTTTAAAAGTGTGCTTTTATTTTCATTGGTATAGTTTCATATATACATTTGTTTATATATGTTTATATTTATATTCACATAGATATTTACCATTTATTATTTTCATTATTCATTCCTGAAGATTAGAATTTACCTCTGGAATCATTACTTCAGCTTTAAGAAATGTATTAAACATTTCTTTTCTGTAGGGTGGATCTTGCATCAACAGTTTCTCTTAGATTTACTCTGTTTAAATTTATTTCTCTTTTGTTTTTTAATTTTAGCATTACAATTTTTTTTTACTCATTTCTGCCTCCATGGTTTTCGTACTGAAGTCAGAGATCATTAGAATCATTGTTCCTACACACACACACACGGAATTATCGTTCCTTCATATTTAATGTGTAATTCTTTTTCTAATTGATTTCAAGAAATTTTCTTAATGTTGGTATTTAGTAGTCTAACTGTAACAAACTTGGGGTTTGTGTGTGTGTGTGTGTGTGTGTGTGTGTGTGTAATTCATTCTGCTTGGATTTTGCAAAGTTTCTTGAATCTATAAATTTATGTTTTCTCCATATTTAGGGATATTCAGCAGTTATTCATACAAACATTTTATCTGCTCAATTCTCTCATTTTTTTTTCTTTTGGCACTTCAATTACCCATATACAGATAAATAAATGATTAAAATGGTCAAAGCCTCTGGGGAAAAGGTACCCCACCTGTGCCAGGGGCTCTGATCATCTTATTCAATAATTTTTCTCTCTCTTTTTCAGATTGGCTGTTATTTCCACTACCAGTCTTTCTTCAAACTTGTAGAACCTTTCCTCTGACATTTTCTTCCTGCTATTAAGCTCTGTCTCTAAATACATTGAAACTGCATTTTTCCATTCTAAATTTTCCATTTAAAAGAATATTTTCTATTTCTTTGATGAAATGTTCTAAATTTAGTTTACTTACCTCAGTAACAAATATTGAGAGCTGCTTTAAAGTTTTTTTTTTCTAATAATGTCAACATCTGAGTCATTTTCAGTGTATGTTCCTTTTCTTTCCTTGAGAAAATTATTCCATTAACCTGGCTTTTTATATGTCAAGTAATTTGGGATTGTATTTGAACATTGGGAACATTGTATTGTGGGTATTTATAATTATTTTATTTTGTTCTGAAGAGAGTTAATGTTTTTGTCCAGCAAAATCTAAGCTGGACCAAAAATCTGTGGAACCTTTGGTATAGAGGAGCTCAGATCTCAAATAAGACTACTTGCATTTTTCTCTGCAAATATATATAATGTTGGCAAAATCCTACACAGAATTTACAGTTTCTTTCCTTCCCAGATCTCCTGGTCACTCTTTAGCAACCCTGATTCCCAGACTCCTGTGTGTGTGTGTGTGTGTGTGTGTGTGTGTGTGCCTGTTGCAGGGAGAGGGGTATCCGGGTTCTTCCATCAAAAAATGCAGCTTTACTTTCTATTGGTGTTTCAGCTACCTGCTCTGTAAAATAGGAAACATAGTAATGTGGTCACTTCCTTTAAAACTGAACTCCTTTCCAAATTCTCCTTATATTTATTTACTCAGCAGAGTCCTCAGGTAGTCTTATTTTATATTTTGTCCAAATTTTATAATTATTCTTTTATTCTCCAAAATCACTGTGACATTTTAAATATCAGAAAAATACATGAAAATTCTTTATAGCAACACAGCTGAAGTTTAAAATAGGTAATAATCACTGACTTTTAAAATATCAATAAGGGATATTAACATCTAAATTAGTAGTCTTTTTTAATATTAGTAACCTAAGGAATGTTCACAATGACAAAATATTAGATATAAAATGTCTATTTTGGAGCCATGGGAGACTTTGGACTCTGGAGAAACAAACTGAGGGTTTTAGAGAGGAGGAGAGTGGGGGAAGGGATGAGCCTGGTAGTGGGTATTAAGGAAGGCACGTATTATACATAAACAATGAATCTTGGAACACTGCCTCAAAAATTAATGAGGTATTTTATGGTGAATAACATAATGCAATAAAAAAAAACAGAGAAATAAAGAAGAACTATTTTGGTGTATTCCTATTAAAATCATGTGTGAACTTACTGCAAGTCGGAATCTTGAATGTTTAATATTCATTCAAAGTTTCCATATTTTTAGGTCTAAATTTTATTTTTCTTGCTATGATTAAAGTTATTTATTAATAGTCTTTATAATTTAATACAGTTGACCTTTGAACAACACAAGACTGAATTTCATGAGTCTACTTTTATGTGGATTTTTGTTGATACTGTACAGTATTACAAAATGTACTTTATCTTCCTTATCATTTTCTTAATAATATTATATTTTCTCTAGCTTCTTTTATTATAAGAATACAGTACATAGGGGTGCCTGGGCGACTCAGTGGGTTAAAGCCTCTGCCTTCGGCTCAGGTCATGATCTCAGGGTCCTGAGATTGAGCCCCGAATCGGGCTCTCTGCTCAGCAGGGAGCCTGCTCCCCTTCCTCTCTCTCTGCCTATCTCTCTGCTTGCTTGTGATCTCTGTCTGTCAGATGAATAAATAAAATCTTAAAAAAAAGAATACAGTACATAATACACATACAAAATATATGCTAATTGACTTCATGTTATCAGTATGGCTGCCAGTAAGCTATTAGTAGTTAAGTTTTTAGGGAGTTGAAAATTACATGTATGACATATATGTATATGTTATATGTATGACAGTAGGTCAGTGCCCCTAACCCCCATATTGTTCAGGGTCAACTGAACATTACATTTCAGTAATTTGAAATTTGAAATTACATTTCAGTAATTTACATTTCAACATTAAGTTATGAAAATAAATGTTACTGAAAGTAATTCAGTTACAAATTAAATGTGTACCTACCTTTATTTTGAGAATTCCAACTTGGTATTAAACTACTGCCATATTATAACATATATTGAATGGTATAAAGAACATATATTTTCACTTCAAGATTTTCCCTGAAAGAACATAAAAATAGGAATTTGCCCCATTTATTGCATGTTACCTTTTTTTTTTTACCTTTTTTTTTTTAAGGGAAAGACCTTTAAGACTTGTTCTTGATACTGCTTCTAAATAGTACACTCATTTCCATAGTCTTTGATATTTTATTGTAGCTCTCAAATTATAACCTTTGCCAAATACCAAGCTCTGTTCAACATCTCTCAGTGGCTAATACTAAACTCTCTTCCTAATTCTTTAAACTGTCACCTAATATCCATATTGTCTTGCTTCCTTGCACCTGTTGGTAATTCCCAAACATTCAAATGTCAGGTAATTGGGTTTGCTAGCTGTGAGAGCTTTCATCTTACTGTGGGTAGTGTTTTACCCATTACTAGGTATGCCTCTTTTTATGAGCAGGATAATGATATTCATGGGAAACTGCCTGCTAGAGAACTAGGCTGAACACTGCAGCAAATCTGCATCACAATGTACTGCCCTCTTTTTACCACTGTGAGATAGGAATAGAACTTTAAGGACATTTTCTATGACCTTCACTGTGTAGTTCATGTAGAAAATTGGTTTGGGATCTGATTATTTAGGAGAATATCTCACAAGAATATTAATCAAGTAATAACATGCACAATTTGTAACTTGCTTTTTTATTCCTTCTGAACTCTTAAGCTTCTTTTTCTTCTTTTTTTAAACAAAATATTTCCATTTTGAAAATTAAATAGAAGAAACATATCAAATGCAGAGTGATAACTTTTACAGGACATATGGTTCTATGCTGACATAAAGAGGATAAAGCAGTGATTTCAGGAAAAAGCAATATGAAAGAAAAGAGAAAACCACTTGATTATATTCTGAACGGTACAATCACAGGTGAGCAATCTAATAATATTAATTCTGTAGGTTGCTGGGATCCACAGACCCAATCTCAGAACCACAGTCATTAATATTTTGGATATCATGGTGTGTGGGTAGCTGTGAATGGGTATTAAAGCAATAAAAGTTCAAGATTATTGTTCTGGCAAAACATTTATCAGTCAACTTATATTTTTTGATTTCAGGCAATCATTTGTGGCCAAAAATTCAATCATGGAATAAAAGACTCTAGGTCATAAAAAAAGACTCTAGGTCAAATAAATATGACTCTAGGTCATATAAACCGTAGTAGTGTAGAAAACAGAGAGTATTTACATAATGACAAACTTTAAATTGTAAATTATGGTAAGTGCTATGAAAGAAAATTGCAAGGAACTATATGGCCATATAACCAGGAGATAAAGTTTAGTCTTAGGCTTAATGAAGTCTCTTTTGAGAAAGTAACATTGAGCCATAAACTAAAGATCACGTAGGAATTAACCAAGAGGAAAGAGCAAAAGTAGCCATGTAGGGGGAGAATAGAGCAGTATTTCAAGGACTTGAAGTGGCACTGGTTTCAACATTTTTGAGAAACTGCTAAGAGGTTGTTGAGGTTAAAACAAAAAGATCACATGGAAGATAAATTGGCTCAATGAAACAGGATTTTGAAACCATATAAAGTTTGAATTTTTATACTCTGAACTATAAGAAAGCTCTGGGGTAGGAAGAAGAACACTGACATGTTCAGATTTGCAGTTTTGATGTAATCTCTTGGTATGAGTTCAGTAACCATATTGGATAAGACATGTAGACATGAGAAAACTAATTTGGAGACTTATCTTTAGGAAGAGATCTGCTCTGATGAAACATTGAACTAGTGTAGTGGTATCATAAGTGGTAAGAAGCTGATTACTTGAGAGATATTTGGAAAATCAAATAGAGTGGACTTGGTAACAGAATACTTGTTCTATTAGCAGACCATCATCAAGATTATAAGGCTTCTGACTTGAACAACAGTTGATTAATGATTCTTTCACTGAAATGAAAAATACTATCTCAATGTCTCTTATTCATGGGGAAAGTTTTATCTATAGTGAACGTGAGGTACTGTTGAGATATTCTAGAGATAAGTTGGAAGAATCTATTGGCTATATAAGTATGAGACTCAAAAAAGAAAACTGGAATGGAGATGTAAATTCTTCTTTCATGATTAGATGTTGAATGAAATAATGACCATGAATGTAATCTGCCCCAGTATCCTGTCTTAAATGAAAAAATAAACCAGACCTGAAAAATAATGTAAAGAAAGAAAATGACAAAGAAAAATGAGGCCCATAGTATACTATAAATCCCTTCATTTGTAGGACGCTGAAAGAGCTATTACTAGGAATATAAGACTCAATAATAATTCTTCCTTTCAAAACACTGAAGTCTAGTGTAAATGTAAGGTTTTCATCAAGTATTTTCTTCTGTTTCATTAAAAATGTTTTATTAAAAATTATTTTCTGTTTTATCAAAAACTATTTTCTTCTGTTTTAGTAAAAATTATTTTCTTTCAAAATGTTGACTACATATAAAAACTTTTGAGTTTCAATATATTGAATTTTGAAATCCTTTTCAAAGAACAAGTATATATAACAGCAAAAACTCTGAATCTTTTTTAGACCTATCTAAGTTTAATAAATTGCTTACAAATAACATTTTTAAAAATTTAGGTATAAAATCCAAGAGGCAAACATAGGCAGTAACCTCTTTGACATCAGCCACAGCAACTTCTTTCAAGGTATGTCTCCAAAGGCAAAGGAAACAAAGTGAAAATGATTTTTTGGGACTTCATCAAGATCAAAAGCTTCTGCACAGCAAAGGAAACAGCCAACAAAACAAAAAGGCAACCCACAGAATGGGAGAAGATATTCACAAGCGACACTACAGACAAAGGGCTGATATCCAAGATCTATAAAGAACTCCTCAAACTCAACACACACAAAACAGATAGTCACATCAAAAAATAGAAGAAGACAGGGGCTCCTGGGTGGCTCAGTGTGTTAAGCTTCTGCCTTCGGCTCAGGTCATGATCTCAGGGTCCTGGAATCGAGTCCCACATCAGGCTCTCTGCTCGGCGGGGAGCCTGCTTCCCCCTCTCTCTTTGCCTGTCTCTCTGCCTGTTTGGTCTCTTCTCTGTCAAAAATAGGAGAAGACATGAACAGACACTTCTCCAATGAAGGCATACAAATGGCTACAGACACATGAAAAAATGTTCATCATCATTAACCATCAGAGAGAGTCAAATCAAAACCACATTGAGATACTACCTTACACCAGTTAGAATGGCCAAAGTCAAAAAGACAGTAAACAAGTATTGGAGAGGATGTGGAGAAAGGGGAACCCTCTTACACTGTTGGTGGGAAGGCAAGTTGGTGCAGTCACTTTGGAAAACATTGGGAAGATTCTCCAAAAAATTAAAAATAGAACTACCTTATGACCCTGCAATTGCACTGCTGGGTATTTATCCCAAGATGCAGATGTAGTGAAAAGAAGGGCCATCTGTACACCCCAATGTTCAAAGCAGCAATGGCCACACTCGCCAAACTGTGGAAAGAACCAAGATGCCCTGCAACAGACAAATGGATAAAGAAGATATGGTCCATATATACATTGGAGTATTATGCCTCCATCAGAAAGGATGGATACTCAACTTTTGTATCAACATGGATGGGACAGGAAGAGATTGTGCTGAGTGAAATAAGTCAAGCAGAGAGAGTCAATTACCATATGGCTTCATTTACTTGTGGAGCATAAGGACTAAGACTAACATGGAAGACATTGGAAGATGGACAGGAGAAGTGAATTGGGAGAAGTTGGAGGGGGAGATGAACCATGAGGGACTGTGGACTCTGAGAAACAAACTGAGGGTTTTGGAGGGGAGGGGGGAGGGGGGCTGGGTGAGGCTGATGGTGGGTACGATGGAGGGCACATATTACATGGAGCACTGGATGTGGTGCATAAACAATGAATTTTGGAACACTGAAAAAAATTAAATAAAATTTTTTAAAAAAGATGTGTTGTTCAAATAAATTTTGCATGCAACCACAAATTCCCCAAGGGCATACAGCTATGATATTATCAAAAGAATCCCAAGAAACAGCTACAGTCTAAGCAACAGTGTCTTTCCATGAGGGTTAGGGTTCACAAGTAGAGAAGTTGAGATTGATTTAAAAATGTTGTATCACACACATTGCATTTAGTATTTTATCTATCATTACCATACTTACAGGAATTGCATATCAGTTTATTTGCTGTCAGAAATATCTATATTTAGAGGCCACTATACAGGTTCAATAAACAATCAAAAAATAATGTTTTATGTGAATGCAACCCTGTGTCACAAAATGTAAGGCGAAAACAGCAATATTTAATTATAGATATGGGTCTCTGCCTAAACACAGACCTAGATTAAACCAATTACCACTTTATTAGAATATCAGAAAATCAATTTAAACCTAAAACTGTTCTAACTTTGATGGACATAACGTGCACAGAAATATATGATCCAATCTTAACAACTTTATATATGTCTCATTCAAATGCAGTTTCCTACTTTGCCACAAGATATACACTCCCGTGGAATTTGGATTTAATATATTAATTAACAATGAAAAGGAAAAAAATATTAAGATCTTACCTTCATTGTTATTATCAACATCAGCTGTAATGGGATATCATTAGCTGACCAATTTTAAGATCCAATCTTAACAACTTTATATATGTCTCATTCAAATGCAGTTTCCTACTTTGCCACAAGATATACACTCCCGTGGAATTTGGATTTAATATATTAATTAACAATGAAAAGGAAAAAAATATTAAGATCTTACCTTCATTGTTATTATCAACATCAGCTGTAATGGGATATCATTAGCTGACCAATTTTAAGATACAAGAACAAACTGGAAATTAAACTGTAGACTATAAACCATTAAAAAAGCTACACTTTACAAAAATAAAAATAATTGCCAGGTTTTTTTATTCCCTTTCTTTTAGGTATGTGCATAACACTATAAGAAGAACAAACAAGAACTGACATTCCTGAAAATACAGCAGACAAGATTTTAATCAGGTTAGCTTCCTCCTCAGGAAGGAGTAAAATATGCAGCTCAAATAGTCTTTTTATCTCACATCACAAAATAAAACCACCTAGAAAGTAAAAGATCAAATATCCCTGCAGGCATAAATATAAATAGATAGATATAGATGATGATGATAGATAGATAGATAGATGAATGAATAAATAAATAAATAAATGGATAGATAGCTAAAATGCTGACATTACTAACACCTCCAGAGTAATTTTAGGAATATTTATATTGAGGGGTTGGATTCCTGTTATGACTTGACACATTCAAGCCTGTTAAACTAACGTATGAGTACTTGTAGATTAAATGCTTATGCTGGTAATTGGTAAAAACAGTTTCTGCATTTTGTTCAAACTCTCCATAAGCCCACTACTTCATATTCTTTTTCTGCTTGGACATGGGTAATAGCCATTATAAAATGAGAATAAAATTTTATGATAAATGAATAAATCAATGATCAGAAATTCAATTCTCCTGATATTCACTGTATTTACCAAAGTGTTCCCATTATTCCCTCTGTATGTAAATTAAGTAGCATCAAATCTAATCCATATTATTAAAATTCAATGTAAGCTGGTATATTATCTATGTCGAAGTTTTTAAGCAGACCTGTGTTATGCCACATAAATCAAGTAAAAAGTACAATTTGATTATTTTTCTTTTTTTTTTAATATAATTTTTTATTTTTTATAAACATATATTTTTATCCCCAGGGGTACAGGTCTGTGAATCACCAGGTTTATACACTTCACAGCACTCACCAAAACACATACCCTCCCCAGTGTCCATAATACCACCCCCTTCTCCCAAACCCCCTCCCCCCAGCAACCCTCAGTTTGTTTTGTGAGATTAAGAGTCACTTATGGTTTGTCTCCCTCCCAATCCCATCTTCTTTCATTTATTCTTCTCGTACCCACTTAAGCCCCCATGTTGCATCACCAATTCCTCATATCAGGGAGATCATATGAGAGCTGTCTTTCTCTGCTTGACTTATTTCGCTAAGCATGATACGCTCTAGTTCCATCCATGTTGTCGCAAATGGCAAGATTTCATTTCTTTTGATGGCTGCATAGTATTCCATTGTGTATATATACCACATCTTCTTTATCCATTCATCTGTTGATGGACATCTAGGTTCTTTCCATAGTTTGGCTATTGTGGACATTGCTGCTATAAACATTCGAGTACACGTGCCCCTTTGGATCACTACGTTTGTATATTTAGGGTAAATACCCAATAGTGCTAGAAAAATGTTCCATGCTCCTGGATTGGAAGAATAAATATTGTGAAAATGTCTATGCTACCTAAAGCAGTCTACACATTTAATGCAATTCCTATCAAAGTACCATCCATCTTTTTTCAAAGAAATGGAACAAATAATTCTAAAATTTATATGGAACCAGAAAAGATCTCGAATAGCTAAAGGGATATTGAAAAAGAAAGCCAACGTTGGTGGCATCACAATCCCGGACTTCAAGCTCTATTACAAAGCTGTCATCATCAAGACAGCATGGTACTGGCACAAAAACAGACACATAGATCAATGGAACAGAATAGAGAGCCCAGAAATAGACTCTCAACTCTATGGTCAACTAATCTTCGACAAAGCAGGAAAGAATGTCCAATGGAAAAAAGACAGCCTCTTCAATAAATGGTCCACAATAGCCAAACTATGGAAAGAACCTAGATGTCCATCAACAGACGAATGGATAAAGAAGATGTGGTATACGGAATACTATGCAGTCATCAAAAGAAATGAAATCTTGCCATTTGCGACAACATGGATGGAACTAGAGCGTATCATGCTTAGCGAAATAAGTCAAGCAGAGAAAGACAGCTCTCATATGATCTCCCTAATATGAGGAAGTGGTGATGCAACATGGGGGCTTAAGTGGGTAGGAGAAGAATAAATGAAAGAAGATGGGATTGGGAGGGAGACAAACCATAAGTGACTCTTAATCTCACAAAACAAACTGAGGGTTGTTGGGGGGAGGGGGTTTAGGAGAAGGGGGTGGGATTATGGACATTGGGGAGGGTATGTGCTTTGGTGAGTGCTGTGAAGTGTGTAAACCTGGTGATTCACAGACCTGTACCCCTGGGGATAAAAATATATGTTTATAAAAAATAAAAAATTAAAAAAAAAACATTTAGCAAACATTGTCTTAAATAGTCGGAGAATTTTTAAAGGAGTGAAGTTCCCAGGAATCAAAAATAAAAAGTATGCTAAAAATTACAGAGCTAAGCCCCTGAAGATACTTCAGCTCCTCTTGGGGATTTTGCTGATAGTTTAACGGCCATGCAAGTGTGGAAGATAATGCTTTGGGGCCACCTGAGCCAAAGCAGGATACCCAGCATCTACAGGACAAATTAAAGGGGGATTACAAAATAAACCTGCATATAGGAAAAGGGAAGTGAGATTAAAGCAGGTCTATCTTGACCTGAGATCTTGATAAGGAAAAGAAAAAATAGTTCTCCTCTAAGAACTCAAAATCACAGGGCTGTCCTCAGATTCAGAGTTTCAAACTACCACTATGTGATGATTCAAATAAGAATCTAGATGGCAACAAAATGCACTATTGTACCACCTAATTCCTAAATCACTGGCTAGAAGAAGAAGGCATAACAATTGCAAGGATATACTTTTTTAAAGATGTTATTTATTTATTTAGTTAGTTATTCACTTATTCATTCATTCATTTTAGAGAGAGAGAAAGAGCAAGCCTGAGTGAGGGAAGGCATAGAGGGGGAGGGAGATGGAGATGGAGAGCATCTCAGGCAGACTCTGTGCTGAGCATGGAGCCCCCACCCGGGACTCCATCTCACAATCCTGAAATCATGACTCAAGCCAAAACCAACAATTCCAGGCTCCACCACGATAAACTCTTCAAACTGGATTTCACAGGATTTCCACTGATGGAAGCAACAAAATACAAAGTAACAATGCTAAATCACAAAATGCACAAAAAGACAAACCCCCATGAAAAAGAGTCAGGGGAAACAACAAATAGCTGAATTAGAACTTTGTCAAACTCTAGAAAATAAAAACATTGGCTATAGGTGAAAAATGTAGATTACACATTATAAAATATGGGAAATTGAAAACATGATAAAGTAATATACCATTAAGTGATAGAATTTAAAGAGAAATATAATTTCCAGGTCTGAAACATGCAATAATCAAATTAAAAAAATAAAAGGGGTTAAGCATCTGTTTAGATACAATTGATGTAGTAATACATGAGGAAATAGATCTGTACATTTCTTCACAATAGATTGCAGATAAATAGGAGTAAGAAAAATAAAAGAATTTAAAGGTAATGAAATGGAAGAAATGGAAAAAAATCAGAAGAAAGACTAACAAAACAAAACAAAAGCAAGGAGGATGTGGGGGATAGAAATATTTAAGAGAAAAATAGCATATATCAACAGATTCAGGAAGCTTCACAAATTCCAAGCATAATAAAGAATGAAATCACTCCTAAACACATTGAAATTAAGCTGGTAAACACCCAAAAGAAAGAAAAAAATAAATTAAAGGTGGGGAGCATACAAATAATTGCGATTACAGAGAGAAAAGTTTAAAAGAGGAAAAATTGAATCTACAGTTGAGTAAGGTTCTTCAAAGACCTGAGCAAATTTGCCAACTAGAATTTTGAATATAAGTATCATTCAAGAGCAAGAAATTAGATGAATTAGAAATTAGAAGAACTGTCACCAGTATCTTCACTGAAATAACTTCTAAAGAATCCTCTCCTCAAAGAAAAAATTGAACACAGATAAGATAAAAAATAATAATGACTAAGTCAGAAGAAAAACTTAAATATGGAATTAAGATCCTGGAAAATAATAGCAATACATAGTACCACAGTGATCTCATGTATTTGATTCTAATATCTATATGTTACTCAGGTGGAAGAAAAAAAGTAGTGATTAACTTTCACTTATGTAATCCATCTTTAAGTAATCCATCAAATAAACTGAAATGCAAATAATAAAAAAGTTCAAAAAATTAAACTAACCTGATCTCCCAAAAGTCAAACATAGAAAATTACACTCTCAAATTTGAGAATGTACAGTTACATGTAACTTTAACAAATACCAACCATGTACTAAGACTCAAAACATATTAAACACTTGGTGATTTTCAGACTAAGATTGTTTTATAATTATGCAGATAACTAGAATTTACCGAAAGATGATAAATAGCCAATACAAAAGCAAGTAGATTCCATATTGGAAAATGTAGGTTTGGGGAGGAATAATAACAAGCAGGCAATAAAACACCAGAAAGCCAGAAAGGGAATCACCTAATGTCTGCCGTTAGGATGTAAAAAAGATAATGGAGTGAGAGATACAGCTGACACTGTCTAGTCTCAAACATCCCAGTTCAGCACAAGGTATTTGGTATCAGAAGTGACTGCTGGATATGAACAATTTCTAGGATTATCTTTGGGAGATGGTTTTGGTAGTGTAGTGAAGGGTGACAGTCTCAGGAGGATGGGAACTAATCTGAAATGTGCATTTCAAAGTGTGTATTGTAAATGTGTGAATGAGTGAGCCCAGAAAAAAAAAAAAGGAAGCTATATTTTAGGGTGCATAGATTGTGAGTATTAGGGTCTCAACAGAGTCTCTCTTGTAGCTGAAATAGTCATAAAGTCATTTTTCTGTTCATTATCAAAGGATGACAAGTTTGGGTTTTCAAAAGAGTTAGGATTTTTTTTTTCTCCCAAGTATATTATTCTGCACTAAAAATATGATAAGCTTCATATATGCCCCAGAGTGTGTAAATAAATTCAGAATCAATTTTATACTTCCTTTGACCATCATTTATTTGTTTTTAGTGTTATGCCTTCTTGTTATTTTTTAAGACTATACTTTTACCATATCTGGTTTTGATGCACCATATAAAAAAGAAGGCATGTGGGATATACTATTAAAGCTCCCTACTACCTTGGCAAGCACAACCTAACACTGAAAGCATTTTTTTATAGCAGACTAGATTCATCATCAGACTTTACATTTGTTAGAAATAAGGCAGAGATTTAATAAACAGAGATTCAAATAAAATAGCCTTCTTTTACTGCAGAGAATAATATATATCATAATGCAACTTTCCTACATTATTCTATCATACAGCATTCCCTGAAAAAACAAAACAAAAATATCAGTCCTGGGCACAGAAAACACATATAGTTTTAAAATTATGGTGGAATATCTAAACAAATATATAGCACAGCAGCTGTACATGTTCAAATACAATATATACAATATTGAAGGCTCAAATTTACATTCTAGTCCTTGGGAAAAAAAAAACATTTAATTTTATATTTTCTTTAGAGTGGGAATTGGCTAAGATATGCTGTTTCTAATAGATGACAATGATATATTTTAAATTATATACTTTAACATTCCTATATTAAATTACAAAGTAATGTATTTATAAGTAAAGGTAAAATAGCTTCTCTTAATTAGCTTATTAGAGAACATAAAGCTTCATTTAACTGCCCAGTTTATAATTATTTCCATCATTTTTGGACCTTGAGGAGATGGTTGGGCTTTTACTGAACAACTCCAAATCTGTGTTTTCTAAGTTGATTTTCAAGTTTAAAATATCATAAATAAAAACTTTAAAACCTAACAAAGACTTTATATTAACATTTTTGCAAATAACTGCTTAAAAGAATATTTTTAGGGGCACCTGGGTAGCTCAGTGGGTTAAGCCTCTGCCTTCAGCTCAGGTCATGATCCCAGGGGTCCTGCTTCCACCTCTCTCTCTGCCTGCCTCTCTGCCTACTTGTAATCTCCGACTGTCAAATGAATAAATAAAATCTTAAAAAAAAAAGAATATTTTTAAAAATTGGTATGTGATTTGTGATTGAGGACAAGGCCCAAAATAAGGAAATAGCTTACCAATAATAATAAAAATATGTTTAATTTGAAATTAATAAAACATCCAGAAAAGTTTAAAGATGAATAAATAACAAAAATGACTTTTTTTCTTTAAAAAATTCATTATTTGAAGAGGCAGCATAGACTTCAAAGGATAGGAAACTAGGACCTCCAATACTCTGACAATTTTTTTAAAAAGATTTATCCATCCATTTGACACAGAGGGAGTGAGAGAGAGCACACACATGCATAAGCGGTGGGAGGGGCAGAGGGAGTGGGAGAGAATCTTAAGCAGACTCCGCCCCAACTGACCCTGATATCACACCCTGAGCTAAATCAAGAGGTGGCTATTTAACACACTGAGCCACCCAGCTGTCCCATTCTGACAATTTATATAGCAATCTTCTCATCTCTGAAATGTGGATAATAATGGTATCTACTTCATGGGGTTCCTATGTATATTAAGAGTTAATGCTTGAGGTGCACAGGGGGGCTCAAGTTGTTGTTGCAGGTCATGATCTTGGGGTCCTGATATGGAGGTGCCATTTCCAGCTCCACTCTGTGCTGGGCGTGGAATCTGCTTGAGATGCTCCCTCTCCCTCTGCCCCTTCCCCCACTCACACACACTCTCTCTCTTTCTATAATAAATACATCTTTTAAAATAAAATAAAACCAAAAACAAGTATCTATCCAGGAGACAAAGACATAAAGGGCAGAACACCTCCATTGTGCTATAAAATGTACATGATATTTTTATAGTCACCAAATCAGCTTTGCCAGCAGCACTACTGCAGTTGGGTCCATTTTACCACCAAGGGTGAAACTGAAACACAAAAAGCAGGGTGGTTGCAGTCCCTTTGAAATTTGTGAACACCTTACACAGTAACAGATTTAGATAGCAAATATTTGACATTTTTAAAAAGTGATAAGGTGGCAATCAAGCCTCCTCTATGTGTCGTCTTTTTTGGTCTTTCTCCTCACCTTGCTTATTCTTCCATCTTGAAATAGACTTGTTCAGTTATCTGACCCAACACCCAACATCAGCTGTTTAAAATGATAAATATTTAAAATACTTCAGATAGGTATACCCAGCTTGGAATTTCCCTACTTCTGAGACATACATGCAAGCCAAGAATTTAAGCAAACATATTTCAAGTACCATTAATAGAAAGAGCAGAAAAGTGCGAAAATAGTTAACTCCCACTCAAGCTTTTTTTTTTCCCCCTGAGCAGCAATGAATTTCAAGTCCACTCCAGAAGTATCCTTTTTAAAGATATAAACTTCACACCACCACACAGGACTTAATGAAATGTCAGAGGCATATAAATGAATATACAATTACTTAACTAATTTACAATGTGAAAATTTCGCTATGAAATTTACTATAAGGCTAAATAACTTTGAATATCATCTAAGAGATATTTAGTTCCAGAAGCATCAAAAAGAGTTTGTGTTTGGGATGCCTGGGTGGCTCAGTGGGTTAAAGCCTCTGCCTTCAGCTCAGGTCATAATCCCACAGTCCTGGGATGGAGCCCCGCATCAGGCTCTCTGCTCAGCGGGGACCCTGCGTCCTCCCCTTGCTCTCTGCCAACTTGGGATCTCTGTCAATCAAATAAATAAATAAAATCTTTAAAAAAGAAAAAAGAGCTTGTGTTTATGCAGTCTAAAGAGAACTTATTAACAGGCTGAAATATATAAAATTTCACATCTATAAGTGCTCATTTAGTAAATACATAATGCATAGAAGAGATATCAATAATATCTTAAAATTATTCATCTTTATCTAATTTACTTGAAATGGGCCTAAATTATGATATTTATTAAATTATATAAATGACTTGCTTATTTTATAATGTTTAATATTCCCTTCTAAAATGACCTCCTACAACCACTCATAATTTAAACACTAATAGAGAAAAATTTTGTCAACTACCTTACACTGTAAAAAAAATGACAGAAAATTTATTTATATTTTTGTAAAAGTGTTGTGTGTGTGGGTGTGTACTAACTGGGATTTTCATAAAGTGGCATTTATAGCAACATTGTTTAAGGGGAAACAAGTGGATCTGAATCTGGTCCATTCAAATGCACAGTCAATAAACTACATAAAAAATAACTAGATGTACTGAAAATAAATACTGTATTCATTCTTACTTGTTAATGAACATATAAATTTATTTTCACCATTTTGACCACTATAGCTTTCCTTTTAAATACAACATGATTAATTTAACCAGTCTTCTATTGAAAACCACTTTTAATTTCCAATTTTTCACTAGTATAAGCTGCCCTAATATATCTTTATAACCACACATTTTCACACTTGCCCATTATTAGCTGAAAATAAACTGCTAGAAGTGGATTGCTGGGGGGAAAAAAAACATGAATTTTGAAGGCTTTTGATGATAAATGGGATTAAAGAAAGTTTATGCTTTGGCACTGCAATCTTTGATAGTGTTCCACAGAATTTATAATAGAAATTTTGCAGGTAAAAATTATATATCATATTTTTCTTTGATTTGCTTGTGTTTGTTACAAGTGTGGTTAAACACATTACATATGTTTATTTGTCTTTATATGCTTTCTTTTCTAATTAATCTATTTCATTTCTATGTCATTATTCCTTTATCATGGATAAGTTTTTCTTAACTATTTATAAAGACTCCTTACTTAATAAATACAGTGAACTTATCATTCACCTGTGATACTTACTGGCTGTGATGCACTTCCTTTCTTTAGATTTTCTTATCTTACCTTTGACTTTCTCTCTTGTATTTTGATGATAGTAGCTTTTGCTGTCAAATCCATCACTTTTTTCTTTATGTATTTTACTCTTTGTGCTTTGCTTAGGAAGTAATTCTGTAGCATAGTAATAATAAAAAATACATAAAGAACTTTTTCTAATAATTGTGATGTTTTATTTTACATTTTACAAAAACTCTTATTTTTTGGAATTTTTTTTAAGTAGGCTCCATGCTGTGGATCCCAACTCCATGCTGTGGAGCCTGACGTGGGGCTTAATTAAACTCCTGGCCCTGAGATCAAAACCTGAACTGAGGATCAAGAGCTGGATGCTTAACCAACTGAGCCACCCAGGTTCTCCTAAATAATGTTGTTTTAACTTTGATTCATTTTGAACTCATTTTGATAAAGTTGAAAAAAAGAGGGTATAACTTTGGTTTAGATCCAAGTATCTAAAAATTGCCCCAGTTTCATTTTTGAATATTTAGGTATTTTACTATTAATGTCAGACTTGTGGTTTGTAGATTCTTATCTGTTTCTTTGATCTCAGCTTTTAGTCAGGGGCCAATATCACACTGGTTTAATATTATCAGGCAAGCTCCTTCTCATTTCTCTACTCATAAAAAACAAGCTGGACTAGTCCTGTTGGCAGGAAAGTCTCTTTTTGTTCAGTGTATCTTCTGAGAGGTGAAAATACCAGATTTAAGAGACTCTTTTAATCAGAGCAATTTTAAAATTCTAATCATGTGGGACTCAATATTGTAATAGCACAAACTCTTCCTAAATTGATTTCTAATTTAAACACACTTCTGATCAATATGAAATGGATTATTTAGATAAAAGTGTAATTCTAAAGAAGGGCCATCTGTACCCCAATGTTTATAGCAGCAATAGCCACAGTCGCCAAACTGTGGAAAGAACCAAGATGCCCTTCAACGGATGAATGGATAAGGAAGATGTAGTCCATATACACTATGGAGTATTATGCCTCCATCAGAAAGGATGAATACCCAACTTTTGTAGCAACATGGATGGGACTGGAAGAGATTATGCTGAGTGAAATAAGTCAAGCAGAGAGAGTCAATTATCAAATGGTTTCACTTATTTGTGGAGCATAACAAATAGTATGGAGGACAGGGGGAGTTAGAGAGAAGGGAGTTCGGGGAAATTGGAAGGGGAGGTGAACCATGAGAGACTATGGACTCTGAAAAACAATCTGAGGGGTTTGAAGTGGCGGGGGGTTGGGAGGTTGGGGTACCAGGTGGTAGGTATTATAGAGGGCACAGATTGCATGGAGCACTGGGTGTGGTGAAAAAATAATGAATACTGTTAAGCTGCAAATTTTTAAAAAATGGGAAAAAAGTGTAATTCTAACATTCGTATGAAAAATAAGTTAATGGGAGATTAAGTTAATAACTTAACAATAAGTTAATAAGTTAACTAAAAATTAGTTAAAATATAAAATGTATTTTGCATTTTACATGTAAAAAAAATGCTCTGATCTCCCACCATGGATAACAATAAATTATATCAAGAACTTGGACTCAGATTCAAATCATAAAAAAGAAACAACTTAGGAGTAAGAGGCATCAAGGTGGTTCAGTTAATTAACCATCTGACTCTTGATTTTGGCTCAGGTCATGATCTCAGGATCCTGAGATCAAGCCCTGTTTCAGACTCCACGCTCAGCCTGGAGTCTGCTTAAGATTCTCTCTCTTTCTCTCTCTGCTCCTTCCCCTGCTCACTCTATCTCTCCCTTCTCTCAAATAAGTAAATAAACAAAATCTTAAACTTATTTAGTATGTGGAATTAATTCATGTAAATTTTACCTGGTTTCAGATAGATCACTTGGAAACAAGATTATATCAATTGAGTAATTTATTCCCTTTAAAGATAAATGAAAATTTTCAGAGAAAAAATTGCTATTTAAATTTAAGATAAATTATCAGAGGAGGAGTCTGAGGTCTAGAAAATTTAAGTGACTTTCCCCAGGGCATAAAACTATTTAAGTACTCAACAGGGAGTAGGAACCAATCCCCTAAATCCAGGTACAATTTCTATTGCTCTTTCCAGGTCCTTTCTACTTGATTTTTTATATTACCTTTTTTCACTAGTTTTATTGAAGTCATGCTGAGAATAAGAATTTTTTTTCTTCACACTGATAATTCAGATATAGTGGGGGAAAAAGGGTAGAATCATGTGTGATTAAATGCCTCGGGAACTATGATAGTGCTATTATAATTGCTTGCTGATATTAAAACATTTCCCAGTAAAAAATAGAACCTTAGGGAACTAGAAGTCCAATCATAAAGAAGGCTGATGAATTCTCTTGAGGAATATATTAAGAAGACATACCACTATGCTCATATATCAACACCATGAATTCCCTTAAAGTATATTACAGTGTCTTTAATGGTCAGTTTTCAGTAATTATACTGTCAACAACAGGAAAATAAATTAAGAGCAGCATGTATATTTTCAAGGATGCTTTGCAGTTTCCAAAATTATGTTTTAAAAAATATTTACTAGTACAGGGAAACATTTTTGATAAAAACCTTAAATGATATAAAATTGTACAATATGATTTTATTTTTCAAAAACATGTGTTTATATATTTGTGTATATATATGTACATATTTGTACATATTTATGGCTATAAGCAGAAACATACAGGAGATTGTTAACTTTGAAATTTCTAAGTATTTCCTTGTTGTGTCCCTTTTTTATGTTCTCTCAGTTCTATAATTAGCATGTACCTTCCAATCATAAGAGAAGTAGTGAAAAAAGTATTTCCTGGGGCGCCTGGGTGGCTCAGTGGGTTAAAGCCTCTGCCTTCAGCTTGGGTCATGATCCCAGGGTCCTGGGATCGAGCCCCACATCCAGCTCTCTGCTTAACAAGGAGCCTGCTTCTTCCTCTCTCTCTGACTGCCTCTCTGCCTACTTGTAATCTCTCTCTTTGTCAAATAAATAAATAAAATCTTTAAAAAAAAAGAAAAGAAAACAATTTTTCCTTAGATGTATAATAGCAGGGATGGAATACCTTGACAGTGCTTTTATATTTGAATAATATTTTGAAGTTAATACAAGTTTTCACATATGAAATGTATATTTTAGAATTGAAAAAAGATTAACCTCCTTACAAATGATACTGTCTTTGCTCTATGTAAATCAGCTAAGTCTTGGGCAATTAATTGAAAACAACTAAATAAATAAGTTAATTAATTAATTTAGTTTAAATAGGAGAAACTAAATCTGAATTAAGAGAAATGGTTTACCAGTAGATGGTTCAAACACTAAAAAGTAAATTTCTTCATGGTTCAAACACTAAAAAGTAAATTTCTTCTTCTCATTGTGTAAAAATTTTGCATAATTGTTTTATTTCTAACTGCCTAAAATGATAATAATCAGTTTTTTATAAAGATCAGACTCAGTGAGTTCAAAAACTAGATAATTCTTAATTATCATCATCAGAATCACTAGACCTTAAATCAATTAAAATATTAATAATAAATAGAAAATAAAAAAAAATCCCAGTGCTAAGACAAACTCCAGGGGATTAGAGTCTTATCAATGTATATTAACATAGTCCAGAAATTAATTCTCCTAAGGAAAATAATTGCTTCCTTGTTGCATCAATCTCATGTGATTTGGGGGATAATTAAATGAAGCAATGAATATAAATTGCTTATCGGAGTACCTAGCACATAAGTATTCAGCTCAATACGTTAGGCTATCTCTAGAATTATCGTCAGTATTATTATTCCTGTCCATGAGTAGCCACTGTAATATTTTTGCTCAAGCTTCAATAATCTTAGCAGTTTCACTGTTCATATAAAACTTTTGGGAGAAATGAATCATGTAAGATGGACTGTATCAAAATAAATATTATTTATCCCAATAGATTTTGGTTCTTAAGTATCATTTTCTGTATATTTTATCTTCATTCTTTTTTTTTTCTGTGTGTTTGTTTTCTATTCAAAGACGCTTTTGAGCTCAAGAGAAATCTAATATAGAAAAAACTTGTGTTCCTTTCCACCATGAGCTGAATATTCCCTAAAGCAAGCAAACTGAAATAATCTCAGGAATTTGCCATCCTTTTAAGGATTTAAACTAAAAGAAATAATATTTATGATTATTTAATGCCCATTTTAATTGCCTCCCAGGAGAAACTGTCTTATCTAGTTTCCAAGTCCCCAAATATGGCACCTCCCAATCTAGGTAAACTCCTGCTGGTGTTCATATCCCTCTATCCAGATGCACCCCTGACATTACTGCCATAGTATTCAACTTGTATGATTATATATATATATATATACACACACACACACACACACTTTTTGTTTTATTTATATATATATATATATATATATATATATTATATATATATAATCTACCTTCTGCCTTGTAGTTGTTTTAAAATATGTCCACAAATTATTTGACTCTCTTTCCATCAATAGGTATAGCTTAACTTTGACTCTTTCCATTAATAGGTAGAGCTTCACTCTCATCCCTTCAATGTGTACACTGACTCAGTGATTGGTTTCTAATGAATAAAATATGGTGGAAATAATAGTGCATCATTTTGGAGACTGAGTCATGAAAGACACTGTGGGATGCTCCTTTCTCTCTCTTGGATCACTACTCTGTGGAAAACTAGCTATCATTTTATGAGGTCAACCAATCAGCCCTATGAGAGGACTGATTGGAGATGGCCAGAAAGTAATTCATATTTCCTGGCAAGTCCCATGTAAGTGAGCTTGGAAGAGGATCCTCTAGTCCCAGTCAATCTTTGAGATGACTGTAGCCCTGATTAACATCTTAACTGCAACCGAATTGATTCTGCAACTGCGTCAGAATCACTCAGTCAAGCTTCTGAATTTTTGATCTACAGAAATCTTAGCTAATCCAGGTTTTCTGTTTTAAGTCACTATGTTTTAAGGCAACTGCTTTAAAAGCTATACACAATGAACACCTGGTTTGGTGGTGGGAGTGGGTATTAGAGCAGCATAACAAAGTCCTAAACTATTGGAGTGGATTGAGAAGCTAAAAAATGTTTGAGGAAAGTGTTTGTGAAATCATCAAGACCCTTGAAGAAGCTGTATAATTTTATAAACTTTGAGAAGGTTGAAGTGAGGGCTTATAAGGAAGTGTGAAAACTCTTACTGGAAACCTGAGGAAGGAGGATCTCTGTTATGCAGTAACAGAATATTTAGCAACAGTATCATCTGCATTGGTATAGAAAATAGAAATATACTTACTAAACTGAGTGAGCTACCTAATGGGGTTTCTAGGCACAGTGTTAAGGTGCCATCTGGTTTATCTCTATGCATATAATAAAATATGAGAGAATTGAGATCATCTAAAGAAGGAAAGGAACTGAACAGAGATGAACTAAAAAAATAGACCCATATGTATTCGGCTAATTGATTTTTGATACACATACCTAAGCAATGTAATGGATAAAAGAATGACTTTCTTTAAATAGTGCCGAAACATGTAGGTATAGATATGGAAAATAATGAAAATGTATTCATCTTACATAATATTCAAAAATTAATATTGTCATAGGCCTAAACATTAGACCTATAACTATTTTAAAAAAGAATATTTTTCCAACTTTTGGTTTGGCAAAAAATCTTAGGATGTAAAATATATGAATCATAAAAGAAAATGTGATAGATTGGATTTTATCAAAATTAAAATTCATGGAAATGTACACCTAAAAAAGCAGATTTTACTGTATGTAATTATACCATATATCTTAGTCTGTTTGGGCTGCTATAACAAAAACATCATACACTAAATAGCTTATAAACCACAAGCACTTCTCACAATTCTGGAGACTAGGAAGTCCAAGTTCGTGGTTTGGCAGATTCAGTAGATGGCAAGGACCTACTTCCTGGTTCTGAGATGACACCTTTTTGTTGTGTCCTGAAGGTGGTAGGAGGGTCAGGGGGCCTCTATAGGGCTTATTTTATAAAGGAACTAATCCCATTTACAAGGGTCTGTTCTCAAGGTCTAAGCACCTCTCCATGGATTTACCTTCTACTACCATCACGTTGGGGGCTAGGGTTTCTGCATATAAATTTTAGGGGGAAGAGTACACATTTAGGCCCATAGATAAACCTAATGGGTTTCATAGGCCCATGATAAACCTAACCTAACAAAACAATGTATAAATTCCAGGTTAAGGATCTTTTCAATTTTGTTACTGATCTCTAGTCTTATTAAACCTGATGATTCACAGACCTGTACCCCTGGGGATCAAAATATATGTTTATAAAAAATAAAAAAAATTAAAAGTTAAAAAAAAATCCTGATTGAAAAGTGTTGTTTATAATGATTTCATTATGTTAATAATGAATTATCATGATACATTTTTCAACATTATGATACATTTACTAGATGTTCTGGGTTTTTTTTTTACATAAAGAGTTATTATTAGGGTATAATATTTGATATTTTCCATATTATCCATCCTTTTGATATTGGTTAGACCTTTTATGTACTTACTTATTTGCCTACTTGAGGTATTTTAACACAAACTTGAAATAACTGAAACATCCCTAACGTTTTTCTTCTATTTCTCCCTGAATACGTTTTAGAAAAAAAAAAAAAATAGTAACTGTGTTACTTGGTACATACATAATAATGCCTGTTACACCTTGTTGGTTTTGCACTTTATTGTCAATTGAGTCATTTTGTATCATAAAGATCTTCTTTGTCTACTTTAATGTGTTGAGGCCCGGATCCTAAAAATCTGCTTAGTATTTCCATTTCTCTTCTATCTCTTTGTGTCTCTCTCAATCTCTTTCTCTCATCTATTTCTATCTCTATATTTCTCCCCTTTTTAAGTCATTTCTGAAGCATATTTTCAAAACAGGTGTTTCCCATGTTTCATAATAGAGTTGCATTTTTTTCTGGAAAAAAGATCTTTCACTAATCTTTTATTAACTTTTCCTAGCTTTTCCTTTTCACAGGGGTTTAAATCCATTTGTAGTTACTGACATGTCTGATATGACCATACTCAACACTGCGTTATTGTCTTATTTTATACTTTCTATTTCAATTATTTCATAATTAATACTTGGGGGATAGAAATAGAGGCAGGGGAGAAGATGAGGGATATATGTGCTTTTTCTCGAGGTAGTGTATTTCATCACTAATTTTATAATTTATTTTGAAACAATGAAAACTTTTATTATGGCCTTCGGAGTTACTTTCTTATCAATATATTTCATTATATCTTTAGTTCTTTTTTTTTTCCCTTTAGTTAAGCTTCTATTAGTTTATTTCCACTTAAGAATATATGAACTGTCTCTCACTTATTAACTCTTTTTATTCTTCTTTACTAAGCTTCTATTAGTTGAGTTGACTTTCACCTATTCAACAATGAGTTTTTCTACTTTCCTATTTTCTTTTTTCCTTCTACTTACACTTTTTGGCATAGATGACATTTGTACTTTTTTTGTCACAACCTTGTTTTTGTCTCATTGACAGTTCTTTAGCTAATGTTTACTAATCACTTTTAGGTTAGATGATACTTGTCCTTTAGTATATTATGCAAAAAAATTTCATGCTTACATTATTGCAAGAGTTTTTATAGGTATTTTTTTGAGTTTTTATAGGTATTAAACTGTATTTTTATATCCTTTATAGCCTAGCTATAAAATTATTGACTCATACTTCCTGTCCTTGAATGTATTGAACCACACTCCACTGTTGTCTTAATTTTTCCATTATTTTCTAGATGCCTGATCCCAACATGTGTTGTTCTTTTTTTTTCTCCTCAGTAAGTTACTTGCTTCTTTTTTGCATGGAGGCTTCATAAATATTTTTCTTCATTTACTTAATGTCTAAAAGTTCACTAGAATATCACAGAGTTGATTGTTCAATGTCAGCTTCTCTGGATAAACATCAATTAGTAGTTTCAGGACTTTAATTTTCAGAAATTTTCTTAAATCGTAGTTAAAATACTAATTTCTTTCATGTTGTTTTTTGTTTTTGTTTTTTTTCTATTTTTCATCTCTGCTTTTTTTCCATTTTATTTTATTTCATTTTATTTTATTTCCTTTCAGTGTTCCAGCATTCATTGTTTAAGCACCACACCCAGTGCTCCATGTGCTATGTGCCCTCCATAATACCCACCAACAGGCTTACACAACCCCCCACCCCTTCCCTTCCAAAACATGTTCTATTTTTTTTTTTGAGATTCTAATTATGTACATGTCAGAATCTGCTTATCTTTTATATCTATATCTTCTGATCCTTTTACTTTCATTTTATTTTTATTTTCTTAATGTTTTCATTTCTTAATATCTCTTGCTATACATTAATTAAACTTTATTTTCCTTTGGGCATTCTAATTTAATCATCATTTATAAAATGGTATTGTATTTCAGTTGTCATTATTTACTGAGTTCTGACAATAATTTATGTTCAAAGTTTTCTTTTTTTTTTCTTATATTTTATTTGTGTATTTGACAGAGATCACAAGTAGGCAGAGAGGCAGGTAGGCATGGGTGCAGAGGAAGCAGGCTCCCTGATGAGCGGAGAGCCCGATGCAGGGCCCAATCCCTGGAACCTGAGATCATGACCTGAGCCAAAGGCAAAGGCTTAACCAACTGAGCTACCCAGGTACCCCAAGTTTTCTGGTTTTGTCCACTTTGTACACACTTTTGACTTAAGGAGTTATCTCATTTCTTCAAAGGATGTCCAATATTATTTAATTTATATTGAATACTCTAAATTATAGTGTATAGTATATTTTTTGTTGCTTTTTGATTGATTTATCATAAGCACTTTAATCAGGTATAGCATTTTGATTTGCCTATTCTATTCTCATCATAATTATTTTGGGGGGATTCCTGATATTTGTGCTCATTATACAAAGCTTTGAATTTTTCTAAACTGACTGTATCAGATATGTCTCCATTGGGAGGAGGCTTGAAGGTTCTGAGTTCCTTTCTAGGATCTTCATTCAAAAGGACCCTCTTTTAAAGCAAACAAACAAACAAAAAGAACCTCTTTTGTTGGTATAGTAAAATAAGGCTTCATTGAGAGAAAATGTCATTTAAAAAAAAAAAGAGGGTCGATTTCTGATTCTGTACTCTCTCTTGTTTCTGCAGGACTCACAATTTTCTCCACTTACGATGTCCCATTCCAAATGATTTCTTATATTAATGCCTTCCTGAGACAGTTACCTCTGGTCAAGGGCAATTTCAAACCTATTTTAAGGAAGTGCCCAGAAAACAGCACATGGATGTGCCATCTTTCATTTCTGTTTTAAGTATTACTGCCTTCACAGTGGACTATGGTGAATTAACATTGTTCTGTCCTAGCGAGGCACTGATATTCTGGATTTTTTTTTTCTTTTCCTTAAATAATCACTGTCTGACTCTACAAACTAATGTGAATTCCAGACAGGCTCTGCTTATCTTGGAGGTTAACATAACTACTTATATGTACATCAACATTTGTATTATTCTTTTTTGTCCTGGTTATGTTTGAGACATGAGTTATTGTAGTTTAGATCCCCTTTCCCAAAAGTTCATTTTTGATTTTGTTTCCCTTGCCTTTAGAGACATGACTTAAAAGAGGTTGCTTTGGCTGATGTTGAAGAGGTTACTACCTATGTTCTCCTCTAGGATTTTTTTAAAAATTATGTTATGTTAGTCACCACACAGTACATCATTAGTTTTTGAAGTAGTGTTACATGATTAATTATTTGTGTATAACACTCAGTGCTCCATGCAATATGTGTCCTCCTTAACAACCATCACCGGGTTCACTCATGCCTCTACCACCACCCCTTCTAAAATGGAGAATTACGCAGCAATGAGAAAGGATGAATTCCCAACTTTTGCATCACCATGGATGGGACTGGAGGAGATTATGCTAAGTGAAATAAGTCAAACAGAGAAAGTCAGTTATCATATGGTTTCACTTATTTGTAGACCATAAAGAATAGCATGGAGGGCATTAGAAGAAGGGAAAAATAAAGGGGGAGAAATTAGAGTGGGAGATGAACTGTGAGAGACTATGGACTCCTCTAGGATTTTGATGGATTCTTGTCTCACATTGAGCTCATTCATCAATTTTGAGTTTATCTTTGTGTATGGTGTAAGAGAATGGTCCAGTTTCCCTCTTCTGCATGTGACTATACTGTTTTTCCAGCACCATTTATTGAAGAGACTCTTTTTTACATTGAATGTTCTTTCCAGCTTCATTGTAGATTAGTTGGCCATAGAGCTGAGGGTCCATTTCTGGGGTCTCTATTCTGTTCCACTGATTTATGTGTCTGTTTTTTGCCAATACTGCGCTGTCTTGATGATCACAGCTTTGTAATAAAGTTGAAGTCAGGCATTATGATGCCCCCTCTTTGGTTTTCTTTTTCAACATTCCCTTGGCAGTTCAGGGTCTTTTTCCATACAAATTTTAGGATTATTTGTTCCAGCTCTGTGAAAAATGTCAGTGCTATTTTGATAGGGATGCATTGAAAGCATAGATTTCTCTGGGCAGCATAGATATTTTAACAATGTTTATTCTTCCAATCCATGAGCATGGAATGTTTTTCCATCTCTTTGTGTTTTCCTCAATTTCTTTCATAACTGTTCTGTAGTAGAACATAAGGAATAGAGTGGAGGACCATAGAAGAAGGGATAGAAAACTAAATGGGAAGAAATCCAAGAGGAACATAAACCATGAGAGACTGTGGACTGTAGGAATCAAACTGAGGGTTACAGAAGGGAAGCAATGAGGGATGGGGTAGCCAGGTGATGGGTATTAAGGATGGCACATGTTGTGATGAACACTGGGTGTTATAGGCTACTAATGAGTCACTGAACATTACATCAAAAACTAACGATGCACTATATGTTGCTTAACTGAACATAATAAATAAATAAATAAATCTTCTCTCCCTTTTTAGAATTTTAGAAATGTGTGGACACATTTGGATTTAGTGAGCCTTGGGTTTATTTTTATTTTTATTTTTATTTCCCTTATATCTTCTAATTACTTTAATATTCATTTATTTTACTTTCAGTCTCTCTTATAAAATATTGGTTATCAATAACATTTTCCCTGAGCACATTTTTTTTTTCCTGAACAATATATGCTGGGATATGACTGGGTTTTTTTTTAAGATTATTTTCTGTATAACTATTAATTTTCATGCCATAAGGGGAAGATTTTAAAATATCTTACTAGCTTTTCTACTTGTCCTCAGTTGAAGAAATGGCTTGACTTACCAAGTTAACTAGCTATGGAAATAGAAATTTTAAGCTAAAAGTTTTATCAATTCTTTATAGTTGAAAATTTTTAGTAACAACCAAAACAGCCTTATAGTTGTATTATGTCTAATTTGCCATTTTTATTCATTCTATTTATTCATTTATTTCAAAAAGATCTGATTTCAATAAACAAATTCTGTGAGAGTCACAGTACCAAATCTTAAGCAAACTGAAAGGAATAATTTCAATAACTTTATTACTATGAAATAAATTGAATTCATAATTTAAAAAACCAAAAAAATAAATCTATAGGCCTAGATAATTCCACTGGAAAATTCTACCAAATACATGTAGAAGAACTAGCAACAATTACACAAAATGTTTCAGTGTGTAAGAAAATATTCCTTAACAATTCATTATATGGGATCTGATACACAACCCAACAAAGTTATCACTAGAAAAGAAAGCTACAGCTTTCTTTTCAACAACTCTTTTGAACTCAGATATAAAAATCATCAACAAAACACTAGCAAACCAAATCCAGCAACATATACAATGACCAAGTATTCCAAACATGGAAGGCTGCTCCAGTATTCTAAAATCAAACAATGCAAAACAAAGAAACAAACAAACAAAAAATCAGCCATATAAACAATTTGAAAAAGAATAACCCTATGAGCCTGTCAATTGACATAGTAAAGCATTTGACAAAATCCAATACCCATCCATGATTAAAAAATAAAATCATCAAGTTAGGAATAGAAATGAATGACAGCAAACTGATAAATTACATCTACAAAAAAAGTTATAAATACTATCATTTTTAATGGTGAAAGACTGAATAGTTTCCCCCTAAGATCAGGAACAGACAAAGATGGTTGTTCTCTCCACTCTTACTCAGCATAGTTCTGGAAGGGTTAGCCACTGAAATAGGGCAATAAAAATAAATTTAAAAAATACAGATTGGAAAGGGATAAACAAAACTATATATGCAGATGATATGACTATCTCTGTAGAGCTAACAAAAAAATCTACCAGACCAAATGGAAAAGGAAGACTGGAAAAAACACAAGAAGTTTTCAGCAGGTTTCAGGATACAAGATCAACATAAAACCACTCATATTTCTTTATGTTAAGAATGAATGTGCAGAACCTAAAATGAAAAATGTAATTAAGAAAGGTGCCAAAGGAATGAAATGTTTAGTTATATACTTAACAACAGATATATAAGGACTTACATAATATACTTACATACTAATCATAAACTAGTAATTATAAAAAGCTGATGAGGGAAATCAAAGATCTAAATAAACCTTTTCAAAAAGAGTTGGACCAACTGGATACCCAAAGTGAAAAAAATTGAACAAATATCTCAATCTAAATCTTACAACTTGTACAATAAGTAACCCAAAAGATATCTTGGACTTAAATGGAAGATGTAAAAGTATAAAACTTTCATGAAAAAACACAAAAGAAAATTTTTGATATCTAGCCCTAAGCAAAGCATTAACACATGATACCAGAAACATGATCCACAAAATGAAAAGTTGATTAATTGAGTTTCTTCAAAATTAAAATGTTTCAGGAAATTTTATGACAAAAGGATAAAAAGACAAGCCTCAGATTGAAAGAAAATATAAGCAAACCACACACTCAAAACTATATAGACTAGACTATATATTATCTAGACTATATAAAAAAATTTTATCTTTCTGTTGTTGTTTATTAAAGGGTGGCTTCCTTGGGAAACTTCATAAAGAAATTTATCATTTCTGTGCTCTAATGAATAGATTTTTTTTTGGTCAAAGAACCAACAGTTTTTTAAATATTTTGATATATTAAGTCTAGACTATCTATTAAAAACTCAAAACTCAACAGTGAAGAGGAAAAAATACAGCTAGAAAGTGGGCAAAAAAAAGAATATATATATATATATATATATATATATATATATATATGAAGGGACAATTCCCAGAAAAGAATATACAAATAGCAAATAAGCCCATGAAAAGATTTTCAACATCAGTAGCCATCAAATAAAGGCATACCAAACCCACAAGGAGATAAACATTATGAACCCATTAGAATGGTTTTTAAAAAAAAAAAAATAGTGAAAAGTCCCTAAGGCCAGAAAGGATGAGGAAAGAATGGATCACTCATACATTACTATTGGGAATGTAAAATGGTACACCCAGTCTGGGAAACAGTTTCAAAAGTTCTGCAATTATTATATGATCCCGAATCTGTATTCTTTGGCATTTATCCCAAAGAAATGAGAATTATGTTCTCACAAACATCCATACATCAATGTACATAGTAGTAGCCTTATTTCTAATTGCAAAATGTGAACACTTGAGGCATCTTTCAACAGGTGAATAGACTGATCTTTAAACAAACTTGTGCTGTATGTATACAAAAAATTAACATTTTTTTTAAAGGAAAGGAATTGATAACATACAACACCTTGGAAGAATCATGAGGTGGGGATGGGGAACCAACACAAAATTTTATACACTATGTAATTGCACTTATATAACATTTGCAATGACACAATCTGAGAAATAATGAATAGATTTGTGGATTTCAGTAGTTAGAGACAAAAAGCGGGTGTCAGTGTAGGTGTGGTCACTTAAGGACAAAATGAGGGATCCTTTTGATGATGAAATTTTCAGTGTCTGACTGAGGACATATGGACATAGATATATGGTAAAATTGTATAGGTCTTACACACACACACACACAAGTACAAGTAAAAAGGGGGAAATTTGAATAAGATCAGTAAAATGTATCAATGTTGATAACTTGTTTGTGATATTACAGGATTGCAAATTTCATTGATGGAAACTGGGTGAGACATTCTCAGGATCTCTTCATTCAACCTCTAACAATAAACTCTTAAAAATGCATGCAGTTATACAATTGTCTTAATAAAGATTTCATTTAAATGTATATTACATTGACTTAATATATCAAAATATTTAAAAAACTGTTGGTTCTTTGACCAAAAAAAAATCTATTCATTAGAGCACAGAAATGATAAATTTCTTTATGAAGTTTCCCAAGGAAGCCACCCTTTAATAAACAACAAAAAGATAAAACCACATTTTCTTAATGAAAAAAATATATACATATATTATATATATAAAATAATATATATGTTATATATATATATATACACATTCACATTGCTCAATTTACGGAAATTCTTTTTTTTTTTTTTTAATTCCACTACTACATGAATCTTGACTACTATAGACAATAGAAAAGTACACGAATGAGTGGTCTTGTTACCATCTTTTTTATTAACAGTAAAAACTCTTAATAATAAGCAATTGTCTCCATTTAACAACTTTCTTGCCTATGCAGTAGTTTACAAAAACTTCTTTAAAAGAAAGGACTTATTCTGGATTGAATGGTAAGGAAAAAGATTCTAATTTTTCATCCAAGTTATACAATCATACCAGTTTTTCCAGGTTCTTTTGGACACTGTCCAACCCTCCAGTTGTTTCTATGAGTAAGTTACTTAATAACTATTATAAATTTTTTCTAGCCTTTATGCAAGAAGTATGTGATGGCCTGATTGTTCTAAATTGCATTTGAGAGCATAAAGAAAACGACAGCCTCAAAGTGCATATTGTCCAAAAGAGAGTGCTTTTAACATTTTTACTTTCATTTTTTTTTCTCATAAAGGCCCAGGGATTGAAAGTTTGTTTCACACCAAAATTTGATATGTTGGCCCCCTGATCCCCAATGTGATGGTGTTTGGGAGGTAGTAAGGATTAGATTAGGTCATGAGTGTAGAGCCCTCATGATGGGATTGATGCCCTTATACAAAGAGGGAGAGATAAAAGAGCTTTTTTTTTTTTTTTTTTTTTTTTAAAGGGAAGAGATAACTTTTTTTTTTTTAAGACTTTATTTATTTATCAGAGAGAGAGAGGGAGCGAGCACAGGCAGACAGAATGGCAGGCAGAGGCAGAGGGAGAAGCAGGCTCCCTGCTGAGCAAGGAGCCCGATGTGGGACTCGATCCCAGGACGCTGGGATCATGACCTGAGCCCAAGGCAGCTACTTAACCAACTGAGCCACCCAGGCGTCCCTAAAAGAGCTTTTTTTCTCTCTTCCCAAGCACTTCTTCAAGCACCAAGAAAGGCCTTGGGGAAACAAAGAGAAGATGGCCAACTGCAGACCAGAAAGCGAGTCCTCATGAGACACTACATCACCAGGCACCTTGATCTTGAACTTCTTAACCTCCAGAACTGTGGGAATGAATGCTTGTTGTTTAAAGTAGCCAGTGTGTTATCTTTTTGTGATAATAACAGTATATTGGACTGTATCTATGGCTAATTAATGAATAGAAGAAACTTTGAATTCTTAAATGGTTTGGTATTCACTTGTCTGGGTACGTAGCACTTGGACTTCATGTTGACCTATATGGTAAAATTGAGTTTGGGGGTGTTAAAAGCTAATTTTTATTATGTAATGGAAAATAACAAAAGGAGCAAAAAATGTTAGAGGAGTTGAATCAGGTGAATCCCATTTAATCATAGCCCACCATGTCCCCCAAGAATCCTCTAAGGCTACCTCCTTAAAAACTGTATTTTTTTTTTTAAGATTTTATTTGTTTATTTGACAGACAGAGATCACAAATAGACAGAGAGGCAGACAGAGAGAGAGGCAGGGAAGCAGGCTCCCTGACAAGCAGAGAGCCCAATGCGGGACCTGATCCCAGGACCCTGAGATCATGACCTGAGCCGAAGGCAGCGGCTCAACCCACTGTATTAATGAGGTGAATAGTAATATGACAAAACACACTTTTAGTAGTTGTTATGTGTAGTCTGAGGATGTTGGTGGAAGGTTATGTCACTAAACAGAGTTCCCCAAATCACTAAAAAATAATATCCTCATATGGCATGGGTAGTTCATCAGAGGCAATGAAGAACAGAAATATAGCAACAAAAGTGATCTAATCATAGGAAACTTCTAAGAGAGTGCATTTGTAGGACAGTTATTGCTAGATTTATAAACCAAGACAACTCTAAGTCTGGGGATTATAGTTTTGACTAAGGGTTCTAGATAACTAGAAACCTTCTCTTTCCCAGATGTGAAAACCCCAACACTGTGTGCTCTCTGAGGGAAGTGGAGTCTACAGACTCTTGAGGTTGTTCCTGCTACCAAGTATTACGTATATACATCATGGCATGTTAATAAAAGGACTTGGGGCTTGAGTCTGCCTTTAGTGCAGCAGAACCCCAAGTTAATCCCCCATACAATGGTGAACCTTTGACTTGTAAGCATGTAATTGGGATAGATATTTGGAGCAAATGTAGAATTAATTTATCCTTTATCCATGATCCTTGGTATAAAGAATTTTCTTTTGTTTTGTTTGAAAGAGCCAAGATGTGCTCAGAAATTATCTTCCCTATCAAAACAGAGTAAGAAAAAGCAGTGCCATATCCTATGGTCACCACAGTGTTAGAACCACATCAAAGATTTATAATTTTCAAAGGTGATTATGCCTATATCACCATACAACCTACCTGTGGTACTCTGAAAAAGACAGATGGGTATTAAAAGTAAAAATAAAACACTATTATCTTAAGGTAGGTTTCAAATTGCAATTTTTTTTTTCAGACATGGCATCTTTATTGGAGCAGGGAGCATATGCCCCAACACCTGATAAACAGCTCTCTGTGGGTAATCACTAAGCAGCAACAAAAGAAACCATTTGCTTTCTTCTGGAAAGAATAGTCACTGCACCCTTTCAACCATGCCTCAGCATTATGTCAATATCATTAGCCTCAGGGATATGTGCAACACAATCCAATCTAAGTACATACTTATTTTTATCAATCCACTAGTGTGTCATTACATAGAGTATATACTAAAATGTATCTAGGGATGCATAGTAACAATACTTGATCATTAAGATAGAAGTGGTAAAGACAAGACAAGGATTATCTTCATATAGGTCTTAAAGGAACGCATAAATTGCATGCCTATTCTCTCACAGCTATAGTTCCCTCATTCCCCTTCTAGAGTCTTGTGAAGAAGTTACCTATGATCTGTTGACTGACAAATAAAAACGATGATAATTTCAGGTGGCTCAGCACAATATGTTGGCAAAAGCCAGAAAGAACTGCTAGAACATCTCTGCCCCTTTCAGTGATGACTTGAAGAGAAATGGAAAAGATAAATTATTTCATGGATTAAATGCTTTTTAGGGTCTACTTTGTTTGCAGTTTTGAACATTTATCTGGATATTAAGCTCTACTCCTATTGGGAATCTTCCTAAGTATATTGGTGTGGACATCTCATCTTCGAAAAATATAGATGAAAACAATCCTAAATATATTTAATTTATGTATTGGTTTAACACTATAAAGTTTTATATCTGAGGCAATTAATGATGAAGAGTTGGCTTTACTTACTTTTTATTAGTCCAAAAGCTATCTTAATCTTGGTATTTACTAAAAAACACAAATTACGTTTAATTTTAGCGATTTTATTTAGCATACATGTGAATAAAATGTCATTTAAAATTCTTACCTTCACCTATGTAATTAAAGGGACATGGAAAGATATTAAGCATTATTTATAGCTCAACTATTTTTTAATATGTGATGTTATTATAGTATAAAGGACAGGGATAAAGGAAAAATAAAGCCCAGATAATGAAAGTTGACAAAGGCATAATTTCACCTAATAAGAATACTGTAGGTTTAAAAGATTAGCAGAGAATAAGTGTTTTAAAAAGATGATCCAGGATGGGAAAAAGAATACATTAATTCATTACTCAGCTTTAATATCATTCACTCTTGTTCAATATTGAAAACAATTTTTAGAATTTTATATCAAAGGACATCTTTTCAATTCTCAATGTGAAAAAGAGAATTATTTATTCTTATTAAATTCTGGTTGTTAAGACAGAATTATTCATAGTACATTATTATAAAGGCACCTAGGGGGCATCTCTGACATACACACAACAGGATAAACTTATTTTGCTTGCTTCTTACTTCTCTGTTATGTTCCCATAGAAGCAAATAAAAAGCTTTCAAATCACTTCTTTTTCCTAACTCATTCAGCCTATTTTCATAAATCACATGTAAGAGGCCAGATACTTTTAAAGTCATGAAGGAAAATCCTTTCACAGGTTTACACAGGGCCCAGAAGGGAGGCAATCTATTTGTACCCAAAATGAACAACTGTTTGAGTCCTTTCATATAACTACTCTTACAAACATGACATGCAATAAGCTACAGGACTAAATGTGGGCTTTAATCACTGGCATGCAACCTGATAGTTTCATGTTTAAGTTCTATGTTAAGTCAAGGTGTACCCTCAATTTAAACAAAGAATATAGGAAGTCTCTTAGAAATGGCAGTAGAGCATGCTTGTGAGGTGAGCCAGCTCTGGAGACAGCATTCCTGATGCCCATCTGCCCCCATCCCCAACTAGCTTCATTGCTTAAGGCAAGTCACTTATCCTTTCAGCCTTAATCTCCTCCTCTGTAAAGTAGGAGAAATAACAGCCCCTACTTCAAAGAGTTGTGAGGGTTGTATGAGATAATATATAGCAACAACCTGAGAAAAGTTTAATTACTATTAGAATCTGCTTGGTCTTCCATTACACTCTACAGACTGGGATAAAAAGAAGAAACCACATTATCTTCTTAAAAAAAAAAAAGATTTTATTTATTTATTTGACAGGAAGAGAGAGAGAGAGAGCACAAGCAGGGGAAGCAGCAGACAGAGAGAGGAGCAAGCTCCCCACAGGGCAGGGAGCAGGATGTGGACTTGAACCCAGGACCTGCTGAAGGCAGATGCTTAACTGACTGAGCCACCCAGGCACCCCTACATTATCTTCTTAAAATTAGTATATTTATCTGCACGCTACCTGAGAATCCTGATACAGATATAGTAAATTGCCATTCTCTTAATTATGAGATTTTCTGCAAAAACTAGCAAAGTCCTTTTACTGTTTATGAGCATGCTTAGTTAAAAACATGCTGAATTATTCATGATAATTTAAATGTTGAAGCCTTGTTAAAATAAGTCAAGCAGAGAGAGTCAATTATCATATGGTTTCGCTTATTTGTGGAGCATAAGGAATAACATGGAGGACATGGGGAGCTGGAGAGGAGAAGGGTTTGGGGGAAATTGGAGGGGGAGATGAACTGTGAGAGACTGTGGACTCTGAGAAATAATCTGAGGGCTTTGGAGGGGGGCGGGGTGGGAGGATTGGTGAGCCTGGTGGTGAGTATTATGGAGGGCACGAATTGCATGGAGCACTGGGTGTGGTGCATAAACAATGAATTCTGGAACACTGAAAAGAAATTAAAAAAAAAAAAAAAAAGATTGCTTCAGCTATTTAGGGTCTTGGTTGTTCCAGACTGATTTTCACATTGTTTTATTTTGATTTAAAAATACTGCTTGGTACTTGATAGGGATTTCATTTAATCTACAGATAGCTTAAGGTAATATAGATATTTAACAAATCTTATTTATTTCAATCTATGAGCAAAGAGTGTCTTTCAAATTATTTCCAATTTTTTTTTTTTATCTACTGTATACACATTTTAGGAGACAGATCTTTCACTTTCTTGGTTAAATTTATTCCTAAACACTTTATTCCTTTGATGCAATTATAAATGGAATTATTTTCTTAATCCTTTTGGAAGTTTGTTAAAAATGGAGAGAAACGGTATAGATTTTTGTGTATTGATTTTATGCTCTGCAATTTTACTGAAGTTATTTATAAGTTCTCACTTTTTTTGGTAAAATCTTTAGGGTTTTCTAAATATAAAATCAGAGGTTCTGCAAAAAAATAAATAAATAAAATCTGAATACATTATAGTTTTACAGTAATAAGTAAAGTGTTGTTATTTATTAATCAACCTTTGCAAAATAACAAAGTTTTTGTCTGACAGAGCAAGTGAACCAAAATAAAGAAAATTAAATAACAGATTTAATACACATTTCATGATCCTCAAGACTGTGTCACAATTACCAAAATCTCATTATGTAGATGACAATAATTTTAAATAGGTCTACATTTATCTTCTGAATATACTTCTCACTGTTATCTTTATTGTTTGTAGATCTCTGATATATGGATATACATATGTAGCGAGAGAGAAAAATAGGGAGACCTCAATATATAATCAGAGATCTACAGAACAATAAAGATCTAAAAATTATATTTGTCTAATCAGGTTCTCCTTACTAAGTTTGTTTTTATGGGTAGGGAAATGGCAGTGTCAGTTCAGTGGGAGGAAAGGTGGAAAAAAGAACTCATGTTCACCAACAATCATTGATAAACAGTATCCTACAGTGGATAACCTCAAGGATATTCTTCTCTTCTCAACCACCATCTGTGTGACAGTTCAGCAGAGCTCAACACTTTGCAAGACTTGGTATAAACTCTGTGAGTTTTAGCATTCTATAAATGTCTACCTTTTTAGAAAAATGACCAAAGTAGGTTAGGTGTTACTATAGAGATTATATAAAACCATACTAGTAAGGAGACAAAGTGATCTTGAGTCATAGAATCTGATGTATTCAGCAAGTAGGGAAATAACCGAAGGATGGGTTTGAGGACTAACTGGGCTCACTATGAATTGTGACAGAGCTAGTTCCATCTGTTTTCATAAACTCCCACTGAGATTTGTGAGTTTAGGTTTTACTAGTCCCTTGATATAAAAATTAGCACAGAACCATAACCAAATTTACTTTTTTCTACTTTGCCTACTTCTTTGGCTAAGAGCAACATGTGCTGTATGTACTGTGGTTTCTTTCCTTTTACTACTTCTGCTTTGCTATTTATTTTTTATATAGCTAGAGACAGACACACTGTGATGGCAAACCGTTTTCATGATGAACACCTTGTTATAGGTCTTCTCAAGTCCCTCTGATAATTTTTTTTTTCCCTTTGGGAACACATTATTCAGGATTAGGATCACTGAATCTTAAAGGTTATACATGCTTAATTTCCCTAGATACTGTCAAGGATTCCCTTTCTTCACAGCCTTGTCACCAGTAGATTTGTATCCACATCTAAACATTTTCAATTTGCTTTAATTTGCCTTTTTTTCCCGACTACTTAGGAAGTTTACACAGCCTCTGGGCTACAACTTTTGTAAACTTACTGTTCATTTCTATGTCAGTTTTATTCTTGAAATACACTTTCTTTTCTTTTTATTGTCCTATAATTACAGCTCTTTCTTATCTATATTATTAATATTTTGTTTTCATTTTAAATATTTGGAAGATATTTAGAAATATTGTTCATTGGTTGTTTATTGGTTATTATCTATAACTTTGGTTATAGGGAATGTCAGTGAAGATAATTTAAAACATTTGTGTCTGTATTATCAAATCTGTTTTCTCATGATCTTGTCTGCTGTGATTTTTAGGCCTCACTTAGGAAGTTCTTCTCACCCTTTGGTAATATTAAAAGCTCTTCCTAGTTATTTTCTATTATTTTTACACTTTTTTTCCTTGCACTTGAGGACATTAGTATACTTCAAGGGCAACATTATTTGGAATAAAATAGTGATACAGCTGCCCTCTTCTCCATAGAACGAGTCATTAGTTTTCTCAACACTACCTAATGAATAACTCATTCTTATCCCATCTGTAATAAACCATCTCTCATGTAAACATGTATTTTTCTCATATACACGTATGTTTCTGTGTTTACCATTTTGTTCTCCTAGTCAATTCCTTGTTTTTGTACTAATTTACTACTATGGTTTCTCAATACACATCAGTATTTTTCAGCAAGAGTATCTTTCCTTATCTTGTTTATCAATGTTGACCGGCAACAGGGTACTTTCATATCCATTTTAGAATAAGACTGTCAAATGTCTCAGGATACCCATTGCTCAACCTGAAATCTTACTTTGATTGTACTGATCATGTGCATTATTCTGGAAGGAACTGACATATTAGATATATAATTGTAGTTATTAATCCCGGTGCATAGTATACTTTTCTATTTATTTAAATCTACTGTTATGACTTTTTGTATTTTATGACTTTATTATAGTTGCAATTTACTCTATAAAAGTGTTAGCTCTTTATGTTGGCATTTAATACTTTTGTTGTTATTTTGAATTATATTTGTTTAAAAATGCTTATTAGTTGATTCTGCTGCTACAAAAAAGTTCTATTAATGGGCATAAATTGATCTTTTATCCAGCACTTTGATGAGTTTTCTCATATGTTGTTGATTCACTTACTTTGATTCACTTACTTTATACCTCATTTTTATACCACATTTTTAAAAAATTCTTTTTTTCAAATCCCCATGTTTCTCATGCATTTTCCTTTCAGCTTTACCCCATAAGGTTACTAATCAGCTGACCTTTTGCTAAAGAATTATCCTGGATTTTCCATGTGAAATCAGTGAAATTTAATGGACCTGTAAGAGTGGGAAAGAAAACAGAAGCGACTATCGGAGACACCAACAGGGGGAAAAAGGGACAGAAGAGACTCTAAGTATGATGAAGACTTAGACAACCATTGGCAGCTTTGAAGCTGGAGAAAGGACTTGAGCTACAGGGATATGGGCAACCTCTAGAGCTGACAGCCAACCACGAAACAAGGACCACAGCCCTACAACTATAAGAAACTGCTACATGTCAACGATTCAAGTGAGTAAGGGAATGGATTCATCCCTGAGACCCCCACAAAGAAAAGTAGCCCTGCAGAAATCTTAATGTGAGCTTCAGTATCAGACTAAAGAATTCTAAGATAATAAATCTATGTCATTTCATTGTGATAGTATTTTATAGCAGCAATAACAAACTAATACATGATCTGAACTTATTTCGGCCTTTATATCCTGCCTCCCCTCAAAGCTCCAATGTTCCAACCATGTTAAATTACTTGCAGTTTCACAGGTACTTCAGAGATTATGAATTTTAAGCTTGGACACTTTTGGAAAAATAGGTTTTCTCTAAAATTCTCTTACTAAGGAGCGATACACAACTGTCAAAGAAAAAAAGAAAAGAACTCTTCTACATAAAAAATTTTATCTGACTCCGTTCTTAGTATCTCTACTGTCTTTCTTCTCTACTCTTCAGTAAAAATAGTAAGACTCTGAACTTGATAGGGCAAGGGCCATATCTTATTTTAAATTTCTAGCTTAGAAATTCACAAATAGGAAGAAGTAACAAATACTCATTTTATGAATGAATGGCACATTGGCAGGAAGTCCCCTGACTTCATAAATCCAGGGAGTCAATCAGCATACAAAGCAGGAAATAAATTTCAGGCATAAAGATTGGGAAAAACATAGAAAGAAGGCTTTGGAAACATTTTATAACGATCTGACACCAAGGGAAAAAAAAAAGTAAGAAAGGATAATGCTTGGATGTGCATTTTCCCCCCTGTAAATTGTCTTTCTGATGATCCATGCTTCAGTCAATTCACTTTGACTAATAGCCTACTACATCAATAGTGACATATCACTAAACTCTGGTGCACATTTTGGGCCAGAGGAAACATCTTTAAAATTATTTCCAGGATTGCCTGACTGCCTACATGTCCTCATCTTTTAAATATTTTATTTTTGGTGTCTGCACAAATGTTATCTATCTCTAAAGGAAAATTCTCAAGGGTAAGCACCAGGTCTATATTTGATTTACCTCTCAATACTTTTTTTTTTTTTTTTTAAATAGCAGGTAGCAGAGTATTCTATATCTTGTATACATTCAAATGATCAAAATGTATTTTTTAATTTTAGAAATTGAAATAAACATGATTTCACTTCACTAGAATTTTTTCCTTATTAGCCAAATAGTCAATTTGTCTCTCTGTGCTGTGCACCTATGTACATGGACCAATAATCATTGTTCAATACTCAGAGCACTCCAGATGGGTTTCCAATTGTAAAATCTGCAACCAGAAGTCTGGTTGAGCTTATCTCTTAATTACACCTGATTACACCTGATTCTGGGCTGCTGAGATAGTCAAATGACTGAACTGCACAAGTACACCTCGATACATATCATGTGTTCTACTTTAATTTTTATACCATTTGTTGAAAATACTGTCTGTCTTAGTTGGAGTAGTAAAGAATTAATATTAAGTTGAAAACTATCTTACTTTCTTTCTCCAAATAATTTTTCCTTGATATTCATAAAAAAATTAAATGAATATTTATGTGAGTTTAATAAATCACTAAAGAATGAACTGACAAATACATCTATTTTTAATGTCATATCTGTAAAAATAAATTGAAAACAAAGTACTATTGATTTTAAAATGAAACTGCCTATCTTAAGTAATTTATCACATTACAAAAACATTATTTAGAACTTCCAAAATAATGCCCAATACAAGCAGAATTTGGTCCAATACTGCTCTTTGACTTTTTCCAAAGTGTTTCAAAGTCTAGAACCTGAAAAAAGATACACATTTACATAAAGCACAAATATTTATTTTCATCTTTATGACAATATTATGAAAAATCAACATTTATAAAAATCATGTAACATTCCTACCCCACTGCTATTACTATTCATCTTTTGGAACTAAGAAAACTGAGGCTCATACAAGTTAATTATGTTTAAAATAACCTACTTTAGTTCAGACGCAGAATTCAGATCTTTACCTGTTTACTTCAAAGCCAAATAACACAGCCACCATCCTATGCCTCGCCTTTCTCAAATTGATTTAAAATAAAATATATGACTGCCTTTTATTTAGTACATATATGCATTGAAGTATAGGCAATCTTTTGTATATATAATATTCTTCATTCTTCCCAACCTTGTACACGATTATTCCATACAGAAAGCACTGAATACAGGACTGGCTATAATCAGTATTTATTGTTAGCTTCTCATGCTACTAATATTATTGCCATTCTTATTAGCATCTTAGTTGTTGAGATTTATAAATATAGAACTCAAAAGCAAAGTAATTTCACTCAAGGTGATAGAAACAGTAAGTGGCTAAGAGTTTGAAATCAAATTTGTTTCTAGTCCTATTCAGTAGAATTTACCAATATTTGAATGTGCAAGTCCAAAAGATTAGCATCAGGAAACATTTTTGTTTCTCAGATCTTCAGCATCCTGATAATAACATATATGTAGTCACCCTGATGATCCCTGCTCCTTAATGAAATCTGCTTAACATGATTTAAAACAAATTCCTCTCTTACCTAACTATATTGTACGATTAATCTACTAAACCCAATAGCTTTGTTCCTAAGCATATTATTTACTTTTATGTATTTGACAGGTGTCCAGAAACACAAGAGATTAAAATTATATTAATTTCCATTTGTGCAAATCACCATGTGGCTTTCAAAATATGTTGATATTTCCATATAAATTATCACTGAACAATTATAACAACCATCTGGAAGCCCTATGAGATAAGATAAAAAAGCATTTTACTGCATTTATCAACCAAATAAAATAAGTTTAGAGAAGATGGGCAATATGGAAAAAACAGAAAAATACAGCTGAGGTGGCACAGTAGCAACTGGATGGAGTTTTCTATGTGTGGTGCCCCATTTTCTCCATCTCTCCACATTCTCCTTATCTTTGAACTAATCCCACTTCACTCCTGTGCTTGTAGCTTCCAGATTTAAAAAATTCACCAAAGTTTCTCAGAACTCTAATGGCTATTCAATGCTGTTCTCTTCTTATAAATGGCTTTCCTTTTCCTTTTATAAGACAAAACATTAAATATGGGAGAAAAATTAATAAATATTCAAAGATCTCTTTTTGTCATTTCATTGTTTCATACTCCTTACAGAACACGAATTTGGTTACACTTGTTTCAATTTTGAAGAGGAAAAACTCTTCAAGGAAGTGATACTGGCAACTATGGACCCTGCTGGTAGTTTCCTTTCAATGTATATCCTTTTCCACCTATAATGTTAACTATGGAAGCACAGTATTTCATTCATTTCATAGAAGTATTAAAAGTGAAACTGCCAAGTAAAATGACATCTAATTGTCATTTCTAACTTGTGGTCTGTTAGACTTCTTGATTCACCACCATTTAAATGATTAGTCTTATCTTCAGAATTATTGACATTTTTAGCCTTGTATTTAAGTAGATTGAAAGTTTTGTCTTCAAACAAAAAGCATATGATTTAAACTTAGTATAATGTCATTTGACTTTTATATTGAAGCTCATATTAAACCACATTTATATGGAGGAGGAAAGAAATACTGTGTGTGTCAGCAGGCTACTGTATTATTAATTCCCATTCACTTTAAATGTCGAAAGTAAAGGAAGCAGTAAATCTAAAGCACAAAGTTAAGTTCAAGAACTTAATGAGGTGTGATGTGATATTATTTAGAAAAAAAGTTTTATTATATAAATCTATAAAAGTTTCTGCCATGATTTTAGAACCTTTATTCTAAAACTTACAATGTTTTAATTTCCTTAATTCTTGAGTGGTAAATTTAAACATTTTATTTTATTATTATTTTTTAAGATTTTATTTATTTATATGATAGAGAGAGAGATCACAAGTAAGCAGAGAGGCAGGCAGAGAGAGGGGGGAAGCAGTCTCCCTGCTGAGCTGAGAGCCCGATGCGGGGCTTGATCCTAGGACCTTGAGATCATGACCTGGGCCAAAGGCAGAGGCTCAACCCAATGAGCCACCCAGGCGCCCCTGAGTGGTAAATTTAAAGAAGAACCAACATCTTTTTCTAACTAAAAAATTTCTAGCTAATTTTTTTCTCTTTTATGCAATAGTTTTTTTTTGTTCAGCCTCTAAAATTTACTATCTAAGAACGTATGTGAGCCCATGTAGATTGATTATATGTTCTTTACCATTTGTAGTACCTATTCTTCTATTCCATACTATCGCCTGAGTCTGGGTGCATATTTGATTCCTGAATTTCTTACTCTCTATGATTCAATATTGAGAGTTAAAATGTCTAGATTCTGATTCAGTTGTACCATGTTTTATTTTGTAGGTGGTGATTTATTTCTTATGTAATTTTTTAAGAAATATTTGATCCATACATAGAAGAAGATAGTGTAACAGAGCCCCATGTGCCTATACCTAAGTTTACTGAATGTTAACATTTGTCATATATGGTCAGAACTTCCTTTTTTGAAAACAAAAATATGATTGACACAGTTGAAGTGCTGTGATTTGCTCCACATCACATTTATTCTCACCATTTGTCATTCTCAATAAAAAACTCAACCAAGAAGGCAGTGTGTTTTCTTCATAACCATGCATTTTAGAATTATATTACATATGTATGGGTCTCCAACAGAGTATGCCAATTACAGTGCTTTTTAAAGCTGACATATATCATACCTGTGATATTATGCTGCAATTGACTTTTTTTTTAAAGCATTGTGTCAGATGTATCCATTTCATGTGCATGTGTAGCATGAGTTCATTCTCTGTCATTTTTCTATATAGGAAATTATGCAAATATATATGCCTGGATATAGCTATTCTCATAATTGCTTCCAATTTTTCTGGTACAAACAATTCCATAATAAACATTAGAATAATCTTCCAAATGAAAATATGCAAGGGTTTTACAAGTGTAGCTGCTTGGGTAGAATATGCTTTTTATCAGATTTTTAAAAACATTCTCAAAGGTTGTTACACCGATTTATACCATCACTAACAGTGAGAATTTCTTGAGCTACTTCTCACCAGTGTTTGATATTGGCAGATTTTATATATTCCCCACATCTGCTAGAAGCTGAATTATATCTTACTGTTGTTTAATGTTCAATTTAGTGACTATTTATAAGCTTACCATAATTTCTTATGTTTTTTAGTCACTTTTGTGAATTGTTAATAACCTTTACCCATTTTCTATTTAGTTATACTCTTATTGATTTGTTGGGGATTTAAAAAAAAATACATTCTGCTCATTCATCCACTGCTCGTTATATATGTCACAAGTCTAGTCCCTAGTCTGTGATTTTACTTTTTCCTTGGGGATGATGCATTAGTTTGGACAGTTTTTATTTTTAAACTAGCCACTTTCATTAAGCTCTTCCTTACTGGTTTATCCACTTACTAGGCTGTGAAAAACTGACTTCTTTTTATTCTAAAGTATGAAAATTATGTTTTGTGTTTTATATCTAAGTATTAAATATACCTGAATAGTTTTTATTGTATAGGTAAAGAAGTGATCCAATTCTATATTATTTTTTTACATTAGAATAAGCAATTTCTTAAGCATTTTCTCTTCTTTCCCTATGCAGAATAATTCCAATGATCTCACCCTGAATTATAGATTCAAAGTAGCTTTGGTTTTCTTTTTCCAGTTGATTATCTCCTAACAAAAGCCCCTGTTCTTATTCCTATTGCCATAGATTCATTTCTACATTCTTGAAAATCACATAAAAGTAATTATATGCTTTATGATATATATAAAGTGTGTGTGTATATATACATATATATGTATATATGTATATAAACACACACATGCACATATCTATACATACACATATATATGTATATATATAAAGTTTAGAGATACAGTTATGTGGTCAAATGCTTTAGTAGACAAGGTAGACTGGACAGTCTGGCATACTTCTCTTATTTTCTTAATCCTATTTGTGTCACTTAGTCATGCAACTTATTTGTTACTTCTGGATATACCTGATGCCATTTTCATGGATCTACCTCCACTTAAACGGAGGTAGTGGCCCTGATTCTCTCTGAGTCTCCTTCAGAGTAATATTTCCCTCTTCTTGAAGAACAACACATGTTCACAGTTGAACTAGCTCTAGTATTATATACTATGAAATCTGAAATCCAAGAAGTCCAACAACCTTTCTCTAGTTTGTCCCACCTCTGCCTCCTTTGGTTCAAAATGGCAGTGCTTCTGCTTGTAGTATCCCGTAAGCTCTTTATTCAGAGTAGACACACCCATGGTGTTTTCTTCATTATATGATTTCTCAGTTTTTCCAATATAGATAGCTTGAAAATGTTCCCAATCTTCAAGTTCTGTTTTGTTTTTTTCAGCAGTTCCTTCTTCAGTTAATCTCTGTCCTTTCGCATTTTATTATAAGCAGTCAGGAGGAGCCAAAGCACACTTTAATACTTTTCTTAGAAGTCTTTTCAGCGAGGAGTCAAGATGGTGGAGGAGTAGCAGACTGAGATGACATCAGGTCGCAGGAGGTCAGCTAGATGGTTGTCAAGGCATTCTAAACACCTACAAACCCAACAGGAGATTGAAATAAGAGAAGAAGCAATTCTAGAAACAGAAAATTGACCACTTTCTGAAAGTTAGGACATGAGAAGAAGTGAATCCAAAAGGGAAGGGAAGATAGACCAGAGGGTGAGGGGCCAGCTCCCTGCAAGCAATGGAGCAATGGAGCACAAAATTCAAACTTTTAAAAATCTGCTCCACTGAGGAACATGGCTCCAGAGTGTGGTCTCAGGTCCCATGGGGCCACAGAAGGATCAGGGTTGTCTGAGAGAAGCAGAACTGGCAGGTATCAGAGCAGGGAAGCTGACTACAGAGACGGAGACAAGGAGTGAGCTCTCAGCTTGGGGTTACCTTAAACCATGATCCATGGCACAGTTGGTCCAAAGCTCTTTGAGCAGCGACCCCACAAGTGGCAGATCTGGAAACACCCACCTTCATCTACCAGAAGAGCACAGCATCAGGAATCTGTTGGCTTTGGAGACTCCAAACAAGGCTATGTGCCAGAGACATAAATGCTCTGTCACAAGCAGGGTGAGCTTGGAGTGTGGCCAGAGACCAAAGAGATGGGAGTGATTGAACTCTTTTTTCCAAGAGCACACTGAGGAGTGGGGTGCTGAGCTCTTGCTTCCCCTGGGCTGGAGATTGGGAGACTGCCATTTTCATTCCCATTCTCCAGAGCTCTATGGAAACTGTTCAGGGAACAAAAGCTCCCGAGAGTGAACCCAAGCAGATAACTTAGTCCGGCCCCTGGCAAGGACGGTGCAATTGCAACTCAGCAAAGGCATTTGAGAATCACTACAACAGGCCCCTCCCCTAGATCAGCAAGAACATCCAGAAAATGCCAGACTCACTGATCAAGGAGAACAGCAGAATTCCAGAGGAGGGAAAGCAAAGTATGGAACTCATGACTTTCTTCCCATGATTCTTAGGTCTTGTGAAGTTAATTTTTTTAACTTTTCCTCTTTCTTCATTTGATTTTTTTTAACTAGTTTATCTTAACAATATCTTTCTAAAAATATATATATTTTTAAACCTTCATTATTATAATCATATTTTATCCTTCATTGTATCTAACTTTATTTTTTTGTATACATAGAGGGTTTTTTCTTCTAAAAAATTTTTGGGATTCAATTTCTTCTAATAAATCAAAATATACCCTAAATCTATCACAGGGCTTTGTTCTATACTCAAGCCTGAGCAAATTACCTCCACTTTCTTTTTCTTTATTTTTCCAAACAACTTATCTCATCAATTCCTTTTTAGAATTTTTTTAAATTTTCATCTTTCAGTCATATTCTATCCCTTCATCATGTTTACCCTTACTTTTGTGTGTGTGTGTGTGTGTGTGTGTGTCTTTCTTAAAAGTTTTAGAAGATAGTTTCTTCTAAGAGACCAAAATATACCCAGAATCAAGTGGGTGGCTCTGTTCTATTCACCATCCAAATATATATAAATATATATATTTATATATATATTTTTTTTTAATTTTTTAAATTCTTTTTTAAACTTTTTACCCCCTTTCTTCTCCCCCAGATTTGGGATCTCTTCTGATTTGGATAGCTTACATTTTTCTGGGGTCTTTGCCACTCTTTTAGCATATTATTCTCTTGTTTATATATTCTTATCTGGATAAAATACAAGGCAAAAAAACTCACCACGGGGTGGTGGGGGGGAGAACAAGAGGCAGTACTGAAGGCTAGAGATCTAATCAATATGGACATTAGTAATATGTAAGATCTAGAGTTAGAAATGATGGTTTTAGTATATGTGCTGCCGAAGCGAGCACAGAAATGATGGTTTTAAATGTGCTAGCTGGGCTCGAAAAAGGCATGGAAGATATTAGAGAGACCCTGTCTGGAGAAATAAAAGCCCTTTCTGGAGAAATAAAAGAACTAAAATCTAACAAGGCTGAAATCATAAAGCTACTGATGAGAAAAAACGGAGGCTCTTACTGCTACAACAAATGAGGCAGAAGAAAGAATTAGCGATATAGAAGACCAAATGATGGAGAATAAAGAAGCTGAGCAAAAAAAGAGACAAGTAACTACAGGACCATGAGGAGAGAATTTGCGAGGTAAGTGATACCAAAGACAAAACCATATAAGAATAATTGGATTTTAGAAGAAGAAGAAGGAGAGAGGGGGGCAGAAGGTATATTGAAGCAAATTATTGTAGAGAATTTCCCTAATATGGCAAAGGGAACAAGCATCAAAATCCAGGAGGCACAGAGAAATCCCCCCCCCTCAAAATCAATAAAAAGAGGTCCACACCCTCTCATCTAATAGTAAAACCTACAAGTCTTACTGACAAAGAGAAAATCCTGAAAGCAGCCTGGAGCAAGAAAGTCTGTAACATACAATGGTAAAAATATTAGACTGGCAGCAGTCTTATCCACAGAGACCTGACAGGCCAGAAAGAACTGGCATGATGTATTCAGAGGACTAAATGAGAAAAATATGCAGGCAAGAATACTATATTCAATTAGGCTATCATTGATAATAAAAGAAGAGATAAAAAGCTTCCAGGACAAACAAAAACTTAAAGAATTTGTACACACCAAACCAGCACTACATGAAATATTGAAAGTTATCCTCTAAAGTAGAAGACCAGAAAGGAACAGAGACAATATATAGTAACAGTAGCCTCACAGGCAATACAATGGCAGTAAATTCATAACTTTCGATAGTTACCTTGAATGTAAATGGGCTAATTGCCCCAATCAAAAAACACAGTTGTACTAGAATGGATAAAAAAAAAAAACCCAAACCCATTAATATGCTGTCTACAAGAAACTCATTTTAGACCCAAGGACACCTCCAGATTTAAAGTGAGGGGATGCAAAACAATTTACCATGCTAATGGACATTAAAAGAAAGCTGGGGTGGCAATCCTTATATTAGGTAAATTGACTATTAAGACAAAGACTATAACAAAAGATGAGGAAGGACACTATATCATACTCAAAGGGTCTGTCCAACAAGAAGATCCAACAGTTTTAAATATTTATGCCCCTAGATAGGGAGCAGCAAACTATATAAACCAATTAATAACAAAATCATAGAAACACATTGATAATAATACAATAATAGTAGGGGACTTTAACACCCCCTCTTAAATGGAAAGATCATCCAAGCAAAAGAACAACAAGGAAAAATAAAAACAAAAAACCTTAAATGACACACTGGACCAGATGGATATCACAGATATACTCAGAATATTCCATCCCAAAGCAACAGAATACACATTCTTCTCTAGTGCACATGGAACATACTCCAGAATAGATCACATCATGGGTCCCAAATCAGGTCTCAACTGGTACCAAAATTTGGGGATAATTCCCTGCATATTTTCAGATCACAGTGCTCTGAAGCTAGAACTCAATCACAAGAGGAAAGTTGGAAAGAACCCAGATGCATGGAGGATAAAGAGCATCCTACTAAAGAATGAATGGGTCAACCAGGAAATTAAAGAAGAATTGAAAAAATTCATGGAAACAAATGATAATGAAAACACAACTGTTCAAAATCTGTGAAACACAGCAAAGGCACTCCTGAGAGGAACATATATAGTGATACAAGCCTTTCTCAAGAAACAAGAAAGGTCTCAAATACACAACCTAACCCTCTACCTAAAGGAGCAGGAGAAAGAACAGCAAAGGAAGCCTCAACTCAGCAGGAGAAGATAAATCATATAGATTAGAACAGAAACCAATGAAATAGAAACCAAAAAAACCAATAGAACTAATTAATGAAACTAGGAGCTGGTTCTTTGAAAGAATTAATAAGATTGATAAACCTCTGGCCAGATTTACCAAAAAGAAAAGAGAAAGGACCCAAATAAGTAAAATCATGATTGAAAGAGGAGAGATCACAACCAGCACCAAAGAAATACAAACACTTATAAGAACATATTATAAGCAACTATACGCCAGCAAATTAGACAATCTGGAAGACATGGATGAATTCCTAGAGATATATAAATTACCAAAACTGAACCAGAAAGAAATAGAAAACCTTAACAGACCCATAACCCATAAGGAGATTGAAACAATCATCTAAAATCTCCCAACAAAAAGAGCTCAGGATCAGATGCCTTCCCATGGGGATTCTACCACATATTTAAAGAAAAATTAATACCTATTCTCCTGAAACTGTTCCAAAAGAAAAAAAAAATGGCAGGAAAACTTTCACTCATTTTATGAGTCCAGTATTACCTTGATCCCAAAACCAGACAAAAACCCCATCAAAAAATAGAATTACAGAACACTATCTTTGATGAACATGGATATAAAAATTCTCACCAAAATACTCGCCAATAGGATCCAACAGTACATTAAAAGAATTATTCACCATGACCAAGTGGGATTTCCTGGGCTGCCAGGTTGGTTCAACATCCATACATCAATCAATGTGATACAATATATTAATAAAAGAAAGAACAAGAACCACATGATACTCTCAATAGATCCTGAAAAAGTATTTGACAAAGTACAGCATGCTTTCTTGATCAAAACTCTTCAGTGTAGAGATAAAGGGTACACAACACAATGTCCTCACAGCCACCTATGAAAAACCCACAGTGAATTTTATTCTCAATGGAGAAAAACTGAGAGCTTTTCTGGTAAGGTCAGGAACATGGCAGGGCTGTCCACTATCTCCACTGATAACTCAAAATCGTACTCGAAGTCCTAGCCTCAACAGTCAGAAAACAAAAGGAGATAAAAGGCATCCAAATTGCAAAGAAGAAGTTAAACTCTCTCTTTCCTGGTAATATAATACTTTATGTAGAAAACTCAAAAGACTCCACTCCAAAACTGCTAGAACTCATATAGGAATTCAGCAAAGTGTCAGGATATAAAATTAATGCACAGAAATGAGTTGCATTTCTATACACCAATAGCAAGACAGAATAAAGAGAAATTAAGGAGTCAGTCCCACTTACAATTGCATCCAAAACCATAAGATACTTAGGAATAAACCTAATCAAAGAGGCAAACAATCTGTACTCAGAAAACTATAAAGTACTCATGAAAGGAATTGAGGAAGACACAAAGAAATGGAACAATGTTCCATGCTCACGGATTGGAAGAACAAATATTGTGAAAATGTCTATGTTACCTAAAGCAATCTACATGTTTAATGTAATCCCTATCAAAATACTATCAATTTTTTTCAAAGAAATAAAACAAATAATCCTAAAATTTATATGGAACCAGAAAAGACCTTGAATAGCTAAAGGAATGTTGAAAAATAAAACCAAAGTTGGTGGCATCACGATTCCAGACTTCAAGCTCTATTACAAAGCTGTCATCATCAACACAGTATGGTACTGGCACAGAAACAGACACATAGATCAAAGGAACAGAATAGAAAGCCCAGAAATATACCCTCAACTCTATGGTCAACTAATCTTGGACAGAGGAGGAAAGAATGTCCAATGAAAAAGGACAATCTCTTCAACAAGTAGTGTGGGGAAAATCGAACAGCCTCATGCAGAAAAATGAATCTGGACCATTTCCTTACACCACACACAAAAATAGACTCAAAAATGGATGAAAGACCTCAATGTGAGAAAGGAATCCATCCAAATCCTTGAGAAGAACACAGGCAGCATCCTCTTTAGCCTCAGCCACAGCGACTTCTTCCAAGAAAGATTGCCAAAGGCAAGGGAAGCAAAAATGAACTATTGGGAATTCATTAAGATCAAAAGCTTTTGCACAACAAAGGAAACAGTCAACCAAACCAAAAGACAACTGACAGAATGGGAGAAGATATTTGCAAATGATGTATCAGATAAAGGGCTAATACCCAAAATCTATGAAGAATTTAGCAAACTTAACACCCAAAGAATAAATAATCCAATCAAGAAACAGGCAGAGAACATGAACAGACATTTCTGCAAAGAAGACATCCATATGGCCAACAGACACATGAAAAAGTGCTCCACATGACTCGGCATCAGGGAAATACAAATCAAAACCACCATGAGAACCACCTCACACCAGTCACGATGACTAAAATTAACACGTCAGGAAACGACAAATGTTGGCAAGGTTGTGGAGAAAGGGGAACCCTCCTACACTGTTGGTGGGAATGCAAGCTGGTGCAGCCACTCTGGAAAAGAGCATGGAGGTTGCTCAAAAAGTTGAAAATACAGCTACCCTACGACCCACCAGTTGCACTACTTGGTATTTACCCTACAGATAAAAATGTTGTGATCCAAAGGCGCACGTGTGCCCAAAAGTTTATAGCAACAATGTCTACAATAGCCAAACTATGGAAAGAACCTAGATGTCCAAGAACAGATGAATGGATAAAGAAGATGTGGTGTGTGTGTGTGTGTGTGTGTGTGTATTCCACACACACAATGGAATACTATGCAGCCATCAAAAGAAACGAAATCTTGCCATTTGCAACGACATGGATGGAAGTAGAGGGTATTATGCTGAGTGAAATAAGTCAGTCAGAGAAAGACAATTATTATCTCTCTGATATGAGGAATTTGACAGACAGAGTGGGGAGTTGGGGGGTAGGGAAGGAAAAAATGAAACAAGGTGGGATCGGGAGGGAGACAAACCATAAGAGACTCTTAATCTCACAAAGTGAACTGAGGGTTACTGGTGGGTGGGAGGGTAGGGACAGGGTGGTGGGGTTATGGACATTGGAGAGGGTACATTCTATAGTGAGTGCTATGAAGTGTATAAACCTGATGATTCACAGACCTGTACTCCTAGGGCTAATAATATAGTATATGTTAAAAGAGAAAGAAAGAAAGAAAGAGAGAGAGAGAGAGAGAAAGGAAGGAAGGAAGGAAGGAAGGAAGGAAGGAAGGAAGGAAGAAAGAAAGAGGGAGAGAGAAGTCTCTTCAGCTAAATACCCAGTTTCATTGATTGGAAGTCCTAACTTCAACAAAACACTAGAACACAATTCAGGTAAACTCTTTGCCAGTTTATTACAAATGACACCTTTCCTTCTGTTTCCAATAACATGTTCCTCATTTCCATTTGAAATGTCATTAGAATTGCTCTTAACCTCCATATACCTAGCATATACCTTAAACTTTCCAGCCTGACCCATTACCCAATTTTTAAACCCTTTTATGCATTCTTAAGTATTCATTACAGTAGCACCCCCTGTCCATACCAAGATTTGCCTTAGTCAGCTTGGGCTATCATAACAAAATACTGTAGACTGGGTGGCTTAAACAATACAAACTTATTTTCTCAAAATTCTGGAGACTGAAAGTTACGACCAAGGTACTAGTATGGTCTGTTTTAGGTGAAGACTTTCTTTTTGGGTTATAGATGGCTAACTTCAGGTTGTATACTCACAGCGCAGAGGGAGCAGGCAAGCTATCTGGTGTCTCTTGCTATAAGAGCACTAATCCCATCATGGGCGACCCACTCTCGAGACTTCATATAAATCTAATTATCTCCCAAAGGCCCTCTTTTCCAAAAAACAACACATTGGGTTTAAGCCTTCAACAAATGAATTTTGGAAGTTTTCAGTTCAGTCCAAAACACTATGTACTGGTTAATATGAAAGTTAAATATTTTTGGATTATTGTGCACTGTGTCTAACTTACTCAGATTTTTGGATATTGAAACACTACTGTGTACCACCAGTCACAGTAGAGGCAGATGAAGTTCAGGTAATCAGTCTAAGCTTTGTCTAAGGTCTGTCTCACAGTGAGTTTAATGCATCTCTGATCTTATCCTGTGATTATCCCAATTCTCAAATGTTTAATAGGAATAGACAAACTGTCAAAATTCTTATATTAGTTCCTTAATGCATGTCATGAGGATGATCTTGTAGCAAAAGCTTAACATAAACCACAGCACTTTCTCAATCTGCCAAAATAGTAGATCAAAGCAGACCTGCATTTCTGCAAAGATCACCGATATTAGTGCCATCACCACTGCCTTAAAAGGAGCAATATGTAGTGATTCCTATCACCTTCATATTTAACGTGCCTACTTGAACTTTGCAGAAGAGATATGTATTTTTGTATGATGATAGTAAATTATTTTATTATTAGTAGTATAATATATATAACATATATAATAATAGTATTTTATTATTATTTTTAGAATGATAGTGAATTCCTATAAACTTGAATAGGTGACGAGTTCAGTTGCACATGCTCCTCCAGATATAGTTCTGATGCTTGAAAAAAAAAATGAACATATCTTTTGGCACATGTATGCAGCTACTAAATGTAAAAACATTTTTCTCTATTATTGTGAACATCACCAGAGACAATTTGTTTTCAGTTTATATGGTCCACAATACCCCTTTAGTATTGTGCCTCAAGACTGTATCAATAGACCAGGACTACAGTATAATCTAGTCATAAGAAATCATATCATATTAAAAAAATCATATCATATCTCTATTCCACAGGATAATATATATAAATGTTGAATCATATATAGATGTCAAAGCACTTCATAATGTATGTAAATGTTGATTATTGTATATATTTTATACATACAATAAAACACTGTATGTCAACTATACCAGTAAAAAATATATAAATTATAAATAAATAAAGCAAGTTTTTCTCCCTCAAAAGCCTCTATTATTAACCACTGTACAAAATTATATCTGTGAATATAATCTAAGGTTTGGAAGTTATTATAACACTCTCATGATTTATAGTTCAGATTTTTGCTTTAGACTATTTTGATATTCATATTGAGTTGTAAAAACAAAGTGAATATTAATTGAATTATATTGCATAACAGTAATCACTTTTTGCAATGCCCCTCATTCTTACAGTGTAAATTTTGATCCATTTCTCAGCCAGCTCATGTGTATGTGTTGCATGCTTATATATAACTTGTTAGCCTGTTAAAAAAAAAAACATGTATGATAAAGACTCTGAGTCACTAATTATCTGAAATGCATTTATATGTTTTTAAAACTTTTCTTTCATACAAAATTGTTTCAAATTTATTTTCCCTATAAGTGCATGATAATTTTGATCACTTATAGAAAGACCTCTATTTTTTCAAAGACTTTATTTATTTATTTGAGAGAGAAAGAGCACATGCAGGAGGGACAGAGGAAGAGGGAAAGAAAGAAGCTCAAGCAGAATCCACACTGAGTGCAGAGCTCAATGCGGGGATCCCAGAATACTGAAATCACGACCTGAACCAAAACCAAGAGTTGGGTACATATTCAACTGAGCCACCCAGGAGTCTGGAGAGACCTCAAATTTTGTTATTGTGTGTTTGTTTGTTTAGGGTTTTTTTTTTTTTTTGAGGGCTCAGTGATTGTAGAATTTTTGTTACTACTATTATTATTATAAAACTTTTCTTATAGAACAGTTCATGGTATGTCTACTTTTCTGTTTATTTTTGCTTTAATGTGGGACTCTTTCTAATATAGTATTTATCACTCTTTTTTAGCACTATCAGTATACTTTTTCCTTTTGTAATTTTATTGTTCTTGCAATTCTTCCTTTTGTAACTATTAACCTTTACCTCAACATATCATTTTGAGCTTTCATTTTTCTTATGATTCCCTGCTTTTTTTAAAATTATAAAACCATTTTTACTCTTTTTTTGTTGTTGGTTTCAATCGTACATTATTTCCCCTTATGTTTTTCAACTGGCACAACACCATTTTGTCTTCAGGATGACATGCTGATCCTACTTCTGCAGTATTTTTCCATTAATCGCATGCTTGGAAACATATCAGTGTTTCCACAGAAAGTTGAAAGCAGAATCAGTGTTTCAACATAAAGGATATGCAGAAAATCACACATCCTTAGTTTCATTTCCTATCTGCTTGAGTGATGCTTTAATTCACTTCTTAAATCTACTGTTTGATGCATGTAACTCCCATTAACCAGTCATCATTTGTCAAACACTGTCTAATTTTACAAAGATGGGATCTTTGCATCTTCACAGTATCTGGATGTCTTTTAGAAAGGAATACTAGACTTTTTTGTGGAACAAAACAAGCTGGAATTTTATGGCTATTGATGAATTTTCTGTTTATAACTTGCTTATAGCATTGTACTTTGGTGAAGGAAATGTGGAGAATCAAATGCAAAGCAGTGTGCCCTTGACAGTCTCCTTACTCTTGTTCATTACATGATTGCTTCACAGTTTGATCTTCAAAAGACTTTTAATATAGGACAGAAGTCATTATTGTATTTGTCTTAGAAACAACATCTATGAATTAACACATTTTGTATGTTTTCTGGGTGAAACACTCAAGGTTTAAAAGCCTAGAAAAAGACAATATGCATAGGCTGTGGCTAGGGGTGAACAGGAAATACCTTTATGTTCTCTCAGGTGTACAGTGTTTCATACATCTTATCAAAATAGAATCTATCTTTTAATTATATTAATAAAACATCTCATAGAGACTTATGAGCACTTGAAATTACTCTCAGATCCTGGCAACAGGATGCATGACAAATCTAATTGCCAAGTCTCAAGTCATCTCATTCAGCCTTTCAACACCATTTGTCACAGGGGATTGACAACTTACTAAAGTAAGTTCCCAGAATACCTCTTTCTCAGTTCTCATACTCATTTGTTGTTTCTTCTCAGTGTATTTTTCTGGTTCAACTTCATCTACTTGACTTCTTAATTTTGGATTTCACCAGGATTAATCTTCACACCATTTCTCTTCTCTCTGTACCTTAACTCTTACTGTGATCTGATCCTGCCTCGTGGCTTTCATATTATCTATAATATATATCAAGGTATGGATATATACATATATGTGTGTGGAGGTTTTATATATATATATATATATAATCTCCAGTCCTATTTTATACACTGTGCTCTTGATTTATACAACTTTTTAAAGTTCTATACAACTCTACATCTAATTGTCATCTAATAGCCGTTAGTAAAATGTTCAAAATCTGTTTTTGTTTTTTCACAAGCATTCCATTTGGATAAATGGCAACTACATATTTTGGCTCAGATCAAGAATCTTTAGGCTATCCTTTTCCTTTTTTAGTAATTTACAACCCTATTTACTATACAACCAAATACTGATATTTCTACATTCATGACATATTCAGAATCTACCATTTCTCCTTCTCTTTAACACAAACTACTCTGTGCCAAGCTGTCTCTCCATTAGTTAACCTCCTAATTCATCTCTTTTATACTCATGGAATTAATTATCTACCCAGCAACCTGACTGGTTAATTTTCTTTTAATATAAGCCACAATATATCACTTGTCTGATAAAACTCACCAACTATTTTCTGTCTTACTCAGTATATTATGATACACATATGTGGCTTATAACTGCTTATTGGTACTAACATTTCATCACTTCAAGTGAGAAAATTTCATTTCCATTTAGGTTCTTTGCCTTCTTCAATTTTAAATATTTTCTCAAAAATCACATAGAATTTCAATTTTATTTCAATAATCAAATGTGATTTATAAATCTTATATTTATATATTCATATGTAAACTTAGAAGGTATATTTTGTATAAATATTCTTATAAAAACTAAAGTGAGACACTATTGTATGTACCCATATTTCTGGTCTTTCTGTTGTTCATTCTTCCTTCCTTCCTCACATGACAAGGCTTCTTTTATCATTTCCTTTCTGTTTGAAAAATTTCCTTTAATGAGTTTCTAAAGATAGGTCTGCTATTCAAGAGTTCTTTCAACTTTCTTTGTTTGAATTTTTAAAATCTTTCACTCCTGAAAGATAACTTCACCAAATATAGAATCCATGGTTGGCCATTATTTTATTCAACATGTTAAAAAAAAAATTCATGACACTTTCTTCTGGCCTCTGTGGTTTCATTTGAAAAATCAGATTTCCTTTGAATTGTTTTTCCCTACAAATAATGTATCACTTCTCCCTGGTTGCTTTTAAATATTAATCATTAGTTTTCAAAAGCATTATAATGTTATGTTCTTGTGTGGTCTTCTTTGGGTTTATTGTATAAATGGTGAAGATGTCATCTGCTAGGGAACTACTAATTTATAATATAGTACAATCAGTTTGATAGGAATAAGATAATAAAAATGGTAATGGAAATATCAAAAAGGAAGCCTGAAGCAGTTTAATATAAAAATTTAATAAATTCCACATGAATAAAGCAATTTACTCAAGAGGCACTTTGGAATTACTGGTTAAAAAATTTTGGAAAAGATTAAACAAAATAAATAGAATGGGCAGATTTTCTATTGTATAATAAAGAATTTGGCTAGCCTTTGTCACTGGTTCCTGGGAGGGAGCATCTACACTTTTTATTTTCCTAGTGATGGAAGTGTCTCTATTATTCCTGGTGTGTTCTCATAGTTTATATTAATGAGGTGACCAGTGGTAGAGGCCTAGATGGTTTATGCTAATAATATAACTCAGGATGGAGGCCTGCCATGCCAGAATGACCAACTATATGATTAGAAGGTTGGGGTTTTGAGCCACTTAGTATCAGCTCAACCCCCAGGGAATAAAAGGAGATAAAATTTAAGTTCAATCACATGGCCAAAGATTTAATTAATCACATCTACCTAATGAAACTCCAATAAAAATCTCTGGACACTAAAGCTCAAGTGATCTCTGTTGGTAAAATAGATTCTGTGTGTATTGTTACACATTAATATGACAGGTTCTTGAGGATATGGAAGCCTTATGTTGGGGAGCCTCCCCAAAACACCGCCCCCCATCTCTTGGTTGGTTCTGATTTGCATCCTTTTCTATGTTGAAGCTGAATTCATAAGTATAACAGTGAATTCTTTAACTCATTCTAGTGAATTACTGAACCTGAGTGGTAACAGGAACTCTCAAATTTGTAACCAGATGGTTAGAAGTGTGGGGTGCCTAGGAATCCCAAGCTTGCTGCTGTTGTCCTGAAGTGAGAGCGGTCTTTGGAGGAATGTGTCCTTAACTTATGAAGTTTGGCCTAACTTCACATAGTAACCTAAGTTATTATGACCTAGTGATTGATGCCACTTTTTGTCAATGCTATTAGCATAAGTCCTGAGGTTAGATTTTTCCATATTACTACCCGCAGATCAAAAACTATTTTTTTAGTAATTAGTATTTTTTAGTTTATTTTGCATTATAACATGGTACTAATTATATTTTACATTAAGGGAATTTACATGTTTTAAAATGCTGATTATGAGTGCAACAACCAAAGAATAAATTGTATTTGTTATAATTTTTACACTAGATTTCATAATTCATATAACATTCTATTTTTCTATTTTCAATTAAGCTAAGGTTTTCAACGGTGGTAAATGAACAAGAGGCATAAAGCAACCTGCATTTAATTTTCAGGATCTGTTTATATGACATAAACTATATTTCTAGAAGCACAGGTTTTTAATTGTATTTAATTAATTAATCTATTTATCTATTTATTTTTGTGTATCATGTTCCATACTGCATTATCTAATATATTATTTTTTATCTTCTTAATCAATATTGTCTTTTTTGGACTTTTAAGACAATACACTTATCAGAAGAATTTTGGAAGTAAGAGAACTTTCTAAAATGTTATTATTTCTGCAAATTTGGTTGTCATTATGGTAGGGGGGTGGTGACATGCACTGATTGATTCAAAATAGAATTTGAAAATGTGTTATGATCTGCTGTGACCACAAGCTTTTTATATTAGGAGCATGATCAGAGGGAGTATGCCGAGGTTTGTGTCACAGTAAAATTCCTAATGGTTTCATGCTTGAGAACTATAGAGAATAGGTAGATGATAAAGTAAAATAAAACAAAATAAACACAGGAAAGGATGCCTAAGAATATGTAAGACACAGTACAATGAGTACTCCTTGTGAAGGTCTCTAAGAGAATGTATTATGAGAAATAAAGATGCAATCTCCGCACTTTGCCAGAAGGAGAGGGAACAGCTTTGGAATCACTACTACTTCATGGCATTCCTGGGCTTGTAAAAAGGAAACAGCTGTGGCAGCAGTAGCAGAGACACCACCATGGTCAGTAGAGCCACTACAACATGTGCCAAAGCCTGGCCTTCCTAATGTAGCATCGGTAATAATACAGTGGAAATGTTGATGGGGACAAAAATAGCAGGAGGCCTCAGTTCTGCCAGGCAGAAGAATGTAGTGTCTACTGAAGAATGATGAAAACACCAGGGAGCTGGTAGAATACCCCTGACAAGATTAATGTACTTGTAAAAGACAAATAGGACACCTCCTGGGGTCCTTAAAAAATCTTTAAGCACAAATAATACGGACATATTTGAGGATCTTAAGGACCCCCATAATAAGGTACAGGTAAATACTCATGCTAAATATTTACTCCTGTAAATATTCATGTTAATATTGTGAATGTAAATCATAGATATTTGGGATCTGGAGAAATTGAGATTTTATACTGGTAGCACATTTTAAAAGTTATATTTTTGCTCTTAGATAATAAATGTAATTGCAAAGGAATGGATGGTTTATTAAACAAAATAAAGTAGTTCAATAATTTTCTACTCCTAGTAGCTGTTATTGCTGACTCATAAATGCTGAAATAAATTTTTAAAAGCATAACTGGAAATATTTTTAAAATTATATTATGAAGAGGCACCTGGGTGGCTCAGTGAGTTAAAGCCTCTGCCTTTGGCTCTGGTCATGTGCCCAGGGTCCTGGGATCAAGCCCTCCATCAGGCTCTCTGCTTAGCAGGGAGCCTGCTTCCTCCTCTCTCTCTGCTAGCTTCTCTGCCTACTTGTGATCTCTGTCTGTCAAATAAATAAAATAAAATATTTTTAAATAAATAAATAAAGTACATTATGAAGATGAAGCAAAACTTAGCCATTTTTTAAAATCTTAGCCTTGGGGCGCCTGGGTGGCTCAGTGGGTTAAAGCCTCTGCCTTTGGCTCGGGTCATGATCCCAGGGTCCTGGGATTGAGCCCCGCATCGGGCTCTCTGCTCCGCGGGGAGCCTGCTTCCCTTTCTCTCTCCGCCTGCTTCTCTGCCTACTTGTGATCTCTGTCTGTCAAATAAATAAAATCTTTAAAAATAAATAAATAAATAAAATAAAATCTTAGCCTTGTCCAAGAAAAAAAATGATAAATAATTTGTGTGTAGCAAAACCAATAATTTTCCATAATGTATATATAACACGGTTTTATAAAAATATCTTCTCTTTCAAAAAGAATATATTTTCTTTGCTTTATCATGAGACACAATTTTTTTGAGATACAATAATGAAAAATATTAGCAAAGAACTTGTCTTTGATATATGCAATCCATAGGTTGTGAATGAGTTTTGTACCCAGGGTTCTTGTTTATTCAATTTATTCAATTTGCTTAAACTCAGAAATGCATGCTCCCATACAGTTAATGTTATAAAAAGTACTATGTCCTCACAGTACAGAGTAACCCTCCTGTCCAATTTTCACAGTCCCTGAAAGGAGTCAACAACTAGTGGTGATAATAAAACAGTGGCAAGATTAGGGGAAGAAACACGAGTGAAAGGACCACAATATTCTTTTCCTTCATTAATTTCATGAACCACCATATTGATTACATATTATACTCCATCATATTACTTTATTCACCAACTTTAACATCATTACCCAGCTTCTCATACCTTCCCAGACCCAGGCCTACTTAAGCCCTGCTCAAGTTCCAAGAACCTGTAGCTTGAAACTCTGGAAACCTACTCTCCTACTTTCTTGTAAGTGTGCAGAAAGGATAAAAGGAAATTCTTCAGACCTGCTTTCAGAGTGAGAATAAAGTATGGAGATGGGTGTACGAATATCTGCCATTCCAAGGTAGAACTTGGTAAACGTTTTATTTATTCACCAAAAGTGTATTAAGGACTACTATGTGGAAAATGAATTCAGCCCCTGATCACATGGAACTGACAGTGTAAGGAGGGAGATACACAATCATCCAAAAATAAATACAAGCATAAGAGCTAATTAAAGTGCATGGTATTCTGGGATTATATGGAGCCCACAGAGAAGGCTGCTTGTACGTGTGACAACTGAACTGAGACCTACAGAATGAATAGGAATTAATTATAGGTGCAAGCGTGGAGGAAAGCCTTAAAAGTAGAGGGACTGCCAAAAGCAAAGTCCTGTGGAGAGCACCAAGGACTGGAGGGATTAAGAACTAAGCACTGTGCAAAGCCCTTGGAATGATTTGAATGTGAATAAGTGCTGTAGGAGGGAAAAAGAACTGACATACTTGTATTTATATTTCAAAAATAGCATCTGGCTACCAATGAGTGGATGCAAATAAGAGTTGGGACAGGAAGATTGGTCATTTAGGAGCCTATTGCAAGAAATGATGGTAGCTTAGTTTAGTATGATAGTGTGTGAGATAAAGGTGATTGAATTCTGGAGGTTTTTGATTTACGACTCAGTATTGTGATGGATAAAATACAGGAAATGGCAAGGGAAGTTGTAAAAAAAAATCATTATTAGATTTAAAACCTGCAGAGCTGATTCACAATTTGCACAGAAACACTGATATACATGGAAAAGAGCAGACAGAGAGACTTTTTGAAATATGGCTCACACGTGTCATGATTCTTACCAAAACGATACCAGTTGCCCAAATGTAAAGCAGAAATTTTCTGTAAGTGAGAATCAGAGTTTTAGACATATGGTTACAAACCACAGGGTACAGAATACACAGCCAAAGTCTGAGACAATAAAAGGACACAGCTGAAATATCAGGAGAGCCCATATACCAGAGAGCAGATGGGGTCAAAAATGTAGAAAGAGACTGTAAAAGTAGCCCATTATCAACTGTGGTTTGTGTCCCCAATTGCAACTCAGATGTAATTAACCTAAGGTCATGGAGCATTCAGACTCTGTGTCCTGGGGGACAATCTTTGATCTTTAGAGTTACTCAACTCTACTATGCTACTAAATTTTCCAAAGAGAAGACTAAATTTGCCTGAGATGTTTTAGAAAACAAATTTAATTATCCCTGGAAATGTTTTAATTAAACATAGAGGTGGTGAAGTAATTCTAATCTCAATCAAATAATTAGAATTAATAGTATGATTGTTAAGCTTATAAGAATACTTCAGTAGTAAGAATAAGTCCTCAAGCAGGACGACACAGAAACTTGAGGTGGGAAGCAAACAGTGTGTACAAGAACCCACTGAAGCTTCAGTTGATTAAAAATAAAATGAGATCATCTAGCCCAGGCACCACTAGCATCTACTACAGCCTATGTCGTGAAGACCTCAGATCTACTCCTATTGTACATGTTCAATCTGTCATTTCTTTTTTTTCCTAAGGATTTATTTATATTATTCATGAGAGACAGAGAGAGAAGGGGACCCGAGTCAAAGGCACACACTTAACCAATTGAGCCACTCAAGTGCCCTAAGATGTCATTTCTTGAGAAGGTCAAAATGACCAGCTGATAGTGGTAACTTTACGATCTATGAAAATCCTGCCTTGTCAACTGGCAGAATCATTTCATTCTTGGGATCAGAACATCTAATTCAACACAGCCAAGAGTTGTGACTGAAAGCATAAGTTTCTCCAAATTGTGCTTAGAAATAACGGTGAGAGGAACCAATCCTACTTTCTCTCTTTGATTTCTAGATTCATAGTCTAGGATTAGGGACATAACATCTTATAATGGTTATTTGTTCAATGTGGTTATTTCCCTAGTTCATAACCACATCTAGAAATACACCTAACACCTACTGGGCAACATTCCAGAGTTGATGCCTTAGCTATATGTTTTAGGAGGCCACCCCAATATTCTCTCCAGCCTTTAACTTCAGGGTAATAGTGTATAAAATATAACAAATAGATCCGTACAAAGGGCTTAGCCCTGGCCCCTGTTAATGATGGGTGAGATATTCAGTAGCCAAGTTAATACAGGATACAAAGCTCTGCTCCTCTTGAACCTACTACCAGATCCATCTTTAAGCCTATTCTCCAGAACTTTCTGTATATGATTTTCTACTCTTGCACCTTCCAAGACCAAAATTATTCTCTGAGCCATTTTTCACTGTCCAGAAATCTAGATACCCTTGCTTTAACAAACTTTTTTTCCTTCATTCAAAGTGGAGGGGGTGAGCCATGAGTATGGCTCAAGATTGGCTGAAGGAAGGTTTTTGACTCACTGTTCTCTTAAGTGCCACCTCTAATTTTTATGGTAATGGAGCAGAGGTCCATTTTATGGCCAAACTTACCTAGGTGACCCATTCTTGATCCAGGCCCAAGATTACTCTTCTGCATCAGCAACTCATAAGAAATCATTAGTCCTCCACCCCTCACCACATCACAGGAATGAGCTTAAGAAGCTGTGTCAACACAACAGAGATGACACAGACACACATAATTCTTCCTACTACTTACTTGTACACTCTACATTTGGATAGATTCCACTGAAAATATACTATCCTCATAATAAAATGGGTTGCTGCTGCACTGCCCAAATTTGGGATTAGTCACGTCTGATACAACAAGTTCATAAGTGTCAGCTCCGATCTTATAGTCACTTACTGTGCTGTTGTGGTCAGGTATTCAATTTCTTCTGGAATCTAGGAGCATGTCAGAAACTTTTGTTTTTTGCTGGTTTTCTGCTACCTAAATCATAACCTTTCTCCAGAAATGAAGAAGTCTTCACTGCTATTCTCCTATTATTATTTTCAAAAGCTCCATAAATCATTCTCATTTACCACTAGCACTTTTGGGTCTATCAGATAAAAATGACTGACCTGAAAAGCAGCTATTACCAGAGCTTGGACCTGTTGAAGAACTCTATTTTGCCCTGGGTGCACTAAAAATGGACAGCTTCTGAATTATCTAATAATTAGGTTGAAGCAGTATTCCAAAAAGAGTTATATTCTGTTCCAAAATACAAAAGGCCTACAAAGTTCTGTTCTTTTTATTAGAAATAGGAGAGGTAAAATTTAGTAATTTGTCCTTCCATTGGAGATATGCCCTGGCAATTGTCTTCAGACAATTGGAACCCTTAAAAATTCACTGACTTGACAGGTCCCTAAATCATTGCAGATATTTATTTTCTACTCTTTGTTAATATGAATCTTATCAGGGAACTGAAAGTATTTGCTTATTCCTACTTATCAGGTAATGTGATTAGTTGGGTTAACTGATCTAAGGAATATCAAAGTGACCAAATTTCTGTTAGATCTATCTTAAAATGTACTGGAAAGCTATAGCTCTAGGGCAAGACACTGAATCTGTACTGGTTTGGATCTCCCTTCCTTATAAAAATTGAAAACAGTATGCCACCAGATCATTAGCTATATACCAATTTCCAGAGCTGATTAAATCTTTTCTAATAAGGATATCATATCCACCACAGCAGCCACTTTTGGGACTAACCACTTCATTATGTCTAGGCAATCCACTGTCTTCTGTCAACATCCATCTGTTCCCCCTGCCCCAACCCACAGTGGTCATACTGGTAAGTTAAATAAAATGTGATAGGAGTAATAATATTGAATCCTTTAAGAAACTATTTTCTGCCTTCCCAAATGGGAATAGCACGGAATCTGAATTACTATCTTCTTCAGTTAGAGGGAGACATTTTAGAAACCTTCATCTTGCATTTTTTTTACCATAATGGCTCTCATTCTCTGGGCCAGTATGTCATTGATGGGCTCTTCCTCAAGGAAACCTGGTCTCCTTTTTAATTGCTCTAGTTAGATCTGGAAACTGTCCAAGAGAGTATAAGATTCTATTATAGCAGCTAGCATCAGTACTTTGCTCATTAACTCTTGGTCTTTTTGGTTTTATAAACTAAGTAATACTTTTATGAACTTCTGATTTACTGTGTCCTAGGAACAGCGTGGTCTGTTAATCATCTCAGATCCTTGTAGGTTAGTAAACCTATCTTGCTTCTGAGGGTCTAGTGCTACCACTTATTCTCAGCTCTTCCAAAATAATATCCTACCCACAGAGACACTATCAATCCTAGTTCTAGAACAGCAGCTCAGATAATCATTTCTGGCCTCAGAGGATGGTTGTACACATGGCCCACAGGTACACTAAAAGTCATCAAACTAAATAATTTCTGCATGACAACTCCTTCCCATGCCTCCTTCCTCAACACACACAAACCTTTAGAAGATAGTTAACTGACCAATGTAATTGCCACCTAGCCATGGCATATAACCTCAGCAGAGAATGATCTTTTGCTTTTCATAAAAGTCACCATACAGCTACAAATTTCAGTGGAAAGAGTATTCAAATGTAGTTTCTGGGCAAAGTGTGGAATTTTCTAAATATTCTCATTATATTGCTTAGAAATTGGATTAGAGGCCAAAAGATCTTAAAGAGGCTTTTAGGGGTACCTGGGTGGCACAGTGGGTTAATCATCCAACTCTTGGTTTTGACCCAGGTTGTGATCTCAGGGTTGTGAGATCAGCTCCATCCATGTCAGGCTCTGCACTCAGCATGAAGTCCCCTTGAGATTTTGTCTCCCTCTGCTCCTCCCACTCATGTTTTATCTAAAAAAAAAGAGGTTTTGGGTTGTCTGGGTGGTTTAGTCAGTTAAGTGTCTGCCTTAAGCATCTGCCTTTGCCTCAGGTCATAATCCCAGAGTCCAGGAATCAAGCCCCACCTCGGGCTCCCTGCTGAGCTGGGGGCCTGGTTTTCCCTCTCCGTCTGCCTCTATTTCTGCGTGTGATCTCTCTCTTCCCCTCTCTCTTCTTCTTTCTCAAATAAAATAAATAAAATCCTTTAAAAAAAAAGAGAGAGAGAGAGAGGTTTTGGGGCCCCTGGGTGGCTCAGTGGGTTAAAGCTTCTGCCTTCTGTTCGGGTCATGATCCCAGGGTCCTGGGATCGAGCACCTCGTGGGGCTCTCTGCTCAGCAGGGAGCCTGCTTCCCCACCCCCTGCCTGCCTCTCTGCCTATTTGTGATCTCTGTCTGTCAAATAAATAACTAAAATTAAAAAAAAAAAAATAAAAAAGAGAGAGGTTTTTAAAGTCTCACATTTTAAAATATAACTACAATTTGTATTGAGTTCTATCTGGTGAGTGTAGAAATTCAACATTAGGATTGGATATTTTTTATCAATACATTCAATTATGAATTGAATATTTCATGGTCTCTATCCCATCAGTGAAGTATTTATACTTAATTATTCCATAATTAAATTAAAGTAATATAAAGGTGTTTTACAGAAGGTTAAAGGTGTTCTACAGAAGGAAACAAGATCCTAAAATAGGTAGTCTCCTCCTACCTAATGAGGAGATTCCAGTTGTTGTATTTGAATCACACATAGTGTCAAATGTTTTAAACACTAGGAAGATGCTGATTCACACTGTAGTCCACCCACTATATAACCGAGAATCACTGAAAAGTAAAGAGCTGTCACAGATGTCAGCTCAACAGAAGAAATTATAAGATACATGCTATAACATTGGGAGTAGATAAAAAAGCAAACAAAAAAAATTCAGCTCAATGGAAAACAATAATTTTCTATATACTAAAATGTGGAATATGGAATGTGGAATATTGAAATAATGATCTAGAGCTAGAGAATAGGGAAATACCTTGACTGGAAAATTGGGGACTCTGATATTGCCTCTAACAGGAGTTAGCTATAAATAAGGTCTAAGAAAAACAAGTATAGTGGCCTATAACAATAAAAGTTCATTTTTCACTTATATTGTATGCCCATTTTTAGTTAATAAGCATTGTAAACATGGAAGGAGCTCTAATTATCCTCACCCCAGGCTCCGACCAAAATCATCTCTCTATCTGGAGCACTGTACTCAACAGAGACTAGACAGAGAATATCTGATAATGCAGAAAGTGCTCATACAGCATCTTCCCAGAATTGATATTTACATTTCATTGGCCAAAGGCACTAACATGGCCAACGGGACTTCGGTAAGGGAAGGAATAAACACTTCTTCCGGGATAGGAAAACAGGTATTCATGAACAGTAATACAATCTACCCCAGTGGACATTGGAACATATTTCATTGTTGCCAGTGTGTTGTCACTGCCTGTGACCATGGCTCTCCTAGATATGGGGGTTGTGTTAGTTGCTGTGGCAAATTACTCTACGTATCAGTAAGCCAAATTACACTTTTAGGAATGCTTTTACTGCGAATCAAAGAAATACGTGGAAAGATGTGGATACCAGTAAATGAACAGTATTGAATCACTCTCTTTCAGCTCAGGTTTCTTCATCCTAAGAGGAATGGGTAAACATTATGAGTTTGGATCCATTTTTTTTTTGCCAAAATAAGTCACAAGTGAAACAACAGTGGTCCCCTGAATGTATCTCATAATAAACCAAGTTGTTATTTCTCATTTATAACTTCAGATAAAACAAACATATGTTACTGAAGAAACAGTGAAAGAAAAGTAGAAAACAAACAAACAAAAATACTAAGTACTCTATTCAAAATAAAATATTATTGAATATATAAGAGAGGAATCATGAAAATGATAGTTTGTAAACAAATTACTCTTATAGACAAATTAATGGGCTTGGAATTCTGAGCTGAAAAAAATCCAGAGGACCATCGAATTAAATATTTATGTAAATAAGTTAGAATTCACCTTTTCCAGTGTTCCCTTATCCATAGACAGAGTTTAGAAAAAGTTAAGTCCTATTCTTAGTAAAAATAATTGTTTAAGAGTGGATCCCCTCTTTTAAAACCTACCATTGGAGGGCATGGTTCTCAGGATATTCAAGAACTAACAACCATGTAACCAAGTGCTATCTAAGCCTAACATTAGATCAATCAATAACTTGGTAAGGGAATTAAACTTTACTTAAGCAACAAGGAGTTTGAGCTATTATGAAGCAGACGCCCTGGGAATGCCATTTCTTTCTATATAAGGCCAAGAATGAGGAGGAGTGTGCTTAAGATACTAATGTAACAATTCCTCTATGGTGACAACCTCAAAGCACCTGTGAAAACAGAAAATTACAAATTATTGGACATCTGAATTTGACAGATTCTGATACTAAACTGCCAATGTGGGAAAAACTGACAAAATGACAAGTGTAGTCAATTTGGTATGACTGATTAGTAGAAAATTATCTGGAAGTGAACAGAGAAATGAGGTTCTACCTCTGAACTGAAGTTAAAACAGTCTCTCTTGAGATAAGAGCTATTGTTTGTAAGCTCATTAGCATATGACCTGTTTGGGTCTCTGGGTAAAAGATCTAAATCAGGTTGAGACTTTGCAAACCTCAGCCAATTAGGTATTCAAAGACACCTTCAAGTAAAAGGGGAATGAAAAGTAAGTTACATGGGTTATAATGTAAAAATATGTTGGAAAATAAGCAGTTCTTTTTAGACTTGCTTCTATACCATATTGCACATATGCAGTCCTTGCACAATATTAAGTCCAGCTCTTTCATGGCCTAATATTTGGATTTTTAGCCACAAAAAGAGGCAGGTCATACACTGGACAATAAATAAAGTCTTTTTTTCTTTTTAAGATTTTTTTTTTATTTATTTATTTGACAGACAGAGATCACAAGTAGGCAGAGAGGCAGGCAGAGAGAGGAAGGGAAGCAGGCTCTCTGCACAGCAGAAAGCCTGATGCGGGACTCCATCCCAGGACCCTGGGATCATGACCTGAGCCAAAAGCAGAGGCTTTAACCCACTGAGCCACCCAGGCACACCTAAGTAAAGTCTTCTAACACAGAAAAGTATTTATTAAGAAATGGTTACTATAAGGAAATGTGAACTACTAAGTTCTACCCATTTGCCCTTACGTCCAGTCCCTTAGTCTAAGAAAATATATAGTCACAACCATGTATTTCATCAACACCGAGGCAATATTAAAAACAAAGGTCATTCCTCCAGTGGTATGAAAAAGAATTATACCCTGACCCCAAGTTTAGTACTCACTATAAATCCTCAAGACATGAAGTATTTTAGTTTGAAACAAATTTAAAAGTTGTGTGAAAACATCATTAAGGAAATCTTATGTAACATACACTACTTTCCAATATATACTATACTATGTTCTTCTATAAAAAAATTATTCTTCCAAACCCCTAAATCATGAATTAATCACAATACTATAGCAAAAATCTAATGCTATATCCTTTTTTTTTTTCATTCAATAAAGAGAGTAGAGGGAGAGGAAGTGATATATTAGGAAAAATCATTCAACAGCTATTTGTGGAGAATGAAATATGTTCCTGATATGGTTTTTAGTACTTAAAATTATTATTAAAACAGGGGCGCCTGGGTGGCTCAGAGGGTTAAAGCCTCTGCCTTCGGCTCAGGTCATGATCCCAGGGTCCTGGGATCGAGCCCCGCATCGGGCTCTCTGCTCAGCAGGGAACCTGCTTCCTCCTCTCTCTCTCTCTGCCTGCCTCTCTGCCTACTTGTGATCTCTGTCTGTCAAATAAATAAATAAAATCTTTAAAAAAAATTATTATTAAAATAAACATCTCCTCCTTTGTGGTGCTGGGGGAGCATTTGTGCCTGAGTTTGTTGTTCTATAGGCAAATGTGGAATATATTTATCTAATCATATATATGTATATGTATATGTAAATACAGCCAGTTTATGCTTATCAATAAAAGGTATCCATCAAGTACATTTTAGTGTTAGCATTAATTTAGTACTGAAAAAAGGTAAAACAAATATTTCATTTTGTTAAAAGGATACTGAAATAAATAAAAGTCTCTTTTCACATTATAATTAAAACTTATGTGTCAGTCATATATTGCTCTTCACGGGGAGATATAAAATATCATCTAGCAGATGCAATTCTAATTGATAGTCATTCTTCTCTTTATTTGAATTAAAGAGCATCCTGCTGTTTTATGTTTTCAGTGTTATCTATAAAATACTGACAAAGAAGTGGAATTCATGAAGAAAATTTCTTTTCCTCTTTTTTTAAGATTTTATTTATTTATTTGACAGACAGAGATCACAAGTAGGCAGAGAGGCAGGCGGGCAGAGAGAGAAAGAAGGAAGCATGCTCCCTGCTGAACAGAAAGCCTGATGCTGGGCTAGATACCAGGACCCTGGGATCATGATCTGAGCTAAAGGCAGAGGCTTTAACCCCCTGAGTCACCCAAGCGCACCCCGAAAATTTCTTTTTTAAATTTAGTAAAAAACAGGGATGAGATTAGAAATGATAATAATAAAACAGTATCATAGCCAGAAATTCCTTAATCTAGACTACATACTTATTTGCTCTTTATTGAAGGGGATGACAAAGACACTATCTTTAAGAGATAGAATTTACTGAGAGGTTAAAAAAAAATCCATTGAGAAAATAGTCAATACTTTACCACTGACCTATACCTTCAATGGTTAGATAACTTAAAAACAGCTGGGATATCAGATATATCTAACATATAATGCCCTCCATCCCCTTAGAAAATATTTAGTGAAATCTGTATTTGTGGATTTAATTATTTCTTTCTCCCTGTTTTTGGAGGGTGGGTGTTTGGGGCAGGCAGATGGTGGGCATGCACAGAGAACAGCTCAGGATAATTTGAACCAAGTTGTAGAACCTACTCATATATTGGATTAAAGCAATAAACACTAGAGAGCACTCAAACCAATGGTTTCAAACAATTGACTATGTGGCTTGGAGAAAAAGATTGACTAGAAATTCCAATATAATGAAGTACAGAATAACATTGCTATAGATGAGAAAAGACGGAAAGACAGGACCACAAAACAGATGAACACCATCACAAAACGAAGTCTCTCTCTCTGTATATATAGAGAGACTTCTATATATATAGATATATATATCTATATATATATATATAGAGAGAGAGAGACTTCATTTTGTCATATATGCCATATATATATATATGGCATTTGATAGACACTCCCCTTTCAAATAACATTTTTAAAGCCTCTGCCTTGGGCTCAGGTCATAATCCCAAGGTCATGGGATTGAGCCCTGCATCTGGCTCCTTCCTCAGAAAGAGACCCACTACTCCCTCTCTCGCTCCCCCTGCTTGTGTTCCCTCTCTTACTATCTCTCTCTATATTTCAAATAAATAAATAAAATTGAAAGAAAGAAAGGAAGAAAGAAAGAAAGAAAGAAAGAAAGAAAGAAAGAAAGAGAAAGGAAAAAGGAAACAAAGAAGGGAAGGAAGGCAGGCAGGCAGAAATACCCTTACTAGGTCATATTGACTCAGAATGATCAACACCAAGATAAACTGCCATGTTATTACTAGAAAAGAGAAAGGGAGGGAGAGGAGAGGGGGAAAGGAGGAAAAAGAGGAGGAGGGAAAAAGGAAGGAGGGCGGGGCGGGGGCAGGGAAGGAAGAAGAAGGGGACAGAAAGAGGGAAAACAGGAGATGCATCATTTAAATAACAAGTGAAAAGATCAAATCACTTTATGAGATGAAAAACAAAGCATACAACAACAGCAAAAGTAATCAGACTGAAATTGTTGGTTTTCAAAAGCAATGTGTTATGTCAAAACAAATATAGTTTTGTTTGTAAGAAATGAAGAGATGAACCAAGAATTTCATTAATCCAAATCGGTTTTCAAATATAGTATATAAGTTACAGATAATTTGGAAGAGGAATCTAGTAGGGCTCAAATTTCATAGAAACAAAATGCCTTAAGTAGACACTGACATACAGATTCACAGTAAACAGTTGATAAAAATTTGCCTTTAGTACCAAAACTAATTGAAAGAGTTTTATTTTATTTTATTTTTTAAAGATTTATTTGTTTATTTGAGAAAGAATGAGAAGGAGAAAGAGACACACATGAGAAGGGAGAGGTCAGAGGGAGAAGCAGACTCCCCGCAGAGCTGGGAGCCCTATGTGGGACTCCATCTAGGGACTCCAGGATCATGACCTGAGCTGAAGGCAGTTGCCTAACCAACTGAGCCACCCAGGCATCCCATAAATGAGGGTTTTAAAACAGAAGAACCATTATGTGGAGAATACATGCTCTGAGGATGTAGATACATGACTTCTTCAAAATGCAGCAAATGAAGAGTACATATGAAAAAAATACACAATTTCTGTTTTGAAACATAATGGTTATAGTAGTATTGGTATTATTAAATGAGAATAGTATACAAGAAATGTAGAATTAAGCAGTGAATAATTATGTGAATTTCTAATTCTTTTTCCCCTTCTGTCCTTGTAAGCTAGACTCTTCAGTGTGAATAAAGAGAGAAGCATCTGGGGCAGAAAATACAAGATTAATCTAGCACATCTTGTTAGACTACATAGCAAGGAAATTATCAAAGATTAGTGTTGTATGTATCAAAAGGTATTTAAAGTAAATGTGAAAAGGCAAGGTTGAAGGTATTAGAAGAGATAACATATCTCTTTATTTCATAGATCTTCAGCTTGAACTTAAGCAATCAAGTAAAATGGAAAATTAAGGTAAGGTAGCAAACCTGTTCATCATAGTTGCTCAGGAAGGATATAAAATACAAACATAAAGGGTCACACTTCACAAAAGTGTTTTTCATGTTTTATAATACAATTTAAACAAAAGATTTTATTTATATATAGAAAGAGGGAGTATATGGGTGGGGAGAGGGGCAAATGGAGGGGGAGAGAGAGAATCTCAAGCAGACTTGATGCTGAGCGTGGAGCCCAATGAAGGGCTTGATCCTATAACCCTAAGATCATAACTTGAGCCAAAATCAAGAGTCAGACACTTAAACAACTGAGCTACCCAGGTGTCCCAACATAACATATTTCTAATCAGTATTCCCCTATTCTCGGATGACCTAGAGTAATATAAAAAATACGTAATCATCAATATAATAGAGACACCCAAGCATCAAGGACTAGGAACTCTAATTATCAAGAGGTGGCTCACAAGGGCAGATTGACTCATAATCCACCTTATACATGTTTCAGAGCCACGTTGGGCTGGGAGCTTCGGAGCCTCAGCTGGTTAAACATCCGACTCTTGATTTTGGCTTAAGTCATAATCCTAGGGTCATGAGAGCCAGCCCTATGTCAGGCTCCATTCTCGGTGTGGAGTCTGCTTGGGATTCTCTCTCACCCTCTGCCCTTCCCCCTGCTCATGCTCTCTCTCTCTGTCAAAATAAATAAATAAAATCTTAAAAAACAAAAAACAACAGCAACAACAACAAAATGAGCTAAAACCCATATCAGCAGAGAGAAATTTGAGAAAATAATTCCATAAAAAATCCAGTAATTCATCACATAATATAATTGTGTGGATACCTATTACGCTCTAGACACTATGATAAGCACTTGAAGTATGTTACCTCTAATCCAACAATCATATAATAGAAATAGTACCTCTCTTAATCTCCATATGAGGGAGTCAAGAGTCAGAAAGGCTAAATGACTTACCAAAAGCCACATGGCATAAAGTACAAAAGCCAGATATCAATTCATTTCACAGGCTCAGAGGTTCATCTGTTTTTTTTTCCACTATAAAATATGAAAAAATATTTCCACTTAAATAAAACGTTATTTATTAAGACCTGATTAAGATAATTCAATCTGTTTTCTTGAAATTTTATTAATATAACTTGCTCATCTTTCATTTTGAGTATTAAAATAACAATATTTTGTCAATAGTATGTTAAGTGGATTTTAATGTAGTTAATATTACACACGGTTATTAATTCTAGTTTTATTCAGTTAGAAATCTAAATTAGATGCTATATAAACCTCTCTCTCTGATGACAGAGGGTATGTTTCTAAAAATCAGATTTTGTTGGGGCACCAGGATGGCTCAGTCAGTGTTGGCTCAGGTCATGATCTCAAAGTCCTGGGATTGAGTCCCATGTGGGGCTCGCTGCTCAGCAAGGAGTCTGCTTCTCCCTCTGCCCCTCCCCCAGCTCGCTGTTTTTTTTCTCTCTCTCTCTCAAATAAATAAATGAAATCTTAAAAAAATAAAATAAAGTACAATCAGATTTGGTTAGTTCACATAGGTGCTAGGGCAACTAGAAATATAAGTTTGAGGATACACAGACAGGAAGAACACATCCAAATGTGCACTTTAGTGACTCATCTGAGGACATAATTGCCACAGTTGATAAGATGCTAAATATTGTAACTGACATGGACAATTCTACATTTCTGAACACCAGTGTTGCCACTTACGCCTTGGAAACTACTTTTCAGTGAGAGCCTATTATGTCACACATATTTTCACACTAGGGGTAAATGGACTTCCTTGGAATAGCTTGGGTTACATATGTGTCTTTTCTGCAAAGGGTGGTGGGAAAGTGAGTTTCTATAAATTTTAAGTTCTCTAGTATTTGGCATCCTTTGGGTTCTGACTTAACTCCCCCAGTGGGGAATACCCAAAATGTCAAGAAAGGCTTAGATGCTATACCACCAAAAGAATGACAAATAACTGCCACAGCAGTGTTTTCTATATTTTAGGTAATACTAACCTTCCTAATGTTTGTATATTTTTTTCTTTAATCAGTTTATTGTGGCCAACCATAACAAAATAGGTTTAAAATCATTTGTAAGCTAGTTCATTGTTCTTTTCATGTAGTAGAAAGACATTCTTTTCATTTAAAAATGTTATTTATTTATTTTAGATGGAGAGAGAGCACAAGGAGAAGCAGAGAGAGAGGGACAAGCAGACTCCCTGCTGAGCATAGAGCTCCATATGGAGCTCAATCTCATGACCCTGAGATCATGAGAGGCAAAATCAAGAGTTGGAAGCTTAAATGACTGAGCTACCCAGGTGCCCCAGAAAGACATTTTTTAACTAAAGGACACATATACTCCTTTGTTTTAACAAATTTTTTCTCTCATTTCGTTTTTATGCTGTAGGACCAGATTATTTAACCATAATCTCACAAATACACTAGGAAGAGCAAAGAACAGAAGGCTATCTCCCCTCTAAAATTCCAGGAGCTTAATCTTCTCTATGCTGATGGGTGCCCTTATCTTTTCATATTTCACAAAGCAGAAGTAGAAGGGCCACTGTGCTAATGAGATTATTTTGTATTTATAAGGAGTGGCAAGTGATGAGGTATAGTTGCTTTAGATATAATGTACATTCTATTCAACTTAATTTGTAATATAAAACTACTTCATATTTATGAAGTACCTTTGATCTAAAGAGATCAAAATGTTTTAAGGCTTTCATCTCATGAACTTTTATTACACTCTTTAAGTTAGGCAGGTAGTAATTATGACTTTATTCATTTTACAGTTGAAGAATATAAAACAGAAAAGGTAAGTATAAAAGCTTGTCCTATCACAATAAATATCAATTCAAGGGTGGGTGAAGAAAGAAAGTCAAGGTCTTCTCACTACCGCCAAATTTTCGCTAATCAAAATGATTTTGGAGAATGAATTTTCTCACATTAACTAATAAAATAAAATCTCAAGACATATGTTGAACCCAGATAAGCTAATTTTTTTCATAGAGTGATACTGATGCATAGCTGATACATAATCATTCTTGGTCAGGTATATAGTTAAATGAATAGGTAAATATTAAGGACAAAACAATTTATTAGTATTAGGGAGGATTAATTAGTATTACATGAGCAATGTAATTGCTGGGGTTTCAAAACACCTTCATCTGAAATACAAGAGCTAAAACAAGGTGTATTTGCCCATTCCCTCCTGGCATTCCAATTTAAAAACTGTTGATGCTAAGGTACCAAACTAAAATGACTAAAGGGAGTGGGAACTTAATCAAGGTTAATCAACTAACACAGCAGCCACAACCTGCAATATGTAGTATAAAAGAGCATTACACAACCTAGTTGCTGTTTTTTTTTAATATTAGGCAAATAAATGGAGATACAAGACAATTTCAGGGTATCATTATTTAAAAGGGTATCATTTAAAAGGGTATCATTATTTATCTCCAGGGTTGGATCTATTGCCATCCAGAGAGTGAGCTTCCACCAAATGGCACAGATGATTACTGAAGATAATTCTGTTTTCATTTCTTTCTTCTGAGTTACAGAAAAAAATATTAATACTTTTTCTTTGTGCTGAAGCAATAATATTTGTATTTTCCCTTATACATAAAATAAATTCTAAAATTCCTTAAAAATTCCAACACATGGATAAGGAAATATGTATAGTGTAATCATTTTCTCATATTTAGAATTGCTATGTATAATTTTAAATAACTAAATAGCTTTACAGTGCTTAAATATATCAAAATACATCTCTATTTTTGAAAACAAATTCAATTTATTTATTGTCATTATCAGGATGAAAATTCTTCTCATAGAGCATTTTTGACAGAAATGCACTTCCATATGACTTTTAACAAGTGACTATAGGCTAATTCAGATACAAGTTAAAAGAATTAATTCCATTACTATTCAACCTTTTCATAGAGGCATTTTGCATTTAACAGAATGGAAATTTTGAATGCAAATATAGAATGCAAAATAGAATTACCTTTTGTCTAACACTAGCTGATTTTATATGCCATGTTTCAGGTGCCATCAAATAAGATGGTCAACAAGCAGAGAGAAGGAGGGGGGACATATGGACAAATCATAAAATGGATAATTAACCCTTGAATTAATCCAAAGTTGACAACAGTGAATAAATGATAGTACCTTGTTATAGTCAGAAACACTACACACTTCAAGAGTTCAATAAATAATGTAGGTTCTTTTTTGCATAATATTTCAGTAATAACTATTCAAGCAAACTGAAGGCAGTGTTTGATGTAAGTAAAATATTCATATCTATTCTATTGTGATTTAATAATTGTGCACACTTTAATGTTGTGATTAGGAAAGAAGCAATTCAACTTCTACACTTAAAAGACTTTAATTCTGTTACCAAACACAGCATGTATATCTGATTTTCCTTCTTTGAGGGAAGTTTTTTATTTATTTAAATTGTAGTGTTGGCATTTTGCCCACTAGAACAAGGAAAAATCCAGAAAGAAATGTAATTTACCTTGATCAAAATTGCACAAAGATAGAACATGAAAAAGAAAAAAGAATGAATGAAAATGTATCATGGTATTCATTTTAAATGGTAACAGTATAAAATCATACAACTGTAATATTATATATTCTATCATGTATAGTTGGATGCACAATACAATGGATTACAAAGAATTTTCAAGTTGGGAAACTATCCTTATTTCTTTGCACAACATGAGGAAGCTAATGTACAGTAACTTCTGACCTCCTTATATTTACCTTCTACATAACTCAGCTGTAGCACATTAATAACATGAAAGAATACTGGGTTTCAAAACTTAACATGATTGGGGCGCCTGGGTGGCTCAGTGGGTTAAAGTCTCTGCCTTCGGCTCAAGTCATGATCCTAGGATCCTGGGATCGAGTCCCGCATCGGGCTCTCTGCTCAGCAGGGAGCCTGCTTCCTCCTCTCTCTCTGCCTGCCTCTATGCTTACTTGTGATCTCTGTCTGTCAAATAAATAAATAAAATCTTAAAAAAAAAACTGAGTATGATGGAATGAAATTTAATGGAGTCACTCTATAGTATAGGTTATAGAAAGTTAACAGACATGGTAGAAAAAATAATTTAAGAACACTCATAAATTCTGTTCTCCCTCAAGTCTCTTCTGTTCAAATTATTAGAGGTGTATTCTATAGTAAATTGTCAAAAATTATTCAGACAAGTCAAATGCCAAATACTTAGAAGATAGAAAGGAAACAGAGGGTGGTAAAAAGATAGGTGGAGCAGAAAAGAGATAAACTATAACTTGTTTGTTTTAAGAAAATACCAAAGGAAGCTCAGGAGTTGCAAATACCAGGCACATAGGTATTTGGCCTGAAGTATGCCTGATTATCCCTCTCGCACCCCCCACTTGTGTTCCCTCTCTCATTGTATCTCTCTGTCAAATAAATAAATAAAATCTCTAAAAAGAAATGCCAACACTAATCCATACTGATATAAGATAACAGATCTTTAGACTAAAAATTAGCTACAAAAAGTTTCTAAAGAGAAGCAATAAAGAAATATCAAAACCCCCAAAGAAATTCAAAGGAAAGAATCAGAATTATATTAGAATGTTTTTTGTTTGTTTGTTTTGTTCTTTTTGTTTTTTGTTTTTTGTTTTTTTTTAAGATTTTGTTTAATTATGGACAGAGAACAAGAGAGTACAAGCACGGGGAGCAGCTTGGAATGGGAGAAGCAAGTTCCCACTAAGCAGAAAGCCCAACATGGGACTCGCCCCCCCAACCCCAGACCCTGGGATTATGACCTGTGTTGAAGGGGAGGCTTAACTGACTGAGCCACCCAGGCACCCCTACATTAGAGTTTTTAAAAGCAGTAATAGATGATGGCAGACAAGAAAAGAAAGGCTTTAAAATTCTGAAAGGAAATGAATTTTAACTTAGAATGTTATGTTCAACCAACATGTCAATCATGGTAAAAGTTAAATTAAAAACATTCTCAATAAGCAAGTACTCAGAAAAACTACAAGTGTTTGATTCCCTCAATGTCCTAATAATTCTTTTGAGACTACTCCTTAAAAAAGAAAGAAGCAAAAAAGAAACATATGATATCCAGGAAGCAATAAATACATTATCAGAGAAGGGCGGCTGGGTGGTTGAGTTGGTTAAGCGGCTGCCTTCAGCTCAGATCAAGATCTCAGTGTCCTGGGATAGAGGCCTGCATCCAGGTACTGGATACTGAGCAGGCATCAGGCTCCCTGATCAGTAGGGAGCCTGCTTCTTCCTTTGCCTCTGCTCCTCCCCCTCACTCATCATTTACTCTCCTGTGCACGTGCTCGCTCTCTCAAAATAAATAAATAAAATCTTTAAAAAAAAAAAAGAAAAATTAAATACATTATCAGAGACTCTAAGGATAACAGCTATGTAACAGTGCTTAAAACTGGGAGCTATGAATTGATAAATCAGGGAAAATTAAGTTCAGGCACACAGACCACAAAACAAATGAAATATTAAAAAGTCAAACAAGTTTTAAAGAATGGAAAGATAATAAGTATATCATTTGATCTATAATTAATAATACTTATATTTGACATTTGATAGAATCACCTAGACATTAAGTCTCAGGGGAGGAGAAATGGCAAGGTGAGTTAAGGGAACTGAATCTTCATGTACCAGAATGTATTACTATGTAATGTATTACACATTATACATGTATAATATATGTAATCCTAACACATCATAGCAGCAAGTAAATATAGATAAGGTCTAAAATGTATAAATCAAAAAACAGCAATAAAGTAATATTTTTCATGGGAAAGTAGAACCCAAAAAAAACCCAGCTAAGAAACAATTTGTTGCCTTAAGAGAAGTGTGAGAGAGTGAGCTATAAATACGCCATGTTAGCATGGAAAGAGAGAAGAAGGAGAAAAGTTTTGTAGAAAGTGTTTATATTCTTTCTATCTCTGAAAAAACCTGCTATATATTCTAATTGAGGAATTTGTCTTTATTATGTAATCATTCCAGCTGAGCTTCCTGAAGATGCTGGCTATCCAGCACAGCAGAAATATAACAAATCAAACAACTGATTAGGAATTGAGAAAGCAGAATCATTTACTCAGCAAAAAGTAAATATGTTCGAATTAAATATGTATATTTTATACTATAGAAATATTGCATTTTATTAATTTTACATATAAAGAGTTGTACAAATTCAGAAAGATGTCAAATACTACTTTTTGTTCAAGCTGTGTTGGGAAAAGTGATTGATTAGATAAGGGATTGCTGAGTATCCATGTAAAATAATAATAATAATAAGAATAATAACTATAGCCAATGAAATCATTTAATACTGACTACAACTATGGGGTACCTGGGTGGCTCAGTCCGTTAAGTGTGCAACTCTTGATTTTGACTCAGGTCATGATCTCAGGATCACGAGACTAGATCTCAAATTGGGCTCCACACTGGGCATGGGTGAAGCCTGCTTGGGATATAGAAAGAGCATGAGTGGGACTGGAGGGAGGGACAGAGGGAGAGGGAGAGAGAGAATCCCAAGCAATAAATATACACACACACACACACACACACACACACACACATATATATACTGAAAACAACTTCAAAAGGTGGACACTTTCATTATTCTCATTTTAGATGAGGAGACTATGACACAGAATTTCAGAGACTTGCCATGGCCTCACCAATGGTAAATGGTGGAACCATAATTCAAACTGTGGTGATAGGGATGAAGAAGAGATGAGCCAATATACTGTGTACTATGTCTTGAACTCAATCAGTATACACCTGAACAGCTTTTCTCTAAAACCCGTCTCTTCTGTATTATTTATCTGCACAGTCCTATAAGGCAAGGCTCCTGAATAATTTCAGACTCAGACTTACTGCTCTTTTTCCTTCTTGTTCTTCCCCGCACTGAGTCTTCAACTTGGCCTCATTCTACTGCTTTTGCATCACTCCTTAGCTGTACTTTCTGCCTTATACTCTTTCCTCAATCTCAATTTGTAACCTATCCTTTTTGTTGACACGGGAATTAGCTCCTTAACACAACTCCTTTCATTCATTACTTTCTTGATATTTATTAATTCTTACCATTTCCATGACGCAGTCTTCTTAATCTGTTCTTATCTAATTCCTAAATAACTCTATATCAGGATCATCAAAATTCTGGATGGTCCTCTATGTCAATGTCTTCAGGCTTTTTTTTTTTTTTTTTAATCTATTCTCTTGGCTCAGAAAGCCATTCTTCTATTTCTTGTGTTATGGAAATTCTGTTCATCTTTCAAGCCTAGGTAAAATATTGATTTTTTTTTAAAGCTTCCCTCTAGCTTTTGCTAAATTAATATTCCTTTTAATTTAATTTGTTTTCTTTGCATATGTTATATTTCCATACCATGGCTTTATAACTTCATTAATATGCTTTTCTCTTCTAGCTCATTATCATATTTGCTTTTCTGTGCTGCTACGCAAAGGTGCTCATCGAAATCTGCTGCAGGAAGCATGGTTGAGTAACAGCTCCTGCTAGGAGCCTTCTAGATCTGCCTGTGAGTTCTTGTCCCAGCCATGCTTCACTCAGGCTGCTCATAGCCAATGAGGAGTAAGCACTCAGGCTCACTCCTCAGAGATGCAGCACTCATTAAATAAACAACTTTGGGCTGGCCAAAGTCTTTAACTTTTCCTTCTCCATCCTTTTTTTCTTCCCTCTCAACTTACAAGGATCAAATCTGCTCTTTCCTCCTTGTCTGGCTCCCTGTCCCCTTTCCTGCACAGGTCTAATTCTCTAGTAGGATCTGCCTGCTTCTTGAAGGATCGAAGTAATACTCTGACTTCTTGAGAAGAAGATCTGTTTCTTATTTAAACTTGAATTCCCTGGGACCTAATATAATAGTTTGCATGTAATGAGCACATGTCAAATATTGTCAGTCATGGTCTCCTATAGAAATAGAATACAGAATCACTGTTACTGGAATTTAGATGTTTTTAGTGGATATGGACCAAAGTATCTGAATCTTCTCTTCAAAGGGTTTGTTATGTGAGTGTGAAAAGATAGTCACCACAGAGCATAAGTCATCCAGGGTTGTTTAGTCATTTCAGTGAATAGCATTCTTCCAGTATAAAAGAAAGAAAACCCAATTTAAAATGGTTCTTGAAGATGTATAAAATAAATATATTAGCACATACTTTTGAAAAATGTAGAGGTGTTTGCTATCAGACATAGCTGGACACAGAAGCTCAAATAAACTCAAATCCAGTCTCATACTTCCCATATACAGATTATATTTTCTTATTGATTTTTATATTTTCTCTGACATGTGACATATTTTTTCCATACATTTGGGACCTAAGCCACCAGCAGATTCAAGCTACATCCTTTCTTCTTAACAACAATCAGTGATAGGATATGAGAGAGAATGAGATGGATTAGGGAGACTGAAAAATAGACAGGAAGAGAGACCAGACAAATCTTATTAGTCTAATAGCTACTGATTAGTCCTCCCTGTACCAACTTTGTCCACTATGTATAGACTACTCACTGGTTATGAGTGGACAAGTTAATAATTTGTAGTTACACAGACCTGACATCATCTATATAACTACACAGCTGCTTCAAAGACTAAAAAGAGTCTTAAAATCTCAAGGTTTAGACCATCAAGCACTGGGAATTTTTGAAGAAATTCATCCACAGGTATAGTTTTAAATGCATTCATTAGAAGCTAAGGCTAACCAGAGCAGTTGGACCTTTATGCTGTATTGCAGCTATATTTAGTCACCTTTTTGGCAATGACAAGTTTTGCCATGTGAGCAGTATATTACCAGGTTTCTTCAGAGCTCCTGCTAGCTGTAGGCTCTCCTCTCACTCTTGGAAGTTAGAGATGTGCTGAAGCCCTGGCAGCAAGCGCTGGTTTCCCACACCCCTCTTCCAGACAGATTGTTCCTCCAAGAAATCTCAAGCCTTTCTAGTCAAGTGTGTTCTCCTGCTTCTGTACTCATAGCCTTGTCTATGTTTTTGCTTATATTTTAATTTAAAAATTAAAATTCTGAATGTTATAGATCAAAAGTGCCTTGAGGATTTAGTCACCTGGCGTGTTACTATGATTTGGTAACTAACTGAAATTCAATGCAAGGAGGGCTTTTTTTTTTTTTAATTTTTTATTTTTTATAAACATTTATTTTTATCCCCAAGGGTACAGGTCTGTGAATCACCAGGTTTACACACTTCACAGCACTCACCAAAGCACATACCCTCCCCAATGTCCATAACCCCACCCCCTTCTCCCAAACTTCCTCCCCCCAGCAACCCTCAGTTTGTTTTGTGAGATTAAGAGTCACTTATGGTTTGTCTCCCTCTCAATCCCATCTTGTTTCATTTATTCTTCTTAAAAAAACCTTGGCTATAAATGATGGTCATTCAGCCACAGTTGTTTTGTTCTTCAGGGCCAAAAACAAATGTTACTTTTCAAGATTAAAATGGACCTTTTGATTGCACTCTAGTCATCTACCACTGCCTTGGATTTCTAGAACCCCATGAATGTTTTGGGAAGAGGGGAAAAAGCAGCCTAGTATGTCATCTGCTTTGCTTGTGTAGAAAGTGAATACGGCGTGGGGGAAGGAGGCATGTGAGTGTAATTTCTACCTTCCTTTCCGAAAAAAGAAGAAAGAAGGGAAGAAGGAGGATGGAAAGGAGGAAAGAGGTAAGGGAAAGAGAGGAGAGGAAGATAGTGGAGGAGGAAAGTGAAGTATCCTGAGAGAGGAAAAGCTAATCTGAAACTAAAAGAGTAAAATAAATAGGAGCGGGAGACTGCAAACATGAAAAATCCATTCTGGTGTTAATGAGACTGTGATTACAAGCATGGGTCAAGTCAGCTGCAGAGTTCATAGCAAACTCTATTTCCCCCAAGGTCATGCTGCAATTCTAAAGTTATCGAAATAACTCTCCCCTTTGAGGCGCAACTGCTTCCTTGCCAGTGATACACCCAGCTCCGATTCACTGATCATGACTGAACCCAGATCAATTACCCCATTACTAGCCTGCTCTCACTACGGGCAACAATGAGTCCAGAACTGACCGCGGGCCTCCTCTGGCTTTACCTTGGAAAGACCAACCAATCCAGTGTCCGTCACCACTTCCTGTGGCCTCCTTGGACTCTTTCAGCGCAGCTCTCTTTTACATAGAAAAGCCTTCCAACTTGATCTTAGAGTGGACTCCACTGTTACTCTGGAGTTCCTTCCTTGTTACAGAAAACAAGTAAACCTCACTTTGTTGTACTACTGCTTTAGTTTTGGGTTGTCTTTAACTCCTTGACATAAATGATCACATAATGTATTAATTTATTGTCTTCTGTTTGCTCTATAATACTTCATATTTACTAATAAACTTTTTAAAAAATGAAATATTTTTATATAACTAATAAATTCAATTTATAACTGTGATTATTCAGGCCTTTAAAATGTGTATAGGGGCGGATGGGTGGCTCAGTGGGTTAAAGCCTCTGCCTTCAGCTCAGCTCATGATCCCAGGTTGTGGGATCGAGCCCTGCATCAGGTTCTCTGCTCAGCTGGAGGCCTGCTTCCTCCTCTCTCTCTGCCTGCCTCTCTGCATATTTGTGATCTCTGTCTGTCAAATAAACAAATAAAATCTTAAATAAATAAATAAATAAATAATGTGTATAAATGCTGTTTATATAATTTCAAGAGTATTATTTAAAATCACTTCCTGGGGCATGTGGGTGTGTCAGTTAGGCATCTGACTCTTGGTTTCAGCTCAGGTTGTGATCTCAGGATCATGAGTCAAGCCCCAGATGGGGCTCTGTGCTCAGCACAGAGTCTGCTTCCGATTCTCTCTCCCTCTCCCTCTGCCCCTCCCACTTGTACTCTCTCTCCCTTTCTCTCTCTCTAAAATAAATAAATAAATCTTCAAAAAAATAAAATAAAATCATATTCTAAATGCATTTCTCAGTTAAGCATTATAAATTAGAATGCTGATTAATCTATTTTTAAGTAAATTATTTTAAATATTGCACATACATTAAAAATGAACAGATTCTCTGTAACAGAAAATTATTACTACTAATGACTAGCTTTAAGTTTCATCTCTCCATTCTAAAATATCTCACAGCGAAGAAACAACTATGGTATAAGGCGAATTTTAAGTGAATAACCAGGTGATATGCTTGTGGTTATCTACCGAATCAATTTTCCTTCACTTTTGTTGATGTATATCGTACATAAAGACAGTGCTCACTTTGGCAGCACATATACTAAAATCATACATAAAGACAACTTGACAAAGCCTAAATGCATAGTTCAATGAATTCTCACAAAATCTATGTGACCAAATAATCAACACACAGAACTAGAAATAGTATGATCAACAATGTGGAAGATGCTTTATACACATTCCAGTCAACAGCCTACTAAGAAAAACATTAGTGGCATCTATCACCATAGATTATCTTTTCCTGTTTTTAACTTAAAATCAATTGAAACATGTAGTATGAAAATACCTTTTCAGTTAGCTTAGGTTTTATATAGGCCAGAGAATTTGCCCAAGATTCAGAATTTGAGATTCTTGCCTCCAACATAGACTGGACCCATTGAACCCTGTTTATAGATGTGATAACAGAAATTCCTTAACTCCAAAGCCTTAGTTAACTTTGCTTTCAAAGCTCACAAGCCTAACTTTTAAGTTATATCCAATTACCAAGTGCTTTTATGAGAAGTATACAATCCTAAAGATTAGATTATAAAGGAATTTCTGTGTGGCATCAGCTGTACGTGTTTTTCTTCCTTTTAATATATCTAAAACATTTTTAAAAGATTTATTTATGTATTTATTTGAAAAAGAGAGTACATGAGTGTGAAGACAGAGGGAGAAGGAGACAGAATCTCAAGCAGACTCCTCATTAAACACAGAGTCTGATGTGGGGCTCAATCTCACAACCCTGAGATCACAACCTAATCCTGAGCCAAAACCAAGAGTTGGTAGCTCAACTGACTGTGCCACCCAGGTGCCCCTCTCCAAACATCTTCTAACTGGATTCTCTGTAGTTTTCAAAGCTTTTTGGTTCTATGGCCACACTTTCAGGATCCAGTTAATAAGTTTCTCAGGAAAGTTTTTCTCTCTAACAATTTCCTTCTCTGTAAAAAACAGTTAAATAATATTATATATTTATAGGGTTGTTGTTTAAGACCGAAAGAGCTAAGGTATATAAGCATTCATACAGTGCCTAACACACCATAAATGGTCAATAAGTAATTTTTGTTATTAAGAATGACACCCTCTCTTCACTCATTAAAACGTTAAGAATTTATTATGGAATTGAAAGATAATTGTGCATTCCCAAACATAATCTTAATTATCATAACATTTTTCCCTAATAGTTTTAATTAAACCTGCCTGAGCAATTATGTATAATTTGCATATGTCCTGATATTTTGCTGAAATAGGGCCTATACAAAGTTGTAATTTATTCAATTGGGAAGGGAAAATTACAATAGAAAATAGAGATAATTTTTGTATGCATTGCTTGACTTAATTAAGTAACATTGTGCAAACACTGTGCTTTTGTTAAAGTTCTTTATCCAAAGCTACAGTACAAAGGTACTGTAGTTTTTAATATATTTCTTTAAGTCGTTAGGGAGATTACATGCAAAGAAATGGGCAAAACACTAAAATGATGAACAGAAATTAAAACATAGTTACACATATTAATGGAAATATCTGTAACTTCCTTGTCGGAAAAACAGATTTGCATTTTTAAATATATCTGATATTTACATTTGTCACTAGCCAAAAGTATCCAAAAATGACTAAAGGATGATTAAAATGTTTAAAACATAAACTCAATACAAAGTCTACAATGTGAATGAAGGTCTGTTAACTTATGATTTACATAACTTATTCTAAATATTTGTTCTTTTAATCTCATTAGATTTTTTTTTGAATTTTTTTATTTCTTTCAGCGTCACAGTATTCATTGTTTTTGTACCACACCCAGTGCTCCATGCAGTCTGTGCCCTCTCCAATACCCACCACCTGGTTCCCCCAACCTCCCACCCCCCCACCCCTTCAAAATCCTCAGATTGTTTTTCAGAGTCCATAGTCTCTCATGGTTCACCTCCCCTTCCAATTTCCCTCAACTCCCTTCTCCTCTCCATAGATTTTAATCAGAGAATGCCTTGTAAAATGTTTCATCAGAGTATTCTAAAATGACATCCAACAAATGAAATATAAGGAAGCCTTAATTTATATAATAACTTTCTATAAACTCCATAAAATGTATGCAAATAGATGGCAGAGTGGGACACCAATCAAGGTCAGAATGATATCAGGTTATATACGCTTTTTACGGGAGTCATCTCACTGAATTATCTGGGGCTCACAGACTCAATGCATTCCCCTAAACTATAGGAGGAGCCTGGATGCGAAGCAATAAATGGCAGTTTGGCAGCAGTTTTAGTTCATATGAATAGGATCCCCTTGCTTATACTATTCATACAAGTAGGGGAAGAGAGAGACTTCTGATTCTGAAGGATTAATATTGGTCTGAATGTATCATTTTAACATTTTCTGCCTGCCTAAATAATTAGAAAGGCAGTCCTCATACATGACAGGGGAAAAAATCAAATAATTATATATTATTTGTATATGTGCTTGTATGATTTGGAAACATTTTAATGATTTTTAATTAATTGGAATACAAATTTAAGAATTTTAACATTTTGAAAATATACAAACTTTGACCAACAATAATAACAAATAATAAAGTTAGAACAGGAAAATTTGAACCAGGAAAATACCTAAAATTGAGACCTATGTATACCATTAATTTGCTGTATAAACATGTACAAGTTATAAATTCAATGTACCTGAGATTTTTCTACCATTAAAATTGAGTCAAATTCAATTCATACATTATTTACAAAAACTAATTGAATGTGAATCACTTTCCTAAGAGGTACGAAATGAAAGACCAATGAGGAAAGAATCAAAAAATTTATTTTCACATAGTGCTTTTTAGAGTTGACATGTATGTCACTTACCAGAGAACATGGAAAATGACTGACTCCTAGAAATCCTAAAACTGATTAAGAAGAAGGTTCACCTCACTCATATGTAAAAAGGAAAGGGAAAGGGGAGGGAAGAGGGGAATGGGAAGGGGGGGGAGAGAAAGGAGGAAAGAAGGAAGGAAGGAAAGAGGGAAGGAATTACCCGGGGACATTTAAAACTCAGAAGATTTCCTACAAAAAAATCAGGAATTCTTGACTGTTCTTGGGGAATCAAAACATCTAACTGAATTGAACTCCTATTACTGCATGGCCACATTCTGCTAGAGATAACTAGATCTTCATTTAAGAAGGGAGTAAAGGAAATCCAAACAATAAAAAGAGAGGACATGAAATAGCATGGTTCATTCAGGTCAATCAATTGTGTCAGGATCAGTGGATAAATCCATGGGGAGAGATGACACTAGAGAAATAAACACCTAACAAGGTTAGGATTAGCCTCATTTTTGGCATTTCTATCATGGGAATAACTACTTGAATTTAAGATTCAAATTTATGAGCTTTAACAATAAAATACCATAATGCACTTAGCATTTAAAAAATTTCCTTTATAATCCTAAAAATTGAATACTTAAAAATAGACATGTAAGTTTTTAAAATCTGGTGCAAGTCCTCTTTTGGATATTATTTCTCTGTTTAGAAGAACATGGGCAAAATAATCATATCCCCATATCCCTGTGTACCGATATGAGAGTTATTCTCCATCAAGGATCACTTCTACCCCAGGATCTTTAACCTATCTATAAATCATCTACTTTTTAGTTCTCTATCTTACAGAAATACTCAGAGTATTTTTGAGAAGTCCTCTCTTAAGAGCACTAGAATCCTTATTAACTAATGAAAGATACTCAAGGAGTCACAAAATAGATGTATGAGCCTAGGTTCTCCAGAAAAACAAACAAACAAAACAGAATGGGAATATATATATATATATATATATACGTATATATATATATATATATACGTATATATATATATATATATACTTATTATAAGAAATTGGTTCACATGGTTATGGAGGTGAAAAATTCCCAAGATCTGCAGTTGGCAAGCAAGAAACACAAAAAGCCAATAGTAGAGTTTCAATCTGAATCCAAAGGCCTGAGAATCAGGAAAGCTGATAGTATCATTTCAAGTATGAGTCAGCATCTCCCAATGTCCCAACCTGAAAACATCTGTAGAAAATGAATTCTTCCTTACCCTGCCTCTCCTTCTATTCAGATTTTCAGTGAACTAGAGGAGGCTCACTCACAGTGCGGATGGCAATCTGCTTTACTCAGCCTACTAACTCAAAGAAAACAAAACAAAATTAACAACTAACAGACACATCCAGAATAATGTTTGACATCTGCACATCTGCACATCATATGGCCCAGTCAACTTGACATATAAAATTAATCCTCACATATCCACCCCTTGTCAACTTGGCACCTTATATGTCTCTTTAAGACATACTGAATTTCTGAATGAAGATGATAATAACAAGGTCCTAATTCTGCCTAATGATACATAATACAATTTACCAGTTTAAGCTGAAAACACCATTAGTCTATTCCCCAGGAGAAGAGGTAAAGTCTTTAAGTGAAGTTAACTTTTCTCCTTTATATTTATAACTTAAATTCATGATGTTAATTTAATAATACTAATGTCCTAGGACATAACTGATACACATCTTGTGTTAAATAAGGGAAAAGGAAAAGGAAGAAAACAGAAGTTTGCTTACTAAGGACACAGACATAGTCATAACAAAATAAGGAGGAAATACTCATGACAAGTACATTCCTCCTTTCTACAACTGGTCATATGACTGAAACTATATATAAAACTACCTTCATCCACTACCTATTCCACATTCCCTTTACCTTCAGTAAGCCTCTCAACTGATTGTGGGTCTTTGCATGGTTAAGTGACCTAAAACTTCATTCCTGAAGGCATGGGGCCTTAATAATCCTGCCTAGATTGGGTTGTTATTTTTCACTAACATTAATTACAGGGCATAGTAATAATAAGGAACGTCCTATAGGATTTCCTATATACTCTTCCTTACTTTCACTGTGGAGTAGCAGTCCAATTTCCCTTTGATAGTATTAATCACTTCAGCCAGCACAATAACTCCCTTTTTTGCCTGTTGATTCAAAGATTGGGTGCTTGAAGGAAATAGGTAAGAATCAGCTCCCAGTTTACTGGAATCATTATTGTATTTCCTAGTGGAAACATTCCTCTCTTTGAAAGTAAGACCTCTAGGCAAGTAGAACACAAAGTTTTGGAAACAGGAAGCAAACATTTTTCTAGTGGGTCACTATGGGAAAGGATGAGTGGTGCCACTCCCATTCCTGCCCTTTGACTCCTGGACCCATGACTCCTGGCTCTGGTAGAAACAGCACCAAAATGTGGATGCTGATTCAGATCACATACAGCCATCTGGGGAATCCTGGCCCAGCTCTGCAAGGTACCATCACCTAGCTGATACCGTACTTGAGCCTTAAGACACCATTCCACCAATCTATCAAACTAACTGCTTTCGGATAGTGAGGAACATGGGAAGACCAGTGAAATTCCATGAGCATGAGCTCATCACTACATTCTTTTAAAGTGAAGTGAATTCCTTGACCAGAAATAATTTTATGTGGAATAGCATGATGGCAGGTAAGGCACTCAATAAATCTACAAATTGTGTTTTTGACAGAAGTATTGCATGCCGGAAGGCAGCTCCATATCCAGAGAATCTGTTCCAGTAAGAAGAAATTGCTGCCGCTTCCATCATGAAAGCAGTCCATGTAACCAACTTGCCACCTGGTCACCAGTTCATCATGCCTGGGAATGGTGCCACTCAGGGTCTTGGTGTCAGGCTCTGCAGCTGGCAAGTCAGATACTCAGCAGGGACTGCAGCCAGACCAGCCATGAGTGGAAACCCAGAGTGCTGAGCCCATGCATAATCTCTATCCCTGTCATCATGTCCACTTTATACATGAGATTTCTGGTGATGATAGGGGTGGCTGGGGAAAGAGGTTGACTGGAATCCACAAATAGATATCTTTCCATTTGATTATTAAAACCTGCTCTGCTGAGGTTACTGTCTGATGTTCAGTCATGTAGGACACAAACACCTTCACATTTTTTTTTTCCAGAGAGAGCTATCCACGTAGTCCTCTTCATCAAATTTTCTGTCACCATTTTCCCAATCATGTTCCTTCCAAGGCCTTGACCGTTCAGTCAAACCATTGGCCAAACCACATGAATCAATATGTAATACACACCTTGCTACTTTTTCCATGCAAAGGGAATAACCAGGTGTAGTGCTCAAAGTCCTTCCAACTGGGAAGATTTTCCTTCATTACTGTCCAGAGGCATCCCAGAAAGATGCAGGAGTATTGCAGCTGTCCACTATCGGGTGGTACTTGCATTTCATACAGAACCATCTGTAAACCAAGCCCAAACCCGCTCTTCCTTTGTCAACTGATCATACGGGTCTCCTCATGAGGCCATAAGAGAAGGCTAGGAGAGACTTCAGAGCATGCCCAGGCTTGATATATACATATTGTATATATTGTATGCATTATATTATACATAATATACATGTCATATAATATATAATACAATATATTACACACACAATATATGTAATATATTATATGTGTATATTAATATACATATTAATAATATGTATTATTTATAATATAAAATTTATGTATTTTATACACACATACACACACACACACATATATAATATCACCTCCATTTGATGATAGAATATTGCTATGCGTGCCCAACATTACGTCTTGGTGAGTGAGATTACACCTAGTTCATGATAGGTCATAGGTAGCTTAGGTTGCTAGGTAACTTGGTGATCCATGTTTAGTATTCAGTCTCTACTAACACCCAGTAGCAAGCCAAGAGATATTTTTCAAAAGAGGAGTAGTTATCTGCAAAGGATGGCAGGGCTTTGCTCCAAAATCCAAAAGGATGAAACTGTGATTAACTTGTAAGGGCCTACCAAGGTCCAAATAATATCCCTGTCTGCCTGCATATGCCATTAGATCTGGATCACATGGCCCAAGGAGTAAAGCAGTTTATACAGCAGCAGTTTATACAGGACCTGTTGCAGAGCCTTCTCTTGTTCTAGGTCCCATCAAAACTCACAGCTTTTCAGGCCACTTGATAAATAGGCTTATAACATGCATAAATGAGGAAATAAGTTACCTCCATGTGAGGTGAGTGGAGGATAGCTCAGACGGGGAATGAGTATTAAGGAGGGCACTTGTTTTGAAACCAATATTGTACTTTTTGTTAACTACCTAAAATTTAAATCAAGCAGGTTAAGCTAAACAAAAGTCAATACTCTTTCAGCAAAAGAAATAATTTTTTTGTTTGTTTGTTTTTGGACCTAAGAGATTAAGTAGGTTTAAATTTAACATTTAAAAAATTGCTAATACAAAATTCTCTGGCATTGTTGCAAAATCATAGTACCTTCTATAAGGTACGAAAAATTTTTCTATCAAGGTTAGTGTGGATGTCCTATTGTATAATTCTGCCTGTTTCCTAAATGATTAGTACTGTAATAGACCAAATGAGATCTTTCTGTACTTATTTTTTGTTTCAGTATTTAGCAACTGATGATGTGCACTCAGTATAATGAAGCTTGATACTGCGGATCCTAATTTCTGAGGTAATTTAAGATGTAATAGGAAGACAAATTTCAGTAACAACGATGAGTTATCTTTATAAGGAAATACATAAAAACTCCTTCTTTAGTAAAATCTTTAATAAATTATTTCATTTTAAACAAATAGATGTTTGATTTCAAAAATCCTTCAGCCATATTGCTGATTAATCAAAATTTACTCTAAATGGCTTCACTTTGGTAAATCTCTACATTATTACCTAAGCCACCCTTCCTATTGTGCTTCAAAATAAGAGAGACTTCAGGCAGTAATCTAAAGATTTACACCAAAGTGAGGTGAAACATAGTGATAAATTTGAATTTTGAAAGGAAACCTGTACTGTATCATAAAGAATTTATTTGTTCACAAATATTTTTTAATAGCTTTTGGAATTTTATTTTTCCCAAGTAGTGTTCAGATATACATTCATTTTTATTTGTGCTTTCTTTGACAACTGAAGTAAGAACTCCTTTCTAATTAGGCATAAATTAGATTTCATTGGCTCAAGTCCATAAACTACAAACCAAAAATCATGACTTGGTCATGATTCTCAGCCAAAGGTGTTGGTGTCCTGTAGATTTATATTGAGGTCTTCAAGAGAACTACTAAATTTTCCAGAACATATAATGTCCCAATAGTGCAAGAGTCAGGGAAGATTAGAAATACGGCGTCGGGGTTTTCACGGATGGTGTGCCCTTTACAGAAAGGTGCATCCATGATAGGCTCAAAGCTTTTTTTTTTTTTTTTTTTTTAAGATTTTATTTATTTATTTGACAGAGATCACGAGTAGGCAGAGAGGCAGGCAGAGAGAGAGAGGAGGAAGCAGGCTCCTGCTGAGCAGACAGCCCCATGCGGAACTCGATCCCAGGACCCCGAGATCATGACCTGAGCCGAAGGCAGCGGCTTAACCCACTGAGCCACCCAGGCGCCCGGCTCAAAGCTTTTTAAGCCTCAAATCATACCCAGGGCTTCAGTTATCAGGAAGACTGCAGAATCTTTTATGTAAATTTAAGTGAAATACTTGAATTGAAAGTAAAATTGGTTCCTCTAACTTTTAAATGGAAGATGCTCTTCTCTTTATTATAATCTAAGTCGGTTTTAAAAGTAACTTTCAGTTACTAATGGACTCTACAAAAATTCTGGTGGGTTTAATAGTTTACAATAGTTTTATTCACATTTCTATTCTACTTCCCTCCCTGTTCATTCTTCCCATTATTTCCCCAAACCCTTCAGATAGGGTAACTGCAATTAGAAGTGACGGAATGAAAATAGATTAATTTCCTTTTACCTCTGGCACTGACAGTTCTCAGCCAAGAAAAGATTGGTAGAATGTAAGACTTGGACATCATTTATTTTTCTCTCTCTCTTTTTTTTTTTTTTTCTTTTTTGGGCCTTCCGTTAAATTCAAGGTGAAAGAGGTCACTGGTGATGCAAAAGGGTACAGTATATTTAATTTCTGACAGAAGCTACAACCCCTGCATATGTCAGTCACTGATAAATAGAATTTATAGACTTATAAACCATTTGTATATGAAAAAAGAAGAAGATGAGAGTGTCTAAGATGGTTACAAAACTGGATAAACATGATGAAAGGATAATATTACTTTGAGGGAAAAACTGAATAAAAATAATTATTTAATGATGACTATGATCAAGTTTGTTTCGGTAAGAAAATCATTAAAAACCATTTAGGAATCTATTATGAAATGATAAAGATTTGGATATAACTTATATTCTCAAATACATAAGAGTTAACGGATTCTTTTTCAAAAATATTTTATGATATTCTAGATTTTCTCAATTTTATTCTAAGGTCTAAAATATAGATCAGAGTGTTTAGCAGCCCATGGTGATGCTGTTTTTTCCTCTCTTTTGATGTTTTTGATGTCTTTTCATGTGGTATCATAAGAGGGTGAAGGCAAAGGATAATATGAATTTAAAATTGTTTTAAACATTATTGATCTCTGAGTGAATTGCTTTATATCAAATTATAAGTCTTATTTCCAAAAATCTTTTTTTCTTCTCTGTAAAATATTAGCCTGATTTTCCCCTTTCCTGGAACTTACTTTGAATTTAATTAATGCAAATCAGTGGTTTGGTTTTAATGGAAATTTAAGTCCTGCGGCTCCACTGCCCTTCTTTCTTGTCTTCTTTTGTCTCCTCTTTGTCAGTTTGAATCCTTCTTCCCATGTCTGCCACCTAATCCTGCTCCTTCCATCATCTATCCTTCCAAATATTTTAGAAATATCTGCACAAAGATGTCCCACATCATTCACAATCATAATAAGCTAAGTCAGACTTCTCATGCGGAAGGTAGAAACTGAGTTAAGACACTAGGGCTGCCTGCCAAAGCCATTTTACTGTCTATTTTTGCGTGGCTGTGCACTAACCATGTTTCTGTACATTTTTAAATCATTGAGAAAAAAAATGAGAGAGTAATATTTCATGGCACTTTCAAGAAAATTATATACAGTCCAAACGTTAGTGTTCAAAAATAAAAGTCTTGTTTGAAAAATACACATGCTGATATATTTATTTTTCTAAATATTTTATTTGTTTTAGGGAGAGAGCACATGTACACATGCACATGGGGTGTGGGGGAGGGGGTGGCTGGGGAGGTACAAAGGGATAGGGACCAAGAGGGAAGGAGAGGGACTAACAGCAGACTCAGCATGGTGGGCTTCATCTCAGGACCTTTACATCATGACCTGAGACAAAATCAAGAGTCAGAGGCTTAATCAACTGAGCCACCTAGGTGCCCCACATGCTGATATGTTTAAATATTGTCTCTGGCTAATTTAGTGCTACAAAGATAGAAAATTTACACCCAACAAGATTATATATTTGGTATCTGGTCTTTTACATATGTTTGGCAACCCTTGATGTAGAATACAAGGAATGCAAGGTCTAGGATTTTACTGCCTTATTCATTGTTGCATACCCAGTATGATGGACAGAAGACAACATAATACACTGCACAGAGGACACTGTACTTGTCTGCTTTGAAAAATATTTGTTCAAAGAAAAAAAAACAAGTACACAAATCTTGTTATCTAATTTCTCCATTTTAAATCATTAATTTAAACTATAATAGCACAAAATCTGTCTCTTTTTTAAACTTCAACTCTTGTGCAAGTCTTGTTAGTTCTATCCCTGCATCTGTCTTCTAGGTTTCCTTTCAGCTTTCAATTTCCATAGCCCTTGCTTTAAGTAAGGTCTTTATTCCATCAGACATACATCATAATTACTAAATGCCACAGCGTTCATTGGCTATGCCATCAAATCACTCTTCATACTGCTACTCTCTGAAATTATTTTGCCAACTACTACACAATTCTCTGCATTCAAAAAGCATAAGCTAGAAAAGGGGAAGTGGTAGATATAGGGGACTAAAAGAGGATAGAGATAGAGATGTGCTATTCTCTTGAGCCCTTGCTGTGTGTTGGTCATTTCCTCTGTTCCTCACAAAGATGCTACATGACAAATATTCTGAACCATATTTCTCATGTGGGGAAAAAAATACTGATCAGAAAAATTGGCATTTGCCAAATACTGCATATCATGGAAACAGATGTGTTCACAATTCATAACTAATCCTTGCTCATTACAAAGCCTTTATTTTTAGTTTCTAAACAGACAGAAACTAATAGAAATACACCCCTTATATGTGAATACACCAATTATGGCGAGAATCACGGACAGAAAGGTGCAGGGCAATGACTGACAGGTGCCACAGTCAGCAGCAAATATGCAGAGGAACATTGCCAGTGACCTCCAGAAGGAGTGGATTAGATGTGAGCTGCTCAACCTGAAGACATTCAAATCAAAGGTTACAGCCACTGCCAGCAAAGGGCATTATTCTATATTCAAGGATAGGTGAGAGAAAGGAAAATATGATTACACAGCCCCAGAAAAGACTGAAAGAAAGCAAAGACTGTGACAAATGAATAAAACCCTATATATAATTGCCAACAAACAAGAAGCTCAAAAAAGTGGAAACAGCAAACAGATAAGCAACAGTTCACTCCCTGATTTTTTTATATGTTCCAACTTATATTAGAGGTTCAGGATCCAATAAATAATGATAAGTAGCTATTAAATTATAGTCCATTTGTTTATTGGGCCAGATTTCTTAATATTCCTGTACACTTTCAACATCTATAAAATGCTGGGGTTTAACTGTTCTATAAGATAGCCCTTAGCTCTTCATTCAATGGGATTTTGAAATACTAACGTTAAAAACTGTTTTTGTATGGTAAAGAAAGCAATTGCTACGATTATGGTAACCTTAGAATTCTCTGTGTATGAAAATAGCAATTAGATTGTCATATATCTGTGGGCATACATATGTACTTAATATATAATTCATTTTATCAGCTATATACAGAATAACATTAGATAATCTATAACTCAACTATTCTATCAAACCTTTTCACACTCAATTTTTCTCCTCAAATAAATGATCGTATGCAATAAGCAGTATTATAAGTTAACTTGGTCTAGATTGCAATTTGGTAGATTATAGTTTTACACCAGTAAATTTAATGAATGCATACCTTAAAATTATTTTATTTCTGTAACATGAGCAACATTATTTTCCCTACATATTCTTACTTGAGCCTCAAACCAAAGTATTGAGAGATGGAACCATAAATCTATTTCCTCAATATTCTGAAGGGTAAGAATTTGGTTAAAATATATTTCACCCAGTCTTTTGCAGTTAGGGGAGAATTATTTGCCGGATTCATATCTAGTTTGATTCTGGTGAGGCTGGAAAAGTGATAGGATATGTATTTGTGAGACAGTTTTGGGGATAAATCCTGCAATTGATATAACTACTCTTGCACTTAGAGGGGAACAAGCATTTTTAAAGTTAAATCCATCCATGTATTAAGTAACTTGACAAGAAAAGGTATAGAAAAATTTTAAAAATCACAAATTAAAAAAATATTAGCTTATAACATTCTCTATAGTGTTTCAATTAATGAGCAAAAATATGTTTTATAAATACTTTATGACCTCTCTCATATAAAAAAGTTAAACTCCTAGAACTAGGGAACAGAATGGTGGTTACTAGGGTCTGGGGGTTAAGAAAAATGGGGAGATGTTGGTCAAAGAGTACAAACTTTCAGTTATAAGACAAGTAAGTTCTAGCGACCCAATGTATAACATGATAATTATAGTAAATAATACTGTATTGTATTTCTAAAATTAGCTAAGAGAGATCTTAAGTGTTCTCACAACACACAGAGGTGACTATGTGAGATGATGGATGTATTAATTAACACGGTTATGGTAATCATTTCACCATGTATCATTTTACCACGTATCATTTGATGATATTAAATCATCAAAGTGTATACCTTTAAAAAATCACATTGTACCACCTAAATGTATGCAATTTTTGTCAATTATACCTCAATAAAGCTGGAAAAATAATAAAACAGATTCATGCTCCTTCCAAAATAACTTTTTTAAACTATGTTTTAAACATTTATTATTCGGGTGCCTGGGCGGCACCCCAATAGTCTGCCTTTGGGGTTGAGGACTGCATTGAGCTCAGCGGGGAGCCTTCTTCTCCCTCTCCCTCTGCCATTCATTCCACTTGTGGTCTCTGGCTCTCTCTATCTCTCTGCCAAATAAATAAATAAAATCTTTTTTAAAAAGTCTACTATAATGACTGAAAATCATATCAAGAATGGTAAATGCACTAATGAACTACCTCTCCTCCTAACATAGAAATTTTCCTCCTCATCTCCTTACTTATAAGAGGTGATTTCCGGGTGCCTGGGTGGCTCAGTGGTTAAAGCCTCTGCCTTTGGCTCCCATCATGATCCCAGAGTCTTGGGATTGAGCCCCGAATCGAATTGGGCTCTCTGCTCAGCAGGGAGCCTGCTTCCCTTCCTCTCTGCCTACTTCTCTGCCTACTTGTGATCTCTGTCTATCAAATAAATAAATAAAATCTTAAAAAAGAAAAAAAAAAGACGCGTTTTCACATTTGGCTGCAGATGATGTTAGTCAACTTTCCCCTCTTTAGAAATGAGTGCTTTCATTTTTTTTTTTTTTGAGTGCTTTCAAACAAAGGATTTCATAAAATGTTTTACAGGACTCTTTCTAGTTTATTAATGTATTTTGTGTGTGTCTGTGTGTGTGTGTGTGTGCGCGCGCGTGCGCGCGCAAGCGCGCACATGCTGGGAACTTGCAGTCTCATCTGAGACAGATTTATAATAAAAAAATATAAAATCAGTATTTTAGGTATTATAATAAATCTGGTGCTATAAAGGGACAACAAGGCATACACCAAAGTCAGTCAACAGAAAAGTTGTTTTTTTGTTTGTTTGTTTGTTTAAGATTCTAGGCTATTTAAGCTAGCTGTTCAGAGCAACAGTCTCACCTGGGAAATTACTTATAAGAAGGAAGTGAGTGTCAAAATAACTAGTGATTTTTTTATTCTACAAATGACTACTTCATAAATTCTTATTCTTTCCAAGCTAACTTACTCCAGGGATATGCAATTTGCCAAAATCATTCTATGTATTTTTCAGTAGGATGGCCCCTGGCTGAACACCCTTACCTTATACTTGAAATAAAGGAAGAAAACATCTTGGGCTTGAAAGGTAGAAATTATTTGCTGTTTATGCTCTAAGGCATAAAACTAATAGTATCCATTCATTTGTCCTTTCATTTAATATACTATGTGCTTGAGACTCTTCCCTGGCCTCATATTGCGCATTTTTAGATTACACTTACCTAGAGGGGAAAAGCTAATTATTTACCCGCCTCTTTACTCAGGTAACTTTTGTTGGATTCACTTGACATTTCTCCAACATTGGCATACTCTCTATTCAAGTTTCGCTTCTCTCCCCAGTATACTAGCAGGTTTAAGCAAAGATAAAAAAACACTCAAAGGCGAGGTTAAACTGATGGTGGTCAAGTACTCCCTTGAGCCCTCTTGGGCTGTGGGTGGAGCAGTATTACAAAGACAATGTGGCTTGCTCACAAAAACAAAGGCATATGAATGTCACGTAGCAACCTGCAGACTGACAGGCTAGAGCCACCACGCAGAGCACGCAGAGCATGTACCGGTGGTGCAGAACACCAGTAGACCTGAATCCCACAGCTCGCTGGTTCTCTGGGGGGAGCATCAGGGACAGCTCTGTGGGCTATGGAGCCTACGTCCCGTGTAGCGATTTAGTAAGATTACTTTTGCCATCAAAGGAAAAAAACCTCTCTTTTTTCACCCACACCCAATAACTTCAGGTCTTAACTAACAAACTCACTGTTCCTGCTCAAAGGAGAAAAGTTAAGAGTTCTGTTTAGTTACACGGCGCATATGTAAGAAGCTAGTTGAAATTTGCATTAGAATCTGGTTTTATCCGTTAAGAAGGTAATAACAGCGCACAGTTTTTAAAGCAAACTTTCCTTCCTAAGCATCCATTTATCCTCAGTTAGATGGGACCTAAGAGATAATCTCCCTTAGAACCATTGGGAAAGAAAAGCAGGTTCTCAATTACTGGGACTGTATTAAATATTCTGCTAATTATTTGTAGTTCCATAAGATATTCATTAAATTACAAGAAACATGACCATGTAATGTGGTTACTACAAAGATCTCTGCCTTAAGAACAAGAGAAATATATTAGATCATACTGCTAAGCAATTTTTCTTGCTGACAAGGGCAGTTTTTCACCAACAGCACTATATACAGAATAGCAACATAATGGGAGGAAAGAACAGATGCTAAAATTTAGTCAGACATAAATCTTTTTCATTTTATCTCCTTTACAACACAGGGAAGGCAAGAAGAAAAACAATTGCTCAGAGTGCAAACATAAATGATGGGTGTCTCAAGGAGATTTAATATCCCAATATTGAGATCATGTACATGTTACAGGATTGACATCTTGAAAAATAAATGGTGTTTAATATGATGACAGTAATTAAACGTTTGGCATTTTCCCCTAAATATCAACGTATAAAAACCAAAGGAATGAAATGATACTTAATCAATTTTGATAACCTCTTCAGACATGCAATTATTCAAGTTCCTATCTACATATTCACTCATGTTATTTGTAGAATCTAAAATATTTCCATTTATTATATCAATTAAAATGTATCATTTACTTAAAACTTTACCCCAAATTAAATATTCCACAAATCTTAATACTATCTCTCTGAAATCACTCTAATTCTTAGCTTTTTAATCTGTATATGTTCACACTGGGGCACAAACCCAGGGTCCCAAAATAAAACTTCACTTTCTTCATGAGCCCTTTTCCTAATACTCTGCTCCACATTGATTTTTCTTTTCTCTAAACTCTAAATTTATAATCATTAATCATACAACTTAAGTTATTTTCTATTTTATTTGGATGTAGCTTTCAATTTCTAATAATATTTAACTTCCTATTCTGTTGTAGACAGCAGTCATTTCAAAGATTTTCCACATTATTTAATATTCTCCCAATATCTAAAACAACAGACTGTGCATGTCAAGATTGTTTTTCTTTTAGAAATAAGTTTATTCCAGTTCTAAAAATCATACCTGCTTAATATGAAACTCAAATCCCAATAGAGAAGCTTACAAAAAAGTAAAAATCACCTTGAATCCACTACCAAAACCAACGTTAATATTTCAGTAAATACACTTCTAAACTTACTACTCTCTCCCTTGCTCTCTCCCCTGATCTACGTATCTGTGTTTATATTTTTCATCAACAGGATGAAATAATTATACAATAATGTTCCTTGAATGACTTGGTCATATTTACTTAACTGATGCAGTATGGCAAATCTATATTTTTATTTATGCATATACATGCATACACATATACATGTATATTTGAAATATTTCATATATAATGTATATTATACATATTATACAAATATTTCATATATATAATGTATATATACAATCACTTTTTTTGGCACCAGTCAATGTGATTAAAAAAGTAACTTCTCTAGCTGGCAGCTGTGGGGGAGGGGAGGCTGGAGGAGTGGAAAGTTACTGTTTAATCCATACAAAGTATCAGTTACACAAGATGAAAACTCTTCTGGAGATGGACGGTGGTGATAGTTGGACAACAATGTAAATGTACTTAATGCCACTGAACTGTACACTTAAAAATGGTTAGGATGGTACATTTTATGTTATGTATATTTTATCACAATTAAAAACAGAAAAACTAGAGAATGAATTTAGACATTTCAACTCAGGAGTATCCGATAGCCTGGCTTCTTTCACACAGTACCTAACTAATAAAGAGATTGTACCAGGTTTGAAATGAATCTGAGTTATGTATGAATATCTCATTATCTCCTATATACTAGGAATTTTATAACATTTTTTCTTCTGGAGAGGGAAAATAATTATGGATGTTACTAGAAAAAATGTCTATAGTTATTGGAAAGAGCAAATGAAATTGGTTTGGATTAATCTTCTAATTTCTTTCCCTCACTGAAAACAACACAACAATCAAAAAAATCCTTTTACTTATAAAGGCAAATACAGATGTTACTTAGGTCTTGGCTTTAAAACAGGGTGAAAAGAACTATATGTTTTAATAGGACTTTTTTTGGTAGCAGCATAAAAACAACAATAATAACAACAACCTGATAATTGGCTTATGCATTCAAGGAAACTCATTTCCTCAAGGAACTAAAGTTCAAGTTCAGTTTAATCAGGGCATTGGCTCATATCTCCAGTTTTTTTTTCATGTGCTAATTTCATCATTTAGTTGTATTTCCTGGTTTTGTACTAAAAGGCAGCGGTTGTTCCAGACTTCATGAACACCAGCCATATTACCCAGAAGGAGACTGTGAGTGTGCCAGAGTTTCCAGCCAGTATTCTGAACTTTATTCTAAAATAATCATCACTGCCATGTAAATGCCATGGGTTGACTGACTTAGTCCCACATGAACTGAAGCAATCACTGGGGCGGTATAAACAAACTTTCTGTGTTCTTTTTAGATCAATTCAGGACTAATCCTATAGCTAAGTGTAAAGTCATTCACTGTTAAACAATGGAAGAGTGTTGGCATCTTGTTAGTAAACAACGGTAGAGCCTATTACACATAATGGGTGTGATCCAAGTCACATTATCTGTGGGGTCGTGTATAGTCTATGACTAGAGAAATGAAGCAAAGAATGAGTCCAAAAATGGAAACAGGATGAAAATTAAAAGAGGTAGCCAAAAATAAGATATTACATCAGAAGCAATTTAATAAGGAGCAACACGGGGACCCGCCAAAAGGGTCTAAACCTAAGGAGATTGCTCACAATTTCCCAGAAGACCCACTGTTTGACATAAGAGGTCAGAACATTATGCTTGGGAGCAACCGGCTTCATTCTTCATTCATTCATTCAGCAAATATTTTTTGAATTATACCATGTACCCAGTCCCTAGTGATAGTACAGTAAAAACAAACAAAAAACTCTGCCTTTGGCACATACATTCAAGTAGAAATAGAGCACAAAATAAGTTAGAGAGAAAAAAAGGGCCTGTCAGGGAGTATGTTTTATCATATTTTACATGAGATGGTTGAATATTGCCTTAATAAGAAAAAGATGCTTGAGTACAAAACATGAAGAAAGCACTCAAGACAGAGAGAACATCTGGCACAAAAGCACAATAGTGGGAGCTTGCTGGGCATGTTCAAGAATCAATAAGGTTGCACTATGGTTGGGAGGAGATTGGATAAGAAAGAAACTAGTAGGACAAAATGCAAAGAGGCAGGGTAGCCACAACTCTTAGTGCCATTGGAAAGACTTTTTTTTTGCGGTGACATGAGGAATATCTGAAGAGTTCTGAAAAAAAGCCATGTGATCTAATTTATATATATATATATATGTATATACATGCACACACACACACACACACACATATATATATATATATATATATAAAGATTTTATTTGTTTATTTGACAGACAGAAATCACAAGTAGGCAGAAAAGCAGACAGAGAGAGCATGAAGAAAGCAGGTTCCCTGCAGAGCAGGGAGCCCAATGTGGAGCCTAAGGTAGAGACTTTAACCGACTGAGCCACCCAGGCGCCCCATCTAATTTATATTTTAAAGAATGGCTTTTATAGGTGGGTTGGAAATACAAGGCAAGGAAAGGAAGCAAGGGTAGAAAACAAGGTAGGAAAGAATCAGGTAGGAAACAAGTAATCCAGGTGAAAGATGAAGATAGTTTGGACAAGTGTGGTAACCACAAGAGCAATGAAGAAAATGTTGGATTGTATATATTGATGATCGAATAGACAGAAATTGCTATTAGGCTTGGACATGGGATACGAAAGAAAAAGAAGAATCAGGGATAACTCCACATGTGGCCTGAGCAAAAAAGATCAAATTCTATTTGGAAAAGTTAAGTTTGTGATGACTATGAGACATCTGTATGGAGATGTTAAATAGGCAGCTGGTAAACAAATTTGTGTTCCCAGAGGAAATCATATCGAGATTTTGAAGATACAGACGTGTGGTTGACATACAGTTTTTAGGTTAAATGATAGTACCCAGTGTGTGACCTTAGAAAAAAAGTAATTCAAGTCCTATGTCCTGGGACTCTCCAATATGTACAGCTCAGACAGATGACAGATGAGAAACAACTAGCAGAAGGGAAGTAAAAAGGGGCAGAACTGAAACAACAAACGGGGGAAAACTGTTTCAATAGAGGGAGATCACCCATTTCAAACACTACTGATGGGTCAACTTCTTGCTCAATAGGTTTTAGCCATGTAAAGACCACTGAAGACTTTGGTAAGAGGTGTTTCAGTGGAGTGGTTGTGGCATAAACCTGGTTGGGATGGGTTTCAAGAGCGAATTCTAAGGAAAGATGGAAATAGCAAGTATCAATACATATGTGGATTTTTGCCTTAAAAAATCAATGAAAGTGGATGTGAAACAATTAGAGTATAGTGTTTCTTTTCAAGGACACACAACAGGGTGCTTATACACTGATACAATAGTGAAGGGAGACTATATGAGGGGGGTTGGTGAGGGGAGGGAGAGTTTAAACAGTTGCTGAAGTAACGTCCTTAATACATTTAAAGGACAAGAGGAAATGTGTTGTAGGGAGAAGGATTGTGAATGTACTTGGCAGAGAACTGGTTGGATTTATTCATCAGTAAGCTTTTAATTCAGGGAACATACGGTCATTCATACTAACTGTTAGAGTAAAAGATGACTTCCTTTATGAAAGAGTTTACAAATCATAATTTAATATTCAATACAAACAGATTCCATAATTTAATATATTCAGTAAAAATGACTATTTTTGAGGGGATAAATTTAAATATATAAGTGATAGAAGCTCATTTGACACTGAAAGAATAAAACATAAAAGGATTAGTTAATAAAAACAAATCCAACAGGATTTGAACATAAACAATCAGACTATTAAATGTTAAACCAAAAAATGAAAATGAAATTATTTTGTTCATGTGGGATAATCCTGTGAATAAAGGGAAGAGTTATGTATATTAGGTTTAAAAAAATGACACATGGAAACACCATTGAACTCAAGCTATTTCCCATTTGGCCCTTTGATCTACTTGAAAGAAAACATAACCATTACCTTTGCCGCATGTTCTCAATCCCAGGAAACAGCAAAATGAAAACACTAACCAGCCCTTCAATTACCCATCACTACTGTCATAGTCACTTAATTGGCTGGCAGCTACTATCCATGCCTACAAAGTAAAATAAAATCCAGTAGACAGAAACTGGAGTGCACTGAGAATAGGATAACCATGGTATCTTCCTCTGCACAGTAGTTAATAACACAACTTTAAACGTAAAAAGTTTAACCCAGGTTCTACCCTTTGTAGTTTTGTGGTCTTTTACCACAAGCTTCTAGACATTTCTGTTCTTTAGCATAGCATGGGGATAAACCTACCTCATGGTGCGGCGGCACAAATGAAGTAAGATGGAATGACGAACTAAGTTCAAAGCCCAGCATTTAGCAAGCAGTGTGAGCTCTGTGATAGATGGGGCTCAGCTTCTGGTGAGTTATGACTCTGAGCACCTAGCAATACATCCACTACATATTAAAAAAGTTGGAGCACAGCGTTTAAGGTTTGTTCCAATTCTATAAGTACAAGGTCCTACTAATGTTAAAAGTACCAGGTAAGTAAACATATCTGCTAAATTTTCCTATGGCCATTATCCTCCTATTAGACATGAAATCCCACAAGCCCAATGCACTATTTTTTGGTCACCATAAAAATTTATTTTAGGGGTGCCCTTTAATTATTCAAGATAGAAAATTATTTATTAGGTAACATTGCAATTAAAGAGTCTGAATTCATAAATCCATATAAATTATATATTTATAAACAATGAATATATAAATTAACTTATAATAACAAGTTCACGAAGAGAAAAATACAAAAGAACTCTTGTTCCAGAAGTGGATTCTGTGTATGAATATGACCTACATTCTTCAGACATTAGGAAAAAGCTTTATAAACTTAAATAAATAACAATTTAAATTTAAACATAATCCTAGCAGAAGTCCCATAATTTGAAGTTCTCAGTTAATTGCTAAATCATAAAAGATACTGCCCTTAATTCAGAAAAACAACTAATATAGAAAATTTTCACTCCTTCTAAATTGCTACTATTACAAACCTCTCAAAGGGCTTATCAAAATAAATACCAGGGAAAAAATAAAAGAGCTAATTTTGACTTCCTACTCTGTAATTCCCAAGGAGGGAAAAAAAACAAAACAAAAAAAAAAACAAAAAACATGATTTACTGTCAAAGCCTAAGCAGTGTTCTGGTAAATCAGATGTTTAATTTTAATTCTACTTCAGAAGACTGAAGTTTTATTGCTGACTTTCTAAACAATCTAGAGCAGTGTAATTAGTTGGGATTGGCTAGGCTCAGGCAACAAAAGACCCTGAAATACATAATTTCTCAACCAAACAGAGTCTACTCTTCACATAACAGTCTGAGATGGATACCCTGGACAGCAAGCAGCATTTCTCTTTGTGGTGATTTAAGGTCCCAACTCTTTCCACCTTGGGTTTCTGTGATTTTCCATGGCCTCACAGTAGCCTGCACCCAGACAACAGAAAGGCGGAAAGCAAGTCAAGGGGGAACGTGCTTGTTAAAGCCATGACCTGCAGAAGGCACACATCATTTCTGTCAACATTCCACTGGCCAAAATTGGTTCACAGAGCCATACCTATGCCAAAAGTGTTTGGGAAATGAAGCCAGTCTATGTGGTACGGCAACAGAAAAGGATAAAAAGGTTGCTGGAAGAGGAAACAATCTCTGCCACAGGCAAGTCAACTAATCTGTGGCTCTGGGCTCCTTCACTTATAGATGGGTAAAATTATTTACATCCACATACCAATATGGAAAGTTTGTGAATATGTATACCTATGAAGCACTTGGTGTTCCGTGGAAAAGTACTATGTATCAGTTGCGAATACAGTGCTATTGTTTATACCTCTGCTATGCTGTTGTTAATTTGAAATGTTACACTGGTTAAATGTTACATTGGGTTAAGTAACAGTATAAAATGTAGAACTTTCTACCAAAAAACATTACCAAAAGCACTATGTTAAACGCAATAAACAGATGAACTAAAATTAAAAAAAATTAAAAATTAAATTTTAAGAATGAAGAAACTTGGACCACAGAGTGTCTAACCCATTCCTATTGGAAATACATGTGACCTGTCCAGGTTCATCTTGCAGGTGTGTGCGGCTCCAAGGTTTGTGCTCCTTCTGTTACACCAAGCTTTTCTCAAGAATGACAGTAATGACGAGTGATGACAACATCTAACAGTGCTTTGAGTAGTTAATATTTGTGGTGGGTGATCAGGGACTAATTTGATAATTTAATGAATCTTCTGTACAGGAAAATGCACAAAAATTCATAATTTTGCATGAAATATTAAGAAAAATGTAAAGCCTCCAAATGCATGATAAACGAGGAATCCTAGTTTTAAAGATTGCTTTGCAAGTTAACGGTTTCTTTTATTCTTTTCAAGCACTCTGAAAGGGAGGCACCTGGGTGGCTCAGTCATAAGCATTTGCCTTTGGCCCAGATCATGATCCCAAAGTCTTCAGAACAAGGCCCTACATTAGGCCATTAGGCCCCATGATAGGTGGGAAGCCTGCTTCTCCCTCTCCCATTCCCCCTGCCTGTGTTCCCTCTCTTGCTGTGCTCTCCCTGTCAAATAAATAACTACAATCTTCAAAAACAAAACAAAACAAAACACCCGTAAGAAAGTAGTATGGTCTTGCCTTCATTCTACCAGTGAGGAAATGGAGGCAAATGTTAAGTGACTGGTTGAACTTCCCACACCAAAAGTGGTGGAACCAAGACTTGCACACATGTATCAAGACCATACATCCTTCACTCTTTTATGAACACCAGTTTATCTGGCATTGATGAAAATATATTTTGTAGTTATATTTTACTTAAAATTACTTTTATATAAATACATTGCTTAAAATTGATGTAAAATCATCTGGATCCTTTTTGACAAGATTTCTTAGAAATGTCTTAGGAATTTTAAAACCAGTTCTCCAAAGGCCTTTCAGTTCCTTTGTAACCCCTATCTGCCTGGTAGTAAAATGTTTTCTAAATGAGCCAGCTATCTGCAACTCACTAAATAGGGCAATAGCCTTTCCAATGCAGACAGAGCAAAGCACACTCTGTCTCCATCCTACAAGAGCAAAACTGTATGGGCTATGAAGTGGTAAATGTTGCAGTAAAAATGAAAAAGAAAGTGATGACAAGAAAAGGAATGATGGAATTTTTCAGCAAAATGTTACTTTCAGGAGTATAGGAGTATTTCATTGACTAAACTGATTATATTTCATTTAAATGAAATATTTAGTTTCTAATGTGAAATAACTACTATGCCAATCATACCCAAATGAGTGTCATTTGGATGAATAGTGGGAGATTTTGTATATGTATAAAGATGGGACAAGAGAAGTTAATAATCAGGAAATATTCGTGAAATGGAAGAATTTGATACTGTCCTAAGTAATATAATCTTAATTTGATTAAATGACGAGATAACTATAATTAAATCTTAGTATTGTGATTGATAAAGATGTTATCTAAATAGGGTGGAAAAATGAACTTATTTGAAAAGCTCAAATTATTAATATTTCAAGATACTAATGTGTTATTGAAGACATTTGGAAAAGTTTTAATAGAATTCAGAATGTCAGTTCTTATTGACATATCTCAAATTGTCCAATTATCTCTTTCACTTCTGCCAACTCAGAGGTCCAAGTTACTATCATCTTTGGCCTGGGCTAGCATAACAGCCTTCTAATTAATCTCCTGGCATCTAGCTTTGCTCTCCTGCAATCTTTACTGAAGTCAGAGTTATCTTTTCAAAATGCAAATCTAACAGTGTCAGTTCTTCCTCAAATCCTGTATGGTTTCCAGTTGCTCTTGGGGAAAGAGACCGAAATGCTCAACATGGCATATCAGGCTCCGCAGCCTACCACATTCTAGCTCCCCATTCTCATCTCAAAAACATTTCATCCATGCCCTAATTACAAGTACTTTTTTCAAATGCCTACAGTGTCACGATTCCTCCCATTCCAGGGTTTTTGCATAATCTGTGCTCTTTGCTATGCACACTGTTCCATGACCTCCCTCAGCCACTTACACATAACTAACAATGATCAATTCTTCAGGTCTCACTAGAAACAATATTCTCAGGAATACTTTTTGTTATTTCCCCAGGCTATTCTTTTTCTTCTTGTTATTACTCTTATATGTTCTTGTGGATTCATGTTCCTCTCCACTGAATATGTAGGTATCTCAGTTTTTAACTATATATTCAGTTGTATGAGTATTTGATTAATACCTGTCTCTTGTCCCCATACTAAACAAAATGCCCCCTACGATCCTAAACTCTGTGAATATGTCTATTTTTGTTCACATTGTATCTACATCTTTAATCAGTCTGGACACATCATCAGATTTCAGTAGCTATTTTTTCCTTTTTTTAAAGATTTTATTTATTTCTTTATTTGTGAGAGCAAGGAAAGGGGTAAACGGGGAAGGAGAGGGAATCTCAAGCAGATGCCCCACTGAGCAAGGAGCTAAGAGAGGGGCTCCATCCCATGACCCTGAAATAATAACCTGAACTGAAATCAATAGCCCAACACTTAAGCAACTGAGCCACCAAGGCATCCTAGAATTCAATAGATATTTCTTTGACAACTGACAGAAAGCTTTAACAAAAAATGATATAAAATATAAAATAACAAATTTGATTTTTGTTTTTAGTTTATATTCAGATAAAATGTTCTCTTATATTCAGCAAGTGGTTTATATTCAGGTAAAAAGGTATTTGTATTCACTACTCTACTGTTGTTATATTCTAAGAAATGTATGTACCTCTCATAAACACGTGCCAATAACATCAGCCTGAGATTCATGGTGCAGACAATGGAACCACTGGGATTGTCCCTATCACAGGCAAAGTGAACAAAAGATTCAGCCTTGAATTCATACCTTCTCAGAGCTCAGTCTGAATGAGAAACCACTGGCCGTTAGATCCAATGCCAAATCCCCTTGAAGAAACTGTGGTGCTATATTAAATCCAATATGCCACTTATCCGTGTTTTCAATAGGCGACACTCAAAATTTAGACCCCTTTGGATCCCATTCTTTATCCTTCTATCATTCCCAAGTGGCTTCGCATGTGCTTGAGCACCGTGTATCATCCTTTCTTTTCCCCCAACTCTGCCTTCCACAGCCATTTCTCACATCTGTTGCCAAGGTCATTATGTCATGGAATTTCTCCTCTACTTCTATTCATTAACTGAAGACTGGCTCTGTTTTAAAAAGAATGTCTTTTTTCCAGGCCTCTCAAATATATTTCAGGCTTTCCCACTGATGCTTATTCAAGCAGTATCTATAATGACTATGCACACAGGTTCTCTTTCAGTCTACTGCGGTATAAATCCAAACACTCACACTTCATAATTTGTTGACCTTAAGAATCTGAATGAAGCAATCCATATGCAGTTCATAACACAGGTCCTAAAATGTAATATTAGCATTCAGACAGTGTAGAATAATACTATCATTCCAGACCATTACTACCTTGCTCTTGTTACTATTAATAAAAAAATAAAATAATAAGACCTGATCCATGAGGCTAATTTAATTTGGGTGCTATGTCTTGCTCTTTGCTTTCGATTACAGATATTGTAGTCATTATTTCTTTCACTGAACCACTGATGTCTGTCTCAGTGGGCCTTCTACCTTTAATCTTACCATCTTTTTGAGTGACATCAGTATCACATTTGTTGATATATGCAATTATTGAACTTGTCACTTCCTTGATGTAGTCATCTCTAGTGATTTATTCTTCCAAAAACTATACTTGATTAGTGTTTTCATGCAAGAATTCATTTCTGGCATTTCTCAGAATGTTAATATTTTACCAAATCCCTCAGTTCATGAATTAGAAAAATGAGAAAACATATTGTAATTCTCTTAAAATAATTAAAACTTAGTGATCAACCTAGAGATAATTTTCTTTGAAGATATCTATTGATATAAAGTCAAAAGCAAAAGTGGGCAGGAAACACTGGCACAGGGAGTAAAAACTTAACATTTTTAGGAACCAGGAAAAGAGCAGGTCACAAATCATTCAAACTAGCTTGCAGACGTTGCTGTGTTATAAGTGTGTTTCATGACAGTATATAATAACTAGCAGTGAGTCACCCTTGCAAATAAAATGCATCATCAATAGCCTTCTCACATATGCTTATGATGGAGAAGGATGAAAAAGCAGGATACTTATCTTAATAAAAAAATTTAAAGAACCTACAAAATCATACCTTTTCTTGACTTCATCTGAGATCTGAGTTTGGAGGGTTCCTAAAATTCTACTATAAAAGTTCTTGATATATTCATTAATGATTTCTCATACTACTCAAGTCAATGGATATCTTTTTAAATCTCTTTAAAATCCTTTCTGAAAACATTTTTCTCTCCGTTTAATTAAAATAAAGTCTCCTTTTAGTATTTTTATCTCTTCTGGCACTTAAATTTAGATTTCTCTAGGTTTATTTGGGGATCTCTTCCCTTTTTTATTATATACAGTCTTCTTGAATGGGGAGGAACTTGTAACAACCAGCACATGGATCTTGGCAGACCCAATTCATACTTGCAACACCAAGTAATACTCCCTACCAGAGGTTTAACTCATTTGCAAAACCAAGTTATGGGCACACTCTGACCAGGGAACATGGTGGGATACAAAGCTGCCTGATTTGGATCCTTGAACAAGGAGTTTTGCCAGCCCTGGAACTAGATTTTCCCATGCCCAGGCAAGGAGTCCAATCACAGCCCCATCCACTGTGGAAAGGGCTTCCAGTCCCATCTGACCAGAAACATTGGCAACAACTGCTAGAAGCAGTATAATCCAGTGGGACTTGAGCTGAGAGGCAGGTGGGCAGAGCTGGTCACCTCCAAAACGAAGTCACTACTTGGCATGGACCATTCCTGTTCTATACATAGCAGGAGGATTAATTCATAGCCCAAGCTAAGAGTAATTCCAGACTCATCGAACCAGAAAGCCCATTTAGAAAATTGAGAGTAGCCGAAATGGCCCCTCCCACTCCTGCCCACAGCTAGGAGACAAATGGCAGCCTCACGTACTGTGAAGAGTGTCTTCCAGCACCATCACACTGGAAAGTCTGGCAAGAACTCCTGTAAGATACGAGACCCTGACAGCACTTGAGCTGAGAGGCAAGAAAGCAAAGCTGATAGTCTGCAGAGGAAAGCCTGTGGCCATGTTTGATTAGGGAACTTGCAGTATGGGTCGACTTGAGGTAAAACAACAAAGAGCTTGACCAGGTTTAGAGCTAATTGTCTTTACCTTAGATGAGGAAATTCAATTTGTAGCCTGCTCACCATGAATACAGTCTTCAGTCTGTCTGACCATGGAATGTAACCAGAGCACACAGGAAGCTCCATAATCTACTCACAAAATTAAGTACAGTGGCACTTAAACAGAGAGCACAGGCCATGGTGTCCCTCATTTGCAAAAGAAAACTGGTGGGCTCACCTGACTGAGGGAATTCAGTGTACACTCTGGTTTAATTTGGGTCCAAAGACAGTGAGCTATACAGGCCCTGGGTCTCATCCTAATGCCCCGACAGAGCAGGGAAGCTAATTCATAGTCCAAGCTACTACTGCATAAAATAGTACCTAGTCCTAAACCATGGACTTGAACAACACTATAGGCCAAATGGACATATGCAGAACATTATATCAAACAGCAGCAAAAGGAAGGGATAAAGTACATAGGTTCTCAAGTGTACTCAGAATAAAGGTTCTCAAGTACACAGGGAATATTTTCTAGAACAGACCATATGTTAGGCCATGAAACAAAGTTTTAGCAAATTCAAGAGACTGAAATCATACCAAGTATCTTTGACACAATGGCATAAAGCAATAAATCAATAACAAGAAGAAATACAGAAAATTCATAAACATACAGAAATTAGACAACACTCTCCTGAACAGCAAATGGATCAAAAAAGAAATTAAAGGGGAAATGAAAAAGTTTCTTGAAACAAACAAAAATGGAAACACAATGTCCAGAATCTATAAGGTGCAGTGAAAGAAATTCTTTTTTTTTTTTTAATTTTTTATTTTTTTATAAACATGTATTTTTATCCCCAGGGGTAAAGGTCTGTGAATCGCCAGGTTTACATACTTCACAGCACTCACCAAAGCACATACCCTCACCAATGTCCATAACCCCACCCCCCCTTCTCCCAACCCCCCTCCCCCCAGCAACCCTCAGTTTGTTTTGTAAGATTAAGAGTCACTTATGGTTTGTCTCCCTCCCAATCCCATCTTGTTTCATTGATTCTTTTCCTACCCACTTAAGCCCCCATGTTGCATCACCACTTCCTTATATCAGGGAGATCATATGATAGTTGTCTTTCTCTGATTGACTTATTTCGCTCAGCATGATAAAGGACTAGTGTCCAAAATCTATAAAGAACTTAGCAAACTCAACACCCAAAGAACAAATAATCCAATTAAGAAATTCTAAGAAGAAAGTTCATAGCAATAAACTCCTACATTAAGGAGTGAGACAGATACCAAATAAACAACCTAAGTTTATTCATTAAGGAACTAGAAAAAGAACAAAGAACAAAGTCGAAAGAACAAAGAAAATAACAAAAATTAGATGAGAAATAAATAAAATACAGAACAGAAAAACAATAGAAAAGAATAATAAAACAAAGAGTTAGTTGTTTGAAAAGACAAACAAAATTAACAAGCCCTTCATTACAATAATAAAAAAGAGAGAGAGAGAGAGAAAAGACCTAAATCAGCAAAAGTATCTGTTAAAAGTTAGTATTATAACTGATACCATGGAAAGTTGAAGAATCTTAGAAGGATACTACAAACAACTGAATGCCAACAAACTGAACCACCTTAAAGAAATGGAGGGAAAAAAATCTTAGAAGCACACAATTTATAAAACTGCATCTAGAAAAAAACAGAAAACCTGAATAGACCAATTACTAGTAAGAAGATTGCATCAGAAATCAAACATCACCCAACAAAGAAAAACCTAGATGACTTTGCTGGTGAATTCTGCCAAACATTTTAAAAAGAATACAAATCCTTCTCAAATTCTTGCTAAAATTGAACAGAAGAGAACAGTCCCAAACTCATTTTGTGAAGATAGCATGATCCTGATACCAAAGCCAGAGAAGAAACTACTAGAAAAGAAAATGATGGGCTAATATCATGAATGAATATAGATGCAAAAATTCTCAATTAAATACCAGAAAACTGAATTAAGCAGCACATCAAAAGGATCATTTGCCATGACCAAGTGGGATTATCTCTGGGATGCAAGAATGTTTCAACACACACAAACCAATGTGACACATCACATTAATAGAATGAAAGTAAAAAATCATATGATCATCTTTATAGATACAATAAAGTATTTTGACAAAATTCAACATCCATTTATTTTTTTAAAAATAATAAATTAAGCATAGGGAGAAAAGTATCAAAATAATAAAGGCAACATATGACAAGCCCACAGCTATCCTCATACTCGATTCTGAAAGGTTGAAAGATTTTCCTTTTGTATCAGAAATAAATCAAGGGTGATGACTTTCATAATTTCTATTCAAATAGTACTAAAAGTCCTAGCTAGAGCAATCAGAGAAGACAATAAATAAAAGGTATCAGAATTTGAAAGCAAAAAGTAAAATTGTCTACACTTGCAAATAACAACATATTATACTAAAAAATCCTGCAGACAACTAAAATACTGTTTGATTTAATCAATAAATTTAGTATAGTTGCAGGATACAAAATTAACAGAAATAGTCTATATACTAACAACAAATCTTCTATATACTAACAACAAATTTTCTAAAAGAGAAACAATGAATAGATCTGATTTATTAATAGCATCAAAAGCAATAAAATACTTAAGAATACATTTAGCTAAGGAGGTAAAAATATCTACCCTGAAAACTATTAAGACATTGTTTAAAGAAATAAAAAAAGACACAAATAAATGAAAAGGTATCCTGTATCCAATGGTTGGAAGAATTAATATTATTAAAATGTCAATATTACCTTAAGCCATCTATAGATTCAATGCAATCCCATCAAGATTCTAACAGCAATTATTAAAGATGTACACTCAAAGTGTACTTGAAGAGAGCACAGGCAGTAATGTCTCTGACAATGGCTGTAGCAAGATTTTTCTAGATGTGTCTTCTAAGGGAAGGGAAACAAAAGCAAAAATAAACTTGAGACTAAATTAAAATTAAAAGCTACTGCATAGCAAAGGAAACCATCAACTAAACTAAAAGAGAACCTACTGATTGGAGAATGACATATACAATAAAGAGCATACAAAATATATAAAGAAATTATACAGTTCAATACAAAAAATTCCAATTTAAAAATGGGCAGAAGACAGGAACAGACATTTTCCCAAAGACATATAGATAGCCAACAGGCATGTGAAAAGATGCTCAGTATCACTAGTTATCAGGGAAATGCAAATCAAAACCACACCAGGTATCCCCTCACACCTGTCAGAGTGACTAAAATAAAAAACTCAAGAGATAACTAGCGTTACCTAGGATGTAGAGAAAGAGGAACCCTTGTAGGCTCTTGGTAGGAATGCAAACTGGTACAGCAACTGTGGTTCCTCAAAAATTTAAGAATAGAATTACCATATGATACAATAATTCTACTCCTGGGTATCTCCCCAAGGAAAACAAAATGATGGAAGTAGCTTATATGTCCATTGATAGATGAATGGATAAAGAAGATATGGTATCCATTTACCTATTAGTCAGTCATAAAAAAGAATTAAATCTTGTCATTTGCAACAACATGTATGGATCTAGAGGGTATAATGCTAAGTGAAGTCCATCAAAGACAAATACCATATGATTTCACTTACATGTGTTAAGAAACAAGGCAAATGAACAAAGGAAAAAATAAACAAACTCTCAAAACATAACAAAACAAAATAAGACAAAAGACTTTTAACTATAGAGAACAAACTGGTAGTTAGCAGAGGGTAAGTCAGTGGGGGAATGGTTATAATAGATGATAGTATGCTTAACATGATGAGCTAGGAGTAATGTAATAATAGCAGAAAAACTAAATAACCCAATTAAAAAATGGGCAAAAGACCTGAATAGGCATTTCTCCAAAGAAGATATAGGAAGGATAATAGGTACTAAAAAATGCTCAACTTCACTAGCCATTACAATATTGCAAGTTAAAACCACAATAGAGTATCACCTCATACCTGTGTGAATGTCCATCATCAAAACACAAGAGATGACAAATACTGGTATGGATGTAGAGAAAATGTAACTCTTGTGCATTGTTAGTAGGATTGTAAATTAGTATGGCCACTATGGAAAATAGTATGGAGGGTTCTCAAAAAACTAAAAATTAAACTACCGTATGATATAGCAATTTGACTTCTGGGATTATATCCAAAGGAAATAAAAACACTAACTTGAAAACATATCTGGACCAGAAGTTCTAAGATTATTTTTTTTTTTTTTTTTTTTTAAAGATTTTATTTATTTATTTGACAGAGAGAGAGATCACAAGTCGGTGGAGAGTCAGGCAGAGAGAGAAAGAGAGAAGCAGGCTCCCGCTGAGCAAAGAGCCCGATGCGGGGCTCGATCCCAGGACACTGAGATCATGACCTGAGCCGAAGGCAGCGGCTTAATCCACTGAGCCACCCAGGCGCCCCAAGTTCTAAGATTATTATTATATATAATAACCGAGACACGAAAGCAACCTAAATGTCCACTTATGAATGAATAGATAAAGTTGTGAAACACTCATACATACACATACACACAATGGAGAATAAACCATAAGAAAAACAAGGAAATTCTACAATTTGCAAGATTAATTGATGAATCTTGAAAGCAGTATACTAAATTAAATAAGTCGTACAGAAAGAAAGAAAAATTCTTTATAGTATCTGATCTAAAAACAAAATGAAACAAGGGCACCTGGTTGGCTTAGTCAGTTGAGTGGACAACTCTTGATCTCGGCTCAGGTTTTGATCTCAGGGTCCTGGGTTTGAGCCCAACATTGGGCTCCCTGCACAGCATGGAGCTCACTTCAAATAACAAATGAACAAAAAACAAACAAAGGCTCATAGAAAGAGATCAAACTTATAGTTACCAAAAGTAGATGGCATGAGGCGGGGCAATTGGAGAAAGTCTAACAGCACAAACCTTGAGTTTTAAATAAGTACTTGGGATGTAATATACATGATAATTATAGCTAACTTGTTCTATGAAAGTTAAGATACTAAATCCCAAGTTCTCACCATAAGGAACTTTTTCTTTTTTTCTTTCTTTCTTTTTAAATTGTATCTATATGAGAAGATGAATGTTAGCTGAACTTATTAAGGTAATCATTACACTATACATCTAAGTCAAAGCATCTTGCTGTATGCCTTAAACTTACAATGATTTATGGCAATTATGTATCAATATAACTGAAAAAAGTAAATTGTAACATATTTACCATAGTACACTTACTATTTTCAGTAAATTTCTACTTATGTCTCTGTATCCAGTTTCCTTCCTCCTTTTATGTAAGTTGACTTATAATTCATAAACAATAAATCAATCTTAAATGTACAGTTTAATGATTTTGCTTCCTCTTGAATTTATATAAATGGAGTCATACTTCTTTGCTGATCATAATAGCTGCTGTGTAATAGTACATATATATATTTATGAATTTACTACATTATGGTTATTTATTCACCTGAGAAGACATTCTTTTGCTTCTGTTCTTTTGGTTACTAGGAATAAGACTTCTGTTATTTATTCTCATAGAAGTCTCCTCTTTAGGGTGCATGCTTTCACTTTTCATTTCATTCCTGAATCAAAGTATGATTTTTAACTGGAAAAAAAAAAAAACCCTGTTAAAATACTTTCCAAAGTAGTTTTCCCACTTTACAGTCTCATTAACATTATATGAAAGTGTCCCAACTACTCCATATTTTGGTGATCCTTGTATCCTTACTATTGTCTCTATTTCTTTTAAATTTTAACCATTGTTATGGGCATGTAGCAATAATACATATCATTTTTGGTGAAATTCTGTTGAAACTCTTTGATATTTTAAAATTCAAGTTGCCCTTTTATTATTGGATTTAAAGTATCCTTTAAACATTTTAGATATTTTTATCAAAAAATGTTGCAAATATTATCTCCCAACATGTGCTTGATATTTTTTTTTTAAAGATTATGTATTTATTTATTTGACAGACAGAGATCACAAGTAGGCAGAGAGGCAGGCAGAGAGGAGGAAGCAGGCTCCCCGCAGAGCAGAGAGCCTGACGCGGGGCTCGATCCCAGGACCTGAGATCATGACCAGAGCCGAAGGCAGCGGCTCAACCCACTGAGCGACCCAGGCGCCCCTGTGCTTGATATTTTTAAGTGATTTTTCAAATTCCAGAATTTTAAGTTCACTTTAACCACTTTTTTATGATCACTATCCTCTTTGTGCTGTAAAAAGTTTTGTCTAACCCAAGTTATCATAGATCATGTAGTATCATAGATCATGTACAATAGATCACTCTCGATTCCACAGTTTTTAAAGTTTTGGCTTTTATGTTTGGGTCTATAATCCATTTCAAATTAATATTTTTAATTAATGTTAATTTTGGTCTGAGATCGGTATTGAGATTTTTTATTTTTTTTAACTTCTATTGGAATATCTAGTTGTCATAAGCCATATGTTGAAAATTTTCATTTTTCATTTTATTAAATTGGTAGTTTGGTTTAAATAAATTGAGTATATACATATACGTATGTATGTATTTCTGGACATTGTTCTGTTACATTGAAGTATTTTTTTTAGTTGTAAGCCAATGCAGGTATTTTGATTAACATAACTTTATAATTTTTTAAATGAAAATGGCTTAACTTTGTGATAGTCCATTGCTATCTCCAGTTACAATCTGTAAGTGCTTTCATTTGTGGTCTATGTCAATATAAATATCTGTTTTCAAAAGAAGAAAATAGGTATTAAAATATCTGTCTATTATGTATAGCTGTGCAATCCTCCTAGAGAAGAACATTCATGGTTGCCAGTCACATCTGGCTTTACTCTTGCACACCTCCCTAACCCCAAATTTGGGCTTATGCAGGGCTTTTTTTCCCCTCAACTCATAAAATACCTGAAATTCAGAAAAGTATTTTACACAAATTTTTGATGGTTGGGTTTTTGTTCCTGTGTGAAAATAAGATTGCATTTTGTCTATATAAACAATTCTTAGAAGATGACACAATGCAGGGGGTTTTTGAGCTTTTAGATTTTTGCTGTTTTCTATCTCTTCATTATGCTTTTAAAAAAATTCATGTATATTTCATACACTTGTTTTTTCTCTCCCTATGCATAGAGTTTTCTCAGTCTCAAATTTATTTCCCTCTCTGCTTCCACATTCCCCTCCTTCAGGATTATGTTTCTTTGAAATTACTTTACTATTCTTTTTGTCTTTCATGTAGAAAGACCCCACAGGTTCCTAAATCTATCATTCATAATACTGATACCAAAATTTCTAATTTACTTCTTCTACTTCTCTCATTCTTAAAATTCGCTTTCTCTCCACTGGGTCCTGATAAGTCTACTAATTAATCTTCCATTATTCAGAATCTTATCTAGCAGTCCTAATTTTCTTATGCTTACTTAGTAAACTCTGGTGTGTAGAAAAGAAGCTGGTTTTTTAGGACTTCCAAATATGCATGAAAATCTCCTGTCACACACCCACTTGTACCAAGCTGTGCTGGTTATATAGCTGTTTTCGCTTCACTTCTAGGGAATATCTGAATATTCCATCCTAAGTTGCTAGAACCTACAAGCCTACCAATTTCCATTTTCTTTCTCATGAATTCTAAAACAATAAATTTTCACACTCCAAAAAATGGTATCATACTAGGCATCTTAAGTTATTTCCATAGGTTAAATTATGTGTGTGTATATATATATATACACACACACATTTGTTTTTTGTTTTACTTGTCACTGAATTATACTTCTTGATGTACTATATGGTGTTTATTTCCATGCCTTAATAGAAATTCTTCATTATTTCCTCAAATATCAGGTATCATACACACACATACCCATACACACAATGGAAACTGTGTTCTTATTTTTCTTGATTATTGCCCTTCATGTTCAGATTGTTGTATTTTTACACACACAGCTTAATCACTGTTTTATACTGTATGGTAAATATCACCTACCTTTTTGAGCTTGTATGATTATACAGGCAATCATTCACCTCTGACATATTTGTTATATAACTCACTCAATTCTGATTTTTGCTTATGACTGATAGTTTTTGTTGTCCTCTGCAAGTTTATGACTTTAATAAATTCATCTGCAGTTACTTTCATTTCTGTCTGATGTATTTTCACTTCTCATTTCACATCTCTCACCCCTTAAAATCTCACTGTTATTGATTTCCTCCTCTTTACTGACACTTTATTCTTTCTCTGAAATTTTAGAACAGAATTAAAACAGCTTTTAGCTGATTGGCTTTTTAAAAACCCAGTATTTTTGAGGCACCTAGGTGTCTCAGTCGGTTAAGCATCAGCCTTCGACTCTGGTCATGATGGGAGATCCTGGGATTGAGCCCCACTCGGGGCTCCCTGCTCAGCAGGGAACCTGCTTCTCCCTCTGCTCCTTCCCCTGCTAATGTTCTCTCTTTCTCTAAAATAAACAAAACCTTTTAAAAAATAAATAAAACCCAGGATTTCCAGCAATGAATTTATTCTATTTTTATTCTTTGTTATTCTTCTCCTACCTTTGATTTCTCTCCTGATGAGCAGGCTTCTATTACCATCTATACACGTCTGTTCTTAAATATGTTCTCTTTTTCTAAACACATATCTTAATATGTCATTTACATATTTTCAGTGTTATTTAAATATATTACTTTCATTAATATTTCGGAGTCAGTGAGAGCAGAATTCAAATACTGCCTCCTATGTAAATTAAAACTGCTGAAACTTTAATAAATTTTTGGCTTCCTAATTGTGTTCTCTTAAAAAGTGAGATAACATCACTTTCACAAGCTGTTGACAGGATACGAGGATTAAATATTTTAATATATATTATGTGCTTAACACAGTATCTAGCATTACTCAGAACTTTAAAAATACCAGTTCTTTTTATTGGTAATATTTTAACTAAATCATTGCATTTTTAAATAAAGACAGTCATAAGAGATTAAAGAACTTAACATTCAATTTTTTAAAAGATTTTATGTATTTATTTATTTGAGAGAGAGAGACTGCATGGGCACGAGCCAGGGAGGGGCAGAGGGTGTGGTAGAGGGACAGCCAGGACCCTGTGCTAAGCACAAAGCCCTACTTTGGGCTTGATTTGACCATCCTGATGTCATACTTTGAGCAGAAACTAAAAGTGGGAGGCTTAACCAACTGAGCCACCCAGCCCCAAAGAACTTAACTAACGTCCTTCCTAAGAGAGTGAGGGAGACCATAGAAGGTGCAGGCTTCCCCACAGAGCAGTAGCCCTATGCAGGCTGGGATCCCAGGACCCTGGGTTCATGACCTGAGCCGAAGGCAGATGCTTAACCGACTGAGACGCCCAGACACCCTAGAAATTAACATTCTGGAAAGGAAGAATGGGCATAAAATTATCCACATAATTTTACTTTTAAAATGTATTTTATAATTAATCATTACTGAAATAATACATGCATATAATACTTTAATATTAAAGTAGCCAAACAAGTGGTTGATGAAAAGTAAAAATAATCCTTTCTTTTTTTTGTTAATAACTTTTTATTCAAATTCTAGTTAGTTAACATACAATGTATTATTGGTGTCAGGGGTAGAATTTAGTGATTCATCACTTACATATAATACCCATGCTGATCACAAGCATCCTCCTTAGTGCCCATCCCCCACCACCTCCCCTCCAGCAACCCTCAGTTTTTCTCTATAGTTAAGAGTCTTTTATGGTTTGCCTCCCACTCTTTTTTTTCCCCCTTTTTTCTATGTTTATCTGTTTTGTTTCTTAAATTCCACATATGAGTGAAATTGTACAGTAATTGTGTCTCTCTAACTGACTTATTTCACTTAGCATAATATACTCTAGCTCTATCCATGTCATTGCAAATGGCAAGATTTCATTCTTTTTGATGGCTGTGTAATATTCCTGCATGTGCATGTATGTGTATGCATGTACACCACATCTTCTTTATTCACTCATCAGTTGATGGATGTTTGGCTTTTATCATAATTTGGCTATTGTTGATAAACTACTATAAATATCAGGATACATGTGCCCTCTGAATCAGTATTTTTGTACCCTTTGGGTAAATACCTAGTAATTCAATTTCTGGGTCATAGGGTAGCTCTATTTTTAACTTTTTGAGGAACCTCCATACTGTTTTCCAGAGTGGCTGCACCAGTTTGCATTCCCACCAGCAGAGTAAGAGGATTCTCCTTCCTCTGCATCCTCACCAGCAACTGTTGTTTCTCGTGTTGTTCATTTTCACCATTAGTTTATTCTATCCTGGTTCCCTTCATGACAGGAATAACTCGTCAGTTTCTTTTGTGTCTCATCAGAGATACTCTCTGTGTTCATAAATATCCATAGTATTCACTTTTATGTCTCAGGTAACCAATTATATACACAACAGTATATTCTGTATCTCACATATTATTTATATGTGTGAGTTATCTATGTTGATATATTTGACAGTGTCTGTGTTATATATGTTAATATATTTGACAGCTCTGCTCTTCAGACATAGGTGCACATATTTCCAGATAATCCTATGGACATACCTTGCTAACGTACTATTGGAAAATGTCTTGGGGGTCAAGATACAGTCCTAGGTTCTATTAACACTTTCATAGGCATATTTTTTAGAAGATTTTGAGAAACAAGTTTAATTTTAACCATATTAGTAAATACTAATCAGTAAACAGTAAATATGACAAGACAAAAAATGAGGTATGCTGCACAAGCCAACATAAGGCAAAATATTTATTATTTTCACAAGAAATACTAGAAAATTATAATGAAGTAACACACAGAAGCACCCCTTGAAAAAACAAACAGCACATAGAAAATTAAAAAGTAACAGATTTCAGAGAGTGATATTAGTTCAGTCCTACTTTCACCAGTGCTTCTAAATATCATGCAAATTGTTCGTAATATCACTTTTTGTAGTAGTAAATCTGGCAATTATTTGAATCTTCAGAAACAGTAAAATATATAAAGCACAACATATTTATATTACAGATACCATAGAACCATTTAAGAATGAATTAGATCTTACATAATAACAAAAGAAAGGGATACCAAAAAAAGATAACACTTTTGAAAAAAGAAATTAGGTAGATATACAGATAGGTAATGTATAATAATAATACACATCTATCTCGGTGCATTTATAGAAAAATACTGAAAAGACTACACTTTCAAACTATGAACATTTGCCATCTGGATACAATGGGAAGTGAGTGTGGGAGTGTGAGATAGCATTGATTTTAATTTATGAACTACTTAGATTTTATGAGTATTATAACTTCTATAAAAGCTACATTTTGAGTTTTTCTCATACTATTTCATTCCTCTCTTCATGCTATTAAATATAATTATGAATTTTATAGCTCTTTTCTGTTGCATAAAATTTCTAGAAATGACAGACTCCATTTTGAAACTGCATTTTCCTTTCTAACTAATAAACTCTTGAACTGGGCCAGAAGCAGCAATTGTTTTATAAGCAGTTACTCATAAAATTCAACAGAAAAACTGGCATTCGGACCATAAAACTATTGGTATGAACTTTATGAAGACAGAATAACTAATGCATAATACCAAGAATAGTTTTTTATGATAGCATCAATTAACTGTTGTAGGCTCTTTTTTCCCTCTTCTCTATCAAAATCACATAATTACCCCTCTACCTCCTTCTCACAAAAAAACCCTTGCTTTCTCCCCAAGAGTGGGACAGTTTTCTGGTTGCTATCTAAATCTGTGCTCCCGAAACTGTGATTCTTTGATCTGAAATACATACTGATCTGCCTCTCACTGTGGCTCTTATTTTTGGGGGCTGACACTGTACAATGACATTTTCACCTTTTTCCTCCTCAAGCATCCTTCATCCCTTATCAGGTTCAATTACATGATTTGAGCTGATAATTACCTCATATTTCACCATGAAAAGAGAAGCTATGAGATAGAAACATTTTTATCTTTTTTGACTAAGACTATGAACATACTAATGTCTGCTTTTTTTTCTTTCTTCTCCATTATTTATCTTTTCAATGATCAGTTCATTCCTCCAGGTGAGCTGAATTCTCTTACCTTATCAAGAATTTATACCTTCATTATCCTTTCTTGATCCTTTATCAAAATCTCATCATCTTAAAAACAACTTATTTTAACATAGAAAAATGCAAAATTAATGCACTCCTTTAAAAATTGCAGAGGTGGCTCAGTGGGTTGAACATCTGGTTTTGGATTTCAGCTCAGGTCATGATCTCAGGGTCCTAGATGGAGCCCTGCTTGTTGGGTTCCATGTTCAGCACAGAGTCTACTCCTCTCCCTATGCCCCTCTCCCAACCCACATGTGCATTCTCCTCTCTCTCTAAAATAAATAAAAAAATAAATATATTTTTTAATGGAAAAAGAAGTCTCCTCTAAAGTCCAATAATATTTTACTAGACATTTCTTGTTGTTTTTCTCTTTAGAATCCATTTTCTTAGACAGCTAAAGCACCTTTTCAACATGATATGTATCTTCTTTATGGGAAATTTTTACGTATCTCCAAAAAAATAGCTGGGAAAGAATGTTGCTCTCTCTCTAGCTTCCTCATTCTCTCACACAAACTCTTTCCTTTTCTACTCTCTAGTGTCTTCCTATAAATGTTATGCCAATTATTTCTCCTATATGGATTTAAAGAATTGGATTTCTCTAGACCAGTTATTCACAAGAGTTTCCTGTTGAGGTGAGGATGGCTCAGATAAGTCTTCAAATCTAGCTTCATTTTTTTTTTCCCCATGTCAGTCTGTCCTTCTGTTTTCTCACTGACATATTCTTTCATTAATATATGGCATACCTGAAAGGCCATACCTCTTATATTTCTAAGAGGTTGCCAGATTTACAGTGTTCTACTGCCAGCTATAAGCAACTTCAGTTTCTTCAAAATGCAGTTTAAGTGGCAAAGACCTTGCCTTCCAAAGCAATAATACATATTTTTTCAGGTGGTGTGTTTTTTGCTAGTGTTTTTCTCCTCTGGGATCCCCTAAGCACTTTTTTACTTGCTCTCTTCAGGTTCTACAATTTTCATATATTATTTGATCCTAGCCCTAATCATAGCAATTTCCATTCGGAGTGGTTTCTTCTTAGAGAAAACTGTTCCAAAGATCTGACATCATTAGACCCCTGTGTATGGTCATGCTTTTTTACTGTGTTATTGCAAGTTCTTGTGGGACTTGATAAATACTCTGATTACCTGAATTGCTATGGAGAATATTTATATATAAATTATAATCTGAGGTCTCCTCATACTCCCAGTTTTCCTAAGAAAAAAATATATGTTTTCTTTTTTTGTGTTGGATTGTTTCCAAGAAAAGAAAGGTGACTTGGAACTCATTGTCCAGTTTCTACTGGTAATACATTAATAGGTATTTGAACTCAATCCTGCATGAGGACAGACCGGCTCTTATAAATCCTTGCAGAAAACTTTTCCCACCTACAGAATGAGCCAAGACTAATTTTTTGCCTTTTTTTTTTTTTTTAAATGATGGATGGTTTCTAGTTTTTCTTTATATCCAGTGTTCTAGTTTTTTTCTGGGATTTTAGTTCCAACCTTTCTCTTTCAATAGATCAAGTTAATGAACCCTGTCTCTACTATTCATGAAAATCAAAATTGCTCAGATATAGTGTAGGCTCTAAGACAACTATAATTTTTGCAATAGCAAATCACTCTGTTTCAACTTTGCCTTTATTTTTCACCCCTAATGAGAAAGATGACTCTACCTTTCTTCAAGTTTATTCTTTTGTCTAACTGAGATATAACCAACATGTAACATTGTTTCTGACATACAACATAATATGATATTTGTATATATTGTGAAATGATCACCATGGCTATCCTTTTTTTAAATGTTGATTTTTTTCAGCTTTCTAAGCATTTTGCAGCAATTAGTCTTAATATGTAATTCTCGATATTACCCAAATTACAATCTCCAAATTCTTTCTAGCTATTTCAATCTGGATTCAATTTCAATCACTGGAAAAGTAACATTGTATTTTTCACAATCATTAATGACTTCCATTTATCAAATCAAATATATAAACTTAAATCTTTCCCATCTTCTTAATTGTAACTTTCCTGTATTATAGCTTTTATGGGAAACAAATAAACAAAAAATCCTTAAGACTTCCCTAATACATTGATGGTCGATCTCAGTTTTACTGGGAAGATCTCCTATCTAAAATTTTTAGGGATAAAATGGTAAACTTCTTTATTATCTCTCTGCATATGGTCTCTGAAGGTAATTACTTCATTCTCTTGGATTTAAATGAGTATAAATACTTATTTTAATGCATTTGCTATATTTTATCAGATTGCTGGAAATAATATACATATTGTATAGTAGGGAATTGATATTTTAATAATAATTTTTAAAGTTTATTTATTTATTTTAGAGAGAAGGAGATAAAGAGGAGGGGCAAAGGGAGAGGCCAGACATGGGCTCAATCTCAGGACTCTGAGATCATGACCTGAGCCAAAACCAAAAGTCAGACACTCAACCGACTAAGCCACCCAGATGCCCCATTTTAATAATAAAATTTTAAAACCAATAAATGTCATTTTTACATCCTGCATGTAACCTTTGCACCTTTAGTATGAGAACCTATAAAATATATTATTACTTACATTAAATCTTCAGAGTGTATTATACATTTCTTATTGTACGAAACAACAGAGAAATACTCCAATATGATAATCTTTTTATTTTAGTTATCAGAAAATATAGAAACAATTCTATTGCTTCATCATTTTATGTGTTCAACTAGTGTCTTAACAAGAGTATTTATGCTTCTTCCTTAGGCATTCTGTTTCATTTATATAAATGAGTAAACTTACTCTTCCATTACTAACACAGTCTTAAATACTTTCAAATAGGAAAGGGAAACTTTGAACTAAGGTAAAAACAATACTAGCTAACGTATGTTTGTGCCCCTGTTATACTGCCTATTAAATAACTCAAAATATCTAAAACAAGTATATCTGAACATATCTGAATATATTTGAAATATAAATCAATTTTATAAAGGTTACACTGATCTTAAGTTGTTTAAAGGTATTTTTTTTAAGATTTTATTTATTTATTTGACAGACAGAGATCACAAGTAGGCAGAGAGGCAGGCAAAGAGAGAGAAGGAAGCAGGCTCCCCACAGAGCAGAGAACCAGATGTGGGGTTCAATACCAGAACCCTGGGATCATGTCTTGAGCCAAAGGCAGAGGCTTTAACCCACTGAGCCACCCAGGTGCCCCTCTAAATTTGTTTAAAAGTAATGTGTGAGTACAATGAAATAAAACCCAGTAATTTACTTAAGTGTAAGTGAATTATAGTTAATAAAAGTGGCTTAGTTAGCTTATCTGACTGCTGTAATGTATCTCTCTGACACTTCTCCAAATTCAGCAGTCATGTAAATATTTAAACAGAAGAAACTCAAAAGTGCCACAATTTCAAGTTCTAGAATTTACCCACACATTACATCATTGCCAGGACCCCTGAATCACAATCAGTTCTCATATGAGAAAGAAGTCTATAAAAGGACTTTCAGGGGTTACCTAAGCTCCAGAAGAGCAAATTTAGAAGGGAGTAGTTAAAAAACAAATTTCTTTCGAAAACAACAACAACAGCAACAAAAACCCAGCAGACAGGTAGAATGAGACTAACTACTAGAGTAACATGCTACCATCTCTCTTGCCCTTTCTGCATTCATCATCCTTCACTTTCTATTTAAATTTAGGCAGGTGTATTGAACATGAATCACAGCAAACTCAGGTAGACAAGATATACAGTGTTATTTTTTATAACTCAACTTGATTTCTGACTATGAGTCTACATTCTTCAAGGCTGACAAGAAAAAATAAAAAGTCAACTTTTACTAGATTTATGCTTCCTTGCTTCTGGGATTTTGCCATTCTTATGGTGTCCTTTGCAATTTCAATTCTTAAATAGTAGTGTGGAACAGGTTGCTAATCTTCATTTTTAAGCATTTATCTTTTCTGGTTCAATTGTCCTCTAATGTTTTTGCCCTATGCTTCAGGCACAGAATCTTCATTTTGTAACTTTGCATACGGTCCTATATGCTTGGGCACAACCCAGTTATTCGTCACAAGGGTTTTTCCGCCTGAATGGCAATTTGAATAGTTACCAAGACGAAAAGAAAAATAGTAACACAATAATACCTACTATGCATATTAGTATCTTGCTCATAATGAAACTAACATAATCTAAGAAAAATGCTTAAAAATACTTCAAAATAGGTGGATGCCAAACTGAATTCTCTTGCATATTCTGCCAACTCCACTGCATTTCTGGAGCTCTTATTCAGCTGCTCACTTTAACCAAAATGGACTCTAATCAGTGATTTCCACAATTTTTTACTTTTACATATTGAACTGATTTTTTGAATTGATTTTTTAAAATATTTGAATGAAAATGCCAATATTTAAAAAGTCAAATAAGTACAAAATTTGTGTATATGGTAAAAAGCAACAGAATCCTTTTTTTTTTTTTTTTTTTTTTTACACTAACTCCAAATCCTACTGTCCTGATGTAGTATTTCTTAGTCTCTTTGCTTTGTCTGGTACTTTTGCCCAATTTCTAACATGTTTATGCAGTTCTTTGATGGATTTAGTACTCCATACCACTCTCTTTCTCCTCTCCTCCCTTCCTTTCAATTTATTTACACCATTCCTATCATTTATCTTAGTGGATAGAGTTTAGGCTATTGGGTTTAAAGTCTGTCTGTCATGTGTTTACAAGCTCAGGTAGAAGAGGGACTTGGCAGTATCAAATGATACCCTCACTATGCAACTGAATTTCTGTTCCATTTCTCATTTCTCCTTTTAATGTCTGCAATGTTCTGAGCTTCTTTATGGTTCAATAAAGATTAGTTATCTTTTTTTGAGAACTTCTCCTCATATGCTCTAGGCTAGGGCTTCCTCTTCTCTGCTCCATCTAGTTTATTTTTCTTTTTTTTTTTAGATTTTATTTATTTATTTGACAGAGAGAGATGACAAGCAGGCAGAGAGGCAGGCAGAGAGAGAGAGGAGGAAGCAGGCTCCCTGCTGAGCAGAGAGCCCGATGCGGGACTCGATCCCAAGACCCTGAGATCATGACCTGAGCCGAAGGCAGCGGCTTAACCCACTGAGCCACCCAGGCACCCCATCTAATTTATTTTTCTAGAATCTTTACCTTCCTACACATTTCCTCCTCTTCTTTTTTTTAGAAATCTTCATTCTCCTGATAGACTCTCTCATTCTTGCTTTTTGCTCATTTTTATGAACACTAATGAAACAAGATATAAAAACAACTAGCACAAACAAAAATAAATAATAAACAACTTTCATAATCATAATTTTAATGAGTTATCTAGAAAAAGATTATAAAAAAGTTTTTATTAATGTGCCTTTTGAACAGCAGTAACTCTTTAAAGGTCTTTTTAGCCAACTCCATTACACTTTCTATACCCTCCCCTCCATCGTAATTGAAAATGTTGCCATTTTATATGGCTTAAAACATAAGAATCCTTGCTATTTTATAATTATATCTCTATTGCTATAATTCTTCATAATGATTCAATGTGGAGTTATGTGGTTCAATAAAGCTACTGTCCAGAAACAAATTTTTAAAATTATAATGAAAAGCAATTTTCATTTTGAAAATTATTTTATTTTATAAAATAATTTATTTTAAAATTATAAAATATTTATAATATTTATATAAATGATTTATATATTTAAATAAATATATTTATATAAATAAATTATATATTATATAAATATATTTATATTTATATAAATAAATTATAAAATATTTATAATATTTATTATAAAATATTTATTTTATGAAAATAAAATAAAATTTAAAACATAATGCACTCAGTTAACAATTTCTAGTCTAGGTTATAATTCAAGTAGTATTATGCTCCATATCCTTCTAGACTACATTGTACAGGATTCCTAATTATTGCCATCTTTTTCACAGAAAATGTGGGTTTGGACTGTACATTTTTCTGTTTTGTTTTTGTTTTTGTTTTGTTTTCTTTTAAAGATTTTATTTATTTATTTGAGAGAGAGAATGAGAGATAGCATAAGAGGGAAGAAGGTCAGAGGGAGAAGCAGACTCTCCACAATGCTGGGAGCCCGACATGGGACTCGATCCCAGGACTCTGGGATCATGACCTGAGCTGAAAGCAGCCGCTCAATCAACTGAGCCACCCAGGGCCCCATTTTTCTATTTTTAAGCAGGGCTATTTCACATCTACACTTACGGTTTCCTTTGGAAAATAAGAAACTCTGAAGATTCTGGACATGCTTTTTCCCTTCAATATTGATCACAATAAATTGGAGTTCAGTGGTTATGGATGTCATAGTTCCCACATCTACTTTTCAACTCAAGTTTCAAAGGGTTCCACTTAATGTTATAGTTGGTTCCTAGAACCATTTTAAGTTATTATACTCTGAAACACATCCACACACATACATATGCACATGTACATTTATACGTATGTGTATGTATAAATGCCACACATGTATTAAAACAAAAAGAAAAAATATTAATTTGGTAGTGCTGAATATATCCAAATGTATTTTTATTGACAGTATTTTGGTAGCTTAGCATTTTATCCATCTTTTTTGATTAAGGATTAGATACTGTTAAATGATGGATAATAAGGGGACCATCAGATAAGTCAGTCATGTCTGAAATCCTAACCTGATCCATAAAACTGTAAACACTGTCTGCTGTTCTTCTGCTGAACAATATACATGGGTTCGCCTGCATATTTCCCTTCACAGTATAGCTAATCTTAACATAAGAGAAGTACAGACATGTACTACCAACTCATTAGCCTCAGCTAACCTAGCTTCAGAGAGAGTTAAAAATGCAGATTACCACAAAAGATACTCTGTGCTCCCTAGCAAACTGATTGGAAATGTCCTATTGAGGTGACTATAACAAGTATTTTCCATGAAGATTTTTTTAAAAAAATAATCAATAATTAAATTCAATTCTTAAAACTACAAAAATAAAAATCTGTATGTATTTAGGATTTAGACATATATGTCCGCTATTTAATTTTTGTTGCATCATTTTTTTACTTATCCTTTGTGACTATGTTTTTAAAAATTCTAGAAAAGTAATTTACAAATTGTGTAGCCAATAAATGTATTATGTTATAGCTCTTTTAAATTAATGAAATAGAATGGAATAAAATACAATCACCAACACATCAAATGGCTTCTTAGCAAGAAGTGTGTATACTGCAATAAATGGGTCATGATATAAAATGTATTTCTAATTGCACATAATAAAACTTTTGGTTTGTAAAGTTAAAAAATGCAAGATTTTATTTTAGAAATCTATGTTTATGTATTTAAATACTTCAAAAGGAACGTGCTTTTTGCTGTCAGAGGTTTTCTTTCACCCTCTGACGGCAAACATGACATTAGGCCTTCTAAATCAGGACACATAGCACCTTTGCTTTTTTTTTTTTCTTTTCCCCTTTTCTTTCCTTCTTTCTTTAGAGTTTGTCACTCCATAATTAATTTGTTAATTTAAAATATGAGTAAATATACCTAAACTATGCTGCAATCTTCCTTTAAAAAAGATTTATTTTTAAAGATCTTGAAGTTAACTGACTCCCTAAAAATCCAATTTAAGCACATGCCCTATTTTACAATTATCAGAAGGTATAAGAAATAGAAGTAGATATAAGAATTTATCTTTTTGAATTCCTAGTTTATCTTTTTTGTAGATGTTGAATGTAATTCTTTCTTTGATGGGATCTTGCCTCCCGCACTTATCCCTCCCCCATCTCAATCCTCACCATCAGAACTACTTCCAGAAATGTAAACAGATTGGTGGCAACTAATATAAATCTAGGCACTCAGTTGACATTCCATAAATATTTCTTGATGATTATAACTTTGTCTTGACCAGACTGCTCAGATAATTGCTTTAAATCTCCTGTGGCAATTTAGTTACACTGTGTGGAATCTGGCATGTCAATTAGAAATACCCTACCCAAATCTGGATGCAGGCAAATGATGTTTTCATCAAATTAATTTAGATCTTTTTGTAACAACCCATGACAATATTTTGACATTGGAAATAAAGCCAGTACTAAGGATAAAAATATTGAAATATATCATAACTAATTCAAACTATGCCACAAACCCTTATTATGTTATATCTACTACATCTGGAGTATTTTAGGCTTGAGAATATTAAATCAATAGATTCATGACTCCATCTGTCAAAAGTCTGTAAAGCCTAAAAATGCCACCAACTTTGTTATTAAAAGTAGACTTCCAAATCCTATCAATATTAATAAGGAGATAAATGAGTATGCAACGTAAAGTCACATATAATTCAATTTTCCTTAAGTGAATTTTTTCTTTCTTTAAACATAAATATCATATTTCTTAACCTTAAAATTCTCTCTGTACCTTTTGGAATTTGTGTAACAAATAGTATCTGCAACATTAGGGTTTCTTTTCTCTCCCAGAAACATGCATTTACAATCTTTTTTTTTTTTTCTTTGAAAATCCAAAGAGTGTACTCAAATAAATGTAGCTGTACTTTTAAAAATTAAACAGAACAATATAACAGTAATGTGATGAGATGTACATTAAGTATGACTTTATCTAGACTTAATTTTACTTGCTCTTCTATTATTGTCAAACTTCCAAGTATGGGATAATTTTATAATCCCTTTTTAATGCATAAAGTTCTGTAGATACCATTAATTAAAACATTTTTTTTTAAAGAATCCTCCAGGTGTCCCAACTACCTTACTTGAAAAATTATAAGTAATTTCATGACTTTATTTTCCATCTCAATTGGTATTTTGTTGATAAATGACTGGAGGGAATATCACCTCTGTGAAATATTTTTCCCGACAGAACACACCTTCTCTAGAGGCTAAATTAATTCTGTTATCAAAGCAGCCCAGCCGCTGAGCAGGAATATCTGTACACTGAAACCTCAGAGATTCTGGGAGGGCCATCTCCGAAGTCTGGTCACACTAAATCATTCCTCATTCTGTCCTGAACACAAAGGAGTGCAGACCAGATCTGTATTACCGACTGGAGTGCACTCAGAGCCAAAGACAAGGCTCTGCTTCTGAAAGAACTCACATTGACTGTAGTACTGAACACACTGTATCTACTAAAATACCCTTTACCATATGAACTACAATACCGCTATAGGACTATGTATCAGTGTTGATAGATGGGTTGGGTCTATTTTCCCTCATTTTCATAAATATTTTGATCTGTTTTCCCTACATGAAAAATATGAAAATGTTTATCAGAAAATGGGGAAAATATTTTCTTCATCTGAGGTTACCTCGATTTGAAAATACTCTTTTCTAAACACATTTATTCCACACATTTTTCTTCATTTTTTTTTAAAAGCAAAACTACTAATCTCTACAGAGTTATAATCATTTTTAGTTTTACTTAAAGAGTTAAAAACTAATTGACTTGGATATATTCAAATCTTATTTTATCTCATTAGATGTCATTATAAATATCATCAAACTATTTTGATCTCTTTGTATGTATGTGGATATATTCCAAATTTCTTGTTACATTTCCTCATAAAACTTTCAAAATCTTTTTTGTTTACTATGCATTTTTATAATAGATGCATGTTATATTTGATGTTGACTTAATTGACTTAATTTGTTGCACTGTCTTCTGGTTTACTTTTCAATTTTTCATCAACATAGGGGTAAAATCTAAGAACGGCATAGTTTTTATTTAAATTCAAGTTAGCTAACATACATTGAAGAATGACATAATTTTATTTCTTTTTTTAAAAAGAATTTATTTATTTATTTGTCAGAGAGAGAGAGAGAGAGGGAAAGAGAGAGAGAACAGTGGGGGAACTGCAGGCAGAGGGAGAAGCAGGCTCCCCGCTGAGCAAGGAGCATGTTGTAGGACTCAATCCCAGGACTCTGGGATCATGACATGAGCCAAAGTCAGATGCATAACCAACTGAGCCACCCAGGCATCCCATATAATTTTATTTCTTTCATAATGTAATGATAGGTACTGATCACATTTCTATGGTCACTCAAAAATAACTGTGAATTAAAATAAAGTGAAATGATAAAGAACCAGAATATACTTCTTGGTTCTTTCTGAAGAATGTCTTCACTCATCAAATATTTACTATTGGGAGTGCAAACTGGTGTAACCACTGTGGAAGAAGCATGGAATTTCTTCAGAAAGTTAAAAATCAAACTACCCTTAAAATATAATAATAACTACTGGCTATTTACCCAAAAAACATAAAAACACTAATTCAAAGGGATATGTAAACCTATTTATTTATGTTTGTTTGCTTGTTTATTGAGAGAAAGAGAGAAACAGAGAGCACAAGTGGGGGGAGGGGCAGAGGGAGAGGAAGAGAGAAAATCCCAAACTGACTCTACACCCAGCATGGAGCCTGATGCAGGGCTGGATCTGACGATCTGAGATTATGACCATAGCTGAAATAAAAAATCTGATACCTAACTGACTGAGCCACTCAGGCACCCCTGAACCTTGTATTTATTGCAGCATTATTTACAATATCCAAATTATGGAAGCAGCATATTATATATACATATATATGGATATATAATTCAACTATATATATGTATATATATATATACATATATATATATATATATATATATATATTGCAACCATAAATAAGAATGGAATCTTGCCTTTGCAACAACATGGATGGAGCTACAGAGCATAATGCTAAGTGAAGTAAGTCAGTCAGAAAAAAACAAATATCAAATGATTTCACTCATATACAGAATTTAAGAAACAAAACAAATGAACAAAGGGAAAAATAGAGAGAGAGAAACAAACCAACAGACTTTTTACTATAGAGAACAAACTGATGGTTACCAGAGGGGAAATGGGTAGGAGGATGGGGAATACAGGGGATGGGGATTAAAGAGTACACTTATCATGATGAACACTGAGTAATGTACAGAATTGTTGAATTATTATACAGCACACCTAATATAACACTGTATGTTAACTACACTGAAATTAAAATAAAAAATTTAACAAAAATGTTTACTGCATGTCTAACATATATCACAGTTGAAAGTCGTGGGTCCTTATAAAGATGACTCCAAAAACCCATGAACAGGCTTCATTGGTACAATGAAAATGACTTAAGCCAATTTTTTTTTAATTTAATTTTTTATTTTTTATAAACATATATTTTTATCCCCAGGGGTACAGGTCTGGGAATCACCAGGTTTACACACTTCACAGCACTCACCAAAGCACATACCCTCCCCAATGTCCATAATCCCACCCCCTTCTCCCAAACCCCCTCCCCCCAGCAACCCTCAGTTTGTTTTGTGAGATTAAGAGTCACTTATGGAACTAGAGCGTATCATGCTTAGCGAAATAAGTCAAGCAGAGAAAAACAACTATCATATGATCTCCCTGATATGAGGAAGTGGTGATGCAACATGGGGGCTTAAGTGGGTACGAGAAGAATAAATGAAACAAGATGGGATTGGGAGGGAGACAAACCATAAGCCAATTTTGATGCCTCAGATCAACAAAGTCATTGCCACTAACTTGGATTTATGTTTCTGGATCTCAGTCTCTTCTCTAAAATGAAAGAGTTGACTTCAGCATAGATTCTAAAATTCCTGCGTTTTGAACAAATTAATGCTTTCTATTTCTATTACCAATATTGTCAACCCACAGTCTCTTTAATCTTGAGCTATATAACAATGATCAAACTCATCAAAATATTATTACATCAAGAATACCAATACACTGCTATAGTACATATGTTTTTATATTATGTATTTCTATAGTAAAGCACTTTTACTATGACCGACAGTAAAATGCTCTGTCACCAAATGCTGTCAATTCTTCCTCAAACGTGTCTCTCAAATTCAGTCTATCCTCTCCATCCACCTGTCACTACCCAGGTCTGGGTCCTCATCATTTCTCCCTAGGACAATTACAATAATAGCCTCATAACTCTGTTAACTGACACCCTATTTCTCCCTCATTCTAGTTCATTTTCTGTTTAGCTGTCAGAGTTATCTTTCTAAAAGTAAAATGGTTCGTGCCACCCAGCTGCTGAAGAACTTTATTATATATAATATAAAATCCAAATTCTATATCATGGTACATTCTGTCCTCAACCTATTTGCCCATTTTCATTTTATGTCAACACCTTTCAGACCCAACCTCCAACTTTATTGCTCCTACCACAGTTAATCATCTTTGACTATTCTACACATTCTAGCCCTTGGTGAAACTCACTGCTGCATGGGTGCCTGGCTACTTCTTATTGAAAACTCAATAATTATTTCTTATTGAAAACGAATAAATTTGCATGTTGTTACTTTTACTTGGTGTATACACCCTTTCATATCTTCTTCAATCCCAGTAATTTTTAAGTTTGGTTTTTAAGTTAAGTTTAAATATCACATCTCTATTCTTCAACTTCTCCAGAGAAAGTTGTTCTGTTTTCTGTTTCCATAGCATTTCAGCAATTTTTCTTCAATAGAACTATCTAAAATATTCTTACTTATCTGGAAAATTTCTATGGGAGGTATGGTATCTAAGCATGAATATATATGCATTCATATCTACCTTCAATACTTAGCATCCTCTCAGGAGTATAGTAAAAACTCAATAAATTTTATTGGATCAATAAAAGAGATAAAATGTTACAAAAAATAGAAAACACATCTTTATTAAGTTAAAACTGACATCTTCCCATTATCCATGAGAAAATACAATGAACGGGGACGCCTGGGTGGCTCAGTTGGTTAAGCAGCTGCCTTCGGCTCAGATCATGATCCCAGCATCCTGGGATCGAGTCCCACATCAGGCTCCTTGCTCCACGGGGAGCCTGCTTCTCCCTCTGACTCTGCCTTCCACTCTGTCTGCCTGTGCTCGCTTTCGCTCGCTCTCTCTCTGACAAATAAATAAATAAAATCTTTAAAAAAAAATTATAAAAAAAAATAAAAAAAAAGAAAATACAATGAACGATTATTTCAAAATCTGACATTGAAATATTTAATTTAAGTATATAATTCCATAAAGACTAATCTTTATTATAAAGGACAAAAGGACAAAATAGGATCAGTAACTATATAAAAAAACCAAATCCATCTAATCATCTGTAAATGGCTTATATTAAAACAGTACAAAACTGATGATTCTGATAACCATATTGGCAAATAGTTCCTGAATTTAAATTTTAAAATTATTTGAAGAAATTAAAAATATATTCTGGTGAAAAAAATGGTGAAAACTTTGTTATATTTAATTAAGTTTAAACTATACAGAATCATGACAGTGAAATATTATTTTACTTAAGTACTATAAGGTAAAATATATACCTACTTTTGGTAGATAAGATTTAAAATTAAAGTTATAGCAACATCTATAGGTTTATTAAAGTGGAAGTGTATAAAAATTATTTGAGCTCAGGGATTTTGATACCTTGTGTTTTAATAAAGCGTTTAGTAACAAAATCTAAAGAACGATTTTAATACTATGACCATTTAATAAATTTTGTGATGGTGTTTCAATATGTCACAAGTCCTTTAAAATCTATGTTTAAATTATCCTTCAATAAGAAAAAAAAAGTATATTTTTTTAAGTGACAGTTTTTTCCAAATGGTGAAAAAAAATTTTTTTTCACCAGAGCTCTGTTTATATCTTAGTATTATAGCTGCTTAGTTTATGCTATTTATAATCATAAAATTGTACAAGTGTCAGAAATCATTTTAAGTGATTTTTATACAGCTATGTTTCAATATAATAAAGACTTTATTTGTTTAAAAATGAACAAATATTAATATTTCACATTTTTATATGATTTATAAATTAATTTCATGTCAAAGAGAAATATTTATTTGACTTTAAAGCCAAAATATTTACACATAGAAAACTGGAAAATTATAAAACTAGCAATACCTCTTTTCTTTCTGATTTTGTATGCATAGCTTTTTTTTTTGTTTTTTGTATGTGTTATAACCAAATTTGATTAGCATTAATCAAAATCAAAAAGAAAAATTATGATTAATCATATTTTGCTCAATAAATTAAATTTTTCATGAGGACTATTTTATATGCTATAAGGGTGACCCTCAAGTTGCTTCAACTATACCTCAAGTAAAGAAGGTGAGTAAGACAAGAACTGCAACAAGGAATGATCAAATTTTAGTAAGGATTCAAATGAGAGAGAGATAATATCTAATTGGAGAGAGAGGAAGAGATTCAGAATGAAGGGTAAAAGAAAGTCCTATAAGGAGAAATAAGATTTCTCACAATAGACTAGTAAAAAAGGGCTCATGCTAAGTATACATAGTAGGATTAATAATGCCTTTTTTAAGTGTCTAAAATGATGTGATTTGTCTATGTAGTGACCAATGAGATGAATGTGAAAATATCATTAAGATGGGGTATGTGAAAACAATGCATCTAAGTGTTTAATAAGATACATCAAAAAGAATATAGAACCTTCAGTTTCTTTCATTGCTCACACAACAGCGAACAACAGGTCCATTGGTACTAGTTTAGTTTGGCAACGAATTCTTCAGATTTGGGATTTCAGTCAGTACCTGGATTTCTACCACTACGCATTCAGCAATAGTTAGGTTGGATGAAATCATATCATTTTTACCCCTCAACTCTCACCCTATTCGTTTTCTTTTAAAAGCTCATATTAGAGGGGAGACAAGATGGCGAGGAAGTAGGAGGAGGTGCCGTTTCAACCTGTACCCTAAAGCGAGTTGATTACCTACCAAAGAACTCCGATCACCTACGAAATCAGCCTGAGATCAGAATTTTACACATCCGGATCTCTACAGGGGCAGAAGACACTAGTGGGCAGGGTAGCTGAGACAGAAGATAGAATTAGTGATCTGGAGAACAAACAGAGAGGAAGGATCAGGAGGAAGCCTGGAACAAACAGCTTAGAACCCATGAAAATAAAATCAGAGAAATAAATGATGCCATGAAACATTCCAACATCAGAATTATTGGAATCCCTGAAGGGGAGGAGAAAGAAAGAAGTCTAGAAGATATAGTGGAACAAGTTGTCCATGAAAATTTTCCCAATCTCACAAATGGAACCAGCATTCATGTACTAGAGGCAGAACGGTTTCCCCACAAGATTTTAGATACTCAAAAGTCCTCAATACACCTAATAGTAAGAATGAAGAATTATAATTGTAGGCAGACCCTCTTGAAAGCAGCTAAGACAAAGAAGCTCCTTATGTACAGAGGAAAGCCCATCAGAATAACGTCAGACCTGTCCACAGAGACCTGGCAAGGCAGAAAGGGCTGGCAAGATATATTCAGGGCACTAAATGAGAAGAACATGCAGCCAAGAACACTTTATCCAGCAAGACTGACATTCAAAAGGGATGGAGAGATAAAGAGTTTCCAAGACCAGCAAGGCTTAAAAGAGTATGTGAACACCAAGCCGACACTACAGGAAATGTTAAGGTGGGTTCTATAAAAGAGAAAAAATCCTAAAAATATCATTGAACAGAAATATAGAGACAATCTACAGAAAGAAAGACTTCTAAGGTAACACGATGTCAATAAAAACGTATCTATCAATAATTATTCTCAATGTGAATGGCCTAAATGCACTCATTAAATGACACAGGGTTGCAGATTGGATAAAACAACAGGACCCATCCATATGTTGTCTACAAGAGACCCATTTTGAACCTAAAGATACACCCAGACTGAAGGTGAAGGGATGGAGAAGCATCTTTCATGACAATGGGCCTCAAAAGAAGGCCAGGATAGCGATTCTCATATCAGATAAATTAGATTTTAAACGAAAGACTGTAGTTAGAGATACAGAAGGACACTACATAATTCTTAAAGGGACTATTTACCAAGATGATCTAAAAATTGTAAATATCTATGCCCCCCATATGGGAGCAGCCAATTACATAAGAAAACTATCAATCAAGATAAAGAGTCAGATTGATATGAATACATTAATAGTAGGAGATCTTAACATGCCTCTCTCAGTAATAGACAGATCATCAAAGCAGAAAATCAATAAAGAAACAAGATCATTGAATGACGTTAGACCAGATGGACCTCATAGATATATACAGAATATTCCACCCTAAAACAACAGAATACTCATTCTTCTCAAGTGCACATGGAACCTTCTCCAGAATAGACCACATACTGGGTCACAAATCAGGACTCAACCGATACCAAAAGACTGACATTATTCCCTGCATATTCTCAGATCACAATGCTTTGAAACTGGAGCTCAATCACAAGGAGAAGTTTGGAAAGAACTCGAACACCTGGAAGCTAAAAACCACCTTGCTTAAGAAAGCTTGGATCAACCAGGAGATCAAAGAAGAACTTATACAATTCATGGAAACCAATGAGAATGAAGACACTTCAGTCCAAAATCTATGGGATACAGCAAAGGCGGTCCTAAGGGGGAAATACATAGCCATCCAAGCCTCCCTCAAAAAAAATCAGAAAAATCCAGAATACACCAGCTGTCTCTACATCTTAAAGAACTGGAGAATCAACAACAAATCAAACCAACTCCACACATAAGAAGGGAAATAATCAAGATTAGAGCAGAGATCAATGAGGTAGAAACCAGAGATACAGTAGAACGTATCAATGGAAGTAGAAGCTGTTTTTTTTTAAAGAATCAATAAGATCGATAAACCATTGGCCACACTAATCCAAAAGAAAAGAGAGAAAGCCCAAATTCATAAAATTATAAATGAAAAGGGAGAGATCACAACTAACACCAAGGAAGTAGAAACAATCATCAGAAGTTATTATCTACAGTTATATGCCAATAAGCTAAGCAACCTAGATGAAATGGACGCATTCCTGGAAATCTATAAACTCCCAAAATTGAACCAGGAAGAAATTGACAACCTGAATAGACCTATATCTAATAACAAGATTGAAGAAGTTCAAAAACCTCCCAAAAAACAAGAGCCCAGGACCTGAGGGATTCCTTGGGGAATTGTACCAAACTTTCAAAGAAAAAATAACACCTATTCTCTTAAAGCTGTATCAAAAAATTGAAGCAGAAGGAAAACTTCCTGACTTTTTATGAAGCCAGCATTACCGTGATCCCCAAACCAGGCAAAGACCCTACCAAAAAGGAGAATTTCAGACCAATATCACTGATGAATATGGATGCAAAAATTCTCAACAAGATCTTAGCAAACAGGATCCAACAGCACATTAAAAAGATTATCCGCCATGACCCAGTGGGATTCATTCCTGGGTTACAAGGATGGTTCAACATTCGCAAATCAATCAATGTGATAGAACAAATCAATAAGAGAAGAGAGAAGAACCACATGGTCCTCTCAAATGATGCAGAAAAAGCATTTGACAAAATCCAGCATCCATTTCTGATTAAAACACTTCAAAGTATAGGGATAGAGGGAACATTCCTGAACTTCATAAAATCTATCGATGAAAGACCCAGAGCAAATATAATCCTCAATGGGAAAAAGCTTTCAGCCTTCCCATTGAGATCAGGAACACGACAAGGATGCCCACTCTCACCACTCTTGTTCAACATAGTATTAGAAATCCTAGCAACAGCAATCAGACAACAAAGAGAAATAAAAGGTATCCAAATTGGCAATGAAGAATTCTAACTCTCTCTCTTCGCAGATGACATGATTCTTTATGTGGAAAAACAAAGACTCTACCCCCAATCTACTAGAACTCATAACAGCAATTCAGTAATGTGGCAGGATACAAAGTCAATGTACAGAAATCAGTGGCTTTCTTATACACTAACAATGAAAATACAGAAAGGGAAATTAGAGAATCGATTCCATTTACTATAGCACCAAGAACCATAAGATACCTGGGAATAAACCTAACTAAAGAGATAAAGGATCCGTACTTGAGGAACTACAGAACACTCATGAAAGAAATTGAAGAAAACACAAAAAGATGGAAGACCATTCCATGCTCTTGGATTGGAACAATAAACATTGTTAAAATGTCTATACTGCCTAGAGCAATCTATACTTTTAATGCCATTCCGATCAAAATTCCACAGGTATTTTTCAAAGAGCTGGAGCAAATAATGCTAAAATTTGTATGGAATCAGAAGAGACCCCGAATTGCTAAGGAAATGTTGAAAAACAAAAATAAAACTGGCAGCATCATGTTACCTGATTTCAAGCTTTACTACAAAGCTGTGGTCACCAAGACAGCATGGTACTGGCATAAAAACAGACACATAGACCAGTGGAACAGAGTAGAGAGCCCAGATATGGACCCTCAACTCTATGGTCAAACAATATTCAACAAAACAGGAAAAAATATACAGTGGAAAAAAGACAGTCCCTTCCATAAATGGTGCTGGGAAAACTGGACAGCTATATGTAGAAAAATGAAATTCAACCATTCTTTTACACTGTACACAAAGATAAACTCAAAATGGATAAAAGACCTCAATGTGAGACAGGAATCCATCAGAATCCTAGAGGAGAACATAGGCAGTAACCTCTTGATATCTGCCACAGCAACTTCTTTCAAGATATGTCTCGAAAGGCAAAGAAAACAAAAGCGAAAATGAACTTTTGGGACTTCATCAAAATCAAAAGCTTCTGCACAGCAAAGGAAACAGTCAACTAAACAAAGAGGCAACCCACGGAATGGGAGAAAATATTTGCAAATGACAGTACAGACAAAAGGCTGATATCCAGGATCTATAAAGAACTCCTCAAACTCAACACACACAAAATAGATAATCATACATACCAAAAAATGGGCAGAAGATATGAACAGATACTTCTCCAATGAAGACATACAAATGGCTATCAGACACATGAAAAAATGTTCATCATCACTGGCCATCAGGGAGATTCAAATTAAAACCACATTGAGATACCACCTTACACCAATTAGAATGGCCATAATTAGCAAGACAGGAAACAACATGTGTTGGAGAGGCTATGGAGAAAGGGGAACCCTCTTACACTGTTGGTAGGAATGCAAGTTGGTGCAGCCACTTTGGAGAACAGCGTGGGGATTCCTTAAGAAATTAAAAATAGAGCTTCCCTATGACCCTGCAATTGCACTACTGGGTATTTACCCCAAAGATACAGATGTAGTGAAAAGAAGGGCCATCTGTACCCCAATGTTTATAGCAGCAATGGCCATGGTCGCCAAACTGTGGAAAGAACCAAGATGCCCTTCTATGGACGAATGGATAAGGAAGGTGTGGTCCATATGCACTGTGGAGTATAATGCCTCCATCAGAAAGGATGAATACCCAACTTTTGTAGCAACATGGACGGGACTGGAAGAAACTATGCTGAGTGAAATAAGTCAAGCAGAGAGAGTCAATTATCATATGGTTTCACTTATTTGCGGAGCATAACAAATAACAGAGAGGACCTGGGGAGAAGGAGAGGAGAAGGGAGCTGAGGGCAATTGGAAGGGGAGGTGAGCCATGAGAGACTATGGGCTCTGAAAAACAATCTGAGAGTTTTGAAGCAGCGGGGGGGTGGGATGTTGGGAGAACCAGGTGGTGGATATTAGGGAGGGCACATACTACATGGAGCACTGGGTGTGGTGCAAAAAGAATGAATACTGTTACGCTGAAAAGAAATTTAAAAAAAAAAAAAAAGGTCAGAAAAAAAACAAAATAAAGCAAAAAAAAAAAACCCTCATATTAGAGGTATTTTTAGTGATGTTGTCCACTCTAGTTTTAGGAGAGAGGAAAGAACTATTTCGTAAAGACGGTGAAGGGAGTAATGGTAACAAAGTGGGAAGGATGGTTAAATCATCTTAGTTTCTTTCCTATGTTTGCTTTGAATTAGCTGAATTAAAAAAAAATGATAAAGCAAGTAATAAGCAATAATAAAAACAAGCATCACTATTTTGTCATATGCCATCATCGCCCTCCCACCACTTTATTTTAAAAAGATGAGGAAGAAATATCTAACAGACATAACTGCTGACTTTAGGAATGGATAGCTTTGAGAATTAGTGAATTTTCTGCCTGGAAATGTGTCAATAGAGGAATTCAAACTGGCCTGGTGTGTAAACAGGCCAGTTATAGAGAGACCCATGCTCTGAAGAGAACTATGATTAGTTTAATGTTCTTCAGTTACTGTCTTGAAAATTTTTTTTTTTTTTTTTTTTTTTTTTTAGATTTTATTTATTTATTTGTCAGAGAGAGAGAGCATAAGCAGAGGGAACAGCAGGCAGAGGAAGAAGCAGGCTACCTGCGAGCTAGGAGCCCGATGTGGGACTCGGTCCCTAGTCTCTGGGATCATGACATGAGCCAAAGGCAGATGCTCAACCAACTGAGCCACCCAGGTATTCCTGGTCTTGAATTCTTAATTTCGGGGGTGATAATGCTAACTTTTATTTAGCATTGACTTCTATAATTGTGTAGCCAGTGATGAATATCAGACCAAAAATACGAATAGTAGATTCCTAATTTAGACTCTTCTGATACTGAAATTCTTTGATTCTATGTGCTTACTTTGGGAAACCAGAGTGAGAAACAATCTTTGAAAAATAATATTGAGTGAGACCTCATGGGAATATGGAGGTTAGCAGCAAAAAACCCTGAAAAAAATTAAATCAACCTGTGATTGTCAAATTAATTATGACTCAACAAAAGAATATGTCTTGGACAAAATAAGGATAGTCCTAAATTCTTACATTAGAATTAAAGAAAAAAATGGAACAGTTGTGGAGGAAAATGGGCAGAATATCTAATTATTGCTATGACATCTGTGCAAATTGAAACAACCAAACAGGCAATTAATGATTCTACTAGTAATGGTAATGCAAGACATGATAGCATGGGCAAAGCAAGCAATTACTTGTACAAATGCCGGAAGCTAAATAGGCTATTAGCTAGATACATGGCCCACTTGAACCTGTTAATTGTAATAGATATGGTATTTTCTATCTTACTAAAATTGGGTTATTTTTCATTCCACTGCTATAATAAATCATTCAAAAGTCTCATTGACATGTAATAAGTTGACTTCAAAACTCAGTAAAATGAGTTACAATTTTCACATATTTTCCTCATATATCTTCAGAGCAAAATCTAAAGACACTTCTGAAAGGGAAAAACAAAATTGACACTAATCCTGTACGCTCCCTTATCTGTGGGGGATACATTCCAGGACCCCAGTAGATGTCTGAAACTATGCAGGACTGAACCCTGTATATCCTATGTGTTTTGCCTTTACATATACCCCTATGAATGAGTGTAATCTACAAATTAGGTACAGTAAGAGGTTAACAGCAAAACTAATATTGAAATAAAATAATTATAACAACATTATAAAAGTTACGTGAATGTGGTTTCTCTCTAAAAATACCTTACTGTACCATACTCACCCATCTTCCGGTGCTGATATGAGATGATAAAATGCCTACCTCATGAGATGAAATAAGGTGAATGATGAAGGCACTTCTGACCATTGTCAGAAGGAAAATCATCTACTTCTGAAGCCAGGGTTCACTTCAGGTCACTGAAAACTGCAGAAAGTTTGAAATCATGGATAAGAGGGATCTCCTGTATTGTCTTGATCTTCCTCTTTTATGTCTCAAATACTCTCCACTGTGAGTCTGAACCCTCCTAAAATCCCCATTCGTAACACAGTGAGATCTGAAAAGCCCCTATGGCTCAATGCAATTTTCTCATAGAAAACTCCTGCTAATAACACTTTATCTTGAGTCCCTGGGTGAGATGCAAAGTTCCTTTGTCATCAGAGGTTAAGAAAAGTGAATCAAAAAAAGGAAGCAAAGCCATTTAAGAACTAAGGAGGATTTTACATAAATACCTCAATTTTTAATCAAATCTAAACTTTCTTTTTTTTTTTTTTAAAGATTTTATTTATTTATTTGAAAGAGAGAAATTACAAGTACACTGAGAGGCAGGCAGAGAGAGAGAGAGAGAAGGAAGCAGGCTCCCTGCTGAGCAGAGAGCCCGATGCGGGACTCGATCCCAGGACCCTGAGATCATGACCTGAGCCGAAGGCAGCGGCTTAACCCACTGAGCCACCCAGGCGCCCCACAAATCTAAACTTTCAGTTTAAATAAAGTTTAAGGTCAGTGAAGAGTAGTGGCTAATATATCAACTTGTCTGAGTAACAATTTCTAATGCAAATAAAAGCAATTTAATACTTACATGTGCATGATATGTTACTTACTAGAAATATGAAGATTGGGAAAGCCAACTTTAAAGAAAATGTTAGTAATGGTAAATCCATTGTTCAATGACTGTGAAATTTATAATATTCTCTGTTAGGACACCTCAATAAAACAGAATCAAATGATTATATAATATATAAAATATATGTATCTTATATGTACTATATCATATACATATACAACATATATATGATGTTAGTTTTTCATATTTCATTTTAAAAATATTTCTTGCTAGTAATTCCCATATCCTCATTAAATTTCATTCAACATTATTAGTCAAAGATTGTGTGTGTGTATATCTATTGAGAGAGAGAGAAGAGATTTTAAGGAATTGGATCATATGATTATGGAGGCTTGAGAAATCCAAATTTTCAGCATTGGCCAGTAGGCTAGAGACCCAGGATAGAGTTGTAGAGGCCCAAGACAGTCTGTTAACAGAATTCCTTCTTACTGTGAGAAGATCAGTCTTTGTTTTATTAAGGCCTTCAATTGATAGGATGAGGATCATCCACACATAGAGGGCTGCTTTACTCAAAATCTACCATATAAATGATAATCCCAACCAAAAACTTCCTGCATAGGAACATCCAGAATGATTTCTTCTTTTCTTTTCTTTTTTCTTTTTTTTTTTTTAAGATTTTATCCATTTATTTGACAGAGATCACAAGCAGGCAGAGAAGCAGGCAGAGAGGAGGAAGCAGGCTCCCTGCTTGATCCCAGGACCCTGAGATCATGACCTGAGCCGAAAGCAGAGGTGTTAACCCACCCAGCCACCCAGGCGCCCCTGAAGTTTTCTTTTATTAAAAGATTTTATTTATTTACTTGACAGACAGAGATCACAAGTAGGCAGAGAGGTAGGCAGAGAGAGAAGAGGAAGTAGGCTCCCTGCTGAGCCGAGAGCCAGATGATGAGCATAATCCCAGGATCCTGAGATCATGACCTGTGCTGAAGGCAGAGGCTTTAACCCACTGAGCCACCCAGGTGCCCCTCCAGAATGATTTTTAACCAAATATTTGGACACTGTTACTCAGACAAGTTGATATATTAGCCACTACTCTTCACTGAAGAGTCTGGGCCACTAGCATTTTTTAATGAAATAAAAAGTATATAAAATAATTCATAAATATGAATAACAACATGTATATAATATAGCCATAGTGACATTTCTGAATAATAGATGGTCTTAAAAACTGTATGAAGAAAAAAAAACAGTAATTTTTTTTTAAGATTTAATTTATTTATTTGAGAGAGAGAGAGAAAGCATGAGAAGAGAGAGGTCAGCAGGAGAAGCAGACTCCTGCTCAGCAGGGAGCCCTATGTGGGACTCTATTCTGGGACTCCAGGATCATGACCTGAGCCAAAGGCAGAAGCTTAACTGACTGACCCACCCAGGTACCTAAAATAGTAATTTCTTAACTCAAAAAAATCCATATAAAAATAGTGTCTCATAGCTTTTGAATCCCTTTCCTTTTATTTTCTCTGAAGAAAAATCTAAAATTGTTCATATGCTGCTTCCCTGAGCTTGAAAATACTGTCATAGCTAATGGTAATAAATATGCGTCATGCTAGATAGCCTAGGGAAAATACCAATGATTATCACTGAATTATTAGGGTCCACTGGCTTACAGACTAAGGTCTGGTTCTTAACTCTCAAAGAATAAATGCATGCAGAGTATCTCAATAAATTTAAATCTTAAAAGGGACATAGAAATATTGTCCCCAAACATCACCACTTTACTGGAAAAGATACAGAAAAGCACGAGTTCAATTTTGCTTCAAATACTAACTCATTTGATATATATATATGTTCAATCTGAATATATTCTTCATATGGAAGAATTACCTAATCATAACTAAAAGATAAAAATTCTGAGAATAGTATTATGTGAGTGAGGTGAAGATGATTTAAATAATATTTTAGAAAGCCTGTGCTAAGTGTACTTAAAAATACTAAAGTCTCTAATTTGAAAGCTCTGTGTCTCTGGCCACAGAGTTCGGTCTGCCTAGAGAGATTAAATAAAAAAGGTTTCTTATTAGAAAAGAATATTTAAACAAATAATACAATAATAGCTTTCCTGACTCCGAGGAAATATTTCTAGATGCATCTCTATTTAAATTTCATGCAGCATATGCAGCATAAACCATGTCCAATCGTTCTCGTCTTTCATCTGAGAAGACGTGTTCCAGGTCAGAATGTTAACTAACATAAATGAATTAGTTCTAGATTTATGCTGAGGCTTGGATTTGCTCAGAGCATATCATATGAAAGGAAAAACCTGAAGCAAAAAGAATTACACAAGAAAATGCTTAAATGTTCAGAGTTTAAGATGTATGTTATTGGAATGTGCCGTTTAGCTCTATTTTACTCTTTAACTAGCTGTGAGCTGGTGCTTTACTTGACCACTCTGGAATAATGTCCACTTTCTTCTAAAATTAAGACTCTGATATCAATCATCTTTGATTTATACAGTTATTTAATTTACAAAACTAAGAAGAAAATACTGTGAAACCAAAAACTTCTAAACACATCTTGATTCTAGAGAAGGATGCTAAGAAATTAAAATCATTATGTTTACCCTAGAGTTTTATCCCAACAGATTCATGTCAAAATAAAGATTTATAAACACATGCATTCCAGTGTACTTTTACCAAAAGTACTGTAACATTATTTCATGTGTGAGACAGGATGATGAAACAATTTATTATTTTTATAGCTTTTTGCATTAAAACTAAATGATCAAAAATAGTCTACACATAGGTTAGAAATCTGATATGAAACTGTGAAGTACAAAGAGACAAATTCAACTCCCCCCCCAAAAAAAGAGAGACAAAATCCATTATGCAATATACTTCTTAAATTTCTCTTTAGACATCAAACCCAGTATTTCTGTTTACTGAAAACAAATTCTAAAGTTCCTCAATTGAAGTAAAATACGTAAATCAAAAGTGCATGGTTTATCTTGAAGGGTCTCTGCTTAGATCTGGGCAACCATCCTGCTGCTTCTTTTATGAGGAGAGAATTGTATATTTTTTATTCTCCTTTTTAAACTGCAAGATTTTAACTCTAGAGGGCTTCCTCTTTGAAAATAACATATATCATGTACCATGTAGATTCCATATATATGTCATTCTGCAAAGATTTCATTTCTATTATTGCTGTATATGAAGTGGCGCCTGAAGAGAGAGAAATGAAGCAGAGAACAGGAGGCAGTTTATTATGAAACTGATGCTTAGTAGTTCAGTGATCCAGAATGTATTATGAGTGAGAACCACTGAATTACCCATCCATAATGTATTTATTGCCACACCTTCATGCTACTTACACTCAAATCAAAGGGTGAAAATGGTGATATTGCTCTAAATTAGAAGGCAATAATAAATTAGAAGACAAAAGAACTGTTAAATTGGGATTTAGAATTATTGGAGAACTATGCGTATATAGCATTGGAGAAAAAAGCACAAACCAAAGAAATCTTGACTACTGTTATATGAATTATGATTTTAGCTATTTTTTTCTAATTCATGAGCAATGAATATACAACAGTATTTTTACACACTATTTACAGGCCAGGGGAAATACTTTCATTCATTAATTTATTCATTTTAGGTATAATTTACATAAAATGAATTCACAAATTTTAACTGTAATGTTTGAAAAATTTATTCTAGAACTTCCTGTAAGTATAAATCTAGGCATTGTGGGTGATGCATTATAAAAATGATTTCTGAGGGTTTCTGGGGGGATCAGTCAATTAAGGACCTGACACTTGATATCAGCCCTGGTTTTGAACTCAAAATCTTGAGTTCAAATCCCACATTAAGCTCCATGCTTTAAAAAAATTATTTCTGTTACATTCTTCATTTGAGTGTTGAGTTTTATTCTAGCAAATAATTAAATTATTGATGGATAACCTTGAACTTGTGGACTTTGTTTGGACAAATCTATTTCCTTTGTGTCATTAACCCTCGGGTGAACTCCTTAGTCTTTGATTCTCCAGGCATGGCCCTACTGGTTGTCTGAAGGCAAAGACCAACTTCTCTACCAGTCCCCCCTAGTTTAGTGTGGAATCCAAATTCTAAATACTGTCTCCTCTGCATAGAACTGAAATAGCAACTCTTTCAGCATTCTGTTCCCCCTCTGGGCTTCTTGAAATCTCATACTCATATGCAGTTAGTTCAGTGTTAAGTGAACTAGTTAAGATTTGAGGTGAGTTTCTACACATCTTTTGGATTACTGCCCTGTTTTTCTGTCCTTTTCAGATGTCCTCAATTTCCATTTATACTGTCAGTCCCAAACCTCCTCTGACGCTTCTCCAGGGTGGGTGAGGCTTTCTGCTTGAGTTGTGTTCATCACTTATGGATTAGGATGATCCCTGGGTGGGGCAGGGGCCTGCCTAATTCCACAGTATGAGCCCCTTTGTTAAAAGGCCCATTCACTCCAGTTTCTGAATGCTTTTGTTTAGAGTGTCTTCAAATAGTTCTTTTCTTAAAAATTTTGTCTATAATTTGTAATTATTTCTTTAAAAGCTATTCTGTTCTATCATATCTGAAACACTTGTCTTGTCACAATTTGAAATATTGAATAGAAGTACTGTGGTAGCCCTTGTTATACCAAAGTCCCATTCTTTTGCATTATATGATTAAACAAATAATATATAAATAATAAATTTAAATGTAAAATGCATTCAAAGGAAAAACAAATTCGTGAGAGACAATACAAGAAGCAAAAAACTTAGACTGGATTTCATAGAGTACCTCTTCAGGACATTTGTAGGATAAAGATTTGTTGACTAACTAGAGATGAAGCATGGTTTCCGAGGTAGAGGAAAGTGCCTATGGCAGAAATACAAGCTATTTCAGCTATTTCACAGGGGAAATGGAAAGTGGGCCAGTGTGACTTGATATTAGCGAGCAAAAGAGAAGTTACAGGAGCTAGGCAGGGACATAAAACTTAGGATTTTGTGCAAATGCTTGTAAAACTATACTTGTATGTCAAATACAGTGGGAGGTTATTGACAGTTTTTAATCAAGGTAGTGACACTGACTATAGTATGGAGTTATACACTCTGGCTAAAATGTGGCTAAGATGACTGGATATGTCAAGTGCAACTGATAAATAAAAGATTATGTAACCTGGTAGTACAGTTGGCCCTTGAACAATACAGGTTTGAACTCTATGGGTTAGGTCCATTTATACATGCACCTTTTTAAAATAAATACAGTACAGTACTGTAATTGTATTTTCTCCTCACTATGATTTTTAATAACAATTTCTTTTCCCTAGCTTACTTTATTACAAAAATATAGTACATAATACACACAACATATGAAATATGTGTTAACCCACTGCTTATTGTTAAGGCTTCCAGTCAACAGTAGGCTATGAGTAGTTAGGTTTTGAGGAAGTCAAAAGTTACACACAGATTTTCAACTATGCAGGGAGGCCAATGCCCCTAAATCTTGCATTGTTCAAAGATTGACTGTAATAGAAGAGAGTAGAAGACTCAAGATGTGTTTTTTGGAAAGAAGTAAAAAATTTGAAAACATTGTCTTTAATTTTTAAAATGTGATTTCATTATTTAAAATCAGCAGTTCATAACACATTTGTGGAATTTTTTCTGGCAATTATTACATTTTTTCTGTCCTTCACAAATAGATTTAAATTTATTAAGTAACATAGGACATATGACACATTCTTTCTTAACAATTTACAATTATAAAAATAATCTGAGGTCATCTAGTTCAATTCCCACGCCAAATTATAATCTCTGAATACATTTTTCTATTTCTCACTCAACTTTCTAAAAGAAATACACAACTAGTCTATTACTTTTCAGGAAACTATTTAAATCTGGGAAATTATAGCAGCCTGAAAATTCTAACTTCTAATGAAATGAAATATTCCTCTTAACTCTTACTTACAGCTATTAATTAACCAATTATGGATGAGTAATGCTTCTGTCATATTAATGAATTTTCTTAAATCTTAAATCTTGGGCATATGGTTGAACAATGGTTAGTATTCTTTTCTTTGTTAACTTGACAACCTAGAATGATATTCCAAATGTCTAAACATTCTGTCATTTCTATTCTTACTTAATGATTTCTTCACTTTTGATACCAGTATTGATAAAAGTTAATACAAATCAGTAGCTACATGATTCATCCACTTTTTCCATATTTAAATTTTAGACAGTTTACAAGTCACTGCTACTTATATCCCACCTCCAAAACAATTTAATGGTAAATAGATAGTAGTAAAATTATTAGATGACTTTGTTTCTTGTCTGTTACACCTAAACAGCAACATTTTTGTGTGTTCTCTCTCATTTTCTTTATTTCAGTCTTAATCCAGATGTTTTCCACTAGCCTTCCTTCCTTAAATTTATGTATTTTTATATATGTGTATACACTTTGGACATATCACATCATGTCAATACTTAGTTTGTCAGAAATGTTGATTCTGCATAGCCCTATCACTGCTAATTACAATGTGTCCTTCAATGGTATGGTCTACTCTTTAGCCCTGTTCCGCGAATATTTTTCCCTTGGAATATAAATCTCTATTGTTGCATGTTAGGACCATTTCTTATTTTCCTTGTTAAATATAAATGAAGGAAAGGTAGTTTCTTGTAATTTTAAGAATATTTTTCTGCTATTAATTTATTCAAAACCATTCTCTTACCTGAACTAATATAAAATCCTTTATAAATTATTTAAGTGTTTCCTCATGAGCCCTAATCTCCTCACAAACATGTATGTATATGTGCATGTAACATGTTTCACATCTCCATATATAAAATTTAAAGCCAATTTGTGGTGTCTTTCATCCATAATTCTAACCACTTTGGTCATAATAACCATGAATAATCCACCAGGACATTCTATGTAACACCTAGTAGAGTCCTCTAATCCCAACCTTTATGTAACAATTTGAGACTTTTCTTTGAAACTCTAAGAAATGAGAACAATATTAGTAGATATTAGTGTACATGTGAGTATACATAAACTTTATAAATATGAGTATACACAAATATCATACTAAAATATAAATGACACGAAGAGTCATGATATAAACTTTAAGATTCTTATCATCAAGAAATTGTCGTCCTAGGGCACCTGGGTGGCTCAGTGGGTTAAAGCCTCTGCTTTCAGGTCAGGTCATGATCCCAGGGTCCTGGGATCGAGTCCCGCATTGGGCTCTCTGCTCAGCGGGGAGCCTGCTTCCCCCTCTCTCTCTCTGCCTGCCTCTCTGCCTACTTGTGATCTCTGTCTATCAAATAAAATGAGTAAAATCTTTAAAAAAAAAAAAAAAGAAAGAAAGAAATTGTTGTCCCTCTTCAAATGTGATCTAGATTTCTTTCTTTCTTTTTTCTTTTTTTTTTTTTTTTAAGATTTTATTTATTTATTTGACAGAGAGTGATCGCGGAGCAGAGAGCCTGATGCGGGACTCGATCCCAGGAGCCTGAGATCATGACCTGAGCCGAAGGCAGCGGCTTAACCCACGGAGCCACCCAGGCGCCCTAGATTTATTTCTTTTGCTTTCACTGTCTATGTATGGCTGATCTTCAATTCTATTTCCAGTGCCTTGATACTGCCTCATTCTACCCCCAGTTGCCTATAATTCCCATGAAACTAGGGTTCTTTATTCTCTATTAACTATATCTCCAATACAATCCAATGGAAAATATGCAGTTTGTAAACAATATATATGTTTTCAATGATATTGGTAAACTAATGAATATAATTTATATGGCCTCTTATTCTATCCTTGTATCAAGAACTATATTTGTTAATTGTATTTTTACAAAAGTATTTAGTCAATATTGGTGGACTCACAAAGTTTGTTTTATATAGTAAGTTTTTATTGTATGATTATTAATGAGGTAATTGCCTACTGCTCAATGACCTCTCTCCTATAATTCTTTCATAGTACTTTTCACTTTCCAACTTTGTAATAAAGTGAGTTTATATACACTCATGAACTTTTATGGTTGCTTTAAAAAGACAGGCACATATGTTAGTTATTATGAGAGGGCCACATCTGTTTTGGTGTACTCTTTGATGTTCAGCATGACCATATGATTTACTTTAGACAATAAAACATGAGCAGCAGTGAAGGTTCTGATTTCTGGTATGAGCTTTACTGGCCAAAGCACTTGTCAATGTGGTCCCATTCTCCAGTGACAGTGAATATTGAAAATGTACTGAGAAGGAAGCCCCAGTGTTTAACTGTTCTCTTTAAAAAATTCATTTCCTTGGGTGGTGCCTAGGAGGGTCAATAGGTTAAGCCACTGCCTTCGGCTCAGGTCATGATCCTGGAGTCCTGGGATCAAGTCCCATATTGGGTTTCCCCTGCTCTGCAGAGAGCCTGTTTTTCCCTCTCCATCTCCCTCTCCCCCTGCTTCTGCTCTTTCTCTCTCTGCCAAATAAAATCTTTAAAAAAATTTTAATAAAAATAAAAAATAAAAAATTCATTTCCTTTATATTAAAAAAAATGTTTCCCTCTATCTGAAGAAAGTATGGACAAAGGGTTAGCATAGTACAATATGAACTATAGACATTTTTTTCATTTTATTTTATTTATTTTCAGTGTTCTAAAATTCATTGTTTATAAACTATATACATTTTTAGAAAGCATTTATGAGAATGAGAATTTGAGAGCAGCATTTGGGATTTTTTAGTGTTTGTTTTTTTTTTTTTTTTTTTAGCCCTAGCAAATAGATCTTAGCCAAAAAAACTGGATAAACAACTATGCTTTGGGGTTCTCATAATACTATAAGAGTGTTACAGACAGTGCTTCCAAATATCCACTCTCCCCCTTTACTTATTATAAGAACCTTGGTATTTACAGAGCAGAAAAAAATCTAATTAAAATACTTAGTTTCCAAGGTCCTAGAAAGCTAGGTATTTAACATTTTAGGATAGTCATTCCCCTTATTCATTTACTAAAAATCTTCTACTCCAGACAAACATTCATGAGTTTCTTAAGTGTTTCTTCATTGATCATATTTTCCCCACGTCACATGTAGCTGAGACATATGGTCCTGGTGAATGAAATATGAGCAAAATTTTCTGAGTAGGACTTTGGGGCAAGCTCATTAAAAGAGGACAAGTCCAGCTGACTTCACTCTTTCCCTCCTACGCTCTGCTCTTGATCATTTGCCCTTTAGCTGGCTACCTGCCTGGAGGACAGATGGGATGACCGGTAGGGGAGCAGCCAGATCACAACTGTAAGGGGAAACAATCTTATGCAAAGAATGGCAGAGAAGGATGGATATGCCAATCCTGAATTATTTTCCCTTGTACTTAGTGTAACACCAGGAAAATAAAGCCCTTATATCACAAATTAAGTTGTTGCCTATCTGTTACAATGCAGCCCAAAACCCATGTCCAACTTACTAATCAAGGTTCTAAATCTATTACTCTATCTTAAATCTTAAAAATAAATTGTTGAGATTAAAAATAAATAAATCTTGTGCTTTTCACCCTCCCTCTCCTCACATCCCTTTTCATTTCTCACCCTTTGAAGCAAGGAAAGTTTAATCACAATAGGTAATTTCCATATAGGACAAAATTCTAGATTTCATATGAAATGGGAACTACAGTTAACATGTGTGGATGAATATAAATATGATACAAAGTATTTAGATAGAACATATATACAGTGATGATCTTTCTACACTAGAATGAATATAGGATTGTGACAGTGAATCTTCTGTTTGGTTACTGTAAAATCTTAGGCAAGTGTTTTGAAGTTTATAAACATTTGTGTCCTCATCTATAAAATGGCAATAATGTTTATTTTACATAGTTATTACAATGGTTAATGACCATAATTGGTAAATGTTAATTATTTTTTCTTATATATTTTCAGGCATAAATATTCTTAAAGAGATAGTATTTGCCATAGAGCCTGACTTTGTCTTGGGTATGGAAGAGTCATTTGATTTTTAAAGAACTCCTTTTAGTAAGCTGACAATTCTTCAAGGAGGAAAAGAGTTATTATTTTTTCAACAGAAGATATTAAAATCTATTTTTATTGAGTGTGCTACTACAAAAGAGAGGTAACAAAAAACTAAAGTATATTTTACCTAACTCTAGAGTAATGCAGAGAAATTATCAAGGAGAAAAAGAGAGTTGGAGAAAATATCACTTATTTGAAACAAATACTTTGCATGTTACATATGGTCCATTGCTCTTTAACATCCATGCTTGACACCTCCTAGAGTCTACAGTCTTGAAAATGAATACTACATTTCTCAGGTATTCTTATAGACGAGGTTCTTAATATGTATTAGGAACCGCCATTTGCATGCACTCACATGATGCGTAAAATACACAAATAAAACAGAAGTCTTCTTTCATTTATTTTTGATTGGCTTCTGTTTGCTAGACTGTAATGATATGGCCATTTTCTACAGTATCACTGAACTGTCCAATTTCTAGCTTTAGAGGTGTTTAGAGGCAATTGTATTGACAGCTACAGTAATCCCATCTTTCATACTGATAAATCACAAATTCAGTTAATTTTTTAACTTGGAATTTTCCATTGCAGCTCTCTGATGCCTTCATAGTTGTGTTTCAGGTAGAAGCTCCTTCACTGGTCAGTTTTAAAGGATGTTGAGAGTCCTTCCAGGGAGATCAAGACTAAAAAACTCTCCCTGATAAATCCCAATGACTTTGTAATCATCAGCGTTGAGTTAAATTTTTTTTTTTCTGTTTAACATGGTTTGCTTTCTTTAACTGAACCCTGATGGAGATAACCTATAAACCAGAAAGAACTTACAAATTCAATTATTATTATTTGTTTTTTTAGTTAAGGACTCTCTTTCTTCATCTCCTTCTTACACTGTTTCTGTTTTTTAACACTATCTAGCCACTATCTTATTAACACCATAGTTTTGTTTTTAAAACATTATTAAAGTGGTTGCTATATAGAATTGATTCTTTAAAAGTTTTATACCTCGGCTCCTATACTCCTTAGCCCAATGTGTTCATTTTATCTGTAACAACTGCTTTTTCTCTAATAGTCAAATGTATTTTGACTCTAAAGAGGTGTAGAACTACATTCCCTAGTAAATGAAAGTTGTCATGGATAGATCAAAGTTACATTAGAAATCTAGAGAGACTTTTATTCTAGATAAACGCTTCTGTGTTGAGAAGATACTACTTTATTAGGGAATAATAAACACTTTTCTCTGATATTTTCTTTCCAAAAGCTTTACTAATATCCCAAAGAAGAAAGTAGTTGTTGTATTTGTTTTTTTTTTAAACACATTTATGCATATATGTGCACTTCACTTTTGTTTGGTCATGACAGGTGTCAGTGGGAAGGAAGGATGATAGGAGGTAAAAGGAAATCTGTTGAGTAGAAAGATGAAAAAGAGTATTTGCAATTACAGAAATAGAAACATTGAACTTAACATAAGAATAGCAAAATTGGGTAGGAAGAGGCTATCTATAAATATACAACCAGCTCCCAAAATGCATCTCTCCATTCCCACTAGTATTTGCACCACTATGGTCCAGTCCTCTGCCAAATTATACCAGCATAGGTCTATGTGACCCATAGATTAGAAGGAAGCGAGATTATGCTACTCCTGAAGTCAGGTTATAGAGACTCAGAGGAGCTCTCTTTTGGCCTCTTGCTTGCTTGTGTTCTTATTCTCTCCTTCTTCACTTTGGGAAGGCCAGCATTCATGTCACATGAGCAGCACTATAGAGAAGCCCACAAAGCAAGGAAATGAAGCTTCTTGCGGTCAGCCCTCTACATGAGTTTAGAGTGATTGCCAGCCTCTTCTGGTCACTAAAGCCTTGACTGATAACTTGAAAGCAACTCATGGGAGACATTAAGCCAGAACCATCCAGCTACACCATACTCGGATTCCTGACCCTCATGAAATAATGAATATTTACTCCTAAATTCTGAGTAACTGGTTACACTCGAACAGTATCTAATATAGCATATAAATATAAAAATATGTATATTGATACATATGAATATGTGTGTGTATGTATATATATATATGTATATATATATGCATATATATATGTGTGTGTAACTTTGGTGAATGTTGTTGATTAAAGTTAAATATAACAATTTTAAGTCAACTTTGATTTCAATGCAGTATTAGACTAGAGGGCCAAAAGCCTTTAAGCAACTTAAAATGTAAACTAATACTGCCATCTGTCGGTGATTTTAAAAACTCACAAGCTTATTTAGTAATATTTTATTTTCTTTAGGGTAAGGTATATTTGGAACATACACAAATGCATTTCAAGCTCTTAAATATAAGCTATTTCTTATATGAAAATGTTTTATTCCTATTACCTCCTTAGGTAAGGAAAATATATATTCATTATAATTTCAAATGTTTAAAAAGTCATTTTAGCAAAAAAAATTTAAGTTCAAAATCTTCTCAAAGCATATTATTTGATTTGATTTTTAATTTTACAACAACCGCCTTATACATTATTAAAGAAAGAAAATTTACATTCAACATGATTTTAGTATAAAGTGCATTGAATTTTACCCCGAATTTTATAGAAGTTTGATAAGCTGGAAATTGAATGTGTAATACAGAGATTGTGTATTAACTAAATTGTATTATTCCAAATAACAGTTAATAAATGGAATTTGTTTCTATTGAATAAATTAAACACATAATTTGGGGCGTGAGGTATTTACAAATTACTAATAAACAATGCTTCAACATTGAAATTTAAAGTTCACACCAACAATTGGAACCATACCAAACATTTTTTTTTTTTTACAAAACTTTCTGCCAATAATGAAATGGAAAAACGTATTACAGCTCCCCGTTATAGTCCCTGCTTCAATTGTCTTAAATAATGGAAGGCAGTTAACAATTCTTACCGAATGTTTCATTCAGAACTCTTTTCTTTAAGAACTACTCTGCTGACACCTAATAAATGTTTATATTCAATTATATCAAATTACTGTCAGTTGCTGGATTTTTCCCATGCTTCATCTCCTATATTTCTTTTATTCTATACATTGCATATCACATTTTAAGCAGTTACTAAGTGTTAAATAATGATGAAATATGTGTCTCAGAAAGAACAAAGCAAGATATAATTGCACAATAAAAAATTAACAAATGGATGGATGGATGGATGGATAGATAGATATCCCATCTGCAAAAATTAGAATAAAGACAGCAAAAGCATTACTAAGTCCAACTCAGGTAGATCAAATTTATTCTTTTGTTATACTGGCTTCTCCTATCTATAAATCTTTCTGTCCCAGTGGGCTAGTCATTATAGATAATTGGTTACTGTGTTATTTCCATGCTGAGCAGAATAGTTATGTTACTAAAAGCATTTTTTATAGGCAGTATATTAACACTTGCATAATTTAAGAAAAAAATGAATCTCATAAAACACCTGGTATTCATTAGTACTTTTTATTCATGTATTTCCTGCTCAATATTTTGATCACTTACCCCCTTCTGTGCAGATGACAGAAAAAGGCTCTCTTATAAGTGAGAATTTATTTTTATAAGCCAAGCATACAGTGAAACACAACACATTTATTTTCCTACTGTTCCTCTTTAATGCTGAAGATGAGATAGAGCTAGTGAAGTATGTAAGAAAGTGTTGATTGAGAAGAAATTTATGAGAACCTAACTGGCATTATTTCGTTGTTGACTTACATTTCCTGTCATCTTATGGGAATTGTGGCTAAATCTGTCAAAAAGAAATTAGCAAAGACTTGGGGATAATTTCCTAATGTACAATTAATGAGCAATTTTCTTTGATGGTTCTTTTATAAGTGTTGGATAGTATAGGAAATTATCCACAAAGGAAACTCCATTTTCCTGTTTATAATTAATTTTGACTTTGTTAGCAAATATTTTCTTGCATCTATACTGACCTTATAAACTTGTATTTGAAAACCATGAAGAAAAATTTTAACAAGGGTTTATTTTGCACTCATCAAGGGTCAAATGACACAAGTATAATAATTTTTTACATGATAGACATCTTTTTAAAAATTTCTTATGTTATAATGAGATATGAAGATAATTCACCATAATGCATTTTTAAATTATAAAAATAAGTGCAAATTGATATAAATGAAGTCAGTAGTAATCATATCTGTATATTGTATCAGTCATTATATTTCATGACTGATTCACCAACTACTTTGGTACCTGTAATATATATTGGAAATGTTTCCAACTAGTCTTGTAGCTTATTTTAATTGTTATTATTGTGTTCTTTCAATTAAAGTATATTTAGAATGAAAAAACAAAGGAAACTGATGTTGATTATGAAAGCCAATTTAATTTTAAAGCTCCAATTTAATTTGTACTAATTACAAATATATCAGACATTGTGCCAATGTCAAAAACCTACACACTGTATTCATTAATACATTGAACATATATTCCAATAATTATTTAGTACTTGGTGATCCTGATGAATTTAATGTATTCCTTCAAAAAATGAAACACATATTCTATAGAAATTAACTAAATGACAAATATAGAATTAAGAGAAACTTTGGGGCTATATTAACACAAAGGGGCAAAAGAGACTTTCTGTGATCCTAAAATGGCAACAAAACAAAACAAAAAGCTATATGAGATGGAAGAAAAAAGAGGACTATTGTAAAACATTCATATTTAGAAAGTAGATATTAAAGAAAAATATTCCCAAAACATATTGATATATCCTATCTCATTCTGTAAATTGTATAAGGTAAAGATTTGTTCGGTGAGTAAAAAGACTTAAAGAACATCATTGGAATCCATTTATGGACTGAGTTTTTGGAGATGGACTAGTTTCTTGGTATCCACCTATCCAATTCAACACTTCAACTCTTGAATTAATTGAATAATTATGATTTATCACTTTCCATATAGTAGACACTGTTCTAGCTATTGAATATTCCACAGCAAACAAAAACAGACAAACAATTCTCCTCACTGAGTTAGGATTTTGGTCTGATATTGCTTCATGCTGCAAGAGTTTCACTTCTCAGGTGTGATCAAAGGTTTGCTTTAAAAGGTAATGAAGATTTCCCCATGAGGGTGGGCTTAGGTATAGCACTATTACAACTATCCACTCCTGACTGGTAGCCTCCAAACTCAGTTAGTTAAATTGGTTACAATACTTTTTTTTGTACTTTGAGATTTCTGATAACAACCACCTTAATGGACTGCTTATCAATTTAGTCTGGAATTCTTTTTGTCATATGTCATCTTCAGGCAAACTGCTCCCAGATCAGTAAATCTGACATTTTTCCTTAATGAAGACCTCTGCTTATTGTTATTTGTCCTCATTTTTGTCCTGGTAATTGTTTTGATCTCAGAACAGAAGAACAATGGTACTCAATAAAGAAGAATGATTTTCCTCTATAATCTTGTGAAATTGCCCTGATAGACGATGTTATATAAAAACCTCATTTTGAAGTATAAGAATCTTCACATTGAGAAAATGGAGAGAGATAGAGATCCTATGTGCAATTTTTTAAAAAAAGATTTTATTTTTATTTATTTGACAGACAGAGATCACAATTAGGTAGAGAAACAGGCAGAGAGAGAAAGGTGGAAGCCGGCTCCCCACTGAGCAGAGAGCCCATTGTGGGGCTTGATCCTAGGCCCTGGGATCATGACCTGAGCTGAAGGCAGAGGCTCTAACCCACTGAGCTACCCAGGCACCACTATGTACAAATATTTTTAAAGACCCAAGGGTATATAGATTCCTAGTTATATAAACAACTCACCCATGTCTCTATTTCCTGACTTAATAATGTGATAGATACTCCTACAAGTCTAAAAGTATAACTTGCAGAATCATCTGGATGAATGGCTCTTGGCCCTATTTCATAACCCAAAGTTTAGAAATACTGACAATATTGAACTTTAATACAGCTCTTTGATGCCCCCCAAAACAGGGGAAGTTAAAGAAATACACCCAGTTTTTTCGTGTTTCAACCCCCTCCAGTAGTACCATTTTGTGTTCTGGGGAATGGCTTACTGAAAAACCCAACCACTTCCACCATGTGACTTAGATTAAGACTCACTGTCTACTCTTTCCCATTGCTTCCCTAAGACCCACAATGACTCCTTTGTTTGCCTGTGACAAGGCAAACACAGACATGTTCCTTTCTGCCTGAACTTACTGAGAAGGTCAGACACAGATTGTCAAACTCTCTGTTCCTTATTTGATGAATGATTAGCTGAGATTAAAACTATTTGCCTCCTGAAACAAACTGGACACAGAGATAAACATTTCCCATACAGCTGACTAGAATTTCTTATTTTTACAAAGCAATCCCAACTCTAAACCTGTAACTTTTCTATTGTTCCCCACAAAGCCTAGGGTATATCCACCCTGCTGAGACACTATGATATCTAAATCTGGGGTGCCATTCCTGTAATAATGGTCTGACGGAAAAAAATCAATTTCTTTACTTCATTTTTGTCTTTGACAATATACTTGGACCAAACTCAATTAGCCTGTATCAACTGTGAATGTCAAAATAACTGTTCAGCGCTAAATGTATCATACACAAATAATTATATTTTCCCATGTGCGAATCCAAGAATGATGAGATATACATGATCTAATGAGATGACCTGTAGCTTGCATCTAGACAATACTATATGCTTATGGCGAGCTGTAATGACTACAGAAGGGCAAATACACTTCTTATATTTAAACATAATCAGCCACACCTCTGCTCCCTATTTATCTCCCTACTAGGTATCCTAATGGTGCTGATGTCCTTCTACCTCTCTCAAATAAACTTTCTTAAAGAACTCTCATCTGTGCCTGATATTTATTTCAACCTACGGCTAGCGCTGACATTGGTTAATGTAGTTGAATCCCATTCTTGGGTGGTATCTTGTGAGAAAGCTGACAACCAAAAGCTGTCTCCATTTTTGCGTATTCCATGAATTATTTATCTGATCTTCAGCAGCCTAAGATTAAATGCAAAAAAAATGCTTCAAGCAACAGAGATACAAAATTGCATATTTTTTCCTAATAGCACTGAGGCTGGTGACCTGGAACCAGAATTTCTCTGCCTCATACTGTATTATGACCAAGGCAAAAAGGAAATGAGCAACAAACTCTACTGTGTTTATCTTCAGTCATCATCATGTTTCCACAAAGCACCCTAACCATCTTTGTGTCAATTTATTCCAGGTTCTGAGAAATAATAGGAAAGGCATTATGTGCCCTATACCCACAAACTGGTTCCTATCCCACACACTGCCTCCACCACTAAGTCTACATTTTCTTTAAGGATCTGCTGTTTAGAGCTATTCTTCCTCCAGTGGTGGTTGTGAAAGTGACATGATAAAATACAAGTACATTCTATATAGGAATAGTGCCCGGCACATAGTACCTCCAAACCTAATGTTAGTTCCCTACATATATACATACATAGAAACATACATATACTCCTCCTCTTCCTCCTTCTGCTCCCCCACCCCCCACACCTTTTTTGGTTCCTGACCTCACATTTGAAAGCAAAATAGTATCTTTATTATTATTAGCCTTATCTATGCTCTGAAATGTTCCATGTAGCATCTGTTTTCCTCCACTTTAATGTTCCCAAAACATAAGGTCATTTAATATTAACAAATTATATCCACAGGGCAAAGGGAAAGACATTTACTTTGAGTTATTAGCTCATGTTTATCCAAGTCACATTCAGATGCAGTCTCTTCTAAAAGTCATTGACATTTCTAGATAAATGAGATGACACATTTCAATGAATACAGGGAAAGTCAATTCACCAGAGGCTAGAGTAAAGGATTATGGGGAATTCATTTTCCTTGCCTGTTGCCCTTCATTAACAAAAATGAGGAACTGAGATCATTATATAGCTGGATGAGAATTAAAGAGGAATATAATAGTGTTACCACTAAAGCAAGTCTTGAAGAATAATAATGGGATAATAATGTAATACTCAATAGGCCTATTTCTGCTAATCCCCATTAAAGCACAAATCTTAGCACTGAGAATTCTAGCAAGATATTTGGCAGGACAACTACTGATTGATATTTTAGTTAACATGCTTTTTGAATTCAAACTTATACTTCCCTTATATTTTTAAAAACATGCTGGGAAAACATGGTAATTTTTTTTTTCAGGGAGTAAACTCAAGAGAAAGGGCATTTCAGAACTTTATTATACTATCACTCTATCTTAAATACCATAATCCCATAATGTCAACACATAGGGATCTGGAATTTGTGAATACAGTACGCTTTGTTTCTTTAGATCACAAGAGAATAACTTACCTTTTATCACTGGTTTGAGATCTCTCCTAGTAAATTGCAAATCCCTCACTCTGAAATACTCTCCTGAAGTCTACAAAAAAAGGATAAAAGAATTGAAAGCGTCAGTATTGTTCTGAACTGTAAAGCCTAATGAAGTCCTCCTAGGTAGCTCAGGTCACAATAATGGGATTTTAGTGACAGATTTTAGAGAGCTCTATAAATTAAATGAATGGACATATTTTAGCATACTTTTAATGCATGATAATTAATGACAAGACTTTATAAGATTGTTAATCAGTAAGTAATAGTCATATTCTGCACGTGTTGTATATATTCTATCCTTTGCGTTTATGACATAAAATGATGTTACTATTCAAATTCCCCACTATTAATAAATGTGTCTACAGAGTTTGGATGTTAAGGTAATCCTCAAAAAAGAAACAAGAAGCAGCACATAACTGATGAAATTAAATATTTTGGTAAATCACCCTAAGAATGCTTACAAGTGCATTATTGAGTAGTTCAACAAAAATTTTAATTAGAATGAATGAAAAAAGTATGAAAGACTAATTGAATTAGATTAAATGGAACTGTTTGAATGAGAAGTTCTATTTGATTAAAAAAAAAATAAGTTACAAAAAAAAACATGTTACCTTTATGTAGTATACAGAAAACCTGACGTGCATGCATGCACTTAACATTTTCTACCACTGCCCAGGGAACACAAAGAGAAATGGGTAGCTTGGTACTTAGAAGTCCTTATAAATGCACTCGAAGGATTGAAAACTGGGCAGAATTATATTTTCATTTGCTACGTACTTTTAGTTGATTCCTGTCTTCCCAAGTCATCTTCTTTTTTTTTTTTTTAAGATTTTAATTATTTATTTGAGAGAGGGAGAGAGAGAGCAAAAGAGCACAAGCAGGGGGAGCAGCAGAGGGAGAGAGAGAAGCAGTCTTCCCATGGAGCAGGGAGCCCAATGAGGGACTTGATTCCAGAGCCCTGGGATCATGACCTGAGCCAAAGGCAGATGCTTAACCATCTGAGCTACCCAGGTGCCCTCAAGTCATTTTCTTATCAATACTTGAAATTCCCAAGTAACAGGATGCTACTTGTTCAAAGGCTATTTTCCTAAACATCTAGCCTACCATATATCAGGAAGTGATAAAACAAAAAATTAATCAGAATCTGAATTAATCTTTATAATTTTAGGGTTTAAAAGAATTTTATATATTTTTATATATTTTATATATTTTATATATATAAAATCTATCTATGCTTGTGTATTAATACTAAATAACTAAAGATGTACCAAGAATTTTCCAGAGTAGTGTATATGTCCACAGATTTTCTGCCTCCCACAGTGGTAGATAACCAGTATCTTCACTTTTTTCTTTTTTCTTTCACTTTTTTCTTTTTTTTATTTTTCTTAATTATTTGGAAGTCTTTTGAAATCCCAACTATTGAAAACACAAACATGTAATTTTAAAAATCAGAACTAAATTTTTGCATAATAGATATAGATACTGAGATTAGAGAAGTTCCTCTCAGTTTTGGTTGTTATATTGTGCCTCATAAATTGCTGAGCCTTATGGATTGGATTATGAGACAGAAAAAGTGGTTCATCAGATTAGAATATATATATATATATATACACACACACATATATTATATTCTTCTAATCTGAGGATATATAATATATGTATATATTGTGTATATATTAATATATAATGTATATATAATATATGTATATGTGTATATATAATGTATATGTATATATAATATATATACTTGTACATGTATATATACATGTATATACATATATGTATATACATTATATGTTATATATGTTATACATATATATACATATATAACATATAATGTATATACATATATGTATATACATCACATATATAATATATATAATGTATATACATATATATGTATTATATATATATTATAAACCATTTGCATCTGTTTCTAAAGCAAACTCTAAAATATATAAATACCAAAAATATATATATTTAAAAATATAAATACCAATTTAAAAGTGTTTTCCATGTGAGACTAGACTGAAATACAGTTCCCAGAATTCTCTTTCCTGTTTGTTTCTGATTAGGATGGGCCACAAGAAGTTTCCTGTACAAAATTTGAATTTTGTAATTCACAGTGTCCTGTGAGATACAGAAGTCTAAACACTAGGCCTGATACACTATGAAACTGCCCCATGCACCTGCTGGTTGTTGTGTGCTGCCTGATGCTTACGCTTTAGAGGTAAGTAAATAAACATTTTGGGGAACTACTGTTTCTGGCGAGTCTTCTTAATTCCACAATTAGTCACAACTCCTTCAGTGATATCATACAACACAGATGGCAGGGGGTGGGGGCAATGGTGGATTGAGGAGATGCAAAATAATGCTATTGTAATTCACAATTTCTTCATTTTATTAGTCTGAATACTTCAGTGAAGAGAAACTTAACCATATCAACTATTTGGTTACCCAGTCTTACAGATTTTAGGAAAGACAGTATAAACCTGATTCCCTTTGTTTTCAAAAAAGACTGGATTCCTGTATAGCCCTGTAGGAAAAGATCAGTGTTTTGGTTAATTATAATAATATAAATTCATTAAAATATTTGATGTATTTAGGTCCACTGCAACTGCTATCATTTATATATAAATTGTTGCACCTATCTTCAGGGAAAGGTTTCATGTTAATTTCTGAACCCTTTGCACCATGAATACTTTTTAATTTTATTTTATTGAGGTATAATTGACAAATAAAAAATGTATATATTTAAGGTATATAACCTGGCCTTTTTAGTATAATTGCCATAAACTAACAAACATATCCATTACCTCACTGTTCCCTTTTTTGTGTGTGTGATGAGATCACTTAAGATCTACCCTCTCAGCAAATTTCAGATATACAATACAGTATATTAACTATAGTCACATTGATATAAGCTATACCTCCAGAATTTATCCATTTTGTGTAGCTGAAATTTTATACCCCTTAATCAGTACCTCGTTATTTCCATTCCTCTGCTCAGCCTCTGGCAACCACCAATCTACTCTCTGCTCCTCTGAGTTTGACTATTATAGATTCCAAATATACGTGAGATCATGAGTATTTGTCTTTCTGTGACTGGTTTATTTCACTTAACATACTGTTCTCCAGGTTCACTCAAGTCATTGCAAATAGCAGGATTTCCTTTTTTTTTTTTTTAAATAGTATAATATTTCTGAATAGTATTTCTGTGTGTGTGTGTGTGGGTATGTGTGTCTGTATTTTCTTTACCCACTCACCTGTCAATGGACATTTAGGTTGTTTCCATATGTTGGCCATTGTGAATAGTGCTTCAATGAACATGAGGGTGCAAATAACTCTTTGAGATAGTGATTTTATTTACTTTAGATACCCAAAAGTGAGATTGCTAGATCATATGATAATTCACTATTTTTATTTTTTGAGGAATATCCATACTATTTTCCATAATGACTTTCCATAAAGACAGTTTACATTCATACCAATGGTGTATAAGGATTAAATGTAAATTATATATATACATATATATAATTATATTATCAGTGTATATAATATATAATATCTATTATATTATAATATCTATCTAAAATTATTATGATATCTAAAATTATCAGTGTAAATTATATTTGGAGATCTCAGCCTTAGCAAAGGAACTCTTTGCTGAAACTAAATTGGCCTTTTCAGGTGACACATCTAGTAATACATTTGAAGACAAAATATACCATGTGTTCATAATTACAATTAAATTCAGGACTCAAGAGGTTTTACTATCATTTTTTTAAAAGATTTTTTATTTCTTCATGTAACAGAGAGAGAGATCACAAGTAGGCAGAGAGGCAGGCAGAGAGAGAGGGAGAAGCAGATTCTCTGCTGTGCAGAGACACCCCCCCCCAATGTGGGACTCGATCCCAGGACCCTGAGATCATGACCTGAGCCAAAGGCAGAGGCTTAACCCACTGAGCCACCCAGGCGCCCACCATAATTTTCTATAATGATCTGAATCTCATTTCCTCCATACCTAAACCTGACTCAAAGAGCAACTAAGAATGAGAGACATAGAACATCACACAATTATTAATTTGTTTTATTCTGTAGTATACACACAACAGTCTGAGAATGAAAATATTAACATTAAAACATAACACTGTGATTACTGTCAACTTTTTTTTCCACATATCTTTTCTTTCTTATTTGAGTACATTCAATTAGAGATATGAAATTAAATAATGTTTAAAATTACTTACAATTTTTACTATGTGACTGTACCAACACATTTTTGATTCATTTTTTAATTTTATGAGTTTTTCATAAGTTTTTCATAAATTTATTTTTTCTAAACTTGTGTGAAATACATACATGGCTCCACAGTCAAATTTGCAAAGCAAAGTATGTTCTAAGGATTCTGGCTTCTATCCCTAGATACTCTCTCATATTTCCTTCTATTCCTAATAGGTTAGGTAGTCACTTATGTCTGTTTTATGATTTATGTAGCTAGAGTTTTGTTTTGTTGTTTGTTTTTTACTTTTTAAAACATAAACCTATGCACAGGTAAATTGTGTGTATGTGTGTGTGTGTAAATTTTTAACTTAAAATATGTACCTGGAGTTCTGTATCTGTTAGAGCAAAGAAGTTCATGGAAGACAGACTCTCCCTCACACAGAAAACATAAATGTTGACAAAATTTTTTTAAAAATCTAAAAGAAATAAAAAGTAAATAAATGAAGGCATGAGAGGGGAAATGGCATTTGTTAAGCAGAAATGACATGAGGAGCTTCTGTATGCTTTGTCTTTATTCTATGAATGGGCATAGCTTGCTCCTTGAACTGCGGAGAATAAGATTATCTCTGGCTTCAAGAACAGAGAACAGATTTAGGGGTAACCTCAGCAAATGGACAATGAGAAAGGAACTCTATAAAGGAGTGAACTAGGACAGATTCCCCAAATTCTGCTCATAAATTCTGTCAAAATTTCCCTTTGACCTAAGAATCACACTTAACAGCCCAGATAAAAATTTAAAAAAAAATGGTATTTGGCTATCGTGGACATTGCTGCTATAAGCATTGGGATGCAGGTGCACCTCCAGATGACTACATTTGTATTTTGGGGATAAATACCTAGTACTGCAATTTCTGGGTCATAGGGTAGCTCTATTTTTAATATCTTGAGGAATTCCATATTGTTTTCTAGAGTGGCTGTACCAGCTTGCATTCCCACCAACAGTATAAGAGGGTAGCCCTTTCTCCACATCCTCACCAACATTTGTTGTTTCCTGTCTTGTTAATTTTTGCCATTCTAACTGGTATTAGGTGGTATTTCATTGTGGTTTTGATTTATATTTCTCTGACGTCTAGACATACTATATGTTGGCTAACTGAACATAAAAAAGAACCCCAAAAGAAAATGAAATAATTTAAAGAATTGGTATTTGGGTGCCATCCCCCAAATGTCACCAATATTCACAATATTCAGGATACAAACTGCCATTGTTTGACAAAGATACAGAAGAACACAACAGATTCTTAAAAGAAGATAATTAAGAAAGAAGACATCAGAAATGAGGCAGATAGCAAACAAAGATTAAAGCAGCTATTACAGCAGTGCTTAATGAAGTAAAGAAAAATTTGCTAGTAATAAAATGAAAATACAGAAAATCTTAGCAGAGAAGCATAAAGAATGGAAGAAACCAATGGAAATTCCACTATTGGAGAAAAATATATATTAAGAATAATAGGGTTATTTGACAGCATAATTGTGATGGAAGAAAATCTTGGAGAGATGTATCAGTAGATATTATACAATATGAAGAACAGTAAAAAACACTTCAAAAGGAATTAACAGAACTTAGGGACCTGTGTGACAATCTTAAAAGATCATAGTCTTCTACTATGTATCTAGAAGATACATAGATTTCTAACATTTGGAATGTTAGAAGAAAAGATGCATAAACTGGTCAGAAAATAATATTTGAATAAATAATGCCTGACCATTTTTCAGATTTATGGATGGGTATAAATGTACTGATTCAAGAAGCTGAATGAACACCAATAAGGATAAATATGGGAAAATCAAGCACATTAGTGTCAAACTATTGAAAACCGAGGTATAAAGAGGATCTTTTAAGAAACCACAGAAGCAGCACACTGTAGTATACAGACAAGAAGTAATCAAATGATCACTGAATTTTTGTCAGGAACTGTGAAATTGAAAAGAGAGCGCAGCAACATTTTTAAACGTTGGGGAAAAAAGGTAAACTAACAAAAAGTCAAACCAGAATTCTAAAGTAAGTAAAAATATACTTCAGAATTGGAGGAAAGCTAAAGACATTTTCAGATAATGAAATCTAAAATAATCTAGTACCAGAAATGCTAAAGGAAGTTTTGAGTTACACCTCTAGCTGGATTGCTAGGTTTTCATTTTATGCAGTTTTGCTTTTAGGAAAAAGTTTTTACTTATCTTTCGTTATTTCAAGATTTTTTTCTTGAGTACCAAATTCTTCCACTAGTGAAATTCTTAGCAATCTCTCAGCAACATCACCGCTATAGCATGCAACGAGTTTTATATACTACATCTAACACCAGCGGTGAGGTCTCCAGTAACCTTCAGCCAGTGAGTGATAACTTAATAATCCTCTCCTTAGAGTTTGCTTTCGTGATCCACTCTTGGTAACAAAATACAGTTGGATTTCCTAGAAGCAGTATATTTATTCTGTGAGAGCTCTCACTAGAGTAAGGCTAGGGGAACACGCTAGGCAAAAAATGGTCACGGCTGGAGACTTTCTTTGGTCTGATCTCACTGCAAGACTCTGGGGCACAAAACACACCACAGCATTAGTCTCCTCTTGAGGCTAATATGCCATGCCAGTGATTCACTGACTGAGGGGATGTGGTGATGTGGGTCAGGTGGGGAGTTGCTGCCAGGGAAGAGTTGCTCCTGTTTTGCTAAAAGAAGTCTCCAGAGAAAAGGGTCAACTATGTATAAGGAAGCTGGTTCCTGTATAAAAACCCAGATGCGATATTTCAGGCCTGACTGTAGACAATTACAAAGGCTTTACGTGATAGGCTTCACAGGGAAGATTTTCACCCCAAACACTAGACTCAGTGACAGCCAGTACATTACACTCTCTGAAGAGAGTTGCAATAAAGGACTCAGGCCGCCTTGGCCTGCCTGGCCAGCCATGCTCTTATGTATAGGGGCACTCTTAATCCAGAACTCATCATTTGCACGTCCCTTGTCTGGGGCTCTCTGCCAAGGTTTTTAGAGTTCTCTGCCAAGGCCAGAGAAGAGGGAAACCTTGAAGACATGTTTCCTCATTTTGACTTGATACTAAATACAACCCATTCCTAGATCTCCCCCCTCACATTGCCCTAAGGCCCTGGATCCATAAAAAGTGCAGGAGTCTTTCATTCTAGCTGCCTCACATGAGATGAGAGCACTCACATCTGTTGACCCACCTGGCCCTCCACAGGGATGCCATTCCATGGGGCAAAACAGAATGAAGGGAGTCTGTGCTTTCTCCAGGTTTAGACCCTTGTTTATACCATCACAGTAGGTGATTAAAGACTTGACTGTTGCTTCCATTTGCTTCTGTTACCAGTTTAATTGCCTATTTTAATAGCTGGCAGCTCAAATGAGCTCCTAACAGTGGATAGGTCCCTCAGCAGCTAAAGGGGTGAGAGGGACTCCTAGAGCATCTACTCATTTTGGTTATGCTTATTTATTCTAGCTTACTCTTTTCTTTTTTTTATTCTTTTTTTCCTACTCATTTTCTCTAATTCCTGAGTTCTAACACCTCCAATTTTACTTTTTATAATTCCAATTTATATTGTTCTTTTATATAGCTAGATATTTTCATAATTCCATATCATTCATTTAAAAATATGAGATTCTGGATTATCAGTTTTGGAGCATGAATTTGCAATGTATTCTTTCCTTTTGAGGATGTTTTTCTCCTTCGCTCAGTCTCTTAAAATAATCTTAATTAGAATTCAAGAGCAACTCTTTTTTATTATACTTTTACATGAAATAAGTTTATCTAAGGCAAGACTTCAGGAATAGCATTTTGAGCTTCATATCTATAAAGATTCCTCTTTTGTTATTTACAGGAGTGTTAAAAAATATAGCCACTATTACCTGAAATCCCCTGATTCTGTCTCCCTGCTCACAATTTCTACATAATCTTCTCTTTTCTGAACTCCTATTATCCTTGTACTGCTCAACGTGAGTTCTATTTTACACTGTTTCTAATCAGTAGCAGCTATACTCAGGAAGAGAGTGTTGTTGATTTGTTATAAGAGGTCATGTGATGAAGGCTTCGCAAGACTCTTCTGTGAAGAGTCTTGAGAAGTCAAAATCTCATACTTACCTGAGAATTTACATGTGAAAAGTCTTCCAGGCTTCAGCTGCTACCAATAAATTGCCTTGCCACAAATTCCAATGAGTGCTTGATGACTGTTTTTTAGTTTTCTTACTTTTAGATTCCCTGTTCCTTACTTCAGCCTTCTTCCAAATGGATTCTCATATTATGAAGATCTTGTAGCTCTTAGGGGTTTGTCCTCACTTTTTAGGATTTGGGGGAAAGTTCATTACATACCTCTATTGTCCATGGAGTTCTGGTTTCACTACCCTAATGATTCTGTCAGCTTTTATGGGGATTTCAGGGAGATTTAAAAACACTGCAACTTTCCAAAAAAAAAAATAAATAAATAGATAAAATAAAAAGAGACCACATTTTCCCCTAAATTTCCCTTTTTTTCTTTAGTAAGCTCTGAGATTTTAAAAAAATTGAGGGTGTTATGAGTCAATGTTGATAATTTAAGTATCTTAAATTAAAAGTTGAAATTTACCACTGGCACAGCCCTAGAACTATATGGATACATTAAGTATCTGTTCTCCCACACAAGAGATACATGTGGGTCTGATGCATCTGTACCTTGTTGAGTTTACTATATTCTGTGAGAAAACTGCAGGTATTCTGTAGCTCTAATCCCATTCTGTCCCTGTCCATGCAACCTATCTTTGAGAACCAATAAAGTACATATTGTTCGCCCAGTGTGCCCCAGTCTCTCCTACATTCAGGCCTTAGTTTATACTGCTCCCTCTGTCTGAAGCAGCCTATCCGAATTATCTCTTTTCTAAGGGTTCCAAATAAAACACAGAACACTCAGCTAAATTTAAATTTTATACAAATAAATATATTTTAGTATAACAATATTCCATATAATATTTTGGATTAATGTATTCTAAAATATTATTTTCACTTGTCCAAATTCTATTGTTATAGAATTGTTCTCTGCATATGATAACATTTTCTTTTTCTCTATCACTATTAATTGCTTTAAGGACTCAGTTTATAGGTCATCCATTCTAAAAGAAAACAACATTCTCTGAATTTCAAGGTTAAGTTACATAACTTATGTATAAACTGAAACTCTGAAAAATATACACAGTGGGTAGCCACTAAATCAATCTGAGTATGCTGATATAGGTGTAATTTAAAAAACAAGATTTTAAATATAAAACCATAGATTTAATAAAAGGATAATGCGGTGAGATCACATAAAATGTTTTATAAACATGGACTTCAATTTTCAATGGAGTTTTTAAAATAACCATATTTTACACTTTTATTAAGTTAGAAGCACAACATTTTTTGTCCCAGAGCTGAACATAGTCAAATCTAAAGGCAATTTTCCTCAGTAAGAAAACTACCATTTTTCAGTAACTGACATGTTTTAATATATGTATTCCGGACATCTTACATGTTGTGTTTTCACAAGTATACATTCTCATTCATAAGCAGAAAATGGCCGTGAATTCTATAATGCATGATCTAAAAGTTAATGCAGTGAGCACAGAGCAGCACCACAAAGAAGGCAGGCAATGAATTCGTGTTCTATAAAATTTCTTTTAGAGTCATGACTGATATTAAACTTTGTTTTATTTTAATTTAATAATATTTTTCTATTACAGAAGAAATTTTTGGACACTCAACTATTTTTTGAAAAGCAAGACCTAGGCAATTTTTTCCTGAAGTTTGATTTTTCCATGAACGTATTTTCCTTTATGCACATTACACTCTCAATACATTTATACAGATGAAGACAAATGTAATCATTTACATTTTGTTAAAAAAAAAAAAAAACTAAGAACAATCGAACTCCCTTAAATGTTAAGAAGGAAAATAATGGTTACTGTCAAGTCACTTTTTAATTCTGCTCTCCAAATACTTTTCTGAGTGAAAAAAAAGCCATGAGCTGAGTAGTGTTATGAAAAGTTATTAAATTACATTGTCTGTGTGATAAAGAATCTTGATTGTATCCAAGAGGCAATGGTAAGATTAGGGAAGAAACAACAGCAAAACAAATTCTTCTAAAATGTATTTGCTTTTGATTTCACCTAATCTTGATTTTGAGAGGGGGGAGATTGCTCTAATGTCGAAGAAACCCCATAAGAGGACATATAACTACCCATTCTGCCATGGGAAAAATTATACTGTCAAAGGGTGATAAAAGCACTACCAAGAGGACTATGCTCATCAGGTACAGTCTCTCTCAGAAAAGCAAGTTGTTTGATTTATGTAGGAATTTCTGGGAATGTGGAGGTCATAGATTGGTGGACTTTCAAAGGCTTCAGTAGTTGACCTTTGCTGTCAATATATGGTTACTCTGATAAAACTGTTGTCAACTGGTTGGCACTCAGAGGTGTGTTTATGGAAGTTAGTCCATTTCTACTTGTTTGACTCGCTGAAGTAAAAAGCTGTTACTGTTTGGTTTGCTGGAAAAAACTGTCATCAAATCCAATTCAAGTGACTATCTGATAAATAAGTACAGAATAATGAGTCTTTCCTTAGGACTGTGATGATATTTTATTAGCAGTTTCTCATTTCCCTTCTCACACAGCCAAAGCCGTACGAAAGACCATCAAGGATGGTCCACATCATCATGACTATTATTGAAGTGAGATTTCATTTGCCAATAAATATTTTTTGGTTTAAGCATTAATAAGCGTGATTTCATCCTGGTTTTGTCTTTTTTTTTTTTTAAAGATTTTATTTTATTTGTTTGACAGAGAGAAATCACAGGTAGGTAGAGAGACTGGCAGAGAAAGTGAGGGAAGCAGGCTCCCCGCCGAGCAGAGAGCCCGATGTGGGACTCGATCCCAGGACCCTGAGATCATGACCTGAGCCAAAGGCAGAGGCTTAACCCACTGAGCCACCCAGGCGCCCCCTGGTTTTGTCTTTGAATCACTTTTTGAGTCACCTGTTGAAAAAATCCTATACAGAAGTATTTAAGACTCTGGATGACAAACATCAAAGAACTCTAAGGCAAATAAGCACAATTAGAGTTGTAAGAAGAGAATAAAAGAGATTTTAGAGCAATGACTCAAGACTTCCTTTGCCTGACAGAGAAAGAAAGTCCCCAAACCAGGTAGGTCTTCATTTCTCTAAGCGTACATATAGATTATTTCATATTTCCAGTTCACATGAATTGTTAGCAATGGTGACAGAAAGAAAATCCACGTCTAATCTTTTGTTCATAACTATTTTTCTTAAGCAATTTAAGTTGGTTGCCCTAAAACTTGGGCTGTATTATTCACTATGTCAGTCAAAGTGATGGACAAGTTCTAAATGACTGCTTTGAACCCTACAACTCTTTTTTTTAATTTATTTTTTATTTTCAGCATAACAGTATTCATTATTTTTTCACCACACCCAGTGCTCCATGCAATCCATGCCCTCTATAGTACCCACCACCTGGTACCCCAATCTCCCACCCCCACCCCTTCAAAAACCCTCAGATTGTTTTTCAGAGTCCATAGTTTCTCATGGTTCACCTCCCCTACAACTCTTAATAGTGGAATTAATATTCTTAGACGTTTGTCCCACTCAATATTAGTCATATCCTTAGACAGAGTGATATTCGTTCAGGTCCCTTTAATGAGACATCATCTACATGGAGTACTGGAAAGTCATTCATTTGGAATACTCTATTAGCCACACAAAATAATTAACCATGGTTCTGGATTGTCATTAAAAAGCTTGATTTCTGGGGCGCCTGGGAGCCTGCTTCCTCCTCTCTCTCTCTCTCTGCCTGCGTCTCTGCCTACTTTTGATCGCTCTCTGTCAAATAAATAAATAAAATCTAAAAAAAAAAAATTCTTTAAAAAAAAAAAAAAAAGCTTGATTTCTGTATTAGGAAAAGCAACCACAGCAGAGGTAAAAGAGCGATGACTCCCTGTAGTGCAGTTACAAGTATTTTATTTCTGGGTATTGACATAACTATCATTGGTGTCTTTTTTTTTTCCTTTTTTTTTAAAGAGTATATTTATTTATTTGACAGAGATCACAAGTAGGCAGAGAGGCAGGTAGAGAGAGAGGGAAGCAGGCTCCCCGCTGAGCAGAGAGCCCGGTGCGGGGTTTGCAGTACCCTGAGATCATGACCTGAGCCACTCAAGTGCCCTTGGTGTCTCTTTTTCATTTATCTACCATAAACATCATTGTTGGTAATGTTAGTGTAACTTTCTGCCAACTTATAGGAACATATTAGGATTTTAAAATCCTAATGCTTAGATTGTTGGAGAAGATGTAATTACAGCCCACAGATGGTAATAAGCTTTCTGGGTTTCTAGGGCTAGACCTGGTTCAGCTACTGTAAAGCTGCTACAAGGAAACAACTCTCTGGGGTATAAGTGAGCAAAGTCTGGTGGGCAGGCAGACAGACTGTCTCAGAGCACTGCAGGAAGAGACCTGGGGTACAAGATATCTGCATTGGAAGTGGTCACTGTAATTGGCAAGTGACTGTAACTGGCAAGATGGTCACTGTAACCAGGAAGTGATGTAACATCACCAAGAAACTGTCCACAGAATCCACTAATTATCCCACCCATGCACCATTCATGGACTTGCAGTAGGACAAGAAAAACCAAAACAAAGGAATTAAAACTAGCAGTCTTCTTTCACCTGTGATGAGCCTTCAGCACCTTCCACTGCCAAAGCGTAACATTAGGCTCACTGTAGAGAGGAAATCCTTGAGAGTCAAGTTCATTATCAAAGAAAACATAATAAAGGGAAAATTTGGAACTAAGAGACAAGGAATTAATACCTATTGAGAGCAGAAGAGATAAAATGCATAGAATTAAAGAGGTTTTAAGTTAATATAAAGTGAATTATATTAGAAATATTTTTATTATGAAACATATGCAATAAATGGTTAATCATAAAAAGTTATGGCAACAAGTTAAAAAATTAAAAATTGATTATAGGCATGAAAAATTCAGAGAAATTATTACAATTAAGAAGGAAGTACAGTGTTTTCTAGAGTTGAGATCAATGTACACAAATCTATTTTGTTTCTATATACCAGCAAAAAAGAGAATATGGAAATAGAATTCTTAAAATCAGCCAGAATTATGACATCTAAACATCCCTCTGACAGAGCTGTGATACAGTCTGTGGAAAAAAATCACAAACATTTAATGAATGTTACAAAAGAAATGCAATTATATGGAAACCTATATCATAGTTAGGAATCAAAAACTCAGTATCACTGAAATATAAATACTATCTCCAAAATATTTCATAATTTAAATTCATTTCCAATAAACAATACCAAGTTTTTCATAGACCTAGATTATAAAATATATCTGAAAATAACTGCCTAGATAGCCAAGAGAACTGTAAAGAACAAGGTAGGAAGCTGCTGAATCAAATATCGAGACATGAAAATTATAATAACTTACACACTGTGGGGAATTCACAAGGCATTATTTGGATAAGGATAAAAAAAATAGATCAATGGAACACAGCCAATAGCCTAGATCACATCCCACATATATCTGCAACTTGCTATATGGCAAGTGTAGTATTATTTATCAATAGGAAAAGTAAATGTCATTTCTGCTTGAATGGCTGACTCACATGGGGGGGCGATGAAAGTGAATTTAAACTTCTCTAGAAAAGAAAAAAATATATAGAGATAAATAGATTAAAAACCTACATCAAATCAAATAAGTAGATCAAATCAATAAATAGATTAAAGACCTACATCAAATCCAAACTACAAAAATCTTTTTTGTATTTTAATTTTTTTTAAAGATTTTATTTATTTATTTGACAGAGAGAGATCACAAGTAGGCAGAGAGGCAGGCAGAGAGAGAGGAGGAAGCAGGCTCCCTGCTGAGCAGAGTGCCTGATGCGGGACTCGATCCCAGCACCCTGAGATCACGACCTGAGCCGAAGGCAGCGGCTTAACCCTCTGAGCCACCCAGGCACCCCAATCTACAAAAATCTTGAAAGAAAATACTGCAGAATACTTCTATCATAAGATAGAAACATTTTTCTTAAGACACAAAACACAAGCATACAGAAAACATTTGATGCATTTTATTGTGTTACAACTAAAAATATCTCCTCATGAAAAAAATTAATAATCAAAAGGAATACCACAAACAGAAATATTCATGATAACTAAAACTATCATCAGATTAGAATACAAGAGCTTGGTAAAAATGGTAAACATATAATAGGAAAATAAATAAAAGACACATGTAAAGGCAAAATTCAGAATAAAATGTCTCAATAGCCATAATATGAAAACATGCTTAACCTCACCAGGGATCAGAGAAATGCAAACGAGTTTCACCTCATATCGGCATTAAATCAATGAAATTAGAATATCTAGCAATACAATGTTTGATGAAGATGCTCTTACCACCAAAGACTAGACACTGGTGAACATAATCACAATGGAAAGCAATTTCTCCACTATCTTGTGAAGATAAGGATGCACCTTCCCTATGATTTAGCATTTCTCCTTCTATATGCATGCCTGCAAGAAATGCTCACACCAGTGTACAAGGACTTAGATGAAATAGTGTTCACAGCATATTACTCACAACAAAATAAAATTCAAAACAACCTAAATATTTTAAGGAGGAGAATGGATTAAGAATATTGAGTATTTTAATTTAATGCAAGTAAGTTAATTTGCAGAGAAAATTACTAAACTAGAAATACCTTAAAAAAACCTGACTATAGCTACATTCACAAATATAATGTAATGAAAAGAGCAAGTTGAAGATTATGAAGTATAAGCCCACTTGTATGATACTTAAATACAAAAGCAATAAGGATGCAAACATATATGGGTATGCGAAAGACTTTAAGATATGTATTTATAAATTTTGAGAAAATGAGGGGCAAGGAAATCACTTAAGCGTTCTTTAGGGAAAAGTAAAGAAGAGCCCTCATATCAAAAGGATTATCCAATCAAAATTAAACTGAATTTCTTTTTTTTTTTTTTTAAGATTTTATTTACTTATTTGACAGAGAGACAGAGAGCACAAGCAGGGGGAGCAGCAGTAGGAGAAGGAGAAGCAGACTCCTCACTGAGCAGGGAGCTCCATCTGGGACTTGATCTCAGGACCCTGGGATCGTGACCTGAGCCAAAGGCAGACACTCAAACAACTGAGACACCCAGGAACACTTAAACTGAATTTCTTTAAGTAACACTAAAATCTGGTAAAATAATAGGACAATGTTCTAAAATGTAAGAAAAATGATTTCTGAACAAAAATTCTAGCACAGTACCAAATTCAAATATAATTAAAATTGTGCACATACAGTGCCTCACAAAGATTACATTTAATGCCCTTTCTCAGAAGGAAAATGCCCTTCTAAGAAAGGATGTGTTCAAGGAAAATAGACAATGTACTCCACCAAAATGAGAAAGTATGATACGAGACTGACATGGGCATAAAATATATAGACCCTATCCTTTATATTTGAACGTTAATGGATTATATCTATAATTTTAAAAGTTTAAATGCTATATTATGGTCATATTACTTCAAAAACACCAGAAACTAGTTTAATTCAACTGAAATCTGTAAGCTTTCATTATAAACTAGAATAACTAGTCACAGGTATCAACCAGTATTTAGCAAAATTACTTTAGAGTGAAATTTTAATACAACTTTAATTTTTTTAAGGTTTTATTTATTTATTTGACAGAGAGAGATCACAAGCAGGCAGAGAGGCAGGCAGAGAGAGAGGAGGAAGCAGACTCCCTGCCAAGCAGAGAGCCTGATGCGGGGCTCAATTCCAGGACCCTGGGATCATGACCTAAGCCGAAGGCAGAGGCTTTAACCCACTGAGTCACCCAGGCACCCCAATACAACTTTAAATTTTTAATTGTCTTACCTTTCTTCTTGTCAGTGTATATTTCCACAAAGAAACACACTTTTAATCTCGGTACTTACTGCATAAATCACCTTTTTAACTTTATATTCCTCTTGAGCCTTTTATTTTCAACTTTCCATCCTCGCTGTGTTCTCTGATCAACAGTGCATCTATTCATACTAAGAATGATTCTCCTTTGCACCCTTTCGTAAGTTCCAATATTTTACAGATCCAATATTCTCCTCTCTATTACATAATTATTCCATTTTGCTGCAGTTCTTTTTTAAAGATTTCCTTATTCTAAAGAAGATATATGAATCAATTTTTTTCTGATATTTTGCTCTTCTAAGTAAAAAGAAAATCACTTTGTTCTTTCAATCACTTGATAATTTAACTACAGAGCTCTAATTTCCAAATAACTTTTTTAGAAGTATGAAAACATAGCTTTATTGTCTTCCACCATGTTATACTGATGATGAAAAGTCTGGAAGTTCTTCAGAGAGAGTTGTTTTCTTCTCTCAATAATGTTTGTTTTTCCTGGCCCTCTCTAGAAGCTTTCCAAAGCTTTTGTTAGTGACTTGAAACCTCACAAGTATATCAGTAGTTGAGATCTGGGGGAGGGAGGAGGTCGTTAACCTAGTTTGTCACTGGTTGACCCCTCTAATGGCAAATGACAATTTGTATTTTTCCTTAGCCCTGACAAATTAGACATGATTTCCCACCCCTCTGTATCCCCTGTTGCTGTTTTGGGGGACTTTTAGTAGGAGATCTTTAAATTTTCCAGATTAATCTTCCTTATTCTTTTTGTTTTATGTTTGTTTATGTTTTGCAGATTTTCTGCAATGTCTTATACATCCTTTCTACTGATGGTCTCATCATCTATGTTTTTTAAAAACTGTCACAATTTCTTCCTTGTTCTCTAAATGCTCCTTTATTAACTTTTTGGAGTTATTTAAATCTCTGATAAAATATACAATATAATTTTCTTATTCTACTGTCTTCATGTATTCATTAAGCAAATATTTATTTAGTGACCATAATTTGCCAGACACACTTCTAGGACCACAGGATAATAAAATCTGACATAGCCTCTCTTTTCACGAGAGTTACCATCTAAATCTCTGAAAGATATCTGTTACTTCCAGTTTCAGTTTCTCAACTTCATCTTTGTCCTTTCTTTTGTTATTTTCAACTAAATTTCCAACTGAACATTGGATTTTCGTTCCTTTTTAAGATGAGATATAAACTAATTTCCTAGGTATCAAGCAAATCCATTCCCCGCAGTATATCTCCCTCCTAAAAGCGAATACAGAAGCAGATCTCCAGGAACATGATCAGGGAATGTCAATTGGTGGGCCTAAATGTAAGGAATACAGCCGGGAAATCTGAAGTTAGGCTACACACATTCTGTGATGCCAAATATGGGGAGCTTTAGTTTTCGTCACCAAAACCCACACAAAGACGTATAGTTTCCCTTTAAATAAATGGTTCCAGTTTTTAGATGGAACATATGGGTGACATGACTACATATTACACTTCATTTTTTAGAGCAGAGGAGAAGATGCAGGCTAGTTTGTCTATGAATGACTCCGTAGCTACTCGTCCTCTTTCTGGCGCCACTATTCACTTCTGTCTCTATCCCATCGTTCTCTCGTGGTGGTCCAGGAAAGTTACCTCACACTCAGCCCTCCTCCAGGACACTCAGCAAATTTCCTTCCCTCCACAAGCTCGGAACCATTCTTGAATTTACCAAATGAATTTACCAAAATTCGTATACAACGCCCTTACATTGGCGGGCAACTGTCTTGATCTTCTTACTATTATAAGTTCATAGACTCTGGCTATTTTTTACGAGCAAGGTGATGAGATTTTGAAAGAGGAGAGAAATAAATGGGTGTGTTTATTGCTTATACTGACAAATAAGAAATGACATAGTTCTCTCTATATAGAGATAGTGATAACATATATATCAATATTTATATATTTATTATGTAGATAATATATGTAAATACATATATAAATACTATATATGAGCATTATATATAATAGATATATAGATATAGATATTACATGTACATTTATATATCATAGAGAACACTACATTTTTATAGATAGTTATGTTATATATGTGTATATATATATTTGTGGGTATGTGCATATTTTAACAAAAAGGTTATCTGTGATTCACTATTATTCTATTGTGCTAAAATTATTTTTTTAGAATTGTGGCCTAATAATTAATTTTACTAAATTCTCCTTAATGATTAACCTAAAAAATAAGGAAGTAGATTTATAGTACTATTTCTTTATATAACCACATGGTGGCAGCAAAAGATAAGAGCATATGCATAGAGACACTGAGTATAAAGGACACTGAGTATAAAGGAAAAAATGTTCCAAACACAGTGCTATAAAACACGTACATGACTACAAAACAGTCCTATAGTTTGAAACTAATTTATTTTATATGTCTTTTATGAAACTATTGAAATTCAAAATTTTTGTTACTTTTAATTTAATTTAATTTTTTTTAAGAATTTTATTTATTTATTTGACACAAAGAGAGAGAGATCACAAGTAGGCAGAGAGGCAGGCAGAGTGAGAGGGGGAAGCATGACCCTACTTAGCAGAAATCCTGCTGCTGGGCTCGATACCAGGACCCTGAGACCATGGCCTGAGCAGAAGGCAGAGGCTTAACCCACTGAGCCACCCAGGCACCCCTGTTACTTTTAATTTTAATTAAAATAATGTAACCATTAGTGATTACTATGTTGTCTATAATTCATCTTCTTATCCTACAATTGGACTTGTACTTTAAAAGTACTTCCCACATCCTGAGCCATACATTCCACAATATTCAACGTTTCTCTCTATATAAGTTTAATTTCATCCACTTATTATTATAGTTGTGAAGAGTAGTAATGAGGGACTGATCACACAAACCAAGGCCACTCCATACACAATAACGAAACTGTGACCCACGACCTGCAGCAACATACCCAAGAGCCCAACTACAATAAACAGCCGAAGGAGTCAGCCTCCTAAAAGTCAGATTTGTAAGAAGTCAGATGGCCATATCTAGTTGTTCTGTATGGACAGATGCTGTGGTTTGTCCCACATAACCCATAACCTGCAGTTGCACACCCACAGGCAGGCTATAGAATGTTGTTTCTGAGACTCATGCTATGTGAATAAGCTGAAGCTCGGTTGTTTGAAATCTGGCTTCCGGGTCAGAACTGGCCCTTCTGTTCTGGACGCCAAGAGCTACAAATCTTATCTCACATCCTATCCTGCCCCAGGCAGGGCTGCTCCACCAACCCCCAAATGGAATCAAGAGGGGAGGCAAACACACATGGCCTAGGGTCCTTGAAAATATGAAAACATGATGACATAAGAATGTAGCTTGCTCCGGACTACACGTGGGCTAACAAATGTTTAATTCCAAACCCTATTAATTTCCCTATAAATATGGCCTTTATGGGGTTGGTCAGTTGTAAATTTCACCTGGGGGGAGGATGCTCAGTTACTGTAAATTCTACATATATTCAGCAATTAACAGAATTACTAAGTAACTAATTCTGCAATGCATGTTTCCAATTACTGAATTTTTATTGCAATGTATATATTCCATTTTTTAAATATTAAGGCACAATGAAATTAGAACTCCAGTAATGTTTAAGATAAAACTGAAGATATATAAAATAAATAAATAAATAAATAAATAAATAAAAGGGAAGATGAGAACATTTATCTGAAACTATATTTCAAAAACTGCTGTAGGGACTCCTGGGTGGCTCAGTTGGTTAAGCAGCTGCCTTCAGCTCAGGTCATGATCCCAGGGTCCTGGGATTGAGTCCTGCAACAGGCTCCTTGCTCAGCAGGGAGCATTCTTCTCCCTCTGCCTGCTCTGCCTGCTGTTCCCCCTGCTTGTGCTCTCTCTCTCTCTTTCTCTGACAAATAAATAAAGTCTTAAAAAAAAAAAAAACCTACCGTAAGTGTCTTATATGAATTAACATTGTAATGCTTCACTTTGAACTATTTCAGGTTCAGCAATATTAGAAGTGCTAGGATACTCAAATAAACACCCAGTTCTTGCTCTTTCCTAGATTGTAGGAAGTTTTCCAAGTATCTTTATTTGTAATACTATAATAGTGAAACTATTTTCAACATGTTTCAGCATGTTATGAAAAAATATTATTAAAAACAATGCTATATTTTACCAATTATTATAGAGTCACAGAAACACATCTAGGATGAACTCCAGGTCTCATTCCATACCACTTGGTTGTAGACGCCAGATCAGTGGACACTGAATTAGCAGGGAGAATCAGTCAAAATCTCTGGGAATTTTCCACTGGGCTGAGTAATTCACTCACAAAAGTCCCTTCACTGAATTGTCAAGAACATTTTCACTGCACTCTTGTTCTTCACAACCTACTTTTAGATAGTGACTTAGAGTGACCTGGTTGTGCTTTTGAAAACCATGTGATTTACTTGCTAAAAAAAAATTATTAAAAAAATGAATCTCTAAGACCTAGAGCAAGGTTTTCAGCATGATGTAGGAACAGTAAGATAGAGATGATGGTGATGATAAAGTTAGCACTTTCAGTTTAATGCAAAAGCATTCCTGACAATATTCGTGTAGTTCAGATCACAAAACGAATTCTGTATTATTATATAAAAAAAATGATCACTAAATTATCAGGATTTTATGAATATAATATTATTTAATTACTTTCTAAAGAAATAAGAATTACATCATAAGTGATTACACCTGCCTTTTATTGGGGGGATTCATAAATATACTGCATATAATAACATACATTTCATACTGGAATATTGAATTTTGCATAAAAAATACGATAATGGTAAGAATTAAAGAAAATGATGATAACAATATATATTCTTATGGAGATAGCCTAGAGAAAAACTGTCTCATAGAAGTATGAATAAAGGACTTTAATGTAAATAGGCACTTTCCAAGTTGTGTAATTATTACTTTATAAGAAACTTTTTGTATCAATTCTTGGGAAATTAATTTTTTTATTCATAGGAACAATACTAAATAGTCATCAGTTTCACCACATAGTCCATGAAACTCCCTGAACTATTAATAAACTAATGAAGTAAAGTTTATAGTGCACACTTCCATGAAAACTGGGAGAAAATGCCATTGTTTAGAGAACTGAAGCTTGGTGCGCAGTATTATAACCATTCTAGGAGTATGTTGAGATTAAACTTATATAGAAACACTAATATAGAAACATATAGAAACACTTAGCCAAGTGCTGGGCTTGGCTATGAATTAGCTAGGCACCTAGTATTGAGGTGTTAACTACAGGGGTATGAGTTTGGGGACAAAACTCCAAACTAACCCAAAAGGATAATGTTAAACTAGTAAGTGCCAGTCAAAACCCCGACTTTTAAGTTTAAATCCTAACTAAGGTGAATATAAATCCTCAGGCTGAAGTCCTCTGTGAATTTAATTTCATACACGTGTCAATCTAATATAACATTTTGGACACATTAAAACTGCTCTAAACATCCATGTGCAGTTTTGGGAGAATATAAGTTTTCAGTTCACTTGGGTTAGTATTTAGGAACATGGTTGTTGGGTCATTGGGTAAGGCTATGTTTAGTATTATAAGAAGTGCCAAATTGGTTTCCACAGTAGCTGCTGACTTTCCATTCACACCAGCAATTAATGAGAGTTTCTTATTCTGCACTTTTGCCAACATTTGGTAATGTCAGCTTTTTAAATTTGGGTATTGTTAGTTTTTTGGATCTTAGCCATTCTAATAGGTGTGTAGGCATCTTGTTTCAATTTCCAGCTTCTAATAACATGACATAAATTCATAAATCAGCAGAGAAGGCAAAGTATATAGGCAAAGACACAGTATAATAGGGATGTTGTTTGTGGTCTATATGAATAAATTAAACATAAGTTCAAATGATTTTGCATTTAGTTTTAATGTCATTTCCCCTCAAAAAGTAAGAAAAAAATCTGAATAATATTTTACATTGATAATGCAATTAAACAACAGCATCTCTGCTTGCTTGGATGTGTGAGTTTGCAGACACAGTTTATTACTTAAACACTCAAAAATAAACCACCAATAAGGAAAGGTATTTACTCCCAGGTCTCAGTTCAACATACATGAAATCTAGATAAATCGATCTTAAAATATCCCTAAAAGAATATATGCATATGTCTTTGTATCCAAATATACATGCAGAGAAAAAGAACTGGCATTGACTAATAAAATTATGAAAAAATATTCACCTTTACAATAGTCAAGGAAATATAAATTTTAAAAGTGCAAAAAAATTAATCAATAAGCAAAATTTAATTGGCAGTTTCAGGAGTTATTAAGATGGGCATTCAAACCACTGGGTTTCTTTTTTTAAGAATTCAATATAGAAATCAGCATCAAAAGTGTGAGATACAATTTTAACTGAAGTAAAAGCATACAAATGTAGTATAAGGCATTATGACAAATTCATTAATAAGTGAGATGGAACCTCATCAAATTATAAACAATGAATATTTATAGATGATAGGTGAGTGACTATTTTTTGTTTTATTTCCCAAATTTCCAGATTTTATAAAATTAATATCATTTTAATGATTACAATAATGATTAAGAAATATACAAAAATTTTACTCATTATATTGGTAATATAATATTACAAATGAGGATCTGAATCCCTAATGATAGGAGAATGATCTATATATCACAATAATACATCACAATATGTACATAACAATAATACACCACAATAATACATCATAAAAGTGATTTGAAAATGGGGAATACTCGAAGTATGATTCTAAAAAATAAAAAGATACCTTACTGTATGATCATGATCACATTCATGATCACATTCATGTCTGTTTGTAGTAAAGAGAGAGAGACAGAGACAGAGAAATAGTGAAAGACTGATTAATGAAGATAGAAAGCTTTTCTATCTTCTACATTCTGTAGGCTCAATATCTAGGCCTATATCAATGTCTGGCACAAATTATATTCCCTCTAAATAGTTATTGAGAATAATGCATACAAGATTAATACATCAAGACTCAAAGAAATATACTAAAGTGCCATACATACTTGATTTTGTATAGGGGAATTATAGATGGTAGATGATCTTTAAAAAACTTTTCATTTACATTTTTATATTGTCTAACATTTCTGTAATAAGTATACAATACATAACCTGTTTCTTATCCTACCTGAAGGCCCTTAAAGAAAACATCATATATATGTTAACGTGATCTTAAGTAGGTCAGAAAAAGGTGAAATGAACATAACATTTTCATTCTATTAAAATATTTTAATATTTTTGGAAATCATAATGAAATGGCTGTTCTCATTAAAATCAACTCAAAATATCTCTAGTTCTGCAGCAATTTCTTATACAATATAACTACGAAAATCTCACTGATGGTTAATTACTGTCAGAATTGAAATTAGTATTCCAACTACCAACTCTTTAAAGAGGCCTTAGTGCAAGAGAAAAGAGGCACCAGATGTTCAGATGACTGCAATTTTGTCCTCAGCAAAGGTTATAATCAGGTTCATAATATAAGCCTCGATGAAGAAGCAGCGTACTATAGAAGAAAAGTACACTGGGCAAAAACTCTTAAAAAATGAGTTCAAAATTAGTCTCCATCACTTAGTAATTATGAGTTTGATTCATCCTTAACTTTTGTAAGCCTCAATTGCTTCAACTATATAATAGAGATCATAATAACTGGCTTACTTGCTCATTTCAAGTAGAGTGTGGGGTATTTGTCAGATTTCAAAGAACTTCTCTTGTGCCTGTTTCTTGTTGTTTATGACTTTTTGGCTTTTCTTTTTTCTTTTTATTTGCACGGTATCAATTTCTTGTTTTCCCTCTCCTACCCATCAAATAAAATGTCTTCCAAACCATTTTATTTCAATAGAAAAAAAAAAAAAGCATTGACTATGTTTGGATGAGTGACCAACTGTCATGGACATAACCACTATGAGAAGATTATTTTGAGAAGTATGTTTATAGATCGCTTTACTTAAAATACAGGGTTTTTTTTAAAAAACATATATAATACCATCAAATAAAATGTGGTCTTCTTCACATTGTTTACTTAATTTTACTTTAAAGCTGGTGTGGCTAAAAATAGTGCAAGATAATAGATCTTGACATTTCCATGTGGCCAGAGTAGGAGGCTCCTGTAAACTATAGATTCTGAAGCTTCTGAGTCAGCCATCCCTTCAGCCAAAATTTCTCTGGATATTAGGTAATGTGCCCATATTTCTTAGAGAGACTTCTGAAGTATTTTATAGGTCTCATGTACCATACACTCTTATCTCTGCTAATCTTTCATCATACCATCACCCCAATAACATCTGAACTTTCTTGAACCTAGTTGCACCCTTCATCATCTCTCCTTCTCTTGGTCCTCTAGAACTTTGTCTTTATAATTAACAAACCCCTTAATATCCTTATCTTCACTGAAGGATTACCTCCCCCTCCTTACTCTAACTGAAGCCAGACTACTCACTGAGGATGCTAGTTTGCTGTCACCTCAATTACTGTTTGTTCTTTCTCTTGCTGGGAACATTAGAAAATATATAACACTTGTCCCTTCAAGCCTGATACTTCTCCACCTTCTTCCAAAAATGTGTTCTAATTTTTGAAAAGAAATCCCACCTCCTATGCCCATAATCTTTCCAGCTCTTAGTCCAATGTGTCTTTTATACACAAATTCTTCCAAAATATTTCCCACATAGTCTCTAACCTTTCCCTGTATCCTGCTCTCTATTCAATACTTTCCAGCGTGACTACTGCCAATACCATTCCATTAAAATACTACTTGACAAGGTTATCAAAAACTTAAAATATCTTCAAATTTAGTTGACATTTTAAATTCTACTTACTTGATGATTCAGAGGCATTCAACACCAATAGTTACACTCAACTTCCTGAATTTTTATCATGTCCCTGCAGTTCTCTGCTACATCTTTTATCTGCTGTTTCTCCTTGATAGCTCGTTTCTCTGCATTGACTATTATATGTTAAATTTATTCATGACTCAAGGCAAAGACTTCTTTTTTCATCTTTTATATACTCTCCCCTTAGGATTGAATTTCTGCCCATGTCTCTAACAAGACTCCCAAATGTGTATGCATTTTAACTCCTATAAAGAAGACAAAATTGGGCAATATGTAAAAGAACAAGAGGTAGGGACAGGTCATTGAGGAATGCCTCTCTGAGAGGCTGCCATTGTAGTTGAAATTGGGATCATGAAAGGTTTTGGTCAAATGAAGATCTGTGAGAGGAGAACTTTCAACAGAAAGAGAAGCAACTGCAAAGTTAGTGTGGAGGGTGCTGAGATGAGAAGGACGAGCAGGCTGCATATTATAGGGTTTTCAAAAATACACAAAGAGTTTTGATTGTGTACATGTGACATAAAGACATTAGAGAAAGCAGGAGAAAGACAAAAATTGACATATGTGGAATAGGTGGTTATGTTCCAGAGGGAATGCAGTAAGGTCAGTTTATAGGATTATGAGGAATCCAGGAAAAATGGTGATGGTGGCATGAGTGAAACAAGGAACAGAGAACATGATGAGAAACAACCATTTTATAACATTTATAATATGTTATATGTAATACAGAATACTCAGTTTGCAGATTTTTTAAAGATTTTTATTTATTTACTTGAGATAGAGAGAAATTGAGAAAATGAGTGGGAGGAAGGGCAGAGGGAGAAGCAGATGCCCCCACTGAGCAGGGAGCCCAGTTCAGGACTCAATCTCAGGACCTTGGGATCATGACCTGAGTCGAAGGCAAGCGCTTAACTGAATGAGACACCCAGGTGCCCATAGAGAGTACACAGATGTTTTCTTGAAGGAGATATTGCCTGTGGATTGTTAGGAGAAGGGAATAAGAAATGGCTTCTACAGTTTTTTCTTTATCAAATAAAGAGACTTCAGTGCTATTTAATAAAATGGGGAAGTTTTGCAGAATAAAGTAAGAAAGTATCCATATTTATTTTTTTCTGTACTATATTGAGAGGAATAAATACACTGAAATGGATATATCATGCAGGCAACTGGACATCTAAGTCTGGAGCTTAGGGAAGATATCTGGATGGATATAAAATTAGATATTAATACTCAATAATAAACAATAAGGTGGCAATATTTCAATACAATAGCAAAAATGTGGTCGCTTGAGAGACTTGAGGTGGAAAGTAAGTAAAACCCTACGTCTAATTTTAGAGTTCTTATAGAGCAGCAAAGAATGATAGATTAATGATTTACACATAAAACTAAATACACCAGAAGTCATGAAAGCAAAGAGAAGAAATTGTATTCAAGAAGGTTGTGGTAAACTGCACATAAATCTTTGAAGTTCATGAGACTAAGACAAATATTTTGCCATCAGCTTTGACATAACATACATCAATGCTAACTTGATTAGATTTCCTGGTGAGGATGAAAGCCAAATTGGAAGTTTTTGAAGAAAAGTCCAGAAGTAAGGAAAGAGAGCAGTGGACAACTTTTTCTAGGAATTTTAGTTTCATGAAAAGGAGAGAAATATAGGGTAGTAGGAATATGTAAGCTCAAAAGTGATTGTTTTAAAGGTATCTGTATTAAAGCATGTCTGTATATTAATTAGAATGATCAAACAGAAATGGAAAAAAATCTGATGCTGAAGACAAAATTCAAAATCAAAGACTTAGAAAAATTGATAGTGAGTAGAATCTAACTCACAAGTAAACTGGCCCTGGGGAAAAGCTACCCTCTATTGTTAACGTCAATAGTGGAGAAAGAATATTTTGTACAGGTTGGAGGCAGGTTGGCATAGTTGGTGATAGAAAAATGAGATTTTTAAAAAAAAACTGACTTTAGTTACTTTTTAGTGATGATAACTGTGAGAGTTAAGATTGAGGTGAAAGGTCATGTCAAGATCTAGAATATGACCACATTAGTACACACACAGGAGTAGTAGCTTTTCTTTTGTGGTGGTAGTGAGTAGAGCAGGAGAGGGGCAGTGCTGTCTCATCACAGCAAAAAAATTAAATATTGGCCTTAACTGCTCTTACTCTTTCCCTCTAAGATTAATTCTAGTTAATCACTACATGAAGAGTGAGGTGTTTAACAAGCAAACCCAAACATGCTCACACCCTCAGCTTTTAACTCTTCAATGTCTCATTGTTCTCAGATAAAGAGCCCTATTGTACGGGGCGCCTGGGTGGCTCAGTGGGTTAAGCTGCTGCCTTTGGCTCAGGTCATGATCTCAGGGTCCTGGGATCGAGTCCCACGTCGGGCTCTCTGCTCAGCGGGGAGCCTGCTTCCCTCTCTCTCTCTCTCTGCCTGCCTCTCTGCCTACTTGTGATTTCTCTCTGTCAAATAAATAAATAAATAAATAAATCTTTAAAAAAAAAAAAAAAGAGCCCTATTGTAAATAAGGCCTACAATTTCTGATATCACCTAGTTTCACTTACCTTGCCAGCCTCACCTCAACCCAGTGCCTCTTCCTGCCTTTGCTTCTGACCCTCTGGTTTTCTTTCTGTCCCTCCAATAGTCACTGTGTTCCTAGTATCCTCACATTAAGAATCAGCTGGCTTGCCTCCTTTCAGACGTCACCTCAATAAGCATGTCCTTGCAAAAGACTTCCTGACTTTCTGTGCTATCACAATCTCAATCTCTCCACCTCTAGAATTCAGCAATGCAAATTAAATAATAAAGTTCATGTTCCACATTTCAAAAAATTTTGAATTTCATAATGTCTCATTTTAGTGAGGATATGACAAAATATGCATCCTTAAGCATTGTTGACTAAGGCATATAAGAGCTCTAATTCAGGTTTGGTATCTCATTAAGTGAAAAGAAGCATAAAGAACACAAGTACACCATGAGGCAAATTTTGTGATAATAGTAATACTAATAAAAGCGTAAATCTAATATGTATTATTAGAATAAATGTATACACATACATATATATACATACACATACTTACACATACTACACACACATATATACATAAGTTCACTATTTTAATGGTGTGCTTAGTGGTAGCACAATGTATACTCAAAATACACTTTAAATATTATGCTATATTAAAGCAATTCAGTTCATTGTTAGAGTGGTTTCAAAATTCACCAGATGCTTAGAGTAAATACTTCTGTACCTGAGTTTTGAATAAAAAACTTTATATTAGTTTCTGGAAAATGAATTATCTGTGTTGAGTAGAATTAGATCACAGACACTCACTAAAAGCCTAGACCTATTTTCTGGAAATTTCCGTTGACTGTAACTAATGCAGCCACTTACTCTAATGCTATGTTTAGTTGTTCTCTGCCACCATCCAGTTGTTTTTATCTGGCATATCATGTGTGCTTACCCTCTCAGAGCTGGACTATTCCAGGAAATTGCCTGTGAGACTTCTGAACATCTACTCTTCTGGGGGCAATCTGGCTTTTGTCTATATTAGGTGAATTGGCAAAGAGATTTTTGCCTTAAAGAAAAACTTAATGACATTTCATATAAAATATCAAACAGATTTTTTCTTTCCCAAAGTAAAAAAATAATGGGTTAGATCAAGCCCTGATTATAGGCATCAACAGGAAGAAAACACACAAAACTAGAATGAATGTACATTTTCTTTCTTAATTTTAACCCAGACAAAAGAATTTATGAAAATAATTTTTTAAAGGGAAAAAACTAAAATAAAGTCAGGAGAGAAAAATAACAGACATGACTTTTCTCCTTGTGTTCTAGTTTGGATCACAAGCACAAGTATTTATTTTTCTACACTTGGGTGTGCAGATGAAAGAGGAGGTATTATAATGTACAATAGAAAGAGCTTGGGATTTATCATTAATCACCTTGGGATCAGATACTTACCAACCATATATTCTCAGGTAGATCACTTTCTGTCTCTAAGTCTTTATTCCCCATAAATGTAAATGGAGATAAGTAAAACACCTGATGTGCTTCCCGGGGTAAAATGGGTAATAGTGGTACACATTATGACTAGGGTAAAATGTGTTAATGAACGCTGAAATTCCTTATAAACTGCCATACAAATGATTATCATGTTATCATTGTGTTAGTTCCAGGATTGAATGAGATCCTCCAATTCTCCACAGATACCGATGCCACAGAAATTTATGAACAATATTAAGCTATATCATTGTCTTGTGAAAGAGGAAATGGAGAGAACACAGGACACACTTTACTACTTAATATTTCATTAGAGGGGCGCCTGGGTGGCTCAGTGGGTTAAGCCGCTGCCTTCGGCTCAGGTCATGATCTCAGGGTCCTGGGATCGAGTCCCGCATCGGGCTCTCTGCTCAGCAGGGAGCCTGCTTCCTTCTCTCTCTCTCTCTGCCTGCCTCTCAGTGTACTTGTAATTTCTCTCTGTCAAATAAATAAATAAAATCTTTAAAAAAAAAAAAAAAATATTTCATTAGAATTGTCCCTGATGGCAATTCTGATTGTAAAGCGCTATTTCTCCACTGTACCATGAATGAGAGTAAAGAAGCATACACAATGTAGACCTCACCTTTGAGAAGTATTCCATCTGGCTGCAACAAGACAGAAAAAGAATGAGGTTAAAAGTGAGTTTGCCAGGGGCGCCTGGGTGGCTTGGTGGTTTAAGCCTCTGCCTTCGGCTTGGGTCATGATCTCAGCGTCCTGGGATCGTGCCCCGCGTCGGGCTCTCTGCTCAGCGGGGAGCCTGCTTCCCCCTGCCTCTCTGCCTACTTGTGATCTCTCTCTGTCTATCAGTTAGATAAATAAAAATCTTAAAAAAAAAAAAAAAAGGTGAGTTTGCCAAAGAAAGGACATGCAAGGTCTTTAATATTTGTCTCTGGTGGGAAGTATTATGATTTTAGTTTGTACAAAGTACCATGTTTTCATTAAAACTCTCCATGTTAAAATTTGGAGAAAACTGGTTAATAACTATAGAAATGCAATTCCAAAGAAAATTGCAGAAAGTATTCAAAAATACATGATTGCTGAGGATTTATATTGAAGCTCATCAAAACAGAGTCTACTAGTCATCACCTTTACCTGTAGATCTAAGCCATAAAATACACATGGTTATCTGACATATCCAATGAAGGAGTTTTAAAATATTATCTATCCCTGAGATTGAAACCTACCAAACTTATGGATTAGCTCAAGAATAAAATTCTTTTGATTGATCAGAAGTATTTAAATTTAATAGTCTGAGATTCCTGTCCTTACTTATTAGAATAACAGAAAATAATAATCAGAACAAAGATAGTTAAAGACAATGGAGAAGAGAAATAACGATATATACAAGTGTATACTTGTCTTATAAGAAAAGGCCAAATTCAAATCATCTTCTGGAATTCTGTAGCACTCTTTTTCTATCCTGGACCCCCTAGGTATGAAATAAGCAGGGAGTTCTATTGTAAATGGGAGAGTACATTTGTAGGAGCTCAGTGGGTTATAAATGAGCTCCATTTACATACTGTAAAATGTATTTTAGTCCCAAAGGATATAATTGCCTTGTACACAATACAGTTATAATAGCATAGGAAGGAAAACTTTCAAAATTCTTTCATTTCATGCTAACATGATGCAGCTAACTATGGCAACATTTCCTGACAGCCTAAATTAAATGGTAGATTCTGAAAAATAATCCAAATTGACTTCAGAAAGGAAATGGATTAATCAATGTCTACATAAATCTAATTTAAAGAGAATGTTTTATACAATAATGGAATGTCTGTCTACATTATAATACATTTTAATTTTGTGTTCAACCTTGGCAATGATTTATTTGCTTTCAAATGTACTTATTCATGATGATGCTTAGGTAACAATCAAAAGCTTTCTATTGCTTTCCTGTTTACTAGAGTGCATGCAATGATGCTATGCCTATACGACAGAAAACTCAGTATATTAAAAATAAAAGCAATGTCCAAATTCACGACAGCTTTGAGATAAGAATTCTAAGTAACCCAAATAGCTAGCTACCAATACAGTGCCCAATTCCCTATGTCCACAAAGAAATACACTATGGAGTTATGTGTTTCCACAGAGAACACATACACATTGTTATCTGTGAATATATTTTCTGCTTTGGCACCAAACTGGTATTCTTTACTCACCCTAATGAGTGAGACTCTTGAGTAGGCTCACTTAGGAATTATATCTGGATCAGACATGAGCAAGTTTCTCCAGGTTTTCTTAAATATGATCTCCTTACTTGTTCCTATTTGTCCTTCCAAGGTAGAGGCATGTTCTTAGGCTTCATTAATAAAAAAGAGCCCAACCAAAGAAAAGAGAATTTTCATAACCATATTTAATTTTAATCCGTTCAGAATGCCAACTACTGGTGACCCCACCCTATCAATTGATGAGTCTGTATCTATTGTGTCTTTGTAAATTATATCAGTGTTCTTTTGGGGGATAAGAGGAAGTGACAAGAAGCATCCTTGAATTTCTCTCGATGGTTATATTTCACTAAAAATATTGATGATATCAATATCATACCCTATGGACTAATATTTTAAGTGATATTTTAACTCCTTAAGTATATTAATAAACAGGGTACATTAAAAAAAGTATGTTGATAAATGTGTCAAATAAATCTTTCCAAAGAATAGCATGGGTATTTGTTTAATGCAAGAAGGAACAAATGGATAAACTGTCTTTTGCTGGGTCCAATTAAGTTCTTCAGAATCTCTCAGGACTAGTCTAGATGGCTAATCAAGAGTGAAGTAAAAGAAATTCTGAAACGTTTCCTTCCTTATTTCATACACATTTGCCAAAATTTCTTTACAGTAATTTAAGGAAACAAACCTAAACAAGTGTTCTTGATGATGCAACTACTTTCAGAGCTTAGTATAAATGGCCTTGCATAGAACAACTAGTCTGTTTGAGTGAAGTTGATTCATTTCCTTTCAGTGGAGTTCAGTTAACTTGCTTTAATCAATCCTATAATTTAGGGGCAGTTGAAAGCAGCTATCAAAAACACTGTGATTTCTTTCAAGTTTTCTCAAAATTTCAGTCTTCATTCAAATCTTCACAGCAATACTCTATAAATAAAACATCAAAAAATTTAAATATGCATATTTCACATAACTAGGCCTGTGCTACATCACAACACTATGTTCAAAGGCCTATTAGACAATTATATCATGATTTTACAAAATGACTTTTATTATTTTCTTTAATGTGTGATTTATTTATGTTTTGTATTAGTGAGATTTAAATATAAATACCATTCTTTAAAGCTTTTTCACTTATTCACACATTTTTTAAGGAAATTCTCAAGAGAATTCATTAAACATTGATTTTCCATGGAAACTGGTTGGTGTTTTGGCACCAAAAGTAAGATCATTCATCCTATTCTATAAAATGTGTTCTCTAGCACGTATTTAATTTGACTAAAAAAAATAGAACTGATCTATACTACATATTCTCTTGTGTCAAACACAAATTCTTAGAACTTAACTGTTTTAGTGGTACTTCTATTACCTATTCAAGTGCAAGTCCTTCAATTTTCTGAGAATAAAACATCCAAAATTTGAGCCATTTTGCAAATTTGTACTCAAAGTATAATTACAAGCCTTCTATTTTTATCAGTGTTGTGACATTTCTGATTCCTATCTCGCCATGTACAGCATACATAATAATATTTTTTTGTTGTTGTTTGGATTTTGGGTTTTTTCCCCCCTCTGGTTAGGTTTCCAGTTAGATGGTTAGGCTGTGCTAACTACAAAAGTTAAGTAAGAGTATTAGCATTAAGTTTGTACTTAAATAATCATGTTATTCCAAGAATTAGGCCATTTGTTGATGATAGTCTAATGCTACTCAGTTGATCTAATATGACTTCAGCTCAAGTGTATGTGATCTAGATGAAGAATACTTGCCCAAGACTCAAACTGAACAGTAAAATATGCTACAAGAAAATGGTTAAATTTCAGCTTAAGTGATTCCTTTTGGCACTAGCAAAATAATCATCACTCCATAATGTTTCTGAATCTTTACCATCTATTCTAAAATTAAGAGACTCTAATGGGTCAAAGTATAGAGACTAGCTAAGAAATTATCTGTAATATTTGAACATAAAGTCCTTGTAACCTTAGTTTCAAATGCCATAAAACATAGGTTCTGTCTTAAGTTTACTTCTTCATAAAGATATGGCTTCTTCATAAAGATATTTAACCTTTGTGGAGGCAGTTTGCATGTCTTTCTTGACATACTCTAATCTCTGCATTCTGACTCAAGTTTGAAAGTCCCAAAGTATAAATGTGGGTTTATCTGGACTACTCAGTTATTTTCTTAATTGAAGTTTAGGTGACACACAATGTTACATTAGTTTGAGGTTACAGCATATTGATTCAGCTACTTGATACCTTCTTTTTTTTTTTTTTTTTTTTTTTTTTTTTTTAAAGATTTTATTTATTAATTTGACAGAGAGAAATCACAAGTAGACAGAGAGGCAGCCAGAGAGAGAGAGAGAGGGAAGCAGGCTCTCTGCCGAGCAGAGAGCCCGATGCGGGACTCGATCCCAGGACTCTGAGATCATGACCTGAGCCGAAGGCAGCGGCTTAACCCACTGAGCCACCCAGGCGCCCCTACTTGATACCTTCTTGCTCTACTCACGAGTGTAGCTACCGTCTATTACCACACCACACTGTTGTGATTCTACTGACTATATGACAAGAACCATTTTTAAATGCAAAAAGGGGGACATGGTCCCTGAGAAATCAAAATTAATGATTTCTTGAGGTCAACCAGACCCCAACTAATCCCCATAGTGACTTTGAAAAAATAGTAAAACTTGTCCTCTAAAAGTAGATGCAGGACATTGGGCCCAGAGCAGAACTAGTGCATCACAACTAGATTACAGGGCCCCTGAATTGGTACTTCTTGGTCATTATAACTTGAAAAATCCAGATTGTCATTTTAGGCGACTTGGAATTTGTAAAAGCCAACTTTCAGAATAAATCCCTCAACTGCTGAGGAAAAGAAAGGCTTTTTTCCTCTGGGTTTTATTTAGGTGTAACTGATATATAGCACAGTGTAAGTTTTAGGGATCCGGTGGAACAACTTACTTATATTGTGAAATGATTACCACAGTAAGTTTATTTAATATCCATCATCTCATATAGACACAGAAAAGAAAAATAAAAAGTGTTTTGTTTTGTTTTTTTTCCCCTTGTGAAAAAAACTTATATTTACCCTCTTGGCAACGTTCCAATGTACCATATGACAGTGTTAACTATAACCATCATGTTGTGCCCCATGTACTTATTTCTTAAGACTAGAAGTTTGTACCTTTTGACAAAAGAGCTACTTTTTAATCTCCTCAGAAAATGCAGATGCTTGCCCTACAGTAAAAGACAATGTACACGGATGGGTGGGGAAAGAGATAGGCCAGGTGATGGTATATGGGATGGAAATGGGAATATTGAGGAAAATTAAGAAAGACCCAGATAAGCTTCTAAATTTGCTAATTTCAGGAAAGTGCTAAAATCTTACTGAGATGAATTATCAGTAAGGGCAAAAGAAAACAAAAACAAAAATGAAATCCAAACTGGAATTTCTATGTGAAACATGAAAAATAAATGGAGAAGTAAGTGGGTTTTCATTATAGATATATCACCACCAGACACCAGAAAGGAAAGGGTGAAGTTTTCCCTGTGGTGAATAGAATGGACAGCAATAGATGCACACTGATCTTTTTGGCAGCCAGAGCATACAGATCTATAAGGAGAAGAAGGTAGAGATACCATTGCCACTTTCACTTGAAACCCAGAAAACCACATAGAAATATAGTAGAAAATGGACACCAAAGGCTTCCATGCAAGTTCCAATACAGCTCTTGGGCAAGAATGGAAGAAAATACATTATTGCTTTTATAATCCTATAATGTTGGAAAATGAATCTCTGATGAATAAAATTTGCACTCCAGTTTCAGTTGGTGATTATTTGTAATGCAGAGTACAGCTTTATTACAAATTAAGCAGTATAAAATGCATAAATTACTCTAATTGTCCATGATCATACTTTGTGTGTGTGTGTGTGTGTGTGTGTGTGAAGAGACAGACAGACACTAATGGTATTATTCAGCTCTGCTTAACTTTGGTATACATAACTATTAGAATTCATAAACCTTCTCCATAAAGAGGCAGGTATAAAATACATGTACACATGCTTGCTAGAAGTAAAAACTTTGTCTCTTTTCCTTATTCATAATCTCAACATGCTCAAGGTCTTTAATTGCCAGAAGAATTAGTGTTATTCACTATACATCCTACTGGAAATCCCTAAGTAGAACCTATTCTTTTTCTTTTTTTTTTTTTTTTTTTTTTTAAGATTTTATTTATTTATTTGTGAGAAAGAGAGAGAAAGTGAGAACACGAGTGGGGTGAGGGCCAGAGGGAGAAGCAGACTTCCTGCTGAGCAGGGAGTCCAAAGTGGGGCTTCATCCTGGAACTCCAGGATCATGACCTCTGCTGAAGGGAGATGCTTAATCAACTGAGCTACTCAGGTGCCCCTGAATGGAACCTATTCTTAAGTGTGAATAGTAAGAGAATGTTCTAGACCTGCTTACTTTTTCCTTTTTGGTATAAAAAAATTTTACCTGCACACCAGACATACTCATAACTACCAATGACTTATTTTTTAGGTTTTTTAAATCTTTATTTATTGATTTATTATCAGTGGAGGACAAAACTACCTTGTAGGTATTTGTATGGTACCATCAGAAAGTATGTGTCCAGTTGTCTCCCTGGGAAGCAGGCAGCCATTTTTGAGCAATGCCTCTATAGTCCACCCTATCCATACCCCCCTCCCCCCAGCAACCTTCAGTTTGTTTTGTGAGATTAAGAGTCTCTTATGGTTTGTCTCCCCCTGGTCTCATCTTGTTTCATTTTTTTCCTTCCCTACTCCCCAAACCCCCCACTTTACCTCTCAAATTCCTCATATCAGGGAGATCATTTGATAACTGTCTTTCTCTGATTGACTTATTTTGCTTAGCCTAATATCCTCTAGTTCCATCCATGTCATTGCAAATGGCAAGATTTCATTTCTTTTGATGGCTGCATAGTATTCCACTATCTATATATACCACATCTTCTTTACCATTCATCTGTTGATGGGAATCTAGGTTCTTTCCAACACCTAACAACACCTAAAGAATAAATAATCCAATCAAGAAGTGGGTGGAGGGTATGAACAGATTTTTCTGCAAAGAAGACATCCAGATAGCCAACAGACACATGAGAATAAGTGCTCCACATCACTTGGCATCAGAAAAATATAAATCAAAACCACAATGAGATGCCACCTCACACCAGTCAGAATGGCTAAAATTAACAAGTCAGGAAATGACAGATGCTGGCGAGGATGCGGAGAAAGGGGAACCCTCCTTCACTTCTGGTGGGAATGCAAGCTGGTGCAACCACTCTGGAAAACAGCATGGAGGTTCCTCAAAAAGTTGAAAATAGAGCTACCCTATGGCCCAGCAATCAGACTACTGGGTATTTACCCTAAAGATAACAAATGTGGTCCGAAAGGGCACATGCACCCGAATGTTTATAGCAGCAATGTCCACAATAGGCAATGACTTTTTTGAGACAGAACTCCTTTAAAGAAACTTTAGATAATCATCTCCATTCTAATAGGTAAAAATTAAAGCCCTTGACTTCTAAATTGTCAGCCTGGAAGTCTTTGAATTATCTTAACATTTTAACAGATTTTATGCTGAGTTCCAGTAGTTAATTATGCTTTAGTAAATATGACGTGTTCCAAGATGTGCACACAATCATCTGGCTTCAGGCCTGTGACATGTGTGATAACGTGGGTGAGTGGAGAGTGACTCGTGGATATTAAAAGCACCCAAGACCTTGTCTCCAGATCTATTTCTGGTATACCCAACAGGATAGCTACTCGTACAGCACAGAGAACTGGAAAAGGGCAGAAACCAGAGGCAATACCAAAAAGAAAGATCTTTTAGATTCTAAGAACTCAGAACTGTTCTATCTTTTGGTCAGTTTTAATTAGTCAGTAACTTTTATACTTGGTCTGTTCCTTGATAGAAGTAATATGAAATCCTTTATCCACCCCCCCCACCCGATTCTGCCTGCATTGAAAGTCATAATAAAAATACCTGCACTGAAAGTCCTAACAAAATCTCCTTCAACTCTGGTGAGGGGTAGGGGGTAGTATCCGTAAGTGTTAGGATCCACTGGAATCCCTGGAATTTACTGCTTTGTATGAGAATTCTTCAGCCAGTGTGGATCTCTTGAAAAACCACAGCAACACCTCCATAACACCCATCATGAACGTGAGTTTGCTTCTCAGCAAAAGAAAACTCATTTCTCAGGTTGAGGCATTTTGTGCCTAGGATGGTTGCAGCATTGTTCCCCATTTAGTCTTCTTTCAGAAATCTCCACTGAGGTAGTAGTCAATCAGCCCAACACATCGCAGCTCCTCATGCTGCTGTGACTGAGATGCTGGGTCGAAGCTGGACCCTTCCTACTTCTGCAAGTGGGCAGTGATTCAAGAGCAGCAGCTGCAAGACTGTGACGTCATGGGTCTGGCACTGCTGCTGCTACAAGTACGGGACGGGGGGGGGGGAGGGAATCTGACTTGGTTTTAAACACACTTTGTGTAAATATGCTTAAGAAGTTGGTCTCTGCCTAAATCTGTACGATGACTGTTTCCTGATTGATGTCCTACTGATTTCTTCTTTAAGTCTAGCCTTATGATTTTGGTCCTTTGTACAGAGTGTGAACTGATCTTGGCCGGTATCCTGGTTATAGAATATTTTTATCTATGTGAACTGTGCAAGGTTGTGTGTCTTCCTAGCCCAAGAGTTTTTTTTTTTTTTTCTTTTTCCCTAATACACAATCACTTCACATTCAAAGCCCTTAGTGATCAGCTCTAGCATTAACTAGAACATTTTGAACACTTCTATCACTTGCTTACCAAACACAATTATATTATCCTAAGCCACTGCCAGACTGGTCAGACTAACTGGAGTGCATTTATTTGAATTAAAATTTCCTTCTCTAATGACCTCACAAATATCATTTTCTATTTTAATTAGGAGAAAAGAAAGTATTTTACTAATAGAATGTCAATGCCTTTATTTTGTACCTATTATTCCTTGCCTAAGAGGATTCTGTAATCCAGTTGCAGTCTCAAAAATATTTATGCCTCAAATTTATTATTGAAATTCCTACTAAAGGGAATAAACATATTACATGTTTATAGTTCTGTTCATTATTCCTCTTTCCCTATTAAATATGTGTGTTAGTGTATAACATATGTTATTATGTATATAATTACAATTTACAATAAGTGATTTTTAAGAAATATAACTATAGAAATATAGTAGAGCAAACTATATTTTGCTTTAGCATCAATATTTAATTTTCTATTCTTCTCCTTTTTCTCTAAATTTCTCATGCATGCTCCCACTACAGTACTTGTTGTCTCTCTACTGATAATTCCTTTCCCCAAAAGTGTGCCTGGGTCACTCTTTCACTTACTTCAGACCTTTATATAAATAATACTCTTCAATGAGGCTTTTCCAGATGACTCTATTTAAAATCACAACTTCATTTCTGAACTCCCCTTTTTTGCTCCTATTTTAATTTTCTCCATGACAATTATGTGTCTTATTTATTTTAATCTGTCATTTAAAATGGGAGCCCTCTAAAGAAATTTCATAATATAAATTCAAGCGTATTTAAATATATAAATTCAAATACATTAAAAATAAATTCAAACTCAATAGCTAAAGCAATTCTGAAAAAGAAAAGCAAAGCCCGAGGCATCATGATTCCTGACCTCAAACTATATTACACAGCTGTAACCATTAAGACAGTATGGTTCTGGCACAAAAACAGTCACACATACCAGTGGAACAGGATAGAAAACCCAGAAATGGATTCATAGCTATATGGCCAATAATCTTCAACAAAGCAGGAAAGACTATCCAATGAGAAAAAGATAGTCTCTTCAACAAAGGGTGTTTGGAAAACTAGACAGCAACATGCAGAATAATGAAACTTGACCATTTTCTTACACTATACACAGAAAGTAAATTCAAAATGGATGAAAGAACTGAATGTAAGACAGAAACCACCGGGCGCCTGGGTGGCTCAGTGGGTTAAGCCGCTGCCTTCGGCTCAGGTCATGATCTCAGGGTCGTGGGATCGAGTCCCGCATCGGGCTCTCTGCTCAGCAGGGAGCCTGCTTCTCTCTCTCTCTGCCTGCCTCTCCATCTACTTGTGATTTCTCTCTGTCAAATAAATAAATAAAATCTTTAAAAAAAAAAAAAAGACAGAAACCACCAAAATCCTAAGAACATAGGCAGTAACGTCTTTGACCTCAGCCAGAGCAACTTCTTACTAGACACATCTCTGGAGGCAAGAAATACAAAAGCAAAAATGAACTATTGGGACATCATGATAAAAAGCTTCTGCACAGCAAAGGAAACAATAAACAAAACCAAAAGGCAGCTTATCAAACAGGTAAAGATATTTGCAAATGACATAGTTGATAAAAGGTTGTATCCAAAATCTTTAAAGAACTTCTCCAACTCAACACTCAAAGCACAAATAATCCAGTTAAGAAATGGGCAGAAGACATGAAAGACTTTTTCCCAAAGAAGACATACAGATGGACAACAAACATGAAAAGATGCTCAATATCACACATCATCAGGGAAATATAAATCAAAACTACAATGAGATACCTGTCCAAATGGCTAAAATCAACAACACAAGAAACAATAGGTGTTGGTGGGGATGTGGAGAAAGGGGAACCCTCTTATGCTGTTGGTGGAAATGCAAGCTGGTACAGCCACTCTGGGAAGCAATATGGAGGTTCCAATAAAGGTTAAAAATGAAGCTACCCTATGACCCAATTACACTTCTAGAAAGGATACAAAAACACAGAGTTGAAGAAGTACATGCACCCTGATGTTTATAGCAGCAGAATCAACAATAGCCAAACTATGGAGAAAACCCAAATGTCTATCAACCAATGAATAGATAAAAAAGAGGTGGGGTGTGTGTGGGGGGTGTGTGTGGGGTGTGTGTGTGTGTGTGTGTGTGTGTGTGTGTTTGTGGGGTGTGTGTGTATCTACATATATATAATAGAATATTACTCAACCATCAAAAATAATGAAATTTTTGCCATTCAAAATGATATGGATAGAGTTAGAGTGTTTCAGGCAATAAGGCAGTCAGAGAAAGACAAATGTCATATGATTTAACTTATATGTGGAATTTAGGAAACAAAACAGATGAACATATGGGAAGGATTAAAAAAAAAGATGGAAACAAACCATAGAGACTCTTAGTTATAGAGAATAAACTAAGGATTGTTGGAAGGAGGTGGGAGATGGGCTAAATGGGTGGTGGGCATTAAGGAGGGCATTTGTTCTGATGAGCACTGGGTGTTACATGTCAGTGATGAATCACTAAATTCTACTCCTGGAACCAATATTCCATTAATGTTAACTAAAATTTAAAAAAATATTTGAAACAAGAAGATAAATAAATTCAAATTCAAATATATTCAAAATATAAATAGTTTTCCAGGAGTTCTTGGGTGGGCTCTGCCTTCTTTGGCTTAGGTTCTGATCCCAGGGTCCTGGGATGGAGCACCAGGTTGGGCTCCCTGCTCAGTGGGGGGTCTGCTTTTTCCTTTCCCTCTCCCACTCCCCCTGCTCATGCTCAATCTCTCTCTCAAATCATTTTCCTTAGCAGCAGAATATCACTGTAGATATTCTCCTACCCCTCTACAAAACCTGTGAAGAAATTATTTCCAACAATCCTTGTGAATAGGGATGCTCATGTGATCAAGTCCTAACCAATGGAACATAATGGCCAGGTGGAACTCTCATAAAGTCTCTTTAAAACAGGGAAGGATAAATGTGTTCTTTTATTTTTCATTGAATCTTGTCTATAATACATATTCAGTGCTGGAAATGGAACAACTGACTTGTATCCGTTAGGTGATAAGCATAAGAGCAAAGTCATTCTCTAAAAATGGTTGGGCAGAAGGACAGATTGGTCCTAAATCACTGAGGACATTTGGCACTAAAGTCCCTCTTGTCTCATGTTATGTAAGAATAGCAGTCCCTCATCTGTCTAGGCTACTACTATTTGGGTTCTTTATTGTAGGTCATCCAACACAAATTCCAGCCAATACAGACCTAAAAGAAATCTCACAAAGCTCTACCTACTTTCTGAATTCCAGATGATGCTTTGCCTGAAAGCTGTACTCTAGAATTGTAAGCTGAGCTCTAGACACTTAAACAACAAGCTTACATATAAAATAAACATTGCAATACTATGGGATTTATTTTCTTTTTTTTTTAAGATTTTATTTATTTATTTGACAGAGAACACAAGTAGGCAGAGAGGCAGGCAGAGAGAGAGAGAGAGAAGCAGGCTCTGCACTGAGCAGAGAGCCCGACTCTGGGATCATGACCTGGGCTGAAGGCAGAGGCTTTAACCCGCTGAGCCACTCAGGTGCCCCTGGGATTTATTTTATGATCAGTATTTTGACTATGGAGTTGTAGGAAAGTTGTAAACCACACTGGAAAGAGTGAGACATGAAGGTCAGAATCTGAAAATTTTATCTAAGATTTGCTCAGAAATAGTCTTAATGATAATAATACACCCACTCTGGATCTCAGTTTACTCAATGTTAAATTTTGAGATTGTGTTTAGAATCCTCTGAAGTCTCCTCTAGTTCTAATATTGTGTTAGTTTCTTAGTTGTCTGACACCTTGTGCTGCATATGATCAATAAAAAGAATTCACATTAAGAATAAAGCAAGGGTCAAGTTAGGGTCAAGTTAGCCTTGATTATCCACCTCTAATTCAGGTGATTATGGCTATTCCTTCACCCCCACAAAACAGTGTGAAGCCTCTATGTCAGATATCTAGTACATTTTACTCCCAAGTTAGGAAGTTATTTTAACACTTGCTAATGACACCTGGTATTTTCTATAAGTGATTTACTAAATTACTCTAGCAGATTAGACTGTATTTGCTATATATTATTTCTAGCACATGGTCAGATTGACCTCCTGTAACATCTTTGTTGGTGAGAGTGAAAAGTTGATGGGCCAGTATTTGTCAGACTGAAGAAGACCAAGAAAATTTAATTTAAAAAATAACATAGAACAAATACCTTAAGTCACTTCTGGAAGCTGCTTCTCAGTATATTACTCAAGAAATATGCCATTGCCTCATTAAATGGCAATTATACTGCTGGAAAATGAACTCCAAAGGGCATCTATTTCCATCTCTTTTGTACACTGTTCCATCCAAAGGGCCAAGGACATTGTATGACACAGAGTAGACATTCAAGGAATAGCTGTTCAACTGAATTTAATAAAAATGGTTCAGTTCTTACTGTTTCTTTGGAAGAAAATTGCTGCATTTAGGACAGATAATTTCCAAATTTAAAAACCAACAATCCATTTTTATTAAAAACAGAAAATCAATCTTCCCATAAAACATAAAAAAACACATTTTGAGAATACATTAAATACATTTTTCTGATTTTTTGCTCAAGTTAGAGTAACTGGGAGTGAAGCTCGAAGTCATAACAAATTTCAAAATGTACAAATACTAAATAGGTAAATTGTACCTCTTCAGTCGCTAAGTATGCACACATGCTAGCATTAAGGACTCAGCTCAAATACGTGGCATGAATGGAAGAGTATGAGGAAGAGCTAGGTCTGGCTTACCAGTGGCCATCAGAGAAAGGATGATCTTGCCACCAGGGTGTTGATAATTAATCTGGAGGGAAGCAAACATGACAGGGATATACCACTGAAATGCAATACAACTGAACCACTTCCCTGAGTGAAAAGGGCAGAGAAATAAGAGTACTGACTGGGAAGATTTCTTTCAAATTAAGCATTGATTATAATGAATAATATTATAGTAAAAACAATGCTGCGCTAAGTTGCAATTTAGTAAAATAAAGTAAACATCAAAGGGAGCTATTATAGGCTGCATTTTCACATCATTCCAGGGGACATCACCTAGTTTGGTATATTATTAATTCTAGAGGACTAGACGTAAGTTATTTGTTCTATAGTGGAAGTACATTAAACATGCTAACCTTATGTACTTAAAAATCTCCATCTCTAGGAATGCTAAGTGTTCAAAACCTTTTAAAAATTGTTCATGTTTGACGCTTAAAAATAGTAACATGCTCACAAATTTAATTTACAGGACCCAAGTTTTACACTTTAAAGCTACTGTTAAGGGCAAAGGATGCAGACACCTTTTTTAGGGGATGGGGGAATTAGGGGGGCAATGGAACTGGCCAGAAGCAGAAATGTAGGCATCTAAACCCTTTTGAGGGAATTCTCCCCTTTGTTAGTACTATCACTTTAATACTAATACTCCCCTACTTACTGTACTGCCACAAAACTCTCTAACTCTCTTTCCCTCCAACAATGCTGGGTTTCTTGTAGCACTTGAATGCGCCAAGCACACACTCTATGGTGTTTCCATTCTTTGCTCTCGACTAAGAGTCTTCAGCCATTTATCTTCATAGCTTACTCCCTCCCACCCTCATGTAATTCTAGTCTATCCCCAATATCACCATATTAGTGATGGCTTCATCTAATGCCATATGACAAGTAGCATAATTTCTCAGTTAGGATTTTCTCTTTTAACTTCACTATCCTTCAAAGCATATATCCATACTGCACATTATGTATCAATTTACGTCTGATTATTCTTGCCTCTAGAATATAAGCTCCATGAGAGTTACATTGTTCTCCCCACTATAGACCCAGGACACCTCAAATGGTGCCTGACATGTGGAGGCAGCTCATGAAATGTTACTTGGATAAATAAATAAGTGTACTCTTTAGATTCCTCCTACTCAAAACGTCTTTCACTTCCAAGATAAAGCCACATCCTCTGCTATGATATCCATGGTGCTACCTGACTCTCCAAGATCTTTCCAATGAAAATATTTCCACTTTAGGCAGTTCTCTAGCATTTAAATATCTTTTTGATCATCCTTTCCCCAAGTTTTGGCATTCAAGTCCAATTTAATGAAGAACTCAGATTAAAGGATAGTCTTACAAGCCATACCAAAGCCTACTTATGGGGTGCCCCAGTGACTCAGTTGATTATGGTTCTGCCTTCAGCTCAGTCCATGATCCCAGTGTCCTGGGATGGAGCCCTGTGTAGGGCTCTCTGTCAGCAGGGAGCCCAACAGTTCTGCCTTCCTCTCCCTCTGCCTGCCACCCTGCCTGCTTGTGCTTGTGTCAAATAAATAAATAAAATCTTTAGAGAAAAATAAATAAAGGCTACTTAAGTAAGTGGAGGCTTTAGGCTGCAATAAAGAGAATATAATGTGATTTCTTTCTTTTCTAAATTTGTATCAAGCCTATTTTCAAAACCGTATCATTGTCAGCCTCTGCTGGTAGGTCACTCCCTTGCCAGCAGACCCTATCTACCTACTGCAGTTTCTTCTCAAATATTACATCTCCTGCTGTGCTGTCCAAGTATTTGCCAGAGCCTTTCACTGGAATGCCAGGTGTTTGGGAAAAGGGAAAGGGCTCTGTTCTGAATGAGTTCTGGCAATCTATAACACTAACCCTGCTGTTCCACCCAAGCTTGTCTGACTTTTTGTTTTCTGTTTTTGTTTTGTTTTGTTTTGTTTTCCCCTTGATAGGTAAGATAGCACAAAAACCGTTGATACTGATCTTAAAGTGCTTTATGGGTCTGTGTATCAAAGGATGAAGACATTTTTTGCTCATGCAAATATGAATGTGATTCCTGATTTCTCTACTTACTAGCTGAGAGAATTTTAAGAAAACCATTTAACTTCCCTGAAATGGCTTGCTTGATCTACTAAGTTATAGTCATAGTATTTCATAGGAATATGGTGATAATTACATGAAATAATGTATGTAAAGTGCCTGGAACATTGTTAATGCCCAATGAATGTTGCCTAATAAGTAACATATTAGTTTGACTAGTAAGATTATTAAGTGTTACAAAAATGCAGTGCTTTCGGACCTGTGCCCCGTTCTCAGAGCCCGATTAGAGATTTCTTAGTGAGAGTTTTTCTTTGGAAAACTTCTGTTTCAAGGCAGAAAAAGAATTATAAATTAACTACAAGATGTTCAGACTAATACTTCTGGTACATATCTATGTCTTATAGTGACATTTAATAAAACTGTCAAAATTAGAAGAAAGCTTGTTAAAATGCAATTAAATGTCATCCTTTTTGATAGCCCTCATTTTATCAAGACCAACAACAAAAGAAATTATCTGTTGGTGAGGAGTAGAAAATGGTTTAAAATCTCAAGGACAACATCAGATCCATCCACTTCATTATGTCAACCACATTAGGGATCTATCAGGTACCATACAAATGGAAAAACAGAGTTTATTCTTAGCTTCTTTTCTTGTTCATCTGTAACTTCCCTCTCTGACAGTGAGAAACCTGGCTCCCATCTACTATCAATTCATTTACTGTTAAGCTCCCACATATGTGTAAAGCAGTTTCTGAGTTAATCCACACCATGATGAAATACAAATTTTCCAACTTGAGCCCAGTGTTTATGTATAATTCCTTCTGTCTTTAGCCTTAAAATTTCAGGCAAAACATAATTTTCCAGTTATAGTTTTACTATGAATAAGGCTGATATTAACATCTGTCTATAGACTTTTGTTTGAACCTAAGTGTTCAAAGGAAATGAGGCATTTAAAAAATGCCAAATATTTAAACAAGAGGAATGAGAGATCTAGGAAAACTCCAGGTTACTAGTTTGAATTATGTTTGGTTGTAAGAAAGAGAATACCTCAAATAGTGCTGTAAATAGGATAGAATTTTATTTTTTTCTCATTGGAAACTCTGGAGATGGTGGTTCAAGTGCTGGTAGGCTCTATGGAACCGAGTCTCTTCTTTCTTGGTGATAAGTCACTCATTTCTCTTTTGTCAAGTGCTTCAGCTCCAACCCTCCAGTCATCATTCCAGCCAGAAGAACAAGGAAAGGAAATAAGAATGTGACTCTCTGCTGAGGAAAATTCCTAAAATTTGCACATACCACCCCCATGTCCATCTCACTGGCCAAAACCTAGCCATGTCTATACATCTAGCACCAAGGGATTCCTGGGAATATAATCTCTACTTTTGTCATCAACATAATTCAGCCTAAAATTTGAGGAATATAATACTACCGAAGTAGGAAGAATGACAACTGAGGAACATATCTCAGCTAGTTTTTGTCCATATGGCTATGTTCTATCCAATGAAATATATGAAGAAGTAATGAATGGAACATCTGTGGTAAAATTATATATAAATATATATAAACATATACAAGTATTTTTTTCCCATTTTCTCTTTTCTGGTGACTAGAATGTAAACAAGATGATTGAAGCTTGTATAAATAAATAAATCTGTCTATAGGGGAAATTTAGGAATAGAAGCTACATGATAACTTCTATGAGACACAAAAACAAAATTATGAGACACTAGAAGTCAGTCCATAATTGTCCACTTTAAGACTTGTTCATAAGAGAGAAATTAACTTCTGTCCCTTTTATGCTATTGTTATTTTAAGTTTTCTGTCAAAGGAGAACCTAATTCAAAAAAAAAAAATACATAGAAAAAAAAATCACCTGTCTCTTTCACAGTAACTTCATCCAAATTGCTACCATAATAGTGAGACTTGTTTTGAAAGTTAGCAAGGATCAAATTAGGACTAACTGGTACATTTACTAGTAATTAAATATCACTTCATAGATGGTTAGTGAATTTCTAATCAGCATCAGAACTGTGCTACACATCAAGGATACTGCATAAGCTAACCTAAAATGGCCCCGCTTTCCTAAAATTTTCTGTCTATTTAAGGGTAAATATTTTAATAAGACAATTTTACAAAAAAAGAATAAGGTAAATGTATGATTTGGGAAAATTCTATGAAAAAAAGGAAGAGAAAAAACTTTCAGGCAGTTAGAGTTGCCCATATGTGGAACTGACTACTTTTATCACTTCTTATTGTTGGTTTTCAGGCACAGACTGAATGACAGCTTGGGAATGTGTTGAATAAATGTGTGTGTAGAAAACACACTCCCTGAAATTGAAAGTCACACACAAACCATGCATAGATTCTATGATTTTAAATCTTACAGAAATTATTCTATAAATCTTAAGGTGGTTTAAGGAATAAATTCAAAATACTCTGTTTTATACATTACGTATCTCATTAAATGATTTTGTGTACTGGCTGATGAGTACCTTGATAGATTTCATGGTATTAAAAGGAGTATATTTAATTCCAGATTTATATTTCAGCCTCCTCAGGAGTTTGGATGCCTTTTATCTTTCTTCATGAGATTTGATGCAGGCAGTGCATATATTAACTGCTTAATGAATATGCAATGCTGAGTTAACTCATCTGGTCTCAAGCTGGTGCTCAATTAAACCTCCAGGAAGCCAGCTAACTCCAAAAAGACATTAGTTACAGGTTCATAATGTAAATGATTTGGGAAATTCAAAGAAAGCAGTATAAAAATCTGGTAATGTAACTGCCTTATTAATCCTGTAAGGTTTCTCATTCTGTTGAAACAAGCACAATGCCTCACCAACAGGTGATGCGAATGTATTTTTAAAGCATTCTGATGCAACATTAGGATAAAGATATATACTGATATGTTCTTATTAATTCTGAAGTTTGTGTGTTTATTTTCTTTAGGCAATCTAATTATTCCTCATTCTAAAGCTACTTGAAATTTAGGCTGGCAGTCAAAGGCAGCTTAAAAGTGATCTCTAGATTTACCTTTAAAAGCAATTGGGGGGAAGGGGATAGGGAGGGAGGGGTTATGGGTGGGGTTATGGACATTGGGGAGGGTATGTGCTTTGGTGAGTGCTGTGAAGTGTGTAAACCTGGCGATTCACAGACCTGTACCCCTGGGGATAAAAGTATATATTCATAAAAAATAAAAAATTTAAAAAAAAGCAATTTTCATCTTTAAGTCCTTTGCTAGTAGCATTTCATTTTCTCTCTCTAGTATTGGCTTTCTCCCAACTACCAACAGAGAATAATGTAACAATGTGACTTTGTTGACTTATAAAAAAAAGTTCTAATGTTTAAAATAAACTAAGTGCCAAAATTATATTAAAGGCTCAAGGGCACCTAACTATAGATTTTTCTAAAAGCCAAACATACTATCTAAATTAAAACTATACCAAATTTTCAAGGAAGTCATCCAAGTGTTATTTTCATTTATAGCCCCTAACAGAGGAATGTGCTGATGAACATTATAGAAGTAATATTAATGGACAGAAACTCAAGACGAGGGTAATTCAATGAAGGGGATAGGTGACTGATCTCATAGTGTTTTCCAAAGATCACTATTTGGGATACTAGAACCCATATAAATACACACACAAGCACATGCTCACAAAAATGCTTTGTGAACACATCACTTTAGGGAGTTCTGGGTGATAGAGTATAAAATACAATTGCAAAATAGTTTTCTTTGTTTTTGCAAAGCATTTCATTTGAGTTATTTTGAATAAATCCTCCAAAATGGAGCAAGTTTTACCTCATTTAAGAATTTACTTAAACTTTATGAATTTTATTTATCTCATGGGTTAAAAATAAATTAATAATAATGATGCCTACCTGATATAGTTTATGTAATTTTAAGTTAGGAGAATAAACAATAAACAATAAACTTTGATAAATTACACATGAAAATGATCATAGCTATTATGTATTTTACTTTTATATTTATGACTCTTTAGATTAGCATATATCTCAACATATTTTTTTAAATTTTTTATTTTTTTTATAAACATATTTTTTTTATTATTTTTTTATTTTTTATAAACATATATTTTTATCCCCAGGGGTACAGGTCTGTGAATCACCAGGTTTACACACTTCACAGCACTCACCAAAGCACATACCCTCCCCAATGTCCACAATCCCACCCCCTTCTCCCAAACCCCCTCCCCCCAGCAACCCTCAGTTGGATGGATCAAGAAGATGTGGTATATATACACAATGGAATACTATGCAGCCATCAAAAGAAATGAAATCTTGTCATTTGCGACAACATGGATGGAACTAGAGCGTGTCATGCTTAGCAAAATGAGTCAAGCAGAGAAAGACAACTATCATATGATCTCCCTGATATGAGGAAGTGGTGATGCAACATGGGGGCTTAAGTGGGTAGGAGAAGAATCAATGAAACAAGATGGGATTGGGAGGGAGACAAACCATAAATGACTCTTAATCTCACAAATCAACATATTTTTAAAGTCTATTTTTTTATTTAAACATATAAAAAGATATTTCTGAAATAACATGTTTTTTTTTCTCCCTCTTGTTATGCTTTATGGTAAATTTAACTGTCAAGACAAAGGCAATCCAATGATTGTCATGGAAATGCCAGAACACACATGTACCCACACACAGAGACACTGCTTTTGTAGTTTCAACGATTATGTATAAACCACAGTGGAAACCTTCCGCTCTTGGAAGTACACCCTTTACCATGGTTCTCAATAATTTTATAGCCAAGTTTGATGAAAGATATAAAAACTCTCCCCAATATTTCCAGCCTCTGACCCTTTACAGAAGAGTATATATTTGAGTCACTATGTATGTGGTCAGGAGGCAGAATTAAGTGGTGATGATATGAGTATGATACAATTCTGGTAAGTTGTCCAAGTATATTAAAAGGTTGAAGAATTATAAAGCCATGATTTGATAAATCCATTCTAAATCAATCATCACAGCCTTTTTAATACACTTGACTTGTTTTTCTGCAAAATACAATTAGATTTATACTGAATCACTAAGTAATAGGTTTTAAAGAAAAGTAACTATTTAAGCAAGTTTTTGAGTAAAAATAAGTTTCATATAGAGGTGATCTTGGCCAAAAAATGATTCATTGTATGGAAGTGTAAAGCAAACGATTTTGAAAATTACTTTTCATGTTTAATTTAGAGAAAAAGAATGAAGTTCTGGTCAATAAAGAGAAAAATCTAAAGGGAAGAAGAGCAGCCATTTAGACATATTGTGAAGGAAAAATACAATGGCTTAGAGCCATTTGGGGAAAAAATGAACTTAGCCCTTAAAAACCAAAAAGGACTCGGGAAATTGAGAGCTTAAAAGGAATTTTTTCATGAAATGACTATAACTGCTCATAATAACATTATTCTGATAACTGAATCAACTACAGATTCCCACAAATGGTTCTTAACAAGAATCAACTTACATTAATTCTATATTCTTAGTTTCGCTGAATTTTGCAATTTAAAAGTAGCAGGAATATGTTACTTAGAAAGCCTTTATTAAGGACATTAACTCATTGGGAAGCTAGTCAATAGAGAAGATTCATTTATGAGGAATTTAAACTCTAGCTATGAAATAAAATACCTACCTCTGAAAAAAGATAATTATAAGCATTTTGCCAAATGCTTATTGATGACTTCAAGACTTCAAGACACAGATCAAATGTATCTTCTCTATAAAACTTTCTTTTATTTTCAAAGTGGAATTATTTATCCCTTTTTAAATTTTTAGCAACCTTTAAAATATTAGAATCAGTCATTCAGTATTTATCAGCAGCTATGTGGCCCACATTATATTCTGTTGGAGCTATAAACAAACAACAGCAAAAACGCCAGCCTTTAAGAAACCCAAATTCTAGGGGCACCTGCCTTCACTTATACTGGATTGAGCCTGGCAGCAGGCTCTCTGTTTGGCAGAAAGCCTGCTTCTTCCTCTCTCATTACCCTGCCTATGTTCCTTTTCTTGCTTTGTCTCTCTCTCACATAAATAAATAAATAAAAATATTAAAAATAAAAAGAAAAAAGAAAATAAAAGAAAAAAAATGAAACCCAAATTCTAAGGGTGAGAAGAAAACAACATTTTTCTGGGTGAGGTATACAACATCTATAAGTCATTTTCTCTCTCCAAAAAAAAAAAAAAAAAAAAGAAGAAGAAGAAAAATGTGGACAGAGGCCCAATTCTATAGTGTGCTTTTTGGGATGGTGGTGAGAAGATGTGGCAAGTAAGGTTGCAAAGAGATTTTCAGAGAAGAGATGGTGTCTGAAACAAGCCGTGAAGAGAGAAAAGGAGTAGCTGGTGGGCAAAGTGAAAATGACCTATGTGCATTGGTCACATTATGTTAAAAATATTTCTTATTACATCTACTCCACAGACCCTTAATCTGAGAAGAAGGATAGGTATCATAACATTTATTTATTCTGCTAGCACTTAGAAAAATACCTGGTTTTTATACATCACTCAACAAATTATTACCAAGTAATAATTACCAAGTAAACAAGTTGTTTACCAAGTAAACACGTTGTTTACCAAGTGTAAACACAAAGAAAAGATAAAATAGTTACTCTGATGCCTAAGCTGATTTGGACTACAGGAACATTAAGGAACAAAAATGGGGGTACCTTTAACAAAAACTTCTTGGAAATAAGATTCAGGCAAGAAAGCAGCTGTCTAAATTGCCCAATAAAGTCGAACAAAACAACCAGAACAACCAAACCAGAAAACAAACAAACAAAAAAACTCACAGAAGATGTATACAACAATACTATGCAGAAAAATATTCTCACATAACCCAAAATAGGAGTGAAAGAAGATAAACCACCACCAACTACAAAACCTACCTGAATGTACCTGATGAAGTAACAGGAACTACTGGAATATCTGAGAGCTAAAATTTTCAGGATAACCATTAATTATTTACTTGAAACCTCAGGGAGTTGATAGGAAAACTACAAGGGGTTAACATACTCCAAAAGTGTGTGAGTGTAAAGGGCCATAAGGAGGTCTGAAGGTCATTAAGTTTTCGTCTCATGCATGCTCAAAGCCAACTAGCCATAGCATACTTCCAGGACAAAGCTCCATTCTGAAGAAAAACTACTCAAAATAGATTTCAAATGTGACACAACAGGGACAACAGAGACAAAAGAAAAAGAAGATCCAGAAAACAGAGCCAAGAAGTCTCAAAAATGTGTTTAAAACTTTACAGAAGAGGAAATTCTAGAGTTATGAAGTTAGAAAAAAAAAATGTTATGTCCCTCTGTTGGGGTTAATGAGCATGAAATCAGCCATAATACCTGGCTTGCTAAAATGTAATACAGAAGCTGTTGAGGGTGAGGGAAGGTTTCGGTGAAGGCCTAGGCCTTTGCAATGCTGAGGCCTGCAGGGCCACTTTGCCATTGCAATGCCTGGGGGAATGGCCTTCCCTGAAGCTTTCTCAGCCCAAAGGGCTGCTCTGTGATCTAAGAGATGTGTGTATTATCCCTGAGGCTATGTTTCACAATTGTAGAACACGCAGATTAACATGCCATTTCTTTCCATAAACAGACCCTCTTAGTTTCAGGAAGACCTCTTGTCAGACATCCTGTGCTTGAGAAACAGTGATAAAGGCTTGTGATTATCCTGAGGACCAATAAAGGCAAGAGCAAAGAAGAGCAAAGGGTCTTTGTCTCTGAGCCTTGATCCCCTTGCCTTCTCCTCTCTTTCACAGCAAACTTTGGAGTAATCTTTCATCTTTTGGTACAGGGATTGCTGGCCATTCTGGGCATTTCTCACTGAAACTTTAGAAAAAATCATTTTGCATACAGATGAACAGAAAGAAATGAAGTCAAATCCCATACATACATAGTAGATCTGGAACATAACAAAAATCTAAACTAGAGAGAACAAAAGAAGAAATACACATCGATTATGTATTAAAAGAGGTAAAAAAAACAAACAAACACTGAATATACAACAAAGAAATGAAAATAATTATAAAAAATGAAAATTTCAAAGACAAGCAAAATATACCCAACTTTCATATATTAGGAATACCAGAGGGTGGAATAAAAAAAGCAAGTAATCACATTAGAAATAAAATTTTAGAAAAGTTCATAAAAATAAAATTAAAGAAGGTTTGAAACCCCATATTGAAAAATTACAACATACTTGGAAAAAACTATAACCCATAACACTAAGAAATATCCTAGCAAATTATGGATGTTAAAGGAAAAGAAAAGAAAAAGAAAACCTTCATGAAAACAGGTAAACAGAGAAATGACTTGTAAATGTCAAAAACTTTTTAATGGAAGAATAAACTAAAATTATGAAAACTTTCATGATATAAAAAAGAAATTCATCCAAGGATTTTTTTTTTCCTACCTTATCTGCTTTACAGGTACAAACACTGCAGGTAAATTGTCTTCAACATGCAAATTTTCAGGGAAGTTTATTTCCCAGATTTCTTTCAGACAATGAGCATTTGAAATTAAAATGATTGTAGAATTAATGATACAAAGTGGTTTATGTTAAATATATATTCATAAGTAGAACAGAATAAATTAGAAACAAAAAGAGAAATTATGCAATGGCTACATACAAAATAAAATAGTTTTTTAAAATATTTAATAAAAATATTAAAAAATTTTCAGCAAATGCGTGTTGTGTTACCTTTCTGAGAACGTTTTATGTACAATGTAAAAGAAAGTAAAAAATAATTAATCATATTTTTATTATATCACCCTTTGAGTCATTGAGAACCATGATTCTTTGTGAGAAAAAGGAATAGATATGAGTTGAAAAGTTACATAAACACTATGTGGTCCAGAATTTAAATTGGGAGTAGCAGTTTGAACTCACAGTGTATTTTATCTTAGAAAGTAATGTATTTTATATTAAAAAACATTTCCTGTATCCGTCCACATAAAAGGGTTAGAAACTATGACACATCCAGGGTCAGTAACTGCCTCTATCAGAAAGATTAATATGCCATTTTCTACTAAAATAAAATAAGCCTCCTAGAAAAAAATGACTGATTCCAAGTCTGAACAGAAAATGGACCAAAGAAGCAAAGAAAACTTTATGGTTTTATAATGTATAGCTTTATGAATAATGTGTTGGGTTTTTTTTTCCTTTTTCACTCTTTACGCGGTTGGTCTAACAGTGAAACATCTTTTTTTTTTTTCATTTTTTAGCTTATTTTTTAAATTAAACGGTCTTTTTTTTCCCCTTTTTGTTTTTCTTCTTCCTTTTTTTTTTTGTATATAGTCCTCCACAATCAAAATCTAGAAAACATCCATAATCCTTCCAAAAAACTCCTTCAAATTACTCCTTTATTATCATCCACCCTATCTGTAGCTATCAGTAACCAATGATTTAACTCTCCATCATTCTGTTTTGCTTTTTCAAGAATGTCATATAAACGAAGCTATATCATATGTAACCTGTTAAGATGGGCTTCCTTCATTTAGTGTCGGTCTCTGAAATTCTTCCAAGTTTTTGCAAGTGTCAATAGTGCATTTTTGTTTGTTTGTTTGTTAGTTTGTTTTATGTTGTTGTTTATTATTCCATTGAATAGATATATTACCACATAGTGTTTATTCACTCATCTGTTGAAGAATATTTGGTTGTTTCTAGTTTGGGGCTATTATTAATAAAGCTTCTATAAATGATCATATGCAGGTTGTTATATGAAGATAACATTTCCTTTTTCTGGAGTAAATGTCCAGGAGTTGGACTGTGGGTTTATATAGTAAATTGGGAAGTGTTATCATCTCCTTATGGCAGACAGGATTTTAAGATGGTCTCAAGAGGGGAGGAGTCAAGATGGCAGAGGAGTAGTAGGCAGAGATGACATCAAGTAGCAGGAGATCAGCTAAATAGTTTATCAAACCATTCCCGAACACCTACAAATCCAACAGGAGATCAAAGAGAAGAAGAGCAGCAATTCTAGAAACAGAAAATTGACCACTTTCTGAAAGGTAAGACCTGCAGAGAAGTGAAGCCAAAGTGACAGGAAGATAGACTGCGGGGGAAGGGGCTGGTTCCCAGCAAGCAGTGGAGCAATGGAGCACAAAATCAGAATTTTTAAAAGTCTGCTCCACTGAGGGACATCACTCCAGAGGCTAATCAAGGGTGGAGCCCTTGCAGGGACAGCATAGTCTCAGGTCCCACAGGGTCACAGAAGGATCAGGGGTGTCTGAGTGTCACAGAGCTCACAGGTATTAAAGCAGAGAAGCAGCTACAGAGATGGAGCCAAGAAGTGAGCTCTCAACTCTGTGGCACAGTCATGTCACTGCTCTTTGAGAAGGGACCCCACAAGGGGGAGATGAGGGGACACCCCCCTGAAAGAGTGGCAGGGATCTGCTGGGTTTGGAAATTCCAGGCAAGGCTGTGTGCAAGAGACAGAGATGCTTGGTTACAGGCTAGGTGACCTTGGAGCATGACCAGAGGCCAAGGAGATGGGAGTGCTTGAAAACTTTTCTCTGAGGGAGCACTGAAGAGTGGGGCCCCAAGCTCTTGAGCTCTTGGCTCCTCAGGGCTGGAGATTGGGAGGCCACCATTTTTATTCCTTTCCTACAGAACTCTACAGAAAGCATTCAGGGAACAAAATCTCCTGAAAACGAACCCGAACAGAGTACTTAGACAGGCCCTGGCAAGGGCTGTGCAATTCCACCTCGGGCAAAGACACTTGAGAATCACCACAACAGACCCCTCCTGCAGAAGATCAACAAGAAATCCAGCCAAGATCAAGTTCACTTATCAAGGAGAACAGTAGAATTCCAGAGGAGAAAGCAAAGCATGGAATTCATGGCTTTCTCCCCATGATTCTTTAGTCATGCAAGGTTAATTTTTTTTTCTTATTCTAATTTTTTTAACTTTTACTCCTTCCTCTTTTAACATTTTTTAACTAGTTTATCTTAACAGTAACTTTCATTTAAAACAAATATTTTTGAACGTTCATTATTATAGTCATATTTTATCCTTCATTGTATCTAACTTCATTTTGTATACACATAGAGTTTTTACTTCTAAAAAAATCTGGGTTACAACTTCTTCAAATAGATCAAAATATACCCTAAATCTAGCACAGAACTTTGTTCTACTCTCCAGCCTGAGCAAATTCTCTCCACATTCTTTTTTTTCTTTTCCCAACAAAGTTATTAACTCCTTTTTTAGATTTTTCTAAAAATTTTCATCTTTATAGTCATATTCCATCCCTTCATCATGTTTACCCTTATATATATATTGTGTGTGTGTGTGTGTGTGTGTGTGTATTTTTTTTATTTCTTTAATTTTGGGAGGTAGTTTTTCTAAGAGACCAAAAAACCCAAAATTCAGTGGGTGGCTCTGTCTATTCACCAGTCTAATATACATTTTTTCTTTCCTTTTTTTCTCTTTCTTTTTTTTATTATATTTTTTTCTTCCTGAACTTCTTTTTGCCCCATTTCTTCCCCCCACAATTTGGGGTTCTCTTCTGATTTGGTTAATGCACTTTTTCCTGGGGTCTCTGCCACCCTTTTAATATTTTATTCTCTCCATCATGTATTCTTATCTGGATAAAATGACAAGGCAGTAAAACTCCCCCCCCCCAAAAAAAAAGAACAAGAAGCAGTACCAAAGGCTAGGGACATAATCAATTTGGACATTGGTAATATGTCAGATATAAAGATCAGAATGACAATTCTCAAGGTGCTAGCTGGGCTCTAAAAAGGCATGGAAGATATTAGAGAAACTCTGTCTGGAGAAATAAAAGCCCTTTCTGGAGAAATAAAAGAACTAAAATCTAATCAAGCTGAAATGATAAAAGCTATTAATGAGGTGCTATCAAATATGGAGCCTCTTACTACCAGGATAAATGAGGCAGAAGAGAGAATTAGTTATATAGAAAACCAAATGACAAAGAATAAAGAAGCTGAGCAAAAGAGAGACAAACAAGTACTGGACCATGAGGAGAGAATTTGAGAAATAAGTGATATCACAAGGCAAAACAACATTAGAATAATTGGGATTCCAGAAGAAGAAGAAAGAGAGAAGGGAGCAGGAGATATATTAGAATTATTGTAGAGAATTTCCCTAATATGGCAAAGGGGACAAGCATCAAAATCCGGGAGGCACAGAGAACCCCCCTCAAAATCAATAAGAATAGGTCCACACCCCATTATCTAATAGTAAAATTTAAAAGTCTTAGTGACAAAGAGAAAATCCTGAAAGCAGCTCAGGACAAGAAGTCTATAACATACAATGGTAAAAATATTAGATTGGCAGAAGACTTATCCACAGAGACATGACAGGCCAGAAGGAACTGGCATGATATATTCAAAGCACTAAATGAGAAAAACATGCAGCCAAGAATACTATATCCAGCTAGGCTATCACTGACAATAGAAGGAAAGATAAAAAGCTTCCAGGACAAACAAAAACTAAAAGAACTTGTAAACACCAAACCAGCTCTACAAGACATATTGAAAGGGGTCCTCTAAGCAAAGAGACAGCCTAAAAGTAGTAAACCAGAAAGGAGCAGAGACAATATACAATAATAGTCACCATACAGGCAATACAATAGCACTAAATTCATATCTCTCACTAAATTCATATCTCTTACCCTGAATGTAAATGGGCTAAATGCTGCAATCAAAAGACACAGGATATCAGAATGGATAAAAAAACAAAACCCATCAATATCCTGTCTACAAGAAACTCAGACCCAAAGACACTTCCAGATTTGAAGTGAGTGGTGGAAAATAATTTACCATGCTAATGGGCATCAGAAGAAAGCTGGGATGGGAATCTTTATATCAAATCAATTAGCTTTTAAGCCAAAGACTATAATTAGAGTTGGGGAAGGACACTATATCACACTCAAAGGGTCTGTCCAACAAGACTATCTAACAATTTTATATATCTATGCCCCTAATATGGGAGCAGTCAACTATATAAACCACTTAATAACAAAATCAAAGAAACACATCATCAATAATACAAAAATAGTAGGGGACTTTAACACTCTCCTCACTGAAATGGACAGTTCATCCAAGCAAAAGATCAACAAGGAAATAAAGGTCTTAAATGACACACTGGACCAGATAAACATCACAGATACATTCAGAACATTTCATCCTAAAGCAACAGAATACACATTCTTCTCTAGTGCAAATGAAACATTCTCCAGAATAGATCACATCCTGGATCACAAATCAGGTCTGAACTGGTACGAAGAGACTGAGATCATTCCCTACATATTTTCAGACCACAACGCTTGGAAGCCCTAACTCAATGACAAGATTTTAAGAGGAAATATGGAAAGAACCCAAATACATGGAGGCTAAAGAGCACCCTTCTAAAGAATGAATGGGTCAACCAGGAAATTAAAGAAAAATTGAAAAAATTCATGGAAACAAATGATAATGAAACAACAGATCAAAATCTGTGGGACACAGCAAAGGCATGCTGGAGAGAAAAATATATAGCAGTACAAGCCTTTCTCAGGAAAAAAGAAAGGTCTCAAAAACACAGTCTAACCCTACACCTAAAGGACCTGGAGAAATAATAACAAAGAAAGCTTAAATCAAGCAGGAGAAGAGAAATAATAAAGAGCAGAGCAGAAATCAATGAAATAGAAACCAAAAGAACAGTAGAACAAATCAATGAAATTAGGAGCTGGTTCTTTGAAAGAATTAGTAGATGGATAAACCCCTGGCCAGACTTATTAAAATTAAAGGAGAAAGAACCCAAATAAATAAAATCATGAATGACTGAGGAGAGATCACAACCAACACCAAAGAAATACAAACAATTATAAGAAAATATTATGAGCAACTACACACCAACAAATTTGACAATCTGGAAAAAATGGATGCATTCCTACAGACATATAAACTGCCACAACTGAACCTAGAAGAAATAGAAAACCTGGACAGATCCATAACCAGTTAGGAGATTGAAGCAGTCATCAAAAATCTCCTAACAAACAAGACCCTAGCATGAGATGGCTTCCCAGGGGAATTCTAACACTTAAAGAAGAATTAATTCCTATTCTCCTGAAACTGTTCCAAAAAATAGAAATGGCAGGAAAACTTCCAAACTCATTTTATGAGGCCAGCATTACCTTGATATCAAAACCAGACAAAGACCCCACCAAAAAGGAGAATTTCAGACCAATATCCTTGATGAACACAGATGCGAAAATTCTCACCAAAATACTAGTCAATAGGATCCAACAGTACATTACAAGGATTATTCACCACAACCAAGTGGGATTTATTCCAGGACTGCAAGGTTGGTTCAAAATCCACAAATCAACCAATGTGATACAATACATTAATAAAAGAAAGAACAAGAAGCATATGATACTTTCAATAGATGCTGAAAAAGCATTTGACAAAGTGCAGTATCCATTCTTGAGTAAAACTCTTCAAAGTGTAGAGATAGAGGGTACACACCTCAATATCAATGAAAAACCCACAGTGAATATTATTCTCAATGGTGAAAAACTGAGAGCTTTTCCACTTAGGTCAGGAACACGGCAGGAATGTTCATTATCACCTGATATCCAACAGTACTAGAAGTACTAGAAAGTACTAGAAGTCCCTAGCCTCAGAAATCAGACAACAAAAAGAAATTAAAGGCATCCAAATCAGCAAAGAAGTCAAACTATCATTCTTTGAAGATGATATAATACTTTATATGGAAAATCCAAAAGACTCCACTCCAAATCTGCTAAAACTTGTACAGGAATTCAGTGAAGTGTCAGCATATAAAATCAATGCACAGAAATGAGTGGCATTTCTTTACAACAACAACAAGACAGAAGAAAGAGAAATTAAGGAGTCAATCCCATTTACAATTGCACCCCAAACCATAAGATACCTAGGAATAAACCTAACCAAAGAGGCAAAAAAAGTCTGTACTCAGAAAACTATAAAGTACACATGAAAGAAATTGAGGAAGACACAAAGAAATGGAAAAATGTTTCATGCTTGTGGATTGGAAGAAAAAATATTGTGAAAACGTCTATGCTACCTAGAGCAATCTACATGTTTAATGCAATGCCTATCAAAATCTCATCCATTTTTTCAAAGAAATGGAATAAATAATCCCAAAATTTATAGGAACCAGAAAGTATCTCAAATAACCAGAGGAATATTGAAAAAGAAAGCCAAAGTTGGTGGCATCACAATTCCAGATTTCAAGCTCTATTACAAAGCTGTCATCATCAATATAGTATGGTACCGGCACAAAAACAGACACATAGATCAATAGAACAGAACAGAGAGCCCAGAAATAGACCCTCAACTCTATGGTCACCTAATCTTTGACAAAGCTGGAAAGAATGCCCAATGGAAAAAAGACAGCTTCTTCAACAAATGGTGTTGGGAAACTTGGACAGCCACATGGAGAAAAATGAAACTGGACCATTTCCTTACACCACACATGAAAATAAACTCAAAATGGATGAAGGATCTCAATGTGAGAAAGGAATCCATCCAAATCCTTGAGGAGAACACAGGCAGCAACCTCTTCAACCTCAGCTGCAGCACCTTCTTCCTAGAAACATTGCCAAAGGGCAAAAATGAACTATTGGGACTTCATCAAGATCAAAAGCTTCTGCACAGCAAATGAAACAGTTATCAAAACCAAAAGACAACTGACAGAATGGGAGAAGGTATTTGCAAACGACATATCACATAAAGGGCTAGTATCCACAATCTATAAGGAACTTATCAAACTCAACACCCAAAGAACAAATAATCCAATAAAAAAATGGGCAGAAAACATGAACAGACATTTCCGCAAAGACGACATCCAGATGGCCAACAGACACATGAAAAAGTGATCCACATCACTAGGCATCAGGAAAATACAAATCAAAACCACAGTGAGATACCACCTCACACTACTCAGAATGACTAAAATTAACAAGTCAGGAAATGACAGATGTTGGCAAGGATACGGCGAAAGGGGAACCCTCCTACACTGTTGGTGGGAATGTAAGCTGGTGTAGCTACTCTGGAAAACAGCATGGAGGTTCCTCAATAAGTTGAAAATAGAGCTACCCTACGACCCAGCAATGCACTACTGGTTATTTACCCTAAAGATACAAACGTAGTGATCTGAAGGGGCACGTGCCCTGAATGTTTATAGCAGCAATGTCCTCAATAGCCAAACTATGGAAAGAACCTAGATGTCCATCAACAGATGAATGGATAAAGAAGTGATGTATATATACAATGGAATACTATGCAGCCATCAAAAGAAATGAAATCTCCCATTTTCTAGCACATGGATGGAACTAGAGGGTATTATGCTTAGCGAAATAAGTCAATCAGAGAAAGACAATTATCATATGATCTCCCTGATATGAGGAAGTTGAGAGGAAACATGGGGGGTTTGGAAGTTAGGAAAAGAATAAATGAAACAAGACGGGATAGGGAGGGAGACAAACCATAAGAGACTCTTAATCTCACAAAACAACTGAGGATTGCTTGGGGAGAGGAGTAGGAAGAGGGTGGTTGAGTTATGGACATTGGGGAAGGTATGTGCTATGGTGAGTGCTGTGAAGTATGTAAACCTGGCGATTCACAGACCTGTACCGCTGGGGCTAATAATACATTATATGTTAATAAAAAAATTAAAAAGAAAAGATGGGCTCAAGATTTCTACACTCTAGTGTGTACACTCTGTGTAATCCCTGTTTTTGAGTATGAGCAGGACTTGTGAATGAGATAGGGCCCATGTTATTTGACATGGCAGAAGGGATTTTCCCAAAGTGATTAAAATCCATAAGAAGTAGATTTTGAGTTAAAAATGGGAGATTATTCTGGGTAGGGCTGACCTAATCAGGTGAGATCTTTAACATGGTCAGAGAGATGAGGAGAGAGTAGGGGAGAAAGAAACAAACAGACTGGCAGACAAGCATTGACCTTTAGGCTTGAAGGCTGAAGAAACGAACTGCCTTGTTCTGGCATGATCACAAGACGGACCAGCAGGTGACCTTGAGACTTGAAGATTCCAATTCTACAACTTCTAAAAAGGACTTTGGTATTCAGATGATATAGCATTCGTAGGTGATACCTTGATTTCACCCTTGCAAGACTTTAACACTGAACCCAGATAGCAGTAACTGGACTTTCTACAGAAACTGTAAGATGGTTGTTGTTTTGAGCCACTAGATTTCTGATGATTGTTACAGAATCATCAGAGCAGTAGGAAATGATTATACTCCTCTTCTATTTTCTGGAGATTTTGAACATTTATGGTATTTCTTTAAATGTTTTGCTTTTGCTAAGGTTGACAATAAAATGTTCTGACCCTGGAGATTTGTTTTTTGGAAAAATTTTTATTACAAATTCAATTTCTTTAATAGCTAAAGGGCTATTCAGGCTACTTAACCTTCAGTGGCTTTTGTCAGATTGTTTTTCAGTGTAATTAGTTCATTTCATGTAAGTTTTTAAATTTGTGCTTCCTTTTGTAGTTTTTTTTCAATGTCTGTGGGGGCAGGGCACATACCCTCTTTTTTTCCCTGATATTGGCAATCTGTGTCTTATAGATAGAATATACTCAGCATATCTTTGAATTGATATGACAATCTCTATATTTTTATTTGTATGTTTGTCTACATTTAATGTTATTAGTTATGTATTTGAATTTCGATCATTATTTGTTTTCCATTTTTCCCACTGTTTTTTGTTACTGTTCATTCTATCTCTTCCTTGAGCTCTTTGGCCATTTTTAGTATTCAATTTTAATTTATCTTCTGTGAGTTGGACTATATCTTTTTGGGAATGTGTGTGCATACATTTTTTCGTGGTTGCTTTTTGTACTAAAAAATATATACTTAACCACCTTAGTTATACTGAAGAAACTTTATCACCACTTATGTCCCCTTATTCTTTTCTCTTTGCTGTAGTTGTCTAAGAGATCTGTGTACTTATCTATGAAATCCGCATTTACTGAAACTGCCATTTGACAATGCTATGTGTTTTAGCAATCTACTCTCAAACATGGTTTACATAACTCAAAAATAGAATAGCCTATTGTACTCACCCAGATATTTGCTATTTCTTATTACTCATACTGTTGCTTATTATTGTTGCTTGTTATTCATACTGACCTTCCAAAAGTTATCTTCTGGTATGATTTCCCTTCATCTGAAGATTTTTCTTTAGCAATTATTTTTTGAGCGGGTCTGATAGCTATAAATTCTCTTTGTTTTTATTCATCTGAGAGTGTCTTTATTTAACTTTCATTCTTGAAGGAAATATTCCCTGATATAAGATTCTGGGTTGATAGAAGTTTTCTTGTAACAATTAAAAAAACAAAGTTTGCCACCTCTGGTCTCCCTGGTCTCTATTAAGAAATCTTCAGTTATTCAAATCATTCTACCCTATAACCAACATTTTACTTTTCTGGATGCTTTCAAGATTTTTTTCTCTGATTTGAGTAATTTTGAACAATGTGTATGGGCACAGATTTCTTTGGGTGTGTCCTGTTTAGGATTTGCTCAGCTTTTGAATCTGTCATTTTATATCTTTGGACAAACTTGGGAAGTTTTTATTTTGTCTTCAAATATTTCATGTCTTCAAATCTAAATTTCCACTTGATTTTTCCTTATTTTATCTACTTTTTGCTGATACTTTCTATTTTGATATTTGAATAAAAATGTTTCAATCATTTTAAGAAAACCTACAGTAAAACCTTCACATAATTCAAATGTTTATGTCATCTCATCTTTGGTATTTCTTTTTTTTTGTTTTGTTTTTGTTTTTTTTAATTAATTTTTTATTTTTTATAAACATATATTTTTATCCCCAGGGGTACAGGTCATCTTTGGTATTTCTGACAATTTTCCACATGTATTGAAATTTTCATGGTTCTTTGCATGTTGAGTAATTTTAGTTTCTACTCTGGATATTGTTTTATTTTGCTGTTTAGACTTAGAGTCCTGTTTATATCCCAAAGAGAATATAGATTATTTTTGTATTAGTGATCTGTGGGTTGTGATTCCAATGTCAGTTCAAAATATCTTGCAGTATTATTTAGACTTGTTTAATATTTCTGCCACCCAGGATAATTCACTCTAGTACTGGGCAGAATTCTACCCACTAGATCAATTCTCAAAGCTTCTTTGGAGTAGACCCATTCATGCACAATACAATGAGTTCAGAAATGTTTAAGAAACTTAATAGAGTCATTTTCTCAAATTCTTCCTTCTCATCACCTACCTTTCCTATATATTCTAGTTCCACTGGTTCTCCTTTGGGATCCTCTAGGCAAATGTTGTCTATTTCTAAAGAACAAGGTAGGGGGAACACCTAAACAATGGATTTGGGCCTTATTCTCTTATACCCAAGAAGAGATAGGAATGTGCCTGACCTTAGACTTTTGAGTCTTATAGGCTCCCTTTACCTGGCTGGCACCACTTAGCTAGAGCATAAAACAGAGCATAAAGACAATAAAAGGGGGGTTTCCCATTCTTTTGAGATTTAGAAGTTACCTTTCCACCCAATCAGCCAGAATTAGAAGATTTCTCCTGGACTTTTCTCCGTACCACAGTTTCCACACCTGGGTTTTTGATTATATTTGAGTAGAGTTCAAGCTTGGGGATGCTAGAGGGGAAGAAACAGTAACTCACCACTAGTTTGGTGATACTTCAAACTCTGGTCTTCTTTTACCAATCTGCCTACTAATACATACCTTCCCAAGTTTCCAAATACTATCCCATAGGTTGTGCCTGTTTTATACTTGAGTTCAGTGGAAGATAAAGAAGTGTCTGTTTAAATCCATCTAATCCACAACTGAAATACCAAACTTATATTTTTAATGCTTTATTTTAACAATATAAAAGAAGACAAATTTTATCTTTGGAATTTAGATAAAAGACAACAGAATATACTAAAAAGCTCATAATAAAATAATTTACAAGCCTTAAATTCAACTCACATCTCCAGCCACTCAATACTAATTACTTTGGTACCTCATTCTCAAGGCTCTCATTTGCAGAATGGAAAGAAGTACATAGAAGTTTTACAGTCCATACATTTGGATTATATACAATCTACATTTTCAAACAGTAATATATTGTTCATGCCAAACCATCTTTTCTAATTTCATGTCATAATTTCATGTCTCAAATAATCTTTAACCAGTCCCACACAATTACATGAATTCTAATGTTTCTCATACTTTTCTGCATAGCAGAGACTATTTGACTATTTTATGATTCTTGCTCCTGCTATGGCACAGGGATGAGGGGAAAAACACTAAAATGAAAGTTTTCTACAAGTGTTAATGCTGTTTATTCAGTTAGAAATTATTATATAGGAAAACATAGTCCACATTTAGTGAAACACAGTAAGTAGGGATAAAAAAAAATCTGGAGATAATATTCACATAAAGGAATACCCAGTATCCAAATGTAAAGTGACATGGATGGGTCCATACATCTCTTGATGTTGATACAAATTATCACTGGTTTCTTCATAAAGATAACCAAACATTTATTTAAACAAGTACGTTCCTTACTGAAGACAATATGACTACATAGTTATCTTAAATTCTCCTGAAACTCCTCTTGTGCTCCAACTACTATACCCAATTCCCTCTTTTTGTTTTCAAGATTTTATTTATTCATTTGATAGGTAGAGAGAACACAAGAAAGGAGAGCGTCAGGCAGAGGGTGAGGGAGAAGCTGGCTTCCCACTGCGCAGGGAGCCAGATGTAGGACTTGATTCCAGGATCCTGAGATCACAACCTGAGCAGAAGGCAGAGGCATAACCGATTGAGCTACCCAAGTGCCCCTCAATTCCTTCTTCATAGTAGCAAAGTGCTGTTTATTAAATGACATTACAAGTTAGCTGAAAATTTTTATTAGCTCATTTCCTTAGATCCAGTATTCCTATTGCTCATGATGGAGTTTTCCCCCACAGAGAAAACATACAAGAAAAAGTAATTCCTCTGATCTTTACTGTGATACTCAAGAGAATAAATTCCAAAAATAAATATAGTGTTAGAAGAAAGTATATAGGGGCACCTGGGTGGCTCAGTGGGTTAAAGCCTCTGCCTTCAGCTCAGGTCATGATCTCAGGGTTCTGGGATCGATCCCCGCATCGGGCTCTCTGCTCGTCAGGGAGCCTGCTTCCTCCTCTCTCTGCCTGCCTCTCTGCCTACTTGTGATCTCTGTGTCAAATAAATAAATAAAATCTTTTTTTAAAAAAGTATATAATTTTAAAGATAATATAGAAATCAATATCATTCATCATTATTTGATATTAAGAAACATTTGTTTAAATGATCATTTATGACTTTATAATGATTTGAGTTAAACAAATTCTGTTTAATGATCTTGTATTCATTCTTATTCAAAATAGGATCCACTTGTAGTATGTAAGTCTAATGTGTCACTTTTTAATATTCAATTTTCAAAACAATTTTCAGAAATGCATATCATGTATGAGCATGAGTGTTTGTCATTGTTCCTTTATAAGGTTTTCATTAGATCTAAATTAAACAATGTATTCAAATCTTGAAGTACAGGGCTGGCACATCCTATGTCTCAGTAAATCTCACTTCAATTCTTCCCTGGTCCTGGTAAGCTAACAATCACACTAGTGAAAGGGTAATTATAATACTTTTAACATTACCTATTTATTGAAATAGAGCTCCTCTCGTGCTTTCATAGTAATTAAGACACTTCAAGATAACAGATAATTTGTATTTTTATTTTCACTTCCAACACCTAAAGAGATCTGACTATAGTCACTTATTGAAAAAAATGGGTAAAGCTTTTTGCATTCTCTTCAGATAATAAAAAAGGTCTTTTAAAAACTTAAAAGAATTATATAATTATAATGTGAGAACTAATTTTTTCTGTTCAAAAGCTACCCTAAAAGTACTCAGACACATTTAAACAGTAATAGTACTGAAGCTTTTGTAAGAAAGCATGAATACTGTCTGAAAAATCAGTCATCACTATTATTTTTCTTTTCCTGTTATTCATGCTTTAACCCTGCTAATATTATTCTTATATATTATGTTGAGATACTTTGAAAAGAGTAGGAAATTTAGAGACTTTCAGTTTCATTATTAAATAGTAAATATATTTTTACTCCCTTTACTTTAGAGCTGTCAAAATCATATTAATCATAGTGTATGACATGCATGATGTGTAGATATATGTTGTACATATACACACATAGACTATGATGATATATAATACAATAATAAGTGAGTAGAACAAGTTGCAGAGTAAATTTCCTATTAAAAACAGTAAGAGAAAAAAAATGAAAATATAAATAAATTCTGCATGTAAAGATATCAATCTGGGGGCGCCTGGGTGGCTCAGTGGTTTAAGCCTCTGCCTTCAGCTCAGGTCATGATCTCAGGGTCCTGGGATCGAGCCCCACATCAGGCTCTCTGCTCGGCGGGGAGCCTGCTTCCCCCTCTCTCTCTGCCTACTTGTGATCTCTCTCTGTCTATCAAATAAATAAATAAAAATCTTTAAAAAAAAAGATATCAATCTGAATATATTCACATGAACACAGAAATAATTGTTCAAAAAGACACAACTATCAGAGAGTTTAGTAATTCAGAGAAAAGAGTATGTAGGGGAAAGACTGAGATTATTAAATTTTTCTGTACACAACCTGTGTTGCTTGAATAGTAAAAACAAGCATATATTAGTGTATTTAATGAAGAATTTATTACCAAGAGGTGTCATAAAAAACTGACAATCATATTTTTAAAAGCCAGCCCTCTGGAGGCAAACCATAAAAATTCATAACTACCGAGAACAAAGTGAAGATTGCTGGAGGCTAGTTTGGAGGATGGGCTAAATGGGTGGTGGGCATTAAGGAGGGCACTTGTGATGAGCACTGGGTGTTATATGTAAGTGAGAATCACTTCTCCTCCTGAAACCAGTATTACACTATATGTTAACTAACTAGAATTTAAATAAAAATGGTGAACTGAGAAAGAAAGGAAGAAGGGGGAAAGGAGGGAGAAGAGAGGAGAGGCGAAAGAAAAAGAAAGAGATGGAGAGAGAAATAAAAGCCACCTCTCTGGAGCATTAAACACATTTAAATATATCTCTTCATAATGACTGTGTTTAACTAGTTAAAAAAAAAAAAAAACCTTACATACTTTAAAGTTCTATTGACAATGTCTCAGCAAAAAGTAAATTTATAAGTCCCAGAGAAATCCATCATTGATATAGCACACACTTTCATAAATAATCATATTTCAAATAGTAAAAAATACTGTTGCTATTACTAAAGTTCTGTAGTAATCTGATGCCAGTTTTAGATTTTAATTAATATGAAAAGTCTTCGTATGAATATGGAAGGCAAATTTGTGTACGACTTTTGGTAACTGAATTATTTCCATTTAAATTAACAATACATTGTATTCCTAGTATTTATTCTACCTTCCAAAGAAATCACTGTATGGATCTGATGAATTATTTATTATTATTAGAGAAATAGATTTTATGACAAACTCATGAAAAGTATTTTATGGCTATAAATTATCAGTGGGCCAATAATCATTTAAATAATATGGTCCTACAATTAGTTCCTGACTTAAACTTGCTTAATAAATACATCTTTAATGACAGAAAAAATCCAATGATTGTAGGTTTCTTAAAGGTATAAACACTACACTGCTTCAAGTTGTGTTTATCTTGTAAAATATCATTCTACCTAAAATTGCATGCATTGATAATACCGATGGTCTCCTAGTACTATGAATGAAAAGCCCCTTGCTCCCATCAAAAAGTTCACATTAGGAAATTTCCTCCTAACTAATTTCACTTTCCATTATCAGTTTCTTCCTTTATGCTGCGTAGTCTCATCAGTATGCAAACAGTATGTCCCTATTGAAAAAAACATAACAAAAAACAAATGAAAAAGCAAAAATAACAAATTTCCTCATCATTCTGTATGCCCCTATATACTACCTCATCTTTTTCCTCTGCTTTCAGGTAAACTTTCAAGGCTTTTATAATTTCTGTCTCTACTCCTCATCTCATATTTCCTACTCTAAGCACTCTCCCTGGGCTTCCTGCATCATTCCACTAAGACTGCATTTTCATAAATGACTTTGAAGTGGTCAGTGATAATTGCTTCCTTTGGTTATTCTATCGCCTGTACTCTTGGCATCGCTGTTTCCCCTTCCCTTTCCTCAACCTTCCTTTCTGCATACTTATTATCATTCCTTGTCTTCCACTCATCTGTCCCCTTAAACAGGAAGAACTACTTGTCTCTCCCCCTCTTTTGTAGGCCACCTCATCAAGTTCTATGACTTTAAACATCATGTTTGTGCCAATAATTCCAAAATCTATGAATTCACTTACCTGTTCCAAGAACTCTGGACTAATGTACTCATATCTGCTTCCTTTGCTTGTCCACTGGGATATACAACATGCAAACTTAGTGAGACTAAAACAAAACCTCTGATTCCCACAACAACCTTCCACCTACACTAAGATACCCTTCCCCACATCATCACCTTCCACAGCTGTGGGGAAGTAAGCAGTATTATAATCAAGTAAATTACTATTCTGTCCCCTCCTCCTCCACATATCCATTCCACCAGCAAAGTCCTGATAGCTTTGCTGCAAAACAAATCTCAACTCCCACCTAATTTCTCCATCTCTGCTTCTCCCATCCCTAGCCAGGCCACTACTACCCATCTCTTTCCTTCTTCTACTATTGCTCTAAGTAACACATTCTCTTAGAGTAAACAAAGTGTTCTTTTAAAGATAGATGATGGGGGAGAGGGAGCCCTGGGTGGCTCAGTTGGTTGGGCAACTGCCTTTGGCTCAGGTCATGATCCTGGAATTCCGGGATTGAGTCCCACACTGGGTGCCCAGCTTCATGGGAAGTCTGCTTTTCCCTCTGACCTTGCTCCTCTCATGCTCTCTCTCTTTCTCTCTCTCTCAAAAAAAAAAAAAAAGTCTTTTACAGAGATAAATAAATAAATAAATAAAAATAAAGATAGATAACGGAGACTACAGTTAATACCATACTGAATATTTAGCAGTTGCTAGAGAATAGATCTTAAATATCCTCACCACCAAAAAAAATAAAAAAAGCCACTATGTGAGATGACAGATGTATTAGCTAATTTTATTGTGGTAAATATTTCTAAATATATATGTATATATCAAATATTTACATTGTATACCTTAAACTTATACAGTATTATATAATTCATACATAAAGCTGGGGGGAGGGCTCCTGGGTGTCTCAGTGGGTTAAAGCCTCTGCCTTTAGCTCAGGTCATGATCTCAGAGTCCTGGGATTGAGACCCACATAGGTCTCCCTGCTCACTGGGGAGCCTGCTTCCCTTCCTCTCTCTCTGCCTGCCTCTCTGCCTACTTGTGATCTCTGTCAAATAAATCAATAAAATCTAAAAAAAAAAAAAGCTGGGGGGAAAAAATTCAAGATAGATCAAATTCAAAACTCCCCAATCACTTTCTTGTCCACTTTAAATAAAAGACAAACTATTTTCTGTAGTTATGATCTGGCTTCTTAGATCTCATCTCTGACTACTGTCATCCAGCTACATCACCTCTTATTTTCCATGACCATGCCAAACCATCCATCTTAAGGTTCTTTTTTTTCAAAAATTAGCTTGCTGCCCGAAAGGCTAGTGCTCTTTTTTAAAAGATTTATTTATTTATTTTAGAGAGGGAGGGAGAGAGAGAGTGCAGAAGCAGAGAGAGGGGGAGAGGGGAGAGGTCAGAGGGAGAGAGAGAATCCTCAAGCAGACTCCGCTGAGCATGGAGCACTGGGCTTGACCCCAGGACCCTGAGATCATGACCTGAGTCAAAATCAAGAGTAGGCCACTTAACCAACTGAGCCACCCAGGCACCCCCAGAAAGCTACTGCTCTTAATCTCCTTCTTGGGATTCTGAATTTAGCTTTAATATTATCTCTTCAGTAAAGACTTTAAAGCACTAACATACAAAATGTTCACTTCATCACTTTTTATCACACCAGTTTATATGCATTCTTCATGCACACTTAAGGTAATGTGTCACTTTATTTTTCATATTTTTACATTTTTAATTAGTGTATTATTTTCCACATTAGATTATCCTTTTCAAGAGTAGAGACCTTATTAATCAGCCTTATTTATTGTGTCTCTCATACACAGGACACTGCCTGGCAATTAGTTAATAGTAAATAAATATTGGTTAAATAAATAAATCCACAAATAAATGATTTAAATGAGAGTGCACTTAGAAGTTAAACAAGAAAATGTATGACCTCTGATCTTAGCATCAAGCCATTTTGTAACCTTCTTTTCTCTGCCTTATTTTAACCATTCCTCGGATCAGTTATATAACTAAAATATCCATCTATCCCTTCCCCTTACCACTTCCTTCTTCCTCTTCTCTCTCCCTCTCTCCCTCTTTCTGTCCAAGAAGGTATATAATATCCGGCTAAACACAACTATATGGATTGATGCCACTTAATGACATCCATCAATATGTCAGAATAAAAAAAAAACAAGTCACACTATTTCATAGCCGGACTTTAAATCAGAATGCAAACTTCAAGACCTCATTGCCTGAGGTCTTCAGTTTGAGTTCAGTAGTGATTTGCAGCACCAATGACCTTTCAGAAGTCCTGTACTGGACAGACTGCCTCCTCAGCCACAAGGTATGAAATCAAGCCGCTATTTTTTTTCAACTGATTTCTCTTTAAACAAGAGAAATTTATATCACAGGCGCTCATTCTCTTCTAATACCTTACTATCTCATCACCTGACCCTCTCATATTGATCCTGAGCGGTGACAATAGACTGCAGGATGAAGTACTTGCCAGCTAAAGGAGAGGAGGGCCAATCTCAGGTGATATTGGAGGAAGAAAGGGAAATAACCACATGTGAAACCAGGTTCAGGCTGGGCCCTGCACATGCACTTTCAGGACACACGACCACATGACAAGGTAGGGACTAAAGGTACTCTTTTTACACATGGAGAAACTTAAGTGTCTAATGAATAAGTAAGTTTCACAAGAACATTATAAAAAGCAAACAACAAAAATGTATATATCAAGCCCAAGCCTTTCAAACATGCATGTTCTTTCTGTAAGAATAAAATGGAATAGCAATACTTATGCATTTACTTCTGAATAAGTATTTTGGTCTTCAGTTTCAGAGCACATTGGAAGTGAAAGATGCATATCATATTACATATGTTATTACCTTTAGTATTTGTCTAAAATTTTAAAAAACCTGTTGCTCATTATCTTTTCCAGGGAAAAACACTTGTTTTTGTTTTTCTTGTTGACCAATGATTTCATGTTTCTGCTTATCTTGATAATATTTTGCCCACACAAATCAACATTCTGAATAAGAAATTTGCATGCCTATGGATATCTACTTCTTCTAAATTAAAAATGCATCTTAGATTCAAAAACCAATTCCCTCTCCCACCCTCCATCCCCAAATACTTCATGGATGAATAGCAAATGCTTACAGAAAATCAATTATGCTACAATAACTAAAAAGCAAGATCCTTAATTTTTCTGTTTAGTATAAAGGTGGTGATACACAAGACACATACACTATTATCAAGGGACATTTCTGTATTTTGTATTTAGATGTTATTATGAATATATTTATATATCCCTGTGCTGCTTATTAAGGATCTTCTTTTGACTCCAAGCTTGGCAATTTCAGATAAATATTTATGCTTAAATTCATATAAGGATATAATTACTGGGTGTGAAAAATTATGCTAATTTTATCTAGACATAAATTAAGTATTTTAAATTATTTATGCCAATACAAATTGGTGATAGTTATTTCTGAATTCCTTTTCTTTTATTCCTTAGATTTTCTACATTTTCTAAAATGACAGGGCACCTGGGTGTGGCTCAGTTGGTTAAGCCTCTGCCTTTGGCTCTGGTCACGATCCTAGGGTCCTGGGTTTGAGTCCCTTATCAGGCTCCCTGCTCAGTAGGCAGCCTGGTTCTCCTTCTCCCTCTGTCTGCCACTCTCCCCTGCTTGTGCACTCTCTCTCTGTCAAATGAATAAATAAAATCTTTAAAAATAATTATAAATAAAATAAAATGACACTGCATTTTCTTTATTCATAAATTAGCATTACTATAAGTATATGATTGTAGTAGTATTTAATATACTCAGCTTATTACAACTACGTAAATGTTATTATAGTAAATAAAAACTTCCAAAATTAATTTTTATAGAAACTTGAGTATTAGCTAAATGCCCATTTTATGTAACTTATTTTGAAAAAAGTGTTCAAGGTAGAATAGATCAATCTTCTATTTAAAATGAATATGCATCTCAAATATAAATGTAGTAAATAAATGTGTTTATATATCATAAGTTATATATATATAATTATTTAATGTATTATGGAATATAGCTAAAAGCCCTTAAAAATAAAGTAAAACAAAAGAAAGCTACTATTTAACCCCTGCCTTAAACCATTTCTTAATTTTAGAACCATTTGCTCTCTGGAGAGGTTTGGTCTAAGACAAAGTTTTATTTTTAAATTAAAAAACCCATGGAACTTCAACTATACTGTTCTTCCTTTAGCTTATTTCTATTCTCTCATACTTTACTATAGACAGCAAGGAAAAAAACAGATCATATCTTTAACTCTCTTCCTAGAAATATCCTTCACTAGTTCTTCAGTTAATTAGGTACATTTTCTCTCTCCACATTAGACAAAGGTGTTGTCAAATTTCTTCCACTTTGTTAACAAGGGACACCTGCCTCTCCAACTTCCAATAGCATTTACCTATCTTTCACTTAAGACCTCAGCAACAGGCTTTTGAGGGCAATTAGGCTTTTTCTAACAGGCTCCTTAAAACCAATGGGCTTTCACTAACACTTTTCTCAAGGTCCCTCCAGCTTCTTTCTAACTGCAACCTAGTCAGTTCCAAAACCACCCGGTTTCATATTTAGATTCTGCACTGGTACCAACATCAGTTCAAATATAAGTTTGAACTGATGAACTTATATTGAACAAATATAAGTTTGCTAAAGTCCACCACCCACCTATGGATGGTGGACTTTAGCAAACTGTGTTTTCCAGTAAAGGGCACAATAGTTCCAATCCCACACGCCTTTCCAGAGACTTGCTTCTCCCCAGCAAAAGGCAGAAACATTTCCTCTTTTCTTGAAATTGGGTGGGTCTTTGTAACTGCCTCAATAAAATAGAATATACAGAAATAACATGGCATATATAAGACTAGTTTAAAATACGAAATTTAATTTCTGCCAAGTTCTGTCCTTTGGGACACCTACTCTAGGAATCCATTTACTGTATTGTAATAAAAAGCCCCAAATCACTGAGAGACCACATGTACTTTAAGTATTATAGTTGAAGACCAAGCCAAAATTCCAGCTTATCAACCACAAGCAAATTTCAACCACCATGATGTGAGTGAAAAGCTTCAGATGAGCTCAGACCTTCAAGCTTTTAGCTGAGGCCCCAAACATCACTGAACAGAAACAAATGCCCTGCCCCCTCAACCCCTGCTTAGGACTGTCTAAAATTCGGATTGCTCAAAAACTTCTGTGAGCATACAAAATAGTTGTTTTATATCACTAAATATTGGGATGTTTTTACAAAGCAATCAATAACCAGAACAGTAAGAATTGTCAAGAGCAGATGAAATATATGAAATTAATTGATAGCAGTCAATCTGGGATGAAATATCATTGGTTCAACCATGTAGACAATTCTTTAAAGATGACCAAAGTGAGGCAGCTGAGTTGCAGCATGGGTTAAGGTTCCAACTCTTGGTTTTAACTCAGGTGGTGATCTCAGGGTCCTGAGACTGAGCCTCACACTGGGCTCTGTGCTCAGCATGGACTCTACTTTAAAGGCCCTCTCTTTCTCTCTCCCTCTGCCCCCTCCCACACGCTCTCTGTCTCTCAAATAAATAAAGTTATAAAATAAAATAAAATAAAATAAAATATGACCTATGCATTACTTGTTAAAAAATGTAAAATAAAAAAATGAATTTTTTTTCAATTATATTTATAAGAAAGGAAGAATTCAATTTTGGTCTCCCTTGAGATTAAAAATTCCTTGAAAGTTGAGATCATTACTGAGATTTTTAAATAAATTCTCAATGTTATTATAACTAATGAATAAATAGAATGAATGATGTGAACAATGACTGACTAATGTAATGGCATTTCCTCTATACTGACCGGAATTAATATTGGGCATTTAGACCCCTAAAAGCCAGGAAATGATTATAGGAATAGCTGCTTCTCCCTGCCAAACACATAGAATAGACACACAACATACACACACACATACACTTAACAGGATTTTAAAGACACTGGGCAAAATATATGAGGGTAAAGACATATCTAGGTCAAACTTCTCATTTATTTTAATGAATGACAATACGAAGTTATATAATATTGTAAATATTAGTGGTTTTAGGATTTTTTAAGTTGGTAACATTTCATGTTTTTTCTTTTCACCAGATTTTCAACCCATAAAATGAGAACTCTATATTTCTCCATATAGATATCAAGCAAGGAAAAGAAAATATTAGCTTTTTAAAAATCTTTTTATTGAGATATAATTGGCATACAGCATCCTATTATTTCAAATGTACCATAGTATACCATATTAGTTTTACATCTGTAGTATATATTAGGTTTTTTGTCCAGTAATAATTAATGTAGAGCTATTTAGTATCATATGTGTTCCTCTGTAAACATACTTTTCAAATTATTCAAAATCAAGCAATTTGACAGTACCCATCTCTATGTCATCTGAAAATACTGTGTCTAATTACTTCAAATAGTTAAATCAATCTCTTAAATTAAAGACATTTTTGTATATAAAACTATTGGTGTGGTGCATCTGACATCTGGACCAATTGTCAGCTATAGATAATTATGTCCCTTAATGTTCCATGCATCTATTTTCAATCCAGTTCAGCCCTTGTAATTAAAAACTCTTTAAATAGGATACAGCTTTTTTGGATAATGCAAAATCCTGATTGAATTCAAAAGAGAGATGTGATATCACAGAATCTTTGTCTGTAAAAAAGTCATTACATCTTAAAAGTTTTCAATCTTGTTGCTAAAGCAATGTAAGGTATTCTATACGTGTCTGCTAAGATCAGAGTTTAATAAGACTTGAGAATCTCTACTGAATATATAAATATCTCTGGCACATAAAACTTCCTACTTAAAATGCAATTAAGTATAGCTAAAATATTTGTGACTTTTTTTGATTGATAATAAAAACTTACTGTGTTGATTATGGATAGAAAGCAATAAAATTACTAAAATTTAGATGCTGGGCCATTGGTAAGGTTTCTTCATTGTCTACATAACTTCAGGCTCTAATCCATTTCATTCCCTGGGCACACAATAAATGGCAACATGTAAGAGACCATCAGATTCTTTCATAAATGCTGGAAAATCTAGAGTTTGAACATCTATCAATATAGATGGGTGCAGATTTTTTCATCACAGATTTCATTAAGAATTGAAAATACTGTGCATTCTGTATTATCATTTCAGGAAGTTCTTTCATAAACTAGCTCCCCTCCACAAGAATATCTATAGTAGAAATATATAATAAATATAATCTTATCATATGTCATCCAATTTCCCTACCACCCTTCCCCAACCTATGCACTGCTGATGCAAAAGTCAATCAAAGTATCTTTTTAGCCCCAGAAAAGTGGCAAGTTACCAAGTCTCAAATCTTGGACAGATGGCACAAAGAAAATCAGAAGAATTCATTTATTTCTTGCTACCATGTAGATCAGATGTCAACAAACTATGACAAGAGAATTAGTCTATTTTTATAAATAATTTTACTGGAATATAACCGTGTTCATTTGGTTACATATTGGGTATGGCTGACTTCACACTACAAAGGCAGAGGTGAGGAGTTGTGACAGTAATCAAATGGCCCAAAAACCTAAAATATTGACTATCTGGCTCTGTAAGAAAAAGTTTGCTGACCCTTGACCTAAATCATTAGAGCTGCTGTAATTTCTATCTCTCTCTCTCTCTTTTTTTTTTTTTTTTTTTTTTTGGCTTTTGAAATACCTAGATCCCCTTTTTCTCAGTTTGTTCAGACTAATTATGTTTTGCTTGTAATCAAAGAATATAACTGTTCACTAAATGGGTTCCAGGAGTTGAGGCAATCAAAAGATCCTCTAGGAAATGTGTAGTATTTGGAAATGTTTACTCACACAAATATGAGGAAACAGTAGAGAGACTGCTGTTTAAAGACCAGGATGAGATGATAACTCCCCCATGATATGCAGTTGCACAACAGTGACTCTACCAAATGTGGCACCTGGATCTTGGAGATAACTAAGGGGAATTCTACCTACTATGCCTAATAATTTGAATATCATGAGGCATGTGGAACTGTGAAATAAGATGCTTACTTTTGTCAACACTAGATTTCATAAAGTTAAGAAAATTATTTTTCTGCATTAAGATGAAGTTGGTTTCTCCTACTTACAACCAAAGACATTTAAGTGATCCACCCTAACTCAGGGCTGGTTAATATGAAATCCTCCATAATCCAAGGCTGACATCATTGTTCCTGCTTCAAAGACCTAAAAGGTGTTTTTAATACATGAAATGCAAAACATTATTGGGAGTCTCTTGAAACAATGGCATGAAAAGTTATTTTTTACCTACAACAAACTATAACAGTTATAAGGAGTCTATATAATACAGATTAGTAAACATCTTAGATAATTATCTGACATTATAAAGTAATAAAGACAGCCAAAGAGCCACTACACTTACCCATTTCAATAAAAATAATAAAAATGGTGCTTTCTTATCTCATTAAATATTAAAATAAAAACGTGTTGGGGTGCCTGGGTGGCTCAGTGGGTTAAAGCCTCTGCCTTCGGCTCCGGTCATGATCCCAGGGTCCTGGGAATTGAGCCCCATATGGGGCTCTCTGCTCAGTCGAGAGCCTGCTTCCTCCTCTCTCTCTGCCTGCCTCTCTGCCTACTTGTGATCTCTGTCTGTCAAATAAAAAATAAAATATTTAAAAAAAAATAAAAATGTGTTTTCTATGATCACTGCTGTATTTATTTTCTCTTACCCATCTCCAAAGTTGTCTAATGTACTGCTTTTCCTTGCTTTGGTAGCTTTTATATTACACAGTAAAAAGCAGCAGTTGTCAAGTATGCATAAGACAACTCTCCTGTTTGTGAAGGTCTAGATTAATTGAGGTGGACTTGTTAAATTGTCTGAGCAGATGGAGCATGAAGATATGTGCTTAGAGTTTATAAGTCATCTTATGCTGAATGTTGTGATCTTGGAACCTTCAGGAACAGAGCTCATTCATGTGTTTGAAATAGAAATCAAACAACTGCCCAACTTTACAGAATCATACTGGTTAACAAATTGAACATGTCTACAATGTCTGATACAAACTGAGAATGAGATAGCCCTTTCTTAAACACATTGGATTACTTCAAACATTTAAAACCATAAAAAAAAAAAAACAAACAAACTGAGGGGTTGGTTCAAGCAGGCTTGGCAAAGAGGAGATTGAATATTTTACCAACATGGAATGATAAAGAATCAGAAAATGAAGATGTCTTAAGGACAAAAGAAAGGCAAAATTTCTTGCATTCTAGTGTCAGAGTAATATGCTACATGGCTGATATAATTTCTATAGTACTATATAATCTTATAATTATTATCATTTATGCTTATAGATGAAGAACCAAATGTGAATCATGTTCTCTGACAGTTGTGAGAGTGGATAGAGGAACCAAAGTTTCTTAATAAACAGAACAGATAATATTTAATGATCATTGGATACAAAGTCAGAGGTAGCTATAAAATTTTAGAATGGTCCTTAGGTTTCTGGATACTGGTAATATTTTTTTAAAATAAAGTAAAAAAGAATATTGGTAGTGGCTGATTTCCAATTAAATTCATTCATGTTTAAGTTACACAAGCATTCATTTTCGGATAGAGTATATACATCAATCTGTTTCTATTCAGACAATAGACACCTACATTAATTTAAACAGGGGTGCTTAATATAAAATAATTATTAAACTCGAATATGAGAGCAATAACAAAGGAGTAAAGAAACTCAAAAGAGTACCACAGGAAAACAACAAGTAAGGAAAAAGATGAAAGGGGGCGCTCCTTAAGGCTGGATTTCAGCCTTTAATGGAGGATGTATACTTCTCGCCCACTGGGTAGTAAAGATATTTGTTTCATTTCCCAGGTTAGAGGTGGCCTACATGCAGCAAGAAATAACTTTCCAGGAAGCGGAAGAGTCTAAGCTGGTCGATGGACACACAGATGAGCTTGTCTGTGGACATGAGGTCTGGAATATGTGGCATCTGTATCTTGAGGGCCTCAGGAAGCTGTTACTGTGTCCAGGCCAGCACGACACCGTCATTGACAGATGATGGCCTGCTCTGGAACACAGCTGAGGCAGGGCACCACCAGGCTCCACAGGCTCATACCACCGATCAGTCATTCCACAGGAGCCATGAAAGGCATAGTAGTACTCTTCCTCCTTCAGTGTCTCTCTGTGACCTGTACTGACAAAGCTTAACATCCTGCTGTTCGTAAATGAGGAACACTTCAGAGTCCATTTCAGAGCAGGTGCTAAAGGATGAATTTGAAGCAGAAAAGCAACAAATTGATAAAGGGCGTGAGAGGAGATGAAGACAGAGAATTGAGTGTTGTCAATTAATTGGTGATTTTTAAAGCATAGTGTTTGCCGATAAACCTTATGAAAAGTGTGTAGTTAAGAAAAGCAAACTGATTCCTAGGTGACTTCAGTATTTAATAGATGGGAAAAGGGAAAAGAACAAGTAAAGGATATTGAGATGCAGAAGGTCAGAGAAAAGTCGAAAATCAAGAGGGCACAGTGTCCCAATAATAAGTTTCATGAGCTTTTTTCCTGCCCTTCAAGTTCCCATTCACATTATCGGCCTCAAATTACAGCCATATCGGAGTTTTCTCAGTTTTCAAACAGGCACTAATTCTCTAGCTTCAATATATACATTCTTTTTTTTTTTTTAATCCCAGGAATTTTCTTCTTCCTCAGATCACACCATCACCCAGTCCATACCCATTTCCTTTGCTTGGTTACTAAGTTTTATTCATTTTTTCTGGTCTCAGCTTAAATGTCATGAGATTTAGGAAACTTCCCATTGTTATCTACCTGATACTGGCTGTGTCACTCTTAAAATGTGCTCTCAATTAAGGAAGAAAGTCTAACTCTCATATACAAAAGAGAGTAATGAGTTCATGGCACAGAATATACAAGTTGCATTAATTAGTAAATAAATAAAATAAAGGGAAGCAAAACTCAAAGGTAAACCACTTCGGAAAATTAAGGCAATATAAATTAAGGTGTGATTATTCTTATTCATCAGCTTTATACAGTAGGGGATCATTGATAAATTTTGATGTCTTCTTCATTTCCTAACTTTATTTGTAAACAATCAAAATGAAACAAAACAAAACAAAAACCAAATAAACCCTCTTAAAAAGAATTATCTGTACGAAGTATGCCATTGAATAATGTCAATTCCCTGAAAGGGTCCACATCCTAACCCCTAGAACCTGTACATAAGTTTCTTTATAAAGCAAACAAGACTTTGCAAACATAATTAAGGATTTTGAGACACAAGTTATAGTGGATTATTGGATGGGCCCAGTGCATTCACTAAAGTCTTAGGAGAAAGGGGTAGAAAAGCTAGAGTCAGACAGAAGGCCATGTGACAAGAGAAGGGGAGAGAAAGAAAGACAGATTGAAAAATGCAGGCTACTGGTTTTGAAGATGCAAGACAGGGCCATTAGCCAAAAAAATCCAGGAGGCTTCTGGAGGGTAAAAAAGTCAAGAAGGTAAATTATTCTCTAGAGCCTCCACAAAGAACATAACCTTCTAAACCATTTTAGAACTTCTGTCCTCCAAAACTGTAAAAGAAGTAAATTGTAGAGTTGTTTTAAGCCACTAAATTTGTGATAATTTGTTATAGCAACAATAGGAAACTAATAAACCAATATTCTTTAACACTCTCATTCCAACTTTCTCTTAAAGCCACTATAAGCAGATGTTTGCCCCGATTATCCCAAATTCTTCTGTCAAAGACGCTAATGATTTTGTTTTATTAAATCTAATGGTCAGTTCACAGTCTTTACTGTACTTAACAATCAGTAGCAGAAACCATATTTAGTTACTATCATTACTAATGGAGAAACAGTATATTTTACAGACTATTTCACAGAAATTTAAAAAATCTTTATATAAAATCTTCTATAAAATCTTTAAATAATGGCAGTAAATAAAATATTAAATGAAATATATAACTTCTATCTACATAGATTACACATAATAATCTACAGCCAAAGTATTATGGATTAATTTATGGATGCAATTTCAGTTATAAAAAAAAAAAGTTTCACTTTTTTATGTAAGAAACAATCCATTACAGGGGTGCCTGGGTGTCTCAGTGGGTTAAAGCCTCTGGCTTCGGCTCAGGTCATGATCCCAGGGTCCTGGGATCAAGCCCCACATCAGGCTCTCTGCTCACCAGGGAGCCTTTTTCCTCCTCTCTCTCTCTGACTGCCTCTCTGCCTACTTGTGATCTCTGTCTGTTAAATAAATAAATAAAAATCTTTTTTAAAAAAATCCATTAGAAAAAGTAACTAAATACAGAATTTATGATACAGCAAAATGTACTAGGAATAAATCAAAATATGATATAAAATTCATTTTATAAAAACTAAAAAGTTTTCTTATAGGACATTTAAAAAGATACCAATGGGGTAAAGGCATACCATGCTCCCAAACTGAATAGAAAGATTTAACATCATGCCAACAAGAAAAATAAAGTTGAGCAGAAAGACCATTCCAAAGACTTAAAAATGTTCATCTTGGTACAAGAAAAGGTAAAGTGGTGTCACCAAATAGAAAACTGACATACACACAAACATGCTTATTGAAACTTCATATTTCAGAGGGACCACTGCAGATCAGTAAGAAAACTGCCAATTCAAAATTCAGCCCCAGTAAATTGGAACTGGAGGATCCTCTAACTCTTAATCTCAGGGTTGTGATTTCAAGCTGCATATTGGGCTCCACACACATACAGACAGAGAGACAGACACACATACATACATATATATATAAAAATTGGGACTGGAAAGGTCACACCTGAAAAGCTAAACAGTAAGGTTTTAAATATACATGTGATAAATGTTGAAAAAATGCAAGTGACATGAAAAATAAAATTTGGGAGCAAGAGTAAAAAATGAACGATAAAGGAAGCAGACTGACTAAGGAGGAGCCCACTATGGGCTTGCAAAACATATCAGAGACCCATTGTCTTCAGTTGGATGGTAAATAGGAATTTGTTTAAATAATACACAAATGCATAATAAAGGTGTTATGTGGGTTTTATATGTACAATGGCTTCCATTATAACAAATACAGAATAGACAATAAAATTTAAAAGATAGAACTAAATTAAAAGTAGAGATTTTAGATGGTAAATCCAGAGACAAATATGTGGTAGTAGAAATAAAGACCTCAAAAGAGTAAAAGATTGACTGAGAATTTTCCTAAGCCAAGGAGATGGATTTTTAACTCTCTGTATGCTATATAGAAGTTTGAAAACACAAAACACAGTAGGTAAATTCAAGTTCCTTAAACTTGTAAGTACTGGTATACATAGAACATAACTCCCGAGTTCCAAAGGACAAAGATCTTCAACTATTCTCTTCATTCTGAAATCCCACTGGCTTAGAACAGTGCTGGTATATATAAGGTGCACAATTGATATCTGTGGGATAAATATGTTGAATAAATTAATGATGAGTACAAAATATACACAAGAACACATGGTTTTGGAGGGTCTGTTTTACTGATTGAGCTGTAGCTGGTGGCTATGGACTTTTTATCTCTGCTTACATTGTTCCTTCTATTTGGTGTGTGGGTGTTTACTTTTTTTTCATCATCTTTGGACCTGTTACACCTTCTAATTTCTTATTAGCCTTTTTACTCTAAAGAGATAGGCAAGATATTAGAGAACAGTACACAGAAGAAATAAAAGGCTAAATGCCAAGAAATCTGTTCTAGACTTAATGGAGTAGTAGCAATCTTAAGAGTTCTATTGGATTATCTAATTTGTTTCAATCAAAATGTGAATAAAGCAAATAATGACAAACATAGTCTACTTGCAACCTAATTAGTTGCCTAATCATTTTATTTATAGCAACAAATGTTTACTCCCATTAACAATTTAGACATTATTTTGTATCAATCATAATTATCTAAGAAAGCCAGACAAGTAAAATATTTCTTTTATCAGGAGAAAACATCCTGATTTTAAGTACTAAAACATTCTTAAATTACTTTTTATTTTCAGAAGAAATAACTTTAAGATCTGAAAGGATGTTGATTCCAAATTCTTATTTTTGTTTTTTTTTTTCAGAAGATAAAAGTCCACCCTCATATAATTTAGAAGGGAAAACATATTGTATAAAAGGAAAAACATATGTAGAATATAAGAAACAGTGCAGAGGATCACTGGGAAGGGGGAAAAACTGAATGGGAAGAAATCAGAGAGGGAGACAAACCATAAGAGAGTCTTAACTATAGAAAACAAACACAGGGTTGCTGGAGGTGAGGTGGGTGGGGTAACTGGGTGATGGAGGGCACATGATGCAATGAACATGCAACTAATAAATTATCGAACACTATATCAAAAACTAATGATGTACTGTATGTGGCCAACTGAATTTAAATTAAATAAAGGAAAAGCCTGGGCTCTCCACTCAGCATGGAACCTGCTCGAGATTCTCTCCTTTTCCATCTCTCTCCCTCTCACTCTGCCCCTGCATGCTGTATCTCTCTAAGTAAGTAAATAAAAAAGTAAAATAAAAATAAAATAAAAAAGAGAAAACGAAACCAACAAGAATTCCTAGTCATATTTACCCTAGAATGGAACACATTTTAAAATATATCATTAGCATGAATTTCCTTTTATTTTTAAAGAAAAGGGGTGCAAGGTCTTTTCCCCTTAGATTGGAGAGAAAAAGCCAGATAAATATTATTTATATGCTTCTTAATATGGGATATAAAGAGGTCTTTAATATAAAGCTACTATAATTTTAATTGTTTATATGTAATTTTTATTACTATTATAAATAGGAAAAAGCACTTGGCTGGATAGTACTTCAAATATCTACCAGAATATATATACACATATGTATATGTATAATATACATATGTATAATATGTAATAATAGTATAATATGCATAATATTAATATAATATAATATTATAATATTATAATAATGTATAATAGTAATAAAAATTAAATATATATACATATATGTATATATATACATATATAGAACATTATATGTGTGTGCATATATATGTCATATATGTTACTCTTTATATTACTATATATATATAAAACATTTACAGAGAGAGACAATATATAGTATATTTTGGCAGTGTTTAAAATTGTTGATAATTTTTTCCTCTTTAAAGCATTTACATCTATAATGCTACCTACTCTTGGTAAAAATAATCATATTTCTTTAAGTTTTCCCTTATATTATTTTAAATAGCAGGGTCGGGCCTGGTTAGTACTTGGATGGGAGAAATATTTAGATTTTTTTAAGCTGGGAAGTCCAGCATAAATATAAGACTATAAGAATGAAACCTATAATGAACGTTTATTTGATTACTATGGGCAGAAAATATCTAAGATTTTTTTTTAAGATTTTATTAATTTATTTGACAGACAGAGATCACAAGTAGGCAGAGAAGCAGGCAGAGAGAGAGGAGGAACCAGGCTCCCTACTGAGCATATAGCCTGAGGCAGGGCTTGATCCCAGGACTCTGGGATCATGACCTGAGCCAAAGGCAGAGGCTTTAACCCACTGAGCCACCCTGGCGCCCCCAAAATATCTAAGTTATAAAGACAAAACACACATACAAATAAAATTACAAGATATCAGGACATATGTGGTATGTGGTACAGTATCAAAAACTTGAACAAGTTGCAAGAGATAAAAAGTGTCCAAAGACAGAAATCTTAAAAATGTAATTTTTTCCCTATAAACAAGAGACAAAAATAAGCCTTTGGTCATTTATGTAGTCTATAGTCACTGTAGTTTATACATTTCACTTTAAAAATCAGTAGCATAGCAGTAACAAAGGATAGTAAAACTATATTACTACTAGTGAGGGGAAACAAGAGAAACACACTAAAAGAGAAATACAAGTAAAAAAAAACCGCAGGCTCATGTAGGCTATCTGTAAATGTGCACTCACTCTTGTGAGTCATAGAAGTATTATACCATATACATAGATACACATGAGGATAAATTAAAAATACAATTTTTGCCTATTCTGATTCATAGAATTATATTCTCTTAAGGCAAACCCTATGATTTGACAATCTCACTGCACAGAATTAGAGATTTTCAAGGAGCCTTATAAAAATGAGAAGACGACTCCTGAAAAGCACAATCTGTCCTAGATAATACATGCACAACTGGGCAGAAATAGAATTTTAATTTTAATCTCTCCTCTCTAATCTAGTATTATTTAAATTATATCAAGAACAGCAGAAAGCTGATAACATATCTTTTTATTAGGAACTAAGGTTGTTTTACTATGTGACCATGAAACAGGCTTTGTGTTTCTGCATCATGACCTTTTCCCCCATCTTTTCCATTTACAGTCCTTCAACTTTCATGAATTATGTTCTTTCTCTCTTGTTTCATTAATCACATTTTAACTGTCCCTATTATGTGGCAACATTGTTCATCATATGAGATAATGGTGATAGACTACCCTTTAAATTAATCATAGTATTTAGTACTTAAATTAGACATAAAGACCTATTTAAGAGCATAGACTCTGGAAGCAGAATACCTACTTTCAAATTTCAGGCTTGCCATATGCCAGATGTACAACCATGGAAAATTACTTAACCTCTCTGTACTTTAGTTTTCTCATCTTTAAAATGAAAATAATAAGGTGGGACACCTGGGTGGCACAGTCAGTTAAGCATCTGCCTTCAGCTCAGATCATGATCCCAGGGTCCTGGGACCGAGCCAGATCAGGCTCCTTGCTCATCTGGGAGCCTGCTTTCCCTCTTTCTCTGCTGCTCCCCCTGCTTGTGTACTCTCTCACTCCCTCTGTTTCTGTCAAATAAATAAATAAAATATTTTTTAAAAAATAAAATAAAATGAAAGTAGTAAGAATTGCTCCTTTACAGTATTGGCATCAATATTAAATGAGTTAATAGTTATACAGCACATAGTAAGTTCTACATAGATGCTAAACACAAATACATGAAAAGGTGACAACCTGCTGATCTTTATATTGTAACTTTTTTTATTTACACAGCCCTTATCTGATGTTTTGTTATCCCATTAATGGATGCTCAGGAATTTTTAGAAGTTGGAATTTTGAACATACTAGTATTCTTTTTTCTGTACAGATCTTTGATTTGACTTCTGAAATAATTACAAAAGATTATAGATATAGATAATTTCATCGGGCAAAATTTACTTGTGGCATCCTTTCAGAATAGCATTATAATTATGAAAAACATTGTTTCACCTAATGTAAAGCCATTTAGGAATAATTTTCTCCTCAAATAAAGATGTTTTTCTTTCAAAATTTAATGCACATCACTTTGGCTAAAGCAATAGTGGAAGCTGATTACATGTCAGCTATATCAGACAGAGTGTCCTGCTTCCTAATTGCTATGCTGTACTGAAAATCCTAGAGTAAGACTTTGTGACAGCTGTTCCCTTGATTTGTCTATAAAATTGAGATATTTATTTTATAGAGCAATCTATGTGATCAGAGGTTATTTTTAACATGCAGCTAATAGATTTACTGAAACAGGGACCATAGAAAAAAATGATACAAAATGGTTAATTCTCATTGCTCTTGTCCTGGCATACATACAGACTTACTTGGTAATAACTCTGTACAGATAGTATATGTTTTTTAAAGATTTTATTTATTTATTTGACGGACAGAGATCACAAGTAGGCAGAGAGGCAGGCAGAGAGAGAGGGGGAGGCAGGTTCCCTACGGTGCAGAGAGCCCGATGCGGGGGTTGATCCCAGGACTCTGGGATCATGACCTTAGCCGAAGGCAGAGGCTTTAACACACTGAGCTACACAGGCACCCCAACTCTATACAGAGAGTATATGTATACTTGTGTTTGCAGAAGCATTCTTAAGTAGCATACATAAATATGTAAATGCATATGTATGCAAATATGTAAATATACATATAAAATACATACATATTTTCTTCTGTGACATAGAAGATCAGAAAGATATGAAGAGGGTATAAGGAAAAAGGATAAAATAAGGAATAAAAATATATCACTACATGGACATTTTATCAGCTTTATATAAAACTCATAAAGTATATTTCTGTACAATGCAAAAATATACCATATTCTTTTAAAATCAGCAATTATATCATCAATGTAGAGATTTAACCTTAATTATAATTATGCAAAACAGTATTCACAGAATTCAACAGAATATTTTTTAAAAGTATATGGTAGCAATCTTCCACATGCTGAAGTCTTCTTTCTGCACTCTGTCTCTTTCTGTTAACATCCCCAAGCCTACCTTTTTGTATCATATGTAACATGTATTATATTGGGTTACTTTAAGATTTTCATGTAGTTATTAAGACTCTTTTAATCTGTTGTCTGACAAATTAATTTCTTCTCTTATTAACCAAGTGTTTTAAAAGATAAAGTCATCTCTTTCTCCAACTTTCTATTTTTAGCATCTGAAAATTGTATATATAAACCTTCAGATCAAGAGACTCTTGGCTAAAGGTGCTATCATGTCATGTCGATGGCATTTAACTGGATAACGTCATCAAGAAAGGAAGAGATGAATCAGTGAGATGAATGGCAAGCATCATAGAAGACTGAAACAGCACTTACATAAAAAAAAAAAAAAACTATAGGGTGATGTTCTTGAAGCTAAGTAAAAAAGGCACATTATAAGAAACCAGATGTAAATGTTGTTGAGAAATGAAATGAGATAAAGCTAGAAACAGTTTATTAGACTTAACGATGAAGAAATCATTAGTGTCACTTATAAGTGCAGACTGGGTAGAACTGTGAAGGTAAAAGCCTCTTGGTATATGTTTAAGAGAAAGTGGAGAGAGAAAAATTGAAGATGGAGTACATAAAAGAATTCTTTCCAGGCATTTTATTACAAAAGATAGCAGAGAAATGGGATAGGAATGGGCATCCATGTCAGGTCAAAAGACCTGCTTTTACATATTTGTATTGTGTATTACAAAGAACATATTTTACATACGTGTATTGCTTTTACATATGTGTGTGAGAGATAGTATATAGGTATATATACATATGTAAATATGTCATGTACGTATATATCGTACACATATATGTAAAAAGTTGAGGCTGCTTGTATATTATATATTGTGAATTATGTGGTATAAAAGGAAAACTCAGTGAAATGGGAAAGAAAGCAGAACTGAGGTTTTCCTCAGGATATATTCAACATACACATAATAAAGACATCCTGGGCAACTGTTTTTACTGTTTAATCACTGAGTGCCCATGCCAAAGAAATAAAGCCTTTTTTTCAACCACTGATTATTTTGTGATCAGTGGGGTACACTAGAAAATAAATGTTGTAATCAACATCTGTTATGTGGGTGAAAGTGATAATTTTTACAACACATGCATGCCTATGCACTATCTCATTCACTGAAAACACCTGGCGATCAGTGATAGGTCTCCTAATCTTGTGTTGAAGAAAAAAAAAGGCAAAATACAAAAGCAGTCACAACACTTCCAACTTCTTTTATATCGAAATCTTTGTATGATCCAGAAAAATGCTTTTCAGTTGTTTTCATCTTTTTACTTTAACATCTGTGAACCCACTATAGCTATACATAATTTTTATATCAGAAATTATAAATCTTCTACTTTCTCCTGAAGAATGTGCAGAGAATGCAAGTGCTTGAAAGTGACACAATTATTAGTATAACCTTGAATTTATTCCACGTAATAAAAATAATAAAGCAATCAAACTTTATATCACAGTGACACAAATTTGGGAAGTTGCCAGAGCCAGTTCAGTAAATATGTTGTAAGAATTTTATAGCAAATAGAACAGACCCAGAATTTTAAATGTAAAAGTCTTTTGATAGCACACTTTTGTCGAGTGAAATGTTATAAAACATGACATATAATGACTTTTCAAACTAAAAAAAATTTTTTTTTAAAGACTTTATTTATTTATTTGCCAGAGACAGAGGGAGAGAGAGCTTGAGCACAGGCAGACAAAGAGGCAGGCAGAGGCAGAGGGAGAAGCAGGCTCCCTGCCGAGCAAGGAGCCCGATGTGGGACTCAATCCCAGGACCCTGGGATCATGACCTGAGCCGAAGGCAGCTGCTTAACCAACTGAGCCACCCAGGCGTCCCCAAACTAATAAATTTTGATGGACTTTTGCAGTTATATATACAAATTAGAAATGTGCTCAAAACACCAAAAAAATGGACATTGAAGGACATCTCTGTAAATACCTTAAAAATTAACTTCCAGTGCTTTTTCTTCTTTGAAAGATTATTGTTCTTATCTATTATAACCCACAAGTATTCTTGGAAGATCTTAGTGAATTTTGAGAATTTAAATAAAATAATAACATCGAATTTACTATTATTGGTCTAAAACAAGCTAAATTACCTACGGCAAAGGATAGGGATATGAAACCAGAAAGAGCAACTAAATATTATATTTTATTAATCTGGTCACAATAATTTAAGCATAATAGAAAGATAAACATCAATTACTTTAAAAGAAAATTTCAGGGATTAAAATTTTTAAAAAATATCTGATTTTCCTATATTTTCAGTCTACAACATTTTATAAACATTGGTATAAAAATTCTGAAATTTTGATGTAGATAAAAAGTACTGGAAGCCTACTTAAAATGATGTGTCCCCAACTACCACCTCCATCTCTATACCAATTATACTGGGTATAAAAAAAAGAAAACTGAAAAAAAATATTTATTCTGAAAAACAAAACAGTACAAGTGACCACCCCATGGGGCTATATGAGTGTAAGCTCCTGTATGTGACATTAGTAAGGGTTCCTTAGAGAACCAGAGCAAATAGAAGACAGGAGATATACAAAATTTCATATACATACACACGGAATGGGAAAGGGAAAGGGCCTCAAGGAACTGGCTCACGCAATTATGAAGGATGACATATCTGAAATCTGCAAGGCAAGCTGAAGAATCAGGGAAGAACTGAGGTTGAAATTCAAGTCTGTAGACAATCTGAAGAAAGAGTTTCCTCTTCTTCGGGGACTTCTCTTTTTTCTAAGGCCTATGAAGAGGCCTACCCAAGTAGTGGGGGTAATCTGCTTTACTCAACAGTTTTAAACATTAATCACATCAACTGAATCCCTCTACAGCAAAATCTATACTAGTGTTTGGCCGAACAATTGCATACTGTAACCTAGCCAAGTGGACACTTAAAATTAGCCACAGGGGCACCTGAGTGGCTCAGTGGATTAAAGCCTCTGTCTTTGGCTCAGGTCATGATCCCAGGGTCCTGGGATCGAGTCCCACATCGGGCTCTCTGCCTACTAGGGAGCCTGCTTCCCCTCCTCTCTCTGCCTGCCTCTCTGCCTTCTTGTGACCTCTGTCTGTCAAATAAATAAAATCTTTTAAAAAAATAAAATTAGCCACAAAACAAAACAAAACAAAACAAAGCCATCACACAGGGAAAGGCACTGAGTGAATCAGGTACACCACAGAGGCTAGAATTTGAGCTAAACCTTTGCAACAAAATCCGCACACTGCCAGTATCACCATAGTTGGGTAGCATAAATACAAAAATATGATTTAATCCTGGTCAGAGAAACCTAGCAAAGCATATGGACATGAAACAAAACTAAAGCATTAGGAAACATAATCTAGAAGGTGAAAAATATACATACAAGCTAAGTCTACAAAATACAGTACAAAACATGTGATAAACTTAACAATAAGATGGCTAAATAAAAATTTGATGAATTAAATCTGTATAAATTTATTTATGTAATAATAAAACAATCTTAAAAGAGCTATATAACAAACATATTTTTATGCTCAAAGCGATTAAGAAAGAATACCACTGATGAAAACAATTAGTTACAGAACTTCCAGGGAAGACGACAGAGTAGGAAGATCCTAAGCACACCTCATCCCAAAGATGTAACTAGATGACACCAAATCATTGTAAATAAGCTAGAAAATTACTCAAAGACTGACAGAAGAGTTTCTGCACAAGTAAGTGTAGAGAAGAAACCACATCAAATAGCATAAGAAGGGTAGAGACAGAGTAGGGAATTAAATGGACCCATGGGACTGATGACTGGAGCCCAGAGAAGGGAGGGAACACACCCTCACAAGCAAGCACTGAAGACATGGGGAGCCCCCACAAAGAAGACAAATCTCTGTAACATTGGCTTTGAAAATTAGTTGGCTTTGAAACTTAGTAGTAAGTTTTTAACAATCACTGAGACTTAACAACTGGAACTTTAAAAATCAGCAAAATTGGCTCTGGGGGATCCAGAGGCAAGATGAAACTGAGTCCCCGTCCTTAAAGAGACAGCACAATGAACAGCCCCACTGAGAAATAGCATAGAAGCAGCAGCTTGAAAAACATTTGCCATACATGATAGAAATTTATTTACCATTCTCAAAGTGTGTGGAGGAGAGGCAGAGATCTTTGGAAGACATCTCTAGAAACAACAAAGCTGGTGGACACCATTTCCCTCCCCTACCCCCCGCCTAGATGCAGGACGCCTGGGCCAACCAGCATAGTGACAACACTCTCTTCCTAACTTACTAATAGCACACCCTAACCTAGCCACTCTCCTGACACTTTGACCCATCTAGCGTTGAGACAGGAGGTTTTTAAAGCAGCTCCAGGTCCCTGCCCACAAGACCTGGGCAAACCTCATTAACATTGTGTACCCTGGTCCTGTATTTTCCTATAGACGGGCTCCCTCCAATATGCCCTTGGCCAGAGCTATCCAAAGCAGTTCCGTAAGCCTGACAGTGTGCAAACAGCCCTGACAGGAGCTAGCACCAATCCAAAGTGACAGTGCCCTGGGGAGAGATAAAAATAACCACAGAGGACAGTTTGACTGCAGCCCCAACACTGAACTGGAGGCACACAACTGGTCTGAATGCAAGTCCTGCTCACCAATGAAAGCTTCTCAGAGGACAACACAGGAAAGCACGCTGTAATTCAAAGCTACTACATCTCTGGAGAACACCAGTTTAACTCAACTTAAGGCCAGGGTGGCCCTACACAGGCCTATTAACAATATAGGGATCAAATCCTGCCCACAAAAGCAAGGAGAGCCATTGTAGATTGGACTAAGGGTGAATGTGACTCAACCATAAGACTAGGACCCACACAACATACATAGGAGCCTCCCTGAAGCCAAAGTTCATGTGAACAGACAACATTGCACTGTAGGGTACTACAGGACCTCATTTTCGTAAGATCAGTATTTTCAAGAGCAGGATATGTAACTGACCTTCCTAACACAGATAAACAGACACAGAATTAGATCAAATGAGGAGATAGAGAAGTATGTCCCAAATAAACAGCACAGAATCATAGTAAGAGAGAGGTAAATGAAAATGAAATAGAAATAAGTAATATCCTTGATGGAAAATTTAAAATAATGGTCATACTCACTGGACTTGAGAAAAGAGTGGAGGACCTAAGCAAGACCTTCAACAAAGAGCCTAAAAATATAAAAAAGGAGCAATCAGAGATAAAGAACTCAATAGCTGAAATTAAAAATACACCAGAATGAATAAAGAGACTAGAGGAAGCAGAAGAATGGATCAGTGAGGGGCACATGGGTGGCTCAGTTGGTCAAGCACCTGCCCTAGGCTCAGGTAATGATCCAGGGATCCTGGGTGGTTGGGCTCCCTGTTCAGTGGGAAGCATGTTTTTCCCTCTGCCCCTCTCCCTGCTTTTCTTTCTCTCTCTCTCTCTCTCCCCCTCCTTCCTTCAAATAAATAAATGAAATCTTAAAAAAAAAGGGGGGGGCTCTCTGCTCAGCAGGGAGCCTACTTCCTCCTCTCTCTCTACCTGCCTCTCTGCCTGCTTGTAATCTCTCTCTGTCAAATAAATAAATAAAATCTTTAAAAAAAAACAAAAACAAAAACAAAAAAAAAAGGGGGGGGGATCAGTGACCTGGAACAGAGTAATATAAGGCAATTAAGCTGAATAAGAGAAGAAATCATATTAAAAAAAAAAGAATAGACTTAGGGAACTCAGTAACACCATCAAGTGTAACAACATTCACATTTATAGGGATCGCAGGAAGGAAAAGAGAGAAAAATGGTGCAGGAATGTATTTGAAGAAATAATAGGTGAAAGATTCCTGAATCTGGGGAAGGAAACAAAAATCTAGATCCAGGAGGCACAGAGAGCCCCTGACAAATCAACACAAGGTGGTTGGAACCAAGACACACAATAATTAAAATGCCAAAAAGGAGCAACAGAGAATTTTAAAATCAGTAAGAGAGAAAAAACAAACAAACAAACAAAAACCAGTTACACACAAGGGAAACCTCATAAGTCTTTAAGTTAATTATTCAGACCAGAAGGGAATGGCATGATATATTCAAAGTGCTGAAAGAAAAAAATCTACAACCAAGAATATTCTTTCCAACAAGGCTATCATTCAGATAGAAAGAGACAATAAGAGTTTCTTAGACAAATAAAAGTTAAAGGAATTCATGACCACAAAACCAGTCCCATAAGAAATGCTAAAGGGAACTCTGAGTGGAAAAGAAAGACCATAAGTAAGAGTAAAAAAAAATACAAAGTACAAGAGTAGTAAATTTGAGTGTATCCATAAAAATTGGTCAAGAATACACAAAATAAAAGGATGCAAAGTATGACACCATTTATCTAAAATGTAGTGAGGGAAAAGGAATAAAAATTTAGTGTTTTTAGAATGGGTACAAACTTAAGCAACCATCAACTGAATATAAACTGCTTTATGCACAAGATGTTATATAAACCTGATGGTAACCATAAACCAGTAATAGGGGTGCCTGGATGGCTCAGTTGGTTGTGTCTGCCCTCAGCTCGCCATTATCTCGGGGTCTTGGGATCTAGTCCTGTGTCCAGGCTCTCTGCTCAGTGGGGAATCTACTTCTCCCCCTCCTTCTGCCCCTCCCACCCTTGCTCCTGCTCACTCTCTCTCCCTCTCCCTGAAGTAAATAAATAAAATCTTTTTTAAAAAATCAGTAATAGATAAATAAAAAAGAATCCAAGCACATCATTGAACAGCAAACCATGAGAGAAGAGAGCAGGAGAGAAAAGGAAGAGGAAGAACTACAAAAACAGCCCATGAGAAAGGTAACAAAATGGCAATAAGTACACACCTATTAATAATTACTTTGAATGTAAATGAACTAAATGTTCCAATCAAAAGACATAGTGAAAGAATTGACAAAAAAGCAAAATCTATCTATAACGCTGCCTACAAGAGACTAATTTCAGACCTAATAACACATGCAGATCAAAAGTCAAGGGATGGAGAAGAATGTTTCTTTACCATGCAAACGAAAGTGAAAAGAAAGTCAAGGTAAAAATACTTATATTAGACAAAATAAATTTTATTTTTTAAAAAAGATTTTATTTATTTATTTGACAGACAGAGATCACAAATACGCAGAGAGGCAGGTGAGGGGCGGGGAGCAGGCTCCCTGCTGAGCAGAGAGCCCAATGTGGGGCTCAATCCCAGGACCCTGGGATCATGAGCTGAAGGCAGAGGCTTTAACCCACTGATCCACCCAGGCAAGCCAAGGACAAAATAGATTTTAAAACAAAAACTGTTACAAGGCACAGAGAAGGACACTATACAATCATAGAGGAAAAAATCCAACAAGAAGATACAACAATCATACACATTTATGAACCCAACACAGGAGTACCTGAATACACAAAGCAGTTAATAACAAATCTAAAGGGAGTAATCACTAGTAATACAATGATAAAGGGACTTTAACACCCCACTTATATCGATGTGCAGATCATTCAAATGGAAAATCAACAAGAAAACAATGGTTTTGCATGACACATAAATACAAAGGATAAGAGAATACTGTGAAAAATTGTAATGCCAACAAATTGGACAACTTGGAAGAAATGGATAAATTCCTACAAACATACAACCTCCAAAAATGGAATCAGGAAGAAACAGAAAATCTTAACAGATTATCAATAATGAAAATTAATCAGTAATCAAAAATTTCCAAAAAACAAAAGTCCAGGACCAGAAGTCTTCATAGGTGAATTCTACTCAACATTTAAAGAAGAATTAATACCTGGGTTTCTCAAACTATTTCAAAAAATAGAAGAGGAAGGAAACATTCCAAAATCATTCTATGAGGTCACCATTACCTGATACCAATGGTATCAGATAAAGACACTTCAAAATAAAAGAGAGAGAGAGAGAGAGAAATACAGATCAATATCTCTGATGAACACAGATGTAAAAATCCTCAACATATTAGCAAACCAAATCCAATCATACTTTTAAAATATCATTCATCAAGATCAAGTGGGATTTGTTCCTAGGATCAAGGGTGTTTCAACACTTGCAATTCAAACATGACACAGCACATCAATAAGAGAAAGGATAAAAACCATATGATCCTTTAACAAATACAGAAAAAATATTTGAAAAAGTACAACATCCATTCTTGATAAAACCCTCAACAAAGTAGGTTTATAAGAACATACCTCAACATAATAAAAGGTCATATGTGAAAAACCCATACTCGATATCACAGGTAATATCATACTCAATGGTGAAAAAATGAAAGCTCTTCCCCTGAGATCAAAAACAACACAAGGACATCCAATCTCACCATTTTATTCAACATATTACTAGAAATCTTAGCCACAGCAATCAGACAACAAAAAGTAATAAAAGGCACCCAGAATGGTAAGAAAGAAGTAAAACTTTCACTATTTGCAGGTGACATAATACTCTATATAGAAAACGAAAGTCTCCATCAAAAAACTGCTAGAACTGATAAATGAGTTCAGTAAGGTTGCAGGATATAAAATCAATATTCTGAAATCTATTGCATTTCTACACACTAATACTGAAGTAGCAGAAAGAGATATTAAGAAAACAATCTCATTTACAATTGCATCAAAAAGAACAAAATACCTAAGAATAAACTTAACCAAGGAGGTGAAAGACCTATACTATAAAAACTATGAAACACCGGTGAAAGAAACTGGAGAGGACACAAACAAATGGAAAGACATTCCATGTTCATGGATCAGAAGAACAAATATTCTTAAAATGTCCATACCAACCTAAGCAAACTATTTAGGGATTTAATGCAATCGCTATCAAAATACCACCTGCATTTTTCACAGAACTAGAACAAAAAATATATATGGAGCCACAAAGGACCTTAATAGCCAAATCAATCTCAAAAAAAGAAAACACTGGAGGTCTCATATCTCAGATACCAAGATATATGACAAAGCTGTAGTAAGCAAGACAGCATAGTACTGTCAGAAGTACTTTTTTTAATTAAAAAGAAAAACAACAAATTATGGGAAAAAAACATGCACTTCAAACAAAATAAGCAAATATCCATGAAAAGGAACAAATTAAAAATACTAGAAATACAATCATAGTATCAGTGTGGTATTGGTGAAAGAAGAGACAACTAGATCAACTACAGGATAGAGTCCAGAAAGACATTCACACAAATACATTTTACTGATAGACAAAGGAGCAAAACCAATACCACAAAATGTGCTAGATACCTTGATATTCACATGTAAAAGTACATAAATAAATAAATCTAGAAATAGACTTTTTAAGCTCTTCAGAAAGGTTAACTCAAAATGTATCCTAGAACTAAATGTGAAATGCAAAACTATAAACTGCTGGAAGATAACATAGGAGAAATTTTAGATGACCTCAGATTTGCCATAGACTTCTTGACTATAATACCAAAAGTGCAAAAAAAAAATTATAAGAGGGACTCTATTAAAGTTAAAAACATAAATGGAAGAATTGAAAGGAAGAATTAACTTCTGCTCTACAAAAGACACTGTCAAAAGAATGGTAAAACAAACCACAGACTAGAAGGAAATATTTGCAAAGACACAGCTGATAAAGGACTCTTATGCAGAACAAACAAGGAACACTTAAAACTCAACAGTAAGAAAATATACAATTCAGTTAAAGAACACCCCCAACACTTTAACAGACACCTTACCCAAGAAGATATACAGATGACAAATATGCATATATAAAGACACTCCATCTCATACATCATTAGGAAAATTCTAATTGAAACAATGGTAAGATACTACTATACACCTATTATAATGGTCAAAATTCAAAACACTGACAACATTAAATGGTGAGGATGTGGAATAACAGGAACTCTCATTCTCTGCTGGTAGGAATGCAAAATGGTACAGTCACTTTGGAAGACAGTTTGGCCGTTTCTTACAAAACTCAACATTCTCTACCATATAATATTGCGATCATGTTTTGGGTATTTATCCAAATGAGTTGAAAATGTTGTTAACACAAAAACCTGTGCACAGATATTTATAGCAGCTGTATTCATAACTGCCAAAAAATGAAAGTAACAAAGATTCAGTAGGTGACTAGATAAATAAATGATGATACATCCATACCATAGAATATTATTCAATACTGAAAAGAATGAGCTATCAAGCCATGAAAAAACATAGAGGAAACTTAAATGTCTATTACTAAGTGAAAGAAGTCAACCCGAAAAGACTATATATTGTATGATTCCAACCACATGGCATAATGGAAAAGGAAAAACTATAGAGAAAATAAAAAGATTAGTGGTTTCCAGGGGATAGTCTGGATAGAGGCATTTTAGGGTAATGAAAGTACTCTGTACGATACTTTAATGGTGGCCACATGCCACCAGGCATTTGTCCAAATCCATAGAATGTGCAACATCAAGAGTTGTATCCTAACATAAACTATGGACTCTAGATGACAATGATGCATTAATGTAGATTCAATGATTGTAATAAATGTACCACTGAGGTATGCTGATAATAGAGTAAGCTTTGCATATGTGTAGGAAGGAAGTATATAACTTCTTCTCAGTTTTGATTTGATCTTAAAGCTGCTCTAAAATTTAAAGATTACCTAAAAATACTGGTAGTAAAAAATACAGACACTAAGTTACACAACAGAATAAATTTTAAATCAGTGAAGAGAAAATTAATGACTTGAAATATGTTAATAAGAGGAGGTCGTACAAAACAGAATTCATATATAGATTCTAAATATACGAAAAATACTTTCAGGAGACATAGAAACTACCTCAAGTGGTTCCTACATATGCCTAAAAGAAATTCCAGAACAGAAAAATACTGGAGTTGAAATAATACTCTATGAGTTAAAATCTGATAGTTGATCAGAAACAGAAATGTAGATGGGTAAGATTATTCAGATTGACAGTGAACTCTGAGTCCTGAACAGACAAATCCAATTCATACACACATTCTAATATAAACACCCAAATCAAAGATGATGAAATGGTAAAGGACAATAAAGGACAAAAAAAAAGAGGCAAAGAACAGGATGATAAATAAAAATACACAATAAAGCAGTAGAAATAAGTCCACAATTTTTAATCTAACATTAATTCATCAGTAGTATAAAAAATGTAGATTGACAATACAACCTCAATCTCAAAAACTAACCGCGATAGCATAGGAATATATATAGGTGCATTCTCTTTCACTTTTACCTTTTACTTACTCCTCAACAATTACATTTAATTTTACACTTATAATTGTCTTGTTTTTTATATTTATATTTACACATGTATACTTAAATAATGTTCAATATTATATTAAGTACTCATATTGTTGCACTGAGTAACATTTTAGTGTTGTATAATATTACCTTGCACTATAATCTTACATTCCATTAATAGAAATCTTTGTATGCACTGTCAGTTCATCTCAGTCAATGTATAGTTGAGTCATTACCAGTTTTTCATTACTGCAAACATGATGCTATAAATTTTCATCTTTCAACTTTGATACCCACATGCAACTGAGTATCACCCTTGGGTATTAACCACTGCACAAATTGCTGAAGCATAGGGAAGTGTAAACTTTACAAGAAAATGGCAAACTGTCTTCCATAGTCAAAGTGGTTGCACCATAGAACACTCCTGCTTATATTAGTATAAGAACTTGATTCATATTGGCTTGAAAATCTTTCTTCATGTCTTGTCACCAAAAGGTAGCAGATAGAGTTCTTACAAGTGAATTTTACCTTACCTTCAAAATCAAATATTCATTATCCAATAAAAGCCATTTAATAGTAAATGAGAGAGGCCCAATTAATGTTATGAAAGTCATTGTTTGTAAAATTAAATAGGAGCAAAGTTAGAAAACTACACACTCACACGGTTATGAAAACAAAGGAAAAATATTACAATCATCTTCATTCTAGTCCAGAAGTACAATGAAAAGAAATCAACAGGATCTATTAGAGTTTAGTATCTAAAATATAAGAATGTTTATCTTTAGAAATATTAATCAATATAACCAATCCCATTATCAAATAAAAGACTAAATAAAAAAGAAAATATATAGTAATTCAAATATATGAAAAAATACATCAAGAAAACCTTAATATTTCTTCTTAAAGTATATATTATAAAAACAAATACCACTTCCTCATATCAGGGAGATCATATGATAGTTGTCTTTCGCTGTTTGACTTATTTCGCTAAGCATGATACGCTCTAGTTCCATCCATGTTGTCGCAAATGGCAAGATTTCATTTCTTTTGATGGCTGCATAGTATTCCATTGGGAGAAGGGGGTGGGATTATGGACATTGGGGAGGGTATGTGCTTTGGTGAGTGCTGTGAAGTGTGTAAACCTGGTGATTCACAGACCTGTACCCCTGGGGATAAAAATATATGTTTATAAAAAATAAAAAATTAAAAGTAAAAAAAAACAAATACCAAATATAAATAGTGATAAATTTGTGTCCATATATTTCAGGAATAACAATATATGTGATCTAAAAAAATAACATAGCTGACAAAAAATAAGATGTCTAAGACTAAGTCATATAAAAATTTGATCTTATGGAGTAATTTGTAAAATAAATATCACTAATGTACATGGAAACATCAATCAAGAACTAAAACTCATAATTTCTATATATTCCTTGACTTCATTTTTTAATATTCTCAATATAATCTTTTAATATGACTTCTTTTCCCAACAAGTGAAGCAAACAAGTGCTAGATATTTAAGCTCTCAGTTCCTAAAGCATTAGTATCATGTATCTGTCTATTCAAAAATTTGATTGTTTGGGCGCCTGGGTGGCTCAGTGGGTTAAAGCCTCGCCTTCGGCTCAGGTCATGATCCCAGGGTCCTGGGATCTAGCCCCGCATCGGGCTCTCTGCTCGGCAGGGAGCCTGCTTCCTCCTCTCTCTCTCTCTCTGCCTGTCTCTCTGCCTACTTGTAATCTCTGTCTGTCAAAGAAATAAATAAAATCTTTAAAAAAAATAAAAATAAAAAAATTTGATTGTTTTCCCTATCATTAAAAATTATGAATGATAGTTCTAAAATAATAAATTTATGTTATTAAAAATTCTAAATATATCAGAGTCAGATCACCTTAGCAATTACCTTAAAATTATAGAAGAGGCATTACTAGAAATATCATTTTATGAAGACAATAGTTTCTATTCCACTCCTTGAATTAGAAAGTGGTACAAACACCTTTTGCCTCAACTGTCAATGACTTTCTACAAAATCATTAGAAAGTAAAACTATAGTCTCTGGTGACTTTGAGGATCATCATCCAGTATGTCTCCTTATATTATGAATGAAAAAATTAAATGGTTAGTGAATTTCCTAGTCACTAAGTCTTGGCATAACAGAGACTTGCACTAAAATGGCCAATTCAAATTCTTTATTTATTTTTTAGCACACACCTGTAGAGTGTTTACTGTATGTCAGGCCCTGCCCTCATCACTTTCTTGATAATAACTCATAGAGGAGCACCTGAGTGGCTTAGTCAGTTAAAAGTTTAACTCTTGATTTAGGGTCAGGTCATGATGTCAGGATTGTAGATTGAGCCCTGTGTCAGGCTCCATGCTGCACGGGAAGCCTGCTTAAGATTCTCTCTCTTCCTCTCCTTCTGCCCCTTTCTCCAACTCTCTCTCTCTCTCTCACTCTCCTCTCTCACTGTCTCAGGAAAAAACAACAACAACAACTCATATAAACCCAGTGTCATTTTTAATATACCAGAATACAACAGAATTGAATATATGGATAAAAAGTCTGAAGTACCTATCAACATTAGCTGATTCAATTGATTTCTAAGGTAAAATACATTTTTCTAATTTCTTTGTCTCAATTGCCTATGCTGATATTCAATTACTTTATTCATTTTAGACCTATTTCTGATTAATTTTTCCCTGAAATCAATGCAATCAGTGATTATCATAATGAGAATCGATATTTTATCATTGCTTTGATCTCAGATTGTGTTTTTGATGATGCTATTCTAGAACCCATAGTCAATTCTTTTTACTTCTCTGATGATTAAAGCAAACTCAGAACCTGTGAGATGCCAGCTTAGAAACTGCCTCTAGAAGGAAAGGATAACAAATTAACAATAACACTAGAGCAACTCAGTAAGTTTCTACTACTTGTTCTGACAAAACAAATGATGGTGTTATTTACTAACCTCGTATAGACCCAACTTTACCTGGAAAAAAAGAGAACAGAGTAGGAAACAACTTCCAGTCCTCTGTCTAAATCTATAGTCTTATGGTCAAGCCTCCATCTCCCAGTTTTCCCAACTATCTCAATACAACATACAGGAAGAGAATTTAAAAGAGTAGTATATGTAATTGAAAACATATGTTTTATAAGTATCTCCTAATAATTTTATAAAATGCTACATAATCAAAGCATCCTCAGAATAATCACAGCTATTACAATAAACAAGTTGGCTTAAGTAATCACAAGGAACAGAGCAATTTAAGGAAAAAAATTACAAAAGATTAGTTCTGTGCTCATTCCATGGTTTTCCCCTTTAAATTGAGCCACCATATTTAACCATTTGGATAATCCAGTTGTAGTAGAATTTGGAATAAAAAAATGTCAGTAACACAAAGTATTAGTAATAATTTTACTAATAACTTACAGTTTTATTATTTGGTTAATATTCTTTTATTCTATTGATAACTATTATCCTGTAAATATTCTCTTACTATGTTGATAATTAAGTTACTAAAATTTGGATATTTCATAAGTGTGAATATAGTATTGTGATTACAATCACAAACACTGGTGTCAGACTACCTGAGTTTGAATCCCATTTTAATCATTTACACTCTGTATTAGTTAAGGTATATTATTAACCTTTCTGTTCTTCAGTGTCCTTTAAATTAATGGTACACATCTCGTAGAGATACTATTAGTGTTCAATGAGTTAACACATGCATAGTGCTTAGAACAGTGGCTGGCACATAATGAACTTTCTGCAGCACTGTTATTATCCATCATCAAGTTACCAACATTTCCTTAGAGGAAATGCTGCATCTTTTCTAACTTAACCTGTCATTAGCCAAACAGGAATGCACACATGCCAATAACACTCGTCTTTTTTTCCCACATATATTATTCATGTTGAAAGGACAGCCAAAACACTGAGATAGAAATTAAGCATGGAAAAAAGCTGGTTTTTTTTTGTTGTTGTTGTTGTTGCTGTTGTTGTTTTTCTATTTCACAATGTAAATAGGTAGAGGAGAGCTTACTCAGAAAAATCTCTGTAGGACTGGCTTCGTCATTCACCCATTTCTCTTCTCTTTTCAGTCAAAGAAAGCACCGTGATATTTAAGCATACATTCCTTTTAGAATGTTTTTAAAAAGTGAAGCACATAATATGTGTTTTTGTTGTCAAGAGAAGACTTTGGGGCTAACCAATTGTTCATCATTCAGAGGCACTGCACAGCTCTTCAAAGGGGTACTCTTCCATTGCACCACACTTTTGCTTTTTAACTTTGTGACACTGATTTTGTCCTGATTTTTCCCCCTTCACTCAGATTTTCAGTTTCATGGTTTTTTTTTTTTTAAGATTTTATTTATTTATCTGACAGAGCGAGAAACAGTACAAGCAGAGTGGCAGACAGAGTGGCAGGCAGAGAGAGAGAAGGGGGAGAAGCAGGATCCCTGCCAGAGCCCAAGGCAGGGCTCCATCCCAACACCCTGGGATCATGACCTGAGATGAAGGCAGAGGCTTAAGGGGCTGAGCCACCCAGGCACCCCAAGTGTCACACTTTTCAACTCTTTATTGCTGATTACCCATTTTTATTAACCCACTTTTAGTGTCATTATTTCAAAAGTGCTATGCAAATGTCATGACATTCTCAGCAAACCTCCTTAAGGAGTGACACCTGTTACACTGCTGAATAGATACGGGGAAAAGCTACTTGTTTTTAAGACCAGATTTTGTTAATGCTTTTATCACTAGATTCTTTAAGGAAAATATATAAATAACTGTTGAGGAAATTACCTGAAAATGTTATGCAAAAAGTGTGAAGGGGAACAGAACCGTAGATACTGCCCAGCAGCTCTGTCCCTGGCCATGGGAAAGTTATTCACCAATTCTGGCTCTTGATTTCTTCAGCTGCAAAAATGTGTTTGATTAAAAGAAGTTTTGTTTTGTTTTGTTTTGTTTTAAGATCATAAACAGAGTTGATGTAAATAACATAGTAGATACTTGTTTTTTTTTTTCCTTTTTCCAGTATGAGTAAGTTTAATTTTCTAAGAAAAGTTGAGAAAATTAGGTACTGTGCAAAAGTAAGAAATTAACTAACTGACTATGGCCTTTGCCTTTTCATTCCTACTAGTATTACTTTGATTCCGGCATCATTCTTTTCTGCTTGGACTATTACAATAACCTTCAAATTCCATTGTTCACAATGGTCTCCCAATAACATGTTTCTCCCATCTATAACCACACTCCCAAGGACTACTATTAAGGAAAATTATTCTTGAGACATAACTCTAAATACTACATTTTTCAATGATTCCTCTTGGCTTAAAGGATGTTAAATCTTTTGTCTCTGGTCTAACCTGACCACAACTCATCTTTTCATCTTCATTTAAGCTACTTTCTATGCTGCATTTAAGACTCACTCTCACATCTCTGTTTCCGTTCATCCATTATCTCTGCTGGAAGAAAGATTCTATCTCGCATTCTTCCGGGACTATCTAAAATAGTTGTCTACTGCAAAGTTTTCCCTACGAACACTATCTGATACAGCAATACATAAATAAATAAATAATAAAAAATAAAAAAAAATACAATTCACTCCATACACCCATAACTCTCATGACCAGCAGGAACTTTTCATTTTGCACTAAACCTGGGTTTTATGAATGTATAAGCCTTCCATCAAGTTTCCCATGAATTTCCCACCCAAACCTAAGACTACCGGATTCTTAGAACAATATTATTTTACCTTCATGTTTGCCACATCCAGTATATTGCCTGACAGGTGTGTTACAATGATGGATCAAACACTCTGCCTTTAAAAAGGGTGTGCTTTGCTCTCGGACTCTTTGTCTTAATGTATAGTTCAAATCCCTGTGCTTTAAATTAAGCTTTGTATAATACCCCATGGTGATGTATTTAGATTTCATTCACTACTTTTAGCTATAATTTATATGAAAAAGCTCTTAAGAACAGTGTTGCAGCAGTGCCAGGGTGGCTCAGTCAGTTAAACATCCAGCTCTTGATTTCATGGCTCAGGTCATGATCTCAGTTCGTGAAATCGAGCCCCATGTTGGGCTCCATACTCAGTGCGGGGTTTGTTTGAGATTCTCTCCCTCTTCCACTACCCCCCCTACTCTAAAATAAATAAATAAAATCCTTAAAAAAAAAAACTGTCTCAGCAGGTATTATTGAAAAAATGTGACAAGTTATCCTAAGCTTCCTGACAAAGGGATGTACATTTCTGAGCACACGTGGTAGGTGTTAGAAGAACAAATACAGGTGGAAAATTTTTAAAGTGGCTGAATTGTTCACAGATCTTCAAATAAGCAACCAATATACAAATATATGTCCAATAGCATATACTATTGGTGCCTCTCTCTAGTAATGATAGTCCAAGAGTTATTATCCATTAATCTTCTACATTATCAAAAATCCACTGAGAAAATAAATGCTTTAACCTAAATAAATATATTTCCTGTAATCATGACTCTTGACAAAATTTGCTAACCAAATTTATAATTTAACATGTAGCATGAACATGTAACTAATTGTTATATAAACTGGATGCAGTATTTATTAAACTGGCCAAAAATAGGTTACATGAAAAATAATATATTCATTTAGAATGCATACCAGTAAAAGAAATATTAATACCATTAATACCATATTCCAGAATCTCAGAATTATGCACAATTTTAAAAATGAGTAACATTCTTAAAATGTAGTATGATTCCTGACAGTTATATTAGCATGAGCCCACAACACAGACTTAATAAAAGAAAATATAACAAAAGTCCATTTGACGGAGTCTTTAAACTTCATACAATTTTTCTACTTCCTTCTTACCATAACCTCTGCAAATTAATTTATCTGAGGATGAGTGGTCATGACCTAAAATTATTCATTACAAAATTGCTCATTGCTCTTTGTTTCCTTGAAGAAACTGAAATTAGCACTAGCATTTAGTCATTAAACCATACTTGCTTAAGAATAATTAGTGAAAAATAAAGGCTGTTACAGTGCTCTGCTGTTAATCCTAAAGTGGCACTGGGTCACCTTCATCCCCAGCCATAGACCTGTTATTATATGCCTCAAGAAAATAAAATCAGAACGTCATTACATAAGAAAGTAATATATTTTGGGGTGCCTAGGTGGTGCAGTCGGTTAAGTGTCCAACTCGGTTTCAGCTCAGGTGATGATCTCAGGGTCGTGGGATCAAACTCCGCCTCAGTCTCTCCACTCAGCACGGAATTTATTTAGGATTCCCTCTCCCTTTCTTTCTGCCCCTCCCCACCATGCAACTGGGTATGCATGCCCACACACACACACACACACACACACACACTGTCTTTCTCAAATAAATACATAAATAAATGATTTATAAAGAAATTAATACATATGTATAGTAAGAAAAATAAATACACATGGGATTTTTATGTAGGATGGTTAAAGTGAGATGGAATAATATATTAATTCCTACTGCTATTACTTTAGTTCAGTCACATTTTTTTCCTGCAAGTATGTACCTATCTATATGTATATGGACAAATAGATACGCTGTTTAAAATGTGGTTAACTCTCAGCTAACATAAAATAATAGAGCCAGAAATAGCTTTGGGGAGGGTAAATTTTACTATTAACTCAGATACATGTTAATTATCCTTCTAATGAAAGTGACTGCATGTAACTCTTAATGACCTCTGGATGAAGCTCCTTCTAAGTTAAATTTTCCTCTTTATGTTATTTTATACAAAGTCAAGTTCTATGGTTGAGTTTTCCCTAAAATTCAGTTTTTAATCATACTCATGATGCTCAATTAGTATAGCAAACCTGCTGATCTTATCAGTCATAACTTCTCCTTTTACTTACAAACTGTATAACTAGCATCAAGATCAAAAGCTTTTGCACAGCAAAGGAAACAGTTAACAAAATCAAAAGACAACTGACAGAATGGGAGAAGATATTTGCAAACGACATATCAGATAAAGGACTAGTGTCCAGAATCTATAAAGAACTTAGCAAACTCAACACCCAAAGAACAAATAATCCAATCAAGAAATGGGCAGAAGACATGAACAGACATTTCTGCAAAGAAGACATCCAGATGGCGAACAGACACATGAAAAAGTGCTCCATATCACTCGGCATCAGGGAAATACAAATCAAAACCACAATGAGATATCACCTCACACCAGTCAGAATGGCTAAAATCAACAAGTCAGGAAATGACAGATGCTGGCAAGGATGCGGAGAAAGGGGAACCCTCCTACACTGTTGGTGGGAATGCAAGCTGGTGCAGCCACTCTGGAAAACAGCATGGAGGTTCCTCAAAATGTTGAAAATAGAACTGCCCTATGACCCAGCAATTGCACTATTGGGTATTTACCCTAAAGATACAAATGTAGTGGTCCAAAGGGACACATGCACCCGAATGTTTATAGCAGCAATGTCCACAATAGCCAAACTATGGAAAGAACCTAGATGTCCATCAACAGATGAATGGATCAAGAAGATGTGGTATATATACACAATGGAATACTATGCAGCCATCAAAAGAAATGAAATCTTGCCATTCGCAACAACATGGATGGAACTAGAGCGTATCATGCTTAGCGAAATAAGTCAAGCAGAGAAAGACAACTATCATATGATCTCCCTGATATGAGGAAGTGGTGATGCAACATGGAGGCTTAAGTGGGTAGAAGAAGAATAAATGAAACAAGATGGGATTGGGAGGGAGACAAACCATAAGTGACTCTTAATCTCACAAAACAAACTGAGGTTGCCGGGGGGAGGGGGTTTGGGAGAAGGGGGTGGGATTATGGACATTGGGGAGGGTATGTGATTTGGTGAGTGCTGTGAAGTGTGTAAGCCTGGTGATTCACAGACCTGTACCCCAGGGGATAAAAAAAAAATAAAAAAATAAAAAATAAAGGTAATTATACCACTTGCAAAAAAAAAAAAAAAAGAATAACTTTCAGGAACACAGAAATAATGCTTCACTATGTTGAGGATAAGACAAAAATTGTATAGAACCTCTCAAAATTCTATATTCTTCACCCACCACTGAAAATTGTCCTTAAGAATTTTTGACAGCATATCAATCAGACAACTAGATATAATTTTTAAAATATGTCCCAAAAATCTAGTTATATGAAGATTTTACATAATCTTTGACTTTGGTGATAAAAGCAAGACATCTAAGCAGGATTAGTAAGTTATCCAATTCATTCGTTTTATTTCTATAGTTGAACTTGCACCTTTAAATTCAGTATTCTCAGAATCTTGTTTATTAATTTAAGGCAAGGATTCAGCCTTTTTAATTTTCTTTTTTATTTTTTTAAGATTTTATTTATTTATTTGACAGGCACAAACACAGCAAGAGAGGGAACACAAGCAGGGGTAGTGAGAGAGGGAGAAGCAGGCTTCCCACTGAGCTGGGAGCCCAATGTGGGACTTGATCCCAGGACCCTGGATCATGCACCTCAGCCAAAAGCACACACCCAACAACTGAGCCTCCCAGGCACCCTAATTCAGGCCTTTTTAAAACTAGCTTAGCAGGAAACTCCTGCTTCTCACTAAGAGTGGCATGTAGCCAGACAATTCTTTCATGGAAATTAACTAGAAAAGCTAGAAAATTACAAATTTAATTACTAGTTTGCTTACATTTTCTTATTTTTATCTTCTTATTTTTATCTTCTTATTTCCTTATTTATTTAAAGGCAGCAGAATGTTGCTGAGGTAATGACAAAAAACCTACCAGTCACAGAGGAGGGGAGGCCAAGAGGTGAGGGGATATTCTGTAGATACTTGTTTCAAGGTAAATGGAAAGAAGCTAAGGTTGCAGCCACAGGGCCTGGGAAGAGGACTTCAGGTGAGAGAGAAATCAGCAAGTATTTTGGTATTGTTGTATGACTGGAGACATGACATTTAGAGATGGGAGTGAACAAGGTTCTGATAAAAAATGAGAATCACAGAAGAAAGCCATAAATATAGATGATTTGTCTCTCTGGATAGTTTTAAAATTATGAATTATGTAGGTAAGAAGTAAAGAAAGTGAGCCAAAACTTTCTGAAAGGCAGAACAGCATTCTTCATAGTCTCACTGTACTGAAAAGACAAAGATTATAAGATTCAGAGCACACTAGGGGACCAACCTCACTGACTATCTCAGGCTCTCATCCAGAATCACTAAAGGCCATGCCAGGAACAGAGTGTAAAACAGATATAGATATATTACTACTGCAACTCTAGCCCATCTCAAACTCAGCAAGTTCATAATTAGATTAAGTTCATCAACCCCCTGCTCTGTCATTCTAGCAGAGTAAGGGGTAAGCCCTCTTTGAAGGGAGCATAATTTAGAACTTCTGTTTTTCAAACAATAACAAGATATTCAATAAAATTACTAGGCTTGCCAAAAGGTAGGATGAAATAACCAAAATAAAAAAATAAAATCAGACAGTAGAAGTAAATCCATTGGCAATCTAAATATTGTAATTATCAGACAAAAATTTTACAATGTTTATGTTAATTATTTTTTTAAAGATTTTATTTATTTATTTGACAGAGATCACAGGTAGGCAGAGAGGCAGATGGAGAGAGGAGGGAGGCAGGCTCCTTGCTGAGCAGAGAGTCCGATGTGGGGCTTAATCCCAGGACCCCGGGATCATGACCTGAGTCAAAGGCCACTGAGCCACACAGGCACCCTGTTTATTATTTTTAAGTACAAGAAGAAATGGGAAAAAAAAATAAAGAGAGAATAATGCCAGAGAACTGAAATCTGTAAAACTGGAAGTTATGCACAATGCTTTAGATAGTTTCTTTCAAAGTTTTAGGTTTTTAATAAATTAGTCCAAGCTGTATTATTGAATTTACAATATAGGTGCGTGACAGTTTTAAAATATAGTATTGTGAATTGTATCCCTCTTGAATTCAAGGACTAAGTGGGGAAATTTGAAATACATTTGAATGCTATTGGATTATGTCTTTACTAGGGAAATATGACTCAATAAATGTTTAAAATAAAACAAAGTCAAAATCCTGACTGGCAACAATCTTTCTATCAGCCTGGTGTTGTGAAAAAAAAAAAAATCAGTTAAAGTAAACACTTGACTTCTCTCTTCATCTCATATTAACTGCTTAAAGGAAAGAACTAATTTTGTGTTTGTTAAGTGAGTAAGGAGGAATGCTAAAATGACCTCAAAGATTCCCAACCCCAACTTTTAAGACAACACAGGATATAAACTCCTTTCCTTGTTTGTAGGAAGAAACTATGAATGTGACAGGATCTGCTTTCATAATAATGTTATATGGCAAAAGTGAAAGCATTTTGCAAATATAAATAAAGTTTTGAATCAGTTTGGCTTTGAGTTAATCAAAAGGAGGATTATTCTGGGTGGGCCTGACCATATCAGATGAGGTTTTTTTTTTTTTTTTTTTAAGATTTTATTTATTTATTTGACAGAGAGAAAGATTACAAGTAGGCAGAGAGGCAGGCAGAGAGGGGGGGAAGCAAGCTCTCTGCTGAGCAGAGAGCCCTATGTGGAACTTGATCCCAGGACCCTGAGATCATGACCTGAGCCGAAGGCAGAGGCTTAACCCACTGAGCCACCCAGGAGCCCCTATCAGATGAGTTTTTAAAATACTGTTTAGGCTTCTGCTGAGATCAGAGAGATTACCCATCAGGTCTTAAATAAGCAAGCTGCCATGTGTTCTATAGCAGCAAGAAGCTGAACTCTGCCAACAGGCAAATGAGTTTGGAAAAGGACCCTGAGCTTCAATCTTGCCCAAAATGTACATTGTAAAATGTGATATTTGGATCATAGGAGTCATTAGCCATTCACGAACTTGTGACTTACATGGGACTTAAAACTATGGTTTTAAGCTGCTAAGTCTGGGGCTATTTTTATGCAGCAACAGAAAGCTAATACAGCAATCTGAAGAAAAGTTAGTTAGAAAGCACTGCTCTGTCTTTTATTCCCTGGGACTGTCTGACCACAAGATGCATGGGACAATTCCTGCATGGAAATCCTGATTTTTCTGGTTGTCCTCCTAATTAGGTTGATTACTAGCTCAAACCAGGAATACATAGTAGCAAGTTCTCTTCCCACATATATAAAACATGTCCTTCACTCAGCTCTCTTTAATAATAAAGGTAAACTTTGGATCTTAATCTAAATTCTGAATTTCTCGTATATGGCTCTGAGTTAATTTGGGCAAAAGAAATACACATTCTTAATTGGGTGTTTACAAACTAAAAAATCTACAATATTTTCACTTGTCCTACAATAATAACATATTACTAATTCTGTACATCATTACTGCTAACCAAGACAACTGAAAGTGAAGTGACTCAAGCAGGAAAATAAAGTGCATCATGGGGAAAATGGGATTTCTCTGTGGTCTCTAATTTCTTTCAATGTTACCACTGAAACAATCACCCCTGAATTTCATTATTTTCTTCCTGGTGTTAAATGGGTTGAAAATATAACTTTTCTTTTTAAATGCAGAATTACAAAGATGGCCGTAGTAGAAGAAAACCTTTACAAACACAGTGTCCTTGAATGATGTCAGAGTTGTTGTTTGGAATGAATTTGAATAACTGGCAGCTTTGAGCTTCCTAAATCTCCTTGGCAGAAATAATGTCCCAATTGTTTTTTCCATAACCAAGATGACAATGTTCTTAAATAAAATTGTCACTAAATTTCCTTTTGAATTCTGACTGCGTCATTGAATAAATATTGTCTGCTGAAACTGGCTGTGAAGATAAGTATTTCATGACTGTTAATATATTTCATATGCAAATGTTTTGGCCTCTTTTGATATTGGAATCATGGAAGAAAAATTTTGCTATCTATTTAATTTAGAATGTACTATCAAATCAGATGCATAAGACCTTGAAATTAAATAGCTATTTTATTGTACCATGTTATTAAAGTAGCACATTTTGTACTAAGGGAAATTCAGTGATAATATGCTGATTTTAGTGCACATGAAATACTACCAAAAGGAAATATATCCTATTAAATGTGAATTATTCAAGTAAAATCTGCAGCCTTTACAAAGCTCATTATATACATATATATATATAACTTGTGCTAGCACCAAATTCAGACTTGTGAATTGTGAAAATTGTAAAAAGCTTCCCAAATTTTCATTTAATTTCTCCCCATAATTAAATCATCATATATTTTATTATTAATATGCCTGGATTCCTTGAAACATTGAGAAAATATGTGTTGCTTCTCATCTACATAAAATAGCTCTGTTTAAATTTATTTAAATTATACCTACTTTTCTGTATATATACTTTTGATTAACATCATCATAATTTATCACCTCAACCTAAAATTATATAAATAATTTCCTTCTTAAAAAGATTCATAAGATTTTCTCCCACATACTATGAGCTTTAAGATTTATAAATATTTTAAATTCAAAGTATGCTGGATGAGAAATATGTGAATTATATCTCATTCTCCAATGGTAGTTTCAAATTTGCCAATTCAGGAATATAATACCATGTTTTCCTGACAGAGGAATGGTGTTTTAATAACATTTGTACAAGTAATGAACAATTTCTTGTGTAAATTCTCATGCATCTTTAAATCTGTACTTGTTATTATCTCATTCATGGTGGGCCTACTTTGAGTCCACCCCAGATTTTCCTCCAGTGCCAGCTGCTAGCTTCCTTCCTTATTAGTACTCTGTTGATATTCTGAAGTAAACCAATATATTCCCTCTTGTAAAATGCAATTGCTTTTTATATTTCTGGAACTAAAAACAGATAATTCTGAAAACACCAAAACAGAAAAATACTTAGAATTCTTAAAAACATTAAATCTTTGAGAGAAAGAATTACAGGAAGATAAAAAGCCGAGGATCAAGAGATAGGGAAAGACTTGCACCTAAGTAACAGAAAGGAGAACTAGGGGAAGTAAAAGAATAAGGTGGCACGGGCCAAGGACAGGCAACCCAAAATGTATCACAATGGCATACTGATGATTTTGAATTGAAGTTACCTGGGAAGCAGCCAGTGCAAGGACACTCAGGCCCTCCTCTCTCCTCTGAAAACAGGAAATAAAATTTCCCATATAAAAGGCACACTCTCTGTACTGAGAAATAAAAAGATTATCCCTATTACCAGAGACAGGGTCTTTAAAACCTAGAAAGCTGTAGACTTTTTTTACTCATCTATTATCTCAGCCAAATTTTATTTAGAATTCCTTAGTAATTAAATCTCCCAACATCTGTTTCCTTTATCTTGTCATTTTCTCACATAGTATTGTCTCTTTGTCTAAAATGTATAAAAACTGCCTGCCTTGGTCATTTCCTTAGGTCTCAGCATCATTATTAAGCCTCCATATGAATGTAATAAAACTTTGTTTTTTTCCTCCTGTTAATATGTCTAGTGTAAATTTAGTTCTTAGTCCAGTTGGAACAACTTAAGAGTAAAGGAAATTTTTTCCTTCCCTACAACAAGGTGTTAGATGCAAAAGAATATAATGAAACCTTGAGTCCTGTGATAAAAGCAAAAGGAGAGGAGGAACAATAAAGCTTTGTGAATGCGAAGAAATGAAGCAAAGAAGGCATGAAAAGTGACAGTAACCATAACAGCCTAATTGTATTTGGAAAGAAAAAAGCATTTTCTGCAAAATTCAGACAAAAAAGTTAAGTTGAACGGAAAAAACTGAATGAATATTTAATCTATTATCCCAGTTTGTCTCTACTTACTCTTCTCAATTAAGTCCTTTTATGTAAAATAAATGTATTTTAATACTTATTTTTCTGTTCTGTCAACAACTAAAGGAAAAAGTTCTGTGATTCCCTAATGAATCACATACCTACTTCTGTATCACTGTATTCACAGAAAGTCACAACAAATATTAGATGGAAAGTTGAGAGATTAAAAGGAGAAATTTTTTGCCTATAGTTTTAAGTCCCATCAAAAAATCTAGTGATTTATCAGAGTAAAGATTCCTGCATCAGTCAACGTTCTCCAGATAAACGGAACCAATAATACGTATTTGTGTGTGTGTGTGTGAGAAGAGATTTATTTTGAGGAATTGATTCATGCATATTTGGGAGTTGGGACATTCTTTATCTGTAGGGGAGGCTAGCAGACTGGAAATTCTGGCAAGAGTTGATATTGCAGTCTAGATTCTGAAATTTGTAAGGCAGCCTGGTAAGCCCTGGCAAATCCAGGGAGGACTTTCATGGCAAACTCCTTGTTTTGCTCTTTAGGCCTTTAATGCCTGGATGAGGTTTATATTCTTAAGGATAATCTCCTATATTTAAAGTCAACTGATTAATGTGTCAATCACATCCAAAAATATGTTCACAGCAACAATTTAGACTAATGTCTGACCAAACAACTGTGCACTGTACCTTAGGCAAATTTACATAAAATTAACCAGCACAAAACACACACACACAAAATTTTTAAAAAAATATTTAAAAAAGAAGAAAGGAAAAAAGAATGGAAAGAATGGGATATTAAAAGGAGGGTGAAAAACAAAATTACAGAATATAATCTTTTAGATTTATGAAATAGAAAATAAGTTATAAAAATATAGTAGTTAATAAATAGAATTTTCGATCTTAGATATCTCTGTAGGATTATTTTTCTGGAGCACTTCATGTTCCTCTGAAGATGACAACTGGCTTTGGTGCTGGCTTCCTCTTCTCAACTAGTGCTTGGGGATAATGCTGAAAGCAGAAATAAGTTGACGTATCTATCACATTAACATAAAAGCTAGGAAAAAAATCTGTAAAATGGTTTAAAGGTAGCAGATTGAAAGGGAAACATTAGCCTAAGGTGAAGTATGTCTGGGTAGGATATGAAAATGAGTATTTTTTTTTAAAGATTTTATTTATTTATTTGACAGACAGAGATCACAAGTGGGCAGAGAGGCAGGCAGAGAGAGAAGGAAGCAGGCTCCATGCCAAGCAAAGAGCTCGATGCGGGGCTCGATCCCAGGACTCTGAGATCATGATCGACCTGAGCTGAAGGCAGAGGCTTAAACCACTGAGCCACCCAGACGCCCCTGAAAATAAGTATTTTTTTTTTTAAATGTGTTATTTTCTCTCCTACCTACTACCCTACTACCTAAGTCAATTAGCTATCAAGGAAAAAGAAGGCAGAAAAGTAATGGTCAACCCAGCACTGCCAGGATCCAGAGATTAATGCAGAGACAGTATCCAAGACTAACCTGGATTAACCTTTCTAGTCCTTCAGATTATTGTCCTCCCCATTTGTCCACATCCTGAAAGCCAGGTAATCTTAACTAAGGAGAACAACAAAGGTACAGAGTGTAATCCTAAAGGGTCTATTCTAGGATACTGTTGATCCCTACCTCAAAATCATCACACAAGGCACAAGCTAGCAGATGGCTCTAGCTGCTCCTCTATGGTACACATCATCAGCCACTATGTACACAACTAAATATAACTCATGGGACAATAAGATAAAATATTTGATGTACTGCAGCTGAAAAAGAAAGAGAACCTAGATCAGATGAGGCAGAATAAACATACCCAATAAATAATAACTTAAACATAGTCAATATCCACAAAGAGTTAAGAAGTTACTGAAGCAGTAAGAAGGCACCTGAAGTCATAAAAACAACCACCACAACAACAGTATTGTAATACAAAGCAATAGTTAATAGAGAACTCAACAGATGGGCTGAGTTCAAGAATAAAATGAAGATGAATTACAGACCTGCAGGATTAGGCAGAATCACTCAGAAGGTGTTAGGAAGAGCCCAAGAAATTAAAAAAAAAAAAAAGCGTAAAAATATATGGAAGCTGAAAGTATAACTACATGTATCATAGATATACTAAAAAAAAAAAGTAATAAGGAAATTTTTTAGAAAAAAAATTACTAAGAAATTTCTCGGAATGAAAGAATAATATGAAATTTATGGGATCATAGAATGCCAGCACAATTTCACTCTAAACTTAAATTCACAAAATTTCAGATCATCAAAGAAAAACAGAAAGTGACAAAAGAAGAAGTCGATTAGCTAGCAAGGAAAAAAAAATTCATTGGACATTATAAATTACACTTGTTCCAAAAGGAGAACTAGTTTTGGGAGGGAGAAAAACAAGGCTTCAGGGAGGTCACCATATAAAAACCTAAATGTGAACTCCTGCAAGAAAGAAGTAACATCAAGAAGCATTATATATGACAGTGGAAGTTATGCTTAACAAATAAATTTAAAAACACTTAGTTATCTTAATAAGCATTAAAAAAAAAAAAAAAAAAAAAGGTCCAAAAGGCGAGAAGAGAGGAGGAGAGGAGAAAAAAGACATTTCTTTTGTTAATAGTCTAGAATAAAATTTTTGAAAATTTTGAAAATTTTGAAAATTACAACATGGTGCAGCAACATCTTCCTAGGAACATTGCCAAGGGAAGTGAAGCAAGCGCAAAAATGAACTATTGGGATTTCATCAAGATCAAAAGCTTTTGCACAGCAAAGGAAACAGTTAACAAAATCAAAAGACAACTGACAGAATGGGAGAAGATATTTGCAAACGACATATCAGATAAAGGACTAGTGTCCAGAATCTATAAAGAACTTAGCAAACTCAACACCCAAAGAACAAATAATCCAATCAAGAAATGGGCAGAGGACATGAACAGACATTTCTGCAAAGAAGACATCCAGATGGCCAACAGACACATGAAAAAGTGCTCCATATCACTCGGCATCAGGGAAATACAAATCAAAACCACAATGAGATATCACCTCACACCAATCAGAATGGCTAAAATCAACAAGTCAGGAAATGACAGATGCTGGTTAGGATGCGGAGAAAGGGGAACCCTCCTACACTGTTGGTGGGAATGCAAGCTGGTGCAGCCACTCTGGAAAACAGCATGGAGGTTCCTCAAAATGTTGAAAATAGAACTGCCCTATGACCCAGCAATTGCACTATTGGGTATTTACCCTAAAGATACAAATGTAGTGATCAAAAGGGACACATGCACCCGAATGTTTATAGCAGCAATGTCCACAATAGCCAAACTATGGAAAGAACCTAGATGTCCATCAACAGATGAATGGATCAAGAAGATGTGGTATATATACACAATGGAATACTATGCAGCCATCAAAAGAAATGAAATCTTGCCATTTGCGACAACATGGATGGAACTAGAGCGTATCATGCTTAGCGAAATAAGTCAAGCAGAGAAAGACAACTATCATATGATCTCCCTGATATGAGGAAGTGGTGATGCAACATGGGGGCTTAAGTGGGTAGGAGAAGAATCAATGAAACAAGATGGGATTGGGAGGGAGACAAACCATAAGTGACTCTTAATCTCACAAAACAAACTGAGGGTTGCTGGGGGGAGGGGGTTTGGGAGAAGGGGGTGGTATTATGGACATTGGGGAGGGTATGTGCTTTGGTGAGTGCTGTGAAGTGTGTAAACCTGGTAATTCACAGACCTGTACCCCTGGGGATAAAAATATATGTTTATAAAAAATAAAAAATTAAAAAAAAAAGAAAACAAATGTGTGCTTAAGATAATAAATAAATAAGTAGATAGTAAATGAATATTACCACAAAGCTTGAATAATTGGTTACAGCAGTCACAGGAAAATCATGCACTCCCCTGCCACCTCAAAATAAATTACAAGTGAAATTCTCATTCCTGCAAGAGTGTGTGTTCTTCCCCTTAGGACAAGGTTGCAAACATAGTCACCCAAATTTTAACTTGGGGGTTTTCTTTTCTAAAGTCTATGTTTGTTGCACATATTACTAACCAGACTTACTTTAAAACATTACAATAAAATTGTCATTTACAGAGAATGTATTCTCCATGCACTTGTCAGTTTACAACTTTCTTAAAGTTATGAGTTTGCCAGATGACTGAGTCTATCCAACTTGTGTACCAACTTGCTAATTTTATTTTTTTATTTTCAGGAAATCATTTCCTTTCAATGTGGCCCAAAATTTGAGAGACATGACAATTAATTACACTTCCTCATAAAATAGTTCTGTTTGTATTTTTATATTTTCCAAGTATTTCATAGTAAGGAAAATATTTTATGATATTTTCAACTGTGTAAGGTATTCATGAAAAGGAATATTATTATAACTAAAAACACAGCTCATTTATACAGAGGAAGCTTAAACCATTTAGTCATTCTGTTCATTAATGTGTTATATCTGTGTCAAGATCCAAATATCTGGCAATTAGTTACTTTACTTTTTTTAGTGACTATTATTTAGAGAGCTGGGCCTTCAAGGGGCTGCCATTTTGTTGTTATTGTTATTTGTTTTCTGTTTTAATCATGACCTGGGATTCCAAGGATGTTTCTTTCTTGTTAATTTCTACTAAAATTCAGTCTACTAGCTTGGGCTACCACTTACATAGTTTTTTTTTTAAGTAGCATAATCCCAAAACCTCAACGAAGTTGGGAACTTGTTTAAAATCAAAATAAAGTTACTGTATAAGCCACACTTAAATAAAGCAAGATGTGCTCCAGCAGCATAGTGCACCGCAAACTTGAGTTCACACAATAAAATAAATGTTACAGAGTCAGCATGTGTCTGCCACGTGATGAAGTCTCAGAACAGAGCAAAGGACTTTTTTGCACAACTACAGTCAATATCCAAGGGGATGCACACCACAAGGAATCCCCGCTCTCCTGTTTTAAGCTGCAGTTTGTCCCCTGGCCAGCTGAGTGACAGGAGTTTGGAACAGGTCTCAAATACATTGTCCCACCCCTTTCACAGGAAGCACATTAGTGACACACTAAATGTGCGTTCTAGCTGCAGGTAACGATAGTAACACCAGCAGAAGGCCACAAGCATGGCCAGTCTCCATACCATAGTATCTTGGGACAGCTGAGCACTCCAAACAAGACTCCACACTTCTCTGGGCTCTCTTATTTAGTTTCTTCCAAGTGGTGAATCACTTACTTCTGACTGTCATCCCCAAGAGAGTGGGTGTGTTCAAAGGCAGGATAGCTTTTTCTAGAACAATTCTTGGGCTGTATGGCATGACTGTGAGGATAAGCATGAGGTTTATTGTCTCAGGGGTGCTGGCTGTTTTCCAATTTGGGGCTGAGCATGGTTACAGTACTAGGCAGCAGGAAAAACCAGAGACCCTGACAGTTTTGGTCAGAGGAGGCTGCTTCAAGTAAAGAGACCACAAGAGGTCTAGCTTTCCTCTAGGCTAACCTTTCTGGAAGGTTCTGTTCAACACTCCCCATGTCCCTCTTAAATGGACTGTCAGTGCACAAGTGTCCTGTGTAAATGAAGGATCTGAGTCCATTGCAGAGATTATTTTCTCCTGTCCCTGCCCCATGAGAATCCTTTCTGCTGGTGCACAGTGAACGTGGGGTCTGTGCTGGACAAGACCTGGGGTTCCTATCTCACTCTCAAGCTCTCAAAACCAGTCAGAAGTCTTGTGGATGACAATAATGAGGTGGTGTGACTTGACTTGGTCACAGGGCTAGCTGAAGGTCTGGCTTGTCCCAATGCTCTCTCCCTCATCCCTGGCCAAAAAGCTTCACTTTTGTCAAATGCTGATGGAAGTAGGTGGACCCTAACTGCAGACAACTGGCCTCTGCGAATGATGCAGAGGCCATCAAAGGTGAGCTCCCTGTGGTAGGAGAAGGAAAGGGCCATAGAAAACAGGAAAATCATCTCCTTCTTGTCCTGAGAAAGAAAACAGGATTCATCTGCCCCAACGGAAAGATGGTTCCTGGATGTCAGATACAGGCAGAGCAATAGGAAGTAGACAAATAGGGTACTTCAAAATCTGGCAAGTAGTTAATAGGGATCAAGAAGTGAACAAGGAGCAGATTCATGACTATGCCTGATTACACTTGAGTTTCAGACTTTTGTTAAAAAGGTTCTTATCCAGGTTTTGATCCTTAGTTAACAAATCTGTAGGTGAGGCAGAAATTTATTTATATAAACAAAGATAGGCCATCAGCCAAGGAGTGAGCTCTAATGGCCTATCCACAACCTTTCTTTTTTGGTCATGGTATCGATGTTAACCAGCATCTGGGCTTTAGCCATACATACACAGATAGCCACTGTGGTCATCAATATATCGTGAGTTCTGTTTCCTGGATTATCTTCAGTTTAGATTCTTAGGGTGACATTTTGAGCTGAAAGACTTGGCTGAGTGAATGGCTCTGCTTGAGGACAAGTATTACCCAGACAAAAAAGCCAAGAGAAAACCTAGTTAGAAGCCTCTCTGAAATTGCTGAATTCTGGAACAACCTCAAACTTAACTGAGGCAGAGACAAAAGCATGAAGGAAGAGGCTGGTTGGGATCCCAAGAGGGCCTGCAGGCACCCTGACTTTTACAGTGGCTCTGTGACCTCCTTTTGCCAGGAAGACCTAATAGCCTCACAAGGTCTGGCCAGGGTATTCTTGCTTGTCACTCAGGTGCTCCCAGGAAAGGCTGCTGGTATCCTGAGTATTTAAATATTTGCCAGTGTCCCTTTGGGTATGAAGACAGTTTGGTCCCTAATCTAATCAATGGAAATGTGATTTGGGCTCTTGAAGGCACAGGAACTAAGAATGACAGTGCATAGCACTAAGGATACTATGCATCAGAATAAAGCAGCTTTGAAGAGCAGTCAGAGGGCCTATGGCCCAGAGTTGCACAGATGACCACCAGCTTTAGAGCAGCTGCTTGCTTTTTTTTTTTTTTTTGTACTTTTGAGGCTGTGGAAAATCCTTTGTACTGTAGATCACAGACCATTTCATACTTTTTAAAAATCTCCACTTAGGGGGGTTCCTGGGTGGCTCAGTGCGTTAAGCCTCTGCCTTTGGCTCAAGTCATGATCTCAGGGTCCTGGGATTGAGCCCCGCATCAGGCTCTCTGCTCAGCAGGGAGCCTGCTTCCCTCTTTCTCTCTCTGCCTGCCTCTCTGCCTACTTGTGATCTCGCTCTCTGTCAAATAAATAAATAAAATCTTTAAAAAAAAAACTCCACTTAGATATAAAGAGAAGAGCATTAAAATGATGAACTGAAGGTTAAGTACACAATAAAACTAAAAATAAGTTTTGAAGTGAATTATCAAGAAATAAAATGTTGATAAAGTCAAGTGGTTGTGTTATCACAAGTGAAACTGACTGTGGTTTTGCATTTTGAACAACTGTCCTGACGATATTAACATTAACTCATATATAACTTTAGAAAGGGGGTCAGCAGGAATGAAAAAAATGTTTAGTTATGCATATTAAGTAACAATCTGGATATATGGTGAAAGTACCCTTTTATTCACTAACAACAACATAATAATCACAAAATCTGGATTGGTCTAGTTACTTAATACTCTTGATAAAATTGCAATGATATTCACATTATAATCATAAAATTACACTGAATTAGAGCATAAGAAGTTATAGATGAAGGAGTGTTAGACAGCTGGTGATTACACAACAATATAAAAGCAATTTTCAGTATATATTCATGCTAAGTCTATCATTGTTATTAACGAGTTTTATAACAATAACTCATTTGATAACTCAGAGTAAAATTAGCATATGTCCACCTGCATTGTTACATTTAATCTTTAATATCCTCACATTGTAAACAGCCTCTTTATTTTCCCAAATATTTGACAAAGTTGAATTGGAAAGTCTGTTTCAAAGTCCCATTTCTTTGCCTTTTAACAAATGTCTCTACCTTAATCTCCAACTTTATTTCTACTCTTTAGTCTTCGTGTATTTAAATAATAAAAACTGCCATTACCTCTAAAGTGGGAAATATGGGAAAAGTATAATGTTTAATTAAAAGCAGCTAACATTTACCAAGTTTACAAAAAAAAAAAAAAAAAAAAAAAAAGGAGGAGGAGGAGGAGAAGATGGAGGAGGAAAGGAAAGAAAAAAAAGAAAAAGTTCCCTCCTCCTAGGATTCTTAATCTAGTTTGCCAGAAACGTGTGTATGTATATTTGGGTTGTGAGAATGCTGGAAATAGGCACTACAGACGAAGTGGAAATAATATTTATATTCATGTTAAATGTGCTATTTACTCACAAGAGAAAAAAAAAGTTACAAGGGGTTAAAAAGTATTTTTTATATTAGGCAATGTGGTATTTACCTGTTGTGTTACTTCCCACCATTCATTCTACCTTCTGCTAAGGATTCCCTGAACAAACACACCTCTAATCTCTCAGGGGAGGCACATGATTAATACTGAACAATACATTGTATTCCCCTGCCATAGTTATTTGCTTAGTGAAACATAGGTGATCTAATTAAATGTTGAGGCTCTAAGTTGTCATGATATGTTTGAAGAAATGTTTGGAAAAAACCATTGTCTGCTTTTGTTAGACTTGACAAGGGACTATACTGCCCCTACTTTTTCCCCAATGTGGCACCTAAAAATGAAACTAACTTAGAGAATACAGAGCAACAAGGAGCTGCAAAACAAAAAAACTCGGAGAATAAAGTTTCTAGAGAACAATTAACCCAACTTTAGAATCAGATAATACAAACTAAAAAAAGTCCAGTAAATTGGTAAGTTCATTAAAATATATTATTAAAACACATGAAGTAGAGCAAATGAACATCTTCATATATGGGTAGGAACATGCATAGTAATTCAGGGAAATGAATGGTGTCTCAAAATGCAACTATATTACAGACATTAAAAACTTGCATGTGATTAGAGCTATCAAAATTATGTTATCTATAGTTATAGTTATGAAGAATAATTATAAAGAAAACATTGTAAGCACAATAAAATTTATTAATACACTGGCCCAGCAGTAAACAGAAAACAAGGACTCTGATGAAGAATGTCATGACAGATGTTCCCTGGTAATGGTCACCTTCCTTATCTAAGTCTTTAATGTGAAAGAAAATCTGGACATACTTCAACATGAAATTTCCTTTGGAACCAAATCCAGTTAACTATATAACAGATACATTTATTGTGGCAGTTCATTTATCCATCAATTTAAATTTCAAAGGGAAAAAGCATGGAAATTACACTACTCATGGTTCATTTCCATGAACACAAAGCATTGTGTTCTTAAATAAGAAGAAATATATTTGAAATAGGGAATTAGGAGCTTGAGGCATGGGCCTTACAGTAAGCCTCTTAAAATAACTTCTAATATAGCCAATATTGGCCTCTGGAGACATCAAATATAACTTTAACATTTCTACCACAGCAATGCTACCTCTACTACAATCGGAAAGGCATGGATGTTAGGAACACATGAACTTAATTTCAAATGGATTAGCAATTGAGAAGTAAACATGTGGTACATACAACACAACAGATAAATTTCAAAACATTATGAAAAATGAAAGAAGCCAGGCACAAAGACTATATAATATTTGATAACATTTATATGAAATTCCTAAAAAATAAAACTGATATTGTGAAAAGCTAATCAGTGCTTGAATACACAGGGGATAAAACTGACTCTAAAAAGGTACTGAGAATTCTATACAGTAAAGAAACATGTCTACCTCACAACTGTGGTGGTGGTGGTTACATAATATGTATTTTTCAATCTTCTTGAGTTGTATCCTTAAAATTGGCAAATTGTATTGTATTTCTACTATATCTCATTGGCAAAATGAATTCAAAAATACATTAAAAGGAACATATACCATTCTTAAGCAGGATTTATTTCAGGGATGCCAGGATGGTTCAACAACCACATATTAATCAATGTGATATACCAATTTAACAAAATGGAAAATAAAAATCATATAATCATCCCAATACAGAAAAAGCATTGGAAAAATTCAACACCATTTATGATTAAAAAAAAAAAAAACTCAAAAAAGTGCATATAGATGGAACACACCTCAACTTAATAAGGGTCATTATGATAAGCCACAGCTAACATTATAGTATTTTTTTAAAGATTTTATGTATTTGACAGAGAGAGAGACAGCAAGACAGAGAACACAAGTGGGCATGCGGGGAGTGTGAGAGGGAGAAGGAGGCTTCCTACTAAGCAGGAAGCCCCATGTGGGGCTTGATTCCAGGACCCTGTTTTGTGACCTGAGCTGAAGGCAGATACTTAATGACTGAACCACCCAGGGGTTCCAATAGTATGGTTAAAAGCTGATAAATTTCCTCTAAGATCAGGAGCAAGACAATGAGGCCTAACTACTCTTACCACTTTTATTCAACATAATATTGGGCATTCTAGACAAAACAATTAGGCAAGAAAAAAAAAAGGCATCTAAACTGGTAAGGAAAAAGTATAACTGTCACTATTTGCAGATGACATCGCATAACAAATAGAAAATACTAAAAATTCCTCCCAAAAACTGTTAGAACTAATAAATGAATCCAGTAAAATTATAGGATGCAAAATCAGTATACAGAGATCTGTTGTGTTTTTATAAACTAATAATGAAATATAGTAAGAGAAATTAAGAAAGCAATTCTCTCTGTAATTGCACCAAAAAGAATAAAATACTTAGAAATAAATTTAACCAAGGAGATGAAAGACCTGTGCACCAAAATCTGTAAGACACTGATGAAAGAAATTGAAGACAAAACCAAAAATGAAGAAATATTTCAAGCTTATGGACTGGAAGAATTTATATTGATAAAATGTTCATTCTACCCAAAGTAATCTACAAATTCAATGTAAACCCTATCAAATTTCCAGTAGAATTGTATTCTAAAATGTGTACAGAATCATGAAATAACCAAAACAAAAAAGATAAAAGAATATTTTTTATCAGAACAGATGAGAAAAAAGTGTCATTTTAGAAGGTCATAAAAACATAAAATAAAATTCTACCAATTAGACCTTAAATTTTAAAAAAAGACCTCATTACAATGAAAGACTTTATATAAGATTAAAACAAGAAAATCCTATTGAATTTATAAAAATAATTTAAAAATATAATAATACCATGTGTTGGCAAAGATATGGGAAATAAAAACACTATGTCACTGGTGGTAGAGAATCCATGGAAAACATTGCTAATGGATCATATACCAACAGCCAAAGAAATAAAATATATTGCTTTAAATATAGATATATATAATAAATACATAAGCACATTCCTGGGATGGATATAGAGAAATTTGTGTTGTCGGATGGGGATAATATTTTAAAAAAAAAAATGAAGAGGTAATTAGCTAAGTCTCTATATGCCACATTTTATTGCCTTTATATTCTTAAAATATATGGTAAAGTACTACTATTTTTAAAATATGGATGGAAATTGCACTGGTGCTTTTTCCATGTTAGATACTTTTTTGCATAAAAATATTTAATGATTAAATGTTATTTTCCAAATGTCTAATTCTTATACATTCATGGCGAGAAAATAAAGGAGAAAAAATTGTTCTTTATTTTTCTAGAGCACACAAATTTATATTTTGAAATTCATGGAAGAAAAGCAGAGTTGATTCATCAAGGATCAAGAAAAATGTTTTCTTAGCAGAAAGTAAAATTACAGTATTTTTTTTAACTAACATCTGTAATGTGAAAAATATTTTAAGATGAGGGCATGGTCATTATTTTTCTCTGTTCAGAATCAGACAAATTTTTAAGATATACAGAGAATAAAATTAATTTTATTATATTTAAAATGCTAAATAAAGCGCTTAAAACGCTAAATAAAATGTTTTAGGTAAACTAAGAGAAATTTGTGAAGACTTTCTTAAAAGCCAATGGATAATAAAAGTCACTGATAAACTACTGCCATTGGTTAAAAAATGCAATGACCTTGCCAAGGAAACCTCTGCAATTAGCAATGCATTCAAAGACAGAATGAGAAAATAATACTACAATTAGAACCAGTCTTTAAAATTTACTGGGACTGGGGTGCCTGGCTGGCTCAGTTAGAGGAACATGTGACTCTTTACCTCAGGGTTGTGGACTGGAGGCCCACCTTGAGTGTGGTGATTACTTAAAATTAACCTTTTTTTTTTTTTTTGAGAGTGAGAGAAACAGAGTACTCACATGCATGAGTGCATGGGAGAGAAGGGAGGGGCAGAAGGAAAGGGAGAGAGAGATCATCTTAAGGAGGCTCCACACCCAGTGAGGAGCCCAAAAGGGGCTCATTCTCACAACCCTGAGATCATAACCTGAGCTAAAATCAAGAGTCAGACGCTTAACAGACTGAGCCAGGCACCCTAAAAATTAAATCTTTTTTTTTTTTTTTTTAATTTACTTGGACTAGATACCACTGGAAAAATACTAATAGGGAATATCTTTCAGAAACTAAGTAAATTCATATGGATCTCCTTTCTAGAACTTAATCTTAAGTATTTCCAGAGATTCACATTAATTATTGATTGGTATCATTACTAATATACAATCCCAAACAAGGAAGGATTAATAATAAATTGTATACAACTTCAACTGAAGTTAGTATTTCAGTTTGTCCCTAACACATTTCTTCTGTGTTCTGTACATAAAGTTGTCCTATTTTAGCTGAGATGTATAGCCAGCTGCCATCTATTATTGTTTTTTAATCTCTGGTTTCTGCTGTAAGGCTGTACAACAGAGAACACTGTTGCAGTGTTCCTAGTATAGCTGTTTTCTGAATGCTTTCCCATTATAGCCTATAACCATAGTATTCAGGAAACAGAGATTTTACTGAAGAATGAAAGACAAGAAATTTTCCTTGAACAAACTATTTAAGTTCTTGACCCTATTTCCTCAACTGTAAAGTAGCAATAGCATCAATGACACAGAGTTGTTCTGGGAACCAAATAAGATGGCGTATGTGGAGTACATGGCATGTACTGGGTGTATAATACCTATTAATACCAGATTATTACTGATCATATGTAGATAGATATCTTCAATAAAAGCACGAGAGCTTTCCTTAACTATAACATAGAGATTTAATTACACATACCACAGAGGGCTACCACAAAGGTCTTTATTACTTTGAACAAAAAATATTTACTCAAAGAAATAAAGTATTTAAATGACTCAGAAGAGTGCTAACACAGTATAAAACACTCCATGAAAAGTAGCTTTATTCCATGAAACCAATTTCATAGCAAGTTTGGTTTGCAAAAATGTAACTTCATATATATATCATGATTACTTAAAAATGCAACATAAACTTAACATACAAACACCATAAATAACATATAGTATAAGAACGTTAAGAAATAAATAGCCATGAAACAGTCTATGGAAAAGAACATTACAAGAAATTTTTTAAGTTATCTATGTGTCCATTCCAGTAATTGCTCTACTCATCCTTCACCACCAGAAACCAATGCCCTGAAGCTTGTGTTAACTACTTCATTATTTTTCTTTAAAGATTTGCAACATAATTAGATATCTTGAAATGATACGTTGGTTTGTTTAACATGTTTGTTAACCTTTACATAAGTAAGGGTCATACTGTTTTGTATTCTGCTGTGACTTACTTTTTTTTTTTTTTTCACTTGAGAGACAGAGAGACACAAGAAGGGGGAGGGGAGAGGAAGAGGGATAATAAGCAGGCTCCTCACCAAGCAGGGAGCCCTGTGCAGGCCCTAATCCCAGGACCTGAGATCATGACCTAAACTGAAGGCAGACGCTTAACAACTGAGCCACCCAGTGCCCTTGTGACTTGCTTTTATCAGCCAGATTGTTCCTAAGTCATACATGTGGAGGCATATATAAAGATGCTCATTTTCTGTGCTTTGTTTTATATCACATTTAGAACAATAAGTTATGTATCCACCCTTTGGTTTTTACTAGTGCTGTTTATAGTTCTGTATTATTTCTAAAAATGCCGCTATGAATATTCCAGTTCATATTTCATAGTGCATGCGTGTAGTAGTTTTTATAGGACAAGGTTAACAAATTTCCTATAAAGTGCCAGACAGTAATTGTTTTAGGATTTGAGGGTATATGTTCTCTGCCACAACTACTCATTTCTGCCACAGCAGTACAAAACCCGCCCTAAATCATAGGCAAATGAATAAGCATGGCTTCCTAATAAAATTTTATTTACACAATGAGACAGATGGATTTGGCTGGAGGGAATAGTTTGCCAACCCCTGCTCTAGGGTAGGAGCAGTGGCTTGGAATTGTTGATCCAGAGTGTATGTGCATCTTTACTTTGTTGCTTCAGAACAATCTCTTTTCCAAATTATGTCCACCAATTTATATCCTCTCAAGCAATGTGAGAGAGACCTCCTTGTTTCACACTGTCACCAATATTTTTTATTTTTTAGTAAATAAAAATGCATTTTATTGTTTACTTTATTAAAATTAATTAAAATTTAATTTTTCCAATAGAGTGGGTTTGAATTGGTATACATTGTGGTTTTATTTGTATATTTATGATAATTAAATAGGTATATTTTCATATGTTGACTTGTTATTTATAATCCCTTCCTACAGAAAACCTATTCATATCATTTGACTGTTTTTTTTGCAGGAGTGTTTATCTTTTCTTATTGATGCACAGAATTATACATTCAAGATCTTACTTCCTTTTTAAGAATGTTTCAAATTTCTTCTTCATTTTCTGGCTTGTATTGCCATTCTGTATGAATTCCTCTCAGGAACACAATCATTTCATTTTAATGTGGGTAAATGCATCAGTCTTCCCTATTACGGTTTGCAGGTTTGCAAATGTGTGTGCCATGTTTAAGAGAACATCTCTGTTCAAGCTTATTAGCTATTTCTTCTATATTTTCTTCTAGTTTGATGGAAATTTTTGTGTATGGTTTAAAGAAGTTTAATTATTCATTATGCATAACCACTATCTAAGAAACACCTGATAATAAGTTGATCATTTTTCTTTTGATCTGCAATACAACATCAAATTTCTATATATGTGTTAGTCTCTTTATAAACTTTCTTCTGTGCTCAGTTAGTCTATTTATCTAGTCCACAAGGCTGGACCCTAATATCTTAATTACCACTCTTTTGTTATAAAACCTCAAAGTTCATTAAGGTAGTATTACTCATCCTTATTTCATTCTCCAAAATTGTGTATCTATTCATTGACTCTTACACTTCTATATTAGTTTTATGATCAGCTCTTCAAAATCTATGAAAAACCTGTGGGATTCAAGTGGAACTGCACAGAGTTTATGGACTAGTTTAAAGATGGCGCAAATCTTCAAATACAGTCTTCTTATCCATAAATTATCAAGTTTTTACAGGTTTTAAAGGAATTAATCTGGCTTTTGGTATGGGGAATAAATAAAAGAATGGAGTTAAGTGGGCCACCTTGGAACTCCACAGTATTACAGAACAGACTGTGGTAGTAGAATAATATCCCTACCCCAAGAGGGTAATGTCCTAATCCCCAAACCCTGTATATATGCTACCCTATAGGACAAAGGGACTTTGCAAAGAGGTTAAGTCAAGCACCTCGACATGAATAGCATATATTGGATTATCCCGTTGGGCTCAATATTAGTTATCAATATCCATACAAGAAGGAGGCAGAAATGTTGGAATGAAAAAAGATGTGACAGTGAAAGAAGAGGTCAGAGAGAAAAAGATGAAGAGTCCATGATGCTGACTCTGAAGACAGAAGGAGATTCTGTAAGCCAAAGTATACAGGTAAACTCTTGAAACTGGAAAGGGTTCTCCCTTACAGACTCTAGAAGGAATGCAGCCCTTCTAGCACTTTGATTTTAGGACTTTTGAACCACAGGCTATAAAGATAATAAAATTTTGTTGCTTCAAGCTGATAGGTTTATGGTATTTGTTATAGCAGCTATAGGAAACTAATTCAGAATGGATGGCAAGGGTTCCCAGTGGTGCAAGGGCAGAGAACTGGGTGAATTCATCTTATAACCTGAAGTGAGAATCAAATATGACTTATTTATTGTTCAAGACAATTCTCAGGTTTAGGGCTTGAGCACCTCAACAAATAAACTACAATTTTTTTTTCTGGTATACAACTGATCTGGAAAGAAAGATTAGGGATGGAAAAATGAGTTTTAGTTACTTTAAATTTGAAGTGCCTACTTAGATATCCATCCATATAGAAAAATCAAATTGGCAGGTGAATACAGGAAAGAGGGCTAGAATGAAGATATACATTTGGACATTTTCAGTATCTAAAACCACTGATGATAAATTAGATCATGCTGAGAGGATAAAGAAGAGGATGGATCATGGAGTGGGTACTAGATAGTTTAAAAGTCAGGAATAGGAAAAGAAAACACTACAGAAAAATGATAATTTTAAACAGGAGGAAAACATACTTTGGTCCTGAATGTCAAATGAATAAAATGAAGGGAGTTATGATAGTAGCCTATGGTGTTGGTAAGTCAGGAATGATGAAAAAGGTAATGGCAACTGAGACAACAGTTGTTTAATGGAGTGATAGAAATGAAACCTGAAAAGCCTGGAATAAGAAAAAGTTGGAGAATAGGAAGTGATAGTAAATATTGGCAACTTTTTTGGTGAAGTTTCCTGAAAGGTGAAACAAAGAAACAAAGAAGGTAGCTGAACAGAAAGAAAGATAGGGGTATTTCTAAATCGAAACTGACATTGGTCACATAATAACTTAATGCTAAGGAGAATTACGTTAGAAAAAGAGAATTATTTAATGAGCTTGGATAGAAGAAAGAGGTAATTTCATTAGAATATGGAGAAGTCTGGCTTATGCAAGGAAAACAAAGGAAACAGGTGCTCAAATTCAGTGCTGAGAGCCTGTGGATGTTCTGTATGGGTTCATTTCTTTCCAGTTTTATTGAGATATAATTGAGATGTAACATATAAAATATACAATAGGGACCCCTGGGTGACTCAGCCAGTTAAACATCTGCTGTCAGTTCAGGTCATGATCCCAGGGTCCTGGAATCAAGCCCCACATTAGGCTTCCTCTCCCACTGCTGCTTCCCCTGCTTGTGGGTGCTCATGCTCTCTCTCTCTCTCTGGCTCTCTCTCTGTCAAGTAAATAAAATATTTTACTAAAATAAAATATATAACATAATGATTTGATGTGTGTGTGTGTGAATACATGTATATATATATAATTCAATAATTATCACAAGAGTTTAAAATCCATCACCTCAAATAAATTTTTTCTTGTGATGAAAATATTTAAGATCCATTCCTTACCAACTTTCAAACATACAATACAGTATTATTAACTATAGTCACCATGCTATACATTACATCCCCAGAACTTATTTATCTTACAACTATAAATTTGTACCTTTTGACTACTTTTATCTAATTCTCTTAATCCCAACCCCTGCTTCTGGCAAAACAAAAACAAAAACAAACCTCTCTTCTCTATTTCTGTGAGAGAGAGGGAGTGTGTGTGTTTAGTTTGATTCTCTCATTTTCATGAGTGAAACGGGCAAGAAAAATCACCAGCTGAATCGGAATCAACACTGGATGCCTGAGAGAAAAGAAGGAATATAATCATATAGGAAAATATTATTGTTACAAAATTGTGGTAAGATTGTTTGGCATGCATGCTGGGGAAATATGGATGAACACATGACTAGGATTCTGCCAGGTTACTATGACAAAGAGAGAATAAGTCATGAGTACTATGAGTTGATGTAAGGGTTCATGAAATAAAGTGATAACACATATGGCCAACAGCATCTTATCTCAATAATGAAAGAAACTAAGGACATGAGGAAGTGGAGATATAACAGAAGAATGGTAGAACCAATGAATTAGAGGATTAAGCTGGGTTTATAATTGTTGGGAGTTTGCTTAATAAAAGCTATGAGTTGGAGAAAAAATAGGAGATGAGTAAATGCAGACTAACTAATTCGAAGACTGCATTATGGAGGAAGTGTAGTTATTGGTAATGATATTTACAAGTAAAAACATAAGTAGCTGAGGTAGTAGAAGATACCACTGAAGGAGAGAAGCAGAAGAACCAATATATTAAATCACTCTCACGATATTAAGAGTTTCAAGAACTATGACAGCAAAGATCTAAGACCAAATCTTCAAAGACTGGGCTATTTTCAAGAGGAAGATTGGAAAAAAACTGGGGTTATCAAAGTGAAGCCAGAAGACACCTACCAAACTTCCAGGTCTAATGGTGTGTGGGGTTGGCAGAGTTATGTGACTGACACTTCAAAGGCAATAGTGCCCTCCAAGGCACAACAGTTCTAACATGAAAGTGAGCAGAACTTTCAGAGAGGATGTGAGTGATAAAGGGAATGTGTTGATGAAGGGCTTGAGTTCCAAAGTACACAATGAAAGCATTAGTGAGAGCTGTAAAATGAGGCTGGGCCCGAGGATGCATAAAGTTGCAAGCATGACATCCTGATGAAAACAGGGCCTGAATGTCTTAGGCTTGCTCTGGTGACCCATGAAAACAAGGGTAAAAGGCATAGTGGGAATCTCTTAAACAGTTTATGGTGATAATGCTCCCCTTAGGAGTTTTTTTTTTAAACTGATACTGTAATCATGAAAGAATTAAATTTTTATAGAAAAAGAAAATATGTCATTTTTAAGAGAAATTTTAATTGCACTGAAATTACAAATTATGGCCAAAGGTTCATGAATAACTAATGCCATTAATTAATTCTAATTTCAAAAACAATATATTCAAGTTTTATTAAAAAATTACAACCACCTAAAGGTTTCCGGCTAAGTATTAAACTTTACTACATCTAATTTTATTTAAATATCTAAATTAGAAGGCCAATAACCTTAATAAATCTTTAATATACAATTATTACACTCATTTAAAACTAGATTATATTAAATATAAGTAACATACTATTAGCAACTTAACTAATAAACTCAATTGAATTATTCATTAACTGATATACTATTTTGAGCTGTGACAATCATTTTTATTTATTTTTGGAATCAAGGATTTTTAATGTTTGGGCTCATTATATTCAGTTACAATAATGCCCTGATAGTTAATGAATGTTTGAGATTCTAGTCTAGACTAAGAAGAGAGCTCATAATGCGAACTGAGTCACCTCATACAAAAGACAAGTTAGCAATATACTATAAAATGCTAATATCTCAAAGAATGTGGGATCCTCTCTGAAACTTAATACATAAGGGATGCACTCTAATTGTTAGCAGATGATAGAAATATGATTCTGAAAAAAAAAAAACTGCTTGTTTCTTCATGTCATCGTTATACTGAGTGCTGACAATGAGCCTCTGCTTGCTCGCTTAGCACTAGTTTGCTTTCTAGTGGATTTCTAAACACCATGTGAAAATGCTACCCTAATAGGTTCCAAAATTCTGAGAAATTCTCTATTTTGTCATTTTGTTTCAAAATATTTTGTGGAAGAAGTGTTGACAATTCCAAGGGAAAAATATCTCAGGGAATACTGTTAAAAATTCAAAAGTGGTTTCTAAAAGGCATATATATTCTTAATATGATGATGGAGGCAACCTCTTACCAAGAATGTATTTGAAGAGGAAAAATCAAGCTATTAGAGCTCCCTTTTACCTTTCAGTATCGCTCTGTAAAACCTGCCAACATTTCCAAAATGGATACCACTACTGCCCAGGATCTCATCTCTCTATGCTGTAGCATTCCAATATAGTCATGCTTTCAAATAGCTGCTCATCAAAGCAAGTGAACTTAAATTAATAGCAGATTCATTACTTAACCTACCCAGGCATTATGTTTACCTACAGAGGGAAATCAAAGATAAAACAAAATACCTTACTTAGCACCATCCCCATCTTCCCAGGAATAAAAATACCAATTTCCACATAACCAAAATATACAGGAATTAACCACTAGATATGGAATTTTCAAAACTGTGATGAGGACTACCTAATATGCCATTTATAGTACTATAGAAGACATGTCTTGATTTGTTGAATCTTTGCCTTTTTCAATCTGCTGCTGAAATTATTTAAAACACACTTTCACTTATATATCACTTGGCTTTTTTTGTCTTTTAATTCTAAGAAATTGAATCTTGTAAATAAAACTGTTTAACCATGCTAATTTAGTTCAGGGAATTTTCTCACTTAAAACTCTCACTAGATGACACTGTTTTACCACCTAGAAGGACTTCCAATTATATGTACAACAGATTGCCAGTGCTTTTCCTTTCTTTCTAATAAAGGAACTGCATTTTTAAGGCTTTCATCTTTGTAGATTTCAGATTATACAAACTTTAAATGAAAATTGTTAATCTTTTACAACTTGAGAGAAAGATTTTTTTTGGATTGTTGAAGTCCAATATATTTCTTCACTCCCGAGATATGAAAAGTTTTGTGTTTGTTTTCATGTTTTTAAATATTCTAAGCAGTAACCAGTAACAACAGCTGACACATGGACACTTATTATGCACCAGGTACTGTCCTAAGTGTTTTACATATATTAAATAACACTTGCAAGAAAAAAATTTTTTAAAAGCAATCAAACATTACATGTCTATTAAGTGACAAAGCAGTCTAACTGAGGTGCTGGACCAGGAGTGTGGGCTACTTGCCATAATGAATAAGTAATTATAGACCAAAATACCTCATACTGAACTGATTTTCTCCCAACACAGGAATCACAATTCAATAATCCATTTCTCTCATTCTTTGTTTTTAGCATAGGAAAAAAATTTAAAATCAGGATCCACATTAATGACATGTATGTGTTAAGGGAAGAATCAGACTATCCAGATTCAATCCCAGCTCTGTCACTTACTGGGTATGTAACCTTGGATAAATTATTTAACCTCCTAAAGCCTTAAAAATGAGGATTTTCACAGTACTTAATCAAGCATTACTCAGCTATTGTCCTATCATGTCATGAAACACAATTCATGAACTGTGACTGTTATTTGAAATACAGCTCAAACAGAAAGGAATTCTTTCTGGGTTCCCTCAAAGAGCAACTACAAAGGATGTACTATTTATAGAGTACAGAAAAAGCCACTTTGATGATAAAGGTATGTTAATCAAAAGCCATCTAAATGTTTGTAGACCTCTAGCTGCAAAGACATATGTAGCTTTAGAGAAACTGATTTGTTTCTCTAAAGAAACAAAGCTCTTACAGCTTAAGTGAACAGATTTATCGAGGTATCTTGTAAGATATATTAAATAATTTTGTCAAAACATATAATCACCAAATAAACAGGCTCCTAATCCTCCTCCAAGACAGAATAAGGACAACAATGTATTAATATTCTATATTCTATATTCTATAGATGTTCGCTTTTTCTTTTAACACAGTCTCATAACCTTCCCCAACAATCTCTTTCCAATGTGCTCACTAATATTTCTACTTCATTATGAGTTCGTTCTTTAAAAACTTATAAACTCTTCTTTAAATATGGTCTAGTATCCTGGCCTTAACTAGACTAAAATGACCACTTTTTCTGCATGCTTTCAAAGCCAACTTTTTCTCTTGTCTTATGAACTTTAGAACGAGGCCATAGGACAAAAATCTTCCTGATCAGGCCACTTCTCCCTTCCATTCATATTTAAAAGTAAAATCAGCTTTTTTTGAAACTCAGATCATGCTCTTTCTTAACTGTTTATGAAAAAAATATAGACTTCCATGTACCAAATTTATAAAGATAAACATATCTGGCTTTCAGCATTCAATTCCATAATATTTATTTCCATCCCAGATTATTTCAATAGCTTTCCAATATCTTGGCTTCTCTTTACTTAGCCCTAAGCTCCATTGTCCTTTGCCCTCTGCCCACCTCAACGTTTACCTCTCCATATCACATCTTAAGACTAACCAGAGATTGTCCCAACAACCCAGTCACTAAATCAGAAATCCTAATCCTCACCAACCTTTTATGATAACTTACCTTTTTAGCACTTCCATTGTTTTACAGAATTATCCTTCTGTGACCTTTCAATCCACTGATTCCTCTTTCTCCTACCTTTCAACATTTTCCTATATTCTCCTCATTACTTAAACAATTTAGATTTTTGTGGTTAATCATTATAATCGGTACATATTCTCTTCTATTTCTCATCTACTACTACAGAGAAAGTGTCTTTTCTCTTATATAAGACAAAAATTTCCTCTCTGTTACTCAGGACATCTCTCTCCATCAGCTATATATTCTCTATCTATAGATGATATGAATTATTCATATAGATAAGAATTTGTTATCTCCTATGATAAGAATGAGAGGATCCACCAGAAATCCAGGCTTAAAAAACTAAGTTCAAGAAAGAGAAGAATAAACTAGACAAGGCAAAATCACCAATGACATAATTAAAAATATAAACTCCAAGACTGATGGGATGCCTTGGTGGCTCCATTGATTAAGCATCTGATTCTTGGGTCACCTGGGTAGCTCAGTTGTTAAGCAGGGTCCTGGGATCAAGCCCCACATCTGGCTGCCTGCTCAGTGCCTGCTTCTCCCTCTTCTACGCTCCCTGCTCGTGCTTTCTCTCTGTCAATCAAATAAATAAAATCTTTAAAAAAAAAAAAAGAAAGAAAGAAAAAAGAAGCATCTGATTCTTGATTTCAGCTCAGGTCATGATCTCTGGGTAGTGATATCAAGCCCCACATCGGGCTCCATGCTCAGAAGGAGTCTGTTTCAAATTCTCTCTCTCTCTCAAATAAATAAATAAAATCTTTTTAAAAAGTAGGGGGTACCTGGCTAAGCATCTGGACTCTTGTTTCAGGCTCAGGTCATAATCTTGGGCTATAGGATCAAGCCCTGCATCAGGCTACGAGTTCAGTGGGGAGTTTGCTTGAGATTCTCTCTATCCCCCTCTGCCCTTCCCCAACTCATGTGCTGTCTCTCTCTCTCTCTCTCTCTCTCTCTCTCATAAACAAAACAAAAACAAAAACAAAAAAAACTGCAAGACTGAAATCTATGAATTTCCAAATTGAAATGTCCTCTTAATTACCTAATACAGTAGATAAAATTGCACATACAGTGATAGGTATCATCGTGAAATTTCAGAACTCTGAATGAAGAGAAGATCTTATGAACTTATGAAGAGAGAACCTGTAAAAAGTAATTTATAAGGATAAAACTTATAAAATGATTAGGAAGAAAAAATTCATGGAATCATAATTATTATCAATTTCTTTACAGAAAAACTTGAAGCTAGAATGTCTTAAAACTTATAAAGGAAACATCTCCAAATTAGAATTCTAAACCAAGCAAAAACACTAATTACACTAAATGATAGAATTAATAAATTTCTAGATGACCAAGATCATAAAACAAATAAATGAAATAAACCACCCGTATACTTTTCAACAGAACACAACTGGAAGATAGTTATTAAACCAAGGAAGTAAATGCAGGAATGGGTGTACATGGCACCTAAAAAAAAAGAAGTTCCAGCACAGGAGGGAAATAGAACAGTTTTCTAAAGCAATAGTGAAGAGGATCATAGTTCTGACTAGTAGAGACCAGGCTTGGAGGGGATGGGGCAGATGGACAATAATAAAGACTGGACCAGGGTAAACAGTTGTGATACAGAACAGGGCATGGCTCTTTATCTTTTGCCGCTTAAGACTCTAATTTTCCATCATCACTTTTATGAATGAAATCCACATCATGATGATATACAGTTGAGTCTGAATGATGAGAAATGAATACAATTGCATTGAAGGCTAAGCCTCTTTTTGAAGCAGTATCTTGTCCACATTCTTCTGATCCAGAAAGCTTTTTAAAAGTAGAGAAAACATAAATCTGTCCAAATGAGAGTCTACATTTTTTCTTATGTGCAGAGAATATAAGGATGATATTCCACAAGCTGATAAAGTCTTTGAAGAGTAGATCTGTGGAACTGGGATAAAACTGTTGTGACGGAGACTTTATTTCAAATGCTCACTCTCCAATTCCTTTAGAATTTAGTAATTTATGAAGATACCACCTATCAAAACTGAAGACATATTTTGACAAAACATATTTTGATAAAAGCAGAATCTATCTTCATCATCGTCTCAGTCCTGAGATTCTGCTTTTGTTCCCTTGTCTGTGACTCATCATCCAAAGTTAGTTTTTCCTTGAATATCAGTAACTTATCCACAGTGAAACACCAGAATCATTTTAGACATTTGCATTTACCTACGAATGTAAACCATCAACATCAACATAACTTCTCATATGATCTCTAATGAGTTCAGAGTTTCTGTTTAAACTGAGATAAAGTGCTTTTACAAAAATATAGTTGGAGAAAAACCAGTCAGTAATATGAAGTGCAAAAGAAGCTCTCCAATTTTGTCTTGATTTCAACTTAAATTTATGTCTTGAAAGCACTGTTTTCTTTCCTCCTCACTGATTAACTGACTTGTTTTTCATTCTGAAATAATCCTCAGCCTCTTATGCATAGTCCCTTGTTTCTGGATGCTCTTTTTTTTTTTTTTTTTATCTTCAACTCATATATGTTTTGTTATCGGAAACCTCCTCACAATTTTGCTAGTTTTTGGCTGGGCTACTTCAATCCTGGTATTTCTGAATCCCACCACCCCTCCTTTTTTTAAAAGAGTTTATTTATTCATTTATTTAAAAGAGAGAGGGAGAGAAGGAACAATCAGAGATGAGGGGCAGAGGCAGAGGGAGAAGCAGACTCCCCACTGAGCAGGGAGCCTGATGTAGCACTCGATCCCAGGACCCTGGGATCATGACCCAAGCCAAAGACAGATGCTTAACCGACTGAGCCACCCAGGCATCCCTCACCTTTCTTGCCTGAAAATAAATCACAACTAATATCTAATTTATTGTTCATATTACATTATAGGTGAAAATACTATTGCAGCACCTTTCAATCTAGAATTTTATCTACTTTCTTTACGTTCTTTTTTCCTCAGTAAAAATGTTTAATGTCTAACTATAAGTAAAATATGCTAAATTGAGTCTTCATTTATATATGTTAATGGACACTTATGAGACTGACTATTGTCTGGTTCACTCCACCCTAGTATAGTAATATAATATGATACTTTGTAAAGAAGTAAAACATTGATGGTACCAAAAAATAAAAACCTACTTGACCCTATTTGTAGCTTGGGCTGAAACAAATTAAGGCATTAAAACCATATTAATAATTTGTGAAGAAGAAAGAACACTGAATTTGCCATGCATCATTTCACAAGAAGAAAAATTTGAGCTTATAGAGTACTCCATTAATTTCTTTTTGCAAAGTTAAAATGGAAAGTTACAAAGTCATAAAAATATGTTCACTACCCAGTGCTTTGTGTTCACACTGTACTTCATCCTGTCATGGTACCACTGTCCTACTATCCTTTTAACATTTTCTACCATGATAATAATTAAAAGGTACTTGCAGAATAAATGTTTACTTAATTAACATGACGTAATCCACTGTGTTAATACTGCATACAAGTTATCAGTAAATTTTTGTACTCACTTGAAAAAAAAAGGAATTATCTGAATAGAAATTAGAAAGAAATTACCTAGGGGCGCCTGAGTGGCTCAGTGGGTTAAGCCGCTGCCTTCGGCTCAGGTCATGATCTCAGGGTCCTGGGATCGAGTCCCGCATCGGGCTCTCTGCTCAGCGGGGAGCCTGCTTCCTCCTCTCTCTCTCTCTGCCTGCCTCTCTGCCTGCTTGTGATTTCTCTCTGTCAAATAAATAAATAAAATCTTTAAGAAAAAAAAAAAGAAAGAAATTACCTATTAGAAATTAGAAAGAAATTTGGTTATGAGGATCTGTAGAAATTTTTTTACTAATTTTGTTTCTGTTCTTTATATTTGCTTATTTGTTTTATTGGAAAACCATATAAGCTAATGAAACCAACAGACTATTCATAGTCATCAATCAATACATAATAAATATAAGATTTACTCTACAAAGTCATAATCGATATGAAATATGGTGACATTAAATGTGGATATAAATGGTACCTGGTGGATGAGTAGTGAGATTTAAATTTGTAAGGCAGTATCATTAAAGAAGAGATATTAGCTAGTTTATTTGTATGTTTCAGGATTATTTAAGGAGCAAGGCAACAGGATCTTAAAAGATGAGTCAATACTGAATAGAAGCCAGCTCTAGAAAGTAGTAGAAAGGGGTGGAAGGCTCAAAAGTGACCCCACAAGAAAGAGATCAACTTCCTACAGGGCTTGGTAGGGGGAAAATGATGCATAGATTTGGTGGCCTCATCTTTTAAAGCAAAGATAGGGGATTAGTTCTCACAAGTCTCAGTTTACTAATGTATATGACAGGTTCACAACATTTAAAATAATGTCCCCAACTAAAACAATATGTCTGGAGAAATTTAGGTAGTACACACATCAATTCAATTACTATTATTTTCTTAATGTTTTCCCATTAAGAAATGCATATCCCTCATTAGAGTTGTTGTATTCATTTTCCTTCTTTTATGCTTCTCTTCATTAAGATACTAGACTAATGAGAAGAGATGTGTTTTGCTGTTGATATGGGATTAATTAACTTTTTATTTCCCACACATAGCATTTAATTATGGAACCACCATTAACTCAGTTTTGAAGATGGGAAATGAAAGATTATTTGGAGTAAGAGATTTGCCAAGGATCACTGGTTAAAAACAAGAGGAATCAATACCACTGACTTCAGAGATTACATTCTCAACTACCACACTACACTACAATTGTGTGAGTTTCATTCATACTAACACTCACATTCACTAGTGTTCTTCGGAACACAATGAAAAACAAAGGATGAGACTGGTGATTATAGCTATAAATTATTCATATATAAACCATTTGACCTGCCATAAGCTAGGTTCTATGGACACAAAGATGAATAAGACTTGATCCTTCTCTAAAGAAGTACAGAGGAAAAACATCTGTGACCATGACAAATACATCTTGTAGACCTCCAACTAAAGGAAGCATGACAGAGAACCCCAGCTGCTATGCTCTAAAATCCATGCTATGCTCTCCACAATTCATCCAATCAACAAGCAGTGTATTCAAAATACTAATATAGGCTCCTCCCAATTTTGGCTTAAAGATTCCTCAGAGACTTTGGGAATCTTCCTAAAGCCATTTGGAATGATTTTACCCAACTTTCTCTTCCTCTCTCTTCCACTTGGGGTCAGTTTTGCACCTCAGTCTGATTGCTTTCCCAGACTTGATTAGTTCCCACTCTAGTTCCTAGTTTCTCATAAGAACATTTCACCTAATATAATCTTTGTATGTTTAACTGGATCTGGATATCTGTCTCTCAGAGAATTTGGACTAACCTAGGATTCAACTGAAGAAAGACTGGTAGAGGTGGGCTTTTATGAGGGTGTGCCTGTATTTATTAATGTCAAAACTAAATATAAATTAGTTTCATGAAAGTCTTTTTAGGCTAGGTAGAGCTAATACAACTAACAGGACTGGTCTTTGCTTAGGCTTTACCTACGATTCAGAAATCAAAGGTTAACATTGAGCGGAGTTTTTTGATTTATAAGAATTGTCTGTTAAAGTTCAAATGCTATGAGATTTTTCTTTCTTTTTAAATATTGCAATTTTAATGTATTTTATTATTGTTGGTGCTGATGGTTTTGAGGGAAAGAAAATGACTGGAGCTTAAAATCAAGGTGTAAAAAGAGACTGCTAAGGTGAGTAAAGTGTCAGAGCAAGGTATCAGGTTAAGGAGAGAGGAAGTTCCACGAAGTAGAGATTTCCTCCCCAAAAATGGGTACTGTTATAACAATTCTTAGGTATTGATATTAACCAGTTTGTTAATATTTCAAATCTCCTAGTGAAACACATTTTAATGAATTAGGTATGTGCCTGATTCCCAGATTTCTATAGATTAATCAGCTTTTGTATACCCATTTCTCAATTTAAATCTTGATCTATAATGGGTAACAGCTATTTGTTTTAACATTCTTTCATTCATTCATGCACAAAACAAATATGGTAAAATTTTCTTATAAAAGCCAGGGACTATAGAATTTGAGGTTTCAGCAGTGCATTAAAAAACAAAAAAAAAAAAACAAAAACAAACAAACAAACAAACAAACAAAACCCTGACCTACTGAAGCTCACATTCCAATAAGAGGAAATAGTTAAATGAATAACTGAACATGAAATATATTATACTGTGAATTCTATGAAGAAAATTAAAGTAGATTAAGGGCTCAAGAATAAGTGGGAGTGAGGAGAGGTGCTACTCAAAGAGGATTGTAAGGAAAGGCAGAATGAAAATGATGCCATTTGAGTACAGACCCAAATAAAACCAAAGAAAGAGCCATGCATATATTTGGAGGAAGAGGGTTCCAAGCTGTAGCAAGAGTGATTTTAAAGACACCGTGACAGAAGTAGACTTAGAATGCTTGACTAATAGTAAGGGTGCCAGTGTGGCTGGAGCAGAGTGGAAGTGTGATGAGAAGCAGGAAATAAGATGATACCTATGGCCAGATGCGCAACCAGATGGGGCCTTGCATGCAATCATATTGAAAATAAAAAACACTATTACAAAATGTATTCTGGCAATTATTTGCCAGAAATTTAAGTTAATGTTAGTAAGCTCCTTACCTCTTTAATAAAATGTATCTCTTTCCCAAATTACCATTTTTAAATGAAACATTTCACAAGCTTCCTCTGAGACCTGTCACATTGTTAATAAAGAAGTCTAATCTTTACAACCTGGCACATTCAGCTGGACTGATGTAGTATCTAACAATCTGGTATGATTTAGTCAACAGCAGTGCTCTCCAATAATATGTTACCCTTGGGACAGTCTGATATTTGAACGGTTCCAAATTTAGCTATATCTAGTGAATAATTTTAATGTGTTCAATGAGAGTGAGTTGGTTATCAAAACAAACGGTTTCAATTTTTAGGAAAAATGTTATTTAGAAAAAGTGCGTTTGTATAAAGCATTTTAACTTAAAGGTTACTGGCGTCTCATCTAGTAGTTTAGATAATTGCTGATATATTGATATACAAGTAAGAAAGCCTATAAAAATAATTTTAAAATCTCTCTGATTAAAATAGATTTAATGAATTAATATTTTCTAGACTATATCCAGGAGTAATATTAAAAAAAAATCCTTTTTAGTGTTACATTATTCCAAAGAGTTCCATGACCTTAATCCTTGATTTTATCAAAAATATTTAATAGTTCTTTAATAGCATACATGTACAAAGTATCTCCAAAGAAAGCACACTTTAGACAATATTAATTACTTGCCACAATGGAATATGTTATCTGACTGAAAATCACATAGACCTTTGTCTCTATTTAGCATGAATAAAAATATTTTTCAAGTTACTTCTCTAAACATATTGGTTAACACAATATGTACAACATTGGTATTTCTATCTTATGCAACAATTTTTTTACGAAAATATCAAGTTGTTTAGAGTAATATCCGAAGTCAGACTATTTCACACTTTAAGAGAAGGCTAAGACATCTTGACTGATACTAAGGAAGTTTGTAACCAGGAAAAAATTAGGTTAAGAATCTAGTTACTTGATTTTGCCAGTTTTATAAAACTGTTGATCAAGAAAAGACTATGAAGCAACCAAAGCATTTATTTGGGGTCTTAGGTATTACAATATTCTGGAGACAAAAAATTGACCAAAATTGCAAGTGTGCTCCCAATTGCTGACAGGGAGTTCAGGATTATAGGGACAAAGTCACAAGGTTACATAACTTATTTTAAAAGATTTATGAATGGTGCTGGAGGAGTTTGAACTGGCTATACAATACACAATTGGATTTTTACCTAACTGATATTACCTTATCTCTAATTCAATCCAAAACAGAAGGATATACTCCAAGAGGTGTCATGGTTGCAACTGACAAGTTATAATCGACAAAAGTCCAAAGCTCATGGGCCCTGCTTTCTCAGTGTCCTTCCAACTCCATTTTGAATGGTACTTTAGAAATGCTAACTTCATGTTGAATCTTCTTTCACAGAAAATACCTATACCTCCTTAACACCAATCTTAAACCAAACTCTGATGGTTAGACTTCAGCACATGATTGGAGGAAAAGAATTTTCACCAAAGTTGTTTATTTCATATTTATCTTTTCCTTTTACCTTGAGGGCTTTTTTTTTTTTTTTTAAACTTTGTAAGGCACTTTTAGGATACAATTAAGTTTACCAATTTATCTCACATTGCCATAATCTTCTGGTTAATTAGACAGCTTTGGTTTAAAGTAGATGCGTTTACTTCTTTGATAAAGCATGTAAAACTCTGCCACAAAGCCTCATCAGTATATAATAAAGATTCTAAAAGCTGGCTTTGATAACAGAGAGAAAGAATATGAGTATGCAGCAGGATATGACCATAGGTTTAAATAAAATAAATGAAAGAAAGAGTATGAAGAATGGTAGATGTTTTGACTGATTTAATTTTATAGCTTGACTTCTGCTGAATATTTTGAGAAATATCAATGACTAACTATCTAGTTAGCTAGTCAACCAAATATTTCTTTATGTACTTACATATTTTGGTGTTAAAAGGTATTTTTCAGGGACGCCTGGGTGGCTCAGTTGGTTAAGCAGCTGCCTTCGGCTCAGGTCATGATCCCAGCGGCCTGGGATCGAGTCCCACATCGGGCTCCTTGCTCCGCAGGGAGCCTGCTTCTCCCTCTGACTCTACCTTCCACTCTGTCTGCCTGTGCTCGCTCTCACTCTCTCTCTCTTACAAATAAATAAATAAAATCTTTAAAAAAAAAAAAAGGTATTTTTCAGTATGGTAAAGAATACTTTCAAAAGAGGAAGATTAGCGGGGCATTTGGGTGGCTCAGTGGGTTCCATCTCTGCCTTTGGCTCAGGTCATGATCTTCAGGTCCTGGAATCGAGCCCTACATCAGGCTCTCTGCTCAGTGTGGAGCCTGCTTCCCCGCCCCCCTGCCTGCCACTCTGCTTGCTTGTAATCTCTGTTGGTCAAATAAAAAAATAAAATCTTTAAAAAAAAAAAAGAGGAAATTAGTAATGTTCTAATGCAATCCCTCACCTTGTATTTTTTCTCATTGTGAATCAGGATACTATAGTGTCTTTGGAGTAAACTGTGTGTGTGTGTGCGTATTATCAGTGGATAAAGCTAAAAACACTATTTACCTTCCATAAAGATAATACTTAAATAAAATATCAATTTAGTATTCCTCAGACCTAGAAATCTCGTAAAATGTAGGTTTTTCTGTTCCTATTATAGTAAGTAATAAGGACTAAAGAACAGTGATTTGAAATAATAGCCCAAGAATTTCTGCTTTGGTCCAAAATAGAGTAACAGGGGTCATATTTACTCTCTTACCTGAGCTCTAACGATATCAGACATCAGACAGTAGAAGGCAGCAACCCCCAAAAATGAGAAAACAAATAAGTTAATCCTTATGGTGGTCACAGTTTTTTGCCTGAAGAAAGTTTGAATCTGCAGCACAAGAAATAGAAACCAAGGTAGAGCCAGATGGTCTCCCTGTGTTAAGGAGATTGTTCTGGAGGTCCAAGGAAGCCAAGTATGCTACAGTTTGCAGGTATGGTATTGGAGAAGAGAGAGCAGCATATAGAGACAACATCAGAGATAAACAGAAGGTCCTACTTGAGTATTCAGTTGAGGATTTATCAGCATATATGTGTGAGAAAACTCCTTAAAATCTGGGGAAAGAGCCACATCACAAAACTGAAGAAAAGAATAGCTGTAGTTCACATAGGCCAGACTGGAAAATCTCATAATTGAAAGACATTAGTTAGACCACTAGGAGGGTATTGCCTCAGCAGTGCAGAAAATTAATCTTAGACTAAAGGCTGCTCAGATTCTACTTAACTGAAAATAAAAACGAGACCAAAAAGGACCAAAATTTTCCCAAATAACTTAACTACCTCCCAGAACAAAGCCCAGGAATATTTTTAAAGCTACAAAAATATCCAGCACCCAACAAGGTAAATTTTACAACATTGGGAACCCAGTCAAAAATTATCAAGTCTCTAAAAAAAGCAGAAAAATACCACCCATGATGAAAACAATTAGTTGAATAAAATTTTACCCATAAATGACATAATCAGTAGACAAAAAATTAAAACTTTATTAATTTTTAAGAAGGCAAGTTAAGGATACTAAAGATAGACATGGAAGATAACTAAACATCTAAATAGAACTTCTAGATATGAAAAATTATAGTATCTGAGATAAAAAGTACAATGGATAGAATAAGTAGATTAGACTCTGCAGAAAAAAAAGTTAGTGAGCTTTAAGACAGCAATTGATACCACCCAAAATGAAATACAGAGAGAAAAAACACATACAAAAATAAGCAGACCATCTGTAAACTGTTTAGCCAAATATATGTTAATTCAAGTGGCTTAAAAACAGTGATAGAGTGAATAACTTAAAAGCAGCCAAGGGAAAAATATGAATCAAAGGAAAAAAAATTAAGATGAGACCAAATCCTGGTGGAGCAATATCTTATAAAGTACTGAAAGGAAAAAGTAAATGAAACTGTCAAATTGTCAACCTAGAATTCACTGCCCAGAGAAAATCTTTCAAAAATGAAGGTTAAAGGTTTTTTCAGACGTGCAGAAGTTGAAAGGATTCGTCAAGAGCAGGCCTGCATGACAAGAAATGTTAAGAAAAATCCTCTAGCCAGAATAAAAATGATACCAGATGGAAATAAAGATCTACACAAAGGAATGAAAATCATGGGAATCATAATGATATTGGTATCTATAAAATGTATTTTCTTGTTAAATTTCTTTAAAACAATATCATTATGACTTAAAGCTTTTTGATAAAACACAGCAACTAATGTTTCTAGAAGTAGAAATAAGCTGGTCTTAAAACAGTCAAGAAAGAGTAGCTATCTCTCAAAATCTTTCTCAAGATCCCAACCTCTTTCATCAAACCACCTAAAATTAGAGAGTGGCAAAGTAGAAGGGATGGTATAAATTAAAATGTTATTTCTAGAATCTAAAAATCTCAAGATATAAAAATAGTAGAACATCTTCTCCAACATCTAATACCTCTTTTTCCACTATGGAAATTAAGAAAATTTTATACTACTTTGGCGTTCTCTTTTAACCACAGTTTATGCCAATCTTCTCCACTCTGGAGTCTTGAGACTTTCTGAAGAAATACTGTCCCCACATGTTTGTCTTACTCATTACCTAATATTATGGTTCCTACATTTTTAAGAAGTTGATCTACACTTGCAATGATCCCAAAATAGAGTCTAAGGCTGAAAACATAATTACATTTACTATGATGAATGCCAGAAGCACAACCAAATACCAAAATCCAGTTTATTCAAAACTCAATGGAAAGTAGGTCATATTTAATTAATGTGTATGATTTTCCAAAATCAATTAAGACACAGGCAAGATGATGCATAACAATATGCATATTCTAAGCTGCCATTTCTCTGCCTCATTCCTAGGGACTCCAGCCAGTCCCAATTCCAGTTGTCTCTATGTATTAATATTAGAGTTATTTACAAAAACAATCCATTGAATGAAAGAAAACATTATGTTAATGAACTATTAGTACAAATATGGTTGTTGGATATAAATCATTATTTTGCCAGACCTTGGCCTAAAGCACCATCTCCTGACATTTTATTTATGTTTCATCATCCAATTGAGAAACAAAGACTCTATGAGAAATGTAATGGAATCATGTTAAAGCTGTTATCTAAGGCAGCAGTTCCCAAACTTGAAAATGCACACAAATCACCAGAGGATCCTGTTAAAGTACAGATTCAGATTCAGTGGATATGAGGTGGAACCTGAGGTTCTACATTTCCAACTAGCTCCCAAGTACTATAGTCGTAGCCAGTCCTGAGATGACACTTAAGAGTAGCATGAATCTGGAAGTAAAGTCCCTGAATTTGTTGTTGAGATCTTGAAAGTAGTTTGGTTGATGTAGGAAACCAAACTAGAGTTATCCAATTCTTTGTGGTATGAAATGTCTCAGTACAAAGAAACACACGCAAAGGCGTGTGCGCGCATGCGCGCGTGCACACACACACACACACACACACACACACATACACCTTAACTGCTTCAGTGTCTTAAGCTAAACAGCTATAGAGTAATGTGCTTAAGAGCACGGAGATTATTCATACAACTTTTTAAAAAATACTTTTTTATCATTTGAAGTTTACAGCAAAACTGAAAGAGAAATTTTAATATACCACCTGCCCCCACACATGCACAGCCTCCCGCATTACCAATATCCTCTACCAGAGTCATGTGTTTGTTACAATTTGTAAACCTACATCAGCATTATATTCACCCCAAAGCCATAGTTTAGATTCACTCCTAGTGTTGTACATTCTACGTTTGGATAAATGTACAATGATATATATCCACCACTATAGTAACATGCAGAACATACCACTGCCCTAAAAATCCTCTGTGCACCATCTATTCATCCCCTTCCCACCCAACCCCTGATAACCACTTATCTTTTTAATGTCTCCATAATTTTGCTTTCTCCAGAATGCTATACAATTGGAATCTTATAATATTGTAGCCCTGTCAGATTAGCTTCTTCCACTTAGTAACATGCATTTATGACTTTTAACTTTTACTTCCACATCCTGAAAAATGCTGATTACATGATAAAATCAACTTTTATTAATTCACTATAGATTAGAAACATATAAAAAGGAGATTTCAGAGATGTTGTATGAATTGGCAAGAATCATTTCCCAGCAATCAACTGTACCTGTTAAATTTTAATAGTACTTAGTATTGTCTCTAACTGGCAGAATCTATATTCTTGGCAAAGATAAATAGCCCTGAAATTTATTGCTTTAATGTATGACAGATATTCCTACAAATTTTAACTATCAAAAGTAATATGAAATAAATATATGATCCTCAAATTTAGAGAACTGATATACCATATGTGGCATTTTCTAAGATATTGTCTCTTATGTTAGTGCTCTCTGTTTGCATTGTAAATATATAGCCTAGAAACTCCATTCCTAGGGCAATTGTAAAGGATAGTAGTCAAAAGAGTCCAAAGAGCAACATCTCCAGTCTGACCATCTTACATAAAACAGATACTATATCTAGAAAACAATAAATTGACACATGTATTAAAATATACTCAGGATTTATTTTAATTATATATGGTAAGTGACAAACATAGAGACAACTGCCTTTGAAAGAAGAGTTTATATTTACAGTCCTCAAGAGAAAAGGGCATGTCACACAAGTCAGTGCTATAAAGGGAAATACCAGGGCCTGTCAAGAAGCAAAAGGAGTAAAGGAGAAAGTACAGTCCAGAGCCTTTATTGTGGTTTCTGCAGGAAAGAATGGGTTAGGTGGGTAGGCATGTCTGAACAAGTTTAGAACTGGGTACATTGAATGCTTTCAGGAGAAGAGAGCAACAGGAGTGGTCTCAAGTTTTCCAATATCTTGCCCTGGAGTAATTTAGGGCATGGGAAATACTGGTTTAGTATGAGCGTTATATAAAGGAGGTGGTTGGTTATATGAACTACATATTTGTAAGTAATACTAACAGGCAAATTACTTACTATCTGTAGGAATTAGCTAACCATGGGAACCATAGTCTCTTAGGCTAGCCAGCAAGGACCCTAAGAAATCAAAGCATCATGAATTACAGGGGAAAAACAAACAAACAAAACAAACAAACAAACAAAAAAACAAACAAAAAAACTTGCCTAAGCTCAGCCAGCTTTCCTTGAATACCAATAAAACTTATTATGACCTCAGAAATTATCTTTAGCCACAGATGGATTTTGCAGCTGTCAATGCCAAAACAAACCTTCCCTGAATTAAGTTTTATTACTTTATATCCTTGGCAAATAATCATTTTCACTGATAAAATAAAATCAGAATCCCTACTTTATTCCCATGCCCTTTTCCTCATGTCTCTAAGGAAAAACAGTAAATCACACTTTTCATTCATGTGACTCCTAGAATAAACTTAATTTCAAAGACAGAAAAGAGAAAGAAAAAATCAAACTTTTTGTTCCATCCTAAGAAGAAAATGTTTTCATATAAAACAAGACTTTTTGAGCACATATATTTGTAATTATCCTATTCTTTGTAGTACTTTGTATATAATATGATATTCAAGAATAAAAGAATAGGAATCAATTAATTAGGAGAAAATATTTATTTTAATTTACAATAAAACACGAGGGGGGGAGGCTGAATGGATGTTATCAAAATGAATCAATTTTACTTTTTTTAAAGATTTTATTTATTTGACAGAGACAGAGAGAAAAAGCACAAGCAGGGGGAGCAGTAGGCAGAGGGGAGGGAAAAGCAGGTTCCCCACAGGGCAGGGAGCCCTGGGGATCATGACCTGAGTTGAAGGCAAATACTTAACTGACTGAACTACCCAGATGACTATGAATTAATTTTAATTACCTGGAATGAAATGGACATTTTATGACAAAATCTTGTTTTACATAAATGTTTATGCTTATAATTATATATGATGATCATGGTTATATTATCTGGAAATGTTGTTTTATTCATTTCACAAAACTCGCTTCTCAGTGTAATGTCATTTTAGTATAGTGGGAGGAGATACATTAGTAATTTTATTTGTCCAACATCATTACTGTACTTATCTTGCCATAGGGAAAAACAATAATATAATAGAGTATATGTCCACCATTAATTTTTATGACTTTAAAAACTACCTCCAGAGAAGACTACCAGTAGGTAGTATTATGAAGATGAAAACTGTCTGGAAAAAATGAGGAAAAATGGACTATAACATCTAGTGGCCATGTTTATAAACTATTAAAACCACCCAAACACTAGTTATTATTAGCAGAATCAGATCTTAAAAATGAATGGAAGATCTACACATTTTCACTATTAAAAAAATAGGAGAAGAATCAATGAAACAAGATGGGATTGGGAGGGAGACAAACTATAAATGACTCTTAATCTCACAAAACAAAGTGAGGGTGGCTGGGGAGAGGGGGAGTCAGGAGAAGGGGCTGGGGTTATGGACATTGGGGAGGGTATGTGCTATGGTGAGTGCTGTGAAGTGTGTAAACCTGGCGATTCACAGACCTGTACCCCTGGGGATAAAAATATATGTTTATAAAAAATTTTAAAAAATTAGGGGCGCCTGGGTGGCTCAGTGGGTTAAAGCCTCTGCCTTCAGCTTAGGTCATGATCCCAGTGTCCTGGAATGGAGCCCTGCATCGGGCTCTCTGCTCAGCCGGGAGCCTGCTTCCCTTCCTCTATCTGCCTGCCTCTCTTGTCTACTTGCAATCTCTGTCTGTCAAATAAATAAATAAATAAATAAATAAATAAATAATTTTAAAAAAAATTTAAAAAAATTAAAAAAAAAATCTATGTAGGGAGGCCTGAGTGACTCAGTGTTTTAAGTGTCCGACTCCTGATTTCAGCTCAGGTCATTATCATGTTAGGCTCCCCACAGGGGAGTCTGCTTGACTTTGTCACCTCCTGCCCTTCCCCCTGCTTCCTCTGTCTCTTTCTTTCAAATAAATAAATCTTAAAAAAAAAAAAAAAATAACTATGTAAACTGGAGTACCTGGCTGGCTCAGTCAGTAGAGCCTGTGACTCTTCACCTTGCGGTTATGAGTTCAAGCCTCACGTTGGGTGTAGAGATTACTTATAAATAAAAATCTTTTTCAAATCTACATAATAGCATGACTGGTATATTTATTCAATAACAAATATAACAGTTAAGTTACATGTATTCAACGAAGTCTTTTTAAAACTTAATTAGTAGTAAATCTTACCAAATCCTCTTCTACATCATTTGAGGTATATTTTCCATAATTCCTCAGGACTAGGGAAGACTAACCTCTAAGGATGAAGAAACTCCATTCTGTTTCCTCACAGATATTCTTTAAAAATTACACTACTTTCATCCATATTATTGTGAGAGTCTTGTAAGAAATTGTTCATAGTTCCCAAGCAGATTTTAAATTCATTATTAAAAATGCTGTGTTTCTGGTGTACATGTATCACACACTAGGATGCGTACTCTTCTTGCTGGAGGGTATGTATGCATATATATGCATACATATGAGTGTCTGGAGAAGGCAATATTTTATAGGAGTCTCAACAAACTGAAAAGTACAGTGAAAAGCACAATTAATTTTCTTGATCATTAACAAGTAAAACTTTGATATTTTTTCATAGCATCATCTTAAATTAATTCAATTCCATGTGACATGCTTTCATGGTAGCCTTCATGTTGCTCTTCCTCATGCTGACACTGACCTGATCCTTGAGTGGTCATTAATACCATTCTTCCAGGAATGAGACTTTATTCCATTTTCAACTCTTCACCAGTATACTCCTCATACTGAGACCTCAAGAGGTGGCCTGTATTATAAGACATGTTTTTAGACTTGCACGTCTGACAGTCCTTACCCTTACAGTTTCTTCCCCACTGGTGAAATAAAGGCAAGTTTATCCAAGAGTTGAATTAGTGTTACCTAAAAGGAAATTTCAATATTGAAATGAAAGTTTGTAATTTACATAGGTTACTGAATAAAGCATTTATTGGTTCCAAATTACTGTACCTGTTTACCCATGTAAACTGAAACATATCTACCTATTTATATGTATTTTCTCAGATGTATGTGTTAGCAAACAGTGTGAGATGATGAGTGGAGGGATCAATTCACTGGCAACCTGTTGATCTTATTTTAGAATTCTTCCCAGAGATAAGAAAAAATCCATTATTAGGTGATCTTGGGTCTCAAAACTTTACCATCATTCGCCACTGTTTTCTCAAGTTATTACGAATTCACTGTCCTTTCTTTTCACACATCTTAAAAATGTTTCACATAATATCCAAAATCATATTATAAATCTGGTAATGAGTCTCCAAGATCTGTCATTGTTGGCATGTTGTGTATGTTAAGAATATTCTGATAGTGATTAATTCACCACATAGATATGTCAATAGTTCTCCATGACAAAATGAAATTGATTAGACAATTCCTTTTTTTTTTCCACTGTTAAAATGGGAAAATTCAACTGCCTAAAACTAGACATCATATATTGTTAACAGTTCCAACATCTTTTTAGAGGAACTTTATTAAAGACAAGGTAGTAGAAAGTAAAAAAGTTTTATGGTGTCCAGGACACCATAGTGAAATACTGAAAAGCTTTTTTTTTTTTTTTTCCAGTTCAATATTAGAAGCAACAACAATGTATAAAATGTGACTCAGAATGAAATTATTAGGTAACCTAATACTATTTGGTAGATGGTTCTAGGCCTTTACATAGTGCCACAAATAACCACACCAGCAGGCAAATATATCCTGGTTAGGACAAATCCAGATTACCAGAGGGAATAAGAGAGAGAGAGAGAGAGAAAGAGATCTTGCTAAAACAGATCTCCCATACAGAATAAATATGGAGAGGGCTGTTTCACTATAGATGATTCAGGCATGTAACCGTTTTTGAAATTTCAAGAATTTAAGACAGTACTATGGTTATCTGTACTGGTGCATTATAGGGGAATTTTAGAAACCTGTGAATTTTATTCTGGGACATCAAAATTTTTCCTAATGGGTGGCTGTGCTCTTAAGGTTCTTCTATATCAACATCATTCTATGTGAAGTCCATAGAGCACTGTCTGTCTACAAATTGGTCCTAATCTATAATGATTTAAATACAAAAATGAAGGTAAGCATTTGTAACAGGTGTCTACAAACTAAAGCCCATAGATCAGCTGCCTGTTTCAGTAAATAAAATGCTACTGGAATGCGGCCAGACTCACTCATTTACATGTTGCCTGTGTTTACTCTGGAGCGACAATGGCAGAGGCAGAGTTAGTAGTTGTGACAGAGACGGTAAGGCCCAAAAGCCTAAAATATTTATTATCCAGCCCTTTATAGAGTTTTTCAAATCACCATCCTACTCCATGTTTAGAAATATTAATAGCAAGTTGGCATGGTCTTGACATCAAAGCATACCAACATTTTTCTAGGGTTTTTTTTTTGTTGTTGTTATGTTTTTTGGGCTTTTTGTTTGTTTACAGATGTACTGGTCCACAATAGGTTGGCAAAGGAAAAGAGAAAAAGGCTTTTAACACAGTTTAAGAAATGCTGTCCTGGATCAGATCCATATCATGTCAAGGTAAATCTGTTCATGAAAATCACTTTATTTGAACCCAATATATGGAATATCAATGGGCTGGCATTTAATGACATTCAAGGGAGAAGTCAAGATTGTTCTCTGACTAGACTTGGACTTTTCAATTCTTCTTCTGTCTTAAGAAGTTTGTTATCACTTGCTATTGTAAAAACTGGTATTTTTCACATCAAAATAATGCTGTTTTAGTGGATTTTCTAAGTTATATATTGGGTTTGATTAAGACTCTGGACCTTACAAGGTGTCATTACATTACAAATTTTACAGAAGCTACATATAAATGTTACTCATGAATTTAAACCTCCTAAACATGAATGAGATCACCAAAGATCAAATGGAAATTCCTTTAGCCTAACATCAGTTTAGTTTATTGCTTATTATTAATAATTTATCTACAAACCTGCTTATCTATAAAATAAAATCTGGATAAATTTTCAGCAGAAAGTTGATGATTTCCTCTAACTTTAAAGAGACATAACACTAGCAAATATTCGTAAGACAACATAAAACATTCTGCTTTATCACCTGACTGGCAAACTGTAGGGAATTTAGTTATCTTGATAATCTGGTACCAGAATCATGGCTTGGCAAATTAACAATACTTAAGGCTACCCAGAGGACAAAGATTTTCTAATTCGTAATTCCAAGATTGATAATGACTCAGCTCACCCACCATAGATTGTTGGGAGACTTGGAATTGGCTTGGGGAGTGGTTTAGGCTCCTGATTTAGCTCTCAAATTCCTCTGAAGACATGCATGCAAATTCAAATCACTGACTACCTAATCAGTGGTCTATCCAAAAGATGATGAGTATCCCAGGTCCTTGCTGAGAACGAATCACTATTAACCTACTTGCAAATAATCAAGAATATTAATTTAGATGTAATTATGATTTAGGGAAATGTGACCTAATGACATTTTCCTACACATTACAAATTACCTTCTTTATTGGGTCAACTTCCTTTCCGGTGAAATAATATAAATAGTTCAATTAGAAGAAATTTAATTTAGAAAGTATTATCAGTTTTAAGTATCATTTTAAACAAGTCAGACAAGCTAAGGCCAAAATGATCTGCTCTGTGAAAGAAATAAAGATAGATCTTTAAGAAACAGGAAATCTTACTAATGAGAATTTAAAAATCTTTAAAATTCCACATAATTAGTTGAATAAGCTACTATTAAGAATGATACTAGTTGAAACATGTAGCTATTTATAGTGATATTTAAATATAATCATAGCTCTACAAAGATGATTCTAACCAACCGACAATTATGTCACCATGAAGTAGATAATGGACCTTCCTACCAAACTTGAAAAAATACATTTCCAACAAATGGGGCAAATATTTCTGCCAGTAGTGCTATAGATGGAAAACAAAAGGATATATCAGTTATAATTTTGAAGATCTATTTTTAAAAGTTTATGTAGAAGTAGAGCTATCAAACTAATTTAAGTCACTTATATTTAGAAATGAAGCAATCTCAATGCACTACTGGCATTTGACATAAGATTTTTACAATTTGTCTTCTTACCAGAATTAAGGCACATGATCAAAATAACTAGAAATAAAAAAATCTAAAATGGTTGATTTCTGTGAATGGACTTGTGATTTCAGGAATACATATTTGTAAAACAAACACTCATAATTTAACTTTCAAAAACCTAAGAAGGTGGCAAAAATATGATTTAGTTTTGAGGATGTTGCCAATTTATAAACTTATGAGTTGAGACATTTAGACCTCTAGAGAATGCAAACTTTTAAAAAACATGTTAGCAACAACAAATACTACTTTTCTCTATCAGCAAATCACAAACATTTTCCATATCAAAGATTTCACTGAAATTTAAGGAGAGGAGCCTTTTTACAGATAAAATGAATACACATATATCCATGTACATATAGTTTTGCATTGAATTTTAGAGCATGCCTGGACCACATAAGAACTATAATTTAAGGACACCTCTTCCTCAGTAGGTGACAATTTTTCTCTTAAAAATGACTTGCAAATGGAAAATGATTGACTGGGATGAACATTGGTACCTGAACAAGGCAAGATAAATTATTGCCCCCCTCCCAGAGTATTTCAAATTCATAATATATTCATGATATATTCATGTATGCAGCCTTACTACATAATACTACATTTCATCTATATTTTATAAATCACATTCTTTTTGATAGACATGTTTATTCAATACAAATTTTGTGATTATTTGTTAATTTATTAAGAGCCTACTATTTATTAGGTACTATTCTAGACTCTAGCAATAGAGAAGATTTTTAAAACAAGGAGAAGTAGGACTCATCCACAATGGGCAGAGCATTGTTGTCAGTGGGAATTATAGGTGTGAAGACCCTAGGTGTAAACAAATTAAATGCTCGTGGAACAGAAAGAAAGTCAGAGCTGTATGGCTGAAAATGGAATGATCAATGTGTGAAAGATACAGGCAAAAGTAAGTGAACAAGACAGGCCCAGTTTGCATAGGACCTTATCATCCAAGAAAAGAAAACTGAATTATAACAAGATATAATGAAAACAAAAACAACAACAAAAACCCTGTAAGATTTTAGAGCAGAGGAATGGATGTCATCTCTTTTATGATTTAAAATAGAACACCTCCTCTATGAATAACGAGCTGCAAATGAGAAGCAGAGGAAGTAAGAGCCTAAACTCTTAATCCAGATGAACAAAACTGCTGTTGTGGGTTAAGTGTGGTAGCAGTGGAAATGCAGAACTGGACAGATAAAGGATATAATTTGGAGATGGAATCAGGGTTACCAACTACCCTGATCTGCCCAAGACTGAGGAGTTTGCTGCGATGAAGGATGTTCAGTATTAAAACTAGGAGAGACATGGACAAAGCAACAGAAGTTGATCAATCCACAAAGCACGGAAGAGTCTTGCTAATGCATTATATGAGGAGATGAATGGTAAAGAGGAGTAAAAATGGATCCAGACACCATGATATTAGTTTATACGACTGTTGCCACTACCTAAAGCAGTAAGGACTGAAGAAACAGGAATGGAGATTAAGGGGGATCAGATTTCAACAGGAGCCAAATTGAATTTAAGATTCTTATTAGACAACTAAATAAAGAAGTACATGAAGCATTTAGACTCATGACTATGAAACACAGTAAAGAAATCTGGGCTGCAGATGCAAATCATTGTCCTATGGATAAAACCACAGGATATGAGTATTCTAAGAATGATATTCTCAAGATAACACTGAAAAATTAATTAAAGACTAAAATAACATAAATAATGGAGATTACAGATACAATTAGTCTGTTAGGAATTTTGCTCTTAAGAAAAAAAACAATAAAAATTTAAAAGAGGGAAGAATCTAGAAAAAATATGGGGACGAGGGAGGGCTCTTATTAGTAAGAATTATATTAAGGGCATGTTATGATAATGGAATCCAGTAAGTAGAAAAAAACAATGAAACACAGAAAAGGAAGTTAACTATGGCATCAAAGTATTGGGCAGAAGTAGATTTCTGAGGAGAGGAAAGATTATGGATGAATTTGGGCAGTGGCAGAGTGAATTAATCATGGAATAGAACCAAACTACCTGAAAGTGCTGAATGTACATTGATGTTTGTAAATATAAATTTAAAATGGCACCCCCACCCATCATCATGGTTTTACATTTTCCTCCAGTAGCAGCTTTCTGAAATTTAGGTATGAGAATACATGAATTGGTTGGCATGGAAGTCACTGAATGATAGGATGAGTGACTAAAAATTTATACTGTTACCTAGATCACCTATATGTAGTCTATAATCACCAAGTATGATTACAGGAATCCTGGTAGAGGGAGAGAAGTAATCCAGATTATCCATTTTTTTTTAAATAAGGAGAATTAGTAGATATATGTAATGAGAAGGGATAGGAGATAGGGGGTGGAAATATTCTGGTGGAAATATTCAAAAAATATCTATTTGTATGTTTGTCTATTTGTAGAAGAGATAATGGCCTAGACTTGGCAGTAAGGAACACAAAGAACTATCTTATGCTACCTTTGCTCTCACTGATTTGAGGAACATGAGAAGAAAACAATCTCTACCAAATACAGTAGTATGCTCAGGAAAAGCTTGATTTCAAATGAAACTAAGATAATGAGTTCCAGAAGACAAGAATGTGAAGTACTATGAAGGGCAAGAATTTATCCAATTAGAAATTATGCAGAGCCATAGGGGAATGAATAAATGTGAGCATGTACTTCAGAGGCTTGGATTTACGTGATAACCATAACAAGGATAATGATACGGTTATTTAAAAAGAGCCAGAAAAATAATTCTAGTTATAACCTCAATCTTGAGACTGGTTCAATACTCAGTGGAAGCTGCCTTAGGACTTCCCTGGATGATGCCAGGTCCAAGAACAACCAGAACACTCCCACTCCCACCTCAGCCCTGGCTTGAATTGTGCCAATGTCCAAAACACAGAGATATATTGGACACGACTTCAATTTTGCTTTCTCAACCCCAGATTTAATTAAGGTGTCTTAATTTTTTATAATGTATTTTATTCCATACTATTTTTATTAATTTCCAGTTTTATTATATTTTAATTGATAACCAGTTTATTTACTACTTAGCTGAACTATCTAGAACTGGTTGAGATATTTTTGAGAATGTTTCCTGGCATTTAAGAATAAGATATTCTCACTGTGTCCTGGGTGTTAATTTGAATATAATTCATATAATAGCATTACTAAGGTTATTTACTTTATCAGTATATGTTTTTTGTCCTCTTGATTTTCCATGCACTGAGTGAATTAAAGGCTCTTGCCAATAATGTTTCTGTCTCTATCTCCATGTATCCTCTATAGGGCTAAAACTTATAAATGTTCACATTATATTATTTACTACAAAGATATTCATAGCCTAGATATTCACTGTGAATTAATCATTCTGCCTTGTGTTCCTTTTTGTTTCATTTACTTGTTTGATGAATTCATCTTTGACAAATATTAAGGTTTGCATCCCTATTTTTATTTTCATTTACTGAATAGACTTGTCCATACATTCAAGTATCAAGTCACTAAATTTTAACCAATACTTGTTAAATAGGTCATCAAAATGACAAGAAATAACAAGTGTTTGCAAAGATATAAAGAAAGGGGAATCCTTGTGCACTGTTGGTGGGACTGTAAATTGGTAAGGCCACTTTGAAAAACAGTAAGGAGGGATCTCAAAAAAAAAAAAAATAGAACTACTATACAATCCAGAAATCCCATTTCTGGATATATATCCAAAGGAAATGAAAATAGGATCTCCAAAAGATATCTATACCCATATGTTCATTATGGAAATATTGACAGCATCATTCACAATAGCCAAAATATGGAAACAACATAAATATCTGTCAATACATAAAATGGATAAAGATGCAATACTTGTACACAATAAAATATTTTATAGCCATACAAAAGAAAGAAATTCTTCCATTTGTGACAACATGGACAGAATTTGTGGGCACTATGCTAAGTGAAATATATTAAAAAGAGAAAGATAGATACTGCATGATGTTAGCTATATATGGAATCTTAAAATACTGGATTCATAAAAACAGAGTAGAATGGCGGGTACCAAGGGCTAGGGGGTGCGGGTAATGGGGAAATACTGTCAAAGGTTACAAACTTCCAGTTATGAGATAAATTAAATTCTGGGAATCTAATGTACAACACAATAATTATAGTTAACGATATTTTATTATATACCTATTGTTACTAAGAGAGTAGATCTTGAATTTCTCACCACAAAAAGATATGGTAATTATGTAACATAATGGAGGGGTTAGCTAATGTTGTGTTGATCATCATTTTACAATATACAAATGTATCAAATCAACATTTTATACACTGTAAACTTACACAATGTTAAAGATTAATTATATCTCAATAAAGCTAGAAAAAACTAAATTATTCTATATATTTCCTCTTGCCATACTATACTTTGTGGGAGGAAGTCACTATGTATAATCCATAAAGAGTTTTCATTTATGTTCCATCTTTTTAAGGGTGGAGCATCTCCATTTGGAATTTGGAATTCTTCTGCATAGAAGATCTATATTTTCTCATTTACTCGGGCATTTATTTATAGCACTACTGACTCACAGATATTTAGTATGTGGGTTTTAAAAATGATACAATCTTATTTTCTCTTTTTGTTCAAATTTTCCACCATCGGTCACCAAGGGCTATTTATATTGGCTTGTGTAACACTTTGACATACTCCAATAATGTTTGTGTGTGTGGTGTGTGTGTGTGTGTGTTTGTGTGTGTGTGTGTGTGTGTGTGTGTATGTAGTACACTGTTTCTTTCTGGCATTCAATCATCTGTTTCCTGCCCCAATACTAGAATAATCCATTTCTATCAAGATCACTGGTTTTATTAAAAGGATTAACAAAAATAAATTAGGGTAATCAGGTGTGCTCAATGCAGCCAGGATGTTGCTTCTAGTTCTCACAGTTAACACAGCAAAGAAACACATGTGTGTATATAACTGATGTATATATACATCTTTATAGATATCTCTATGTAATCACCTGTACTATATTATGCTAAACATGAGTTCACACTGATGTCACCAATTCAAAACCATTATCACATGGTCCATTTTAGATTTCTCTCTTTGTTTATCTATAAACTCCCACCCAGATGTGAGAATCCTGTATGCCACCATCCAATTTTTAATTATTTTATTCCTATATACATTTATGGCAGTATCAGAATTGTTAACTCTTAACTCTGTGAGAAGAAACTTTATGAGCTAGAGTACAGTGCTTATGTACAGTACCCTTTGACTTTTTTATTATAGACTCAACTCCTTTCCAAAGCTGTGGAGGTCAGCAGCTTATTCCCCAACACTTTAGTTAGGTTTTTCATACATTTGTTTTACAATTAAATTATTTTGTCACCCATAGCATTCCATCCTGGGATTTTTCAACTCCTGAAAAAGGTTTTAAAATTTTTCAAACAGTAAGTTTTACTCTTTGTGTTATAAATTTCTATGATTTGGTCAAATTCATTATATCCTATATTCACCATTATAGTATCATACAAAATAGTTTCACCAACCTAAAAATTCTATATGTTACCAATTCAACCACTCTCACCAAACCACTGACAACAACTAATCTTTTTACTGTTCTTATAGTTTATACTGTCCTTATAGCCTTTTCCAGAATGTCATATTAATGATATTATATAATATGTAGCTTTTCTAAATTGAATTGACTTAGTAAAATTTAAGACTTAGTAAAATCATGGCTTGATAACTTATTTCTTTTTATCACTGCTATGGTTTGAATTTAATGTTCCCCAAAATTTATATGTTAAAATATTAACCCTTAAAGTCCCGCTATTAAGTTGTGAGGCTTTGGAAGATGACTATGTGATGAGGGTTGAGTTCTCATGAAAAGAATTAGTTCCCTTATAATAAAGATCCAAGAAAGTTCATCTGTCCCTTCTACCATCTGAGGTTATAGTGAGAAGATGGCTTCAGTGAAGAAGTAGGCTCTCACCAGAAAATCAATCTGTTGGCCCCATGTTCTTGGGACTTCTGGGTTCCATAGCTGTGAGAAATTTCTCTTGTTTATAGGCTACCCAGTCTATGGTATTTTGTTATAGCAGTTCAATAGTATTGAGACAGAGAACTGATACTGGGAAGGGAGGCTGCTACTGTAATAAATACCTAAAAATGTGGAATTAGCTTTGAGACTGGGTAATTAGTAAAGACTAGAAGGGTGAGTGGTAGAAAAAGCCTACATTATTGTGAATGAACCAGTAAAGGAAATTCTGGTAATCACCTAGAAAGAAAAGAGAATTGCAGAGAAAGCATCAATTTTATTAGAGAATACCTAAGTGGTCATGAACAGAATATTGGTAGAAATATGGACAATAAAGGCGATAATGATGAGATAGATGGAAATGAGAAACATACTACCGGACAATGAAGTAAAGGCCAACCTTGTTATAAAATGGCAAAGAGCTTGGCTGAATTGTGCCATGCCTTAATGTTTTGTAAAAAATAAGGCTTGCTAACAATAAAATTAGAAGTTTGGCTAAGGAAATATCTATGCAAAGTGTTGAAGGAACTGCCTGGCTTCTCTTGAATGCATGTTAAAAGCAAGAAGAGAGAATAACTTAAAGATAAAATTATTAATAAAAAAAAGCAAATTTAAAAATATGTTTTATTTTCAGTCTATCATAAGATAATTTATTCTGGACAGAATATAAAGCCATGTGGCAAAATTTGAAAAATGATATTAGTATGAATTAGGCAACACAACAGAAACCAGGAGCTAGTCATCAAGACAACAGGGAGATGAGTCAGCTGTTTAACCAGAAGCCAGATAACAGAAGAATGACCCTAAAGGAAGTTCAGAAATCGTAAAGAACGATTAAAGGAGGAGCCACAGGTGCCTACTAGACCTCAGTATACCTTGCCTGGCCCTCTCATATCTACATTCTGGCACTGAGATCCACAGTAGCCCTAAGTGTAGCTCCTGCAGTAATAGGTGTAGTACCAGCAGAAGTGATCCCATTTAAGATGGCACAATCATTTGGCAGCATCTGCATGATGACATCTGTCAGAGCCAAGAGTGTACAAACCATGAGGGCATGGCTACCTTGACCTAGATTTCAAAGGATGCCCCCAGAGACCACAGGACCCAGGAAGAAAACTGCTATAGCTGCAGGGTCTCCTCCAAGGCAATGGCCATTGGAGCCGCCCACCACCATCCCGGCCTGGGAGTGCTATAAGAACAAGATTCAAATTCACGATAGCTGCAGTATAAACTGGGCCCAGGAAAACCATGGAGGTGAGGCTTCCCAAAGCTGTGAAGGGCCATATGGAAACTTGGGGGTTCAACTCCAAGTGTATAGGAAGAAAAGACCATTGCCCTAGTAGCTATGGAAGATGGGGCACTGAGCCAGAGGATTGTTCTCAAGTCTTGGGATTTAAGGTATTTGCCCCATTGGGTTTTAGACTTACCTTGGACTTGTTACTATTTTTTTTTCTTTCCTGTTTCTTCCTTTTGGAATTGGCGCATCTATCTTATTCTTACCCCAAAACTGTGTTTTGAAAGCATATGACTTGTTTGATTTCAAAGGTTCACAAGTGGAGAATAACTTGTCTCAGAAAGAATTTTACCTGAGTCTCACCAATACCTGATATAGATAAAATTTAGATAAAACTTTCAATTTTAGACTTTTTATTTTTTTAAAGATTTTATTTATTTATTTGACAGAGAGAGATGACAAGCAGGCAGAGAGGAAGGCAGAGAGAGGAGGAAGCAGGCTCCCCGCTGAGCAGAGAGCCCGATGTGGGGCTCGATCCCAGGACCCTGAAATCATGACCTGAACCAACGGCAGCAGCTTAACCCACTGAGCCACCCAGGCGCACCCCACTTTAGACTTTTAAATAGACTCTGGAATAACTTAAGACTTCCAAGCTTGTTGGGATGAACTTAATGTATTTCACACGTGAGAAAGCACATAAATTTTGGGTGTCAGGAGGAAACACTATGGTCTGTATGATCATATCTCCCCCAAAATTCATATACTGAAATCCTAACCTCAAAGTTATGGTATTAGGAAGTGGAGTCTTTGGAAGCTGATTGGGTCATGAGCATGGAGCCCTCAATGGTTCCCTTACAGAAGAGATCCCCAAAGAGTTCCTCTGCCATCTTTGCCGTGTAAGGTTACAGTAAAAAGGTAACATCTATAAATAAGAAACCCAGTCTTTACCAAACACTAAATCTTCTGGCACCATGATCTTGGACTTCCCAGCCTCCAGAACTATGAGATATGAAAGTTTGTTGTTTATAAGCCACCTGTTTATGGTATTTTAACAACCCAAATTGATAAGGATAACAATCATGTCTTATGCGAACAAAGGCAATTTAAGGTCTTTTTTTTTTTTTCTTCCAAGTGTATACCTTTATCCCTCTTTCCCTTCTTTTTGCACTAGCTAGGACTTCCAATACAATGTCACCTAGGAGTGGTGGGGAGGACATCCGTATCTTGTTTCCAATCCTAGGGGAAGGCATCCAGTTTCTCAACATCAAGTATGATTCTAGCTAAAGGCTTTTTGTAGATGTTCTTCATAAAATTAAAAAGAATTACTTTCTATTCCTATTTTATTAAGAGTTTCAAAAATAAATTTTGAATTGTGTCAATGTTTTGTCTGTTTCAATTGATATGCTCATGAGTTTGTCTTTAGACTTTCTGTGTGATAGGTTATACTAACTGATTTTTCAATGCTAAACCAACCTAGAATAGCTGGACTACACCCTACTTGGTCAAGGTACATAATCATTTTCATAAATTTTGCATTAGATTTGTTAATTCTTATTAAAATATTTGCATATATGTTCTTAAGAAAAATTGATACTCTTTCTTGTAATAGCTTTTTTTCTGATTTTATTATTATGACAATGCTAGTTTCATGAGATGAGTTAGGAAATATTCTGTTTCTATTTTCTGAAAAACATTTTGGAGAACTGGTATCATTTCTTCTTAAATCTGTGACAGAATTCACTATTAAAATCATCTGGTCCTTAGAATTTCTTTTTTTGGAAGGTTATTAATTACTGATTCAAATCCTTTAATTCATATTGGGTTATTTCTTCTTGTGTGAGTTTCATAGTGTGTGTCTTCTAAGCAATATTTCCATTTCATCTAAGTTATCAAATTTGTGCCTATTAAAATGTCTGTAATCTTGTTATCCTCTTAGTGTCCATGAAATCAGTGATAACTCCTCTTGTACTTATGAAATTAATAATTCATGCCTTCTCCACTTTTCATGGTAAACCTGGCTAAGGTTTTGTCAAATTTAATGATTTTTTTAAAGGTTTTATTTATTTCTTTGAAAAACGGAGAAAGTATGTGAGAGAGAGAGCAACCACAACCAGGGGGAAGGGGCAGAGGGAGAAGCAGACTCCCCATTGATCAGGGAGCCTGATGCTGGGCTCAAATCCCAGGACCCTGGGACCATGACCTGAGACAAAGGCAGACACTTAACCAACTGAGCCAACCAGGTGTCCCTAATCTTTTCAATAAACTTTTGGTTTCTGTTTTTCTGGTTTTGATTTATAAATTTCTATTCTAATTTTTATCATTTATTTTCTTGTGCTTGATTTCTGATTACTTTTTTGTCTAGTTTTCTAAGTTAGAAGTTTATATTATTGGTCTAACATCTTTCTTTTCTTCTAATATGTAAATTTAATGCTACAGTACCTCTCAAAGCACAGCTTTCCCTGCATTCTACAACTTTTGATAAGTTGTATTTTCATTTAGTTCATTTTTTTAAATCCTTCAGAATTGTTCATTGATCTATTATTTAGAAGCCTGTTTTTAAATTTCCAAGTATGTGGGATTTTTTTCATCTATATATTATTTATCTCTAACTTTATTCCATTGTGGTCTAAGAATATACTTAAATAATTTATATTAGTTTAAATTTGTTAGTGTGTACTTTGTGGTACTTTGTACTCTCGTGTAGATATGGTCTATCTTGGTGAATATTCCATGCAACCTTGAGAACAATGTATTTTGCTACTGTTGAATAAAGAAATCTATAAATTACAATTAGATCAAGTTAATCAATAGCACAATTCAGAGTAACTATAGCCTTATTGATTTTCTGCCCTTTGATCTATCAATTACTGGGAGGAAGAGTGTTGAAGTCTCCAACTCTAAAAATGATCCATGCATTCTTTCTTTCAGTTCCATCAGTTTTTGCTTCATATATTTGATGCTCTGATATTAAATACATACATATATCAATCTGATATGTGTCTTTGGAATGTTGATCACTTCATCATTATGTATCGTCCCATGTATATCTGAGAATTTTCCTTCTTCTTAAGTCTGTTTCATCTAAAACAGGTACTCCACCTTTCTTTCAATTAGTGTTAGCATGGTTCAACTATCTTTATCTCTTTACTTTTAACATATACAGTTCTTAAGGTGCACGGCTGGCTCAGTTGGTAGAGCAAACAACTCTTCATCTTAGGGTCATGAGTTCAAGCCCCATATTTGGTGTGGAATCTACCTAAAATTTAAAAACAAATTTTTAAAATACATATACAATTCTTCCTATTCAGATATTCAAACTGGGATTCTTGTAAACAATACAGAGTTGGGTCTTATTTATTCACTCTGAAAACCTCTTTATTTTAACTGGTGCATTTATATAAGTCATTTTCAAACTGTTAAAATATTTACATTAATATCAACCATACCTGAAACTGTTTTCTATTTATTTCCAGAGGCTTCTTTTTCTGCCATCTCTGGTTTTAACTGAACATTTTACATCATTCCATTTTATCTTATCATATAAATTATACTTCCTTTAAAATTGAGGGGTTTAATAAATTTTGCAATATGCATTTTTAATTAATGTAATTCCACCTTCAAATAATATTATTCCCTTGATGTGTAGTGTTAGTACCTTATAATAAATTATTGCCAATACTTCCTTCTTGTCCCTTTGAATATTACTCTCATTCACTTTACATATCCGTATGCTATAATCATTCAACCCACTCTTAGCATTATTACTTAATGTAAAAGTTACCCTTGAGATTAAGATAAAAAATATTTTACCCATTTATTTCTTCTCTGATGTTCTTCATTTGTACAGATTCAAGATTCTGATCTATATCATTTTCCAACTGTCTAAAGAACCCCTAATATTTCTTGTAAGGGAGGCCTGCTGGTGATGAATTCCCTCAATTTTTGTTTATCTAACAAAGTATTTATTTCTTCATTTATAAATGGTAATTTTATTTGACATAGAATTCAACTTTATGTATGGATTTTTCCAATATTTTAAGTAGTTCTACACTCTCTTTTGTTTGCATGTATTCTCATTATTATGGCTGCTGTTAATTATTATTCTGATCTAGGTAAAATGTATTATTTTAACTCTAGCTTCTTTCAAGATTTTTCCTTTGTATTTGATTTTCCGCAGGTGGGGTATCATATGTTTAGGCAAAGGGCTTAAACACACACACACATAAATATACATGATCTCTTTACATAATCTGTGGTTTTATGTCTGTCATTAATTTTAGTAAGTTCTCAGTTTTTACTCCTCCAATCATGTCATCTGTCTTCTCTTTCACCTTCTTTGATGTATTAGTATTGCTTATATTATATTTCTTAAAAGTTTTCCCACTATTCTTAAATATCCTCCTCAGTTTTGTTCTATTTTTTTGTTTTTGTTTTGTTTTGTTTTGTTTTCATTTCAACTAGGGAAATTTCTTTTACTTATCTGCAAGCTCACTGATTCTTTCCTCACCATATCCAGTAGACGTATAAGCTTATCAAAGGCCTTCCTCATTTGTTTCAGTGTTTTTGATACAGCATTTCTTTTTTTTTTATTTTTTATTTTTTATAAACATATATTTTTATCCCCAGGGGTACAGGTCTGTGAATCAACAGGTTTACACACTTCACAGCACTCACCAAAGCACATACCCTCCCCAATGTCCATAATCCCACCCCCTTCTCCCAAACCCCCTCCCACCAGCAACCCTCAGTTTGTTTTGTGAGATTAAGAGTCACTTATGGTTTGTCTCCCTCCCAATCCCATCTTGTTTCATTGATTCTTCTCCTACCCACTTAAGCCCCCATGTTGCATCACCACTTCCTCATATCAGGGAGATCATATGATAGTTGTCTTTCTCTGCTTGACTTATTTCACTAAGCATGATACGCTCTAGTTCCATCCATGTTGTCGCAAATGGCTATGCAGCCATCAAAAGAAATGAAATCTTTTCAGCCCTTGGAATTTCCATCTCTCTGCTATACTACCCATCTGTTTTAATGGTATCTAATTTTTCCATTGAAGTCCTTAATATAGTAATCATAATTATTTTAAATTCCCCATCTATTCTTTCTAGTATCTGTTTCATATTTGAATCTGGTTATGATGCTTGTTTTGTGTCTTAATACTACAGCATTATTTTTTTACGCTTTTGACAATCCTTGCACATTTTTATTGAAAGCTGGACTTGATGTATCAGAAACTGAGGTTAATAAGGTCAGTGTGAGGATTTATATTAGCCTGGTTAGGAGTTGTTCTCTGTTTAATGTTTGTTATAGTTATAGGTACCAGGGGCTAATGTCCTTGTTTTTTTCTCCCATGGTGATTTTGGTTTCCTTAAGTACTCCTACTAAGAGATAATATATATCTTGAAGCTTTTTCAGCCATAGCCCATTATTATTTTACTGGATTTCTGTTGGTGTGAAAGTTAGATATGGGTAGTAGGAATATTATGTTCTCATTTTTTTTTTAAATTTATTTGAAGGAGAGAGAAAGAGACAGACAGACAGACAGAAAGAGCACAAGCAATGACAGAGACCAAGGGAGAAGCAGGCTCCCTACCAAGCAAGGTCCCTGACATGGTACTCAATCCCTGGGCCAGATCATGACTTGAGCCAAAGGCAGATGCCCAACCAACTGAGCCACCCATGTGCCTGGAATATTATATTCCTATTAAAACAACCTTAATTCATGGAGTACTGGGTGTGATGCATAAACAATGAATCTTGGAACACTGAAAAAAAATAAAATTAAATTTTTTAAAAGTAAATAAATAAAACAGCCTTAACTAGGGGCCCTGTGTCTCTGTCCATGAAGTACTTACTCACGTAAGGTAAGACAGGAAGGACAGAGGGATTGCAATGAGAAGAATATCCTTTGCCCAAGGCTCTACAACCAGATACTGATAAAGTGTTTCCTCCTGGATTGTAGGCCTCTATTGTCTAAAAGGTCCTGAATTTATTTCAGATTATCTTGTCAGGATGGGTTTTCCCATCTGGTTTCCCCACCATTTTACAAGTCAGAACCAAAGCTGAAAGTCTAATCCTATATTTTTAATTTGACCTTCGAAGCCAAAATGCTTGGATTCAAGTCTTGACTCCTATGTCAGAATTATAATTTCCTTTCTTATCATTTATCTTGTCTGTAAATCCATTCAATCTTTTCTTCTAACCAGATTGCTTAATGATTTATCTTTCACAGAATCTGAAATATTTGCCAAACCTTCTAAGTAGGTGATCTGATTTTCCTAGCTTATCATTGTCATACCAGATGACGAAACTTACAGAATGCTGGTATATTCTTTTTTTAGGCATCTTTTCAGCTCTACATTTATCCAGAGAACAAAAAATCTAAGGACCTATAGATGAGAGCTGACTTTTACATGAGATACCTTGGATTTAGCAGTGATTATAAAGAAATAATTGTTTTAAAAATGTATGTTTATATTCGGGTTCTCTAGAGAATCAGAACCAATAGGAATGTGGTGTGGAGAGAGAGAGAGCTAATTGGGACTCACAGGATTTGGAGGCTGAAAAGTCCAAAATCCAGGCAGGCAGGCTGAACACCCAGGAGAGCCAATGTTCCAGTTTGAGTTTGAAGGCTGTCTGCTATAAGACCAGGAAGAGTCAATGTTGAAAATGAAGTCTGAAGGCAGTATACCTGAGAATTTGCTCTTGCTTAGGAGAAACCAGCCTTTTTGTTCTATTCAGGCTCTGAACTGATAAGGTAAGACCCACCCACACTGAGAAAGGCAGACTGCTTTTCTCAAAATTCAGAAACTTCAATTTTAATCTTGTCTAAAACACCTTCACAAAAACATTCAGAATAACATTTATCCAAATATCTGGATACCTTACCACCCAGCCAAGCTGACATATAAAATTAATCATCAGAGTATTTAAATAGGTACCTTAATATGGGTATACTATATTATCTAGAATATTTTTATAAATAGATATTAGTATTCTCTATTTTATAGATGAATAAGAGTCATATAGAATAAATGACAATTTAATGGCCACATAGTACATGTTAGAACAAGAATTCAAATTCAGGTCTGACTTCAAAATCCATGCATATTGGGGCACCTGGGTGGCTCAGTGGGTTAAGCCTCTGCCTTTGGCTCAGGTCATGGTCCCAGGGTCCTGGGATCGAGCCCCATATCGGGCTCTCTGCTGAGCAGGGAGCCTGCTTCCCCACCCCCTCTCTGCCTGCCTCTCCGCCTACTTGTGATCTCTGTCTGTTAAATAAATTTTAAAAAATTTAAAAAAAAATCCATGCATATCCTGTGTCCCGTAATTACCTGAATGTCATTTGCCTCTTATTTTGACATGTTTCATACTTCCTATAATTCTATTACCCATAGCCATACCATGTTGCTGCTAAGTGCTAGTATTATACAATCAAGAATTTGTGTCGTCTTTTTCTCAGATTCCTTGGTCAGAGCTTCTAAACCACTGGAATTTTCTCAGTAATAAGAGTCTATTTGTTATTTATGGTGGCCCATTCTTAGTTTAAGCTAATGAATTAACTCATGTTAAGCCCCTTAGACAGTTTCAGGATGGGTGCTAGCCATGCCAGAAAGACCAACCATGAGATTAGAATGTTGAGACTTTGAGGTAGGTGACACCAGCATGCGCTCCAAGGAGGAGAGGAAAACCTGGACACTAAATTTGATCACACAGCTAATGATTCGATCAATTATGCCGGTATAATAAAATTCTGATAAAAACTCTATGCCGAGGCTCAAGTGAGCTTCCTAGTTGGTGAATACATCAATGTGCTAGGAGGGGGATGTATCCTGATTCCACAGAGAAAACACAGAAGCTCTATATTACGGACCCTCCCTCATCTTGTCCTAGTAGTCATTTCTTTTGGCTGGTCCTCACTGCAATCTTTTGTAATAAAACTATAATCATAAGTATAGTGCTTCCCTGAGTTCTGTAAGTAAAACCAGTGAATTATAAAATCTGAGAGGGTGGTGAAACATAAAATTTGGAGTCAGTTGGTTAAAAGTGTAGGTGATCTGGGAACCCTACAACTTGCAGCTGCTGTCTAAGGTGAGGACAATCTGTGTACTTAATTTGTAAAGTCTACAGCAACTCTAGGGAGTCAGTGTCACAACTAGATTGTGGTATTATAGCTAGTCTACACAAATAAACTTGCTGCATCTTGAAGTGTTACTACTGTATAGAAGGGAGGGAAAATACAGAGTGATTCTATCTTTTTCACTAATTATTGTCATTGTTTCATAGCAAGGAAATCAGACTTATTCTTAGATAAGGTCTTAAAGTCTTAGAGTCCTCCTCCAAGCATAAGTGACATTACCCCTTGGTTCAAGTTAGAAGTTGTTCATACAAATTAATTTCACTTGCCTCTATACAAGCCAGGCAATATAAGTCACTCTAAGACTGAACCACACTAGTAAGTTATGTGTTGAACCTTATCTCAAGTAAAGCACAATAAAACCCAAGAATAGAGCAAGAGAGAGAAAGAGAAAGAGAGTGAGTGTGTGTGTACACACACTGAAAATCACTGGTCAAAAACACTGTTTCTCAAACTAATTTTCCCAGTGGTACAACTAGGATCTAAAGATCTATGGAGTAGGAAAGATGAAGAAGCCAGATAAGGGTCTAAATTTTATTTTGTGTTATCACGTCAATAATAATGCAAATAATACTTCATCAATTACAAAATTTTGTAAAATTGTTGAGCATTGCATAATAAAGTACACACGGGTACAGCTTAAACAAATAAGTAGTTTTCTAAGTCCTAATAGTCAAAAGCTAAATCTAAGGATATTAAGAGGATATCTGTCAGAAGGACAATCTATCTATAGAGTGGTATTAGGGAAGGAGACACAACATAAGCAGTCTTCCTCATACTAAAAATGTATTATAGTTCTAGATACTCATACATAAAATGTTCATAATTCTGAAAGTGGTAGTTACTACTGGCATTTAAGATAACAACATACATAGATATATATTCAGCACATTTACAGCTATGAGTGATGGCAAGCATTTCCAGATGAAAGTCTGTTATTGCTGAATCATCAATAATACACATAAATTTTTATTTTACAGTAACAATTCATAATTAAGGGGCATTTTTCATTAAATAAGACTACTTCTCAAGTTCCTGCCTCTCAAACTCCTTCCATTTTTTAAAAAGAGATCATTACTCAACTCTGAAATACAGGTCTACAGTATTAAGAGAAATGAAAAATCAAGAGCCACACAAATGAAGTGAAAAGAGAAACTATCTTCTTTGTGAACATATTATGCTCCATTTGTTTTGCTAGGCACTTTCCCCTCTGCTATCACCTTCATCCATCAAAACAACCTTCAAATATAGATATCATGATCTTCCTTTAAACTGAACAATCAGAGTTTCAAATGATAGGCAATTTGGCAAATGTTACATAACTAGTAAGAAATAAAGCAGGATTAAAACAATAGAATGCAAGCAAGCAAGCAGGATCTTAACCTAACATTTTTTCTCTATACAAATTTGGGCTTTCCCCTAGAGTATGTTTATATAGAATAAATGAATCATTGTTCCAAACTATCTAAAATAGTATAAATTCTTTGTTTTTTTCTTTGATTGAAAGTATTGATTTATAAAGAAGAAATGAGAAGAAAATAGAATATCTTCATGAAATTTTGAGCACCTAAAAGAAAATATATCCATAAATAAATCTAACCAAGGCACATTACTGTGAAATACCCAGCACCAAAATAAGAACTAACATGAGATATCTCAAAGCGCATCCTGAAAAAAAGAAAATGAAATACCCAATTCTATCTTTTAAGAACATTTCTTTTAAAAGTGTCTTTTTCCCCCTTCATTCCTTTCTCTATCATCAGTTACTTTTATTGCCTTATTTTCTCACTCTAGCCTAGACCACAAACTTAATGATGCTAATTCTTATAATTTAAGCTTGGGGATGCCAAGCATGGCTCAGTCAGTTAAGCGACCAACTCCTGGTTTTAGCTCAGGTTGTGATCTCAGGGTCAGGAGATTAAGCCACACGTTGGCCTCTAATCTTAGCACAGGATCTGCCTGGGACTGTCTCTCCCTCTACCTCTGCTCCTCCCTCCTGTACATGTGCTCTCTCTCTCTCTCACAAAAATAAATAAATCTTTTAAAAAATTTTATGCTTATAGCAAAAGAATATTCACTTCAAATCTCTGTTTTCCAGACCCACATTTTCTGTACTAATAAGATTGTCAATGTCTAGAAGATGACACTTTGATATATCAGTATTCACTAGTTGGGACTTATTTTAACCAATATTCCATTCCAAACAGTATAGTTGGGAGAATAAATAAAGTAGTTATACTTCTTTTAGTATCTCACATTTTCCCAAAGACGTTCTCTTCATGGAGACAGATTTTTTTCAACTCATTATATTAATTCTAACAATTACATGAAAGCTTTTGTCACTAACTAGCTATGCTTTTTGCATTTTTAAATACTTAATAACACTTGATGAATGTTTAACAGATAATGAGTAATTCTCCAGGGAGCAATATATTATTTCATGTCATTGTTCAGTCTTTTGTGTCAGAGAACAAAAAGTAATAAAAGAACTTGAAAGGAAAATAAATTCACAAAATAAAGGATTTTTTAGAGCTAACTTTATGTTTGTCAAGTGACATGTCTCTAAGACATTTGCCTAAGAAGACAATACCTTTAGGACAAAGGGTCAAAAATGTGTTTTAAATTAACATGAATAATGAATTCTAGAGAGTCTCTTTTTTAAAATGCTTATTAAAGTAAGCAATTAGTCTTCATTTCATGAACTTTAATTTTTTAAAGTGTTCTAGAAGCTAAAAAATACTTGACATGTGTTTGACTGTTCAGAATAAGCCATGCTGACTTGGTATCAGAGAGCATTTACTTAAGACTATGATGGTTTCCTTAACTGAAGAATGATTTCTTCAGGTATGTTTCAGAAAATTAAAAACAAAACTGTTTTCACTTTTCTGTTTTTGAAATTTCTCTAAAATAAAGAACAATAAAAGGAAAGAGAGAAAGGAAGAGCATGGATGTCATAAGATTTCATGATAAGAGATGCCCATGGGTAACTATCATCCAAGGGATGATAAAACATTAAAAACAAGGAGATCAAGAGTTAAAAGACTTATGACCACCACTGGTTTAGTAGTCCTCCATAACTATCTGAAAATGGTTTATCCTGTTTTCCACATGATTTCTTAAATGAAGCCATCTGAAATCTTATCATACGACTTTTAAAATTGCTGTGATATAGAACATAGAGGGACTAGTACATGTATAGTTATTTAAGAAGAAATATAACCTAAAAGAATAAAGAAAAGAGAGTAGCAGATAAGAAAAAAATAGAGAAAGGTAGTACAAAAAGAAAGAAGAATGGGAACACAAAAAAATAAAAGCAAAATGAATGCCTTTTTACAGTGGATAATTTGGACAAGTTAGATAATTAGATTAACTCTCCATTCTCTTCTCATTCTTCTAATTCTATTCAAAGCAAGATATTCTTGTCACGTTACCTTCTCTGTCTTCCCCTGTACCTACAACAAACACTATAGCTATAGCTGTCAACAGATACAATATTAATACTTTTTGTACCATGACTTCACTGCCTTGGATTTTTGGCAGATATTAAAAATCAAATCATTCAACACCATTTTGACGCCTGAGAATAAACTTTACACAAAGTTTACCGCATGCTAAAGTCTGGAGAATCAAATATTACATACCCAAACAACCTAACAGATACAGTTTGATAACTGACAAAACTTCCAACCAACAAATACACCCATATGAGATTCTGAAAGGCAGAAGTAAACCCCTTGAAGTGGAAACTCCCATTTCAGGTGACAAGTATAGAAATGGACATGTTTTTCCCCATGGCAGCTGAAGCCGAAAGCCCAGTATCTGATTATTAGTGTTATGTCAAGAGGTAAATGTAGGTCATGAATCATACTGTGAGTTTTGTTTTGAAGCAATTTTGTTTCGAAGCCAAAAGTTGTCTATGGATTCCTCATGTCCAGGTCATAATAGGGACAGATTTCAAGAACTCAGGTACTGAAGGATAAAAATCTGGTACAATGTTTTGCAGAGATAAAAATATTAATCCAGATATCATTTGAAGTATATATGGTAGGAGAACATAAAAATCAGTGGTATAGTGATTGGGAAAATAGTAGGGGGGGGAACTATATTATGGCATTTTTCCTTTTGTTATTTCTGTCTTTTTTTTACTGTTTTTAGCAAAATTCTAGGTCAGAAATACAGAGGCAGACACAAGGTCTTTTAGCTAGCCTAAACGAATAACTTACTCCTGTAAGAAAACAGGTAATTTGTACAATTCCTGCCAAGTGGTATCTGATTATAGCTACAAATAAATCATTGATGATTTTTTTATCTTCATTTTTCTTTTTTTAAAGATTTTATTTATTTATTTACAGAGATCACAAGTAGGTAGAGAGGCAGGCAGAGAGAGGTGGAGAAGCAGGCTCCCCACTGAGCAGAGAGCCCAATGCGGGGCTCCATCCCAGGATCCTGGAATCATGACCTGAGCCGAAGGCAGAGGCTTTAACCCACTGAGCCACCCAGGTGACCCTATCTTCATTTTCAATTTATTTATTATGTTTTTTACATTTTTGCACTATAATGAGCCATATCTGAGCTGGGCAGAGAGGATAGTGTAGCACACAGAAATAACTTTAACAATGGGCTGGATAAAGTAATTGAACTGAATTATGAGGTTGGATGTCACCATAAGTCACTCCTAACTTAGTCCTCACAAGAATAAAAAAAAAAAAAAGAGTTATGAGGTTGATATAAGAACAGAATTTGGAGTTTCCCTTGGGGAGTAAGAAATATGTTGAATATAAGAAAATATTGTAACTGCCTTTTTCTGCCATAACCATTCTTTTCTGGCTGCTCAATAATGGGACTCTGATCATTAGCAGGGTATATGACCACTGTGAGCAAATGTTTTCCCAACTGATTTGCAGCTACTTTGGCCAAGGATATAGAAGGAAAAGAATTATATCCAACATGTTGGAAATAACCTTAGAGCTAGGCACTGCCCTTCTCTGCCCCTTCTCTCTTCATGATGGCTGCAGTAAGATGCCATGCCTCTGTGACATCAGCAAAAATTATGTAGTAAGAACCTCTGAAAATTAGCTTCTCCATAAAAGCGTGGGGGGGGGACTTGCAAAAATTGCAAGAAATTTTTATTTTTCCAGAACTCAGGAAACTAGCTGAAGGTTCACAGCAAACTGGAAAGAATTTATGCAAAAACAATGGCAGAATATCAGTAAGAAAGTGACTTCCGTGGCATTTTGATTCACTGTAGATGCATGCCCTCTTCTTAACTCAGTGCTGGTACTGAATAGAACATCACAGATTCCCATTACTGAAGAAAGAATTGGTGTAATTCACAAAGACACTCTACATGTCTCATAGTTTATTGGCAGAGCTGCTCAAAAGAATTATTTTTTGTTGTTGTTTTTTCTAAAGATCTTTTATTTATTTGACAGAGAGAGACAGCAAAAGAGGGGAACACAAGCAAGGGGAGTGTGAGAGGGAGAAGCAGGCTTCCCATTGAGCAGGGAGCCTGATGCGAGGTTCGATCCCAGTACTTTGGGATCCTGACCTGAGCTGAAGGCAGACGCTTAACCAACTGAGCCACCTAGATGCCCCCAAAAGCTTGTTTTTATGAAATCTGATCAGAGCTTTCCCAGTACTAAAAGCTGCTCCTAAACTAACATTTGAGGAAAATATTTACTGGCAACTGTTTTAATGGCATGACTGCCTGAGGTAATGGATAGTAGCTGGGAGAAACAGTAGTCTATGCCAAAAGCTTAACAGCAAAAGCTAAGGGCCACGATGTTTACAAGAACTCTGAAAAACTCCCAACATATTCATGGGATTCTACAAAGCTCTGCAAATGCAGAGATGTACACATGTCCAGGAAAGATCTAAGAAGGCCCTAAGATTTCACTTCTAGGTGCTAGAAGCTCTGTGTAAGTAGCATGTGAAGTTTAAGCAAAGTTTTAAGCTACCTAGATGAATGTTAAGTAAAAGCCCCAAATATATACAGAGTCCTTGGAAAAGGTTGGGAGATTTATTGATTCCAGGCATTTAAGGAAACCTCTGTTTTATCATTTGCTGACTAGTTAATTGAGTACAGAATTCAGCAGCCACACATGACAAAAAAATTTAAACTATACAGAATTCATTCAGAAAACTCATAAACAAACTACAACACCTATAATAAACAGCAGCAACAAAAAACCTTGGGAGACAGTAGAAACTGATTTCCAGAGTTACCTCATTCTAGCATTTAAAATGTAGTTTCCAACAATGACAGCAATCATGAGGCATCCAAATTGTGGCCCATACACAGGGAAAAAATATCAGTAGAACTTTTCCTGAGAAAACAGACACTAGACTTAGTAGACAAAGACTTTTAATCAACTATTTTAAATATGCTCTAAAGCTTTGAAGAAAATAAGTTGAAGGAAGTAAATATGAGAAAATATCTCATCATACAGAGAATATAAATAGAGGGACACCTATGTGTCTCAGTTGTTAGGTATCTGCCTTCAGTTCAGGTCATGGTCCCAGGGTCCTGGAATCAAGTCACACATCAAGCTCCCTACTCAGCAGGAAGCCTGCTTCTCCCTCTTCCACTCCCCCTCCTTGTGTTCCCTCTCTTGGTGTGTCTCTCTCTGTCAAATAAATAAATAAAATATTTTTTAAGAAGAGAGAGAATATAAGTAGAAATAATAAAAAGAAACAAAATATAAATTTTGGTATTAAAATTACAATTGCTAGAATTTAAAAAAAAGTTGTTACAGGAAATTAATTAGAGATTAGAGTAGGAAGAAGAAAGAATCAGTGAACCAAAAGAGATTACCAAGTATGAGGAAAAGAAGGTAACAAAGAAATAAGAGAAATATATGAAATTTCAGAGACCTATGGGATCCCATAAAACATACCAAGTTATGCCTAATGAGAATCTCAGAAGAAGAGAATAAATAGAAAGGGACAGAAAGAATATCTTAAGAAATAATAGTAAAAAAAAAATCCCTTAATTGATGAACTCCTTTAATCTACACATTCAGGAAGCTCAAGGAACTACATGTGAGCTAAACACAAAGACACATCACAGTCAAACTACTAAAGGCCACACACAAAGAATCTTCAAAGCAGCAAGAGAAAAGTGATTTATCTTGAACAGGGATCTTCAATAAGATTAACAAATAATTTATCATCAAGACTATGAAAGCTTAAGGCAGTAGGATGACATATTCAAAGCCCTAAAATTAAAAAAGAAAATTAATGTGTGTGTGTGTGTGTGTGTGTGTGTGTCTGTGTGTGTCTGTGTGTGTGCGTTGTAGAGAGGAAAGTGGAATCTCTCATGTCAAAGAGAGGCCTGTGTCAAGCCATGACACAAGTAGTCAAGGTACTGCAGCTATGAGATATCACCAGGATCAGCACCAGCTAACACCCTAGAATGGATAACAATCAGAATCAGAGGAGGTCTGCAGGAGCCCAAGACCAATTAACTCCCATTAAAAAGGGGAAGATTTTGGCAGCAAAGTGTCACTCTTCAGACATGACCTCTCTATGTCTAACCACTTAAAAAAAATCCAACTGCCACGATAAGCTCCGCCCAATTGATCTCTGAATAGAACCAAGATCCTTCACTGCTTGAACATCAGAAGCAGTGAGTGCTGAGAGCTGACCCAGACAAGACTGAGGCCTTAACTCAATTGTATGCCCACAGACTGACTTCCCATTTGCTTCCTTAACTTCCTACACCCTCTGTTATCTTGTTTGTTGTGTGGTTTGTCTTATGTCCTGCTATGTACTGTTCCTTTAAGAAGCCAAGTTTAATCACATGGTGAAATGTCACTGAGTTTTGAATCCTGAACCTGCTTTAAAATTGTGGCTAATTTTGCTTTATGACTGAATAAAGCTGCCATTCGGAAAAACAGTCAGTAGTAGACTCACCCTACAAAAATATGCAAGTGAGATCTTCAAGCCAAAAGAAGACACTAAATAGAAACTCAAAGTCACATGAAGAAATACAAAGTGATCTAGGAAAGATGTTAGGATTCAAAGCTAACAGCCAAGAAAGAATTCTCCGGATGTCTTTGGTACAAAAAGGTGGTTTTATTAAAGCACAACAATAGGACTCATGGGCAGAAAGAGCTGCACCGGGGTCTTGAGGAGTGGTCCATTATATGTTTTCAATTGGGAGGAGGCTAGGCATAGGGTAAGTCTCTAAGGAATTCGCAAGCAAGGTTTCCAGGATGTTGAGGGAGCTAACTATTGTTGGGAAAGCATTATTTATTACTATCTCATAAAACCTGAGTCATGAGACCCTCTGGAGGTGTATCAGTGGGTCATATGCTTGGGGGATGGTTGTCCACATGTATCTTGGAGAATAAAGATAAAGGAAGTTTCCAAAAGAATTTTTATATGTGAAGCAGACTTACAGGATCCCAGAGGTTGGGCAAAGATTGCCTTTTGCCCTTAACAAACTAGTAACATTGACGCAGTTGAGTCCCTAAGAGAATGTCACTCTGCCTGTTTTAAGGACATGTCAATGGGCTGAAGATAGTAAGGAAATCTAATATTTCTTCTGCCCTTGTTTTGCATATCACAAAGCACCAATAAAGGCAGCTGCATGAGTTAAGTATAAAAGACAGCGTAAGTATATTTTCCATTTGCGGGGTTTTTTTTTTCTATCTAATTTAGAAGAAAACTGTATAAAGCAGTAATATAAATCTATGTTTAAAAGGAAAATGTATAGACATAATTTGTGATCATAACAACATACAGGGAGTTAGAGGAGGTGAAACAGGTTTTGTACACTATTAAAATTAAGTTGGTATTAATCGAAAGATGTCATGGCTGCATGACATGAGAGGATAATGCAAAGATGATGTGCCGCTTCCAGTCGGTGAACGGGAAAAGAATTAGGCACAAACAAGTCAGCTGTAAGACTGGGAGCAGGGGACAACAGTCGAAAAGACTGCTGCCATGAACAACTCCACAGTCTCACTTTTATTGGATAAAAACAACAGCCAACAGAAGAAGCGATGAAGGTCAAACGTTAGTCACATGTCTTGCAGACAAGCAAGAAGGAGGATGAAGTTTATAGTTAAACAAGCACATTCAAAGGAGTCACCTACCGAACAACGGGCGCTCCTGGGAAGAGAAAGGATCGATAACGGAAAAGGGAAGCTGGCAGTATTTCGTTCCACACTGAGCTGATGCAGCGTTCCCAGGTTCTTGGCTTCCTGGAAGCACCCAGCGTTCTGCATCCCCAGCTGCCCAGCTTCACAGTCGTATATCGTCCTTCTCCCCAAAGACCTGTGGCCCGTATATGTTTTCTTAAAGCCATATCTAAAGGTGCTCGGTAACTAGTAAAATCCCCCAGGGGTTATAGTTTAATTAACAAATTGTTCCGAGGGGCAGTAGCAATGATGGAGCAATACAACAGAGCAATTTGTGTCAAAAACGCAATATGTATCCATATATAGCAACCTCTATTTCTTGCTTTGGAGTTCTTGACATAAGAAACTTTTTGAATCCACTTTTATTTTCAGTTTTCTGTTTCTCATTGTAAAAGTTAACATTAAAGGTCCCCATCAATTTTCCCATAGAAGTCAGTTACCTGGTTAGTATTCCAGGTATTAAATGTGTTGAGAAAATATGTCCAAAGCATATTATCAGAACCAACTCCTAAGCCAACTCACAGCATTTCCCAGAGTAAGCCCACCCCTTTCTTTTTTTCTTTCATTGGAGGCCAAACTTCTTCATTCTCCATATCCCTCAAGATTGAATGAAAAGCAGAGATTTATTTTCCCTAATTTTATTTCCCTTTGAAGCCCCTCACAAAAACAATGACAGATTTGTGTTTTCTTGTTTAGGAAAACAGTGTTTAGAAAATGGACCTAAGAATGAAAACACATTTGTGCCCACTTCAAACTGAGTGATAGAAAGTCACTACTCTAGGTTTCCACTGCAGTACATGGGAGGTTTACACACATGATGATATCATTTTTTTCCTCATTTCCATGCATTTGAAGAGTAGAATCAGTCATCAAAGTTTAATAAATTCCTTAAAAAAGAAATAGTTCTGTCCATAGACATTTCGAGTACTTCTTTCCTATAAAGAAGGGAAAAGTATGGGGCACCTGAGTGGCTCAGTGGGTTAAAGCCTCTGCCTTCAGCTCAGGTCATGATCCCAGGGTCCTGGGATCGAGCACTGCATTGGGCTCTCTGCTCAGCAGGGAGCCTGCTTCCTCCTTCTCTCTCTCTCTGCCTGCCTCTCAGCCTACTTGTAATCTCTGCCTGTCAAATAAACAAATAAAATCTTAAAAAAAAAGGGGGGAGTACAATTACTTGCCCTTTTTTTCTTCAAGATTGTTTCCTTTGTTGATACTTAATTGATTAATGGTATTATTTCTGTCAAGATCATCATGAAAAAAGAGGCATTTAAGTTGGAAGGGGAGAGGAATGTGCTAATGTTGCAAAATGCATTTTCTTCTGGGAGGAAGAGTTTGTAGGACAACTCTCAATTATTTGGTAAAATAACCCTTCAACATTTCCAACTCATTTGGGTTCATTTCTTTTGGAATAGGTGAGCATTTACAATTATTTAAGTCAGGTTTCATTTATATTAAGAATTTTAGAAGAGACTTGATAGTTTCTCTTATCAAAAGATACTAACTAGGTTAAATATACTTCAACTTCTTTTGGGTTCTTAGAAATGTATAACTCTTGGCTTTATGCTTCTTTACAGGCTTAATTCAAGAGCAGTTAAGGGCACTGTGCCTAATTTAAACCAAGTGAAATTCATATTATAAAATAATACATAATTTAGCAGGCAAAGATAAATCAAACTTTCTTAAAACCATGAAAAAGTTTGAAATTGTATCCAATCTTAATACACCCACATGGCATATCTGAGAACGCCTACACTTAATGAACTTTGCCAACTTGACTTTAGAAGAAAGAAGATTGAACAACTTACTTTTTAGAATAACTAGGGATGGAAAACTGCAATTTTCATCTGCAAAAAATCAAATAATTTAAATATAAGAATTAGTAAGTGGTTTATTTTAAAGAACCTATTTGGACAGTTGTGATACTTTCCCAATTTATTTATTTTTAAAATGGTGATCAAGCGTTTATGCCATTTACAGTACTTCTTGAAACCTTAAAAAAAGTCTATAACTACTACAGACCTCTTGCAAAAAGGTACTTGGCATTTCATTAAAATCATAACATAAACAGACTGAAAAAAATGTATATCTTTTAAAAATAAAGTGTAAAGTTTCTTTTTAAGTCTGATGCATCATTTATTATGTCCTCTCAAAATAAAAGATAAAACAGAAAACATAAAAACAAAAAACCATAATCAATCATTTAAAGACTAGCTTTAAAAAATGTCTTTGCCTCTTGAGTATAACATAAATTGTATGTATTTTGCTCTTTACCACCTAATATAAAAATCATCAGGGACATTATATGTAATACATCTAAAGCCAATCAGTAATGTAGATTATTTTAGAGAATAAAGATTATTTACTGTTTCCAAAGTTATCCTTCTACAGCACAAACTTAAATTAGAACATTAATTTTACATGCATACACATACATACACACACACACACACACACAGAGACACATTGAGTTATCCTACAGAGCTTTAAAATAACACTAGTGACCATTTTTGAACCAATACTACATATTTATGAAGATTATTTAACATTCTTAAAGTAAATTTGCAAATGAGGTATGACTGCCTTTTTACAGATGACAGTATTAACACTCAAAACAGAGTATACTAGTTCCATTTCACAGCTTTTATTTTATTTTTTTTAAAGATTTTTTGTATTGATTTATTTGACAGACAAAGATCACAAGTAGGTAGAGAGGCAGGCAGAGACAGAGAGAGGGGGAAGCAGGCTCCCTGCTGAGCAGAGAGCCCGACACGGGGCTTGATCCCAGGACCCTGAAATCATGACCTGAGCTGAAGGCAGAGGCTTAACCCACTGAGCCACCCAGGTGCCTCCATTACACAGCTTTTAATTAATAGATTCCAGTTTCAAACTTAGGTTTGTATGATTTCAAAGTCTATATGCTAGACACACCGCAATGCCATCACCCATTATATATGATGCAATTCATTAGAGACTGAAAAATTTATACTTCACTGTGACCAATACAAGTGCAAAGTAGATCTATAAAATTTATTATATACCTGGGATGGACAAGTAGATAAAAAACGATTATATATACAAGTATATAGCATATATATATATATATATGTGTGTATATACACATATAGTATTTATATACACATATATATAAAAAATGTTTATATATGTGATCCTTATATACAATCAATAGCACATATCTACACGTCACGTATATATGCATTATATGTTACTGATTTATATATTGATGCATATAGTGTGTATACACATACATATATGAAAGATGTTTATATAGGAGTTTGTTTATATATGTGATCTTTATACATGATCAATAACACACACCAAATGTGTATGGATATTGCTAAATGACCATGGCATTCTTTCTAGAAAGTCATGAATCAGCTTCAAAACTCTCAACACAGTTCTTTGAGAGATATCATCAATCAGACATTTCTTTCAGTGTTTATTGTCAAATCATTCATTTTCTGTTTATATTATTTGCACATACCTACCTTTCTGCCTGTCCCTGTACCCTCATCTCTAATCACTCTCTCTTTTAGCACTTATACACCAGCTAAGATGGCCTTATTTCTAACCTCTGAATTCAAAATTACATCAACTTGGTTCCATCTCTGGGCTTTACCAGTTGTTCTTCTCTTTACTTGGATATTCTTTCTTAGATCTTGGCTATCTCCTTCAGTTACAGTTCAAATATCAACCCCTCAGAGAAGTCTTCTCTAAGAAAACTGGCTATAGGAGCTATTCCCTGTATCTTAGTAATGTTCTAGCACATTGACCTGTTGTTTTTGTAGGTCTTACTGCAATGCGAGACTATTTTAGTAATTTATTACTTTTCTATGACATTTACCACTAGAATATAAACTTACTAAGGATAAGCCCTTGACTTCTCTTATGCATTTCCACATTCTGAATGTCTGTAATAATTCTTAGAACACCTGAAACAAATATTTGATAAATTAACAAATTACTAGAAAATATGTACTTATTATATAGGTTGAAACATGTATTCTTGGAATTTCTAGACAGTATGTATGTTAGTTTTGCTCTCCTATTATTTAATTTAATGAGCTAGTAAATAGATGATAAGCATAAGTTGCTTTCAGTCTGGTATCTTGGAAAACAAAGTATATTTTAATTTTTTGAAATTCCGTGAGATGAGGAACTTACCAAACCAGTGCAGTTTTCTTTGCTATAGTTAATGGAACAATTTGAGGAGTTTTGATGACTTTAAGTAGATGGCTTCTATCTTCACCCTCACATAATTGCAAAATTAATTGGATAAAGTTTTTTATCTTCCAAAAGTTATAAAAAATAAAACTCTCACAAAACATTTTTTCAACCTAACCATAGATATATACTTCAAATTCTCTCAGGTTTCAGAGTAGTTCATTTCTGTAATACTTTCTATTACAACTGTCATGTCCCTAATTCTTTATATATACCTCACCTCTAAAAACCTTCTTTTTTATGTTAAAAGATAACTGGTATAAACCGTATTTAGAATTCCCATGTTCAAAGATTTTCTTATATAAACTTGGATTCATATATTTCTCTCTTTTGCTTTCAAAGTTCATACTGAGTCATCCCTTCAACCTCAATCTAGACTATTTCTTCGAACCAATAATTTTTTAATATTATTACTATTCACTTCTCTTCCTAGATGGTAGTGAATCATTTATTTATTCCTAGAATAAAGTGCAGTTGATAAAACATTGGCTTATAGACATGAAGAAGCAAATGTAACCAGACTTACTCCTGACATAAATAATTGGAAGCAGGACAAAATATATGAAACAACTGTTTTCTGACACTGGACAACATGAAGATTAATGCTGAACTCCCTCAGGGAAAATAAACAAGTAAGATGAGCATTATAATTACTTTGGTTCTCTAGTCTGAACTAGAAAGCACAGATGGGATTCCAAGCACAACATGAGGGTTCACACTGAGTTAAGGAGACAGAGCTTGGAGTTTAAAAAGATTCAGGAGGGTGAAATTTTTATGGCAGAAATCTGAACCTAGAGGAAATCTGAAGAGAAGGCCCATGAAAATTTCCTAAATACTTAGTTGCATTATGCATACCATAAAAATCCATGATGCTGAGAAAGAACAGAGGATGCTATAAAACACATAATTATGAGAACGAAAACAGGCTTGAATCTTTCAATTTCTACAGAGCTGAATGAAGAGTCTTTCTTAAATAGCTGCAACATCCACTGTAAGTGATAAAAAGGTCATCTCTTATTAGGACTAAGTTATATTTAGAATAAATATTAATCTAAACCCAAACTAAAATGTTTGTTTTAAAAGGCTTTAAAAATTATATCGACTGTAAGAAATAATGTAATTGCCTTTAGAACAACATCCAGCATTGTTTAAGAGAACACAACAAAATCCAACCCACAATATCATAAGAATTACAGTATCAACATCTAAACAGAATTAGCTGCAAAGGTGGTAACATAGAAGGCTACCAGACTCCTCTTCTCCCACAAATGTACCAAATATAAAGTTACATATGGACTCTCCCATTGAAAGAAATCCAGCGTATGCGGCATTATCTTCTGGGAGATCCTAAATGCAATCACCTTATAAAAGAAGAATTAACATCAATTTTCTCAATCACTCATAATAAAAGGAAGAGGAAAAGAAGTATTTCCTAACTAGAATAAGGTCAATATTATTCTGGCACCAAATGCAGAAAGATATGTCACAAGAAACTACAGACCAATGCACAAACCCTCAAAATTACTAGCAAATTAAACCCAGGAGCATACAAGGATTATATGCCATTATCAAGTGGGATTTATTCCAGGAATGCAACACTACTTTAACATATAGTAATAAAATAATACACCATTACTAATAGACTAAAGGAAAAAAGACACATGATCATCTCAATAGATGTAGAAAAACATTTGACAAAATATTACCACAATTCATAATAAAAATAAATAACAAACTACAAAGACATGATAGCTTCCTCAACCTGATAAAGGACATGTATAGAAAACCCACAGCTAATACCTTACTTAATGGTGAAAAGAATGAATGATTTTCCCCTAAAACATGAACAGGACAAGAATGTCTATTCTGACATTTCTTTTTTTTTTATATAATTTTTTTTATTTTTTATAAACATATATTTTTATCCCCAGGGGTACAGGTCTGTGAATCAACAGGTTTACACATTTCGCAGCACTCACCAAAGCACATACCCTCCCCAATGTCCATAATCCCACCCCCTTCTCCCAAACCCCCTCCCCCCAGCAACACTCAGTTTGTTTTGTGAGATTAAGAGTCACTTATGGTTTGTCTCCCTCCCAATCCCATCTTGTTTCATTGATTCTTCTCATACCCACTTAAGCCCCCATGTTGCATCACCACGTCCTCATATCAGGGAGATCATATGATAGTTGTCTTTCTCTGCTTGACTTATTTCGCTAAGCATGATACGCTCTAGTTCCATCCATGTTGTCGCAAATGGCAAGATTTCATTTCTTTTGATGGCTGCATAGTATTTCATTGTGTATATATACCACATCTTCTTGATCCATTCATCTGTTGATGGACATCTAGGTTCTTTCCATAGTTTGGCTATTGTGGACATTGCTGCTATAAACATTCGGGTGCACGTGCCCCTTTGGATCACTACATTTGTATCTTTAGGGTAAATACCCAATAGTGCAATTGCTGGGTCATAGGGCAGTTCTATTTTCAACATTTTGAGGAACCTCCAGGCTGTTTTCCAGAGTGGCTGCAGCAGCTTGCATTCCCACCAACAGTGTAGGAGGGTTCCCCTTTCTCCGCATCCTCGCCAGCATCTGTCATTTCGTGACTTGTTGATTTTAGCCATTCTGACTGGCTTGAGATGATATCTCATTGTGGTTTTGATTTGTATTTCCCTGATGCCGAGTGATAAGGAGCACTCTTTCATGTGTCTGTTGGCCATCTGGATGTCTTCTTTGCAGAAATGTCTGTTCATGTCCTCTGCCCATTTCTTGATTGGATTCTTTGTTCTTTGGGTGTTGAGTTTGCTAAGTTCTTTATAGATTCTGGACACTAGTCCTTTATCTGATATGTCGCTTGCAAATATCTTCTCCCATTCTGTCAGTTGTCTTTTGATTTTGTTAACTGTTTCCTTTGCTGTGCAAAAGCTTTTGATCTTGATGAAATCCCAATAGTTCATTTTTGCCCTTGCTTCCCTTGCATTTGGCATTGTTCCTAGGAAGATGTTGCTGTGGCTGAGGTCGAAGAGGTTGCTGCCTGTGTTCTCCTCAAGGATTTTGATGGATTCCTTTCTCACATTGAGGTCCTTCATCCATTTTGAGTCTATTTTTGTGTGTGGTGTAAGGAAATGGTCCAATTTTATTTTTCTGCAAGTGGCTGTCCAATTTTCCCAGCACCATTTATTGAAGAGGCTATCTTTTTTCCATTGGACATTCTTTCCTGCTTTGTCGAAGATTAGTTGACTATAGAGTTGAGGGTCTATTTCTGGGCTCTCTATTCTGCTCCATTTTCTATGTGTCTCTTTTTGTGCCAGTACCATGCTGTCTTGATGATGACAGCTTTGTAATAGAGCTCGAAGTCCGAAATTGTGATGCCACCAACGTTGGCTTTCTTTTTCAATATCCCTTTGGCTATTCGAGGTTTTTTTTGTTTCCATATAAATTTTAGAATTATTTGTTCCATTTCTTTGAAAAAGATGGATGGTACTTTGATAGGAATTGCATTAAATGTGTAGATTGCTTTAGGTAGCATAGACATTTTCACAATATTTATTCTTCCAATCCAGGAGCATGGAATATTTTTCTATTTCTTTCTGTCTTCCTCAATTTCTTTCATGAGTATTTTATAGTTTTCTGAGTATAGATTCTGTGTCTCTTTGGTTAGGTTTATTCCTAGGTATCTTATGGTTTTGGATGCAATTGTAAATGGGATTGACTCCTTAATTTCTCTTTCTTCTGTCTTGCTGTTGGTGTAGAGAAATGCAACTGATTTCTGTGCATTGATTTTATATCCTGACACTTTACTGAATTCCTGTATAAGTTCTAGCAGTTTTGGAGTGGAGTCTTTTGGGTTTTCCACATATAGTATCATATCATCTGCGAAGAGTGATAATTTGACTTCTTCTTTGTCGATTTGGATGCCTTTAATTTCCTTTTGTTGACTGATTGCTGAGGTAGGACCTCTAGTACTATGTTGAATAGCAGTGGTGATAATGGACATCCCTGCCATGTTCCTGACCTTAGCGGAAAAGCTTTCAGTTTTTCTCCATTGAGAATGATATTTGCGGTGGGTTTTTCATAGATGGCTTTGATGATATTGAGGTATGTGCCCTCTATCCCTACACTTTGAAGAGTTTTGATCAGGAAGGGATGCTGTATATTGTCAAATGCTTTTTCAGCATCTATTGAGAGTATCATATGGTTATGGTTCTTGTTCTTTCTTTTATTGATGTGTTGTATCACATTGACTGATTTGTCGATGTTGAACCAACCTTGCAGCCCTGGAATAAATCCCACTTGGTCGTGGTGAATAATCCTTTTAATGTACTGTTGAATCCTATTGGCTAGTATTTTGTTGAGTATTTTCACATCTGTGTTCATCAAGGATATTGGTCTATAGCTCTTTTTTTTTGATGGGATCCTTGTCTGGTTTGGGGATCAAGGTGATGCTGGCCTCATAAAATGAGTTTGGAAGTTGTCCTTCCATTTCTATTTTTTGGAACAGTTTCAGGAGAATAGGAATTAGTTCTTCTTTAAATGTTTGGTAGAATTCCCCGGGTAGCCGTCTGGCCCTGGGCTTTTGTTTGTTTGGAGATTTTTAATGACTGTTTCAATCTCCTTACTGGTTATGGGTCTGTTCAGGCTTTCTATTTCTTCCTGGTTCAGTTGTGGTAGTTTATATGTTTCTAGGAATGCATCCATTTCTTCCAGATTGTCAAATTTATTGGCGTAGAGTTGCTTATAGTATGTTCTTATAATAGTTTGTATTTCTTTGGTGTTAGTTGTGATCTCTCCTCTTTCATTCATGATTTTATTTATTTGGGTCCTTTCTCTTTTCTTTTTGATAGGTTGGGCCAGGGGGTTATCAATTTTATTAATTCCTTCAAAGAACCAGCTCCTAGTTTCGTTCATTTGTTCTATTGTTTTTTTGGTTTCTATTTCATTGATTTCTGCTCTGATCGTTATGATTTCTCTTCTCCTGCTGGGCTTAAGATTTCTTTCTTGTTCTTTCTCCAGCTCCTTTAGGTGTAGGGTTAGGTTGTGTACCTGAGACCTTTCTTGTTTCTTGAGAAAGGCTTGTACCGCTATATATTTTCCTCTCAGGACTGCCTTTGTTGTGTCCCACAGATTTTGAACCGTTGTATTTTCATTATCATTTGTTCCCATGATTTTTTTTTAATTCTTCTTTAATTTCCCGGTTGACCCATTCATTCTTTAGAAGGATGCTGTTTAGTCTCCATGTATTTGGGTTCTTTCCAAACTTCCTTTTGTGGTTGAGTTCTAGCTTTAGAGCATTGTGGTCTGAAAATATGCAGGGAATGATCCCAATGTTTTGATACCTGTTGAGTCCTGATTTAGGACCGAGGATGTGATCTATTCTGGAGAATGTTCCATGTGCACTAGAGAAGAATGTGTATTCTGTTGCTTTGGGATGAAATGTTCTGAATATATCTGTGATGTCCATCTGGTCCAGTGTGTTGTTTAAGGCCTTTATTTCCTTGCTGATCTTTAGCTTGGGTGATCTGTCCATTTTAGTGAGGTGAATGTTAAAATCCCCTACTATTATTGTATTATTGTTTATGTGTTTCTTTGATTTTGTTATTAATTGGTTTATATAGTTGGCTGCTCCCACGTTTGGGGCATAGATATTTAAAATTGTTTAAATCTTCTTGTTGGACAGACCCTTTGAGTATGATATAGTGTCCTTCCTCAACTCTTATTATAGTCTTTGGCTTAAAATCTAATTGATGTGATATAAGGATTGCAATTCCTGCTTTCTTCTGATGTCCATTAGCATGGTAAATTGTTTTCCACCCCCTCACTTTAAATCTGGAGGTGTCTTCAGGCTTAAAAGGAGTTTCTTGGAGGCAACATATAGATGGGTTTTGTTTTTTTATCCATTCTGATACCCTGTGTCTTTTGATTGGGGGCATTTAGCCCATTAACATTCAGGGTAACTATTGAGAGATATGAATTTAGTGCCATTGTATTGCCTGTAAGGTGACTGTTACTGTATATTGTCTCTGTTCCTTTCTGATCTACCACTTGTAGGCTCTCTCTTTGCTTAGAGGACCCCTTTCAATATTTCCTGTAGAGCTGGTTTGGTGTTTGCAAATTCTTTCAGTTTTTGTTTGTCCTGGAAGATTTTAATCTCTCCTTCTATTTTCAATGATAGCCTAGCTGGATATAGTATTCTTGGCTGCATGTTTTTCTTGTTTAGTGCTCTGAATATATCATGCCAGCTCTTTCTGGCCTGCCAGGTCTCTGTGGATAAGTCAGCTGCCAATCTAATATTTTTACCATTGTATGTTACAGACTTCTTTTCCCGGGCTGCTTTCAGGATTTTCTCTTTGTCATTGAGACTTGTAAATTTTACTATTAGGTGACGGGGTGTGGGCCTATTCTTATTGATTTTGAGGGGCATTCTCTGAACTTCCTGAATTTTGATGCTCGTTCCCTTTGCCATATTGGGGAAATTCTTCCCAATAATTCTCTCCAGTATACCTTCTGCTCCCCTCTCACTTTCTTCTTCTTCTGGAATCCCAATTATTCTAATGTTGTTTCGTCTTATGGTGTCACTTATCTCTCGAATTCTCCCCTCGTGGTCCAGTAGCTGTTTGTCCCTCTTTTGCTCAGCTTCTTTATTCTCTGTCATTTGGTCTTCTATATCACTAATTCTTTCTTCTGCCTCATTTATCCTAGCAGTGAGAGCCTCCATTTTTTATTGCACCTCATTAATAGCTTTTTTGATTTCAACTTGGTTAGATTTTAGTTCTTTTATTTCTCCAGAAAGGGCTTTTATATCTCTCGAGAGGGTTTCTCTAATATCTTCCATGCCTTTTTCGAGCCCGGCTAGAACCTTGAGAATTGTCATTCTGAACTCTAGATCTGACATATTACCAATGTCTGTATTGATTAGGTCCCTAGCCCTCGGTACTGCCTCTTGTTCTTTTTTTTGTGTTGAATTTTTCCGTCTTGTCATTTTGTCCAGATAAGAGTATATGAAGGAGCAAGGAAAATACTAAAAGGGTGGCAACAACCCCATGAAAATATGCTTTATCCAAATTAGAAGAGATCCCAAATCGTGAGGGGGGAGAAAGGGGATAAAAAGAGGTTCAAAAGGAAGAAAAAAAAAAAAAAAAAAAAAAAAGAAAAGAAAAGAATTTAAAAAAAGAAAACAAATAAGAAAAATATAAAAAAGAAAAAATATATATATTAAACTAGTTAAAAAACGTTAAAAAAGAAAAAGGTAAAAGTTAAAAAACAATTTAACCAGAAGGTGAGAAAAAAAAAACAAAAATTAAAAAGAAAAAAATTAAATTAACTGCAAGACTAAAAAAAATCACAGGGAAAAAGCCATGAGTTCCGTGCTTGCTTTCTCCTCCTCTGGAATTCTGCTGCTCTCCTTGGTATTGAAACCACAGTCCTTGGTAGGTGAACTTGGTCTCGGCTGGATTTCTTGTTGATCTTCTGGGGGAGGGGCCTATTGTAGTGATTCTCAAGTGTCTTTGCCCCAGGCGGAATTGTACCACCCTTACCCGGGGCCGGGGTGAGTAATCCGCTCAGGTTTGCTTTCAGGAGCTTTTGTTCCCTGAGCGCTTTCTGTAGAGTTCTGGAGGACGGGAATACAAATGGCGGCCTCCTGGTCTCCGGCCTGGAGGAGCCGAGAGCCCAGGGCCCCACTCCTCAGTGCGCCCTCAGAGAACAGCACCCAGTTACTCCCGTCTGCCTGACCTCCGGCCGCGCTCCGAGCTCACCGAGCCTGTGACCGGTTCAAGGTAACACCGAGCTGTGTGCTTACTGTCGGCTCTGTCTCTGTAGCCGGCTTTCCCGTTCCAATACCTGCAAGCTCTGCGACCCTCAGACACCCCCGATCCTTCTGTGACCCTGTGGGACCTGAGGCCACGCTGACCCCGCGTGGGCTTCACCCCGGTTTAGCCTCTGGAGCGATGTCCCTCAGCAGAACAGACTTTTAAAAGTCCTGATTTTGTGCGCCGTTGCTCCACTGCTTCTATCTTCCCGTCGCTTTGGATTCACTTCTCCCCTGGTCCTACCTTTCAGAAAGTGGTTGTTTTTCTGTTTCCAGAATTGCTGTTCTTCTTCTCTTCGATCTGCCGATGGATTTTCAGGTGTTTGCAATCTTTAGATAAGCTATCTAGCTGATCTCCGGCTAGCTGAAGTAGTCTCAGCCTGCTACTTCTCTGCCATCTTGACTCCTCCCCTATTCTGACATTTCTAATCAAAACTTTCTGGAGGAGATACCTCAGTTCGTTAAGTGTCTGGCTTCAGGTCAGGTCATGGTCTTAGAGTCCTGGGATTGAGCCTGACATAGTGCTCCCTGCTCAATGCAGGGCAGCGTTGAGGTGGGGGGTATTTCTCCTTCTCTGCTCCTCCCTCTGTCCCTCCCCTTGCTCAAGTGAGCTAAGGAGCACAAACACTCTCTCTCTCTCTCTCTTACTCTCAAATAAATAAAATCTTAAAAAAAACAAACAAACCAAACAAACAAAAAAACCTTCTGGACATTCTAGTCAGGGCTATTAGAAAAGAGAAATAAATAACAAGTACACATGTGCAGGGCTGAGAGCTGGCTGCCCCGAATTGTGCCACTCTGGCATACAGATTAGTTTAAATAAAGGTTACCTAGGAGTCAGCCTATACAAGAAGGATGCTCAGACTTTCCTCCTGCCCCCCAGAAAGCAGCAAATAAAGTTCTCCCTAAACCAGGAAGTAAAGAGACACCCTTATCACCAGAGATGGGAAATTTAGAACCAGGAAGGCTGTACAAACAGTTCTTGTTACTTTTTACTAATTTACTCTCATAGCCCAAATTCTGTTTAGAATTTCTAACTGAAGCTCTCAAAATTAAGTTTTCTTTGTCCTGTCAATTCCTCATAGATTTACTGTCTGTCTAAAAGGTATAAAAACTGCCTGCCTTGGTCATTTTTATAGGTCTCAACTTCAGAACAGGGCCTCCATTCACATATGATAAAACTTTGGATTTTTTTTTCTCCTGTTAATGTCTCATGTATTTTTAATTCTTAGTCCACCTGGAAGACCTTAAGAATGGAGAAGAATTTTCCCTTCACATATTAGAAAGGAAGAAGTAAAATGATCTCTATTTGTAGAAGAATATAATGTTATACATAGAAAATCATATTCACAAAAATTATTAGAGCTAATAAATGGGTTCAGCAAAGTTACAGGATGAAAAAAATCAATACACAAATATCAATTAAAATTCTATGCATTGGCAAGGAACAATCTGAAAATAAAATTAATAAGATTCCATTTTCAGTAATACCAAAACAAAAGAATGTCAAAAATGACATAAGTAGAGCCATTTTAAAAACAGAGCTGGAACAGCCATATTAAAGGAAGTGCCTTGCAAGTCTTATTTTCTAAATTTTGAATTGAGCCAAACCACCAGTATTCCAAAGTGTTGGCAAGAATAAAAAAGATCCTCTATAAAAAGATTTATAAAAGAAAACTTTTGCCTAATGGTCACTTCACCTAATTAATGAATAAGGTACAACTCCAGCCCTGATTGTCATCCCCGATAAATTCTTCTTAAAAACTTACCTAATCTTTTTTTTTTCCATAAAAAACTTTAGTTCACACCTACAATTAGGACACTATTTGGATATCTATCTAAACCTGTGTATCCTCAATTATAATTTTTTTATGCCAAATAAATGTTTTGCTGTTTTTAGGTTAACAGGAATTACGAATACATTTGAGCATAGAAATGAAAGATACAAATGGAACATTCTTCAATAGAGACAATGTGGCAGGTATAAAATTTCACATTGATTGGTTAGGCAAAGCCTTCTTAGATATTAACACAAAACCTACCAGTAACCAAAGGAAAAATAAACAAATTGAGCTTATCAAAATTAAAAACTTGTATGTCAAAGGACACTGTAAAGATACTGAAAAAACAACCCACAGAATGGCAGAAAATCCTCTCAAATCACGTATCTGATAAAGGATTGCATCCAGAGTAAAATAAAGGACCCTGATAACAAGAGCAAGAAAAGACAATTAAAAAGTTGATAAATGATCCAAAGAACATTTATCCAAAGAAGATATAAAAATCACAGTAAGAACATGAAAATAAACCAGGCATCATTAATTAAGAGGGAAATACAACTCAAAAACCACAGTGAGGGACACCTGGTGGCTCAGTGGTTTAGGCCTCTCTGCCTTTGGCTCAGGTCAGGATCTCAGATCCCCGTATCTGGCTCTCTGCTCAGCAGGGAGCCTGCTTCCCCCTCTCTCTCTGCCTCCTTCTCTGCCTGCTTGTGATCTCTTTCTCTCTCTCTCTCTTCTCTGTTGAATAAATAATTAAAATTAAAAAAAAAAAAACAGTGAGATAGCGCTTCTCACTATCCACTAGGATACCTACTAGGATGCCTATAACAAAAATGACAGATAATTTTAAGTTCTAGCAAAGATGGGAAACTCCATGCAACTTATCCATCCACTGGAGGAATTTAATATGACTCTGTCACTCTGGAGCACAGTTTGACAATTCCCTAAATGTTAAACATACAAGATCCATAAAGCCAAGCACTTTTGGGGTGCCTGGATACTTAGGTCAGTTAAGTGTCTGACTCCAGATCTCAGCTGAGGTGTTGATCTCAGGGCCCTTAGTTCAAGCCCTAGTAGGCATGAAGCCTACAATAAATAAATAAATAAATAAATAAATAAATCCCAGATATATATATCCAAAAGAATGGAAATACACTTTCACAAAAAGATTGTACACAAATCTTCTTAACTGTATTTCAAAATAGTCAAAAAGTGGACACACGGCAAATGTCCACAAACTGCTGGATAAACAAAGTGATATATCTACAGACTGGGTTATTATTTGGCATTAAAAATGAAGTGTTGATACATGCTACAACAGGGATCATCTTTATAAAAATTACTAAAAGGAAAGAATCCAGTCACATAAAATATATGCATGATCCTATTTATATGAAAGCCCCAAAATAAGCATATTTGTAGAGACAGAAATTATTTTAATGGTAGCATAGTCCTAGGACATGCAGGATTGTGTGGGGTAGGAAAATGAAGAGTGGCTGCTAATGTAATATACAGTTTCCTTATGGGGAGATGGAAATGTAAAATTGTGATAATAATTGCACAACTCTGAATATACTGAAGACCAATTAATTGTGCACTTGTATGTGAAATAAATCTTATTAGATCTGTTAAAAAATCAATCTGACTTGACACATTATCAAAAATAAAAGAAGAAAAATAAAATGCCCAAATCTAGGGATCCAAGAAAGATTAGGTAAAATTCAGTTAGCACTCATTTAGGAAAAACAAAAAAACAAAAACAAAACAAAACAAAACAAAAAACAACTTAGTGAACTAAAAACGGAAATGACTACAAAAAGGAAGGGCACCTGGTCAGTTAACTGTCTGTCTTTAGTTCAGGTCATGAGGCCAGAGTCCTAGGATTGAGCCCTGAGCTGGAATCCCTGCTCAGCAGGGAGCCTGCTTCTCCCTCTCCCTCCACTGTGCCTCCTGCTTGTGCACTCATATTCTCAATATCTCTCTCTCTCTGTCAAATAAATCAATAAATAAAACCTTTAAAAAAAGCCTAAAGTAAACATCACACCTAATTGTGAAATAAAAAATTTTCCTTTGATTTTGAGAATGAGATAAGGGTATCCTCTTAATCAATAAGATAAAACATTGTACTGGAGTTTTTAATATTTCAATGAAGTGAGAAATCGAAATAGCATAAAACTGAAAAAGGAGTAATAAAATTGTTATTGTTTGCATATGATATTGTATTGTTAGAAAACCTAAGGAATCCTTGGGAAAACTATTATAATCCCTAAGTAAAATTAAGCAAAATCTCTGGATTACAAAGTTAGTATAGAAGGTAAATACGTTAAAAAAAAAAAAATTCCTAAGCTCCAGCAGCAAATGAATACAACATGAAATTCATAAAACTACCATTTCAGTAGCACCAAGAACATCTAATACACAAAAATAAAACTAATACAAATACCCAAGACTTTTACACTGAAAACTGCAAAGCACTGTTGAAAAATTTTAAATAATCTGTAGAGGGATTGTACAATGTTCATGAAATAAAAGATTCAATGTTATAGACAACTCTTCCCAAATTTTGCTATGGATTAAATGCGAAATATATAAAGAACTCATATGAATCAATAGAAAAAAACAAAAAATCCATTACAAATATGAGCAATAGATTTGCACAGGATTTTTATAATAATGTATATCCAAATGGACAATGAATAATGAAATACTGTTCACTTTCATTAGATTTCAGAGAAAAAAACATAAAACTACAGTGAAATATTATACGTAAGGCCCCCTCAAAGAAAAAAAAAAAACTAAACTTAAAAAAATGTAATATACCTAAATTCTATAAAAGACAAGAGCTATTTAAACTCTTATATAACACTAGTGAGAATACAACTATTTTGTAACTTGTTTGGCAATATCTATTAGAGTAACAGATATACTTTATTACCCAGTAATTCCATTTCTAGGTTTAGAGCCAACCAAAATGCTTATACAATTCAGCAGATACATAGTGATAAATTAGAATTTTTATAGCAGAAGTACACATAATAGTGCCAAAATTTAAACTTCTAAAATGTCCAACAAGTGAGAATGGATATGTAAAGCGTGGTACATTCACATATTGGAATGTGATATAGCAAGAAAAATTTTAAAACTATGAATTTCTGCATCAATATGGATGAATCTCATAACTGAAATGTTGAAATAACAAATAACAGGCACCAAAAATACCATAATGCATATATATAAAGTTCAAAAAAATACCTGAAACTACTCTATGATTTTAGAAGTTGCCATAGTGGTGACTCTTTGGGGAGAAAAGAAGCTGAAGAGAATGCTTCTGCAGAGATGAGAACTTTGTCTATTGTTCCAGTTGTGCTTACCCTGACTAAGAGGAATTTTAAAAATTGATCGTTAGGAGGAGGAGTCAAGATGGCGGAGAAGTAGCAGGCTGAAACTGCATCAGGTAGCAGGAGACCAGCTAGATAGATTATCAAACCATTGCAAACACATACAAATCCAATGGGAGATTGAAGACAAGAACAGCAATTCTAGAAACAGAAAATCGACCACTTTCTGAAAGGTAGGACCAGTGGAGAAGTGAATCCAAAGCAACAGGAAGATAGACAGAAGGGGGAGGGGCTGGCTCCCAGCAAGTGGTGGAACAATGGAGCACAAAATCAGGACTTTTAAAAGTTGGCTCCACTTGTCAAATAAATAAATAAAGTCTTTTTAAAAAAAAAAAGAAGTCTTCTCCACTGAGGGACATCGCTCCAGAGGCTAAACTGGGGTGAAGCCCATGCGGGGTCAGCATGGCCCCAGATCCTGTGGGGTCACAGAAGGATGGGGGCATCTGAGTGTTGCAGAGCTTGCAGGTATTAGAACAGGGAAGCCAGCTACAGAGACAAAGCCGAGGAGTGAGCAATCAGCTTGGGGTTACCTTGAACCAGTCACAGGCTCGGTGAGCTTGGAGCACGGCCAGAGGCAAGGGAGACAGGAGTGATTGGGCTCTTTGCTCTAAGGGCACACTGAAGAGTGGGGCCCCAAGCTCTCAGCACCTCTGGACCGGAGACTGGGAGGCCACCATTATCATTCCCGTTCTCCGGACTCTACAGAAAGCATTCAGGGGACAAATGCTCCTGAAAGACAACCTGAGCGGATTACTTAGCCTGAGGCCTGGGAAGGGCGGTGCAATTCCGCCTGGAGCAAAAACACTTGAGAATTACTACAACAGGCCCCTCCCCCAAAAGATCAACAAGAGATCCAGCCAAGACCAAGTTCACCTACCAAGGAGAGCCTCAGAATTCCAGAGGAGGAGAAAGCAAAGCACGGAACCCATGGCTTTCTCCCCAGGATTCTTTAGTCTTGCAGTTAATTTATTTTTTTTATTTTATTTTTTTTCTGCTAATTTTTTTTAACATTTACCTTTTCTTTTTTAACATGTTTTAACTAGTTTATCTAATATATATATTTTTTCTTTTTTATATTTTTTCTTTATTTGTTTTCTTTTATTTTTTTATTTTTAATTTTTTTCTGAACTTATTTTTATCCCCTTTGTCCCCACCACGATTTGGGGTCTCTTCTGATTTGGTTAAAGCACATTTTCCTGGGGTCTTTGCCAACCTTTTAGTATTTTATTTGCTCCTACATATACTGTTATCTGGATAAAATGACAAGGCAGAAAAAACTCACCACAAAAAAAAAAAAAAAAAAAACCAAGAGGCAGTACCGAAGTCTAGGGACCTAATCAATACAGACATTGGTAATATGTCAGATCTAGAGTTCAGAATGACGATTCTCAAGGTTCTAGCTGGGCTCGAAAAAGGCATGGAAGATATTAGAGAAACCCTCTCTGGAGAGATAAAAGCCCTTTCTGGAGAAATAAAAGAACTAAAATCTAACCAAGTTGAAATAAAAAAAAGCTATTAATGAGGTACAATTTAAATGGAGGCTCTTACTGCTAGGATAAATGAGGCAGAAGAATTAGCGATATAGAAGACCAAATGACAGAGAATAAAGAAGCTGGGCAAAAGAGGGACAAACAGCTACTGGACCATGAGGGGATAATTCAAGAGATAAGTGACACCATAAGACGAAACAACATTAGAATAATTGGGATTCCAGAAGAAGAAGAAAGAGAGAGGGGAGCAGAAGGTATATTGGAGAGAATTATTGGAGAGAATTTCGCCGATATGGCAAAAGGAACAAGCATCAAAACCCAAGAGGTGCAAAGAACCCCCCTCAAAATCAACAAGAATAGGTCCACACCCCGTCACTTAATGGTAAAATTTACAAGACTTAGTGACAAAGAGAAAATCCTGAAAGCAGCCTGGGAAAAGAATTCTGTAACATAGAATGGTAAAAATATTAGATTGGCAGTGGACTTATCCACAGAGACCTGGCAGGCCAGAAAGAGCTGGCATGATATATTCAGAGCACTAAATGAGAAAAACATGCAGCCAAGAATACTATATCCAGCTAGGCTATCATTGAAAATAGAAGGAGAGATTAAAATCTTCCAGGACAAACAAAAACTGAAAGAATTTGCAAACACCAAACCAGCTCTACAGGAAATATTGAAAGGGGTCCTCTAAGCAAAGAGAGAGCCTACAAGTGGTAGATCAGAAAGGAACAGAGACAATATACAGTAACAGTCACCTTACAGGCAATACAATGGCACTAAATTCATATCTCTCAATAGTTACCCTGAATGTTAATGGGCTAAATGCCCCCAATTAAAAGACACAGGGTATCAGAATGGATAAAAAAACAAAACCCATCAATATGTTGCCTACAAGAAACTCATTTTAGACCCGAAGACACCTCCAGATTTAAAGTGAGAGGGTGGAAAACAATTTACCATGCTAATGGACATCAGAAGAAAGCTGGGGTGGCAATCTTTATATCAGATCATTAGATTTTAAGCCAAAAAGTATAATAAAAGATGAGGAAGGACACTATATCATACTCAAAAGGTCTGTCCAACAAGAGGATCTAACAATTTTAAATATCTATGCCACTAACATGGGGGCAGCGAACTATATAAACTGATTAATAACAAAAAGAAACACATCAACAATAATACAATAATAGTAGTGGACTTTAACACTCCTGCAAATCAATCAATGTGATACAACACATTAATAAAAGAAAGAACAAGAACCATATGATACTCTCAATAGATGCTGAAAAAAGCATTTGACAAAGTACAGCATCCTTCAAACTGTAGGGATAGAGGGCACATACCTCAATATTATCAAAGCCATCTATGAAAAATCCACTGCAAATATCACTCCCAATGGAGAAAAACTGAAAGCTTTTCTGCTAAGGTCAGGAACACAGCAGGGATGTCCATTATCACCACTGCTATGCAACATAGTACTAGAAGTCCTAGCCTCAGCAATCAGCAACAAAAAGAAATTAAAGGCATCCACATTGGCAACGAAGAAGTCAAACTATCACTCTTCGCAGAAGATATGATACTGTATGTGGAAAACTCAAAAGACTCCACTCCAAAACTGCTAGAACTTGTACAGGAATTCAGTAAAGTGTCAGGATATAAAATCAATGCACAGAAATCAGGTGCATTTCTCTACACCAACAGCAAGACAGAAGAAAGAGAAATTAAGGAGTCACCCATTTACAATTGCACCCAAAACGATAAGATACCTAGGAATAAACCTAACCAAAAAGGCTAAGAATTTATATTCAGAAAACTATAAAGTATTCATGAAAGAAATTGAGGAAGACACAAAGAAATGGAAAAATGTTCCATGCTCCTGGATTGGAAGAACAAATATTGTGAAAATATCTATGCTACCTAAAGCAATCTACACATTTAATGCAATCCCTATCAAAATCCCATCCATTTTTTTCAAAGAAATGGAACAAATAATACTAAAATTTATATGAAAACGGAAAAGACCTTGAATAGCCAAAGGAATATTGAAAAAGAAAGCCAACGTTGGTGGCATCACAATTCTGGACTTCAAGCTCTATTATAAAGCTGTCATAATCAAGACAGCATGAAACTGGCACAAAAGCAGACACATAGATCAATGGAACAGAATAGAGAGCCCAGAAATGGACCCTCAACTCTATGGTCAACTAATCTTTGAAAAAGCAGGAAAGAATGTCAAATGGGAAAAAGACAGCCTCTTCAATAAATGGTGCTGGGAAAATTGGACAGCCACATGCAGAAAAATGAAATTGGACCATTTCCTTATACTACACATAAAAATAGACTCAAAATGAATGTGAGAAAGGAATTCATCAAAATCCTTGAGGAGAACACAGGCAGCAACCTCTTCGACCTCAGCCACAGCAACTTCTTCCTAAGAACACCGCCAAAGGCAAGGGAAGCAAGGCCAAAAATGAACTATTGGGATTTCATCAAAATCAAAAGCTTTTGCACAGCAAAGGAAACAGTTAACAAAACCAAAAGACAATTGACAGAATGGGAGAAGATATTTGCAAATAATATATCAGATAAAGGGCTAGTGTCCAAAATATATAAAGAACTTAGCAAACTCAACACCCAATGAACAAGTATTCCAATCAAGAAATGGGCAGAAGACATGAACAGACATTTCTGCATAGAAGACATCCAGATGGCCAACAGACACATGAAAAAGTACTCCACATCATTTGGCATCAGGGAAATACAAATCAAAACCACAATGAGATATCACCTCACACCGTTCAGAATGGCTAAAATCAACAAGTCAGGAAATGACAGATGCTGGTTAGGATGCGGAGAAAGGGGAACCCTCCTACACTGTTGGTGGGAATGCAAGCTGGTGCAGCCACTCTGGAAAACAGCATCGGGGTTCCTCAAAAAGTTGAAAATAGAACTACCTTATGACCCAGCAATTACATTACTGGGTATTTACCCTAAAGATACAAACATAGTGATCCTAAGGGGCACGTGCACCCGAATGTTTATAGCAGCAATGTGTATAATAGCCAAACTATGGAAAGAATCTAGATGTCCATCAACAGATGAATGGATAAAGAAGAGTGGTATATATACACAATGGAATACTGTGCAGCCAGCAAAAGAAATGAAATCTTGCCATTTATGACAACATGGATGGAACTAGAGGGTATCATGCTTAGTGAAATAAGTCAATCAGAAAAAGACAACTATCACATGATCTCCCTGATATGAGGAAGTAGAGATGCAACATGGTGGGTTAGGGGCTTAGGAGAAGAAAAAATGAAACAATATGGGATCAGGAGGGAGACAAACCATAAGTGACTCTTAATCTCACAAAAAAAACTGAGGGTTGCTGGGGGGAGGGGGATTGGGAGAGGGAGATGGGGTTATGGACATTGGGGAGGGTATGTGCTATGGGGAGTGCTGTGAAGTGTGTAAACCTGGCGATTCCGGACCTGTACCCCTGGGGATAAAAATACATTATATGTTTATTAAAAACATAATAATTAAAAATTGACAAAAATTTGATCATTAGACAATTTATTTGTATCTTATATGCAAGTTATTTCTAAATAAGTACCTTACAGGGGCACCTAAGTGGCTCAGTTGGTTAAGCATCTGCCTTGGCCTCAGCTCATGACCCCAGGGTTCTGGGATCCGAGCCCAGTGTCTGGCTCCCTGCTCAGTGGAAAGCCTATGTCTCCCTTTCTCTGTGCCTGCTGTTCCCTCGCTTCTGTTCTCTCTCTCTCTTTCTCTCTCTCTCTGTCAAATAAATACAATCTTAAAACAACAACAGCAACAACTAAGTACCTTACAGAACGAGCATGACAATGTGAGTGGATGTGTATTTCGTTTTAAGAAACAAAAATATTGTTGTATGCCTGGAATATAGGAAAAATATTCTGAAGATAATACATAAACAGAACACACTGCATAATTCAAACTAGAAGAATCTTATAATAAAAGAAAAGGAAAGAGTTTACAGCAAGTTCACTTCTCTATAACTTTAGAAAACCCAATTCATAATGTTATTTAAAAATTAATATAATGGAATCCTCTATATTTTAGAACTTCTTTTCTTTTTCGTAATTTCTCAAGGATGTTCAACAGTGACTGAGCAATATCTGTAAATTATTCCAGTACTTTGTAATATAAATTGAACAAGCCTCAAAAGTAAATTAATATTTAAAGCTACTGTGCTCTTCCCTAATGGCTCTTCACCTTTTAGAAAGCAGTTTGCTCTTTGAATTCTTTGTAATATATTTCCAGATTTGGAGATAAATTCTCTTATTTTTAGAAGATGAAAATGAAATAGAAGTGGACCTTTTTATCTTCAGCCTAATTTCAAATCAGTAGATCAGTATGCTCCTAGTTGTCCATTTTAACATTAACTATACGATAAAACCCTTTTTTTTTTAATCGAGGAAAGTATTATTTCTTGAGCTTCAGTTCATTTTTTCATTTAAAGATACTATTGTGACAGGATCTCTAGGTTTATACTGCTCTTTCATTCTCCATTATTTAATGATCTTTTAATGCCTTTAATATAAAATGACAGCTTATTGGATAAAAAAAAATTAAATATTCTTTTGAAAAAATACCAGTTGATAATGGTTAGAATATAATAAAAAGAGTTTCTGAAATTTAGGAATAAAAGTAATTGCAAAGAGCACATCAATAAATCCTCCTGATAGAAGAAACAGTCTCTTTGTTGGAAATAAAAGTAAAGCGACAGAATTTGATGACTGAAATCAGATGACTTACCAAACATTAAGAAGTTTCTATGCATTAGCTCAGGCTATCTGTGAATATCTATTCTTCTGGATGTATACAAAGAAAACATTGTCTTTAAATTCCTATACCTAAGATTATTCCTGATACAAAGATTACAGAAACAAATGCTCTGAGGATCATTGTTTACCTTGTAATATCAAGATACTCAGATGCTAGCCTTCTTGTGTCAAGTATTTCAAGCTATTCTGTTCTCTTATCTCTTTCTTGAACTTTAGTAGAAGGATCAGTAACCTTTGACCACTACATCAGTAACATAATACCTGATAAGCAAAGCAGATGTATTCTGAAATGCAGTTATTTGTCATCCAACTAAACTCATCAGCCCATAGTGTCAAGACTACTTTAAGAATACATACTGATCTCACTAAAATAGCTTCAAACGATATATCAGAGAAACTTATATTCTGAATTTGTTTCTTTAAAGTCAGTATTCTAAAGTCAGTTCCTTTAAAATAAGTATCTATTCCTTGAAATGAATACATTGTTGACTGTGCTTTGTCTTCTCTCTTAATAAATGAGTACATTTTATCTTAACCACTCTATTTAGCATCTGTTATCATATCAAGTATACTGTAATTATTTCCCATTTTTTTTTACATTTCTCCCTCACATTTTTTCTACATTGGAACAGTCCCCAACGGTTCAGTCTGACACAGATGTCTATTCTTTACACAACGGTATTCTCATATCTGTCACTTTTTCTATTAATTCATTTATTTAATTTAATTTATTTATTTTAAAGAGAATGAGTGCATGAGCAGGGGATAAGGTAGAGGGAGAGGGAAAAGCAGACTCTCCCCTGAGCAGGGAGCTAGATACAGGACTCATCCCAGGACCCTGAGACCATGACCTTAGCTGAAGGCAGACATTAACCAACTGAGCGACCTGGGCATGCCCTATCGATTAATTTCTTATTTCCAGGAATAAATGCCATTTTTTGTCCGTAAATGGTAACCCTGCTACCAATAGTAGGTGTATTTATTCTTCTTTTTTTTTTCCTGTTTACTTGTAGCAAGAGGATTTTTTTTTAATATTTTATTTATTTATTTGACAGAGATCACAAGTAGGCAGAGAGGCAGACAGAGAGAGCGGGGGAAACAGGCTCTCCGCTGAGCAGAGAGCCCGATGCAGGGCTCAATCCCAGGACCCTGAGATCATGACCTGAGCCCAAGGCAGAGGCTTTAACCCACTGAGCCACCCAGGTGTCCCTTGTAGCACAAGGTTTGAATACATCTAGCTGCAGTTTTACAGGGTTCTTGTTTTGACAAACATGTATGTGGAAATCAGAATTAGCTAAATCTTGGATTGTGAATTAAACCAATACAACTAATATTTATTGACTGCCTACTTTGTGTTTCGCCCACATTGTTATATCCTTCTCATGACAAACAACCAGTAACTATTACAAGAAGCTTAATATTTTACAGTCAGTCTTTCCTCCTCCACTCTCATTTCACAAATTAACATTGTTTCCTATGTGTCTAAAATTGTAGGGTAAGATACAAACTGAAGCCAAAAGGGCATTACATACTCCTGTAGTACAATAAATTATCTCCTCTTATTCTAAAAAGTAAATGTACCTTCAAACCACTTAATTTAAAGATAAGTTTACTAATAAAACAGTCTTTGAAACTTACTTGATTTTTCTAATGGTACTGCCATGTATTTTCCCTAAAGGCATCAATGACACATGTGGATTCCAAGATCAATATACATATATTTCTTTTAATTAGCTCAGCAAGTTCATAAGTTCATAACATAAATGAATGCAACACTCTACATAAAGTGAATCAATGTAAATTTAGGGGCAAATAGTCATTGAGAAGTTTCTTGCTCTCAATTTTTCAAGTCATATATATATATATATGGCTTCAGCTTCAGCCTTTTAGAAACATATATATTCATATATATCACATAGTCATATGTATACACATACATTTATGTATATATCCATACTAAAATCACAAATTTTATAGGAAAGATAGTTGGAGAAATTTCCCAACTTATCGAGACATGCATATTTATATTTCTTTTTACCCTACAAATTCAGTTAGTCAATTATACTAAGAAATAAAAAAATCAGAAACTTAAAAGCACTGCCATCAAAGATAAAAATCTGTAAGGTCCTCTATTTCTCTCAGTTTCATGTTTTTTGTTTGTTTGTTGCAGTGCACCAATTCCTCCTCCAATATTAAAAACACCTATTTAACAGGCTGGCAAAATACACCTTTGGCTCTGATTAATTTGTAGCTGTTTCCTTGAAGGAGACGATTTCATTAACAGAGCTATGCAAACATTTCCAGTAGCTTCACAACATATTTCACTTAAAGGGAGAAAAAAAAAAAAAAACACACGTCTTCCCACTTAAATTCCCTCTTGCCCAATGTATTTAATTCTTCCTAAGACCATTAAAAAGTTTCATGCATGGAAGAATTAGACATATCTCAGACTATATCCTAAAGAACCATTTTGTCAGAATGAATGGTTCTCACCTTACCTAATAGATATTTAGCTCTAGAAAAGCAGTATTAGTCTACAACATCTTGAGTGATATTTTCACCCCATTCAAAGCAACTTTTTTGTGATACGTAACTTATTTCAGAGAACAGAGATATTGACTATTCAAGACCTGTGTACACCCAAACTCCTATAATTTCTTATAACTGAAACTTATATATTTTTAGTTCAGGTATATCTGTGATTTTAAAATTGTCAGGTGTTTTCACACAATATGAGATTTACATGTTAGCTGAAACACTCATGTAGACATTTCTCTAGCATATAAGGTATCACAAAATCCAATTAAAATTAAGCATCCTCATTCAAATCCAATGCTTTGAAATGAAATACACATATCTGCATATATACTAGTGAATTTCATAATGTTACTCTAATAACTCCCTATCAACTGTGCATATTAAAAACAGTGTAATGTAACTAAATCCCATCAGGAATCAGAATGATCACCTGCTCTAACAGCAATTAGCTGGTTTTCTTTTCTCCTGTAGTTAAAGCCATCCAACTTTAGGCTTTCTTAAAATAAAATGTTTAAAGTAGGTCACTATTGTCTGATACTTCCTGGTGCTAATGTTATAATTCATACTAGAATATTGTTTACAGGCCATTTAAATAAACATTTGGAGCATTTTGCTTGAATATAATAATCTTTACAAAACTTATGATTTAAAGCCATTGTTTATCCAAAGTTGTGATGGTGATGTCATGTGTTTCTTTGTCCTAGGGAAGCAAAATCTACTATGGGTTCAAGACTATTCTCTTTGGAGGACTTCACAAGGTTAAGGATGCCCCTATGTCCTCATGTACATTTTGGATATATACATATTTATTTATTTATTTATTTATTTATTTGATACAGAGAGAGAGAGAGAGATCACAAATAGGCAAAGAGGCAGGCAGAAAGAGAGGGGGAAGCAGGTTCCCCACCAAGCAGAGATCCCGATGCAAGGCTCTACCCTAGGATCCTGAGACCAGGACCTGAGCCGAAAACAGAGGCTTAAGCCACTGAGCCACCCAGGCGCCCCGCTCATGTACATTTTGAAGTAAATAAAATTAAGTATGTTTCCTGATAGAAAATAAAGCTTTACTTGTTTTATCAATGAAATAGATAAATAAGATGGTAAGGTATAATCTAAAATTTAATAGTGTTAATGGTTTCATTTATGCAGTATGTTTCTTAACTTACTTGATTATAAGAAGAATTTGGAGCTCTCATTTGAAATGCATCTTCCAAACCCCTCCATCCTTCAGAGTCTAGAAAATGGTCTAGAAATATGTATCTTTAATAAATAACCCTAGTCATCAGGGGTTTGGGTAAATGCTGCACTAAGGAACAAATAAACTTCAACACTTTAGTTCAGATAGGCTTCAAACTAAGTTGAAGTCCTAGTACCACTCTGATAAATTAAGCAATTGCACCTGAAATCTTTGAAGCACAATATGAAGATAAGTGCTACAAGCCAAGAATCTTGGGCAGAAGCCCTGAGGTTAGAGGAGAGGTAATGAAATTGTTTACTTCCAACTTTTTTCTCAAAGCAGATCTCAATTAAACTGCATGACAGAATCAATTGAGAGCTTTTAAAATCCTGATGCTCGGAGTATAGAACAGAACAATTAAACCAGAATTTTGGGAGGTGAAACCTAGGCACCAGAAATCTTGAGAACTCCCAAGTGATTCTAACATGCAGTCAATGTTGACAACTCCTCTTTTAAAGATAAGATGCTGAGAGCTGCATTCAGTGTCAGTGAAGTTCAGCTTCAGTGTCTGACCTCATACAAACTGAAAAAAGCTAGAAAACTTCACTCTGACCTCTGAATCACTACACAAACTTGTAAACCCCAGTTAGAAACAAATAAATTTCAGTAGACACATTTCTTCCACATCTTTCTACAATCTATTATTAGTTTAAATATTTCTTCTGTACACAATTTTGGGTTTTCTTTGTATCTAAGCATATTATCTGTGAATAAGGAAAGAATAGCTTCTTTCTTTCAAATACTTATTAGTTTGATTTATTTTTCTACATTATTGACATAGCTATGCCCCTCAATATTCAATATTCAATATTGTCTTGAAAGAGTAATAAATATGCTCACCTAGTTCCTGATTTTATTTTTTTTAAGATTTTATTTATTTATTTGAGAGAGATAGAGAGAGACAGAATGAGCAGGGGGAAGGGGAGAGGGAGAAGCAGACTCCCTATTGAGCAAGGAGCCCGATGAGGGGCTGGATCCCAGGACCCTGGGATCATGACCTGAGCCTAAGGCAGATGCTTAACTGACTGAGCCACCCAGGTGCCAGTAGTTCCTGATTTTAAAGGGACAACTTACAATGTTTTCACATTAAGATTAATATTTTGCTGTGGGCTTTTGGTAGATTCATTTTATAAAATTAAAGAAATGCCCTTTTATTCCTAATTTACCAAGAAACTGTAACCATCTACTGAGAACTTGTATCTACATACTCTTGATATGCACTGCGCCATTGTTTTCCATTTCCTTATTTTGTGTATTTATTCTATTTTCCACATCATTTGTGCTTATTCTTTTTTAAAAAAGATTTTATTTACTTATTTGACACAAAGAGAGAGATCACAAGTAGGCAGAGAGGCAGACAGAGAGAGAGGAGGAAGCAGGCTCCCTGCTAGCAGAGAGCCTGATGCAGGGCTTGATCCCAGGACCCTGGGATCATGACCTGAGGCAAAGGCAGAGGCTTAGCCCACTGAGCCACCCTGGCGCCCCTGTGTTTATTCTTTTATTGGAATTTTAGTTCATTAAATTTTAGTCTTTCACTTAGCTATTGTAAATACACAGCTATCACATTGCCTTAATATAACAAAATCCTGTATGTTTTTACATTAATATTTTTCTTTTCATTTAGATAGAAATATTCAACCCATGGATTATTTAAAAGTAGACTTGGGGGCACCTGAGTGGCTCAATTGGTTAAGCATCCAACTCTTGATTTCAGCTCAGGTCATGAGATCCAGCCCCACTTGTTGGGCTCCCCTGTTAGCAGGAAGTCTGCTTGGGATTCTCTCTTTCCCTCTCCCTTTGCCCCTCCTCTTGCTCATGTGAGCTCTCTCTCTCTCTCAAATAAATAACTTTTTAAAAATAATAAAAAAATAAAAGTGGACTTAAACAATTCAGATTTATTTTTAGTTTTTCTTTTTTGAGTTTTAATTTTCAATAAGGAAAATTTTAAATCTACAAGAAGGAAAGAAGTAAACTGGTATCATCCATTACTACACTTAAACAATTAATTCTAAACAATTTTATTCTACATATACCCAACCATTCCATCCCCACATATTGATTTAAAGCACAAAGATACATCATACCTCCTAATCTGTACATATCTGTACATACAGTACATATCTATAAAATATAAAAATACTTTTCTTTAAACATAAACATAACACATTATCACAACTAAAATAAAACTTACCACTAATCACTAACATTCTCAAACATTTGGTCACTATTCAAATTTCCCTGATTTTATATTTTTATAATTGATTTGTTCAATTCATAATCAAGACAAGGCCCATTTTTTCCATGTGATTAACATGCTTATTAATTTTAATCTATAGGCTCTACCTCTCTTTAAAAAACTTTGGGAAACAAAAACCACTTTGTTAAATAAGCGGGATAATTTGTTTTGGAGAATTTCCCATATTTTAGATTATGATAATGGAAAAAATCCTGAGGTACCTGTTTCCCATGGTCTGTATTTCTTTACTTTTACACAGATAAAATTAAGGTTCAGTTTTTGGAAAGAATTCAGGTGTTTCAGCCTCTTTCTTCCAATAAATTTTTCTGGCAGTCTTCAACATAAAGGTATTAGCAGCCACTGAAAATTATTGCCTAGGTTTACTATTTTGTCAGAGGTTACAAACTGCTGACATTCTAATTTTACTAGTCTCTCTGCATTTATTTCTAAACAACTGAAAAAGAGGATTTTATTTTTATGAAATAAGGAAGAAATGAATATTACTCAGCTAACACTATAAAAAATACCATGTTATGCACCTGTGAACCTAACACAAAATAACTTTATTTCATTTTATTTTTTAAAAATCTTTTAAATAATGGTTACTTAATTCTTTTAATAACCCTATAGAGCAGAAAGACAATCTTCTTCCTCTACTTTCTGTTTAAGATACACATTACAAACCTCAGGCTAAGAAATTCTATGAGATGCCTAAGATAATACTATTTTTATGAGACTGATGCGCTACCTACTGCACTAACGAGGCACCTGATAATACTATTTTTAAAAGCAGAATTACATAATCTTTCTCTAGGGATAGAGATAAAGAGCAATAAATTAGATTTCATAAAAGCTGAGATTCTTCTGATTTCTCCTTGTAATAATTCTATTACTTTATGCCTCTCTGAGCCTCAATGCTTGTAGCTAAAAATAAGCACTATAATTCTTGAAGTTATGAATTGCAAATGAGAAAAATGCAAGAAAAATGCTGTGACAACTAGAGAGTACTGGAAAACATTATATGATAGGATGATAAGATACATCAATCTGTTGTATGTTATTAAAATAATTAGTGTATGTGAAATATTGTACACATATGGCCTAGAATGTTATTGGCTATTGATAAGTATTTATTTAAAAGTGAAAAATGTATTTGTGATAAGTATGGCATTTTGCTTTTATTAATCACTTTTCTTTCTGCATTTTCATGGCGTGAACTGGCTAGCCTCAGTTATCCATTTGCCCCTGGATTGTGGGAAGGTGCTGTTAAACTAATTAAACAAGGAAGTCATTAGATTGAGGTGGCTTTAATACCCTGGGAGCCTACATAAGCAAAGCAAAACCTAAGCCAGGGTCAATTCTCATAAGTGCCTCAAGGTTAAGAAATCAAAACTTAACAACAAGCAATCACAAACAGCCAACCAGGCTTTCCCAAATAGGACAATCACTTAAGCTACAGCCAATCAAATAATTCCCTACCTTTGTTTCAATGTCTGCTTTACAAAAACCTTTCCTCCAGAACATTGAAAAAGAAAACCGAAACTGGTGGCATCACAATTCTGGACTTCAGCCTCTATTACAAAGCTATAATCATCAAGTCTGTATGGTACTGGCACAAAAACAAATACATAGAACAATGGAACAGAACAAAAAACCCAGAAATGGATACTCAACTCTACGGTCAATTAATTTTCAACAAAGCAAGAAAGAATATCCTATGGAAAAGCAGTTTCTTCAACAAATGGTGTTGGAAAAATTGGACAGCCACATGCAGAAGAATGAAACTGGACCATTTCCTTACACCATACACAAAAATAGACTCAAAATGGATGAAAGACCTCAATGTGAGAAAGGAATCCATCAAAATCCTTGAGAAGACATAGGCATAAACCTCTTCAACCTTGGCCACAGCAACTTTTTGCTAGACCCATCTCCAAAGGCAAGGTAAACAAAGGCAAAAATGAACTATTGGGACTTCATCAAGATCAAAAGCTTTTACACAGCAAAGAAAACAGGACAAAAGAAAAAGACAACCAACAGAATGGGAGAAGATATTTGCAAATGACAGAGCAGATAAAGGGCTAGTATCCAAAATCTATAAAGAACTTATCAAATTCAACACCCAAAGAACAGATAATCTAATCAAGAAATGGGTAGAAGACACGAACAGACATTTCTCCAAAGAAGACATACAAATGGCCAACAGACACATGAAAAATGCTCAACATCACTCGCATCTGGGAAATACAAATCAAAACTGCAATGAAATACCACCTCACACTAGTCAGAATGGCTAAACTTAACAAGTCAAAAAACGACAGATATTGGAGAGGACGCAGAGAAAGGGGAGTCCTCCTACACTGTTGGTAGGAATGCAAGCTGGTGCAACCACTCTGGAAAACAGTATAGAGGTTCCCAAAAAGTTGAGAATAGAGCTACCTTACAACTCAGCAAATGCACTACTGGGTATTTACCCCAAAAGTACAAATGCAGTGATCTGAAGGGGCACGTGCACCCTGATATTTATAGCAGTGATGTCCACAATAGCCAAACTATTGAAAAGAGCAGATGTCCATAGGCAGATGAATGATGAAGATGTGGTATACATATACAATGGAATATTACACATCCACGAAAAATTGAAATCTTGCCATTTGCAATGACCTGGATAGAATTAGAGGGTATTATACTAAGTGAAATAAGTCAAGTCAGAGAAAGACAATCATCATATGATCCCACTCACGTGGAATTTAAGAAACAAAACAGGATCATAGGGGAAGAGAGGAAAAAATAAAACAAAATGAAACCAGAGAGGGGGAGACAAACTGTAAGAGAATCTTAATCATAGGAAACAATCTGAGGGTTGTTGCAGGGGGTTGGGAAGGGTGGAGGGATGGGAAAATGGGGGAAAAAAAAAGTCTTTCCTTTATATCCTGCTGGTGGAGAGTTCCCAACCGTTTTCAACTTGGTGTTACCAGATTCAAATTAATGTTTATTCAAATAAACCTTTCAAAATTTCAATGTACTTCAGTTTATCTTTCGATAGTATGGAAATTATGTTCGTTAAGATAGAGGAAAGCAAAGAAAAAGAAAGCTTCTGTACTAAAAATAATAATAAATTGAAGTGCCAGGATTTCTCTAGAAGAAAGAATTCTATAAATTTCTTTATATCCCATTTTACATATTGACAGCCAGTCTAAGCCACTAGTCCATAGTGTTTCTCCCATAGAATGGTTAGGCTATCACTTTCTCTGAGAACTGTTAGCCAATGAAGCTTGTTATGTTAAGATGAAAGGGGTCTTATGAAGAGAAAGTAGAAAACTTAAAACCTGGACCTTCCATCTGAGAGGACAAATGGGGAAATGTGTCCAGATGTATGTCCAGATCTTTTCAGACCAATATCCAAAGTGACAAACTGTGCTAGTTAAGTCTACAGCAATGATTTGCAAGATATACTCACTGCATTAACAGTGTTTTATTGTTTGCAACTTATAAGAATAAAAAACCAACATTCTGGGGCACCTGGGTGGCTCAGTGGGTTAAAGCCACTGCCTTCAGCTCGGGTCATGATCCCAGGGTCTTGGGATCGAGCCCTGCATCGGGCTCTCTGCTCAGTGGGGAGCTTGCTTCCTCCTCTCTCTCTGCCTGCCTCTCTGCCTACTTGTGATCTCTGTCTGTCAAATAAATAAATAAAATCTTTAAAAAAAAAAAAAACATCCTGAATTTCTAATGAAGAGGGGCATGAATATCAGCTGAAATCTACTTGAGAAGTATGTCAAAAGTGGTTATTTGCACACGGAAAACTGCCCTGAGCCTGAGGGCTACAAGGTAAGTTGCCTATACCAGGTCTGAAAACCAGAATCAGATTTCAGGGATTCAAACAAGGCTAGCAAAAATCACACTGAGGTCTTGTAGGGGGTTGAATAGTGTCCTCCAAAAATGTATATCCACTCTGAATGTTAGAATGTTACCTTACTTGGAAGTTGGATGTTTGCACATGTAATTAGCTAAGATAAGTAGATTAGGGTGGACCCTAAATCCAATAACTAGTGTCTTTATAAGAAGCCATGTGAAGAGATAGACATATAGAGGAGAAAGCCATGTAACATACGGGCATACTAGAGTGATGTATCTGTAAAACCAAGGAATGCCAAGGATTACTGGCAACCGCCAGAAGCTAGGAAAGAAAGTCAAGGGTCAGTTTTGCCTCAGAGCTCTAAAAACACTCAAACCAGCCAGTATTGCTTTTTTCTCACCTTAGAGAAATTTTGCCAATTCTGCAACTTCATATAAATAGAATCATATATAATCTACATTTGTATAAAATGCTTTAACTCTTTAATCTATAATCTGTTTTTTTTTATTGCTAAGTAGAATTCCATTATATACATTTATCTCAATTTATTTATTCTCCTACTAAGGGACACCTAGACTGTTTTCCAGTTTAAAGCTACTATAAGTAAAGATGCATAAATATGCTGTAAAAATCTTAAGGGTTTTCAGGTGTGTGTTGTGCACGTATATGCACACACACACACACACACACACACACACACTAACAGGACTGACATGACATTTGATCTTACTTTAATGTGTATATTTTTTTCTTTTTTTGCATTTTTATTTTTCAAAAATAAAAGAGAGAATTAAAAGAGATAGCTAAGCCGTGATGATGGGTGTTTGTGACACAGATATAAGGAAGTGCTCACACTTAAAAAAGGGGGTGGGCTTTCAGCCTTGTGGGCTTACTAGAATTCCTTTGGAAACTTTCTGTGTAGTCATGATTAATAATCTGAGAATATTCCATTACCTACAGGTGAATGTACTTAAAAAAATTATTTTCAAGATTTTATTTATTTATTTGACAGAGAGACAGAAAGCACAAGCAGGGGAGAGGGGCAGAGGCAGAGGGAAAAGCAGGCTCCCCACTGAACAGGGAGCCCAATGAAGGGCTTAATCTCAGGACCATGGAATCATAACCTGGCCTGAAAGCAGATGCCTAAATAAATGAGCCACCCCGGGGGCACCTGTGTGGCTCAGTGGGTTAAAGCCTCTGCCTTCAGCTCAGGTCGTGATCTCAAGGTTCTGGGATGGAACCCTGCACTGGACTCTCCGCTCAGCGGGAAGCCTGCTTCCTCCTCTCTCTCTGCCTGCCCCTCTGCCTACTTGTGATCTCTCTCTGTCAAATAAATAAATAAAATCTTTAAAAAAAAAAAATGAGCCACCCGGGCACCCCAAGTGAATATACTTTAAAAGACTCTGATAAGTCTATATTTTCAAGATAGATAAAAACAAATACCCCAGCATTTCCTATCAAAAGCAGTCATGTCCCACAAAACTAAATATCAAATATTGTGTATAAGCTACATTATCATATCACAGAAGCACCAAATGGTCAAAGTAAAGGGTATGACATCCTACCTACTTTAGAGGTTTTGAAACCATTCTGCCACTCCTAGTACAAAGCAATATCCAGTTATTTTTGAAGTATTATGCACAGTACTTCTGAATAACATCTGCTTTTATCTTGAGGTCCTGTGCTCTTCCAGTGGCTTCCCTTTCTAAAGACGTGTATGTTAAACATAAATTATGAAACTTGGAACATATGGACTTATACCATACGGACAATTTATTTTCCCCCTTTTTGCCTTCTTCATACTTTACATGAATGTCTTATTCTAGAAAAGATTTTATTGCTTGTCCTTTTGGAACTTATTTTTGGGAGGTTGAACACCTATTCACACCCACTTTTACATACCATAGTCATTAAGAACCTGATTACATAAACCTGTCAAACCAAAACTAAACACACACACACAAACACACATAGCAAACACCGATTATTGAGTCTGACATCAAATAGACAAAGGAAAGGGAAAACAAATTAGTGCCATATGAGGAAAAAAATTTCTAATTTTTATTTATTTCCAAACATAATTATCCTCAGATGTGTTCACTGTAGCAAGAGTCGATACAACAATTAAAAATTAGCATAACGAGACACAGATATTTTAGAAAATTTCAAAGATAATATGTCTTATGTTTTTCTATCATAGTAAATACTACCTTGGTATTCTTGGCATTAGATTCTAATTAAATACCTGTAAGAGAGAGGTCTCTGAATTTTCTTTTCTCCCAGCACTCCGGAGTAAGGCCATTTTAGGATAGACTTTTGCCAATATAAATTTTTTTTTATACTTTTAAAAACAATCATTGGCCAATGAATATAATATGTGTGTACTACTTGTACAAATCTGCCCCAACAGAAGTTAATGTTACTAAATACAGTGGTTTCATGAGAAGAAAAGTGATGTATGTAAGTATGTATATATTTATCATCAATAAAGCATGACGCAGGGCTAGCTGTATTAAAATCTGACTTTTGTTTTCCCAAGATGACTTAAGACTTCATACATTTTATCACCTTTCCAGTTTTATATCACTTTCAGGTAGCTAATATGGACTACTAGTCACTGAGTTTCATGACCTCAATGTAAGATATTATAATGCAATAAACCAAAATATAAAAATAATAAAAACAATTACTTTAAAAGACCACTTTACTTTTACCAGTTTTCATCATATTTTATAATATTTCATTATCTTGGCCCAAAAGCTCTTGAAGAAGCTTAATGTGTTTCAGAAGGAAATTTTTTTTGCCATTGAAAAAAATATTTTTTATGAGTCTATCAGAAGGTATATCTCAAGCCCAAAAAAATATATACATTTTTTTTCATCTAAAGGGCAATGTCAATCTGAAAATTTTGTCCAAGTTGCACAGCCTTAATGAAGTAGCCTACTAGGAATTCAGTTCATACACACAAATGAACCTGTCCAGACTAATTCCAAGGAACAAGATATTTGGCACATACGCTAATTCTCTAAAAAAACACTGTAATAGAGATGGCTTTGGGGATTTGCAAGGCTCTCTTCCAGTTTCTTCCCCCATTCTATCGAAAATTCTGCATCATTATACTATATCTGCATCAAAACATAAAAAGATGTAAGCTGTGTTAGGTGATGACTAAGAATAATATTAGAAGGAAGAAAGGAAGGAAGGAGGAGAGAAGAGAAGAAAGAAAACTATTAACTAAAATACTATGTAGGATTTAGAAGCCAAGACAATGGCCAGGGAATAGTTTATCTGTCTAAGCAGCGGCCCAGAAAACATAAAAGATGATAGAGAATAAGCCAAAACTATTTATGAGAGTTAGACTGCTACCTAGGGTGAGAACAGCACAGATGGAATTAATGAACAAGGTGCATATTTACCAGATCAAAACATAAGGCTTATTCTAATTTGAGAAAAAAACCTCAAGCAAACCAAAGCAAAAGAGAATAAATTCACATCCAACTTCTACCTATAATCCCACAGGGGGAACCTCCTGTTGACTAACTGCTCAGGAGAGGTATAGGCTCAGACTTCTCCTTATCAAGCAAAACTCCTCTTTTCAACCTGTATCCATTTAACTTTACAACTGTAACATACAGAGCTAAGTATGGTAGGGTGAAAAGACAAATTAAACGTTCCTTCAAGAACACTGCCTCTTTCTTTTCCCTTATTTTCTGCATAATCTTTGGTATAAAACCATTTACCACAGAGTAAATTACTAAGTACATTAACTGTAGTTGAAATCGAAGCCAAGCACAGAAATGATAAATAAAACAGAAGCTATGCTGTTTTCACACTCAGGCTTTCAGAGAACATATAGGACTCCACACACCATACTTATTCAATAATTTCCTTAAAAAGCACTGGCATGCTTTGCATTTTTAAAGCCCCACTTCCAGGTTATTGCCTTCTACAGCACAGTAAGTGTTGACTTAATTTTTTCAAAGAAACATCAACGAGGTCAACAGCCAGCTTTCAAAAGCCATATCCTCCACTCCAATAGGAAAGTCCTACATGTTTGTGACGATAATTTATGCTAGCCTACGTCAAAGGACAAACACAAGAGAAAAAAAGAAAAGAAAAGAAGAAGAAGAAGAAGAGGAGGAGGAGGAGGAGGAGGAGGAGGAAGGAGAGAAAGAAAAAGAAAGAAAGAAAGAAAAAGAAAGAGAAAAAGAAAGAAAAAGAAAGAAAGAAAGAAAGAAAGAAAGAAAGAAAGAAAGAAAGAAAGAAAGAAAGAAAGAAAAGAAAGAAGGAAGGAAGGAAGGAAGGAAGAAGAAAGAAAGAAAGAAAGAAAGAAAGAAAGAAAGAAAGAAAGAAAAAATGTTCCACTCACTTTGGTCAGTAGATCTAGGTGAAGGTACTCCAAACAGCTGGGTACTTGGTGGCAGAAACCAACAGAGCAGCTACAACATCTTTAAATTTCCTGGGAGTGGGAACTAACACAGCAGTGCCGTAAACTGGACTGATGCTGTAAAGTGTGAAGGTGGCTCCCAGCCTCTCTCCTCCCTCTGCTGTAATATTTGAAGCTGGGACTTGGGCAAGCAAACCAAAATGCCTCAAGGTTAGGGAACTAACACATAAGAACAACCGATCACCTTCAACTAGGCTTTAGCCAATCAGTAATTTCCATCCTTGGCTTCCGCCTTTTCTATACAAAAGCCTCTAGTGGACACCTGTGAGTGGATCTCTTCAAATGGTTCACAGTCTGGTGCTGTTTGACTGGAATCCATTTTTGCTTGAATAAGCCATTAAAATATTTAATGTGCCTTAGTTTATCTTTAAACAGATGTAAGCAGAATTTTAAAGAAAAATGTATGTTTTTAGTAAACAAAAATGACTTTTACGGTTGTTTTGGTGTTAAAGATTCTTTTGTATCTTTATTTTATTGTATTGAAATGTGTCAGTGCTTCTGTGGCCAAGCTTGCCTGTTTGGGCACTCTCATAATTCATGTAGCTTACCCCAATGGTCTTGTGGGACTCTTGCTGTCTCCAAGTGCAGGGGTCTGCCCAGCATGTGTTTTGTGATGTTCCAGTTAATTCTTCTGCTTTCTATTTTTGTAGGTGGAATTTGGATAACCAAATATCTTGGCTTCAGATAGGTTAGTTTCTCTTCCTTCCTAAACTACCACTCTAATTCATCTGTTGAGTTTGTAAAATCACTGTTTCGAATTTCTGATTGTATCCTAAGGAAGCATATAAAACCATATATATAAACCAAGGAAAACAGCAAATGTTGTGAAATGGTTATTATGGAAGAGTAAATCCATCTACCTTCTATGATATATTCAGTAATAGATAATTTCTTTCCTACCTAAATTACTGTTTGCAATTTCTTGATTACTTTTCCATTTCTACTTTGTATTACATATATTTGCACACTAAATTTTAGTCTTTTTAAGATCAGGAACAGATACTTAATGATTTTTATCTTCTCTTATTAGTTCTAATACAATACTTCAAATGAATGAGAAGTATATGTACTTTGAGACAAAATTCTGTGGCTTTACAAAATGAATTTTAACAAAGTAATACTTTTTTTTAAAGAGTTTATTTGACAGACAGAGATAACAAGTAGGCAGAGAGGCAGGAAAAGCGAGAGAAGGAAACAGGCTCCTCACTGAGCAGAGAGCCCGATGCGGGACTCGATCCCAGGACCCTGGGATCATGACCTGAGCTGAAGGCAGAAGTTTAACCCACTGAGCCATCCAGGCACCCCAACAAAGTAATACTTTAATAGGATTTAAAAATAAAACCAAAGTACCCGCAAACAAAAACAGGACACTATAAAACACTAACCCTAGTACCTATAAAACTGGTTTTATAAAGAAAATCAATAGCCTCCTGGCTTATGTTTCCTCAAGGCTAGCCTTCCTCTCCAGAGTCAGTTATGTGTCCTTCATTTAACTATGTATGTTTTTAATTCTTTTGGTTTATTTCATATCCAGAAATAATTTTCTTATACTGTATCTTGACATATCAGTTTTATGCTTTTTAAAATTGATCTACTGTCAATGGTCAAAATTGACTTCTCAATAGTTACTTGACTTGACATAATAACATGTGCTGATTTATATTATAACAATTCTCTCATTCCTTCCTATCTCAATATAGTTAAACAAGTATCTGCCACCTTTTAATTTATATAATATTCTATTTTATTTTATTTAATTTTAATTTTATTTTATTTTAGAGAGAGAGAGCATGAATGAAGAGCATAAAGGGAGAGAGAGGGAGGGGGAAAGAATCTCAAGCAGACTTCATGCCCATCACAGAGCCCCATGAAGGGCTTGATTTCATGATGCTGAGATCATGATCTGAGCTGAAACCAAGAGTCAGATACCCAACTAACTGAGCCACCTAGAGGCCCCTAAGTAATATACTTTAAAGCAAATGAATATCATTATCTTAAAAGTGAAGCACTATAGCAAAACTTTATTGATGGTGCCTAGCTGCAAAAAAATCATCCCTTCTGCCTTAAATACAACTCCTCTATTAGGGTCATTATGATTCCAGAAAAAAACCTGAATTTTCTAGAATTCCTTGCAAGAGGGGTGGCTAAGACAATATGAATAAAAACAGTTTGGTGAGGTTTCCAGAAAACATCTTTAAGAGAGCTACCTCAACTGATGGGTATTTTGCCCTCCCTTTCTTCGTTTTCAACTTAGACATGATGATGACAGCTTATGTGATGGATAGCCTACACTAATGAGTCCATGCAGGGAGATGCAGAACATATGATAAGCAGGGATGGTACAACCAAAAGAGAAAGAGATTGGGATCTCGGTGGTCTGTGGAACTGCCATACTATACCATGGCTACCTATTTCTGGACATCTTTTGAAAAAGGGAAAAATAATTCATTATGTTATTTATGACAATATTATTCAAGTTTTCAGTCATACCACCCATCTTATATTATTCAACTTGTATGTTGTCATATAGTATATATTAAATAGAAATAGGGAGGGGAATGGACAGAATACTGGGCAGAGAAATTTTGAGAGTGAACCTACCAAGGTAACTAAACATTTCCCTGTGATTTGATAGCAACATATTCTAATTTTTTATACAAAATTCCTATAGCAGTAGTATTAAGTGAGAAAACTTAAGAAACAGAAGCACTAGGGTGCACAGAGCATCATTCTATTGTAGTGCACAGAGATATGGCAAGCAGGACTGGATATCAGCCTCTGGACATGAAATGCCTTTCACCTGGCTCTTGGGCTTTCAAAACCCAATAGGAAACACTGACTCTTTCCCTGGTGAAATTGAGTACAGGGCACTAAACAGTATGAGATGGGGGCAAGGTCTGATTTAGCCCTTTTGTGCCATCTCAGGTTTCATGTTTGGTGTGAAGAACAGCCTCAGCATCAAGCCTATCAGAACCCATTATCTGAGGTTTACAGTTGCTGTTGAGAGGCATGGTGCAGAAATAAGAATATTTTCTAATTTGTGCTTGAGTTTGGGGAAACACCAGACTCCATCCTGGTAGCACAGATGTTGGATCCAAATATTACTTTTAACCAGGACTGACTTTCTAAGCCAACTACAGAGACACAGCTGAAGAGTGAGATCTCAGCTTGGGGTTATCTTAAACCATGATCCACGGCATGGTCAGACCACTGCTCTTTGAGCAGGGACCCCACAAGTGGTAAATCCAGGGATATTCACCTTCCTCCTCTGGAGGCAGAAATCTGCTAGGTTTGGAAACTCCAAAAGGGGCTGTGCACCACAGATGGAAATGTTTGGTCACAGGTCAGGTGAGCCTGGAGCACGGCCAGAGACCAGGGAGACAGGAGTGATTGACACCTTTTCTCTGACAGTGCCCTGAGGAGTGGGGCCTGAGTTCTTAGCTACTCTGGGCTGAAAATTAGGAGGCTGCCATTTTTAATTCCTGTCCTCTAGAGCTCTACGGAAAGCTCACAGGAAACAAAAACTCCTGAGATCGAACTCAAGCAGGTTTCTTAGCCTGGCCCCTGGCAAGGGCAGTGCAATTCTGCATCAGGCAAAGACATTTGAAAATCACTACAGCAGGCCCCTCCCCCAGAAGATCAGCAAGAACATCCCAACAAGACCAAGCTCACAGATAAAGGAGACCAGCAGAACTCCAGAGCTAGGGGAAAGCAGTGCATGGAATTCAAGGCTTTCTCCCCATGATCCTTTATTATGGCAAAGTTGAATTAATTTTTTTAAATTTTATTTTTTTCTTATTCTAATTTTTTTAATTTTCCTCTTTTCTTGTTTAACATTTTCTAACTAGCTTATCTTATCAATACTTTCCTAACAAAAATATATTTTTAAGCCTTCATTATTATAGTCATATTTAAACCTTCATTGTATTTAACCTTATTTTTTATACACATATAGGGTTTCTTTTTTTCTAAAAAATTTTGGAAAAAAAAATTGGGGATAAAATTTCTTATAATAGGTCAAAATATACCCTAAATCTAGCACACGGCTTTGTTCTAGTCTCCAGTCTCTCCACACCCTTGCTTTTTTTTTTTTTTTTGTCCTCTTTCTTTTTCCAACCAACTGATTAATCCCTTTTTTAGAATTTTTTTTAACTTTCATCTTTACAGTTATATTCCATCTCTTCAATGGGTTTACCCTTATTTTTATATTTATTCATATTTGTAAAATATGCACCCAGGAATACTATATAATTTTTTCTTTCTTTAAAATTTTGGGGGATTCTTCTAAGAGATGAAAATATGCTCAAAATCAATTGGGTGGCTCTTTTCTATTCACCAGTCTAATAGATACATATATATAGATATACATATATATATATATTATTTTATTTCTTATTACCCCTTTCTTCCTTTCTTCTCCTCCCAGTTTGGGGTCTCCTCTGATTTGGTTTGTGTACATTTTTCTGGGGTCTTTGCTACCCTTTTAGTATTTTATTCTCTCGTTCATATATTCTTATCTGGATAAAATGACAAGGCAGAAAAACTTACCACAAAAAAAAAAAAAAAGAAAGAAAGAAAAAGAAAAAGAGGCAGTACTGACAGCAAGGGACCTAATCAATACAGACATTGGTAATATGTCAGATTTAGAGTTCAGAATGATGATTCTCAAGGTACTAGCTGGGTTTGAAAAAGGCATGGAAGATATTAGAGAAATCCTGTCTGGAGAAACAAAATCCCTTTTTGAAGAAATAAAAGAACAAAATCTAACCAAGCTGAAGGTATTAAAAGGTATTAATGAGGTGCAATCAAGAATGGAGACTCTTACTGCTAGGATAAATGAGGCAGAAGAGAGAAATAGTGATATAGAAGACCAAATGATGGAGAATAAAGCTGAGCAAAAGAGAGACAAACAACTACTGGATCACGAGGGGAGAATTCGAGAGATAAGTGATACATAAGGCAAAACAATATTAGAATAATTGGGATTCCAGAAAAAGAAGAAAGAGAGAGAGGAGGGGAAGGTATATTGGAAGAAAATTATAATAGAGAATTTCCCTAGTACGGCAAAGGGAACAAGCATCAAAATCCAGGAGGCACAGAGAACCCCCCCCACTCAAATTCAATAAAAATAGGTCAACACCCCATCATCTAATAGTAAAACTTACTAGTCTTAGTGACAAAGAGAAAATCCAGAAGGTAGCTCAGGACAAGAAGTCTGTAACATAAAATGGTAGAAATGTTAGATTGACAGCAGACTTATCCACAGAGACCTGGCAGGCCAGAAAGGACTTGCATGATATATTCAGAGCACTAAATGAGAAAAATATGCAGCCAAGAATACTATATCCAGCTAGGCTGTCATAGTAAATAGAAGGAGAGATAAAAAGCTTCCAGGACAAGCAAAAATTAAAAGGATTTTCAAACACCAAACTAGGCCTATAGGAAATATTGAAAGCGGTTCTCTAAGCAAAGAGAGAGCCTAAAAGTAGCAGACCAGAAGGGAACAGAGACAATATACAGTAACAGTCACCTCACAGACAATACAATGACACTAAATTCATATCTTTCAATAGTTATTCTAAATGTAAATGAGCTAAATGCATCAAAAGATACATGGTATCAGAATATATGCTGTCTATAAGAAATTTATTTTAGACTGACAGTTTTCTCCAGATTTAAAGTGAGGGGTGAAAAACAATTCACTATGCTAATTAACATCAAAAGAAAGCTGGGGTGGCAATCTTTATAACAAATAAATTGGATTGTAAGCCAAAGATTATAATAAGAGATGAGGAAGGACACTATATCATACTAATAGTGTTTGTCCAATAAGAAGATCTAACAATTTTAAATATCTATGCCCCTAACATGGGAGCAGCCAACTATATAAACCAATTAATAACAAAATAAAAGAAACGTATCAACAATAATACAAAAATAGTAGGGGACTTTAACATCCCTCTCACTGAAATGGACAGTTCATCTAAGCAAAAGGTCAACAAGGAAATAAAGGCCTTAAATGACACACTGGACCAGATGGACATCACAGATATACTCAGAACATTCCATCTCAAAGCACCAGAATACACATTCTTCTCTAGTGGACATGGAATATTCTCTAGAATAGATCACATCCTGGTTCACAAATCAGGTCTCAACCGATACCAACAGTTTCTCCTGAAACTGTTCCAAAAAAATAGAAATGGAAGGAAAACTTCCAAACTCATTTTATGAGGCCAGCATTATCTTGATCACAAAATCAAAGACCCCACTGAAAAAGAGAATTACAGACTAATATCCTTGATGAACACAGATGCAAAAATTCTTACCAAAATACTAGCCAATAGGAACAATAGTACATTAAAAGGATTATTCACCATGACCAAGTGGGATTTTTTTCTGGGCTGCAAGGTTGGTACAACATCCAGAAATCAATCAATATGATACAATATATTAATAAAAAAAAAAACAAACCAAGAACCGTATGATAGTCTCAATAGATGCTGAAAAAGCATTTGACAAAATACAGCATCCTTTCTTAATCAAAACTCTTCCAAGTGTAGGGATAGAAGGTACATTCCTCAATATCATTAAAGCCATTTGTGAAAAATCCACAGCGAATATCATTTTCAATGAGGAAAAACTGAGATCTTTTCTGCTAAGATCAAGAACATAGCAGGGATGTCCACTATCACCACTGCTATTCAACATAGTTCTAGAAGTCCTAGCCTCAGCAATCAGACAATAAAAAGAAGTTAAAGACATCCAAATTGGTAAAGAAGAAGTCAAACTCACTCTTTGCAGATGATATGATATTCTATGTGGAAAACTGAAAAGACTCCACTTCAAAACTGCTAAAACTCATACAGAAATTCAGTAAAGTGTCAGAACATAAAGTCAATGCACAGAAATCAGCTGCATTTCTATACACTAATAACAAGACAGAAGAAAGAGAAATTAAGGAGTTGATCCCATTTACAATTGCACCGAAAACCATAAGATACCAAGGAATAAACCTAACCAAAGAGTTAAGGAATCTGTACTCAGAAAACTATAAAGTACTCATGATTGAAATTGAGGAAGACACAAAGAAATGGAAAAACGTTCTATGCTCATGGATTGGAAAAACAAATACTGTGAAAATGTCTATTCTACCTGTAGCAATCTACACATTAAATGCAACCCCTATCAAAATACCATCCATTTTTTGGGACGCCTGGGTGGCTCAGTTGGTTAAGCAGCTGCCTTCGGCTCAGGTCATGATCCCAGCGTCCTGGGATCGAGTCCCACATCGGGCTCCTTGCTCCGCAGGGAGCCTGCTTCTCCCTCTGACTCTTCCTTCCACTCTGTCTGCCTGTGCTCGCTTTCACTCACTCTCTCTCTGACAAATAAATAAAATAAATAAATAAATAAATAAATACCATCCATTTTTTTTTTAAAGAAATGAAACAAATAATCCTAAAATATATATGGAACCAGAAAAGACCCTAAATAGCTATAGGAATGTTGAAAAAGAAAGCCAAAGTTGGTGGTATCACAATTCCAGACTTCAAGCTCTATTACAAAGCTGTCATCATCAAGACAGTACGGTACTGGCACAAAAACAGACACATATATCAATGGAAAAGAATAGAGAGCCCAGAAACGGACCCTCAACTCTATGGCCAGCTAATCTTCGGCAAAGCAGGGAAGAATGTCCCATGGAAAAAAGCTTCTTCAACAAATGGTTTTGGGAAAATTGGACAGCCACATGCAGAAAAATGAAATTGGGGGCACCTGGGTGGCTCAGTGGGTTAAGCCACTGCCTTTGGCTCAGGTCATGATCTCAGAGTCCTGGGATTGAGTCCCGCATCAGGCTCTCTGCTCAGCAGGGAGCCTGCTTCCCTCTCTCTCTCTCTCTGCCTGCCTCTCTGTCTACTTATGATTTCTCTCTGTCAAATAAATAAATAAAATCTTAAAAAAAAAAAGAAAAAGAAAAATGAAATTGGACCATTTCCTTACACCACTCACAAAAATAGACTCCAAATGGATGAAGGACCTCAATGTGAGAAATGAATCCATCAAAATCCTTGAGAACACAGGCAGCAACTTCTTTGACCTCAGCTGCAGCAGCTTCTTCCTAGGAATATTGCCAAAGGCAAGGGAAGCAAAGGCAAAAATGAACTATTGGGACTTCATCAAGATCAAAATCTTTTGCACAGTAAAGGAAACAGTTAACAAAACCAAAAGACAACTGACAGAATGGGAGAAGATATTTGCAAATGACATATCAGTTAAAGGGCTAGTATCCAAAATCTATAAAGAACTTAATCAAATTCAATTCCCAAAGAACAAATAATCCAACCAAGAAATGGGCAGAGCACATGAACAGACATTTCTGTAAAGAAGACATCCAGATGACCAACAGACACTTGAAAAAATGCTCCACATCCTTCAGCATCAGGGAAATGCAAATCAAAACCACAGTGAGATATCACCTTGTACCAGTCAGAATGACCAAAATTAACAAGTCAGGAAATGACAGATGTTGGAGAGGTTGCAGAGAAAGAGGACCCTTTCTACACTCCTGGTGGGAATGTAAGCTGGTGCAGCCACTCTGGAAAACAGCATGGAGGTTCCTCGAAAAGTTGAAAATAGAGCTACTGTGTGACCCAGCAATCACACTACAGGGTATTTACCCTAAAGATACAAATGTAGTGATCTGAAGGGGTACGTGCACCTGAATGTTTATAGCAGCGATGTCTACAATAGCCAAACTATGAAAAGAACATAGATGTTCATCAACAGATGAATGGATAAAGAAGAAGTGCTATATAAATTCACATTGAAATACTATGCAGTCATCCAAAGAAATGAAATCTTGACATTTGCAATGGCATGGATGGAACTAGAATGTATTATGCTGAGCAAAATAAGTCAATCAGAGAAAGACAATTATCATTATCTCCCTGATATGAGGAATTTGAGAGGCAGAGTGGGAGGCTTGGGGTATAGGGAAGGAAAAAATGAAACAAGATGGAATCAGGAAGGAGACAAATCATAAGAGATTCTTTGTTTTTTTTAAAATTTATTTATTTATTTGACACAGAGAGAGAGAGATCACAAGTAGGCAGAGAGGCAGGCTGAGAGAGAGAGAGAGAGAGAGAGAGAGAAGCAGGCTCCCTGCTGAGCAGAGAGCCTGATGCGGGGCTCTATCCCAGGACCCTGGGATCATGACCTGAGACAAAGACAGAGGCTTTAACCTAGTAAGCCATCCAGGTACCCTGATAAGAGACTCTTAATCTCACAAAACAAACTGAGGGTTGCTGGGGGTGGGTATGGAGAGGGTTGGTTGGGTTATGGTCATCGGGGAGAGTATGTGATATGGTGAGTGCTGTGAACTGTGTAAGCCTGATGATTTACAGACCTGTACCCCTGGGGAAATCATACATTATATGTTAATAAATTAATAAAAAATAAAATAAAATAAAAATCAGTATAAACTTTTTAAAAAGAATTATAAGTAAGAATACATGTTGCTGCTATTTTATTTCCTCCCTCAGATAGAGTTACTGAGGTTTATATTTTTATATTCTTTAAAAAGTCAGATTCTAAATTTTTAAAAAAGTCAAGTTCTCTACTGTTTTTAAAATTTTTATATTTATTTATTTTCCTGTTTTACTTCATTGCATAATTTTTTCCTAAATTTTTAATTTATGCATTGATTTTTCATTCTGAGAGATTTTAAATGAAAAAAACCATTATTTTTATACTTAATAGTTAAATATCAATATATTTTATAACTTATCTGACCCTATTTATTACTCTATATCATTTTAGGCTACAGTTTGTCTTTGAAGTAGTTACTATTAATGACATACTGTGTTAGTCCTAATGTCTGAAATTACTTAATTTCATAGTCAACCTTGATAACTTTTGCTTTATTTTAGGAGTAGAATACTAGGTTGACAGTAATGGAGTCTTAGAAGGTTGAAAATATTACTTCATGGTCTTCTGGTATACGTTGCTACTGATGAAAATTTTGCTTTTCCTCTGTAGAAAATCTTCACTCTTGGAAGCTTTTAATTTTTCACTTTCTCACTGATGCAACAAATTCAGCATAATCTATTTAGGTGTGTATTTATTTTGCTTATTCTGCTCTACATGTAATGTAACAATTTTATTCATTTCTGAAACAAATTCAGTCATTTTTTAAAAAATATTTTTATGCCAATTCTGAATTTAAGATAAATAAATCAATAGATATATACATATATAAAATATGCATATGTATTATATGCATTTTTATGCTGATAGAGATAGGTCAGTCTCTATCACTTATCTATCATTTATTTATTTTATTTTTCTAAAAATTTATTAGATTATTTTAGAGAGAGAGAACAGGGGAAGAGGCAGAGGGAGGGAGAGAGAATCCTCAAGCAGACACCCCACTGAGCATGGAGCACAACACAGGGCTTAATCCCAGAATTCCAAGATCATGACCTGAGCCAGAATCAGGAGTCAGACACTCAACCAACTGAACCACCTAGGTGCCCCTTTATCATCTATTTATATCTATAACAAGCAGAACTCTCCATTCAAGTCATTTAGCTTTCTTCTTCCAGGAAATCTATTCATTAGATCTGTCAACTATCCTCCATAGCTATCAGTGTCTCCCCAGTTTTATCTTTGTCTCTTTTTCCTCTTCTCTAAAATTAGATTTTATTTTTGAACCTTGACTATGCAGCTCTGATTTTGTTTTCCGTAGAGGTGATACGACTCTTACTGTAAATTCTATGTTTGAATGTTTTCATTTTTTTTCTTACTTCTTTCTTTTACCTTGTCTCCTCAGTTGACTTGTGTTTTTATTATTGCTATTATGTGTGTGTGCATGTGTCTTGTTTTGGAATGCAAAGTAATTGTTTACCACTTTTTTTTATTACTTTGTGAAATGACTTCTTAAAATATGTTCATTTTTAATTATTTTTATATGCTATATTTACATGCTTCTGTTACTGCAAAATGTTTCAGAGGTAATTTTTTTGTCCTATTAGGTAATTATGAATCACAATAACTCTAATCTGGTCTTCCATTTTTGCCCAAATAATGTGAGGGAAGTATAGATGAGTCTGCTCCGTGTTTATTTGGACAACAGTTTGCTTAAGCCCCTATAATATAATTATGATGGCCAGAGAATATCATTTTTTAAGAGAGGGAGGAGAAGAGGGAGTGGAAGAGAGACACTTCTTAGCAGGCTCCATGCCCAGGGCAAAGCGCAAGGAGGGGCTCAATCTCACAACCCAGAGACCATGACCTGAGCCAAAATTAAGAGTTGGACACTTAACCAAGTGACCCCAGCACCTCCAGAAAATATAACCTTAGATTTAGTCTCAGTTGTCTGATGGAAGTAGGAAAACCTTGAACCGTGTTCATTTCTTTTGTGACTTTCTACATAATAATCTGTCACCACAGAACTGCCATGTATAATATACCACTCTAGCAAGTTTTGAAAACACCCTTTCTCTTCACAGCGAGATTCCAATCTGATTTCTAGATTACTTCCCTGATTGAGAAATAAGTGGCTACTTGAGTGCAAAGGCATATAAGCTAAATGTTGTATTTTGTTTTGAATTTAGTGAGTCTTCATGTATTTTTTACTATAAGACAAGTATGGAGGTGTCTCCAGGAATATTGTCTCTACCATCTTTTGACAGACTTCTGCATGGAAGCTCCTCAAATGTCTGATGATACTAGAATTTTTCCTACATCTTTTGAATTTGGGCCTCATATTTTTTATCATTTGTGTTTTGTTTGTTTTGTTTTTTTTTTTTTAAGATTTTATTTATTTATTTGTCAGAGAGAGAGCGAGAGCGAGCACAGGCAGACAGAGTGGCAGGCAGAGTCAGAGGGAGAAGCAGGCTCCCTGCGGAGCAAGGAGCCCGATGTGGGACTCGATCCCAGGATGCTGGGATCATGACCTGAGCCGAAGGCAGCTGCTTAACCAACTGAGCCACCCAGGCGTCCCTACCATTTGTGTTTTATAAGGTGACTTCCAACATCCAATTGAATGTTGGATCCAATGTCATTCAGGTGCTACCCACAATTCCAGCACTCATGTCTTCCAGTTGGGTGAGGTGTATATGATTTGCCAGTTTTCTTCTTAATTCTCAAAATACTCACCATTATCACTGGAAAGGCATTTGTGTGTTGACTCCTGATGCTCAAGTTAAATTTGTTCTGGATTTTACATACACTGCACAAATTACTTGCAATTTCTACTAAAAGACTGGAATTATACTTTAATACTAAAACTGATTTTTTTTTTTTTTTTACTTGAGGTAAGTAACACTCAAGACATCCCCATTTTGTGATGACGAATGAATTGAAGTTGCATTAAAATCTGGAATTATCCTCTATCATTTTGCTAAAATAGATGACTTTATGTTCCAAGTTTTTCTCTCCACATTACATTGAGGTTACTTAAGGAGGGTACAGCTATTTATTTAATGAACTTTATCCTAACCCAGTACCTATTGATTAATTGAGAACTGAAACTCATTTTCTGTCATATAGTTTATATTACTATTTGCTTTAAATTGATTAGTGTTTTCATTTTTACTCGGTACTCTACTCAAGCCAGTAAGTTTTTTGCAACAGGTTAATTACTAACCAAGACATGCCTCGCTCATTGACGCTATATATTTACTTGCACTTTCTCAAATGTTAAGAGTATATTTGTATTTTGTAACTACACAGATTTTATTTATTGCTTTCATTTAACCTTTAGAAAGTACAATTCCTATGCCATTATTTTATACATACTGAGCTCTTTAAGCAAGCTCCATAATTAATGGCTTGGCCCCTGAGACACTGTCTGTCTCTCTCTCTCTTAAACACACACACACACACACACTCATGACACACATTATTAATCTCAGTTGCTTTAATCATTTTGATTAAAAATTCTAGAGACCTGCTGCTAATATAACTTTTACTGTTACAACCTCCAGCATTCTAGATCTAGAAATCCATCCCTGTAGTGGGGTTTTTGCTAGATGTAAGGTACTCAGTTGGACCTCATGTTAAAGATCTGCTGGTTTCATGAGGAAGAGATGTTTCCGTGACATGAGTTTCCTTCTTCTGTGTTATGTGTAAACATTTGAGTCCCATAATGGGCAAAACTGCCTGGCCCAAAGTGTTACAGCTTTCTGGTGGGATCAACCCACATACAGGCTGTCATTTTACTCCAAACCTTTTCCATAGCATTGAGTTGGTGGGTTGGGATGAATTCTGAGGTCAGTACTTCCCTCTAGTCTTGATGAGAAGAAAATATGTTGGATCAGATTCATTTCATCATAATGGTAAGTTCCTTCTCAGATTCATCTTTATCCATTCCTGTAAAAAATCTTATTAAAGCTGTCTTGTGAGATAAGAACTATTACCAATTTTGTTAACTCAAGAAATTAACATGATTCTAGGAGTGCTATTGATCTTTTTCTGTATTTGCTTTCTCAAGCCTCCTCCCTAATAACTTAATAGCAGAAATCACATCTTTTCACTAAGCTTTACAATCCCTGCTCCCAGTACAGTGCTTGGAACATAGGGAGTACCCAAGAGCACTGTCTGTAAAACTAGTTGTCTAACTGATGGGTGCATAGTGAGGCTTCAGTATGTCAGCCCTTCCGCCACCCCATACTCCATTATTAATGCAAAAAGATATATGAGAAACAGAATGATGAGTGGGGAGATAAAAATAAACACCTTTAAATAGTCTCAGCGTGAGGCTTCCGGTCCAGTAAAATACTATAACATTTGTCTCTTTTGGTTATTTCAGCCAGTTTCAGAAAGGTATCAAGGGAGAAATCTGTGGGAGTTTTTAGCCCATTATTATACTGCTATCTTTTCAGGTAACACCTATTTCCCCCCAATCTAGCTTTGTCTACTTGGTTTCTACAATTCTAGATATTCTAGGTTTTATTTTAGATCTTTTTCTTCTCAAGATCATATCTTATTTTTTTTTCCCATGGCTCCATCCTCCATCGTCCTTACTTCTCCTTGGACAAAATTTCTCTGGGTAACCCACCTGCTGAATACATAACTGGACATCCCTCAGGCACCTCAAGCATAGCTCAAACCAAATCCATTATGTCTTTTCCAAATACTTTTCCTTTCCCATAAATAACACTTTGAATTTTCAGATTCCTAAGCAAGAAACCTCCCCATTCACCACCAATCTATTCTTTAGACCTAGGGATAAATAGCCCATTTATTTAATGCCCACTATATTACAAGATCTGTGCTAGGCTCCAAAAATATAAATCCAAATAAAATATGATGCCTGAACTTATTTAAATAAAAAAGTAATCAAACAGCTAAGGTACTGTTGTTGAATTCTGTGATATATCTGTGCATACAAGAATATAGGACCATAAAGGTGCCATCTAAATCTGATTAGACATTAAGAAAATACTTTTAAATGACAAGAGGTTTTGAAAGAAGTGTAGAAATTAGCTGCATGAGAAAAGGGGAGTGCTATATTTAGTCAAAGGAAAAATAACATTAAAATAGATAAATATGAGCTATGATATGTTAAAGGAATGAAAAGAAGTGGGCATGGAAAACATATGGGTAAAAAACACAAGGAGAGTAAGACTAGGAGCATAGACAGTCCTGATCAACGAAGACTTAAACCTGGCGATTCACAGACCTGTACCCCTGGGGATAAAAATATATGTTTATAAAAAAAATTAAAAAAATTATAAAAAAAAAAAAAAAAAAAAACTGCAGGAAAAGTGTGTGTGTGTGTGTGTGTGTGTGTGTGTGTATGCATGTTTTATAGAACTAGTAACTAATAGGTGAAAAAAAAAAGAGTTTTCTGAAATATTAGCAGTCAAAATAAGAAATCAGTTGTTCTAAGAATGAACCAAAAGTAAGAACATGGAAGAATTGAATCAGCACTAACTTTTCTAGCAGATTAATTTGCAATGGAGGAAAAAAAATGGGACAAAACATAGAGGGACATCCATAGTGAAAAATGTAAAGATTAGAAGGATTTAATCATATTTACATGCTGAAGAGGAAAAATGGTGGTGATGAAGAAGCAGCAGAAGACACCAGAAAGAATAAGGAATTTATGTCTAGTACCCCAAGGAATTAGGAGGAACCATATTTTTGAACATTAATGTTCCCATCCAGATAGAAGGAAATGGAAATTATTTTAGGTTTTCCTTATGCATTGGTCTCAAATAACACTAAGCAGGTTCTTCTCAGACTTCTTTCATTCACTATGTCTGCTCTAAATCCTTCACTGAACAATTTAAAGATACCAACTCCATTCTCTGGATTGCATGATGTATCATGGAAATCAGTCACTCAAAATCTTTCATTGCATCCCAGTTTGGTAAATGATCCCTAAGTTGTTAGATTACTTATAAAAGTTAAGAAGCATTAAGTTAGATGTGGCTTCAAAGCAATTACCTAAAGGAAATAGAGTTATCTTTCCACGCCAGATGGCTAAATGTCTTTGGACTATCTACAGCCTTGTGCTTTCACTGGAGTGTTAAAAACACCCTGAACTGTAAAGTAATTCTTTCTGAAACTGTAACTTTTCAGGAGTCAAAAGAGGACAATGAATATCTTATAGCAAATTTAAAAAATGATCAGGAAATTTGAAATAAGTGGTAGCTGTTAAAATTTGCATTTAGTTCTACATTTCACTCTTGTCTGAACACTTGATCCCAAATGATTTATAATACTACCTGACAAGATTATTAAGTATCAGGCACACTAAATGTATTATCATGAAGACTGATGGCTTCACGTGATTAATGGTGACTTTTATTATTCAATATTATTTATTTCATTTTATAAGTTCTAATCAATCTTATCAAATTTGTCTTTCTTTTTTTAAAGATTTATTTATTTATTTGAAAGGTTGAGAGAGGGAGGGAAGTGGGCAAGGGCAGACAGAGGGAGAGAAAATCCTGAAGCAGACTCCCTACAGAGAACAGAGCCAGACCTGGGGCTCCATCTCAGGACCCTGAGGTCATGACCTCACTGAAACCAAGAGTCAGATGCTCAACCGACTGCACCACCCAAGCACCCCTCATCTCTTTTCCAGTGAAACTCACACCTCATGGTTGTGCCCTATACAGAAGGTCTAGAGAATATAGATGGAAAACTTAATGTAATCATTTCAGTGATAAATTGTTATTCAAATGAGCTTTGCTAAATTTGGAGAAATACAGCAAAATAACCTCTTTCTAGTCTATCGTTCTAAATAGTATATATTTCCTCAATTGCCATTTATAAATATTATGAGTTGGATGAGTTTAAAGTAAGGTACTGAACATGTCAAAATCAAGACAATTAATTGCTGTATTAAGCAATCAATGCCACTTGGTAGTACAAGGTAGTATTTAGGAGACCAAACAGATCATTTTATTTCATTTTCATAATTAGAAGCATGTACAATTACATTTTCTCTTAATTCTATAATGTAATAAATATCTCATAGTGCATACAGTACCCAACTTATGATGATGTGACTTACAATTTTTTGACTTTATGATGGTGTGAAAATGTTACAAATTCAGTAGGAACTATACTTGAATTTTGAACTTGGATCTTTTCCCAGGCAAGCACCATGCATACAATAAATACTCTCTCATGAGGCTGGGCAGTAGCAATAAGCTTCAGCTCCAAGTAATCCACACAATCAGAAGGTAAACAGCCCACACACTTACAACCATTCTGTACCCGTACAACTATTCTGTTTTTCATTGTCAGTACAGTATTTAATGAATTACATGAGATATTCGACACTTTACTATCTAGTGGGCTTTGTGTGAGATGATTTTCCTAATCATAAGGCTAATGTTACTGTTCTAAACAAATTTGTCAGATAAGACCAAGCTATGATGTTCAATAGGTTAAGTGTACTAAATGCATTTTCAGCTTAATGATATTTTCAATTTGCAATAGGAATATTGGGACATAAACTCAGCTAAGTGTAGGAAGACATATGTTAGAGAATTCTTAACAATTTTGAATCACTTTGTGTTTTTCTTCCAGTTATAACTTAAAGATAAATAACTTAAATTCTATAAAGTCACATGTTTAAAAACACAGTCCTTAAAAAATTGAAAGAAAATATAATTAAAGAGTTGGTCATACATAGAAATTCTATACAATCTAATATAAACACTCTACTGCATGTGACCATGTTTATATTTTTAATATTTTTACTAAATTCTTCAGATGCAGTCTAAAGCACAATTTTTTAAAAGATTACAAAATGTATATTTCAATTTAAATTAAATGTCCAGAAAAGGCAGATTTACAGAGACAAAAAGCAAGTCATTGTTTGCCTAGGCCTGGGGGCAAGAGTGACAGGCTTGAGGAAATGGCTCACAACTATATAAATACAGGAAAACCTCTTATACTTTCACAATGGATGAATTTTATGAAATGTGAACTGTACTTTAATAAAGTTATTGTTAAAAAAGGACTTTTTATTTTCTAGCCATTTTGAAGCACAAATTCTTTTGAAGCCAATCCTGAGAAATCAAAAGTAGAATAAATGACTTAATATTGGTAATTTTTTATAACTTAATTGTTATTATTTTTGTTTTTATGTGTTTGTAAATACCATTCAACAACCAGGAGGTATATAAAATAATTTCATAAAAGTACAGATTGTGTGCTGTTGATGCACATTTGTATGTGTAACTGTAAAAATCCCCTTTTCTCAAAATGAAGTATATATTAATATAAGCCAAATGTGTAAAGTTTTCATTTGCTGCTACTTTAAGTACAGGTACTCTTTTAGAAGGTACTCTTTTTTTAGAAGGTACTCTTTATGATTATTTTCTCTTGCATGTACAGATCTTTTTTTTTTTCTTGTATATACAGATCTCTTAAAATTACTAGACCATGACAATAAATAGAAATTTCACAAGAATAAGTTCACAGGAAGTGTCATATTGTAGAACAAATATTTTTTTATAATGCTTTAATGTGAAAATTCCTTGTCATAAAAAACACATCGGGGCGCCTGGGTGGCTCAGTGGTTTGGGCTGCTGCCTTTGGCTCGGGTCATGATCTCAGGGTCCTGGGATGGAGCCCCGCATCGGGCTCCCTGCTCCGCAGGGAGCCTGCTTCCCTCTCTCTCTCTCTCTCTCTGCCTGCCTCTCTGCCTACTTGTGATCTCTGTCTGTCAAATAAATAAATAAAATCTAAAAAAAAAAAAAAAAAACACATCTCAGGCTATAGTCAAGCATTTGACCAGTGTACTTCATTAAACTTTCAATCTCATTTTTTCTCCATGCAAGGAAGACAGAAGAGACTGCTATTGATTCTATGCTATGACTTCTCCCAGAAAATTGCTTCCAATTCCCTACAGAATCAGTCTAGTTCCAGAAAAAAAAAATACATTATGTGAGTCTTTATTGTTCAAATTGCTGATATATTAGCCACTCTATAAACATAAAATATAAGTTCTTTAAAAATCTACATTAATTACATAGACTTTTACATGACTATTCTACTCAATACCATTTTGTGACCAATTTAGCACTTTACATTTCTCCTGAAGCCCAAAACATTATTTGGGCATAAATTACACTAAAAAAAAAGTCATTTGACCAAATATGTTAGTTGATTACTTGTGTTTATAGACTTCCCTATCCTTTTTGTTTTTGGAGTATTCATAGTACAATGTTTTGGAGATTATTTAAAAGTAATGGAAGAACCAAATACAGTATGGATGCATGTAGAGGAGCTTTAAAAAAAAGGAAAAAGACATAGTATTAGATTAGTCTATAAAAATCTGAGGAAAATCCCAATTGTGTGATATTCAGATATGTTTAAATAATTTATTATACAAGAATAATCAGCTTTCATAACTTTGTATGCTTTGTTTTTAATATTGAATATGGCATTACCTATTTATACATCATGTTCCTTTCCTACCTCAATGAGTTATCTTTATCTGCCTCCAGAATTCCTCTGCAACCTCACTTCTTCTTTCCTTTAGATAGAGTTACCAAGAGCCACCCTGGGTTCTTGATTTGGACACAATGTACGCAACCCTTCATTCCAGTCCATTTAGTTTCCTTGCCTAGAAAGTACCATCACCTTCAACAAGTCAGTGGGATAAACTTATTTTATTCTTCTAAATATACTGTATTATCTCTTAGTGATTCTTTCCTTTATCTCTGACTCTACCTGATGAAAAAGTTGATTCCTTACCCTCTAAAGTCTAAGTGCTTTCCATAACCACACTGTATGTATCCCACTGTCTTGCATTTATTTGTTACAATTTGTCTTTCTTACCCTAATATAACAGTAACTGGCTTTATTTAATTTTTTATTTAATTTGTATCTATATGGCAATATAGCATATATGCCATTGTCTGGCATATTTGGTTTTATTTAATTTTTTAATTTAAAATTAAAAATAATTTAAAATTAATTATTTAATTTTTAATCTAATTTGTATCTATATGGCAAAATAGCATATATGCCATTGTCTGACATAAATGATGCTGAAATAAAAGTGTTAGAATAAAATATCTAGGTATTTACTGGTGGGGAGGAAATAATCTTTAAATTACCAAGACATAGGTAGTGCCACACTACCGCTCCTTAAGCCTGTCCTGAGTAGTCCCTGCTTCTCCCTCCCAACCCCCAGGCTTTCAGGAAGGGAAAGGAAAACAGATGATAGAGGGCCTTGCTCCCTAGTCTTTCATTTAGTTTTATATCATTTTAATAATTTTCTCTCTCAGATGCATGATCTCTCATAAATCTTCATCATCTGAGTTTAACAGAATTACTCCCCACTCTGTCAATCAGATCACTTGTGAAAGTCATAAAAATGACTCATCTAGGAATGGTATTATAGGGTCGCACTTGACTTGCAGTTGACATTGTAGAGCCAAATTATCCATTGCTCAAGTTGCAGTCAATCTGCCATTCTAGCCAATAACAAACTATAGTCCCCTGGTTTCCTTTGAAAATGCCATGTTGGTCTTCATCAATTTACATTCTAAATACATGTAGCTAGTGCTAGGTTGCTTTTTTGTTTGTTTTTTTTTTTTTTTTTTTTGTTTTGTTTTTTGTTTTGTTTTTTGTGTGTAGACTATACTGACTTCTACAGAATTTTGAAAAAAGCTTTGGAAGTGATCTTGGGAAGTTAATTTGTTAATTCTTCTTTGCCTTTTATTTTTAAGGTATGTATTGTCTCATTTATCATTAAGATAATCTCTTATTTTATAGTTGTGAACAATTGTCAGTGTTTCCTAATCCCTTTAAATTTCAGGAAAAGCCATCATGCTTCAGTTATGATCTTAATTATCATTCACCATACACTTACAGAGTCATTAATCAACACCAGAGCAAAAAAAAACCGGGATATAACAGATGACTGAGTGTGATTCACATACTGCAGTGGTGTGATTATTTATTATTTCTGCCTTCTGCACAGTCAGAAGGGCACACAAACATTTCTTGTAGTTATTCATTCCAGGTCTTTCACCTTAGATCTTTGACTGAGCTCATTTTGGCTAAGCTTAATGGGAGCAAATTGTTAATGGTGATGATAATAATGATAATAAGGAAGCAAAGGGAAAAAGTCACGATGAAGAATTAACCTAACACTTTGCCTTTTGCAAAGTGATTTCACATACAGTTTTCACTTACTCTTATGACCACTAGAGAGGTAGGTATTATTCTCACTTCCTAACTAAGGCAGTTGTTTCAGAAACTTTGTGACAACCTTCTGAGCACAAAGTGCTAGATATGGAATTTGAACCAAAGTGGGTTTAATTGTTACTTGTGAGGGGTTTTTTCTCTGAACTCTATGGTTCTTATTACTTCAGAGTTAAACAATAATGACTGGATCATGCCTTCTCAAAGGTGCTTACTAATAGTCCTCATGACACTTCACCACTAAATATTTTAGTATGCATCTCTAAAGAAGTAAGGTGTTCTACATAACAAAATTATATGCATCACTTCAGAAAATTTAACACTAATATAATGCCAATGCTTAATATTCACACAATCTCAAATTAAAATTTCTCTAATTGCTCAAGTAATTTTCTTAATAGTTTTTTTAAAGATTTTATTTATTTATTTGACAGAGAGAATGAGAGAGAGAAAGAGATCACAAGTAGACAGAGAAGGGGAAGTAGGCTCTAAGAGATCTGAGTTGGCTCGATAGAAGACCTAAGCCGAAGGAAAGGACCCACTGAGCCAGCGGGGTATTCAACAAGAAGCACAGATTGCCTGAAGTTGTTATGTCTCTTTATTCTCCATTAATGCAATACAGTTTTTCAGCTGTTTGATTTTCCCAACATTGTCATTTTTTAAGAGAGCCATCCAGCAGCTCTATTATATAATTCTTAATAAGGCGTGCTTCTTTTAGCTGATATTAAAAATAAAGTAGCAACAGGAGAAAAATTCTCTCCAGGAAAAAAAATAGAAGCAGGTGACATCAGTAAAATAACCTTTGCAAAACTTAAGGATATGATTCTGGGCTACTGTGGTGGGAATAGAATTTTTAATAAAACAATTTTGTGGTAGGAGCAATTTGCCTTTTTTTTTTAGGGGTTTGAACATAACCACAAAAGTATGATCAGTTAGATGGCGATATAGTCAGGAATTGTTAGAGACATAAGTTTGGGGACCTCCATCAGATCCTAAAGAGACTTGTAACACTAGATTAAGGAATTTGATCTCTGTTCTGAAGCCAGTGGAAACTTTTGCATCTGCTTTATAGTAAAATCAGTGAACAATATAGTTTTGATCTGTTGACCTTGGCTGCTGCCTCCATTGAACATATTTATACAATTGTCAAGGAAGCATCATAAAATTTACATGTGGATTTATGTAAAGTTACCTAGCATGAGATTATAGATGTATAAATATCCCCCACCCTGCCCTGCCAGCTGCATGCATTGCAATGAAATAGAAAAGTAGAATGGCATATTTGGGTTGCTTATTATAAGGGGGCTGAAAAAACCTCCTTCTATCTTGCCACTGCTTTTTTCCTCTGTATCCAAAGACTCAGAATATCTTGCCAATATGTTTGTTTGAAATATATGTTCCTAGATGAATGCTGAAAATAAACACCCCAAACTGCAGAGAAACTAAGGAGCAAGCCAAGTCCATTTCTGACATAAACTCTTCTCTCTCCTAACAAATCCTTCCTCACAATTATGGCTACTCCATATAGAACTTGTATATAAGGGGTATAGTATGAGATGGTTTTTTGCATATATTTTTTTCTGTTCTGAAGCCAGTATTCAGTGATAAGTTTTTCAGTAATGGTATCTTGAGGTGACAATTGAAGAATACTATACTTTTCTGGGGAAAGTTTTGGTCTTGCCTTCACTGAAAGGTCCCTAGATATGAAACCAGAACATGGGTAGTGGGTATTAATACATTTAGAATTCTCTAGAAAAATGTGCCTAAGAATGGATTGGAATGTTAATTCTTTATCTGGGAACTACAAGACCAAGGCAGTGAAGATAAGAGGAAAAGGAAATGAGGCCAGGAAAAGTACAAAGAGAAGTGATGTGTTTCTGTACTGGTTACTGCTTTACAAGCTTCTTTATCAATATATCATGTGTGGATTACAACTTTCCAAGCTGCATTATCACTAAACCATAGGTGACTCAGCACTTGCATGCATTTCAGTCCAAGGGACTTTGTTGGAAGGGCTACAAAAAGATTCATACCTTGAAAGGAGAGGAAAAAAAAAAAAAAAAAGAGCACTTACTTTTTACTCTTATGTGTCACATTTCTCTTTGGTCAAGACTTAACTCCATAAATTTCACTCACTTCATCTTGCTAACCATTCCAGAAGCCCGATTCTACAACTTCGGATTTGACATTTTAAACAAGCCTAGGTGGCTCAGTCAGTTAAGTGTTTGCCTTCAGCTAGGGTCATGATCTTGGAGTCCTGGGATCTAGTGTCACATTGGGATCCCTGCTCAGTTGGGAGCCTGCTTCTCCTTTTCCCTCTATACCTCCCACTGCTTATGCTCTCTCTCTCTCTCTCAAATAAATAAATAAAATCTAAAAAAAAAAAAAAAAAGCAACCAGCATTGGAAGTGTACAGTTTCTACAAGATTCTACAAGGGACTAGTGTCAAAGAGAAAGAACAAGGAAGGTAGGGGAAGAATCTGAAGGATGTTTGAGAATTTTGTCCAATAGAGATGTGCTCTTCCACCCAGAAGGGATCTAAGGAGGAAGATATACAGGTGTATGATTTTGTCCCCAAAAAAATATGTGTAAGCCATACTTATGTGGCCAGATCATATCTTTGAATATAATTTTTATGCATTTTTTTCCTTTTTTTTTTTTTCCCTCACAGATACCCTGATGGGTGTGTTCTACCCTGGCACTCCTCAAAGCAAAAAACACTCTGATTTTCAGAGAAAAACTCAGAAGGAAAATTTCATCCAAATGCCAGGAAAAGAATCTTGCGTGTATGCAGAACGTTTTTCTTTTTCTTTTTTCTTTTGGTAGAAACTACCAAATCAGGAACTGTGCAATCTAACAAGTTATCTGCCATAGTTTCACAGATCCTGGCAGAAGATGCAAAACCACTGATAGCCTAGCAGGTGGTATCAACTTCATGTTCACGGCAATTGTCCTTCCTCTCGCATCCCTGAGTCCCATGCAAGTGGGACAGAGCAACCCAAGCAGTTGCTGCTCACACGATGGGTTTCTGTTACAGTCAAGGAAGGCCCCAAACTGTTAAGGGAGTTCTAGCATATCTGACCAACCTTTGCCCCACAGGGGCAAATGTTATATTAATGTTATATTAGCCAGGAAACAAAGCTTCCCTCTAATCAGAAGTGAGACATCTATCAGTTGGTTAAGCAGCTGCCTTCGGCTCAGGTCATGATCCCAGCGTCCTGGGATCGAGTCCCACATCGGGCTCCTTGCTCTCTTCTCTCCCTCTGCCTCTGCCTGCTATCTGTCTGCCTGTGCTTGCTCTCGCCCTCTCTCTCTCTGATAAATGAGGTAGAGACATCTGTCTATCTCTCTTTGGTATTCATCATCTTTGTTTTCAACTTCTATGAGGTAGGATTATTCCTATGTGATTAACCTATGAGGAAACAAAGGCACAGAGAGATTAAATAATTTGTTGAAGATTCTTTCTATATCTAGATAATGGCTGAGTTTCTATTGAACCCACTTTCTTCAGCATTTGTATACTCAGCAACTACACTATGTTAACCCTGGAAAGGCAAGAGGAAGAAAAAGGAAAGTAAGTTTTTGGCTTTCCAGAAATCATACCACAAAAGCACCACATAATTTGGCTACTTCTAAAGCCAGACCAGCCTTGTAGGAATACCTGTTTCGGTATCTTCACATCCCTTTGCATATATATATATATATATATATATATATATATATATACACACACACACACACACATACATATATATGTATGTATGTATATATATCCTATATATTTTTCCATTAAATATTTATTATAAATTGTAAATAATAATTTATGAATTGTTTATATAAATAATATATATATATTATTCCATTAAATATTTATTGAGGATCTATTTTATCCCAGGTTGTGGTAGGTACCAGGAAGACAGCAGGCAGGATCCAGGTCTGGGAGGATCTGGGAAACAGAAAACTCCTACGGCTCTTGTTTAATGGTTCCTGTGAACCCATCCGTCACCATCCATTGCTTATACTAACAATTACCCAGGAGAACTGACAAGGACCAAGGTTTCTTTATACAGTCCTGCAATAAAATTTCCCTACCATATTAATGAATACTAAATTTAACTGGAGAATAAGTGGATACCATCATAAATTATGGAAAGCATTTACAGAGTGAAAGCCATTATAAAGTAAACCTCTCTAGGTTTGTTTTCCTACTTTCTCCAAGATTTCCCTCATTATTTAGCTGCACTTGGTACAGAATGGAAGTTTTCCTAAAAATCAACAGGTGAAAAGCCCCAGAAAGAATACATAATAACATTGTAAATAAATATGTTAGTCATATCATTTCTAGCACATTTATTTTCTAAAAATCACACAATACATATTTCTGAAATAAAATATGCACTGAGTGGGAAGGTCTTAGAATGTGCCAATATTGTGGAATTTTTAGGAAAAATACTAAAATAATTTTACTGAGTATAAAGGATGTAAGCTATATTTAAAATTTGACACTTGAAACTGACATAATCTTTCACTGCTCCTCAAATAGAAGTACAGGCCCTAGAAAAGTAATTATTATGTAAATTCAGAAAAAGCTAATTGTGTAACTACACACCAAATCTCCAGTACTTTTGTCCACAGAGATAATCAGGTCTGGAGAGTATTAGCTCCTTCACTAAAACAACTGAGGGGTTTATATGATGATAATTATTCATAATAACAAACTGGCATATCTCTCTTCTTTATATTCCTTTGAAAATATTGCTAGCATGAATATATTATATGGTCTAATTGAATGTGTAAGTATTAAATCAAGGACCACAACTCTGGCTGGTAATTAAAACTTTTTTCAAAATGTTTTAAAATACAGAATCTTAAGATCTATTTCATTCATACTGAATCAGAACTCTAGCATTAGGTCAAGAAAATTAGAATATATGAGAAATCTCTGTAGATCCCTGACAATCAGCAGTTGGAAGTCTCTCTGTAATTAATCTTAATCTTAAACACTTGAAAGGAATTCTGTTAGATATTTAATCCATTCATGTCGGTATTTCAATTATAAGAAATACATTTATTGCTTCATTTTTGTTCACTAAAAAGACATTCACTCTTTCACCTATTAAACATATGACAAATACTACATTATTAAATAAGGAAGACTTGAAATCTACTCACTTTTATTAATTTTAATAACATCATATCTAATTGATAGGCAGACTTAAGGAGATGCCAGTTTATTGACATTGATTGCTATGAAATTACACAGGTAAATCAAACCTTATAATGGCAGGACTTCAATATCTTCAGAATATTTGCCCATATCTAGACTTAAGCTTTTACACACACAAGATTAAAAAAAAAAAAAAAGTTATCTTTCTTTGCAGGAACATATTATCATAGAAATTTGAACTTAAAATAAAAATGTGGCAGGCCATGGAAGCAGAAATCACTAAAACCAGTTAACAGAACATCTTATATTCAATGAGATTAGCCCCACAATGGAAATCATCTTTTATGGTTTATTAGACACACTGCCATAGATAGACATATCATGAGATATAAAATAATCAATGGAAAATGCAAGTGAAATTTGATGAGGGATATAAAACTATCTTATTATAGATGCTATTTATATAGATGGCCACCTACTATGACTATATAAGACTGCATCTTATTAAGAACCACATTTAACAATCTTACCTTTTACAGTCTCATTCATTTGTATTTGTATTCATCACTCACAAATAATGGATATAAAATGCTACTTTGTCATTCATCCATTCTATCACTTAAAAAATTCCCTCTAAACTATACTGAATACTGATATGTACCAAGAACTGTGCTAATTGCAGCACATACAACAAGCACGGTGCCAACTTTCCACCTATTAAGAAAGGTTAATGTGTAACCAATAATTGCAAAGCAATTACAAGTGTGACAAGTGCTACAAAGAAACAGAATAGTTGCTATGAAGGTGTCAATAGGGGGTAGAAAGAGCTATAAGGAAGTCCAAGAACTCCTACCTGGGAAATGGCATTCAGATGAATAACTGTATAGAAGTACAGGAGTTAGACAACTACAGAATGGAAGGGGAAAAAGCACTGCACAGAAAGGAAGCAAATTGTATGAAAATTGAGTTGTAGGAAGAGTGAAATGGAGACTGGAACCAATTATGCTAGCCTATGATTGGATCAGCACAGCGATGGCCAAATCAATTACACATCTTCCTAATGACTTTTCTTGTTTCTCTTCTCTTGCCTCCTTCATTTCAGTTCCCTTTGATCCTTTCCCATAGAAACCTTTGTCTCAAACTCTCCTTTTTGGGGAACCCAGGTTTTAGAGTTATATTATCAAAGTCTCAGATAAAAATTTGAAAAGTATTTAAAGGCACAAGCACTTTGCATGGAGCAGGTCAGAGCACTCATATTAGAAAAGCATCGTGACTGTTTCCTCTCATCTTTTGAATGAATTTTTGAGGCATGTCAGTCAGTAGCAACAAAAAAAAAAAGCCAGAATAATACAGAAAAAAATACATGGAGATTTAAAATTATATTGATATTGAGACATACCTTGAGTAAGTATAAGAGATTAAGATATTACTCTAACCACGTGTGCTATCAAGAAGTAATTCAGACAGAAGCGCCTAGGTCGCTGGGTTGTTAAGTGTCTGCCTTCTGCTCAGATCATGATCCCAAGGTGCTGGGATGGAGCCCCACATCCGGCTCCCTGCTTGGCAGGAGGCCTGCTTCTCCTTCCTCCACTCCCTATGCTTGTGTTCTCTCTTGCTGTCTCTCTCTCTCTGTCAAATAAACAAACAAACAAACAAATAAATAAATAAAATCTTTTTTAAAAAAAAGGAATTCAGACAATGTTACAATATGTATACAACTCAAATAGAAACAGAACCAGCATTTTGAGTGGAAAAAAAAAAATCCAAATCAGGCCAACACTTAAACTTTCCTGATGTTCTGGCCAATATTGGTTAGTTTGAGAGCAGCTTACTGTATAATGCTCTAATATTTTTTAAAATATTTTACTCATTTATTGGACACAAAGAGATATAGAGCATAAGCAGGGGGTGTGGCAGGCAAAGGGAGAGAGAGAAAGGAGCTCCCTGAAGAGCACTGAGCCTGATGTGGAGCTTGATTCCAGGACCCTGGGATCATGACCTGAACTGAAGGCAGCCACTTAACAAACTAAGCCACCCAGAAGCTCCTATAATGCTCTAGTATTATAAAATTTATATTTATATATCCTTTTAGTAATGCCCTTTACTCTTTCAAGTCAAATAGAAATAGTCTATTACTAGATTACATGATTAAGGATATTCATGCACTAGAGATGATAGTGTAAAAATTGCTTTTTGTTTATTTCCCCTTGATACCTCTCAGTCTCTCTTAAATGGTGTTAGGGAACCCACTTTCTAGCACCACCTTCTCTGTCTCTTCTCTGTTTCCCTGGGTTTTATATCCCACCGTTTTACAACACTAAGACTATCTCTTTGTTTTGCTGTCAGCCACTGGTGAGGGTTTCAACCCAAAGATTGCATCAGTTTTCTCCAGGATGAAGATTAGTGCAGTGATGGCATTAGGCCTTTCAAGACCTTGTATGTAGAAGAAATAAATGAGGAAAAAAGCTTGCTTCATTCTGTTCTGAAGAGACAAATGTGAAAGACAAAGATAAATTGCTTGCTAATATTATGCCTTATAACAAAACTTCTTTTATCATTATAGCTTGCAGCTATTGTTGTCATGGAGTTTAAGTGCATAACTACCCATCTCTTAGAAAAGAAAAAGGGAAAATAAAATCTCATCCTAATAAAATTTCCCCCAAGTGGAATCTTTGGATGATTGCAAAAAGTATTATTTCCAGAGCATCTCTGGAAATTACATCTGATTTATCTGAACTGTCTTTATAGGGATCACCTGCTGATTATAGATCAGTGAAATATTAGTTGGTCTCCTGATGCCCTCAATTTGGAACTGCCACTTATTCCTTCATTTTATTATCCAAAACTTATTGTCATCCTCTATAATAAACTTTACTTCATTTTCCATAGTGTAATTTTATAATATTACCTGATGCTTAAATGTCAAACACTGAAACCTCAAATTCTTTTTTTTTTTAAGATTTTATTTATTTATTTGAGAGGGAGAAAAAGAGTGAAGGAGCAGGGGGAGTGGCAGAGGGAAGGGGAGAAGCAGACTCCCCACTGAGCCGGGAACCTGATGTTGGACTCCACCCCAGTACTCCAGGATTAGGATCTGAGCTGAAGACAGATACTTAACCTACTAAGCCACCCCGATGGCCCTCAAAATTAAATCCTGAAGAAGGAGACTCACCTGTGTAGAAGTAGAGCCTATTTCACACTACCTAAGGTTTGAGAAGCTAGGTTCCTGCCCCCAAATAATTCCCCCACTTTCTTATTTACTGTTCATAGTCCACATGTTCACTTCTTGAAGGGAAGATGAGCTCTCTTACGTTCTTGCTTGAGCACAATGGGCACATGAGCAATGTCCTTGCTTGGTGCTTGAGGGATGACATGTACCATTAACCACTCCCTAGAGCTCTATAATTCTTTGTTAAGTCAAATATCTTTGGCTGTCTTTTTGACATTGCATTTTATTGCAGTAACTGCTTCCACAGTTAAATGTTATTACCAGGCCTCTTTTGGGGGAGGACACTATCTTCCTCCTTGCTATTTGGAAGCCCAGACTTTCAAGGAATTGTCTTTTTGTCTCCCCCGACCTAGAGAGCAGTGCTACCAACAGAACTTAGTCATGCTGGTGACCTTCTCAGTGCTAACTCCTCATTGCTTTGCAAAGTGATGTCTCCTCCAGGATGAATAGTGAAATGTAGCCTTCGGGCATTTTCCCACCTTATATAACATATGCATTCTTAATACATTCACTCCAACATGCTCACCTCTGCTTGCCTTTAATCCCAAGTCTAGTGTCACACCAAAACTGGCATTATTATCTTACTTAAATACAGATCATGATTTTTCCATGCTTCTATAGGATATGTTGGCAGTGTGTTTGCATAGTTTCCCAGGATAATTACTGGGATATTAAATCCTACATCTGAAGAGGGTCCTCATATCAATAACTTGCCTTTTTTACTCAGAATTAAGTTAAATCTCTCTTCGTCCTGTGCCATCAGAAGTCAGCCCTGTGCTTACTCACACAGCCCTTGACAGTAATACTATCTACATCCTGCGGTTCCTTAGGGCTATGGTCCCTTTCCTCCAGCAGAGGCAGCACATCCCCAGCTGGATTACACTGTGACCTCACCTGAGGGTTGTTCACACGTGTGCAGATCTTGATGGCATGCATGTTATTTTGCAGGTGAGAGACATCTGTATCATTTTCAAGCGATGGCAGAGCTCCAGCCTTTAGTACAGAGGAGTGGGCTGCTTCCACAGGCTCACAGAGCTCAGAAAAAAACTAGATTCAAGAATTTCAACTCACCAACACATGTATCAACATCCCATTTTTTTCATAAACAGGTGCTGTCCTTCTCATGGCAGATCTACCTTAGTTGAGAGTTCAGCCTTCTTTGGAGATTTCTCTACTCTTTGTGGCAGGAGGTGAATGCCCCCGTATAAGCTACCAAGGAGGCCTTTAAATTTTATACTTGCTTTTTAATTGACCATCATTCTCTGCCTTTATTTGCTTTTTTATAAGAGCATCAGCTGAACAGAGTAATAACCATCCAATTCCATTATTTCCCCCATATTTCTAAATCTCTGATAGAAAGAGTATATCGTATGCACTGTCCCGGGGTCCTACAATGGAAAGCTTTTCCAGAATACCTGCTCAGCCATAATGCTGAGACATTGTACACATAGAGACAGCATTTTCCTTTTTACCTGGCTCCCCCCTACTTTATTTTTCATCTCTCACCATAAATGCTGATTGTCCAAGGATGTGTGTTAGGTGCCATTCAGTTCTTCTTCCATGGGACTGTATATACCCTTTACCATAGTACCTGACATGTTACATTGGAGTTGCCTATTTACTCGTCTTTATCCCACACTCTGCTATAAGCACCTAGAGAGGCCCCCTACTCATCTTTAGTTATAACTCTAGTTCATCACGCAGTGCCAGATACTTAAAGGTTTGTTTAAAGAGTAAGTTATAAGAATAAATAAGTTAATACAGTTTGATACTATGGCTTTCTATTATCTATATGTCCCTTGACTCAGTATGCTAAACTAATCAGAGAAAAAGAAAAAAAGAGTGAGTTAACTATCAATAAAAGTAGTAATTAGATTTAGTGATAAATGTCTGTGTGCAACTATAGTGTGATTAGACAGCATCCTCTAGCACTACTTTTTAAACCTAGCTATGTATATCAGGTAAACCTCACCTGTCATTATATTTTATTGGATTGCAGACTTTTAAATTCAGGATCTGTCAGCTTTGTCACCATTGTTTAAACCTACACCAGTCTTTGAATTACCTAAAACGGTACAATGATGAACTGGCTGTCTTACTCATCTTCTCCAACTGTCCAATGAGTCATGTCCTATTTCCTGTCAAAATCTTCTGTCTCATTTTCACTAACTAAATGCTTAAATGGCTGACAATATTTATGGAAGCATGCTGAAAGTGAGTTCAAGGTGTAAACCTAGTGCATTTTATATGGTACAAGAATTTAGGATGACATCTCCACAGTACTATGCCAAAGAATTATTTTATCTTATTTAATATAGTTATGCTCTCTCTCCCTCTCTGTATATATACATACACATACACACACCTACATGCATGTTATATATATTCAGACACACACGACTGTAATCACATATTTAAAATAAAAATATTTTCTTTTTAATACCTACCATGAAAGTCCTATAAGCTGCTTTATTTTCTGCCCCTTTATAACCATTGAATCAGTCTTTCAGTTGGTAGAGAGAGTATCTATTCTGGTGTTGCTCTTTGCAACTATCAATTGTAAATCTTGATGTCCACCTTTCTTTCACTGATATATCAATTCACCCTATGATAGGGGGCTTCTGGAATTTCCTTTCTTTTGTTTTCTGTGTATGTCCTGTAAAGAATTTTAAAGTTTATCGTGTTTGAGGTATAATCATTTCCAGGACTTCATAATTATACATACAGCTAACCCCTTACAATTACATATGGATTATGGGACACCACAGCTGTGCAGTCAGTCGGGCATCCATTTCTTGGTTTCTGTTCAGGTCATAATCTTGGGGGTCCTGGGATTGGGATCCACACTCAGCACAGAGTTGGCTTGGGAAATTCTCTCCCTTGCTCTCTGCCCTCCCTCCCCGCCAAAAAAGACTTGCATATGGATAATGGTTTAAATGTTGTGGTAATGAAACTATTCAGTAAACAGGAACTGTGTATAATGTAGAAAGCAGATCTAAATTTATTAAATACGTACAGAGCAAATCCTAATTTGCCCTGTAGACCATTGATCACTTCCAGGAATGGAAACCATGTCACCATGCTTTGCTATTATCTCAAAGGGTATGCTGATCTAGATGATTTGATCTTCTCTTCTGTCAGTTAACACTTTTTTGACCAATATTTAAGGAAAACCTTAATTAGGACTGAAAATACATGTTTTGTAATTTTTTTCTCCATGAAATCTAATTAAACAATCTAGCTTAATTTAGTTTAATTTCATTTACTTATTCTTCAGCATGTCAATAATCCATTTCTAACCACCTCCCTCATGCCCCTCCCATCCCCCAACCTGCTCCCAAATACAGGTTCCCCCCAGCTATACAAAAGTATAGCATTCTTATGGAAATTTTCATAAGCTGAAATGGTATAAAGCAAAGAAGCAATTACCAATAATTTATATGGGAAAAAAAAGTGCATTCCTGGACCCAAAAAATAACCTCTCTTAGGCTTGATACCTTAGGACCCAGATAATGGATACACAAAATAAATGGAGATAAATCACAGAGACTCATAGACACAGTTCAAAGTTGTGGCATATTATTGAGTGTTGTAATACTGAGTCAAAAATACTGAGTGTTGTTCCCTGGGAAGGAGTTTCAGGGAGCCATTCCAGCCACCTAGCGGGTGAGCTGCTTCCAAAGGGACTTGCTGCAAAACAAACTGAAGGCCCCTTTTCCTTCTTGCCTTTCCTTGTAAAATCCTCTTTGGCTTTCTTTCAGTTAGTGAAAACAAGGACTAATGCGGTTCTGCCATCGAAGTGAAGTGGCATAATGTGAGCCTTCAAAATGCAAAATGAAGTGGCAAAATGTGAGCCTACCTATGATCTGTTTTTAAACTCTTCCCTGTGAAATTTGACTGTGATGTCACAAGGGCAGGGGGGCTTATCTAATAGAGTTGTGAGGATGAAGCTTTGCTATGTCATTTGAAATTGTTCCCAAGTTCAAGAATAGTATTTTTGACTAAGCGTCTAAGTCTCTCCCTTGTAAAAGCATTAACAAATGCATAATTTAAATAAATAATGCATTTATAAAGTGGACATACCATATACGTCATTAACAAAATGTAGTGATGTCTTATATTTTGCGTTTATTTTTTACTATTTCTGACTTTGCCACGGTGCCCCCTTTGGAGACTTCTTAGGACGAGGGCAGTCAAAAAGAGCAATGGAACTCTCGGAAGGTAAAGTCAAAGAGTGACTTACCTTATGCAAAAAAAAAAAAAAAAAACACATTTTTTAAGAGGATATATTAAGGTCAAGTTATCAGTGAGGTTATACACTGGTGATATGTAAAGTAACAAAGGCCTCTTCTTACGTACATTGACCCATACATTACTAAAGTTTACCATACTAAACAGACTTATTTATGATAAATAAATTTTCTGATATACAATCTCTAATTTGAAATGATTCCCACATTGAGGGAGGTAAAGCTGGAAGTGGAGCAATTCTTTTATTGCAAGGCATGAGTTTTGGTTTTGGTTTCCCGTAGACATGAATTCCTGGTATAATGTGTGCAAACCACACAGAACAATTGGAAGTCTTTCTATGTGCAAAGCATCCAAGATCAAGCACCATGTTATGCAAGAATTCTTAGGTACTATATCTATGTTTGTTGGGCTTCCTTTGTGGCCGCTATTTTTGAGCTAGATTTAGTTTCCTTGGAGTACCTTATCTAACATTCTTACCAAACTCTAGAGGTCATGAAATCATCAAAAGTAGAAAGAGCTTATCTCATCCCTGTTAACCAATGGGTGAGATAGTCAAATAACTCAATGTTGACCCACAGCGTCTTAAAAAGTAACGTAATTGTTAAGATTACAGTGATTAGACAAAATAACATGAAATATTCATGAGTTCCAAAATTCCCTCCCCTGTGCCCCACAGATCACTCCACAATATCTGCATAACAGTAGCTGAGTGCTTCCTAAATGGCCAAAGTCCAGTTCCTCTGTCAGTCATTGCTAGAAAGCACTGATCTTGGAACTTCTTTGTCCTTCATGGTCCATGCCCCCCACTCCCGGCAAAGGACCATCTAGGTTTATGTAATCCATGACCCCTTAATATGCATCGTGGGAGTTTAGCCAGAGATTTTGGCATGCTTTTTCCCACCCAATATACTATCATCTGGCACAAGACACTCTAAGGCATAGGTAAAACGTATTTATGTTTATTTTTATTTCACTGACAGCAGCATACAAAACATCTTACATGGTCCAGTTAACAAATTTTCATACAAGAGAAGCCATTATTTGGAAGATAATCCCCCAAACAGTTTATATTATGAGTATCTTTCCACAGTTTACCTGCCTATTATATACTATTGGCTTTCATCTAATGCTGAGTGAAACTAAAGGTAAACTAAATAAGAGTTTAACTTTTTCTTTAGATTTTTTTCTAACTTTTTCTTTAGATTTAGCTGCACATAAGCCAAGATAGTTTATATTTAAGTTTATATTTATATCAAAGTAAATAAATCAATACTTCATATTTTGGAATTTTAATACAAATCCTTTAAACATGTCAGCAGTATATCCAAATCTATGAGCTTTAATTCCCTAAAGTCAATTACCTTAGCGTATATTTATCTTAAAAATTTAATCTTAGAAACAGCACTTTGAAATTATGATAGGTAATGGATACTCTGTGAACCTGACAATTAATAAATAAAGTGTTATATTTTAATATCCCTGAAGCTTGCATTTAAAATCTAATAATTCTCTAAAGCAATTTGAGTTAAGGAATCCTTACAAAAATTAAGCATTTGCATTTCAAAAGGAGCTTATATACCTTAGGGCTGTGACAGCCCATCTGAAATAAAACTTGACAGGATGGCACAGTATGATGTTTACTTGATGTTTTCAGAGAAAAAGTATGAAATACTACTATAGTCTAGTAAAGGCAATTGCATATAGCTTTTTTCAACTTGATTTCTATTCAGACATTAGAGGGGTAAAAAAGACTTTGAAGTCTTTCATGATAATAACTTTAGAGACAAGGGCTAACATTCTTATAATTTTGGCTCAGAAAAAAGCAAAAAGATCAAAGAGATTTACTGACTAGAAATTTTTTAGTACATGTCAAATTGGATTTTAAATCATCATATCAAAATGCATAGCCAGATTCCTGTTCCAGAACAACCATCAAAATGAAAACACAAGCTCATTCAACTAACATTTCTATCAAATCTAGAGACACAGAGTTTTATAATTTACATAAATATGGATGTAAAATTTCATGCATTTAAATAACTTTAACATTTCAAATAGATTTCACTTCCAGTTTTTCAAAATAAAGTGAGACAAACTAAGAATTTATATTCAAATTAAATATCCCCTGCCATTGAAAGGGATGGAAAAAATAGTTGCCCATGAAATAAAAAATATCTTTTTAGAAGCTGAAAGCTGCAAACATAAAAGTGTGACCAATAATTCATGACCTTCAATTTTAGCAAAAATTCAGTGCCTAGAGGTATCTATAAATCCTTAGTGTGTTCTCCAACTCTCCCAGTAGTTCTTGAAAATTTTCATCAATACAGCTTGTATGATCTCTATCTCTCGGCATATCACCATTTTTCTGATTTCCCTGAGAAAAATATACTCCAGCAGATATGAAGTCCCACATCTTTCTCTTAAAAAATCATTCTAATTGGACTTCATCATTTTCTCTTTCCCTCTGATTTTTTTCTCCCGTCAGGGTCAATCATGCATGTACACTTGAGTTCATTACCTCCTGCCTATGCAGTAACTTCCTTCATAAATTACTTCTCTTCCCAGTATATTATCCTCACCATCTTCCTCTAGATTTCTTTCTCAAACTCTGTATATAAATATACTCAGATTGTAATATGAGTATTAAAAAATAAACTTGTCTTAGGGCGCCTGGGTGTCTCAGTTGGTTAAGTGTCTGACTCTTGATTTCAGCTCAGGTCATGATTTCAGGGTCTTGAGATAGAGCCCCACATTGGCTCCCTACTCAGGGCAGAGGCTGCTTGAAAATCTCTCTCTCCATCTCCCTTTGTCCCTCCCCCCAAAATTAATAAATAAATCTTAAAAAAATAAACTTGTCTTATACCCACATTTCCCTACATTTAGTCCCATATATCTACCAATCCACCCAGTTATAGTCATGTTTCTGTATGCAATAGTTTTAGTTTATACTCTATGGTCACACTTCCCTACCTCACCCTTTTATGCCACTAAGTTTTCACTTAGTCTTTCACTTAAACTTCCTTTGCCAGAGTTAAGAAGGACTAACTTCCAAATGCAAAAATTGTATAGTCCTTCTTTATGTTACCATCCTGCATTTAACAATCCACTATTTTATTCTTGAAATTCCACTTTCCTTTAGCTTTGGTGATTATTATTTCATCTGGTTTTCCAGATAGTCATTCAAAAACACTCTCTTAATTTCCTCTTTCTCTGACTACCTCTTAAACATTAGTGTTTAATTCTGTATATCTTCTACAAGTGACCGTATTCATACCTATCACTCTAAATAAGGTTAATAACTATGCTAAACTAAACATTTAGTACTCAAAGAGTACTAAAATACTAAAATTACTCCAATTAATGTGCAGAATGCATGATTGCTCTGTCACTCCAATCTTCTAGACAACCAGTAAAAAGTGAGTATAATTTATACATATGTGTGTGTGTGCATAAAAGTTAGGTAAAATAAGTGTGATCTGTGTTGAACAAACTTGGATTGAAATGATGGGTCTGCTACAGAGTAGTTGAGTAGCTCGGGCAAATGATGTAACCCTCATCCCATTTAAATTTTCTTATTTGTAAAATGGGTCTAAGTAATAATACCTACTCTACTGTGTTGTCGTAGAGATTATATAGGATAAGTACTTAATGAAGTCCCTGATGTTTAATAACCCTTCAAAAACATTAAAAAGACAAACTGTTAACATTTTCATCCACAATTTTATCAAGCAAATTTGGCACTTGACATAATTACAGTAGATATCCCCTGAAAATAACAAAGCTGTACTTAGATGGCACATTGAAAATGAAGAGAAGAGGATCAGAGGAAACCTTCATTTTACCAACAGGCTCCAGATGTGGACATACCTTTGTCAAACAAAAAATGAATTCAGATCTGTCTTTGAAAAGATTATTGGAATAGGGGAAGATTGACTATACAATAGGGAAAATGCTCTAATTGTAAGACCTATAAAGGCTTCAAAGATCAGACAGAAAAGGATTTTCTTTTATAGTGAAGAGCAGACAAGGATAGAATAGAGCAGGTATGGAGGAGTAGGATGAACAGGTGGTGTGATCAGGAAATGTCTTTCTTTGTTGTCGATCAATTCTCAAGAAGGCTCTTTGAGAGTGAGGAAGGTTATTTCCTATGCCAACATCTGCTTAAGCGGCCCATGCCTGCCTACACACTAGTTTGGGTCCCTGGGAAGAGAGAAACCTGTCTAAAATTTGTGGTAAAGTCAAGTTAGTGGGAATTTTGTCTATATTGGTGAGCAGATATAAACAGTTCAGCTATTCGTTGGTGAGAAACAGTAATAGAATTTGTAGCATATGTGTCCAGCCTTGTCCTAGGTAAACAAGAGGGACATCCCCAAGTCTTCTCTCTGTCACATGGGAGAAGTGTGATTCTTTGCATAAGCCATTTCCTGGAAAACACAAGGAGTAGGTTTTGTTTGTTGATTTGTTTGTTTGTTTGTTGAGAGAGACAGAAAGAGAGTGAAGGAGAGTTGTGGGGACAGTGGTAGAGGGAACGGGAGAGAGAGAATCTCAAGTAGGTACAGCTCCCAGCATGGTCAGGCTCCATCTCACAAACCCAAGATCATACCTTGAGCCAAAATCAAGAGTCTGGTGCTTAGCCAACTGAGCCACCCATGTGCCCTGAGTAGGAGGATTTCTTTCTGATGTTTTCTGGAAATATAAGGCTTAGGTAAGGCTCAATATTGTCACTCTTTTCTTGACTTTGGAGCTTTGGTACAACTCATGTGATCTCATGATTAGTGGCTGACCCAGGCAGGGTGGGTATCTGGTTTTCCACAGTCACTAGACAAGTGTGATGATATAATACATGAATTTTCAAACTTAAGCAGTTATTATTTTAAAAGTTTTCACCTTCTAAATTTTAGATCTTCTTTGGGGGATGGAAACTCTTAATTATATGCCTTCAGGTTCTACTGTTGCAGTGGTTACCTTATTTTGTATCTTATTTTTGTACTCTCCTCATTACTAGAATTGGCACCAGCACCAAGTAAATTGGGAAAGAGAACTATCTGTAGACATGCCCCACTTTGATGCCCCACTTTTATGAGAATAGACTTCTCATTGAGAAAATTTTGTTTTCATACAAATCTTTATAGAGAAATAATGATGAAGTTGATTTAAAACCACATTGAGATACCACCTTACACCAGTTAGAATGGCCAAAATTAGCAAGACAGGAAACAACATGTGTTGGAGAGGATGTGGAGAAAGAGGAACCCTTTTACACTGTTGGTGGGAATGCAAGTTGGTGCAGTCACTTTGGAAAACATTGTGGAGATTCCTCAAGAAATTAAAAATAGAGCTTCCCTATGGTTCTGCAATTGCACTACTGGGTATTTACCCCAAAGATACAGATGTAGTGAAAAGAAGGGCCATCTGTACCCCAGTGTTTATAGAAGCAATGGCCACGGTTGCCAAACTGTGGAAAGAACCAAGATGCCCTTCAATGGATGAATGGATAAGGAAGATGTGGTCCATATACAATATGGAGTATTATGCCTCCATCAGAAAGGATGAATACCCAACTTTTGTAGCAACATGGATGGGACTGGAAGAGATTATGCTGAGTGAAATAAGTCAATCAGAGAGAGTCAATTATCATATGGTTTTCACTTATTTGTGGAGCATAACAAATAGCATGGAGGACAAGGGAAGTTAGAGATGAGAAGGGAGTTGAGGGAAATTGGAAGAGGAAGTAAACCATGAGAGACTGTGGACTGTGAAAAACAATCTGAGGGTTTTGAAGGGGTAGCGGGTGGGAGGTTGGGGGAACCAGGTGGTGGGTATTGGAGAGGGCACAGATTGCATGCAGCACTGGGTGTGGTGCAAAAACAATGAATACTGTTATGCTGAAAATAAATTTAAAAAATTAAAAAAAAACCAAACTTAAAAAAAATTATGCATAGTTTATTAAAAATGTGGTTGGCTCTTCAACCTTCTTACTGTGAATGTTAGGTTTCTGCTTTATTAATATTTATGTTGTCATTTTTTCTATTTTTTGAAAATGGGTTTAATCTTTATATCCCTCCTCCCCAAAAAGGAAACTCTCATGGAATTAATTAATACATATTAGAAATAACTACTATGTTTTGGTGAGTCCATTGGTAATTTCATCAGTATTCCTATAGAAATGCGATCATCCATACTCCAGAAACAAAAATCAAACATCAAATATTTCACTTACATACACAACAGCTGTGCGTTTTTTCATGATCTCCTTCCTTAAGGCCTTGACCCTACCGTTCTAATCTAGACTGTCCCTCTTTCCTGCTACACTACTGTCATCCTGCCAATCCTCTCCATACTTCCCTTGTGTGGGATACACTATTCCTTAAGTATTCATAGTTTTTCTTTTTGAATTTACTTATTTTTACAGAACACATTTTCTAATGGCTTCTTCTTTAGTCTCTCCGTTGATAACTATTTTATTCACCTGTTAATAGAGGGAGAGAGAAAGGACACACACATGATGAGTCCTATTTTTAACTCTTTCCTCTCATAAATAACATTAAAAATTTTTAAATAGATTTTATTTATTTATTTGACAAAGAGAGAGAACAAACAGGGGATCAGCAGGCAGAGAGAGAAGCAGGTTTTCCATTAAGCAAGGAGCCCAATGTGGGACTTAATCTGTAGGATCCTGGTTTCATGACCTGAGCCAAAGGCAGATGCTTAACCAACTGAGATGAGACACCCAGGCATCCCTCATAAATAACATTTTTAAAAAGAATAGGGAAACCAGGTCAAACTGATAAAACTGATGCTATGCCTTAAGATGTTTGCCTTCATCATCAGCTTAAAAATACAGAAAATGCTATAAATTCAAAACTAATTGTTCTTATTAAGCATTATATTTTCAACCAAAGAATAATATTTGCATACTCTTATTAATCTAAAAAAATTATTTCAGGTGCCAGTATTATATACATAACAAACAGTACATAAAAAAAAAAAAGGAAGAGAATTCGGGGGTTTCTACAAGAAGAGCAAATGACATAAATTGTTGCTCAACTGCAAAGGAATAGACCCTTTAATTCCAACTATTATAAGCCTGGTTCCTAATCACACAGTAAGATCAGAACTATGAAGAAATATAAGCTTTAGTAACCTAAAAATGTTATTTTATTTTGAATCTCAGTTTTAATCTTCTCATGCTTAACTTTCCTACTTTGCTAAATGGTGATCTTTTTCTTTTCTCCTCTTCCACCTTTCATCGATACACCAAATCAATGCAAAATAGTTCCTCATGACCAAATAGGGATCAGAAAAATGGGTCTTTAAATGATTGTCAAAAAGGGCATTTAAATTCGTTCTTAGTTGATTCATTGAATAACCAAGAGTAAATAAAATAACAAGAACAATCCTATTCATAAGCGGTTCATGCTGTCATGAATAGAAGTAGCTAAAAAATGAAATCTTGTCAGTTTGTCTCATTGTACATCGTCAGAATTTATCTGAGTGCCTGGCACATAGAAATAAGTCAATAAGTGTTTGTGGCTGGATGAATACTCCTTTTATTAGCTTTCAAAATCATTGCAGTCATCTGAGGAGTCTACATAATTAAGTTAATTTTTGGTCAAATCCCCTTCTTGTTTCATTGTATCTCGGGAATCAGTTTTTACCTCCCTAACCTGAGAATTGTGGTCTTCGTCCAAAACTAGGTGTTATGTAAATTACATAAATACTGCTGCTGCTTTTGTATACTATTGTATACCATTCTTACTGAGACTCTTACAGCTGCTGGTGTTATTATTTTTACTGTGTGTTACTGTGTGTTACTGTGTTAACAAAGGCTGCTGCTGCTGGGGCTTAAGATGAGGATTGTGAAAATGACACAGCAGCACCACATCCTTCTTAAACCGGATTTACCTTGCACCCCTATTGTGTACTTTTATACAGGGTTTGTTGCACTTCCAATAAAAGCAAAGCTACTCACCATCTACTTTTTTTCTTCCATGGAGACATATGCAAATCATCTCAGTTTCTTCATTGTTTCCTATTCAAAACCTTTTGTCTCTACCAGTTTCTTGCTCTTCAGTTCCCGATAGGAAAAAGAGCACATGTTCTTTTTGTTTGTTTTTTGTTTAGTTTAGTTTAGTTTTTAGTTTTTAGTTTTTTGGGGTTTTTTTTGTTTTTTTTTTTTTTTTGTTTTTTTGTTTTGTTTTGTTTACATCTTTGGGTTGGGGGAGAGCTACTGGCTTTACTTTTATTCAGTTAGGGTCCCAACGTAAAAGAGATAGTACACGAAAACTGGGGTCTTTTGGACAGTGTATACTTACAAAGAGACTAATACCTTAACAGAAGTGAAGAAAGCACAAAAAATGGAGAAGGTGACAGAGACTTACAGTAGTGGAGCTGTCACCATCCAAGGCACTAAGAGCAAGGGGAGGAGAAGGGAACAGGGCTTGGTAGAGTCACACCACCCAACCAAGGTAAACTCTGAGGAAACAAAGCCCAGAAATAAACCTCCTCACCTCATCTCCTTCCTGATCCCAGTCAGTGCTTTCCTTTTGTTTAATTCAAACAAAAGCCAGACTGCATGGGGACTTGTTGATGTGATCCACACAGGCCCAGCTCCTGGAGGACAGCACTGGTGGAAGGAAAGCTATCTGGCCGAGTCCGTGGCCTCTGCTTCTCAGCATCCATGCTCGGCTTCCATCCTGCTTGGTTATAAAACCTGAGGAGCAGAGCAGCTTGTATTCCAGATTGAAATTGTTTCAAGTATCTTTCTTGCTTTGAGATCCACTCAAAACCATGGCCTTGAGGGCACCTCATAAAAAGACTGAACTAGCATGTCCAAGTGCAATATATTGCTCCTGAAACCCAACAGTTTACCCAACGACCCTGCCACTTTCCTTCACGATGGGGCATTGAAGTGCAACTTCTCATCTCTCACTTTAGAAGAGAGAATCTGACAAGCACCAGGTTCTGGAGCTGGCAGTTCCTAATCAGTTCCTGAGCTGACAGATCAAGTTTTTGAATTTTACCAGAGTTTATTTTCAACCATAAGGCATAGAAGATACTTGCCACTTCCTGACCACTAGATCTTAACAGCATAAAGCCACCAATGTAGTGGATCTGTATGACATTTTTTGGAATACCCAGTTGATCAAGGTCCCTCTTAACTGTATCACAGAAGAGAGCCAAGGAATGGGGAGAGGGAAAAGGCAGGAATATGAAATATGAATAATGTCAGTGCTATGTACATGTTGATTATTTTTGATTTTGCTGACTTGTGATACAGTAGAGCACACTTGACAATTAAATAGCTAAATATCAGGAATAAGGAAGTGTGTTAAATTGTTCCACTAAAAATAACACTTCCATATATGTTTGTAAAAAATAAAAAATCAAAAAAAAATAAAAATAACACTTCCATAGCTGCGGCTGTAAGTTGAATCGTTACTTGGTTTAGCTCACGACAACCTAATGAAATTCTCTGTGATACATATGGGGTTTTGTTTTGTTTTTTGCTAGCCAAACAGCTATGTTAAGTGTATGTTAGGAATCACCATTCTTTTTTTTTTTTTTAAGATTTTATTTATTTATTTGACAGACAGAGATCACAAGTAGGCAGAGAGGCAGGCAGAGCGAGAGAGGAGGAAGCAGGCTCCCCACTGAGCAGAGAGCCCTATGCGGGACTCGATCCCAGGACCCTGAGATCATGACCTGAGCCGAAGGCAGCGGCTTAACCCACTGAGCCACCCAGGCACCCCAGGAATCACCATTCTTGCATCTATAGTTTCTGATAGAGTCCTTAATTTCTGTGGTTATTTCGAGAATGTGTTATTACTTTTGGTACATCCACTCTGGTAGTGAGGGTCTGGAAGCTTTAATTTGTACTGTAATAGCTTTTACTTTTTTTTAAAAAATTTTTTATTTTTTATAAACATGTATTTTTATCCCCAGGGGTACAGGTATGTGAATCAGCACTCACCAAAGCATATACCCTCCCCAATGTCCATAACCCCACCCCCCCTTCTTTTACTTTTTTAAAAATTTTTTAAGATTTTATTTCTTTATTTGAGAGAGAGCACAAGAAATGGGAGCAACAGGCAGAAGGAGAAGCAGGCTCCCCAGTGAGCAAGGAGCTCACTGCAGGGCTCAATCCCAGGACCCTGGGATCATGACCTAAGCCAAAAGCAGATTCTTAACTGACTGAGCCACCCAGGCACCTCTAGCCTTTACTTTGTTAATCAGATAATTTTAACATTCTATCAGTGATTAATATCCAGCTATATGTATCCAGCTATACATTCTGGGATCGTGGAAATAATAACATGATTGATCTAAGGTCCAACACTCATCAATTATATCCATTCCACTATTCCTAATTTCCTGAGTTTTCTGTTTCCTTCCAATACAGTATGCTAGCATGCTGATTGCATTAAAGTATAGGCCATTATTGAGTTGACCCTACTATTCTGGCATATTTTTATGATCACTCTCAGGTACTCACATCAATACATTAAATTCTGAATCTTGATTGGGTTCACTGTTGTCAGTAAGTTTGAACTATCTGAGATTTTCATAACTTGTCCCTTTGTCTGGTATCATACAGTCTTCAGGCATACATGCTTCTTGGATCCTGCAGACAAAGATTGGGGAAGTCTAGTGATGTGTAGGTTACCTTCTCCTGGACCCTGTCTTATATCCCTGATTACTTTTGACAGTGTCAGGATGGAACTCAAAGATAGCCTGTAGAAAAAGAAAGAAAAGTGGGTCCTGTGAGAATTAGTATCAGCTTGGGAAGGCAGTGATCCAGGAAAGGTTTAATGCAGAGATGGATGAAGACCCTGGCACCTAGAGCATGAAACTCTTTTTTTTTTTTTAAAGATTTTATTTATTTATTTGACAGAGAGAGATCACAGGTAGGCAGAGAGGCTGGCACAGAGAGAGAGAGAGAGAGAGAGAGGAGGAAGCAGGCTCCCTGCTGAGCAGAGAGCCTGATGTGAGACTCGATCCCAGGACCCTGAGATCATGACCTGAGCCGAAGGCAGCGGCTTAACCCACTGAGCCACCCAGGCGCCCCTAGAGCATGAAACTCTTAAAGGAAATTTGGATACTGATGTTTCTCAGCTTTAACACTATTTATTCAAAGGTCTCCAGCCCATGCTTTAGAACCCCATCTTTTTCCCATCGGTGCCATTACTTTGTGTAAGAAACCTGTTGGGATAGTGTATAACTCACTGCTGCTTTCAGACCCTTGCAATTCTGAACTTGATTCTTGGCTGTATCTACCCTGTGACTATTAGAAATATAAAATCTCAAAATTGCTTTGAAGAACTTTGGAGACCTTTTGTTCTTAACTTTACAGTCATAGTTTCCAATTTGTCTTTCTTTTTCTATATATGTCCCCTAGGGTGTTAAGAAGTAACCAGGTGATTTCAAAATAATTATAAGTTTTTTTGTTACTGCATGTATTGGGGTGCCCCCAAACCACCCCCTAGTTCAGGGATTTACCAGAAGGATGATAAGAATTTCATATGCTTCAAAAAAAGAATACAAAGCAAAATCAGCAATAAGAAAAGCACATTTAGTGGAGTGGGAGAAGACACAAACACCAGCTCTCGAGCCCTTCACCCGGGAGTCACACAGAACTTGCTTCATTTCTCTAGCAACCGGTTATGATAAATCTACCAGGGTTGCTCAGTAGACACTCAGTTCCTAAGGGTCTTACTGAGGGCTAGTCAGGTAGGCCCTCATTGTGTAGCACATACCAAAATTCTAGACTCCCAAATGAAAGCCAGTGTTCACTGTAAAACACATTATTTGGTATATCAAAATATCAAATTGCCCTCACCTTAAACACATACAATTTTTATTTGTCAATTATACTGCAATAAAGCTATGAGGTGGGGGAAATATATTGCTCGAATAGTTTACTCTTTGCAGCTCTGGAAACAGAACACTCCTTAAGTCTAATTTCCCAGATGCCAGGCAAGAGCCAATCTTGCAAGTAGACCTTATTAAGGAAAGCAGTCTCTGGCCTGTTATGATAACTGTTTTCTGCTCTGTGTAGTAACTAAGTGTCACAGCCCCTTGTTCTCCTAAGACCTTGTTCTCTGCATGTACTTTATCTCATTTCCCTCTGGTGATAACTCAAATACTTATGATTTTTTTTTCAAAAACTGTGAATTACTTTGCCACATTCTTACCTGCAAAGGGAGTTATCATGTACTCCTTAAATATATGACAAATGAAAATTCCAGAATCACGTTTTAAAGACCTTTATCTTGGGGCCACTTCCTGGAGCAACTGCTGTTCAATCAGGGACCCAACAGGAAACAAATGGAATAATAAAAATTGAAATCTGTCAAAGGGGAGATATTTACAAAGAACATAATTACAAAGGCTAGAGTAGAGAGACAAGAAAAAGATTGTGCGGAAATGCAGCACTACTGCCATCAGGGATGGCAACATCGTAGGCATGAGGGAGCAACAGGAGAGTTGTCTGAACCCAGAAAAAGAAAAGGTGATGTCGGAGAGCAGCCCTCAGAGGAGCTGTCTGCTGAAAGATGCAACCAGTCAAGGACAACTAGAAAAATAAACAGCCTGAGCCCATCCTCTCCTTTCCTTTGGGTCTCCGGCATGTTAGCCCAATTAGAAGCCAGAAGCCAGAGATTCTGGGATCTCACCGGTGTAATGGATATAAGTCAGTCTTTCAGGGCACAGAACAATTTGGGAAAGTTTAGAGAGTTTGATCTGGAAGGGCAAATGGAACATATTTGGCAAAATTTATAATTCATTTCTTATTTGCCAAGAATTCTGCATCTTTTCATTAAAATATTTTCTGACATCTCGGCTCCTCAAAGGTTAATTCCAAAAATGAATTATATGTAATGAATTTCCTTTCTACTTCCTGTTTAAATAGTCAAGTCTTATCAGTATCACATCACTCATCAGCTTTCTCAAAATATACCTTAAAATGTCCTTCTGTAATTCTTTTTTTTTTTTTTTAGTTTTACAGTGTTTTCTCACTACTGCATTTCCCATTTTTTTAGTTGTTTGGTGTCTTAAGGACCTTAATAACTATTCACATTGTATTGTATAAAACAAATTATTTTAAGAAAAGCTTTTTTTTTAAAAGATTTTATTTATTTATTTTTTTGACAGAGAGAAATCACAAGTAGGCAGAGAGGCAAGCAGAGAGAGAGAGAGAGAGAAAAGAGGAAGCAGGCTCCCTGCCGAGCAGAGAGCCGGATGCGGGGCTCGATCCCAGGACCCTGAGATCGTGACCTGAGCTGAAGGCAGAGGCTTTAACCCACTGAGCCACCCAGGCGCCCCAAAAAAAACTTTTAATTAGAAAATGCTCTATGCATTTTGCTAAATTAAATATATAGCTCAGTAGTCTATGTACATGAATATGGCATTAATGCTTTTTTCTTTCTTTGCTAAAATCTAGCCCAATAAAATGTCTAGTAGGGGAAAAAAAAGCACAGTTGATAAGTCTATAGTGATTCTAATCAAACCTGTTCTTTGCCAGAAACGCATCTTGATCAAGGAAACTCTCTCAATTTCAGCATCCTCACTTGCAACGTGGATAGCGTGGCTGTGAAGACCTCAAGGACTTCTTCCAGATTTAAGAATTTGTTTACTGATTTCAGTCCAAATTGTATTAGCCACTTTCCCCATCTCTTCCCCCAGCTGAGTATGCAGAGTACCTTTCAAGAATATATAAAATATCCTTGCCAGTTATTCTACAGATTTGAAGTGTTCTTCCGAGAGTAACGTGTCCAAAACTGACTCTGAGATACAGTGTTCCTGTTTAAGTGTTAGAATTATAAAACAAATGTGCTCCAGGTCTGACATTTTCTCATGATTCCATTACAATGATTTAGTGGATTACATCTTAATGGTAAACATATTCTCTTGTTGAAACCATGCCCCATAGGATTAAGAAAGTTGAGACTAACAGGAAATTTTTAAATTTTTTTTAAATTTTATTGTATTTATTTGACAGAGATCACAAGTAGTCAGAGAGGCAGGCAGAGAGAGAGAGAGGAGGAAGCAGGTTCCCTGCTGGGCAGAAAGTCCCACGTGGGGTTCAATCCCAGGACCCTGGGATCACAACGTGAGCTGAAGGCGGAGGCTTTAACCCACTGAGACCCCAGGTGCCCCAACTAACAGGAAATTTAAAGGTTGATTTTCAGAGATGTTTCTTTGTAGTCAGCTTTTTTTTTTTTTTCTTTTCTGCCCCACTAATAAATCCACTAGCTATCTCCACAGAAGCCTCTACTGACACAGATGGTCACTGACATGTTTCTAGACCATCAATAAGGCCTTCATTCCTCACCCAAGATAATGATCCCAAGACCCCATCCAGTTAATACAGACTCTCAGAGCATGTGCATAGCTCCTCTCTTTGCCTACAGGTGACCTCAGGATGTCAAGAGCCAGATTTTTTCCTCATTTTAATGTTAAGTCTCCACCCCAAAGTAAACACAGGATGCGTGTTATATGTATGTTTGCTCAGTGCAAATCCTCCATCCGTCCTCATGAAGAGCAGTACGTTTTCCTGTCTTTTCCTTCAATATATATGCAATCCCAACCCCTATGATGATAAAAACTTGTACTAACCTCGGTCAGGGGAGACAGATTAGAGCTCACTTTTTTCCCTTGCTTGGATGTTTTGCAATGAATCTTTCCCCCTACAAAACACAAGTGCTACTGTGTGTGTCTTTGGGTTTCAGGAGGCAAATGAGCTCTTTTCAATTTGGTAACATTGTGCAGAACATACTATGCCAATTTCATTGCAATTTCCATCCCAGTGTAAAAAACCTCAAGGGTCCAAAATGGTGTCACTTTGATGGAGTTCCCAAAGTGGTGCTTAATACATAATCTAACTGCAGTTTCAACTCCCCTCAAAGCTCTAGTCAGGAATTTCTCAAGTCAGCCAATGAATCCACCACCTGGGTCCTCTCCTACCCCATCCCAAAAGAAAGACAAAGTAATCTGCAAGATAAGACACCTTGCCTTTCCCCCTCAGAAAGTGTCCTAGCTTGGAAAAAACTTTTGCTTTTGCTAATAACTTTCTAGACCCCACCCTCCTTCAATAGAAACTTTCCACTTTGAACAACTTTTTTTGTCCCCCCCCAACACCTTGTTTTATTTATTTATTTTAAAATTTATTAACATATAATGTATTATTTGCCCCAGGGGTACAGGTCTGTGAATTGTCAGGCTTACGTATTTCACAGAATTCACTATAGCACATACCCTCCCAACTGTCCATAACCCAGCCATCCTATCCCCACGCCCCAGCAACCCTCAGTTTGTTTCCTGAGATTAGGAGCCTCTTAAGGTTTGTTGCCTTCCAGGTCCCATCAACTTTTTGAAGGGCCTCCTACTAGTTAATGGGGGGCTAACCCATTCATGAATAGTTTGATAAAGCCAATTAGGTGTTCAAATTTAATTTAATTTGGTTATTTAATAATATATATACATACATACTTTTATTGCATCTAGGATATACATTAAACCTTCAAATTTCAAAGTCTGTAATTTGCCTTTTTTAGCTCTATACAACTAGCTGCTATTTCCAACTGAAATGTAAGTAGTCACTATTTTTTGTCTATTTATATACATTTTTAAAAGTTTTATCACCTGAAGAATGGGTTAAGCCACATAACACATCATAGCCTAGAAATGGTTACTGTGAGGAAGAAAATGAGAGACTAGAATTTATCAAGACTCAAACTGAAAAAGTGAAAAAAAAAAAAAGTGAAAACTACCATGGAAGAAATCACTTCTCATCCTGCTCATTACTCTTTAGAAGTATAAACATTAGAAATGTAGAATCTTTTTTCTTTTATTTTTTTAATATACATATAATGTATTATTAGCCCCAGGGGTACAGGTCTGTGAAGAATCTTTATTTTTAATATATAAGAAATACCACTCTTTTTCCCAATCATGAAAAATTAAAGTAATTGGTTTTCCTGCTTTTCCCATTCCTCACAAGACAGCAGACTCTCTCTCACACACACACTCACTCACACACACACACACACAGACACACACACACGTATGTGCATATACCAAATAAAGACTGTGTAATACTTAATAAGAATTTCAAAGTATAAGACAATCTGGGTTATCAGCTGTCATTAAATTCAAGTAGCCTAGATATATCATCCAAGTAACTATTAATATCTAAAGCAATATTCCTATAAAGAAGTTATTAATCACCTAGCAAAACAATAATTATTTGGCAGTTGCTCACTTTATGTCATATACTGTGCTAAGTGCTGGAGACATGGTCAATAACAAATCATGGTTATCACAAAGTTTATCATCTATTTAGTAAAAAAATGCACTTTTTAAATATCCATTATCTAAGCTAACCATTAAGAAATGTGTTATATAAATATATCAGGAAGGACCCAACAAAGTCTGAGAGTCAAAAGAAAAATATCCAGAGAAGAGAAATTAAAGCTAGACATAAAAACAAGTAACATTAGCTGGATAGAGAAAGAAGGAAAACTCGCAGGCTGAGGAAACAGCCGCTGTAAAGAACTTGAAGGTCAAAGGAGTAGGGATGGAGAACAGAGATGAACAAGAATGTAGCTCTCGGTGAAGCTTGAGAGATGGGCCTTTGGGGCTACAGTAAGGATTTTGGCTTTACGCTGATAAGAATAGGGTCTATTAAAGAATGTAACAGGCAATATCATGACTATACTGCCACTTTAAAACATCATTCTGGCATGTCTAAAAAAAGAAATCAGAAGAAACCTGAGTTAGAGATTTTGAAACCTCAATTAGGAGGCTGCTGCGACAATTCTAGTGAAACATGGAGGCAACCTGGCTTGGCTTGGGGATGTGGCAGTAGGAATGGAATCAATGGGATGCTCTAGGTAAATACAGAGAACTTAAAATTGTCAGGTCTTGCTGATTTACTGGGAAGTGGGTAGTGAAAGACAGGTAAATGATGGGAATAACTCTTAGGATTTTAACTTGAGCTTTTAGGTAAATGATAGTTGTATCTATAGTACAAAGAGTAGAGAATAGGTTGAATATCTATTGAATAGGTATGGGTGGAGACAGTTAATTAAGGTTTGGATGTTTCTTTTGTGTGTGTATGTGTTTCTTTGAGACAGTCATGTGATATTCAAAACAGCTAAAAGATAATGAAGTCTGGCATCAAACTGACGAGTCCTGACTAGATTTGAATCTTGATCCTAACATACATCAGCGGAAGTATCTTGAGTACATTTATTATCTCCTCTGTCTTGGTATTCTCATTTTAGAAATGGGAATAATGATGGTGGATGCTTTTTGGAGGTATCGAGAGTATTTCATTATTCAAAATATATTAAGTTCACAGAGTAGTGCCTGGCAAAAACTAAATGCTCAGTAAATAGTGAATCATCATCACCATCATCATCAATCTCCTAGAGAGAGCATCGACTGAAAAGAGGTTCAGGACAGAGTTATGAGAAGCTTCAACATTTAATAACCACTTAGCCCCCATGTTGCATCACCACTTAGGAAACAAAAAAACGAAGATTGAAAACAGAACCCAGAAAGCATTAAGCCAGAAGAGAACTGAAAAGATGTCCACTAGACATAATAGCATGAAAATAATTTTTTTTAAAGATTTTATTTATTTATCAGAGAGAGAGGGGGGCAGAGAGCAAGCACAGGCAGTCAGAATGGCAGGCAGAGGCAGAGGGAGAAGCAGGCTCCCTGCCGAGCAAGGAGCCCGATGTGGGACTCGATCCCAGGATGCTAGGATCATGACCTGAGCCGAAGGCAGCTGCTTAACCAACTGAGCCACCCAGGCGTCCCATGAAAATAATTTTTTACCTCAAGGTCCTTTAAGCCAAAAACCAATGGTTGTATTTGAGTAGTTAATGGGAGATAACCCAGTGGAGAGCACAGAGAATATATGAAACTCTTTCAAGAAGTCACCTGTGAAAGGCGAGTAGCTGGAATGGAAGTGGGCATAAGTTTAAATATGTACAGAAATATTCTAGTAATAATTAAGTGATTGAAGAGAGGGAAAATAAGTAGGAGTCATGGAAGGATCACCAATAATCTAAGTTTCTGGGATAGAAACTAAGACTGCTCAAGTACTATTATTATAAGGAAGAATTTAGCTGGAACAAAATATAACTCCAACATTGTGATAGAATAAAGAAGAATAAAGACTATTTATATTTTGTTGTGGAAAAAAATGAGGTAATTTCTCTTTAAAATTGTCTTTCTCACTGAAAATAGGAGGCAAAGATATTTCTGGGGCTTGAATTGAAAATATTGGGGAAAACTTGTTATAGTAAATACAAAATATTGAACTGAATATCCATTACATTTATGAGTTGACTATGAAACAATATTAAGTACAATCCTGAAATTAATGACCATCAATTTTGGAGCAATAGTGTGCCCTAATGTATAAGATTCTCCAGTGTGGCTTAGCTCTTTGTGTGTATATGTAGATAAAGTGGACAATTTTATTCATCCACAGTTAAGATTTTTCTGGTAAGAGAGCTTAGGAAATTTAGGTATCAGCATTAATTTATGTAATCTAATTTATATAAGAAAGGAAGTGATTCAAAGAAGGTTCTGATAGGTAGGGAGAAATAAGAAGTGTATTGATAAGCTGGCATTCTCCATGAGCTCAGTTGATGAAGATAAAAGATTTAATAAGTGAATAATCAGGAAGCATAGTATGTTGCTTGAGGACAGTGGGAATTCAAGGCTATTGGTTTGAGAAGACTACTAGATTTGAGTGACAGAAAGATACTGGGTAGTAGAGTCATGGGGCCAGAGCCCCGCTAGCAGAGCAGGATTTCTTTATAACTTCAGCTCATGTTAATTTCAGGCCTTGATCACCCTCTTGGTGTTTTTGTGCAGTTCACACACTGCACAGCCTTACATAGAAGTCATTCTTGGTGTATGGCCAGTAGAGTTTAAGGGAAGATTATTGTAGTTGAGAAGAACTGAGAAGCCAATGTAATGAATTGGTCATATGTGAACTTTATAGTCCAGAATGAAGGCAGGACTTGAAAGTAAAAGACTTTAATGCAGATACCAAAGTATCAATGAATAAAAATGAGTGGCTAGGTGCTCATCTCTAAGGCAGAGATGAAGAGGAGTAGAAGTGGCTTTCTCAGCTAATATGAGATCTGGTTTTACTGAGGCAAACACTAACCTGTCCTCTCCACACAGAAGTAGATAGGCTGTTATTTGAATTTTGTTTAGTAAACGAACTTTTACATAACACTGTATGTCACAAACTGTTTTAAGCTCCTTAGAAATATTAACATAATTACTCCTCATGAAAACCTTACAAAGATTACTGAGATACTCATTTAACAGATGAGGACATGTAAGCCCAGAGAGTTAAGTATTGTCTTGTCATACAAGTAAGTAGTGGAACTGAGATTCAACCCAGTTGGTGAGAGAGAGAAAGTTGGTGGTGGGGAGTAGGGAGAGAGAGAGAGAGTAGCCACTTCTTAAATAGGCTATAGGAGTTGTGGAAGTTAAAGGAAAATCCACTTGTATTTACAACTAATATAAATATGGAATGATTTGAAATATGGTAAAAGAAATAGACACAAAGATTATGGGTGAAAAATCAGAAATGGAAGGTTGCATTTAGAGACGTAATCTTATACTGGGTATCAGTGAAAGGAAAAAAAGTAACAGAAGCGTCACCTAGAAAAATGGAAGGTAAACACTGTAAATTGTGTTTGTACAATCTTTTGATAGAAAGAGTGCTTAAAATTTGTTTGTGCCATGACCAGAAACAATGTCAGAGATACTGTATTTGGTTGGGGATTTTTTCCTCTCGAGCCACAAGAGGATGATAGAAATGATCCCTATTCCCCGACAAGAATGACAGCTGTGGTCTAGCACAGCGAGTATGAAGTGGGTTCTGGACACTAGCTGGCCATTAGTTAACCATGTCATTAACCATCCTTTTATCTCATAGTCCTATTTACCACACTTCATCATTAGTATGTCTTTGTTAGTGTTTTTATTTCATTCTACTCTAAGTGGGTCATAAATTTCCATTATTCTCATCACATCAAAAAAGATTAAACCATATTGTTTTCTATTTCTCAAATTTCTGTATATTTGATGGAAAGGACAGACAGGCGGTTGTTGAGTAAAGTTGTTAAGAACTTTAATAAGAGCTAAGCCTCTAGCTATCTTGATGATTAATTAAGTACAAGAGATTAGTGGCACTACTGAAGGGACAAGCCAGTACTTAGCGACAATTATTAATTTTTCATGAAGGAGGATCCAGACTTCCCATTACTAATCTCTCATCCAAAATTTTTTAATAAAGCAATGAAAATCACTGGGTGAAAATGAAACGCCAAGAGAGAATGAATTTCAGAAGAATTACAATAAAACTTAAAATGCACAGTAAAGAACCCTGGAAGTTATCTAGTCAGAAAAATGCATGGCAGTCATACAACGTCCTCTCTTTTCCATAGCCATGGCAGACATCAAGGAGTAATCCTAGTGTTCTTTTCTACTGAACACAAATCTTAGGTCCAAAAAAACCTAAAAATAGTGCTGTGGATTGCTTTGGAAAATTAATGTATTAGCTGGTATCTATTATGATACTAATTTGCAGTCCTCAGTGATGCATTATCTCTTCATGTAAGAGGAAAGGAAACAGAAAATGAAAAGAGACTAAGCGACCAGTACAAGTCCAAATTACTGAGGGAGAAAGTCCCAGCAAGAACACAGACTCACCAACTGCTCAGTCAGGAAAGTTCTCATGGAGTCATGGTTGTCTTTGAAGACTGTCTTGGAATATCTTTGTTCTTTTTTTCCTATTTTAATTCTCTCTCAATCACTGCTGAGCATTGTTTATTGTCACTCATGCACCTAGAGCAATCTTTGGTTTTTTAAGTCTGGTCTCTGATATATGTATACATTTCATCTTTAATTTGTGCAAGTCTATAGAACACTTATGGTCGTCAATTGTATTTGAATTTAAAAACTGATCAAACTTCAATGTTTGTTATTAAATCTGGATGAATGAAAAAAAGGACAAGTCCCATTTCATTCCATGCAATAGCTGATCTATTGTTTTTATAAGAGAAGACGGTGTGTGTTTGGTATATATGATTTCCTAGTGAAAGACACAAATAAAGTCTTCCTTAAAGATGGAGTCATTAATCTTTTCTGCTAGTTCATTGATTATGCTAGACCCATCTACTGGGATGTTGAGCCAGGATGACTGATGTCCTCATGTTACAGATGAGGTGGGATGCTCAGTAGTGACAGTCTAGTACTCTCCTTCAAACACTGCCTCTAATGATTAAAGGTAGCCCTTTTGCTTTAAGGAGCTTTAGATAGAACTACATTTTTTTTTTTTAGCTTTACTGAGGTATAATTGACAGGTAAAACTGTAATATACTTAAAGTGTACAATGAGATGATTTGGTATGTGTATACATTGTAAAGGATTCCCACCACCTGAGTGAATTAACACATTTTTGACTATAGTTAATAATACTATAATGTATAATAGAAATTCTCTAAGAGTTTATAACTGAAGTGTTGTCAGACACACTCAAAAGGAAGTAAATACACGTGAAGCAATATTTTAAACTTCACAGATTAATATTTAAAAGGAAGAGTTAAAAATTTAAATTTAAATTAAATTAATTAATTTAAATTAAATTATTCAAATTAAATTAAATTAAATTAAGAGTTAAAATTTAAGAGTTAAAAGCATGCTTCCTCCTCCACCTAACCCCCACCCCCGGCACCAAAGAGGGAATGTATATTTCCTGGTAAGAAGAAAAAAGAATTAAAATGGAAATTTTAAAATATGGTATTTTGGCATTTTGCTTCTCTGCCATGCTCAGACCCTTCCGTCACTAATATCCTTATATTTATTCTTCTGAGCACATTAATAGTACTAAAATACCATTTGGGATTGAGATTGAGAATATCCCAATTGAAATGACATTCATTTCATTTCAGAATATCATGATATTGGGACTGTAGGAATTACAGTGATTTAGTATTACTTTATTTTAGAACAATGTGGAACTTAAACCACAGTCTTCTTTCTTGGGTGTCAGTCCTGTAGAGAGCTTCAGTTTTTCCCCTTTTCTCACTATTACTCTGAAACTGAATTTAAGTGCACTATAAGAACAGGATTCTGGTTTTTGCCAATTTTTCTTTGGCTACTCTCCATTTTCTAGCATGTAATTTGTTCCAGGTAATGCAAAATGTTCCCTTGTACCTTGGGAATTACCTAGAGGTAATAAATTATTCAACACCTGTAACTGGATCTTCTCAGACTTTCTTCTAAGTTACTTTTCTTATATTTCTGTTTTCATTTTAGTATTCCGTTATGTGTATAATGCTTGCAAGGTATCTCAAACCCTTTGGGAATTTGAGGGTAAAGGGAATAAATGCTGCCATCCTTCCTAAACATTCTTATCAGCCTTAGGCTATCTCTGAATCATGAATACTTAAAAATAATTGGAATGTCTGTGAATACTTAATTGACAGAAAAATCTTTTTGATTACCTATTTTCCTTTATAAGTTTTGAAATATAAAAAACAATTATTGAGTGTATAATAAGGAGCTTAATAAATAGGCTAATATAATGACCAGTGAGATGTGAGCTTGAATAGAGATGGTGGAAACTGTTCATTGGTGTGATTTATGGTCAACATTCTCCTTATAAACAGCTTATATGTCTGATACACTCTCATTTTCAAATGCTAGTAAGCATCCTGGTGTTTTCTCTCAACATGCAAGTAAGAACTTAATTTTGTACCTAAGATTTGGAATAAGAAGGGTATGTTCGTAGAATGCCACAGAGTAGATTGACCTTTGAGATCTTGCCTTTAAAATTCATTTCCCTTCTCTAATTGTGAGGAAAATTACCCTTGCCTTATTTAAGTTTCAATTCTCTTCAAAACTCTACTCTCCCACCACAAATATTCCATTAATTTAGCCAATAACTTTTTGGTCTTTATTCAACAAGAATTTCATAGGGCTACTACATCTCTTAAATTTTGTGCAAAGTAGTGTCAGTTCACAGATAAGCCAGCCACTGCACCAAGGGATGTATCTCAGAGTCCCATGTAGGAAAACCTAAAAGGTAGAATGTAGACAGTAGAATGTTTATGTCAGAATTTTTTTTAATATTTTATTTATTTATTTGACAGAGAGATCACAAGTAGGCAGAGAGGCAGGCAGAGAGAAAGGGGGAAGCAGGCTCCCTGCTGAGCAGAGAGCCCTATGTGGGGCTCAATCCCAGGACCCTGAGATCATGACCTGAGCTGAAGGCAGAGGCTTAACCTACTGAGCTACCCAGGTGCCCCCAGAATTTTTAATAATAGCCAGAAGCTGTGAGTAATCTCAAAAATGGTCACTGTGGAGTGGGCAAGTACAGTGTGACACATTTACATAAGAGAAAACCATACAGCAATGAAAATGAAGGAATCACAACTACACATAGCAACATGGATGAACCTTAGAAACATAATGTCAAATAAATAAAGCTACAGGAAAAAATATATACTATATTATTCCACTTTACATATGTTTAAAATGGCACAAGAAAAAACCTATAAATTCTAGGTGGGTTAACCTAAATGGCTAAAGGACAAAGAAAGGTGAGGAAATTATTAAAAATAAATGTTAGGGTATACCTGTTAAAGCCATCTGATATATTCAGAACATGCCATCCTAAAAACAAACAAGCAAACAAACAAACAAACAAACAAAAACAGAATACACATTCTTTTCAAATACACATAGAACATCCTCTAGAATAGGACACATCCTAGCACACAAAACAAATCTCAACAAATTCAAGATCAAAGTTATACCATGCATATTTTAACCACAACACTTTGAAACTGGAAGGCAACCACAAGAAAATACCTGAAAGATCACAAATATATAGAAGTTAAATAATATGCTACTAAACAATGAATGTGTTAACCAGGCAATCAAAGAAGAAATTTTAAAAAAAAATACATGGAAACAAATGAAAATAAAAACTCAATGGTCCAAAACCTTTGTGATGTGGCAAAAGCAGTCCTGGGAGGGAAGTATATAGCAATATAAGCCTACCTCAGGAAGCAAGAAAAATCTCAAATAAATGACCTAAACTTGCACCTAAAGAGCTACATAAAGAACAACAAACAAAACCTAAACCTGGCAGAAGGGAGGAAATAATAAAGATGAGAGCAGAAATAACTGACATAGAAACTAAACAAACAAACAAACAAAACAATAGAACAGATCAATGAAACCAAGAGCTAGTTCTTTGGGAAAAAATCGGTAATATTGATAAACCTCTAGACAGACTTATCAAGAAAAAAGAGAAAGTACTCAAATAAACAAAATCACAAGTGAAAGAGGAGAAATAAGAACAAATACCAACAGAAATAGAAACAATTATAACAGAATAATATAAAAAAACTATATGCCAAAAGATTGGACTAGAAGAAATGAGTAAGTTCATAGAAACACAAACTACCAAAATGAGACAGAAGGAAATAGAAAACTTGAACAGATTTAGTAACCAGCGAAGAAATTGAGTCAGCAATCAAAAAACTCCCAATAACAAAATTCCGGGACCAGCTGGCTTTATAGGTAGATTATACCAAATATTTAAAGAAGAGTTAATACTTATTCTTCAAAAATATTCCAAAATATAGAACAAGAAGGAGAACTTCCAAATTCATTCTATAAAACCTAGCATCATCCTGATATGAAAACCAGATAAAGACAACACTAAAAAAAGAAAAATACCGGCCAATATCCCTGATGAACATAGATGCAAAAGTTCTTAATAAAATACTAGCAAATTAAATTCAATAACACATTTAAGAAACCATTCACCATGAAAAAGTAGGATTTATTCCAGAGTTGCAAGGATACTTCAACATCTACAAACCAATCAGTGTGATACATCATATCAATAAGAGAAGGGATAAGAACTAAGTGATCATATCAATCATGCCACAGAATCAAAGATGCAGAAAAAGCAGTTGACAAAATGCAACATCCATTCATGACAAAAATAAGTCTATAGCAAACACAGCTCAACATTACAAAGGCCATATTTGAGAAAGTCACAGCTAACACCCTCGGTGGGGAAAAACTGAGATCTTCCCCCTAAGTTCAGAAAAAAGGCATTTGTCCACTCTCACCATTTTATTCAACTATTGAAAGTCCTAGCCACAGCAATCAGACGACAAAAAGAAATAAAATAATCTAAATCAGTGAGGAAGAAGTAAAACACGCACTATTTGTAGATGACACGATACCCTATATAGAAAACTCTAAAAACTCCACAAAAAACCTGCTAGAACTGATAAACAAATTCAGCAAAGTAGCAGGATACAAAACCAAGGTATAGAACTCTCATGCATTTCTATAACTGATAATGAAGTAGCAGAAAGAGAAATTAAGAAAATAATCCCGCATATAATTGCACCCAAAATAAAAAGATACCTAGGCATAAACCTAACCAAAGAGCTGAAAAACCTGTTCTCTTGAAATAAAACACTGATGAGTGAAACTTAATATAAAACAAAGAAATAGAAAGATATTCCATTGGAAGAATAAATATTGTTCTCATGGATTGGAAGAACAAATATTGTTAAAATGCATATACCACCCAAAGCAACCTACACATTCAATGCAATTCTATCAAAATACAAGCAACGTTTTTCACAGAACCAGAACAAATAATCCTGAAACTTGTATGGAACCACAAAAGACCCTGAATAGACAAAAAAAAAAAAAAAAAAAACCTTGAAGAAGAAAAGCAAAGCTGGAGGCATCACAATTTTGGACTTCAAGCTATATTAAAAAGCTGTAATGATCAAGACAATAATGGTACTGGCATGAAAATAGACACATAGGTCAGTAGAACAGAATAGAAAACACAGAAATAAACCTATAGCTGTAATATGCTCAATTAATCTTTGACAAAACAGGCAAGAATATCAATGTAAAAATAGACTCTTCAACAAATGCTATTGGGAAAACTAGACAGCAACAGGCAAAAGAATGAAATTGGACCGTTTTCTTAAATCATACACAAAAATACATTAAAAATGTATTAAAAACCTAAATGTGAGACTTGAAGTCATCAAAATCCAAGAGGAGAACTCAAGCAGTAGCCTTTCGGACATAGGCCATAGCAACTTCTTTCTAGATATGTCTCCTGAGGCAAGGGTAACAAAAGCAAATAAAAATTATTAGGACTCCATCAAAATGAAAAACTTTTGCACAGGGAAGGAAACAATCAATAAAATCAAAAGGCAACCTATGGAATGGGAGAAGATAATTGCAAATGACATATCTGATAAAGGTTTAATAACAAAAATCTCCAAAAAAAAAAACTTATCAACTCATAAAAAAAATAATCTTATTAAAAATAGGCAGGAGACATGAACAGATATTTCTCCGAAGAAGAGATGCAGATGTTCAATAGACACATGAAAAGATGTTCATCATCACTGATCATCAGGAAAATGCAAACCAAAACTACAATGAGATATCACCTCACACCTGTCAGAATGGCTAAAATCAACAACACAAGAAACAGTAAGTGTTGGCAAGGATGTAGAGCAAAAAGAACACTCATGGAGGGGCGCCTGGGTGGCTCAGTGGGTTAAAGCCTCTGCCTTCAGCTCAGGTCCTGATCCCAGGGTCCTGGGATCGAGCCCCATGTCGGGCTCTCTGCTCACCAGAGAGCCTGCTTCCCTTCCTCTCTCTCTGCCTGCCTCTCTGCCTGCTTGTGATCTCTGTCTGTCAAATAAATAAATAAATAAATAATCTTAAAAAAAAAAAAAATAACCACTTCCCATGACATTATCGAGCCCCACTGTCTTCTTGCCTGCAGCGTAGTTTCAATTCCATTTCTCCCTGGATGCTACTTCTTTAAAAAAAAAAAAAAAAAAGAACACTCATGGACTGTCGGAGGGAATGCAGACTGGTGAAGCCAGTTTGGAAAACAGTATGGAATTTCCTCAAAAAGTTAAAAATAGATTACTATAGATGTAATCCATGCAATTGCTCTACTGGGTATATACCTAAAGAATGCAAGACACAAATTCAAAGGGATATATGTGCCTCTATTTATACCAGCATTGTTTACAATAGCCAAGTTACAGAAGCAGACCAATGTCCCCTCTGGTAATCACCAGATTATTCTCTATAATTAAGAGTTTCTCTCTCATTCTCTCTCTCTCTCTCATTCTTTATTTTTTCTTTATTTTTTCCCTTTGCTTGTTTGTTTTGTTTCTTAGTGTCCACATATAAGTGAAATCATATGATATTTGTTTCTCCAACTAGTTTATTTTGCTTAGCATTATACTCTCCAGCTCCATCCATTTCATGCAGCTGGCAATGTTTCATCCTTTTTTATGGCTGGAAAGTATTCCATTTTGTGTCTGTGTGTGTGTCACATAGACATATACACACACACACACACACACGTATATGTATACATATGCAAATACCATATGTGTGTATATATGTGTGTGTGTGTATGTATATATACGTTTTCTTTTCTTTTTTTTTTTTTAAGATTTTGTTTATTTGATAGTGGGAGACACAGAGAGAGAGGGAACACAAGCAGAGGGAGTGGGAGAGGGAGAAGCAGGCTTCCCATCGAGCAGGGAGCCTGAGGCAGGGCTTGATCAGGGGATCCTGGGACCATGGGATCAGGTTATGGTATCATGACCTGAGCTGAAGGCAGACACTCAAAGACTGAGCCACCCAGGTGTCCCTGGTATATATTCTCTATACTAGAGGCTATTATAGTCCATGACAGTGAAAACTGCTTTGCTCAACACTGCATTCTTTTTTTAAAGATTTTATTATTTATTTGACATAGAGAGAGATCACAGGTAGGCAGAGAGGCAGGCAGAGAGAGGGGGAAGCAGGCTCCCTGCTGATCAGAGAGCCTGATGCGGGGGCTCGATCCCAGCACCCTGGGATCATGACCTGAGCCAAAGGCAGAGGCTTAACTCACTGAGCCAACCAGGTGTCCCAACACTACATTCTTTTTTTAAAAATTTTATTTATTTGTCAGGGATACAGAGAGAAAGTGTGAGAGACAGCACAAGCAGGGGCAATGGCAGGCAGAGGGAGAAGCTCCTTGCCCAATGTGGAACTTGATCCCAGGATCCTAGGATCATAACCTGAGCCAAAGGCAGAATGCTTAACTGACTGAGCCACGTAGGCATCCCTCAGCACTGCATACTTAATGCCTAACACTTAGCATGTGCTCAGTGTTGTTAAATAAACAAACAGATGGAAGTATGAGCAAGTAATAAAAATTGTGTGTACTCCCAAAACTTTCAGTATACATTTTGTTTATTATGGGTAAAATTTGTATAAGATTGGGAAAAAAAAACTAAAAATCAGAGTCATTGGGGCACTGGGTGGCTCAGCTGGTTAAGTGTCTGTCTGATTCTGGATTTCTGCTCAGGTAATGATCTCAGGGGTCATGAGACTGAGCCCAAGGTCAGTCTCTGAACTCAGTGAGGAGTCTACTTGAGGATTTTCTCTCTCTCCTTGTGCCTCTGCCCCTCCTCCCATAATAAATAAATAAATCTTAAAAAAAATAAAATCAAAGTCATTTTCTAATTAACCTACTATTTAAATTGAAGTGACTGAAGAAAGAAAAAGGTGGCAATCACATTGTTGAGAGACATTCCTCCATGGGTCTCTTCTATTTCTGCATGATGTAAAAGCAGAGGCATTGACAACCTTTATTCCCGACTATCTTCTAAATTACCTTTGTCACCTTCCCAAGGGCAGGTTTGCTTACTGTCCATTATAAAAGACTTGAGGTTCCTAAATTCTGTAATGCAACCTAGGTATGCCTATGGCACCTGATCCTCTTCTTATTACCCTATGGGCATTGGAATTTGAGTAACTGATAGAAATGCTGGTATTCTCTTTGTTAAGAGTAATGAACAAAACCTGTTCATTACTGTGTTTTTGTTGTTTTCTGAAGCAAGAGTCTTGTGTCCTCTATAGCATCTACAGATTTGTGGCAGACTAACTTGTAGTTGTCATGTAGAGTAAAACGTTAGACCCATCTCAGCTCTTGACACACAGATATTTTCTTAAGAAACTCCTAGAGGGGCACCTGGGTGGCTCCGTTGTCAAGTGTTTGCCTTCAGGTCAGGTCATGATCCCAGGGTCCTGGGATTAAGCCCCTCCTCGGGCTCCCTGCTCCGTGGGAAGCCTGTTCTCCCTCTCCTACTCCCCCTGCTTGTGTTCTCTCTCTTGCTGTGTCTCTCTCTCAGTCAAAAAATATATATATAAATAAAATTTAAAAGAAAAAAATAAAAAAGGAAACTCCTAGACCCCCAGAAATCCAGGTGGAACAAATCTACACCTATAGCTTCTCTGTAAAATGCACATTTATTATGAAATCACTAGAAGTTCTGGCAGTTTATTTTAACAATTAATAATGCATATGATTTCTAAGGAAGTGTCATGAGTTGTCACATTCAAACTGAGCTTTACTTTACCCAAAACAAGTGTTTTAAAGGAAATGCTAAAAGTAAAAAAGAACAATGATGTATTTCTTCATAATTTCCCTATTTATGTAGGTACAATGAGTGTTAGATTTTCCCTCACATATTAGATATATTTAACTAGCTATTGAAATTGGATTTGAGAATTTGATTTCTTAAATGAAATCTTGAAAAAAAAATTTCTCTATGCACAATATGTTAAAACGGCTTATAGCTAATGCTTCACAAATATGTCAAAGCTAAATGTGTTCTACAGGACATTACACAGCAGGTATTTTGGTCATGAAAATGTCAAAACAACAGGAAACCAAAATGCAAAGGCCTTTCTTTACTTTCTGAAAAGAAAAATGACCGGCAAATGAATACAAATCCTATTTAGAACTACCCAAAACCATCAAAATAACTTTTATGAAAATTATTGCCATTAAATACTCAGTATCTAATTAACTCTAGCTATTGCCAATGGAATTTTCCCTTAATTTTGTTTGAGCCCTGTTAGTCTCATGCCCTAATACCTTAATATTGGAAAAGTCATGGAAAATAATGAGAATTCTCCCCATGTGCCAAGCTTTAAAGTGCTTTGTGTTTTATGCCAGCTCTAAGTCTACCTAATACTATTAGGTACAATGAGGTAGATATTAACAGATAATCACATCCTTAAATTACATATTTTCAAAATACACTTTTCTATAATGTCCATAGCTCATTGTGACTGTTGGATAGAGAGCTTTACTAGTCATTCCAAGCTCTTGAAACTGTCTTCATGTGGCTCAGGTAGATTTGCTATGCTCCACGGTAGGTCATTGCTCTCAAATGTGTGCAACTTTTTATGGAAGTTAGCAGAAGAGAGGATGACTGCAGGGCTATTATTGGGGAAAGCTATTTAGTCATGCCTTAACACTTTGAGGTGATAATTTCACATGTATGCCTGAGTCACAGCCTTATTTTTTTTTTTAATATTCCATAACAGGGAATCCTTTTCAATAAGGTTTGCCTTTCATTTACAGATGTATTATAAATTATTAAATTATTTCCCCACTTTATTTCCCAGTTCATGGCTTTATCATCACATCACCACAATTGTTATTTATTAAAACAGATGATGTGATAAATTGTATGTAAGGAGCTTCCAGATGCTATCTCACTTAATACAATCAGCCTTTGAGATAAGCATTAATGTCTCTTTTTATTATAGACTATAGAACAAAAACTTAGAACGATCATCAGAACTGCTTCCTTTTTAGCATGTTTCATTGTGGAACCAATATTTCTATATGTTTATTTATCAGATATTGATAGGATAGGTACTACATGTCAAACTATGATCTAGGAACTGGTTTTTCCGTAGTGAGCAATCCAAGGTCTCTGCCTTCCAGGTGTTTATATGTGGGGACAAATACAGATAAGTAAAAGGACAATTTTGGTTACCATTTAGTGGTATACTTCAGTTATAAATTGCTGTATAAAGAACCACTATAAAACTCAAGGCACTTAAAGTGACATTTTTTTGGCCGGCCATGATTCTCTGAATCAACTGCTGATCTTACCTGGGCTCACTGATGGGGCTGGCCCCCTCACTCACGTATCTGGGTCTTGCTACTGGCTCTTGGCTGGTCTATCTTGGATGCAGCTTCCTATTACTCAGTAGTCTAAGGTAGGCATCATTAGGTAATGGATGGAGCAAGGAAGGAAAAGCACATCCCTGTGACTCTGGTGAGCAGCTCCTCAGGTGTTGCCCTCAGTCTTCCTATTGAAAGACCACGGAAACACTGAAAAGAATCTTTAAAACATTCATACCACAAGTATGGATTGATAGGCAGATAATACTAGAATCTTGGAGGAATACAAGAATGATGACATTTGGCCAAAATCATAAGCAATAGCCCACTCTGCTAGATAAAGGCAAGGATTTGTGGAAGCATCTTCCCAAAAATTGATTTAAAAATATGCTTCTCCCTGCTCTTCCTCACCCTCCTACAGTTTGCTTCATTTTAAAGAACACAAGGTTTAGTGTCTTTCCAATGTAAGAATGCTGATTTTTTTTAAAGATTTTTAAATTTTATTTTATTTATTTATTTATTTGACAGAGAAAGAGAGAGATCACAAGTCAGCAGAGAGGCAGGGGAAAACAGGCTCCTCACTGAGCAGGGAGCTCGCTGCAGGGCTCCATCCCAGGACCCTGGGATCATGACCTGAGCCAAAGGCAGAGGCTTAACTCACTGAGCCACCCAGGCACCCTAAGAATGCTGATTTTTAAAGCAACCAGCTTTTTTTTTTCCCTGAAACTCTCTTACCTTTTTCATCTTTCTAAGTCCATTTAAAAACTACAACTCCACAAAAGCTAGTGGATAGGAATCAAAGCAGGAAATGACCCCACAGGGACGTGCAGCGGCATCCAGAGAAGTGAGGTCCCCCCACAAAGTCTTATGGATGGGGTTTAAGTCAGGGAGTGAGACAAGGGGATTGCAGACCCACAGGCACTGGAGACACTCACAGGGTTTGTGGGCCAAGCAGGGCAGCCAGAAAAAAATGCTAGTAACGACTGTGTAGACAAGCTTCTGAGGCACATTCTTTGCAATACCCATCTTTTGTCAGTTATCCAGGTTGCACACAGATATCTTGTTGTAAATCTTTATGACTTATGGAAAGACACTGTATTGTTGAGTTTCTGGCAAAGAGTAATGCTACATTTTTTAATATTAAATTCTGGAAGAAAAATTTTGCAAAAAAAAAAAAAAAAGGAAAAGGAAATGTCTTGGGAAGTTGATTAGTTGATTTATGTTTAAAACTTCTCCTGTGTTGGTGAAATAATAAAAAATTAATTTCATCACTGAATAGGACCTGATTGACATAGAGTTCTAGAGAGTTCATATATATTGTTTCTTTCTTTGATATTTGAGAAAACCTGCTAAAGGAACTCTACTCACATCCTCCATCCAACGCACACTGCTAAATAAAACAGGGAAGGGTTTTTCTTTCAATTTTAGTTTGAAATTGCTATTGGATCTTGCAGTTCCCTAGGCAACTAAGGAGCTAACTTTTGCATGATTTTGAATGAACAGTCTTTTTGACAAAAAGGATGAGGGATTTTAGAGACCATCATCATTTAATTAGTAAGTGTACAGGCAAAGTTGAGAATATTAATTGGAAGTATAATATACTTGTCATTTTAGGGGTTAAGTTGCTTTTGAATTCAGTTTTGTTGCAGATAAATTTTTATTAGGAAATTGATTATTATTTAGAATATTTTTAGAATTAAGTAAATATTTTTTATTATTCTATGTGTTAAACATGTATACCATCACAGAATACAAGAGAGTGGGGTAGGCATTAGATTTTCCATTTCTGCAAGCTATTTAGAAGACTTGAAACCTGTTTGAAATGGAATTTACTTAGAAATGTTTAAGAATTGCCATTGTGTTATTTGCTGTGTTTTCTAAATTGGTAGAAAGTTATAAAAAAAGATTTTGGAATTGTTACCAAATGCAGCAGAAAAATATTTCTGATGTTACTAGTTAACACTAACATTTTGGGTTAACACTAAAGTGAATATAAAGTTGAAGTTAAGATGTAATTCAGAATGTTATGGGGATCAGCAAAAATAAGATTTCAACTTTCCTGATAAAAAATTTATCTTGCTTCAAGTTCAAAATAAGCTGCTCAGTGATAGCAAATAGAATTTATTTGCTTGAGGCCTGGTTTATGTTACTGAAAGCTCCAAGATCTTTTCTCTTGCAACTAAATGTCTATGGAGCAAACTTCGGGATGGGCACTTGTACTCTAAATTGAGACTTTCCTACCTTCAGTATGTCAGCATTTCAGGCTTTCTCAATTTGTCAGTCATCTTGAAGCCTTCTACCGGTGGAAGATTAAGTTCAGAATACCTAGTGCTGTTTCTGTTTTTGTTTGTTTGTTTGTAGCTGGAGAATAGTCTAGTGGACAGCAAATAAAAGTGTGTGGGTTTCCTAAATACGTCATAACTTCCTTTAGTGTTACTACCAGCCATTTCTATAAATTTTTCTGGGTTCTGGTAATGGAAACTCAGAAACGTGCACTAATTATCCCACTTTTCCTCATGTCATGTCACCAGGACATAGCTTTTGCTGACAATGAGAGCTCTTCCTCACTGAGCATGGTTGCCCTGTCCCTATGATGACCACTACTATTGCCACTGTGTTTCAGGGGAGGAGACACTGTTTTGCAACACTTGGAAGTGGAACGGTTCCTTATTGTCTGTCTTATCCTGTGGTATAAGACTGAGGGCTCTGTGGGTCAACAGAAATAGGATTAAATGGATTTAGCATATCTCCTAAACTATATTAACATTTCTTGTCGTATAACAACAGCCCAGGTCCAGTGGAAATGTACCAAGATCAAACCAGTTTCTTTCTGATCCCTCATTGTCAAAGTCTGAAGTCCAGTCTTAACTACAACTTCCTCCTGTTGAGGAGATCTGGGGAAAAATGTAGTAGAATAATACAATGGCTTCATAAATTACTGAAAATTATTGAAAGCCATACACATCAACATGGGTGAATCTCAAGAACATGATATTGAGCCAAAGAAGGTAGACTCAGAAGTATACATAGCACAATTTCTATTACATAAGTTTCCTCAACTAAACAATATATTGAACAAGAACAAAAGAAGTATGTAGATAGTATTCAAATGAACATATGTTTATGCAAACTAAACAATATATTGTCTAAAATAAATACATAGATATAAAACTATGAGAAATGATTAGCACATGATTCAGGATTGTGGTCTCTCTTCAGAAATGGAAGAAGATGTATGCAGAAAGGGGCATTCAGAGTATTCTATGCTACAAGTCACTTGCTTATTCTCTATCCTAGCATTGGGGAAGTCATTTTTCGTTATTAACTTTTCAGCTATATATGTGTATTCATACATTATTTTATCTGTACCATATTTCACAGTTCTAAAAATGGGTAAAAATTATAGAAAATAAATCTTAAACAATACAAAGTATGAGCGGTAAAACTAACACAGAATATTTTTAAAAAGGAAAGGGAGAAAGAAAGAAAAGAAAGAGATGAGAGAGGTGAGATCTTAAAAGAGGTTGAGTTTATAAAACAGGTTTTAGCCCATGAGGGAAAGAACACAGGTAGAATTTTTGCAACAACTGCAAGTCATTCTTTGTTATTTTAACCATTATTGTCAAAATCGTTATTTAGTTTGTATATACTATGGATTGTGCTATGTCCTGGGCTATAGATTACTTTGGACCTTTGAGGAAAGCCACTGTTTATTCTGTTTTCCAACTAGCTGTATCTTAGGTTTGCTTAATGCTGTCAGTGGAGAATTTTGGTTTATAAGACCAGCCTGGAGCCAACCCCAGGATGCTTATCCCAAAGGTCAAAGAGAATCAGTACAGAAGAGCTGAGCTTCCTGGGTTTTTTGATATGCTCGATGGACTTTTTATGTTCTGTGTTTTTTCTTGTTATGTTCTTATTTTTAATTCTCATTTATTTGAAAGAATAAATAGCGAATAACCTAAGTGTGCTGGCAGAATGTCTACTGTGGTGTAACTTAGCATGAGCTTTATACAAAGCACCTAGCCACATGGGAGAAAGACAAGAGACTTGTGACACACAACAAAGTGTATGGGTTTATTACAACTGGAAAAAAAGAGTACCCTGAAATTCGTTCCCTAAGGGTGATATAAGGGACTTGACAGATAAGACAAGGTATATTTCAGCAGGACTACCTTGGGAAAATTAGTCAAACACACCATTACCTTGAGATTCTATCCCCTAACTTACAGAACTGAGAGACTAAGACCAGAAAAGGATACTGTGTTTTTGTTTTTGTTTTCATACTCTAGTCTGAAATCTCTGTAGTAGTAGCTACGCTTAATAATATCTTATGACTAAACCAGCCCTTAGTCACACAGATTTATTTCCTTTAGTTGAGCTGAGCTGAATATGTCAACAAAATATTTGCATATCTTGTGGAAGTATTTGAGTTATTGTCAGAAGTATGTCAGTTATTGTGGTGGTGTCCTATCCCTCTCCAGCAAGGCCACTTCAGACGCATGCAATCTGTTCTAGAGGTGTCACTGTCATAGTAATGTAAAGAGAATGGTATTTACTGGATTTGTGCAGTGTGATAGTCCTGGGGCCCTGAGCTCTATCTCATTAAACATAGTGAGTGAGAAATATCCAATAAGCCTGAATTTATTGAAACTGTGTAGCCCACAAAGTGTGAAGGGAACTGCTATGGACTGAATTGTGTGCCCCAATCCAAATCTATCTGTTAAAGCCCAACCCCCATGTGACTACGTTGGAGATAGTGCCTTTAACAAGGTGATTAGGTTAAGTGAGATCATAAGGATGGGCCCTAATCCAATAGAACTGGTTTCCTTATAAAAGATCAAGAAATTCTAGAGAGCGCTCTCTCTTCCCATGCATGCTCAAGGAGGTCATGGGATACACAGTGAGAAGGCTGTTAGCAGCAAGTTAGGAGTAAAAAAACTTAAGAGTGAAACGGACCTTGCTGGCACCTTGATCATGGACTTCCCAGCCTTCAGAATTCTGAGAAATAAACTTCTGTTGTTTAAGCCTCTCAGTCTGTGATATTTTGTTATGGCAGCCGGAGCATACTAATACAGGAACATGCGTTCCTGACTCCAAAATTTTGCTAGTGCTTTGATTTATACTTAGAACACTAACCTTCTTATTCCTCTCCATTTACTTGCAACTTCATAATATGTATATTTTGCATTCTTAAATTCATCTTAGGTGACCTCTCTTCCACAATGCCTTTTCTGACCTTACCTTGAATGTCTTCATGTTGGCAACTGAAGCTGTCGTATGTTTTCACCATTCATACTTCGTGTTCTATTGGTCTATGTATATGATTATGAACATTATCATTACTACTATTATTCTCTCAGTATATGGCAATTCCTCAGACATTTCTTTCCCTCATACCTCACATCTAGTTTATTGGTAAGTCTTGTCAGCTCTATGTCAACATATTGCTTAAGGCTGACTATGTCATTAAGATCTATTTCCATCTATTGAATCCCAGCTACCATCACCATTCACTTGGACAACTGCAGTAGCTTCTTAACCATCCATCTGCTCTATTCTAGTTTCCTTCAGTCTAATCTTTTCAGAGTAGCTAGAGTGATCTTTTTATTTTTTACTTTTTGAGATTTTTAAAATTTCTTTATCATAGAGAGAGAGAGCACAAGCAAGGGGAACATCTAGGGGATGATCCAGAGGGAACATCAGAGGGACGAGCAGGCTCCCTGCTGGACAAGGAGCTTGATGTGGGGACTCGATCCCACGACCCTGGGGTTATGACCTAAGCCAAAGGCAGACACTTAACCAACTGAGTCACCCAGGCATCCGCAAGTGATCTGTTTAAAAAATAAGTCCCACAAAAAAAAAAAAAAAAGTAAGTCTCACAGTGTTACTCACCTGCTTGCCCACAATGCTGCCTTCTTGCTGCAAATCACTATACTTGTCTCAGTAAACAATAAAAAATGGTAAAAACTGGGATCATTCAATATACCTAGTTTATTCATTTCACAAAGAACAACTGAGAATCTCAAAGTGGACCAGAGGCTTCCTGAGCCACACTCAATGTATTAAATTGCAAAACTGGCAACTAGGCCCACTCCAAGACCATTTTTTCCCCATAACATCTGGGGTACAATTTTTCCTTTTGGTCGGAATAAAAGAAAGGAAATCTTTGAGAAGACAGAAATTAATAGAGGGAACTGCCTATTTGAAGTATAACAGTAGATTTATAGTGAATAGTGTCTTTTATTCGGCTTTCCAGAATCTATCTGAAGAGCATGAATTTCCATTAGGTGTTTGCCTTTCATTATAAATTAATTCATATACCTTATACAACTTATGGGCACGATTAATAAAGTTACATGAAATTCATTTGTTCATTCATTCCTCTAATATTATTGTGCATGTTCCATGTCCCAGACATTATTCCAGATGTTAGGAAAAAGCAGTTAAAAAAATACACAACTATGTATAAGTTCAGGTAATTAAGTAAAACTATAAAAATCTATTGGTTTGGAATTTTTATCTGAAAGTCTTCTATTAAAAAATAGAATATTTGTATTTCCCTGATGCCGAGTGATATGGAGCACTTTTTCATGTGTTCGTTGGCCATCTGGATGTCTTCTTTGCAGAAATGTCTGTTCATGTCCTCTGCCCATTTCTTGATTGGATTATTTGTTCTTTGGGTGTTGAGTTTGCTAAGTTCTTTATAGATTTTGGACACTAGTCCTTTATCTGATATGTCGTTTGCAAATATCTGGGGGGAGGGGGGTTTGGGAGAAGGGGGTGGGGTTATGGATATTGGGGAGGGTATGTGCTTTGGTGAGTGCTGTGAAGTGTGTAAACCTGGTGATTCACAGACCTGTACCCCTGGGGATAAAAATATATGTTTATAAAAAATAAAAAATTAAAATTAAAAAAATAGAATATTGATTAATATCTCCATAATGGACCAAAGATAGACAGACAATGAGCAAAAAATTCAATAAAGTATATAGTATGTTATAGATTATATTAAGTGCTGAAAAGTAAAATTGAATAGGGAAGAGCTAGGAATAATTTTAGAATGGGAAGAGGGGTATAAATTTAGGTAGAGTATCCAATGACAGTTTTTCAGTGACAAGCTGTCCCTTTACCAAAAACTTGAAGGAAATGAAAGGGTGAGATTTGTGAGCTCTGTGGATATCTGAGGAAAAACATTCCTAGCAGACTACAGCCAGAACAAAGGTCCTAAGGCAGGAGCTTGTGTCCACACATGAGGACAAGTAGGTGAGTGAAGCTAGAGAAGACTGAACAATGGTGAGACGATGCTAGAGAGGTGAAAAGAAATAAATCTTGTCAAATGTCATGGGTTAGTTTAAGGACTATGGCTTTTGTTGCTGAGTGAGACAGAAACCACTGAAGGGTCTTGAGATAGCCGAGTGGCATGATCTGACTTTCACTTTAACAGGCGCATACTGGCTGCTGAGTGGATGAGACTAAGGCTTCACCAGAGGAGATAAGGGGGAAGCCAGCTTGAAGTCTACGCAATTATCCAGGCATAGAGTATAGACTTTTCTGAATCATCTCCACATACAGATCCCATCTAATACCACAGACTATTGCACCAAAAACTTCCTAACCTACTCTCTCCTATGTAACTGTGGAGATTAATAGCTACTTCCTATTCCCTTCGGAAAACCTCCCGTCTGAAAGAGAGTAGCTGATAGGCTCTCCTCAGTTCTCTTAGGCTCACTACCTGACAAGTAGTATTGATTATTTTTTGTATTAACTTATTAAATAATTCAAATAAATAGTACACAAGTAAGTTAAATGTGTGTACAAAAAGTGAGTTATTATTTCTATGGAAACCAAGTGAAATTCTTTAGAAAAAACTGATAAAAAGTAATTTGGTTTTAAAATACTATTGAATTATGTGAGGAAGATGATTTTATTTACTTACTTATTTATTTTCCACATTCTTATTCCAAGTCCAGTTAGTTACCATATAATGTAATATTGGATTCAGGAGTAGAATTCAGTGATCCATCACTTACCTATAACACCCAGCTCATCACAAGTGCCCTCCTTAATCGACATAATCCCTTTAGCTCATCCCTCACCCACATCCCCTCCATCCCCTCCGGCAACCCTCAGTTCCTTTTCCATAGAGTCTCTTATGGTTTACCTCCCTCTCTACGAGGAAGATGATTTTAAAAGACTAGCAGAGGGCAAAAAAAGTAAAATCTAGAAAAATGCTTTACTTCTACACACCCTCTGCTCTCTTTTTCTCCCTATTTCAAATGAATAAATAAAATCTTAAAAAAAATAAGTAAACCAAACTAGTTGCACTTGAGGTGTGGGTAGGGCAGAAAAGATCAGACAATATCCAGTTGAAATATTCATATTCAAATAAAAGGCCTCAGGCCAAAATCAAAATACTGGTAGATATATAGAGTTATTCATTTAAATTAGAATAAAATATCTAAATCTTAGACATCTTTAAATGATTCTCTGCTTTAAATATTATGTGTTTTCAATTACTCATTTATAGCCTCTACCCTGATTGCATCAAGTAATAAAAAGGTTTCTACTTATGTTTAATATCAGGTAAGTAAGTAAAACTATAAAAACTGGATTTTTTTAACCATTCTTTTTTTTTAATTAACATATCATGTATTATTTGCTTCAGGGGTGCAAGTTTGTGAATCATCAGTCTTACACAATTCACAGCACTCACCATAGCACATACCCTCCCCGATATCTATTTGACAGAGAGACAGCAGAAGAGCACAAGCAGAGGCAATGGCAGAGGGAGAGGGAGAAGCAGGCTCCCTACTGAGCAGGGATCCCAATACGGGACTCGATCCCAATACGGGACTCGATCCCAGAACGAGGGGATCGTAACCTGAGCCAAGGCAGTTGCTTAATGAACTGAGTTACCAGATGCCCCAAAACTGTTTGGAATTTTTATCTGAAAACTGTCATAACTGAAAAGTTAATGATTTATTTGTCTACATAACATAGGACAATAGAAGCAATCTTTTGCTGTAGACCATTAGGCTCTATTCAAATATGCCTTAGCTAACTAGAAATTGAAGTTTAAATCAGAATTTCTGTGATTTGTTCTTTTCCTATAGAAGTGTATAATTAATACAAAAAGTGTGTAAAGCAAAACCTACCAAATAAAAAATAAATCACATTGTTCCTTACAAATTTCCACAGGTATCTTATGTCAAAATTGAGAATATTCAAATTAAATACTTAAAAGCATGTGAAAGCTTTTAAAATATGGAAAGTAGAATTCAATGGCTAGTACTGAAAGCTTTTGTATTTTATGTGTGTACTTTATTTTATCACAACACTTAAGAAATATGGTCTCCCACAGATAATCTTCCTAATTGAGGAGTAATTATGAAAATTGTACAAAAGTGATCCAAATGCAATATAATATTATACTCCTGCCATGATCACCCTCTCTCAATTTTCTAACAAACAGATAAATGGTTTGGGCTGAATTATATCCACACTTTAGCTTTGATGTTTTCCTAACTCTTCCATGTTCAAGGTGCTGACAAATCAGGCTTGCCCAGTACGGTTGATGAATTCATTGTCTTTCTTGGGACATTTTTATATCTAGCAGAGTTATATGAGGTAAAAAATATAAGGAGCTTATACAGTATAGACATACCTCACCTTGTTGTGCTTCACAAATACTGTGTTTGTTACTAAGCGAAGGTTTTTGGCAACCCCAAAATGAGCAAGTCTATCAGTGCCATTTGCCCAACAGCATTTACTCACTTTACGTCTCAATTCTTGGTAATTCTTGCAAGATTTCAAACTTTTTCATTTGCTATGGGATTTGTGGTAAGTGATCTTTCTTATTACTCTTGTAATTGTTTTGGTGTGCCACGAACCACACCCATTTAACATGGCAAACTTAATCGGCAAATGTGTATTCTGACTGCTCCACTCACTAACCAGCTGTTTCCCCATCTCTCTCCCTCCCTTTGTGCCTACCTATTCCCTGAGACAGCACTATTGAAATTAGACCAATTAGGAATTCAACAAGGATCTCTGAGTGTTCAAGTTAAAGGAAGAGTCTCATATTTCTCACTCTAAATCAAAACCTAGAAATGTTAAGCTTAGTGAGAAATGCATGTTGAAAGCTGAAATGGGCTCAGAGCTACATCTTTTGCATGAGTTAGAAAGTTGTGAGTGCAAAGGAAAAGTTCTTGAAGAAAATTAAAAGCGCTACTCCACTGAACACATGAATGATAAGAAAGTGAAATGTCCACATTGCTGATATGGAGAAAGTTTTAGTGGTGTGGACAGAATAAAAAAATTGGCCACAGTATTCCTTTAAGCCAAAGCCTAACCCAGGATTTAACTGTCTTCAAGTCTACGAGGGCTGAGAGAGGTGAAGAAACTGCATAAGAGAAATTTAAAGCTGGCAGGAGTTGGTGTATGGGATTTAAAGAAAGAAGCCATTTCCATAACAGGTGCAAGGTGAAGTAGCAGGTGCTAATGTAGAAGTTGTAATAAGTTATCCAGAAGATCTAGCTAAGATAATTAATGAAGGTGGCTACACAAAACCATACATTTTCAAGGAAGACAAAACAGTCTTCTGTTGGAAGAAGGATGCCATCATAGCTACAGAGAAGTCAATGTCTGGCTTCAAAGCTTCAAAGGACAGCCTGACTCTCTAGTTAGAGGTTAATGTAGCTGGTGATTTGAAGTTGAAACCAATGCTTATTGACCAGACCAAAATTCCTAGAGCTTTGAAGAATTATGCTAAATCTATTCTACTTGCACTCTATAAATGGAACAATAAAGTCTAGATTACCTGACAATGTAAGTATATCTGTTTCAACATGGTTTACTGAATTTTTTAAGCCTACTTTGAGAACTATGGCTCAGAAGAAAAGGTTCTTTTTAAACTATAACTGCTCATTAATAATACACCCAGTCACCCAAGACCTCTGATGGAGATATACAAGGAGATTAATGTTGTTTTCATGCTGCTAATACAAAATCCATCCTGTAGCCCATGGATCAAGGGTGATTTTGACATTCAAGTCTTATTTAAGAAACACATTTTGTAAGGCCATTTTTGCAATATATAGTGATTCTTCTAATAGACCTGGGCAAAGTCAGTTGAAAATATTAGCCATTCTAGATGCCAATTAAAAAATTCATGATTCAGGGATGCCTTCATGGCTCAGGCAATTAAGAAATCTGACCCTTTATCTCAGCTCAGGTCTTGATCTCAGGGTCATGAGAGCCCCACTTTGGGCTCCATGCTAGCCATGGAGTCTACCTAAAACAAAAGAAACAAACAGACAGACCAAAAAAAAAAAAAAAATCCATGATTCATAGGAAGAGGTCAAAAGATCAACATTAACAGGAGTTTGGAAGAAGTTGATTTCAGCCCTCATGAATAACTTCCAGAGTTCAAAACTCAAGACTCCAGTGGAGGAAGTAACTAAGATATGGTGAAAATAATAAGAGAACTAGAATTAGAAGTGGAGCCTAAAGATGTCACTGAATTGCTACAATGACATGATGAAACTTGAGTGGATAAGGAATTCCTTTAAATGGCTGAGTGAGGAAAATGGTTTCTTGAGATGAAACTTACTCCTGGTGAAGATACTGTGAAGATTACTGAGGTAATCAAAGCATTTAGAATATTACAAAAACTTGATAAAGTAGTGGCAGGGTTTGGAAGGGTTAACACCAACTTTAAAAGAGGTTCTACTGTGGCTAAAATGCCAAAATTCTAAAGAGAAATTGTTGGTGAAATGAATAGTCAATCAATTCATGAACTTTATTGCTATCTTATTTTAAGAAATTGTCCCATAAATACAGACATCCTCTCTGATGTTTGGTAGAGAGGACTGGGTTTGGGGGTGAGCAAAATAGGTGAAGAGGAGTGGAAGAGACAGGCTTCTAGTTATGGAATGAGTAGGTCACAGGAATAAAAAGCAGAGCATAAGGAATACAATGATATTGTAATAGTGATGTAATGGGACAGGTGGTAGCTACACTGTGATGAACATAGCATAGTATGTAAACCTGTCAAATCACCAAATGGTACACCTGAAACTAATATAATATGTGTCAACTATACTCAAATTTGAAAACAAAAACAAAAACAAAACAAAACAAAAAAACAAAGAAAAGAAAAAAAAATTGCCACAGCCACCCCAACCTTCAATAACCACCATCCTGATTAGTCAGCAGCCATCAACATCAAGACAAGGCCCTCCACCAGCAAAAAGATTATGACTTGTTGAAAGCTCAGATGATGGTTAGCATTTTTTATCAATAAAGTGTTCTGGTTTTTGTTTTTTTGTCGTTTGTTTTTTATATAGAAAAGGAGAGAGTAGGGGGGAGGAGAGTTGGGAGAGAAAGAGGAAGAGAGAGAATCTCAAGCAGGCTCTACACTGACCCAGGACTAGAGTCCATGACCCTGAGATCATGACCCAAGCTGAAATCAAGAGTTGGATGCCCAAATGACTGAGCCACCAGGGTGCTCCAGCAATAGTATTTTTAAATTAACGCATGTACATTTTTTAGGGATAATGCTACTGCATACTTAATAGACCACAGTGTTGTGTAAACAAATTTTATATAGACTAGGAAACAAAAAAATTGCCTGCTTTATTGTGATATTCACCTTACTGATGTTGTCTTGACCTGAATCCACAATATCTCTGAGGTATGTCCATATGTAGCAAATAAGAAACATTTGATTAATAACAGCTATGAATGTAAAATTTTCTGTAATTTATTTTAAATTATATTGAGGGACATTAAGAGAGGTCTTGATAAGTTGTCCAAAATCAAAGCAGGTAATGTAGAAATTAGAGTAAGCTAGTGTATCTGGTATAGGTCTCTACATTTTCTTTCTTTCTTTCTTTCTTTTTTTTTTTTTTTTTTTAAATTTCTACATCCAACATGGGGCTCAAACTCACAACCCTGAGATCAAGAGTCACTTGCTTCACTGAGTCTGCCAGGTACCCCAGGCTGGACTCCTGAACCACAATTTATTAGCTGAACATTTTAAAAGAAATTGTTTAATCTCTTCACGCTTCAGTAAATGTTTTGTATGTGTTCTCTAGAGGCCAAATGATATAAAGGAAAAGAAAAAAAATCAAAACAGGATCTAGACTAAATAAGCACAAAACAAATGATAGGTATCATTATCAGTGTCAACATTTTTGGAATATGCTTTTAATGACCCTGACAACATAAGAGAAACATTACTAAGAAAGAAATGCAGTATTTCACATAAAAGATATAAGTGAATATGTTCCTAAATTGGCACACAGTTTTATAATCAAACGATATTTTCAAAATATAAAGACAAGATAAGATCTTTATTATGAGTGTTTTAATCTTTTATGTATGACCTCTTGAATCCTCCAAACCCTATTAAAATGAAACAAAATCTAAAATATGTATTTTATCCATCTCTCCAATCTTTACCTATCTTTCAGCATTGCATGGTTTCTACACATTTACAATATTTAGATAATAGTTCCCCGACACCTGTGTGTACCCCATGCAGTGGGCCAACTATCTCTTTGAAAATATTTAGAGAGGAAAATAAACTTTCTATTGCCTCTGTTTACAATGAAATCATATATGCACATACTCTTAATAAATGCCTTATGCTATTATGTTTTTGTACACAATAAAATAATCGCTTTCTTTCTTATTTTTCTTAAAAGATTTTTTTTTATTTGAGAGAGAGAATGAGTGAGAGGGGAGGGTCAAAGGGAGAAGTAGACCCCTCTGCTCATGGGGGAGCCCAATGCAGGACTTGATTCTGGAACTCCAGGATCATGACCTGAGCCTGAGGCAGTCGCTTAACCAACTGAACCACCCAGGCGCCCCAAGAATTATTTTCTTAACCCAGAAGTTTGACCGTTTCAGCACTCACAATTTTAGGTAAATAATGTACTATATGATATTTAAATACTCTATCCTGTGGTTTTAATATTCATTTTTAGTCTCTATCTTATCTACTTGTATTTTTCTATCTAAGAGAGAGTCATGAGGCACCTGGGTGGCTCAGTTGGCTAAGTGTCCGATTTCAGCTCAGGACATGATCTCAGAGTCCTGGGATCGAGCCCCATGTCAGGCTCTGCACTCAGCAGGGAGTCTGCTTGTCCTTCTCCCTCTCCTTCTGCCCCTCCCCCTGCTCTGCTCTCTGTCTTATTCTCTCAAATAAATAAAACCTTAAAAAAATGATAAGAGTCATAATTTCCACACATAACCCTCTTATACTTCTGAGGCATTGCAAATTGAATTTCCCCTTCTGAAATAAATTGTGGTTGGTACTGACATCAATCTTCCTTCCTTCAAAATTCTCCATTATATGTTTCTCCCATGATGGCCTGCAAATATGACAGACAGCCTTACACACTAGCAGCTCCTGTACCTCTCAGTACCTTTCTCTGTACACGTCATATCTTCTTTTTTTTCCTATCAACTTATATCTAAAATAAAAGAGTTGATCTACCCCATGCCTAAAAATATGTATATTAACCATTTTTCGATAAACAAACATCTGTGACTACCAAACACCTGAAACAGGGGTGTCTGGGTGGCTCAGTGGGTTAAGTCTCTGCCTTCAGCTCAGGTCATGATCTCGGGGTCCTAAAATTGAACCCTGAATCAGGCTTCCTGCTCAGTGGGGAGTCTGCTTCTCCCCACCCCCTGCCTCTCTGCCTACCTGTGATCTCTTTAAAATAAATAAATAAAATCTTAAAAAACAAACAAACACCTGAAACATGCTCAGCTGAGTTGCCACCAATGAGAATTAGCCCAGTTGTCACTCAAAAACCACAACTGAAAGTCATCAGTAAATTTTAAAGGACCATATTCAAAATTACTCGTTGTATTCCCTTTCTTGGGCATCAAATACATATGCCATGTTTCTGTTAATTCGACAGTTAAATGGGACTGTTATTGTTACTTATTTTCAAGCTATTTGGAAGACATTTAAAGTAAACTTAAACAAAAACCAATTTTATATACATTACACTGTGTCAGTCTATCCCAAATAAATTTTCTAAGTTTGATGGCAATCATCTCAGATTTAACTGCTCTGGGGGATGAATTCTATCTGGACGTAAATATTCTTACCTATTAGTATTATTCTGTTTGGTCTAGCTTGGATAATCGTCATCTCCACATCCCACCATGCTATCTTACTATTACCTGATGTTAACTGGCTTCCACAAAGTGTGTTTCATGTATATCCTGTAGCCTGTATTTTAGTCAGTTCATCTTATACATGCCCTTCAAATTGGGCAAATATTCATTTTAAGTGATACAATGTTAGAAAACAGTGCTTCATTTGGTGTATAATATAAACTATTGGCCATTGAATAAATCAAATATAACTGAATAAAAATACAGTTGTTTTCAGTTTCATTATTTATTTTCATTGGTGAAATGTATTTTGTTTTGGGCACAAATATAATACTAGCTCTTTTACTGCTCTATCATTTTTTTTTCTAACATGCTTTTCTAGTAATTCCCTTGGTTTCTCCCTCAGTTGCTCTTGTCTTTAACCTTAATATCTTTTCATTTTATCTCTAATTTTAATGTGTACTTATTTTCGTGGGTTTTTATGCTGATGTTTAAAAATCTAATTATTTGGGGGCGCCTGGGTGGCTCAGTGGGTTAAAGCCTCTGCCTTCGGCTCAGGTCATGATTCCAGGGTCCTGGGATCAAGACCCGCATCGGGCTCTTTGCTCAGCAGGGAGCCTGCTTCCTCCTCTCTTTCTCTCTGCCTGCCTCTCTGCCTACTTGTGATCAAGGTCTGACAAATAAATAAATAAAATATTTTAAAAAATAAAAACTAAAAACTAAATTAAAAATAGAAAATAAAAATCTAAATATTTTGCTTTTTCTACTTACTGTTTATATTACTGTTTATATTCTTTACAAACTTAATTTCAAACTGACCTAAGATTTTATATTAATGAAAACTGCTATAAACATTATGAAATATGTTAGACACACAGACATATATATTTGACTAACTAAAGAATTACAACTTTATCTAACCCAAAAGTATATTGTGATAGTTAGTTGAATAGAGAAAACATAACATTTTGGAAACAGAATCAAACATCTGCATGATACCAAAGCAAGAGTTATTATTACCAATTTATTTGGACTCTAATATTATTGAAGTAGTGCTGATGTTTTAAAAGCAGGGATAGAGTTACTGATGATTTAAAAAGAGAAGCTAATGGGGCACCTGGGTGGCTCAGTGGTTTAAGCCTCTGCCTTCAGCTCAGGTCATGATCCCAGGGTCCTGGGATCAAGCCCTACATCTGGCTCTCTGCTCAGCAGGGAGCCTGCTCCCCCGCCTCTGTCTGCCTGCTTCCTCCTCTCCGCCTGCTTCTCTGCCTACTTGTGATCTCTCCCTCTGTAAAATAAATAATTAAAATATTAAAAAAAAAAAGAAGCTAACACTACAGTGTAGAACCGAAGTAGCAAAACTCCCATAAAAATGTATGCTGTTGAGGGGCTCCTGGGTGGCTCAGCTGGTTAAAAATGTATGCTGTTGAAAAACCCTTATAACTCAATTTGGAAATACATGGTGGTGATGTTGTGAAATGAATTGTCAAAAAGCAATACATCGTTCTAGGAAAAATCCATTTAGCTCACATAATATATGACTTCCACTATTGCCAGGTCTCTTCACCAAGGCAGAAGGCAAAGGAAAACTGTCCTGCTATTCAGATCCATTAATTTGTATGTGTGTCCCTTCTTAAAATATTAAATATCATAAAGAATTTATAAATATTAATATTCCAATATAATAAGGGAATTTTATTAGCCTACTGAATATAAACAATTTCCAAATATTTTGAAGTGACTATGCATATCACTTGCTGTACTAATTCAAACTCATACTATTAAAATAAGAATCACCAAGAAGTTCTGCCTACCAGTGGTTGTTTTATGTTTTTTAATATTTTATTTATCTATTTGACACAGAGAGAGAGAGTGTATAAGTAGGGGGACCTGCAGGCAGAAGGAGAGGGAGAAGCAGGCTTCCTACTGAGCAGGGAGGCTGATGTGGCCTTGATCCCAGAACCTCAAAATCATGACCTGAGCCAAAGGCAGATGCTTAACCAACTGAACCACTCAGGCACCCCTGCTTGCCAATGTTTTTAAGAGTTAAGAAATATTATAGATACAATGGCAGTCTTGTTAATTCAGATTATTTCCCTCTCAATATTTAACTAATATCAGAATATTTTCCACACTGAACAAATTCTATCCAAGGACCTTATCCCTGATAATTCTTTAAATGTAAAGTATCAAGATGCTTTATTCTTAAAGTGAAAGGGTGAGCATATTACATTTATTAGCTCACCCTTTTCTTCAAAGGCATATGATTTCCCGGTTGTATGCTTAACTAGCACAAAATGCAAATTATCACAGAAAGATATTATTTGAAAATTGCAAATAGTCATGAGACCTAATGTTTCATTTGTGTGGTTCTTCTACTTAATACCTTATGTTTTCAATGAATAAAATCTCATGGAAATCAGTGTCAGGAAGAAAAGTGAAACTGTAGCGTATAGCAGATGCTTGCAGTGCCCCTTTCTTACCTTCTCAGTCCATTGGATCTTAGCATAGCTGTCACGGTCTGTGGCATGCACATGCCAGCTTATTACTTCTGGGTCACAAGGAGTCTGCTTTATTGCCCAAGCTCTTTCTCCATCATTAAGTCAGGTCAACCACCCAGAGGACAAAGGCATAACCCAGAAATTCAGGGGATTGGGCCCCTAAGGAAATCCTTACCCTAAAGGAAAAACGACTTACTGGATAATTTGAGAAAAAACTAGAAAGTATATACTGTATGATTTCTCAGAAGGTCCCCAGAAGAAGTCAATGCCATTTGCTCACAGTGGTACCCAGTTCACAACTCACCCTTATCAGCCTTTTCCCTTCCTGGTCTCACTCTTTTCTTTACTTCTGCTTCCTGGAATCGCTTTCAAATAAACTACCTGTGCCATGTTTCAGGCTATGCCTCCAATAGAATCCAAAAAACAAAGAGGCACAGAAATCTCAGGCAAAAATTTCAGCAGGTTCTTATTGGCTTTGAAAGAGCATCAGGAATGTATAACTTCTCAAAAATGATGGTCTCTTTCTTTCTCTTCTCCATGCTCTCTTTTTCCAAAGTTGAGAAGTTTAATGTTCTTTTTGGCTTACCTCCTGTAAATCCACACAATCAAGGTCTCGTCTTCCTTCCATTAGGTAATTGCTTAACTTTGGTAAATCTCAGTATCTTCATTTTAAAACCAAAGAATAATATTATCTACTTCAGAAAAAAGATTAACTCACATAATGTATTTCAAAGTGCATAGAATTCTGGTAAAGTTCTTACGATATAACTGAACCCATTTAAAGTTCATCGCATTACATCCGCATTAGGAATGGATAATCCAGGGAAAGGCTGTGATAGCACCGGTAATTGCCAAATTTGTAAAACTCCCGTTAAAAAAGAGAGAGAGAGAGAGAGAGAAGTAAAATTAATGAATTTCTGAGGCACTAGTAAGAGTTTATTGTGCACACACCAAAAAGACACTTTACAGGCCAGGAGCACTCAAACCAAAACTTGGGATGAGCCTCTGAGGTGATTATTATAAAACAGGGTACATAGCATGGAGGTGGTCACTGCTGATTGGTTACAAATATTAAGTTTTTCTTTTTTTTTTTAATGAAAGAGAACTGGTTAAAGTGTACCTCATATCAATTTTGGAGAAAAATTTAAGTTTTGCTTATGATTTTCCGATGCATAAGCAAGAAGTGACTCAGGTTAAGTTTGCACCGGCTGTTTTACAGAAAAAAATAAATTAAGCTATTGTCTGCTCAAGGAATTTTCAAATCTGGTTTCTGTTTGTGTTTGATTTTAACACAGTCATATGATCAATCATATATTTGCCATCTGCTGTGGACAAAGAATTGCACTAAAAATTATAATAGAAACATAGAAAAACAAATGACTTATTTAGTAAACAATTTATTTTCTAAGGTTAATCTCTGCTGCATGCAAATGTTTGTGTTCCTGTTCAAATATTTCCTTTAGACAACTTGCATTGTGAAGAAGTTTCTTGAATTATTTCTTATTGTACAATTAAGCTTTCCTCATGTTTGTAATAGTTTATAATAGAGTTTGTAATAGACTTAATATATAGAAATTGCTTTTATTTCAATTTTCAACTTCAGAAACACTTTTCAAGTGATAGGAGATATATTCAGTTGCTTCTTAGGACAATATGATGTTTTTCATGTTGGGACATAGTAAATTGATTTTCTTCTATGCCATTATATAAACTTAATTTTCCTATGTTTGTACTCTTTAGAAGACTATCACCAATTTTTCTTCATTTTCCCTCCCCTAAATGCTGCATATTGTTTCTGATACCATCTTTCTGTACAGATCAGGAAGATGTTAACAAATTTTTATCTTGGATATTTTAAAATATTTAGAATTTTGATCCATGAATTTTAAGAAAAGATTGTTTTATATTGTTTATTAATGATCAATCATGGCTCCGTCTTCCAAAGATACAACATAGAGAGATATCTAGGCATTTAAAAACCAGCAGGCCTAATATGGGGTTTAAAAGTCAGCTACCAACCATATGTTCTATTAACATAATGATTTAGTGTGTCATCTTCCATCTGACTTCCGGCCCTTGGATGCTCAATCTAAAGTCACTGCCCCTTCATGAGTCTTAATACTTTTAGTGGAACACAAAACTCTGATTTTCAGGGCTTCCCAAACATGGCTAGAGGTCTATATTTTTGGCGCTGGCCAAATCCCTCCCTCTTGGCTGAGCCACTACCCTTTCTAGAAGAGAGGTGCCAAGAAATTTACTACTCCTAGCTCACTGCTGCCACCTTCTGGTCTTGAGTGTTGTTTCTGACTCCCCCACTACACCCCCATCCATCCAACATGGGCTTTAGCCCTTAAAATCTGTTGTTAAACTTGGAAAAAGAAAAAATAATAATAAGTATTTGATTTTAAAATTAAAGTTTGATTTTACAACTGATCCACATGCCCTGAATTATCTTGACATTTCATTGTATCTAAGGATTATTTTTAAAATTTTCCAAACTGGCATAATGTAGTCATAAAAATACAGCTTTCTTCTTTGTCTCATCTTGACAGGCAACTACTCTGATGTAAATACTGCTGATTTCATTTTGTAATTATTGTATTATTGTTCTAGTTTAAATTTAAATTCTGTAGCAAAGACATAATCAGCTGAATAGCATCAACATGTCAGTGGGAGGTTATAACAAGGCATGTTGATGTGGCCAAGCATTTCATGAACTAAGAGTAAAAGCATTGGTATAATGTGCCTCAAATTGGCTCACAGGCTCAAGGCCAAGGACAGATGTGACGTGGGTGGACAGCTAGTGAAGCTAGTCCAGGCTCCATCCCAAGCTTCCCACTCACTCTATGGACACAGCAGAACGACAATGATAGAACCATGGTTGTTACTACATCTAAAGTGTGGAAAAAAACAGAGGAAGATAAGACAAAAAAGCATGTCAGAAGGATTCTTAACATTTTCATTCAATAGTTAAACAGTGATTCTGAGCCAGAGGGAGTATTTCTTCTTTGTGAGAAAAGTACTTATCTCTTGAAAAATGATGAAAATCCAAAAATACTGTCATTATGACTGTTGGCTTCTTCACTAAAAGTGCAGATCCAAGTGTGTCCAGTCTAAAATCAATGCAGAGCCTAAGTTCTATTTTTTTATAGGGTTGGGGGGAGAGGCAGAAGGAGAAGGAAAGAGAGAATCTTAAGCAGGATCCGTGCCTAGTGCAGAGTCCCATACAAGGCTCCATCAAATGACCCTGAGATCATGACCTGAGCAGAAATCTGGAGTCACTCGCTTAAGTGACTAAGTCACCCAGGGGCCCCCAGAGCCTAAGTTCTATCACTGGAAGGTAGAGGCCTCATTTCATTCTCTAACACGAAGTCATGTTTTGGCCCAATCCTAAGTATATAGGTCAGGGTAAAAGCCACCACTAGTTGTAGGACCAGTGATTGCTTTTCAAAGTGAAGAGAAAAGAGGATAAAGCAGAGTTCGTAAACTCAGATGTCTAGAAGGACTAGGTTGGTAAGTTAAATTAGAGAAGAGATTTCTACTATGCAGTGTAGCTATAAGAAAAAAGCCTAAGTGTGAGAAAAATGCTAACTGACCTTAAGCCTCAGTGTTTAAGGGACAGTAAAGAGTGATGGGTTCTGTCACCAAGCAAAAAAAAAAAAAAAAAAAAAACAGTTTTGCCAGACTGTGTAACCATAAATTTTGCCATCTCAACATGTAAACCAAGTACACAAGAGGTTTTTTGGTTTTTTTTTTTTTTTTTTAATTATTAAATTGGTTACTTGGGTGTATTCTTCTGAATAAATACAGAAAAATACACATTTTTCTGTTTTGTTTTTTTAAAGCAGGCTCCACACCCAGACGGGAGCCTAGCGTGGGTCTTGAACTCACAACCCTGAGATCAAGACCTGAGCTGAATCAAGTGTCAGATGCTTACCTGCCTGAACCACCCAGGCACTCCACATTCTCCTGATTTTTAGGAGCTGAAAAGTCATGTGATTTTTAAAAACCAGTGTGAGAACCAGGGGGATGCTCAATCCCAAGGAGCAGCCTGAAAATTGGTAACACTTGGAATAAAGTCTGTGTGTTCATAAGCATCATCATCTCAGGGCTCTCTTCATTTAGTTCATTCTGTGAGTACTCTTGGATTCCTTCGGCTTCCAAGGGCCTTGCTCTGAAGGTCTGGTGTGATAAAACAGGACTTGGCTTGGCACCAATTTAGAATGGAGCACTGGTCTTAGGAAGATTGGATAGGGTTAAAGTAAAGAGACAGCATCTGAAATTAACACAATTGTCACTGTATTGGGATTTGTGTCCAAAGTCTGACAGTTACAGACATCATAATTTCCCCCAGAATGCTTCCTGGGCATTTCTTCCTCCCTTAACTGAGATAGAAGTAATCAGCTAGTAATAAATCATTCATTTCTTCTCAACTGCTAAGGTTTTTTTTTTTTTTTTAAGTTTTCTCTTTCATTTTGCATCTATAAAGTATAATATTTAAATGCTATAAGAGCAAAAACAAATTATTATAGAAAATTGTTTTTCATACCTTGTGTTGATAATAATGTCTACCAATGTCGGGTTTATGAGAGGGATTATGACCTGTGACACACACCCATGTTCAAATACATGCCACTGTTGGATTTACACATCTATGATTCCACAGGCCGTGGAAGCTGGGACACAGATCTCTTGCATTTCTGCATGTCATATTAGTGAGGTGGTAACTGTCCTTTGTTGTGAATGGTTTTTTCATAGACATTTGTCTGGCCAATGGCTAGAGACAGAGTACCACCCTCTGAAGCAAAGGCTGAGCATGCTTCTGCCCAAAATAAGAGGTCTGTGTTTCCCAAGTTCAACACCACTACAGTGTATACATCCACTGGACCCATTCATATCACCACATGAGACTTGAGGTCAAAGGACACTGACACAAATATGCTGATACTCACGTTGCTGGCTGGATCGTGACTACCGAAGTCCTTTGTTCCTGACCCAGAAGTCTTGTGTCTTCTGCCAGCATCCAGAAAGTTCTTGCTCCCTACTTTGTAGCTTCTAAATGAGGTGAAATCTCAGGTGCTTCACATTCTCGACAATGCCATGCCTGTTGCAGAACGCGGGCCACTTACGTGCAACTTGCCCTAGGATATATGCATCCCATTCTCCTGCCTGCTCCTGTTGCCCTGTGAGCTCAGATCTCAGACTTGATTCATTCTGTCTGGTTACTCGATTCTGCTGCTATTCCTGTTTGCTCTTCCCTTCTCTCTGACCTGGAATCCTGCTGTTGTTTTACAAGCAAAACTTCGATGTCCTCTGCCCATTTGCCATACTCTAAGACTCTAATCAATTTTGTTCCCTACTTTTGCTAACTCTGCATGGCAACGACAGATGGCGCGGCCTGTGGGTCACTACAGATGCCGAGACAGCACTTACTTTTTCAATCTTCCAACAAACTGTAGAATAATTTAGTGCCCCAAAATATATATTTATGATGGCTATCATTTGTTTTTAATCCAAATGTTGAGTATGTTCTTCTTGCTTCTAATGACTTGGCTGAGGTTGCCTCAGCAAACTTTCTTTTCTTTTTTTTCTTTTTTTTTTTTTTTGCATAAAACCCAAACAGTGTTCTTCCAAAACTTTATCTAAGTCCCCAAAGGTCTTGAGCTCTCGAGTCCTTCTCTGGCTCTGATTTCTTGACTCTGCTGATGTTATTTTCTGTTCTGAGTCTTGCAGTTTTGTTTTGTTTTGTTTTGTTTTAAATCTCTGCCCTGGCATTAACTCAACCATGAAATGGTTGCCCCTTATCTTGATTTTCACTGAAGGGGGGAAAATACCATAAAAGACCAATGTACATGTGTGAAATTTATTAAAAATTTGAAGACCAATTTTCACTGCAACAAAGATAGAAGAGTTAGTAGATTTTCCATCCTTCCTGTTATAGAATGGATATTTAACACATGCTAGTAAATGTGATGCCTATTCTCAATGCATGTCACCCATAGGGTGTATTTCTCTTGGGTATGCTGGGCCCTAGGACATCATCAACTGCATCGTTCAGGTTATTTTGTCTGCAACTCCCTGTTGCCTTCAGCCAATGGAAGAAACAAGACAGAAATTAGAGCACCATAGGAGGGCACAGGGTAGACTAGTTATTCCCCTGCTTCCTGTCTACCTCACCGTGGTCTAGCAGAAGCTGTGTTACTCTACCAAAGCCCACAGGTTCTGTCCAGGGGCCTTCTCACACAGTCTCTGGCCCTTTTAGGCTTATTGCTGCTGCTATGCCTGGTGCTTCACCATTCCCTATTGATTCCCTGGCCCAAAGTTCTAGAAATTGTCCCTTCATTAAACTACCTTCAACCTTGTGAGCATATCATCCCTTTCTTTCTGGTAACCTGCCTCATATATCCAATTACTGACAGTGTCTTATTTCTAATCTCAATTTTCTAGCAAAGAAGCAGAAGTTCGGCGACAGCAAGTGACTTGCCTAAAATCACTCAACCCCTAATGGGAAGATCCAGGATATAACAACTAATGAATTGTTCTCAAAGTCTTCACTGTTTTTCATGTCAGGCTGCTTCTCAGACAGTGTTTTATAATTCAGTCAATGACTTTCACTAATGGACACACCATAAGAGCAAGCATGCATTAAAATATTTTTCCAAGCATTGTTCTATTGTTTGTGCAAACTTCTGGATGTTTCAAAGTTGAAAAACAGTAAGAGATCTATATAAAGTTCTTGCAGTCATGAAAGTTCTATATGGCTTATACTGAAGAAAGAAAGTCAAACAAGAAAAAGTTTTTAAAATGTTGTCCAGATATTCAATTATTGTTTTGTATTTTCCCATAAGGCATTTATTTCTTAGTCTGAAGGAGGCAGAATCTAAAGGCAGGATTCTGTAAAGCTTTCTCAGTTAATTAACAAGGAAAAACAAAAGCCCGTTACTCATAATTATCTCTATCTGTCCATCACATTACCAAGAAAAGTTTAGAGACAAGTCTTAAAAATTTAAAGTAAGAACAACAAGCACTAGAGTGTCAGTAAAAGATATTCTTGAAGTTGATTTTAAATTTGTTTTTGTTAGAAACTGCCATGGAAGTCTTGGATTAACCCCCCCCCAAAGAAAATCAAGGTTGATTTCAGTGGGGTGAAATGAAACTTGGTCTCATTAGTAGTTCAGGAATGCAGACTAGATATCTATTCTCTGCACAACTACTAGATAGATAAATATCTTTTCTGACATTCTGACAGATACTACAGACATCTAATGGAAATGTGTAAAATTAAAATCAGTTCCAGTTTTCTCAATCACATGCAGTGTATCCCTCACTATATTAATGTTCTTGCTTTTCTCTAATTCCTATGACTATTTACTTAAAATGATTTTTTAAAAGAGATTTAGTTAATAATTTGGTCACTTTCATAAGAAATTTTATTGTATCCCTTTTTTGTCCCTTTGCATATATTGCATGAAAATAATGTTTCCTAACATACTTAATGGTAAAAACAACTCCCTCTTTTTGGGTGGTAGTGCCAATTACCAGCATATATATATTCTAATACATACGTATACCTGTGAAAAATTTACCTCGCTAAAATGATTCTAAGAGCAGCCCTGGTTAATCAGTTTTTTTATGAATGAGAGTGATTTTTATCTATTTTTTGGAAGGGTTTTATTTACAGCCCTTGACTTTCAGATATTTATTTTTAATAAATGTATTTTAAGACATTTTGGGAAAACAGAAATTTAAGGCTTAATAATTGCATTTTGTCTAAACTTTTTGCCACATCTGATGAGGTGCGTGTAAACCAAAATGTTCAACAGTAACAATAATGAAAACATTTTCAATAATAAATGGCCAAAAGACATGAAAAATACAGGGAGCACAAGAAGGTCATTTTAAGTACCATTAAAGAACTATAAAGTATCTGTGCCAGGATACAAGGACCCCAAACAAAGAAACTGCCCAGCTCTTTAAGCACAATCCCTGGGACTAGAGTGAGTCATACCCAGATCTATACTGAAGCCCCACTTACCTGTCCAGCACACATTATCCTGACTTCAAGCAGCTAAACTTCCTAGTGGGACTCAGCAAGACTAAGGCACTATCAGGTCAATGTGACAGGAAGCAAAAAACACTCATTTTCAAAAAGGACAACTCAACTCCCTCTTTTCTAGCTTTGATGTTCCTCATAGAACTAAAGGTTGGGCTGTTCCAAACAAGTACCTGCATACCGCACCTCTGAATCATGTCTCCGGCTATAGTCATCACTGCTGCTTTCGGCTTACAGCATGATATTGTCCTTCCTGTTCCTTCCACACTGTGAATAGATAGCATCTATGTGCCCTTGCATAGAATAATGTGTGCGAGAGTGACTACCAATGTGCATATGTGTATAGAGATCTTCCTATGGTATGCACGTGTATGTATCTGTGTGTGTGTGTGTGTGTGTGTGTGTGAGTGTGTATATAGATAGATACATAGGAAAACTTTTAGAAAATTTGAAAAATATGAGTACATTTTAACAAGTTTTCAGAATTACAGTATGCTTTAGCTTCGGCTTTTTTTTTTTTTTTAATTGGGTTCTGTTAGTCACCATGCAGTACATCATTACTTTTGACGTTCTGTCCCATGATTCATTGTTTACATATAACAGCCAGTGCTCCATGCAGTCCGTGCCCTCCTTAATACCCATCACCAGGCTCACCCATCCTCCCAATGCCTCCCTTCTAAAACCCTCAGTTTGCTTCCTGGAGTCCACAGTCTTAGCTTAGCTTAGCTTAGCTTTGAATTCTGTACAATTTTTTCCCTCCTAATTAAGATGTATAAGCCCTATGAAACCAATCCTTCATTTTTATTTCATTGTTCATGTCAAATTCATTTTCTACCTCCTTCATTCTACCTCTCACTTCATTTCTCCCTAGTGAGGAGATGCATCTTGGAATTCTATTTTTTTCCTCAGGAAATTAAATTCTTTCATATATTTCAAAGTATAAAAATAATCACTGCTATAAAATTAGGAAATCAAATAAGAGAACAGAACACAGAACATAGGGCGCCTGGGTGGCTCAGTGGGTTAAGCCGCTGCCCTCGGCTCAGGTCATGATTCCAGGGTCCTGGGATCGAGTCCCACATCCGGCTCTCTGCTCAGCAGGGGGCCTGCTTCCCTTCCTCTCTCTCTGCCTGCCTCTCTGCCTACTTGTGATCTCTGTCTGTCAAATAAATAAATAAAATCTTAAAAAAAAAAGAACACAGAACATAAACAACTTTCCTCCTAAAATGACATTATTGATTAAACTATGAAGTAGAATTTGATAAATAATTGCTTTAGAGCTCACTGTCACTATGAAAAGAGGTTTAACACATATTTTACTTGAGAAAAATGTTTCTCGGGATTCCAAAACAATGTTTAATAAAGTCTGTAGAGGTCTTTTATAGAAAGTCAATATCAAAAAATCATCTGTTGTACTATGGAAAAAGTCTAGATATCCATCAACGGGTGGATGGATAAAAAAGATGTGGTATACATATACAATGGAGTATTATGCAGCCATCAAAAATGAAATTTTGCCATTTGCAATGACATGGATGGAACTAGATGGTATTATGCTAAATAAAATAAGTCAATCAGAGAAAGATAATTATCATATGACTTCATTGACATGAGGAATTTGAGAAATAAGACAGCAGACTATAGGGGAAGGGAGGGATGTTAATACATGTTAATTTAAAAAAGTCATCTTTCATATTTCATTGCAAGTATAGAAGAAATAAAAAATATATACACATGTGACTGAAGTTAGAGCTTTTTATATAAAAGGTAAAAGCACACTTACACATTTTAAACAAATGTACTTAATTATTTGAATTCCATCCTGAACAAGAAGATTCTCTGAGATTCACTGACACTCTTCCACTTTAAAAGTTGAAAATGTTTCTTAAAATTTCAGAAAGAGATACTTGAGATCAGCAAGTCTCTTAGTTTCTTAGGTTCTGAAATTTTGCTCAGTTGAAATCTTACCAAGAACCATAAACAAATGAAAATATATCTGTTCTATCTGAAGTGGGAATTGGGTACTTACAATACTGTCAAATGCACTCTAATCTCCTGAAGTTTCAAAAAATAAAACAAAGACAAGCAAAACCCTCGGATTTAAAAGTTCTTTTGAAATCCATGGATCCAGACCAGCTTCCTGATATGATCTCAGAGAAGATACTAGCTCCAGAGAATATAAGTCTAAAGCCATAGCTAATTAATATAAAAGTCAGGACTACAGGCTCATTTTTTAAAATTCCCTTTCCAACATTTTCTGTTCTTATTTAATTAACTTTATTTTCCTATTTACATTTCAATTCTCTATTAATACATACTGTATGGGTGCTCATTTGTTTAAAAATATATGTAACAATATTGTCCATGAATAAGTGTGATTTTGCTATACTATAACACAACTTTACATAGAAGATAAGTGCATTAAGGAGTTCAAAGACAAATCCAGCAGCAAAATGAATCACAATCTTGATACCTACCTTTCGTCTCCATCTTTTCCCCTCTCTGACCTTGATAATAAATTTTCTGGAATATTTTACAGCCCCTGGGGCAGCTCTAGGATTTCTAACTAATAGTCATCAGGTTGGCAATTTATTGGGAAGTCATGGTATGAGTGGCTTAGAAGATGTTCTATCAGGGCACCTGGGTGGCTCAGCTGGTTAGGCATCTTCCTTTGGCTCAATCTTTGGCTCAGGTCATCATCCTGGATTCCCAGGATCAAACCCTGCATTGCACTGCATCGCATCGGGCTCCCAGCTCAACCAGGAGTCTACTTCTCCCTCTCCCTTTGCTCCTCCCTGGCTTGTGCTTGCTCTCTCTCACTCATTGTCTCTCAGATAAATAAGCAAAATCCTTAAAAATATTTTATTAGTTTAGATTTTAGTTGTATTAGGGAAGGCTTGAAGGGAAGATTGATGAAGACCATGGGGGTGCCGATCATTAGTGATTCGACCATCTAACCCTCTAACCTCCTTCAATCATGCAATCCTCAATTGTTAGTCTTCATAGAAATTTTTCTCTTGGACTTAAAACACACACACACACACACACACACAAACTGTATTCCCAATTCTATACTGTTTACCTTAACCCTTGACAAGTTGTCCCCCCAATATGTCTTTCTTTGAAACCTTTACACAATGGGATCAGGCACCCTTCTCCTACCAAAGCAAGATGATTATTATCAATTGCTGACATACTAATTTATTCACCTGTGCAACCTTCCTCAAACTTCTTTTCACTGACATCTCTTCCTTTCAAAACTCTCCAAAACAAAACAACCATTCTGTATCTTTCAATAACAAAGAAAATAATCCAGAACACATTTTTTATGATGATATTTTTTTTAAAAAAATGCATGTGTACTTTAAATGATTATTTTAAAGAAAACAACCACCCCTTAACTCAAGACATAAAACATTGCCAGAAGGTCTCCATATATCCCTCCTGATGCACAGCCTCACACTGAGAGGTAGCCATGGAAACTCATTAATGTTCTTAAGCCACTTCAAAGTGCATTTATGGCTTCAGAATTTTTGAGCCATATAATTTAAGCTGCAGATTCAAGAGAGAGTTGTGGTTACATTTCGGTCCTTTTTTCCTTTTTTATCTTGTAGTCACATGCAGGTGAACTCAGTGCTCATTTTATCACTCTGTCACTCTAAGGAGGTTTTTGATGCTTTTTTCCCCCTCATGTCTTATCCATATGTTTTTCCAATTTCTTTTTATGGAAGAACTGATTTGAACAACTTAGCCAACTGTATTCCAAAAAGAATAAACCATTATCTATCTCTCAATTATTCTTCCTTGATGACATCTACTCCTGATGCTGACATTCTGTCAAATTTTTTAATTAGGGTCTTCATGGAAGTTGGGGTCATCTATAATTCTAACAAGGATTGAAAATATTGACAGTCACTGTAAAGAATTTGATACCGACCAAGTGAAAAGATTGCTGGTCTGTGTAAGGAAAATTGAGTCACCATTTCAATTTGTTTTGAAACCAAACAGTAAGGCTTTCCTCCAGCAAAGCTGACAACTCAGAAATGGAAGGCTGAAGTTCAAAGGCATATTTTACCCAGGGCAGATTGACAAGTATGTTGTACTAGAAAAACAAAGTATTAAGCAATAAGAATTTTATTAATATGCAGGTCTGTGTTAGTAAGGTTGGAAGGTGAAATTCAAAAGGAACTGACAGTCTGTGAATAGGAGGGATTCAAAAGCCAAATATCAAAGAGAAAATTTAATAATGACATGTGTATGAAAAATATTGGAGAAAAAAGGATTTTTTTTTTAAAAGCTCAGAATGTAGATCCATTTTTAACAAGGTACAAAAGGTGAGTTGTTCCTGGTGTGACTGAATGAAGAAGTACGTAAAGAAGGTTGAAATTCTATGAAGGCATTTGGATGGTTTTTTAAATGCTAAGTTTTTTCCTAAGAAAATCATAATCAGTAATTATTATTTTTAAGTCTTCAACTGTCTCCTTGTCATGGTTACTTTTATGTTCAACGGGCCCCAAACTGACCCCAGATTAAACATTATTTCTGGGGTGTCTATTAGAGTATTTCTGGATGGAACAGGTATTTGAATCAGTGCACTCTCCAATGTAGGTAGGCAACAGCCATCTGTTGAGGCCCTGCACTGAAAAAGGCAGGAGGAGGAATTGGCCCCTTTTTTCCTTTTTTCCCCCTATCTCACTGCTTAGGCTGAGATACCTCATCTCCCCTTCTCCAGCCTTTGAACTGGGATTTATGCCATCAACTTCTCTGGTTCTCAGGCCTCAGACCTGGACTGAGTAACACCACCAGCTTTTCTGGGTCTCCAGTTTTCAGACCATAGGTGATGGGACTTCTTAGTGTCCACAATGACACAAGCCAATTGTTCATAATAAATAAATACATATATTCTTCAACTTCTCTAGTGAACCCTGATTAAAATACTTTTTGTATACCATAAGTTCAATTTTTAAAAGAACTCTTTTGCCTCAACAGAATATTGTTTTTTACTATTCAACCTTTTTGACATTTACTCAAAATTTATTTTTTCATCTCTACCTTAGGCTGTGTGGTATATAAAACCACCATGCAGGTATCTCAGTTATATGAATTTTTCCAATGTCTCCTCAAAGTTTATTCAATTGAATTCTGTCAGTGTTTTATAAAATGAGACAAACATATATGAAATACATGCGTTGTGTGTGGAAAGCTTGGTCATTTCCACTGGCATGTGGATAGACTTTGTAAAAATTTTAGTTTTTGTTTATTTAAGGTATATTAGCAAAAGAATAACTTATACATCACCTCAAATCCAATATTTTATTGCTTAGGTATTTATGAATTTAAATACAAATAATGAGTCTATTTAAATACAAATATTAACTAAACAATATTATGGTTCAAATGTAGTTAAGCAAAAATTACGAAAGCAGTAAATGACTGAGTTAAGTGTGATATTGAATTGTGTCATAGTGCCTCCTAAAAAGTCATTCTTGCTCAAACCTGTGTCTGTTCCAAACTTAGAACATTTTATAATATATGAAAGACAGAGAATACATGTGATTCCCATGAAAAACGCACATCCTGTAAGGATTATTACAAAGAAGATGAGAAAAGTTCATACACTTTTCTTGTTTATTCTCTTCCTGCATCTAAAGTTTCGAAATGCCAGAAATAAAAGTTTAAGAGTTACCATAGGAAGAGAAGTAGAAAATTACATATGGGGTAACTACGTGTGTATGACGTACTTATATAGCCACATATCCAATTTTGAATAAAGACGGTTAACAGACAAAATAAATTAACTTGTTTTATTTCTTATTTCTCAGAGCGGAAAAAAAAAAAGAATCCTTCTACTTGTTATTATACGTTACTACACATGTAGGATAGTGCTTTTTCCTTTTCAAACTATTCTATCATATAGTATCATATAGTGAAGACAGTATAGTAGAAGGATAACAGACATGGACTTTGAAGCCTGACAGCTACATTCTTAGAGTAAATTTGTGAGGTCAAACTGCTTAGCTTGTTTCCTCATTAACTCCACAAAAGAACTAATAATAATATCTTCTTTTAGCATTATTGAGAGAATGAAATATGACAATATATAAGATGTCATGTGCATTTTGTTCATTTTTTGTATGTTCCTTTATCCCTTTACTGTTTCCCTCAATGTAGATTTATTCTGCACCTACAACGTGCTGGGTACTCTCCTAGTCTTTGGGAATGCATAGTGAGCAATAAAGAAAATAAACACCAATTATTATCTTGTGAAGACTTAATTCTCCTGTGGGGAGAGAGATCATTTTAAAAAAATAAAATAACTAGATTTCATGTCTTGTCTTATGAGTTTAAGTCCTATGTCGGGCTCCATGCTGGGTGTGGATCCTACTTAAACAAAACAAACAAACAAATAAACAAACAGAAAAACCTAGATAATCATATTGTGGGATAGAAGGTGATAGATATCAAAAAGAAAATAAATCAGATAAGGGAATAAGGAGTATAGGGCATAGAGAGCTGCGCTGTTTAATAGGGTACTTAGAAGTGGCCTCACAAGAAGAGGAGAACTGAGCAGAGACTTCAAAAAGGTGAAAACCATGGGGAATTCTATGAGAAGAACATCTCAGGCAAAGGAGAGGCAGGTGAAAAGGCCCGAGGTTGGAGATTGGCTCGGCTGCTGAAGATGATAGAGAGAGGGTGTGGAAGGAAATAAAGGCCCAGGGACCAACAGAAGACCAGCACAAGACAGGTTTTTGTTGCTAGGCCATTGTAAGGATTGGCTTTTACTTTGAATGAGGTGGGAAACTGCTGGAGGGTGAGCATAAGAATGACATGATTTGATTCATATATTTAAAGGATTATTTTGAAAGGGGGTATAGGTAAGGGTGTAAGAAGGGAAACCAGTGAAAGTCCTAATGCAAGAACACATGAGGTAAGGGTGCTTGTATCAGAATAACAGCAATAAAGGTGGCAAAAAAAAGTCAGAATATATTTTAATAGTATGCAACATAATTTGTGACCAATTTTATGCAAACTATGATACAAAACAAGAAAGAGAAGCATGAAGAATGATTGCCCCACATTCTCTGAGGCTAGTATAATAATATTATTTTTTAATTGATTGATTTGACCAAGAGAGAGAGTGCATGTGCATACATGAATGAGGGAGAGGCAGAGGGAGAGACTCAAGCAGATCCCCCGCTGAGCACAGAGCATGACACCTGGGGGTCGATTGATCCTACAAGCCTAAGGTCATGATTTTAGCTGAAATCAAGAGTCGGATGTTTTACTGAATGAGTCACCCAGGCGGCCCTCACATAATAATATTAGTAACCTACAATCTCTACTTATAAGTGAAGAAATAGTCTCTAAGTAGATTAGAGACTTGATCAAGTAAATACAATTATTTTGTTGTACAACTAGAATCCAGGCATCTAGACTCAGAATCTCCATTTCATATCTCTATCCTCACATTGTTTCTCAGGAAAATGTTTATGCTATTTAACCTTAAATCACAAGCATTTTGCCTAATACAATCATAGGAAGTCAGAATTTCTGGAATTCAGCGGAGTAACAGCTGCCTTGTGGAGTTTATTGTTTTTGCATGAGAGAGTATAGGACTATCAAAGAGTTCAAATATCTGATTAGATGCAAGTTCATAACTTACAATGCATTTGCTCAGATGCTAAGGCTGAGCAGTGACTGTTATGATAACGTGTGAATAAAACTAATCCTTTCTTGAATGAAAAGAACAATTCTGAGTGCAAACGCATTCATTTTTCTCTTCACTTTTTATAAGCTCTGTGACCATGTGAAACAAATGAAAAGGGCTGTGGAAACTCTGAGACAAACAACTCTATTAACGTAGCTGTGTGAACCTTCCTAATAATGGCTCCGTACCCAGCTTCTTCTCTCTTAGTGGGTAAAATTTCTCATTTAATACAAGAAAGCAATTTGTCCTAAGAGTCCTTGAATTAAATCTTCAGAATAAGGGGAAGTTCATGCACTATTTGAAGAGCCTTCAAAGCAGTGCAAGCTGGCTATCGGTCTACAATAGTTGATGTGGCAATACATTCCCAAGGGTTCTCTCCTCTGGTGACCTTTGATTGTTGGAGGCAATCAGACTTTGAGGATAACATACTAGAGTCATAAGCATCCTAGAAGGATATGGAGGCAAGTTTTTTGACAGCAAACTGCTTCCACCTGGTCTGGTTAATGATCAATTGGCTGTACCCACTTCAGGCTTTCCATACTTGAGTTTGGCAAGAAGAATGGTACATTGAAGTGAGTTCCAGGAAAACAGTGAGGTCCAAAATAAAAGGGATCATTTGGACTTATGTCTTTCAAGTTAACCAATAGTGTTTCCTAACCTGGATTTTTCCATATACAACCATTTAGATAATAATTCAGATTTTTCCACATACAACCATTTAGATAATAAAGTCCCAATCAAACACTTTGATTCTGACCATGGAAAACATATCAAGAAGGAGAAGGAAGAACTCTTTGCTGGTGAGAATGAGAAAATAGCAGAGAAGTATGAGATTGGTTTTCATACAGGGTTTATGAAGATCTATCACAATTTATGGTTGTGCTTGGCCCACACCTGTTATGAAGACAATTTAGATGGCTGCAAAGTGAACTAGGATTGCCAGGAATAGACACAATGAATATAAAACTTAAAGCTTCTTACAAAACACTGGTAATCAAACTTAGATTGCCAGAAGAAATACAGGATGCTCAGTTCAATCTGAATTTCAGGCAGACAAGAAATCATTTTCAGTGCAAATGTGTTGTAAAGATTGGAATGTTCAATTCGTTTAGTGTTGTATATGATAGTATTATTTAGTATTGCATAGCATTTACAATTCTTTTTATCACATACTTTTATATTCAGTATGTCCTAAATATCGTAGGGAGCATACTCAAACTAAAAATTTATTTGATGATGTCTATATGAAATTCAAATTTAGTTGAGTACTTTGTCTTTTTATTTGATAAATTTGGCAAACCTGGATGGAAAGAGGGCATTCAGGATAAGCCAACAAGGTTTTTAAGAGAATACATTTTCCAAAAGGTTGAGAATCTTGATTCTAGTCTCAATATTGCCTCAAATCAGGTGTGTGATGCTAAGCATGCCATTTAACCACTGTGAATGTCAGTTATCTTAGCTATCAGATCCTTTGAAGTCCTATTACTTTCAGTTTTATGATTATATATATTCAAAAGCTAAAATATTCTGATATGATATATGTCTGGATTATCAAACTAAACATCACTAACTAGCACTAACTGCTAGTTAGCACTTATAGGAACCGAACAGAGCATTGTGTTTATAACCACTTAACTCCTACCTAAGCTAATAGCATAACATCAGTGGAATTATCCCCCATTTTGCAGATGAAAAAACTCTACCTCAAAATTTAAATAACTTGGATTGAGAACATAAAGCTACTAAGTGGCACATCCAGGATATAAACCAAGATCTTTACAACACGAAAGCTAATGTTCTGCAACACTATATGACATTCTTTCTAGTAATACTTAAATTAGACCGGTTGACTATTTCAGTCTTCCATGTTGTAAATGTACAGTCAACCAATATTGGAGGTATTATTTTTGTGAAAAAGAAAAACAAAGACAAGGTAGTGATTTTTACCATGTGTATAAACAGAAGATATAGATCAGCCGCCATGTTTGCCAGTTTGCCTCACAAAGTTACAGCAGCCTTCTTTCCCTTGGTAGATGCATTTCTTGAGAATCCTCACTTAAAAAAAAAAAAAAAAGGCAGCCAGTTGACAGAGCAAAAACTAGTCTGGCAAAGCATCTTTTGAAAGAACACAGAGGGGCACCTAGGTGGCTCGGTGGGTTAAGCATCTGCCTTTGGCTCGGGTCATGAACCTAGGGTGCTGGGATGGAGCCCCGCATCCAGCTCCCTGCTCAGCAGGGAACCTGCTTCTCCCTCTATCTCTGCCTGCTGCTTGTGTTCCCTCTCTCACTGTGTCTCTCTCTGTCAAATAAATAAAATCTTTTTAAAAAAATGAAATTCATAATTTGAATCAATAAAAATACAGTATGCACTGTGGTGCCTGCTGATTCGCAATGTAGCTGGAGGATGGGAAATGTGAAATGGATATTAGGAAATGTACTCAGTTTTGTTTGGTGATAAACCCATTAATGGTAACATAAGTCACAGGATGCCAAGTCATTGCAAATTAAAATCAATTTTTCTCAATCTTCTAAGCATCATGAATAATTATTGTTTGATTAATTGCTACATCTATAAGATGACAAACTAAGAAAATATTCCAAAAACAGCATGATATCTTAGATTATAATATAAATTAGTTTATGATGTCACTAAAATGTCAACACAACTTGCTGAGTCTATAACATTAAATGTAAAAAGATGTAAAACCTTACAAACGTGCTATGCCTCTTTCTAGTATGAGAAGAATATAATCAGACATGTAGCAAACGAGAAAGAAAATCATAACATTTGAGGTGAGTCTGATCCAATTCTGCTTTAAGTGAATGGAGGCACAGGGAATGAGGGGTGAGTTTCCAGCAAGAGGAGGACTAACAAGGAAACTGCTGCTGCTTGTTGAGGGAGGAAACAAGGTTTGCATTCATCCTCTGCCACTGTGTGCTGTCAGGAACCAAGGAAAAGAATTGACAAACTGACCAACGCCATCCATCTTGTCATCTGATTAAGGAAGTTTAACTTCATGAGAAGGATTTATAATGTGCCAAGAATATAAGGAAATGAAGGGGGTACAAATACATCAAAACTGGTTCCTCACAAATATGGCTGCTGTGAAGGAAACAGCATTCTTTGTGGCTCACCTACTACCACCTGCTCTAACACATTTCTAATCTATTTTAAGAGCTTCTCTGTGTTTTCAAGCAACTCCACAGCTCATGCTCCTTTGTGACCAGGAGGAAGTTAAATCAATCCATTGCACTGGGCATAAGGAAGGTGTAAGTGGGCTATTTACTTGAACAGACTGTCCATACACAAAACCAGGAAGCTTCATTACCTCATTGTCCCATTACTTTGAGTTTTATGATGTATATATACTCATTGCATATTCTGCCATCCAAAGCATTTACTAGTCCACTCTCAAGATTAATAATTCAGGTTATTCAGTGTTGTTTAGCTGCGTAGGGCTACTGTAACAAATTGCCACAGACTTAGTGGCTTAAAATAACAGACACTTCTTCTCCCACAGTTCTGGAAGCCCTAAGTCTGAAATCAAGGCAGCAGCCCGGCCATGTTCCTTCCAAAGATTTGAGAGGGCATTCTGTTCTTACCTCTTCCAGCTTCTGGCAATGCTAGGCACTCTTTAGCAAGGAGGAGAGAGAGGAAGAAGGAGAGAGAATCTCAAGAAGATTCCACACAGAGCACATAGCTCTATGTGGGACTCAACCCCATGACTGTAAGATCATGACCTGAACCAATATCAAGAGTCTGACACTTAACTGACTGGGTGACCCAGATGACCCTCAAAATCCTTAACTTAATTACATCTGCAAAGATCATCTCATCACCTGTCCCAACATGTAACCGTTATGGTATCAACACAAACTTCCGAGATATATCTATAATAAATGTCTTGTTTCTGCAGGAAGGTTGGTCTGTGTACCTAGTCCCCATTTTCCAACTTCAAACATTCACACACTAATTTAGAAATTATTATAAGGATTACTAAGACAGTAATTAAAATGATGTATTTGTAGATATATTTTACCTACACAAGGTATGAGATACAAGCATGTAGAACAACAAAATGCTGGTTTTAAGTTCCTATTTCTGCAAGAGTGTATGTAAATGATTGGCTGTAACAATGAGCAAATTTTTCATTATGTAAATAATTATAACCATTTTAAATAAATAAAAATAGATGAGCATATTTACATTTGGGAAGACATAAATCATGAAGAAACATTTAGATTGCAAATTAGAAACTGTCAACTAAGCCATGTTTTAATTTGTCTTAAAACCAGTCCGGATTTATCTTAATTTTCATTACCCACTAAAACTCTAAATTATGATTACTCAGTCTTTGCAGTAGGCAGTCTTTTTCTCAGTCAGCATTGCTTTTACTAGTTAGTCAACTTATGCAAATCTATTTTAAATTGAAGGGAAAATACACATCAAATTGAAAGGGAGCAAATAAAGGACAGCTTGTTTCTTGCAAATGATTGAGATATTATAAAACTTCTCTAAGCACTTTATTATTCATTTAAAAGTTTGGGCAAGTGTGGAAATGAACATGCTCCTCATTGTATTGTATCATTTCATTTTAACTATGTAATTCTAAACTGATGTTTCCACTTTTTCCTCCAAAAGCATCCCAAGGGAGACAATCCCTCTTGACTTCTCAGCGAACGAGGAGTAGATCACTTTGATCAAATATAAACAGAGATTGCTTCAAAGATAACTCTGGCATATTCTGAAAAATCTTTAGCTCTCAGTTCCCTCATCTTAAAAAGTAGATGAGACTAAATGACACCAAAGATGACTTAAAATCTAAGCTTCTATGATATAATTTTTAAGAACCACATAAGAGCCTTAGAGGAATGAAGATTACTACTAATAAGAAGATATGTTTGCTATTCTTAAGTGAGTTATTTATAATAAGTTATCTAAAACATCATTTCAGTATAATATGTTTGGCATGTGGAAATAATAATGACTGAAAATCATTGAATTACCATTATATCCTAGACAAAGAATTAACATTTTGCATCCACTGTCTCATATAATCCTCATCAAATTATTACCAGGTCAAAATGTAATACTCATATGTGTATAAAAACTTTACATATATCAGTGTGTGTAGAGAGAGTGGGGAGGAGGAAAACACCAAAAAAGAGAAAGAGGAAGGAGAAAGAGTAAGAATGAAAAATCTGAAAACATAAATAATTTGAGCCACTTATGTTTAATTATACAAATAAATCCTTTAGTTACGGGAAAAACACAAAAAACATGATCAGCTATAATATCATTGACTGCTATTAGGTGCTATACCTGGAAAATAAGAACATTTCCCTAAGGTTACCCAACTATTTAGTTGTGGGGCAGAAAATCAAATGTCAATTTGTTTGACAGAGAAATCCTGTCACTTCATGACTATGCTATGCAGCTTTTTACTCAATTTCAAGATGGTAGATAGCTGACATATATATTTATGACTGTGTGTAACTTCTTTAAAAAAAACACATGAAAAATCTAGCTAAAAATAAGGTAAAAATTGACAGTAGTATAACTATAAAGTTTAATTTGGTTTCAAGCCAATACTACAAATATAGGTTAAATCAATAATAAACTTAACCCTTACTTCAAGTAAGAAATTAGCCCAACAGCTTGTGTTCAAGCTGGTATAATAACCCAATCTATTCCAGGAATATCAGATACCTTCTATAAGCAAGCTAGCCTATTTTGTGGGCTTTGTGATTATTTGTGCTATATCTACACTGGATCTAAAAAGACATGATTTTATTCTGATAAGAGCTCTGCATCACGGCTGGAAAATAAATAAATCCCCATAATGCATCCCTCTGCTCTTGCTTCAATAATGCTCTTAACAGAGGCTGATAAATCATCTTAGCACTAATGACACTTTGGTGGTTTAATTCATATTTTATAGCTCTTTATAAACAGGAAGGAATTGCTATCATTTGTCCTGGGATACAGGGGCCAGAAATTTTAGGGTCAAAATGCTTTTTCCAGATATGTAGATGGAAAATTAGCATTTAACAAATCATCTATCCTGAACCAAGAAGAGAAAAAATGTACCTCAAGTCAGAAAATAAATTGAAAAGTATCATCATGCAGAGAAAACATATTATTAGGCCAAAATATGTCATGAAGCAGACACAAATGTGATGCACTTCAAATGCTGGAAACATTACATTTTGAAAATATATTTCCCACATAAAGATATTAAAAATTATCTTTAGTAACATCTCAAGGGAGTGTGTTGCGATTATACAGTTGCTGTCGCTCTCCTCAACACCCATCGTCATTTTGCCTCATTCCATTTGTTTACAGGTGAAATCAAGCTCAAATGAACATCAAGGGTACAGCTGTACCCTTGGCTGTACCAAGGGGATGGGAAGAGGATTTCTGTAAACGAGCCTGAGGGCTATAAAGAAGAACAAATGTTCCCATTTGGCCCTAGAGCAGTGTTTCTTCAACATCAGCACTACTGATATTTTGGTCTGGATACTGCTTAGTTACAGTGCTCTGTCCTGGTCATTGTAAGATGCTTAATATCATCCCAGCTTCTGCCCACTGGATGTTGGTAGCACTCCCCTACTCCTAGCTGTGACAACCAAGAATGTCATAGTCATTGCCGAATGTCCCCGATTGTGAACATTGCCTTGGAGGTAAGGAATTCCTGGCTGATTTCAATGGAAATGAGCAGTATATCTAGGTTCGTTATTGATTACTGACTAATGAAACGGAACTGGAAAATCCAACATCTTAAAGAAGTCCTTTGACTCTTGGTCCTTTCTACTTTTGTCCCCATCCCATCTCCTCCATGTCTGATGAAGCCATTGAAGCTTATTCCTGACTTGTGAAAACTAATCTCTATCATATTGATTTAAAATACCAGTTTTTGTGTGTACATATATCTTAAACATTCTTTCCAAACTTAGGTTACTGTATGTCTTTTTGTTGTTTTCTTTGAATTTTTTCCTTGACAATATGTCTAATAAATACTTTGATGGACCTTTCCAGGTAAGAGATTTAAAAATAATGACAAATGTTAGGAAGAATTAAAATTTTTATAAAACCATGTATTGGGTTTAATTTATTTCAGCATTTCCAACAAGCAGACCAGAGACTTCATTAAAGTCATAAAGAAAGCAGGTAAAATTAAGAAACACTGGTAATTTTAGTATTTATAAGAGTAACTACTTTAATTTGTATTACAATTTTAATTATTTTGGAGAGATATTATTTATTATTTTATATGCATGATCAATATATTAGGAAAGAAATAAAATTTCTGAGAAATTGAATTAAGTAGATTTTTTTCCCAATGAGAGTAGCTTGACTATTTTCCAAGTCAATAAAGTTACACTGGAGGAATAACTTACAAAATTGTTATTTGTGATAACACTAAGAATGTCAGTTTAAAGATACCGAACGCGCACGTCATGATTAATTTAGTACTAGTCTTTGAAAAAAAAAAAAAAAAACTTTTATACTGACTGTAAGTTGTGTTATAATTGAATTGTAAAATATTATAAAATATGTGCTATGAACATATTCTAGAATTCTAGAATTCACAGATTGACTCTCACTTATATTCAAGAAGAATAAAATGTAGAATGATCATGTCTTCCCTAGAAACTCAGACTGAGTATGTCATGAACTGTTTTTTTCAGTATGTTGTAGAACAAATTAACAAAATTGGACCCTGCAAAGGCCTCCAAAGAGTCAAACAATTTTTCAAACATACCTCCCTCTTACTGTGAATGAAATTTGGTGCTTATCTAACCTCTGAAAGTTTCCCTAGGCACCTGAGAATTAGATCCAGGATTACTCACAGTTAGAACCAACCCTAGAGGGTGAAAACACTAGCAGTTCTCAACAAGGTACCATTTTAATTTTCTGCCTCAGTTGGGTATGTTGGTAGAGTTTTTATAAATGCAATTTTATTGAAGTGAGCAATGATATTTTAAAAAATTTTTTTGAAAAGATTTTAGAAGATGAAAATAGATATTTATTATTTATTTTATGTATACTTTCCTTCAAAATATGCCTTTCCTCCTCTTTGATGTGTGTTTCCCAGCAGAGTACCTTGTCACTTCATAGTGAAATTGAAGCTATTAGGCTCAATCATTGAACTCCCTCCCATTCATCTTTTAATATACAAATAAGTCATCATTACCACATTTTTTTTTCTTTTCAGAAAAGATATAATTTATCTGTCTTATAGATTCATTTTTTTATACAGGTTTCATACATTTCTTCCTCATTCACACAGTGAGCACTAAGGTAAACTATTTATTTTGGTTAACAATAATGAAATCAATATTGGCTCATCGATGGTAACATACCATACAAATACAAAATATTAATAAAAGGGAAAACTGGGGGTGGGTGGGTAGATGTGAACTCTTTGTACTTTATACTCAATTTTTCTGTAAACCTACAATTTCCTTTAAAATACATCTATCTTTTTAAATTAAATTATTGTGAAGAAAAAAAGATGGGGAAAATTATCTTGAGGATTCATTAAAAAAACATACTGCTGAAAAAAAGTTTAATAGAAGAGGCAAGGGACACTTTTGGAAAATAAATGCAAAATATAAAATCCAAGGAAGGAGATCAGAAAACTTAAAGGAACGTGAGGGTTCTACAAAAAAGATGTGATTAAAGCCAATAAAGGACAAATTAAAATGCAGTGATGGAAATGAAAAAGCTGAGTTGGGGAAAAACACTCAACCATCAGAATAATATATGAGATTTCAAGAGAAAAATAAAAGAAATGAGGGAGAGTTTCTTTAAATTTCAGCCCTAATGAAGTAACAATAACAAGAGAGAGATTTACCAGTTCATGTTATAAATGTCAAGTGGCAAAATATATGGAAATATGTTTTAAGACATTTGCAAATAGGCTGCATCAATTCAATTTTCAATGCCTAGTCTGTTGACCTAGACACTGTAAATATTTTCTTTTGCCATGTGGCAAAACATTTAAGGTTTGAAGAAAGAGGCTTCTTGGGGGATATCTGGGTAGCCTCTGCCTTCAACTCGGGTCATGATCCCAGGGTCCTGGGATCAAGGCCCGCATCAGGCTCTCTGCTCAGCAGGGAACCTGCTTCCCCCACCCCCCACCTGCCTCTCTGCCTACTTGTGATCTCTGCCTACTTAAAATCTTTAATTAAAAGAAAAAAAGAAAGAGGCTTCTTGTCCTGGGTTGGGTGCTCCTTTAGCAAAGTTCCTGCAGCAGCACATAAAGCTTTTCTAGACTTAAATCTTATAGTACATTTGCCTTCTGTAGTGTCCAACACTAGCATGGTTCAGTGACCATTACCATCCATTAATGGATTCCCTGGCACCCACCTGAGTGTCGTTGGCTCAGCATCTCCCATGAATGCTTCCGTACCATCCTGTTGGACAATTTTGTAGTAAAGTGCTACTGGTTTGGTATCACCCATGAATGGCTTTACCCAGTACCCCTCCAATGACTTCACAGCGGAGTGTCAATAGTCTACACATCATCTTCTAATAGACTCCCCCAGGAATCCCTTGTATAACTCTATAGTCTCTGTGAATTTCATCATCCTGTGAGTGTCATCTAGATACTTTCCAGTGAAGTCTAGATTTCAACTCTGAGCTAGTGATGAAGTGCAGGAGGGACTCTGAGATTCACTTCTTCCTTGGGACTCTATCCAGCCCTAGAATTAGTGGTTGAGTATTACTATTTTTTTTTTTTTAGAATTTTATTTACTCCTTACTAGCCAATCCTTCACTGTTATAACATTTTATTAGAGTTAGAAATTATTTATATTAAACTTTCCCTGTTCAAATCTTTGGGTGGCTTTGACCCTGACTGACCTTTCAGTGATAAACCCTGTGACTGCCTGGTGAAGCCTACAGAACTCATCTCATAGTAATGTTTCAAAATGCATTAAATAAAGTATATAAAATATAAAAACTATATTAAATACAAAAATAATATAAAATATATACTTTTAAAAAACATTTATTAGAGAGCACACAGGAGTTGGGGGAGGGGGAAGGAGAGAGAGAAGGAGAATCTCAAGCAGACCCCATGCTGAAGTGGAGCCCAGTGCAGGGCTCAATCCCACGACCTTGAGATTATGACTTGAGCCAAAACCAAGAGTCAATGCTTAACTAACTGAGCCAAGAAGGCATCCCTAAAATATTTTTATAATGTGGTATAGTATTATATGAAATTCTTGATACTACATTAAAGACATACCATAATTTCAAAGTAGTGATGAATATAAATAACATTTCAAGAAATCTTTATCAACTCTAACATGATAAGAAAATAGCTTTCATTTTTATTGTGATGATTTGGAAAGACACACTATATTTTTCCTTGACTCTCAAGCTACTACACTCACAGCACTTCTGGCACCAGAGAGGTGGGGCTTTTTCCCACACCAAGCAACTCTTCTGTGACACTTGCTGGGTGTCCTACAACTCAATTCAATTCTGACACTAACTGGATTGAATGCAGACACAACAGGTTAAAAGCTCAATCTGTTCTGAGCGCCCTCCCACTTCAATTGTCAATTGCAAGTAGTAGGTCTCCAGGTTGTGCACGACTTCTATCTAACTTGGCTACAGATTGAAGGTTCCCATGCCCACCCTCTTGGATTTATTTGCTAGAATAGTTCACAGACATCAGTGGAACACATAGTTATCAGTTTATTGTATGATAAAAGATATGATAAAAAATACAGATGAATAGCCAGATAAAGAGATACATAGGTGTGAGGTACTGAGAGGAACTTGAATTCAGAAGATTCTGTCCCCATAGAGTTAGGGTGTGCCACCCTCCCAGCATGGGAATATATTCACTAACCTGGAAGATCTCTGAACCCCTATACTATTGGGATTTTTATGGAGGCTTATCACATGGGCATGGTAAATCATTAACTCCATTTCCAGCCCCTTCTTCTCCCCCTAGAGAAAGCAGGTGGGGCTGAGAGTTCCAAGCTTCTAATTATAGCTTGGTGTTTCTGGTGATCAGCTCCCATTCAAAAGGCATCCAGGAGGGGCGCCTGGGTGGCTCAGTGAGTTAGAGCCTCCGCCTTAGGCTCAGGTCATGATCCCAGCCCCGCATCGGGCTCTCTGCTCTTCAGGGAGCCTGCTTCCTCCTCTTTCTCTGCCTGCCTCTCTGTCTACTTGTGATCTCTGTCTGTCAAATAAATAAAATCTTTAAAAAGAAAAAAAAAAAGGCATCCAGGAGTCCACTAAGTGTTGCCTCATGGGGAAAAAAAAAAAAAAATGCATTCCTATCACCCAGGAAATTTCAAGGGATTTATGGAGCCAGGGTCAGGAACCAGGGTCAAAGACCAAATATTAGAACAAGATGTTCTTGGAGCTCTTATCACTTAGAACATTACAAGGGTATTATAAGGTTTTTGCTAGAATACGAGAAAATGTTCTAGCACAGTTTAGTTAGTCTCAAAATGAGAGGAGATAACAAATGGACCTAAAGCACTCTTTCAAGATTGAATAGCTAAAAAATATCCAAAAGTGATAAAAAATAAATTAGGCTACATATTCAAGTTTATTGATCCGTATAGGATCAATAAAAACAGAACATACAAAATACTTTGGACACCCACATATACTCACACCCACACATGCACACATTAGCACTCCCTTAATAACATTATATATTTTGTCTTAATTACATCATTTATTGAAACCCAAAGACAGAAAAATCTGAAAAGTAATTCAAGGAAAAGAAACACACACTAATTACCTCTGAAGAAGCAGAAGAAATCAGCAAGAGAATGGAATATCTTCAATATATTGAAAGATATTAACCTGCCAAATTAGCATTCTATATGCGGTAAAAGTATTCTTCATAGAAGATAAAATATAAGGATTTGAGGCAAAGTAAAAAGAATACCAAAAGAACTGGAAATAATAACATATATATACAGACATATAAATATATAAAAACATATACATACATATAAACATATATGTCAGTTTTGCTTGTTTTTAAACTTCACATAAATGGAGTCAAACAAAATGTGCAGCTGGCTTTTCCCACTCCACATTATTTCTGTCATTAGTAGATGGTAATGCTTGTAGCTGTCATTTTTTTCTTCTCATCACAATATACTCTAAGAATGTACTGCAATTTATCTATCCCATTCTATTATCTATTATTATCTATTCTGTTATCTATTCTATTCTATTATCTATTCTATTATCTATTCTATTCTATTATCTATTCTATTTTAAATGAGATTTTGAATTTTCCTTCCAGTTTTAGGCTCTTGAGAGCATTCTTTTTACTGCCTTTTTGATGTTCATATGGGTGTATTACCATGGAATAAGGAACTGGGAGTGAAATCACTGGATTTCATAAAATGAGCTGGAAAATAATGCTTTTCCTCTCCTAATCTAATGTCTGAAAGTGTTTGAGTAAAATTGATATTACTTCTCCCTAACTGTTTTATAGAATTTATGGATGAAACCATCTGGTTCTAGAGCTTTCTTCATGGCAAGATTTTTAATTACAGATTAAATCTACATAATACTTTTCTCACATTTTTCCTAAAGTGTGGCACATGTAGACAAAAGTGCCATGGTAAAATCAATAAGGACATGTAAGGAGTTTGATTTCATTCTAAATAGAATAGAATTAAGTGGAAAGATCCTGAATAAGTCCAATAATCTCTTGGGCTTTCTTATTCATACTATTAAGGTAGTTACTTGTATACAGGTCTGTGTAGGATTAGATTATGTACCAATGATCATAGATCTACCTACTAAATGATAGTATTACTAATGTTCCCTGGTTTGGCATAAGGGCGATTAGTGGATATCATCTTTGTTTAGAATGAAAATATTTTTTTTTCTGAAGTCATAATATCAGTACTTAATCTTTTACATGTTAGAATGACATATTTTTAGTGCCAATAATACAGCTTGACATTCTGCTTCATTTACTTCTTTTCACCTCACCTGTGAGCCAGGTAAAGAACACTTTCATAAGGACAGATTACTATTCTGTGCTCTTAAAGGAGTAATTTCTTGAATGGAGGAAGGTACAGCCTGAACAGAAACTGTGAATATTCTAAGAATAAACATTTTCACATTAAATATTCTTGTAATTTCTAAAAATTTCATGACCTATTTAAAATAGAAGACATATCTTGGTGGATGATAAAAATTAGTAAGAGAAGAGTTGGAAGAAGCATATGCATTAAGGTTATAGTATGTGTGGAATTAGGTAGTTAGAATTGAGACTATAGATAAGGAAATTTGCAAAACACATACATACACAGGCAGACATGCACATTTTTGGAAAAGGAGAGGAGATTAAATGGTGTGAACACAGAAATCAACAGCAAGAGACACCACTATCATGTAGCTTGAGAAATCCAAGCTGAGCTTTAATATAAGGAAGAAAATTAGTTGATAGTGACATATGAAAGGTAAGTAGCAGAAGTAGCAACTCGACAGAAGAAGAGTTTAGTCATAGATCCTTGAAGCTTTTAATACAAATAACTGTATATGCAATACACAAAATTTAGAAAGTGTTAATGTATTCATCCTGCTAGCTAAATGAAGCATCCAGCAGCATATTAGAATCTTACGGTTTCTCCTAAGTGATTGAAACCTCAAAATTATTTAATCATAATTTTATTCATATGAGTTAATTTATCCTTACCATTCTGACTTCAAGAGATACAAGATAAGGAACATTACCCAGTGAAAGTAAAAAGTTCTATTTTTAGGAAACTGCATCTATACTCCAATAGGTGGAAGAAATACAGCACACTATATAATACTATTAATTTGATTTCTTTCTGAGAGACAAATTCTCCCAAAATATAGACTCAGATTAAGTTGAAGACGATTAAATTCTCACTAGTTTGGATTTGAATCTCTTGAATCCTGAATGTCTTATCCATTTGGTAGGCCAATTACTACTTTTGATCTCTGTTCTCTTCATAATATCAGAAAATAAAAAATCCTTACTCATCTAGTAAAAATATAAGAGCATATATGTGACATTATAAATTTTAATTAGAGTTTGTGGTGATAACCCCATCTTGGCTTATCCTTAAAATGAAATTTTTGAAGTTTTTTTTTTTTTTAAAGATTTTATTTATTTATTTGACAGAGAAAGAGACAACCAGAGAGGGAACACAAGCAGGGGGAGGAGCAGAGGGAGAAACAGGCTTTCTGCTGAGCAAGGAACCTGATGTGGGGCTCGATCCCAGGAATCCAGGACCATGACCTGAACCGAAGGCAGATGGTTAACTTCTGAGCCACCCAGGCACCCCAAATATCTTCTTTTTAAAAAAAAAATTATTGTGATTATTGTGTCTTTACTCTGACAGTTTCCCTTTTGTACCATGTAATTGCACTTCATCTCATCTCAGCCCCACCTTTATTTCTATCATACTTGTGATGATCAGCTCACACAAACTTCCTCTTACTTCAAGCAAATACAACTTGATTTATCTGGATTTGGCCCTATTTCAGTTTTGCAGCTTCCCGCCCTCAGGATTTCTCTAACCATGTGGACACCCTCTCTGTACTCACATATATGGGGGAGTTACAGTCCTGGAGAACCCTGAGTGATGGAGGACAGGGGATAATGGATAAAGCTTCCTCTTTTTTTTTTTCTTCCTACGGGAAGAAAATCCACACATACATTTCACAAGTCTCCGTAGAAGGAAAGTCATGCACTAATCATCTTTAGGGTAAACAACCTGATGGTGCATTTCTATATGATTTCTTTCTCTCTCCCTGTTTACTTCCCTATTCCTCAAAGCTACGCTCATTTGAATGTGTAATTTATTGCTAAATGAACTACTAGAAAACAGCCTTTGATTCAGACTCTTGTATCTGTGGAACTCAGACATGCCAATACCCAGCAGTACAAAACAGCTCATTTTAGGTGGCCATCCTCTATGACAGTTGCAGGCTGTTTGAGTAAATTTATTTTACCAGTTTCTTAATCACTTTACTAAACATTCTCAAGCTTGTCCACCTTTCATGCTTGGTTTGCGGCTCCGTCAATGTTTCTGCTTACATTTGTTTCCTGTATTCTTTATCTTGGTCCCATTTAAAACAAACAAACAAACAGACAAACAAAAAGACAAGTCCCTTTCTTTTTCATTTAAGGTTTCCCAGTAAAGGCACTGGCTTCTTTTCCTGCTATTAAGTTTGCTAATCAAATGGATGAACCAACCAACTGATCCAACTGGCTTCTCACACACCACCCAAGAGCATGGTTCAGCCACCCCTTCTAATTCAAACTTCGTCATACTTATGAGACTGTTCTGCCCCCCAAAGGATACCCCATGCTGAGAACAAACCATGACCTATCTTTGTTCAAAAGGATAGCAAGAATAAGATTGGATTATTCTGTTTTCTTTTTTTTCTTCTTCTACTCACAATTTTGAGATATCACATAAAAATGTGGTTAATATAACTACATTTAATTTGAGTATCTTAGCCTCTGCATCCTCTACTCTCAAGTCACATCTACAACTTAAAATCTGAGGATCCAAGATTTTAGGAGGCAAAAATGAAATATCTAATACATATGTAGTAATTGTGACTTGCAAAACTCATTTGAATGTGTAATTTTATTTGATTCTCTCAATGTTATAACCCTAAGAAAGATGGTATAAACAATAAAATCTCTACTTCACAAATAAAGACATTGAAATTCAGAGAACAGAATTGCATGCGCTCACAGTCATCAGGCTGGTAAATATGGAAGCCAGGATATGAACTCATGTTGACTTCCTGGTCAAATGCTCCTTCCACATACAGAACAGATGAGTGTTCAACCAGTGTCATCTAATGCCATAGTGTGGTACACAATCAAAACTCACTTCTTCCTGCAAGAAAACATGCCAAGAAAAATTTATTCATCAGACACTTTCCTCCTGAAGGAAAGAGAGCATGAGACAGAAATAGGTTTAATTTTGTGAACAAAGCTGTCATCTTTATTGGTGGTTAAAGGCAGTATTTTAGAATAATCAGAAGCCTATATACTCTTTCCAAGAGCTTTGTTTATTGGAGAGATTCTATGCTATCCTGGAAGTAACAACAGATGCCTGGTGTGTCTGTAATGAAGTTTGCATACATTAGTATGCTTTGCAATTAGAATTGCCTGCAGGTCCTCACAGATGACTTCTGTTCCTTCTCTTTTTCTTGATATGTTTCACTTTCTTGATGAAATCTTTAATAGTGGGCATCCTTACCTGAAGCAGGGTTATCAGCACTCAGCATTTGGCAAGATAGGACAATTGAACCAAAATCAGCATAGTAGTTAGAGAGAACCCTAACCCCCTTGCCTAGGAGGATGGGAAAAGAATTCAAAGACTGCCAAACAATCTAATTTGCCCGAATGTTTGTAAATAAATTAATTAGTTTCTATGGCATTGTTGAATCATGTACCTTTGAAGATGAATGAAAACAATTTTTTTGGTAATCAAGAATTTAGCTTGCATAATAATTCTTCAGATACAGGAATAGTCCAAAATGAAATTTCCAAAGTCACCATGAAAAAACCCAAGGCATATGCTTTTGGTTTCCAAAATCTCTATGTACTTTTAATCCTTTTTGGCTTCTGGTCCATTTGATTTTATAGGTTGCAAACTAAAAGTCATCTTTATATACTTCAGTTCTCCATATCTCAATAGTTTAAGACCTATTATTTATTCTCCAAAATGCCTCAAGCCTTTTCTTTTCTTGCCACCTTCACAGACTGCATTCTAATTTACTCCCAACAACTGGCTAGAATAATGCCATGGAGAAGATAAACATATAAGAAAGACTGAACTAACCTCAGAGGTTATATTAGGGGGGAAATGTAGTAAAAAAAAAAAAAAAAAAAAAAAAAAACCTGCCAATTGAAAGAATAAAATCTTAAGAGATTATATGGTTTTAGGAGATTGGGGGTTTTAAATGACATTAAATACAATTACAAAACACAGGAAGTGAAATTCTAGAAGACATTGGTTTCTAAAACAAGCCATATTTATCAGTGTCATCATCCTGCTTTCATAGATATCTTTCATGTATAGATTGCCTCCTATAATTCTTCAGTTCATTTGCTTCTAAGTGATATGGAATATGCTAGGATCTTTGGATCCTCTGGGCATGTACACTTTTGTGTATTTCCTTTTGCCAATAAGTCTTCTAATTTGAGTCCTTTAATTTGAGTTCTTTTGCCAATAAGTCCTTTAATTTGATATTTATGAGCTTTCATGTCAATAAATCAAGTGTTCTTAAGTTCTTGGATGTCCATACAATGAAAAACCTTAGTGTCCCACCAAAAGTGCTTCTGATGCATCAGTGAGATAGGTTCTGGTTGGTCTCAGGAGCTGTTTCAACACAATCATAAGTCACATTGGGTTTTTCCATAAAATTTCCACACATAGCAAACAGGAAAAAACAAATACCAAGATCAGCCTAGAAGGGAAAGCAAAATTGCAATAGGGTAACTGCCCTAAGGGGAAGAATGGTCAGTCCCACCTTTTAAAACAAACAAATAAACAAACATAGGATTGATTATTATTTATAAACAAAAGAGCTTCAGGTCTTCTCTATTTCCTACCCCTTATCACGAGGCAGGAGGGGATATTATCCTCTAGAACTTTATCCTAGTTTTTGCTTAATTTAATCAGCTGACCTTGTTATTAAAAAGATATGAGAGTCAGCTAAACAAAATGTATTCATGCTTTGCACTTAAGATACACAAAATCATGTCAGAAGTTTCCTGGAATATCCCAAGCTGAAGAAATACCACCATTCAGATACCTGGATCCTAGAAATGAACCTGTGGTGTGAAAGCAGGAACTAGAACATTTAAATATGTTTTTCTGCATATTCACACTGCCCAACACAAATGTACACACAAAAATTGATATGTCATTATTGCAACATTTGTAAGAAAATCTTTAGGTAATAATTCTTGCTTGGCAATATTATGGAGATATCACATGCCCTAATAAGATTGGCTTTGCTGATTTTTATTACTGCTGCTAAAGAACTGCTTGTTTCTGGTTATAGTCAGTTCATTTCCCCCTCAGATTTTCAGCATTTGTGATGTGGGGCTTAATTATATAGACAAAGTAAAGCTCAGCCTTTCCATTGACAGACACATCTAGGAAATATGCTTATAGAAAGTTTTAGTTTGCATTCAGTAAACTAAAACAAAACAAAACAAAAGTTTAGGGGCAAGGAGGGGGTCTCAATTACTGCATAAAAAAGTCAGTGGTGCTTTCTTAATGGCATGATCAAATGGACTATATAGAGCTTTTCCAGAAAAGTAGTTTATTAACTTTTGCTCAGGATAAAAAAGATATTTCTACCTAGTGAGCAGAGAAGTTAAAACTAAAAGTACAAATTGTATTAATATCTTAACAAAACAGTAAAAATGCCAAACAGATAAACAACTTAGGTACAAATTTTTGTTGTTTTTGTTTGTTTTTGATCATGTTTCTCATCAAATAGATGGGTGGACCCTTGGCCTATTGACTTATTTTGTCAGAAAAAATGGACAGTAATTTACTACTGTTCATTCAATAACTTTTACTAAACCCCTACAATATTTCCAACTTTGAAAATACAGAAATGGGTAAGACAGAACTCACTGCCAAAAGTAATACTCGAGATATAGACTAGCAATTAGCACATTATGCAATATAATTGATCACTTTCTTTTTATTAACCACCGAGTTACCTTTTATAACACTAGTATATTTTTGCATGTCTGTTTCTCTATATTGCACTCTTTTTTGAAAGGAAGAACTGTATATTTGCATACCATACTTAGTGCCTAGTACAGTAACTGGCATATAGCAATACTTAATCAATATACATCAAATTAATTAAATTCTGAAACTTGTGGTACTGAACACTTTCTCAAAGAGTGACATAAATAACAAATGACTTGTCTTTGAAAAAGATGGAAAAACAGCATGTTCAAAACTATGGAAGAATAAAAGTTTGAGTTCTATGTAGGAAATCAGGTAATTGAGCATGACTAGATGAAAGTGTGACTTGGAAGAAATAGGCTGTTAAGCTAAAAGAGTCATTAGATTCAGCTACTGAATGGTTTGGTGTGCTATGCTACAGAGTCAGGCATTCTTCTTGTAGAGAGTCATTGAAGACTGCACAGGAGAGTAATATTTATATAAGTAAAGCAAATCTTCTGTTTCATATTACACTTTGGGAAAATGACTAATATGTTCTCACCAAATTTAGAAGGTATAGTTAAGAGGGTCTATGAAAATGTAGATTATGTGCCATACTTATGAGAAGAAGAGCACTTCAGAGGTCTTCTCAAAAAGAATAGTTTAAAACTGAATTAGGACATGAACCTCATTTTGGGGAGATATGGAATATATATCAAGATGTGAGAGATGGGGAGGGAGAATTTGATTCAGATGTAAGCCTGAAATTAAAAATCGTGAAGACCGAGCAGTAGACTAGACCTTGATCTTCCTACAGGTGGTTCTTGAAGCTAGCTAGCTTCAAGATATTAGAATGAGATTATCAAATACCATAACAGTAAATGGATGATGGGTTAACAGTAAGAACTTGATTTGGGTGTAAATACAAACATTCTATGGGAAGTTATAGCTACTTGAATTGACTGCTTTAAATCAAACTGGTCCAATTCTGTAGAAATCCTACTCATGTGGGAACAGTGCAGTTATGTTGTCTTTTGTAAGACTTGAGCACTAAGCACTTGCAGGAGATAAAGTGATGTTTATATGCTTCTTCTCTTCCATCACATGCGTTGGAAGGGCAGGAAAAGAACTAACCACTTTCCTTTTATTTTGCTTCATTTTGTTGTGAAATATTTCAGCAAACAAAAGGAGGAGAATAATAAGATGAACACTCATGTCTATCACTCAGGTTAGGAAATGAAATATTACAAATATGTTTGGCACCTCTTAGTCACTCCTCCTCAATAGTATTCTCCACTGTGAGCATGACAGTAACCACAATATGACTTCGGTATTTATTTTTCAAACACATGTATTCATACTTTTTACTGCATGTGTATGTTTAGATAAAGAATATATTGTATTGTATATCTTAAAATGTATATATGTAATCAGTTTTTGAATGAGGACATTTGGGTATAAGCACAAAGTTTCTTTATTCTTCCCCACTGCTGTGTTTACATTTATTGTTTCAATCATTCTTCTCCAGCCCTAAGGGAAATCTTGGAAGATTCCATAATCTTTACAGGAAATTTTTGATATTTAAAACTGAGCTCAATGTAGGATATTAAAAAGTTCCATCAAAGCTAATCTCAATCCTTCAATCTCTAATTCAGTTTAAAGCTCTCTCTCTCTCCCAAGTTCTGACCTGATTGAGTCTCTGAAACTTGCAAAGAGGAAAAGACTCTTGGATTGGTTTTATTCTTTAATGATTTTCCAACTCACTGTCCTATTCCATTCCCATATCCATGTTTCCATTGACTTCTTTTGGGATAAAGCTGGGGGAGGAATATGGATAGGAAGGCATGTGGAGATAATAGAGGAGAGAAAAGTTCTTCCTTGACTGGTAAAGTTGTTGAAGGCTGGTACCGAGGCCACGAGCACATCTTATGTTCAAATATTGACTCTGCCTCAAGCGTAGGGGATGCTTTCATGGAGGCCTTCCCTGCTAAACAATACCCTTCCCCACTGCCTGTCCACTTTCAGTTTTTTCCAGAGTCAGTGGCTTGAACTGATCCACTCATCTGTTCCACGCACTGAAACTATCCACTATGTCATCTGAATCCTCAGGGCAAGGTCGTCTTCACTGTTCATATTATGGGTAGATGTTATCTAAAGAAAATAGGTAACAATCCAAAGATATTTTATGTAAATAAAAGAATAAATACACATACCAGGAAAATACGCAATTTATAATCCAGTTGTAAATATTAGATACACATACTCAAAACAAACAAAAACACAAAGAAGTGGGACTGTAGTTAAGACTTTAAAAAGAACTATAGCAGACTGTTTACTAATATAAATTAAAGAAATGATAATGTTCATCTTACAGAGATGTTCTGTAAGATTAAATGAGAGACAGCCTGAAAATAACAGAAAGTGAACAGTTCCTTCCTGTACATGTGGTCCTACTCTGGACCAGGCCCTCCTGAACTTACTGGAGATAAGATAGAGAGTACTAGGTCAAGTTGTTCTCTTTTTTGGAAGACATAAAAATGAATATAAAAAAAAAGATGTTGAATATCCAGTAAATATTAGTTCCCTTATTTATTTACTTTACCTATTATTCATGTGATCCCACAAAGCCCAGAAACCAAGAAAATTATATAACAATGAGATGGATTGATGTAATGTATCAGATATTTTCTAAAAATATACAATTTTGTAAAGGGGAGACATCTCCTAAGAAACCGTTTTGAAAATTATGATTCAAAGAGCTTCAAGTATTAATCCATTTTTATTTTAAACAAATTTAGCTCAGTTTTGTCATGTTTTTCATGGCCCAAAAGTTATTCTAAAGAGTTCTGTTTGCTGAGAGAGTGAAGTTATAACATGAAGAGCTCAGTCATTTGGGAAGCATGTGAGGGACTGAGCTAAAGATACTCTCTGATTCTGACATTAGGTGTCACTGCAATCAAGAGAAAGCAGAAAGCAAATGAGCAGTGAAGTAGAACTTGAACTTGGAGGGAGAAAGATACATATTTAAATTATGGGATAAAAAGTACCTGGAGAAGAACCTGTGATATGAATAGAGAAATAAAGAACTATAATCATAGATAACATAACAACATAATATTGCAGAACTAAGACCAAAATTTCTGCCATTAGTATAAATGTAAATGAATTTAATTCACCTACTAAAAATTCATCTACTAAAAATATTATTATTAAATCACACAAAAATTTCACATACTGTTGTGACATACACCTGAAGCTAAGTTATTTATACAAGGTTTTTTAAATGATAAGCAACCATAACATAGGTACATACCAGTAAAAAATAAGCAGAAGTCATAATTATAATATGATATGATGTGTATTTGTTTAAAAATGATACACAAACCAGAAGGTTAACTAACAATATTGACAGAAACAATTCCTAATGAAGATATAACAGCAGCAGTTTATGAAACTGTAATTAACAAATAAGAAAACATACCCTAGACATAGAAGAATTAGTTCAAATTTCCCAGTCCTTGAAATATGAAGTGAACAAAATTTATATAATTATATAGAAAACCTAAATAAGTAACTAAGTAACTAAGAAGGAAGTCATTATATATGGATACATATACATATATATATGTATACATACTACAAACATATACTCATATATGGGAAATTTGTCCTAAAACTATCTCTTTTTTTTTTTTTAAGTTTCTGCTAGTTATCAACCCAACACTTGAGGAGATAGACAATTTAATATCAACACAGTATACCTCAGATTCATTATTTGGAAAACACATGAACTTTAACTCCTTTTTATGTGCAATAATACAGACAGTCATTGCATAGGTGATTTTTTTATGTCTCTTTTGCCCTTTATGATCCTGCCGTCCCTTCAGTACAAAATGGTGCCATCTTTCATATTTGTTATGTCTTCCATATGGAAGGAATTAAATTATCAAGGTACATTAGTGATATGATTCTTACAAGTTTTGTGTACACAAAAAGTTATTTACCTTTTTTCTCAAATAGGCAGTTCATGTAAAGAGTCTTTAGAAACAACAAATGTTTCTGTGCCTAACTAGTTATCAAAGGTTAATTATGTAAATCAAAAGTTTAAACTAGCTTACTTGCATTGGTAGGTAAGAAAAGAAGAATTTGCCTATCGTACTTGTCTAAAGTACAAGTCTAATTCTTGTCTGAAAACAAGAATTGCTATGAGAGCACTTCGTTGCTCTTCCAGCCAGTTCAGGGGCTCTTATAAACAATTAAATAATAAACAGGAGAAATTTTTTGAGACAAAATTGGACTATTTTCTTCCACCTGTATTATATATAACAAATGATCTTAGTAATGACATGTATTTAAAACTGTTATAAGGGTAGATTCTAAAAATTTATAGCAGAGCCTGGTTTCAAGATGGCAGCATAAGAAAACCCTGAACCCACCTTCTTGGACATGGAAAATTTACATGACAACATCTAAAAAATGGAAGAACAGGAAACGATAATCAGAACAAAAAGGCAAGCTAGTGAGTGGAAGAAGATATTTGCAAATAATATATCTGATAAGAGGTTCATATCCAAAGTATATAAAGAACTCACACAACTTAGCAGTAAAAAACAACTTGATTTTAAAATGGGAAGAGGATCTGAATAGACTTTTTCTAAAGAAAACATACAGATGGCCAACACGCACATGAAAAGATGCTCAGTCTCACTAGTTATTGGAGAAACGCAAACCAAACCACAAAGAGAAATCATGTCACATCTGTTGAAATAGCTATTTTCCAAAAGACAGGAAATAACAAGTGTTGTAGAGGATATGAAGAAAAGGGAACCCTTGTATATTGTTGGTCAGAATGCAAATTGGTACAGCCACTATAGAAAACAGTATGGAGATTCCTCAAAAAATTAAGAGACCATCTACCATATGATCCAGCTGTTCTACTTTTGGGTATTTCTCTAAATCATCCAAAATTAATGAATTTGAAAATATATATATTCATCCTTATGTTCATCACAGCCTTATTTACAATAACCAGATCTAAAAACAACCTAAGTGTCCATTAATGAATGAACAGATAAAGAAGATGTGGTAAACATATATAATGGGATACTACTCAGCCATAAAGAAGAATGAAATCTTACCATTGGTGAAAACATGAATGGATCCTCAGGGTATTATGCTAAGTAAAATAAGTCAGACAGAGAAATACAAATATTGCATAATTTCACTTATACTTCTATGCGGAATCTGAAAAACTAAAAGCAAATGAACAAATAGCACAATACAAAAACAAACTTATAGACACAACAGATTAGTGGTTACTGAGGAGTTGGGGGGTGGGCAAAATATGTGAAGGGTCAATTTTATGATGATGGATGGTATTTATACTTTTGTTGGTAATCACTGTGTAGTACATAAAGATGTGTTAGAATGTTGTACACCTGAACTTGTATAGTGTTATATACTAATTTTACCTCAAAAAACTCATTCAAAATTTAAAAAATTGAAATACAAGCAAAGATCAGTAGAAAAAGTATGAAATGCAACCATTTTTTATTATTTGAAGGACATACCCATGTATGATGGTTCATTAATTTTAAAAATTCTAAGAAGAATATGAAAGAAACATGTTTGCTTCTAAGGAATGAAAGTGAGGAGAGACCAAGATAGGACAGGGACTTGTAATTTTACTTCATATATTTTTTGTAGATTGTAATTTTGCATTTGTCACTTCTAATAAAATAACTGATAAGATAATAAAATAATAAAATAATATTTAATAAAATAAAATACTTGATTTTAATAAAATAATAGATAATGTAAATAAAGTACTTCGCATTTGTTGCCAAAAAGAAGTTTATAGTCATGTTAGGTAAGATTCCACAGACTAAACTCAATGCAGGCAGATCATTTGAAAACTTCCGAGCAGAAATTCTGCCAAGAACAGCGAGTCATTTAGATGAAGAAGAAAAGCATGGAAATAACATGCTCTTACCAGGAAAAATTCAGAAATAAAGGGTCATAAGTAGCAGATGGAAAAAAAGGGAACTGAAGCAAAGATGATGACATAAAGAAGCATAGCTGAGAATGAAATATGGCATGGAAAGAAAACATTAGAAACCATTTTACTTATATTTAAAATAAGAACAACAATCATCAAGGGATAGGGAAGTTCTATTTTACCCATGTTATATACTCAAATTTCATTATGCTCCCATTCTTCTTTGTCAGTAAAATCCTTGACAGGCTTACAAATGGCATGCCAACAGTGCAAATAGGAAAGCGAGGTTTCAGATAGATTGATCTTCTAAGTTGATCACCTGGAGTAGTATGTACAATATCTAGCATAAGACAGACATTAAATAAATGAAGATCGGTGAGGAAAAGTAATAAAAAAATGTTTCAACAAAAAACAAAACAAAAACCACAACACATAAAAACAAAAAAAACAAATTCTCTGATAATTATATTGGCTTATAAGTAAAACAGCCTGCATCCACTGGGGATTTTCTCCAAAGTAAAAATGATTAAGTCGAAGCTGAGTGATTTCTTGTTGATGATTCTCCAAAAGGGAATGATGTGCGTACTCTGAGACTCTGTAATTCTGTCCGTCTATGTGATAGAAAACTGATTCTAGATATTCTGGGGTTAAATCAAGAGCTTCAAGCCTGTGAATATTTTAGATGAATCAAGGTCTTATTTTTTTCTTTCTTGAGTAATTAAGTTTATGAAGCTAACATATAGGCCAATAAAGACATTTATCATGGTATATTTGTTTTCCTAATGTATTTGTTCATTTGTTCATCTAATAAATCATAAAGTTAAATTATCTAGGAAATTAACAAATGTTAAATTATCTCTACTGTATGAAGTGTATAATACCAGGCATTGAAAGACTAAAATTAATTTTGTAGTAAAAAGAAGGCACATACACAAGCAATATGCAATTTTACAAGATACAGAGAAGAGTGCACATTGGGCTGGCAGAAAATATATACTTGGGGAAAATAGAATCAAAGCTAGCTCTTGAGGATTTGTAGTGTACCTTCAAGTAGAGTTAGGAGTAAAGCATTTAGAAAGGAACAGCAAAGCAAAGGCAAGAAAATAATACTTGATTTTACTAAGAATGAAGCAAATTTTGGAAATAAGGGTAAAATGTAATTTCTATCCAAAGAAGAAATTCACTTTACTTCTGGGCAAATACATTCTGACTTTATTCCACAGTCAATGTGGTTTTCATTCAGGAGAGTGCCTTGATCAGAAGGTACTTTTTGAAGATTAGCATAACAAGGGTTTACAAATTGAACATAATTATTTTGCACACATCATTCCATTTTGTTTCAAAAACACTACAAGTTTAATACTATCCCCATTGTAGAGAAAAGAGAACTAAAGTTCCAAAATGCCAGATAATTTCCTAGTGACACACTGTCAGCATTTGACTGAGCCTGGATTTGAATTCATCTCTAACCCAAAGTCCGCTTTCTTAAACACTACATCAGACTGTCAAAAGTAGTGACAACATTGATTGATTTGCGAATGTTGAACCATTTGTAGCCCAGGAATGAATCCCATCTGGTCATGGTGGATAATCTTTTTAATGTGCTATTGGATCCTGTTTGCTAGGATCTTGTTGAGAATCTTAGCATCCATATTCATCAGTGTTATTGGTTTGATTCTCCTTTTCAGTAGGGTCTTTGCCTGGTTTGGGGATCAAGGTAATGCTGGCTTCACAGAAAGAGTCTGGAAATTTTCCTTCTGCTTCATTTTTTTGAAACAGCTTCAGGAGAATAGGTGTTATTTCTTCTTTGAAAGTTTGGTAGAATTCCCCAGGGATTCCGTCAGGTCCTGGGCTCTTGTTTTTTGGGAGGTTTTTGATCACTGCTTCAATCTCATTACTAGATATCGGTCTATTCAGGTTGTCGATTTCTTCCTGGTTCAGTTTTGGGAGTTTGTAGTTTTCCAGGAATGCATCCATTTCATCTAGGTTGCTAAGCTTATTGGCATATAACTGTTGATAATAACTTCTGATGATTGTTTCTACTTCCTTGGTGTTAGTTGTGATCTCTCCCTTTTCATTCATAATTTTATTAATTTGGGCTTTCTCTCTTTTCTTTTGGATTAGTGTGGCCAATGGTTTATCGATCTTATTGATTCTTTCAAAAAAGAATCTAGTTTCATTGATACGTTCTACTGTATCTCTGGTTTCTACCTCATTGATCTCAGCTCTAATCTTGATTATTTCCCTTCTTATGTGTGGAGTTGGTTTGATTTGTTGTTGATTCTCCAGTTCTTTAAGTTGTAGAGAGAGCTGGTGTGTTCTGGATTTTTCAATTTTTTTGAGGGAGGCTTGGATGGCTATGAACTTTTGGGACTTCATCAAGATCAAAAGCTTCTGCACAGCAAAGGAAACAGTCGACAAAACAAAGAGGCAACCCACGGAATGGGAGAAGATATTTGCAAATGACAGTACAGAGAAAAGGTTGATATCCAGGATCTATAAAGAACTCCTCAAATTCAACACACACAAAACAGACTATTATATCAAAAAATGGGCAGAAGATATGAACAGACACTTCTCCAATGAAGACATACAAATGACTATCAGACACATGAAAAAATGTTCATCATCACTAGCCCTCAGGGAGATTCAAATTAAAACCACATTGAGATACCACCTTACACCAGTTAGAATGGCCAAAATTAGCAAGATAGGAAACAACATGTGTTGGAGGGGATGTGGAGAAAGGGGAACCCTCTTCCACTATTGGTAGGAATGCAAGTTGGTGCAGCCACTTTGGAGAACAGTATGGAGATTCCTCAAGAAATTAAAAATAGAGCTTCCCTATGACCCTGCAATTGCACTACTGGGTATTTACCCCAAAGATACAGATGTAATGAAAAGAAGGGCCATCTGTACCCCAAAGTCTATAGCAGCAATGGCCACGGTCGCCAAACTGTGGAAAGAACCAAGATGCCCTTCAACAGATGAATGGATAAGGAAGATGTGGTCCATATGCACTGTGGAGTATTATGCCTCCATCAGAAAGAATGAATACCCAACTTTTATAGCAACATGGATGGGACTGGAAGAGATTATGCTGAGTGAAATAAGTCAAGCAGAGAGAGACAATTATCATATGGTTTCACTTATTTGTGGAGCATAACAAATAGCATGAAGGACAAGGAGAGTTAGAGAGGAGAAGGAAGTTGAGGGAAATTGGAAGTGGAGGTGAACCATGAGAGACTATGGACTCTGAAAAACAATCTGAGGGTTTTGAAGGGGTGGGGGGTAGGAGGTTGGGGGAACCAGTTGGTGGGCATTGAAGAGGGCACGTATTGCATGGAGCACTGGTGTGGTGCAAAAACAATGAATACTGTTACGCTGAAAATAAATTAAAAAAATTTTTTTAAAAAAGTAGTGACAACAAGAATGAAAAGGAAGGTGAATATAAGCAAAACAGTTCTGAGGAAAATATCCAGAAAACACCTATGAAGAGTAAGAGGAGGGATTGAGGGAAAGGCACACAAAAATTGGACAGTTGCTATACTACTTGATTAAAACCTTTCAAAGACAAGACCAATTTTTTAAATAGAAAATTCTAAATTATTGTTAAATAGTATGTATATAACTTTGAGTTTTGCTTTTCTATAACCAAATAAAAATTTCCCTAGAGAGATTGAGTTTAGCTTAATTAGTATACACTTCTTATTTCTATTCATGTGAATCAAGAAACCATCTGTGATAAAATTCAGTTCCTGAAGGGATGTTCTTATTCGATACTTCAGTTAGTCCTTTGAATAGCCAATCTCTGAACTTTAGAAATTAAACTAAATAAGAAGAATTCAACCTTGCTGCCTTCATCAAAAATTTTCCAGGGACTGGGCTTATTATCCAGAGACTCATAGCCAATGGACCAGCGGGTCCCAGATTTTCTAGTTATCCATCGGAAGAGTTCAGGGGTAAAAAGATTAAGTAGGAATTTGCAAGCTGTTTTTTGTTTTGTTTTGTTTTGTTTTTGTTTTTGTTTTTGTTTTTTCCCTTCCTAGGGTACAAAAGATTAAGAAGACATAACGGTAAAAATACATATATAGAAAGAACCTATATCAAACATTCCATCATTAGGCTTTCATTCTCAACATTGTCTCCCTAAACCAGATCAACACTGCATTTTACTTAAGAACATAAATAATAAAAGGAAGAAGACATCGTGTCAAAATTCTTTCACATTCTACCTCCATCTGTTCAAGTTTTCCATATAGACACACACATGCTCTTTCACTCACTTATGTACAGATTATTGGCAGTATAGTCTCTTCTACTGGCTCATCAATAAATCTGAAATCCGTAAGATCTTATAATAAAATTAAAACTGTTGCTTCAAAACCTGTTGTGGCCTCATTAAAGGGCAATAGAATAATATTAGATAAGTTTTCTATTTAGTAAATATAAATATAAAAATAATACATGCTTATTTTTTTAGAATTAGTTTTTCTTTAATGTGTAGGAAGAAATATCACATGGCCTATTATGTATAAATATTACACTTTTAGTTGTTATAGAACGTTAAGATATGTTCTTGAGATTTACTATTCTAATAATAAGTTTCATTTTTTTCAAAAATTTAATATTCACATTATGATATATAAATTAATTTGACTGTCAGACTGTTTAAGCTGGATTTTTAAACCACTTTCTGCATTAATTGAGAGGACCGTGTGGTTCTTTTATCTTTTCTTACTGATTTGTTCTATCACATTGATTTTGATTTGCCAATGTTGAACCATCCTTGTAACCAGGAATAAATCACACCTGGTCATGGTGGAATGTCTTTTTAATGTGCTGTTGGGTCCTATTAGCTAGGATTTTGTTGAGAATCTTAGCATCCATATTTATCAGGGATATTGGTCTGAAATTTTTATAAAATGCATGGGATGCAAGTATCAGCAAAAGTCCTGGTATGTGAGAACTTCACTGTTAATAATTTTGGGTGCTTGTTTTTTCTTGTATTTCCAAATATAAGGACCACTACTCACTGGAAAGCTGTCAGAGTTTTTCTGAGCCATGCATATCTTGCCTACTAAGTATTAAGGATGAATTAGTACCAATTCCATTAATTTTACTTTTGCTTATGACAAAGAGCTCCTTGCTATTAATATAGTATGTGAATTACTAAGAATTACTAAAAGTAAGTAGTAAGAGTTAACATTTACAGGCATTGTGCATTTGTTAATTCAATTTTCCTCATAACACCACCTGATAGGTACTGTCCCTACTAGCCTCCAGGAGCACAGGAGGTTATGGCTCTCTGCATCGGCCACACAGATGTAAACAGTGGAGCCAGGATGCAAACCCATAAATTCTAACTCCAGAGCCTTCAGTGTTGCCTCTCAGTGACAGTGAAACCCTTTGCAGACAAACATACAAAATAATTATATGTGGAAGAAGAGATGGATGGATATTGGAAGGCAAGTTGTGGCAGAGTTTGTTTAGCAATTCAACTAATATATCTCTTCTTTGCCACACAGAGCAAGACCACATTTTCCAGCATTCTTCAAAATTGGGTGTGGGCATGTAAAAACATCTCTCATAGAATATAAATGGAAGAGGAGTGTGTCACATCAGTGGCTCAGATACTTAAGGAAGAGTTGTGCTTTTTCCACTGCCCTTTTTTTTTTTTTTTTAAGATTTCATTTATTTCCCACAGAGACTGCCAGAGAGGGAACACAAGCAGGGGGAAGGGCAAAGGGAGAAGCAGGCTTCCTGTAGAACAGGAAGCCTGACAGGGGGCTCCATCCCAGGGCCCTAGGATCATGACCTGAGCCCAAGGCAGACACTTAATGACTGAACCACTCAGGGACCCCTTCTCTGCTGTCTTTAACCCATTCCCCCAACTTGACGTAGTAAGTGCAGAAACCTTGAAAGGACAGTTTGAACATATCGAGGCATAAAATGAAAGGACACTGAGCCTTGAATCACTACTTGGAAGAGCTGCCTACAGTTTAGCAGCATTTGTTACAGACTTGATATGAGCAAGATATAAACATTTATTGTGTTTAAACTGTTACATATATTTTTTCTGTTTGTTGCTATTGTTGCCTTAGTTACAACGCCTCATTTAAAATTTTTTTTATTATAGACCTGTTAAATATAAACCATAAGAAACAATAATCAAGAACAAGGGCTTACGTTCCTTCGTTTGTAAAGAGAGAGATATTATAGTAGCCCATACCATGAAAACTTTTGTGAAAATTAAGTTAACATTATAAATTATTTGGAATGGTTCCTGCTGTATTACAAGCAAAAAATAGTGTTAGTTACATTCTACCTCATTATAAGATTATAGTGATAAGAAACTTTTTAAAAACCTCAATTCAAATAAGCAATTTATTCATTTCATAGCCTCCTTCTCTAATCTAATTATGTAAGCTTTAGCTTTTCTGCATTACTTACATTTCTAAGGAAAAACAAAACAGAACAAGATGATGCCTTGGTTTTTGATTAAAGACTGGTGGATTGAAGGTTCACAGTAGCTTTTACTTCCTCCCAATAGCCACAAAATTATTGAAAATTGATTTTTAAAAGGAATCATAAACTCACAAATTCACAAATTGAATAGAAAAGGAGACAGCAACAATAACATATTGGTGGCAGGAAAACAAAATACAATTTTGATGCATGGGTGGTAACTATCTTGTAAACCAGTAGGGTGGAAGAGCTAAATTAACCTGTTGGTACCACAGAACTCTCAAGGGATTTAGTACCAGCTACCAGGTACTCAGAAATCAGACAACTGAGAACAGGAGAACTGGTTAGAGACTTTAGGGACATTTCAATTCTTAAATATTTTTCCTACTCTGTGTGTCTGAATAAATTCTTCCACCCCATACTGAGGAAGAAGGCTGAGCAGTTATCTTTTAGCAAGATTAAAATAGAGTATCCCAGCACCACAAGCTATCAGCCATTGTTGAGCACAAAAATACAGAAAGGTTACCAAGGGAACATAGGGCGCTTCCAGGCTTATTATCACACTAGATACCCAGAACTCTGACAACCAAGCTTGTTCCAGCTCTCATAGCAAATCAGAGATAAGAATCTGACCAGACCAGGATAGCAGCATTTAAAGATAATGACATTGGAGGATAGTCAATGAATTATCCAGCCTAATTACCTTTTGACAAAAACACATTATACACACAGTGCTTCCAATCAGCTTTTAATATTCCCACTCTTAAATATAAACAAAAAATTAAATATTGCCAGATACTTGAAGAAAACCTATCACATGAAATATAGGGAACAAGATGAAAATAAGCAATTGGAAAAAATAGGAATTAAAGAGGAAGAGGAAAATTTCAAATGTATATTATATGAATATGAATTATCTTCAAGGAGATAAGAAAAGTTATTTTAACCACTAAAGAAGAAAGAGATGTGATTTTAACCCCCAAAAATAAATAAAATAAAATAAGCACTCAGAGAATAAGAAAATAGTGCTAGATATTAAAAATTTGGTAGCCAAGGGGCACCTGGGTGGCTCAGTGGGTTAAAGCCTCTGCCTTTGGCTCAGGTCATGATCCCAGAGTCCTGGGATCGAGTCCCGCATCAGGCTCTCTGCTATGCAGGGAGTCTGCTTCCTCCTCTCTCTCTGCTTGCCTCTCTGCCTAGCTGTGATTTCTCTCTGTCAAATAAATAAAATATTTTTAAAAAATTTGGTAGCCAAAAAGAAAATATTAAAAATTCAACAAAAACCTTGGAAAAGAAAATTGAGGAAGTCACTCAGAAATGTATTTTAAAAAGACAAGAAAATAATGAGAGTGCTTTTTCAGAATAGAAGGTGGTACCAAAAATATATCACAACAGGTTCAAAATAAGGTAACAGCAAAAATAGAGAAGAAATCAATAATGAAATAATGCAAGAAACAATTTCAGAATTACTTCAATTTGATCCATTAATGGTCCAGCAAATGGATGAAATGAGAACCAAACCAATAGGCATCATAGTGAATATCTTCAAAAAGGAAAATTTAGGTTTTAGAACAAAATTAAAACTAATAGTAGCATTAGACTTGTTAAGAACAGAAACAAAAGCTAGGAGACAATTGAAAGATATCTTCAAAATCTAAGGAAAATTTATTTCCAAATTAGAACTCTGTACTATTTAGAACTAAAATTATTTCCTAATTAGAATTCTATACTACAGAGTTATAATAATTTTACAATAAGCAATATTATTAATTTGTTTTTTGTATCAAATTATTAATTTAAAATAATAAAGAACAAAGACATTTTCAAACATGAAAAATCTCAGCAACAGCAAAAACAGTTATTCAGGCTTTCTCAGAAAGTTCAAGAGGAAATGTTCCATCAAAATAGGTAGTAAAATAAGAAAAAATGACTGAAATCCAGAAAACAAAGGAACCAAGATAGGATAAAGCTACAGGGATTCCCTAACATTGCATTCAAGGAAGCCTAAAATGATACCTGAGTAGTTGTTTTATATCAGCTACTGCAGATTAACATGATCAGGGGTGATAATGCAATTAAATTAAATTAAGTTAAATTTTGTGTAAAGGCTAAGGTGCCTAGAGCAAATTTATATTCCAAATGTTAAAGAAAGATAAGCGATACCTGCTCCCCAATGTCTATAGCAACAAAGTCAACAACAGCCAAAATATGGAAATCACCCAGATGTCCATAGACAGATGAATGGATAAAGAATGGAATATTATTCAACCATCAAAAAAAGAATAAAATCTTGGCCATCTGTAACAATGTGGATGGAACTAGAGGGTATTCTGCTGAGCAGAATAAGTCAGTCAGAGAACAAGAAATACCCATGTGATTTCACCTGTATATGGAATTTAAAAAATGGATGAAATAGGGGAAGGGGAGGAAAAATAAAGTAAGATGAAAATGGAGAGAAAGACCAACCATAAGAGACTCTAAACTCTAGGAAACAAACTGAGGGTTGCTGGAGGGGAGGTGGATGGGGGATGGGGTAATTGGGTCTTGGGCATTAAGAAGGACACCTGAAGAAATGAGCACTGGGTGTTGTATGCAACGGATGAATCACTAAATTCTGCCTTTAAAACTACTAATACACTGTATGTTAATTTAATTTAAATTAAATTTAATTTTAATTTAAAATTAATTTAAACTAAATTTAATTTAATTTAAAAATTTAAGAAGAAAGGTAAGTAAACATGGTTTTAATATTTGTGACTTTTTTTTCTATTTTATTCCAAATGTCAAAACTGTCTGAATGAAGTTCTACTGAAAGGTATTCTCTTCAATTTTCATAAAACCTTGAAAATAAAAAAAAAAAACTGACAATAGAACTTTCATTTCCAAATCAAAATAATACTTAAGTAACAAAAATTCATCCAAGTGAATTTTAAAGGTCTAATTGGCTTTATTAATCAACTTATAAATTAGAGTATTCCATGTGGCAAAGGAAGGGAAGCTCCAAAAGGCTACTGAAAAGGAAGTGTTGGGGCCGAGGAGTCAAGATGGCGGAGAAGTAGCAAGCTGAGACTGCTTCAGCTAGCCGGAGATCAGCTAGATAGCTTATCTAAAGATTGCAAACACCTGAAAATCCATCGGCAGATCGAAGAGAAGAAGAACAGCAATTCTGGAAACAGAAAAACAACCACTTTCTGAAAGGTAGGACTGGCGGAGAAGTGAATCCAAAGCGACGGGAAGATAGACCCCGGGGGGAGGGGCCGGCTCCCGGCAAGCGGCGGAGCAACCGCGCACAAAATCAGGACTTTTAAAAGTCTGTTCCGCTGAGGGACATCGCTCCAGAGGCTAAACCGGGGCGAAGCCCACGCGGGGTCAGCGTGGCCTCAGGTCCCGCAGGGTCACAGAAGGATCGGGGGTGTCTGAGTCTCGCAGAGCTTGCGGGTATTGGAACGGGAAAGCCGGCTACAGAGACAGAGCTGACAGTAAGCTCGCAGCTCGGGGTTACCTTGAACCGGTCGCAGGCTCGGTGAGCTCGGAGCGCGGCCGGAGGTCAGGCAGACGGGAGTAACTGGGCGCGGTTCTCTGAGGGCGCACTGAGGAGTGGGGCCCTGGGCTCTCGGCTCCTCCGGGCCGGAGACCAGGAGGCCGCCATTTGTATTCCCCTCCTCTGGAACTCTACGGAAAGCGCTCAGGGAACAAAAGCTCCTGAAAGCAAACCCGAGCGGATTACTCACCCCGGCCCCGGGTAAGGGCGGTGTAATTCCGCCTGGGGCAAAGACACTTGAGAATCACTACAACAGGCCCCTCCCCCAGAAGATCAACAAGAAATCCAGCCAAGACCAAGTTCACCTACCAAGGAGTGCGGTTTCAATACCAAGGAGAGCAGCAGAATTCCAGAGGAGGAGAAAGCCAAGCACGGAACTCATGGCTTTTTTCCTGTGATTTTTTTTTAGTCTTGCAGTTAATTTAATTTTTTCTTTTTCATTTTTTTTTTTTCTCGCCTTCGGGTAAAATTTTTTTTTAACTGTTACCTTTTTCTTTTTTAACGATTTTTTACTAGTTTATCTAATATATATATATATATATTTTACATTTTTCTTAGGTGTTTTCTTTTTTTTAAAAAATTCTTTTGTCTTTTCTTTTCTTTTCTTTTCTTTTCTTTTCTTTTTTTTTTTTTTTTTTTTTTTTTCTTTTCTTTTTTTTTTTTTTTTTTTTCTTTCTTCCTTTTTGAACCTCTTTTTATCCCCTTTCTCCCCACTCACGATTTTGGATCTCTTCTAATTTGGTTAAAGCATATTTTCCTGGGGTTGTTGCCACCCTTTTAGTATTTTACTTGCCACTTCATTTACTCTTATCTGGACAAAATGACAAGACGGAAAAATTCAACACAAAAAAAAGAACAAGAGGCAGTACCGAAGGCTAGGGACCTAATCAATACAGACATCGGTAATATGTCAGATCTAGAGTTCAGAATGACAATTCTCAAGGTTCTAGCTGGGCTCGAAAAAGGCATGGAAGATATTAGAGAAACCCTCTCGAGAGATATAAAAGCCCTTTCTGGAGAAATAAAAGAACTAAAATCTAACCAAGGTGAAATCAAAAAAGCTATTAATGAGGTGCAATCAAAAATGGAGGCTCTCACTGCTAGGATAAATGAGGCAGAAGAAAGAATTAGTGATATAGAAGACCAAATGACAGAGAATAAAGAAGCTGAACAAAAGAGGGACAAACAGCTACTGGACCACGAGGGGAGAATTCGAGAGATAAGTGACACCATAAGACGAAACAACATTAGAATAATTGGGATTCCAGAAGAAGAAGAAAGTGAGAGGGGAGCAGAAGGTATACTGGAGAGAATTATTGGGGAGAATTTCCCCAATATGGCAAAGGGAACGAGCATCAAAATTCAGGAAGTTCAGAGAATGCCCCTCAAAATCAATAAGAATAGGCCCACACCCCGTCACCTAATAGTAAAATTTACAAGTCTCAATGACAAAGAGAAAATCCTGAAAGCAGCCCGGGGAAAGAAGTCTGTAACATACAATGGTAAAAATATTAGATTGGCAGCTGACTTATCCACAGAGACCTGGCAGGCCAGAAAGAGCTGGCATGATATTTTCAGAGCACTAAACGAGAAAAACATGCAGCCAAGAATACTATATCCAGCTAGGCTATCATTGAAAATAGAAGGAGAGATTAAAAGCTTCCAGGACAAACAACAACTGAAAGAATTTGCAAATACCAAACCAGCTCTACAGGAAATATTGAAAGGGGTCCTCTAAGCAAAGAGAGAGCCTACAAGTGGTAGATCAGAAAGGAACAGAGACCATATACAGTAACAGTCACCTTACAGGCAATACAATGGCACTAAATTCATATCTCTCAATAGTTACCCTGAATGTGAATGGGCTAAATGCCCCTGTCAAAAGACACAGGATATCAGAATGGATAAAAAAAAAAAAAAACCCATCTATATGTTGCCTCCAAGAAACACATTTTAAGCCCGAAGACACCTCCAGATTTAAAGTGAGGGGGTGGAAAAGAATTTACCATGCTAATGGACATCAGAAGAAAGCAGGAGTGGCAATCCTTATATCAGATCAATTAGATTTTAAGCCAAAGACTATAATAAGAGATGAGGAAGGACACTATATCATACTCAAAGGGTCTGTCCAACAAGAAGATTTAACAATTTTAAATATCTATGCCCCCAATATGGGAGCAGCCAACTATATAAACCAATTAATAACAAAATCAAAGAAACACATCAACAATAATACAATGATAGTAGGGGACTTTAATACTCCCCTCACTGAAATGGACAGGTCATCCAAGCAAAAGATCAGCAAGGAAATAAAGGCCTTAAATGACACACTGGACCAGATGAACATCACAGATATATTCAGAATATTTCATCCCAAAGCAACAGAATACACATTCTTCTCTAGTGCACATGGAACATTCTCCAGAATAGATCACATCCTCGGTCCTAAATCAGGACTCAACCGGTATCAAAAGATTGGGATCATTCCCTGCATATTTTCAGACCACAATGCTCTAAAGCTAGAACTCAACCACAAAAGGAAGTTTGGAAAGAACCCAAATACATGGAGACTAAACAGCATCCTTCTAAAGAATGAATGGGTCAACCGGGAAATTAAAGAAGAATTGAAAAAAAATCATGGAAACAAATGATAATGAAAATACAACGGTTCAAAATCTGTGGGACACAACAAAGGCAGTCCTGAGAGGAAAATATATAGCGGTACAAGCCTTTCTCAAGAAACAAGAAAGGTCTCAGGTACACAACCTAACCCTACACCTAAAGGAGCTGGAGAAAGAACAAGAAAGAAACCCTAAGCCCAGCAGGAGAAGAGAAATCATAAAGATCAGAGCAGAAATCAATGAAATAGAAACCAAAAAAACAATAGAACAAATCAACGAAACTAGGAGCTGGTTCTTTGAAAGAATTAATAAAATTGATAAACCCCTGGCCCGACTTATCAAAAAGAAAAGAGAAAGGACCCAAATAAATAAAATCATGAATGAAAGAGGAGAGATCACAACTAACACCAAAGAAATACAAACTATTATAAGAACATACTATGAGCAACTCTACGGCAATAAATTTGACAATCTGGAAGAAATGGATGCATTCCTAGAAACATATAAACTACCACAACTGAACCAGGAAGAAATAGAAAGCCTGAACAGACCCATAACCAGTAAGGAGATTGAAACAGTCATTAAAAATCTCCAAACAAACAAAAGCCCAGGGCCAGACGGCTTCCCGGGGGAATTCTACCAAACATTTAAAGAAGAACTAATTCCTATTCTCCTGAAACTGTTCCAAAAAATAGAAATGTAGGAAAACTTCCAAACTCATTTTATGAGGCCAGCATCACCTTGATCCCAAAACCAGACAAGGATCCCACCAAAAAAGAGAGCTATAGACCGATATCTTTGATGAACACAGATGCGAAAATACTCAACAAAATACTAGCCAATAGGATTCAACAGTACATTAAAAAGATTATTCACCACGACCAAGTGGGATTTATTCCAGGGCTGCAAGGTTGGTTCAACATCCGCAAATCAGTCAATGTGATACAACACATCAATAAAAGAAAGAACAAGAACCATATGATACTCTCAATAGATGCTGAAAAAGCATTTGACAAAGTACAGCATCCCTTCCTGATCAAAACTCTTCAAAGTGTAGGGATAGAGGGCACATACCTCAATATCATCAAAGCCATCTATGAAAAACCCACCGCAAATATCATTCTCAATGGAGAAAAACTGAAAGCTTTTCCGCTAAGGTCAGGAACACGGCAGGGATGTCCATTATCACCACTGCTATTCAACATAGTACTAGAGGTCCTAGCCTCAGCAATCAGACAACAAAAGGAAATTAAAGGCATCCAAATCGGCAAAGAAGAAGTCAAATTATCACTCTTTGCAGATGATATGATACTATATGTGGAAAACCCAAAAGACTCCACTCCAAAACTGCTAGAACTTATACAGGAATTCAGTAAAGTGTCAGGATATAAAATCAATGCACAGAAATCAGTTGCATTTCTCTACACCAACAGCAAGACAGAAGAAAGAGATATTAAGGAGTCAATCCCATTTACAATTGCATCCAAAACCATAAGATACCTAGGAATAAACCTAACCAAAGAGACACAGAATCTATACTCAGAAAACTATAAAGTACTCATGAAAGAAATTGAGGAAGACACAAAGAAATGGAAAAATGTTCCATGCTCCTGGATTGGAAGAATAAATATTGTGAAAATGTCTATGCTACCTAAAGCAATCTACACATTTAATGCAATTCCTATCAAAGTACCATCCATCTTTTTCAAAGAAATGGAACAAATAATTCTAAAATTTATATGGACCCAGAAAAGACCTCGAATAGCCAAAGGGATATTGAAAAAGAAAGCCAACGTTGGTGGCATCACAATTCCGGACTTCAAGCTCTATTACAAAGCTGTCATCATCAAGACAGCATGGTACTGGCACAAAAACAGACACATAGATCAATGGAACAGAATAGAGAGCCCAGAAATAGACCCTCAAATCTATGGTCAACTAATCTTCGACAAAGCAGGAAAGAATGTCCAATGGAAAAAAGACAGCCTTTTCAATAAATGGTGCTGGGAAAATTGGACAGCCACATGCAGAAAAATGAAATTGGACCATTTCCTTACACCACACACAAAAATAGACTCAAAATGGATGAAGGACCTCAATGTACGAAAGGAATCCATCAAAATCCTTGAGGAGAACACGGGGGCAGCAACCTCTTCGACCTCTGCCGCAGCAACATCTTCCTAGGAACAACGCAAAAGGCAAGGGAAGCAAGGGAAAAAATGAACTACTGGGATTTCATCAAGATCAAAAGCTTTTGCACAGCAAAGGAAACAGTTAACAAAATCAAAAGACAACTGACAGAATGGGAGAAGATATTTGCAAACGACATATCAGATAAAGGACTAGTGTCCAGAATCTATAAAGAACTTAGCAAACTCAACACCCAAAGAACAAATAATCCAATCAAGAAATGGGCAGAAGACATGAACAGACATTTCTGCAAAGAAGACATCCAGATGGCGAACAGACACATGAAAAAGTGCTCCATATCACTCGGCATCAGGGAAATACAAATCAAAACCACAATGAGATATCACCTCACACCAGTCAGAATGGCTAAAATCAACAAGTCAGGAAATGACAGATGCTGGCGAGGATGCGGAGAAAGGGGAACCCTCCTACACTGTTGGTGGGAATGCAAGCTGGTGCAGCCACTCTGGAAAACAGCATGGAGGTTCCTCAAAATGTTGAAAATAGAACTGCCCTATGACCCAGCAATTGCACTATTGGGTATTTACCCTAAAGATACAAATGTAGTGGTCCAAAGGGACACATGCACCCGAATGTTTATAGCAGCAATGTCCACAGTAGCCAAACTATGGAAAGAACCTAGATGTCCATCAACAGATGAATGGATCAAGAAGATGTGGTATATATACACAATGGAATACTATGCAGCCATCAAAAGAAATGAAATCTTGCCATTTGCAACAACATGGATGGAACTAGAGCGTATCATGCTTAGCGAAATAAGTCAAGCAGAGAAAGACAACTATCATATGATCTCCCTGATATGAGGAAGTGGTGATGCAACATGGAGGCTTAAGTGGGTAGAAGAAGAATAAATGAAACAAGATGGGATTGGGAGGGAGACAAACCATAAGTGACTCTTGATCTCACAAAACAAACTGAGGTCGCCGGGGGGAGGGGGTTTGGGAGAAGGGGGTGGGATTATGGACATTGGGGAGGGTATGTGATTTGGTGAGTGCTGTGAAGTGTGTAAGCCTGGTGATTCACAGACCTGTACCCCAGGGGATAAAAATATATGTTTATAAAAAAATAAAAAATTAAAAAAAAAAAAAAAAAAAGAAAAGGAAGTGTTGGGTGCCTGGGTGGCTCAGTGGGTTAAGCCGCTGCCTTCGGCTCAGGTCATGATCTCAGGGTCCTGGGATCGAGTCCCGCATCGGGCTCTCTGCTCGGCAGGGAGTCTGCTTCCTCCTCTCTCTCTCTCTCTGCCTGCCTCTCTGCCTACTTGTGATCTTTCTCTGTCAAATAAATAAATAAAATCTTTAAAAAAAAAAAGAAAGAAAGAAAAGGAAGTGTTTTTAAAGGCAGGGCTAGGAAGTCATAAACAGAGAATAAGGATTATTTTGGATGAGGTCACCTTTCTTTGTGCATCAAAGAGTGTCATTAGGTGGTTTACTTCATCTTCCTTTAGAAGGTGGAGGGGGCTTTGTGATGAACTGCCTCATTGGTGCTGACCAGAAAATGCTTGAGAGAACAGTTAAGACTTCCTTTCTGGGGGAGGTTGAAAGTACAGTTAGGTTAGGCATTAAGCGCGGGTTTGGTGGCATGGCCTGGCCTAAGTGACTCCCTTTTGGGCCTGTGGTTTTCTTTCTACCATACTAAATCATCCAGCCTTTCTCAAAACTAAATTTTTGCTGATGCCAAAATCTTTTTTTTTTTCCTTAGCCATCCCATTTCATTAACAAGCAATTCCAGTAATTAAGGTTGGTTTTTTTTTTTTTTAAATAATGCAGTTAAAACTGCTTTCCTGTAACTTCAAATATCCAGTCCTTTTTCTGTAATCTAGAATGTGTTCTGTCGTTTATATGATGGATGGCTTTTTAAAAAAAAATGGCTGACATCAAATACATGACGGATCCCTATCTTATTTTCTTAGTGAATATATTACCATTAGCATCTTATATAAAATCATCTATCTCAGGTTAATATTATTATATGAAAACTTTTCTCCAATATACCTCTGTCTGCACCTTTAGACTTTGTACTATTATATTCTCATAGACTATAAGCCACTAACATAGTTTTATAATTATTACTTTATGAATTATCTTTTAAATCACAGAGAAGAATTACAAGTAAAAATACATTGATACTGTCTTTTGTATTTATCTGTATAGTTATCTTTACCAGTGACTTTCATTCCTTCATGTGGATTCAAGTTATCATTTAATGTGCCTTTATTTCAGCCCAAAGGACTCCCTTTGGTATTTATTATAGGGTAGGTGTTCTAGCAAAGAGTTTTCTCAGTTTTTATTTATCTTGGAATGTCTTAATTTCTCCTTATTTTTGAAAGAGAGTTTTGCTTAATATAGAGTTCTTGGTTAGTATGTTTTTTCATTTTACTACTTTAAAGTTGTCATCCCTCTACCTTACGGCCTCCATGAGAAGTCACCTGTTGATCTCACTGTGGATTCTTCATATGTGATATATCACTTTTCTTTTGAAGTTTTCAAGATTTTCTTTTCCTTGACTTTTGCCACTTTGATAATGACATGGATAAGTGTAGATCTCTTTGAGTTTACTTGAAATTTGTTCAGTTTCTTGAATATGCTGGTTAATGTCTTTCATTCCATTTGAGAAGTTTGGGGACCGTTATTTCTTCAAATAATTTCCATGACTCTTTTACTCCTCTCTTTCTGGAACTCCACATCATGTGTATGTTGGTATATTTGTTGGTATTCCATAATCTCTAATGTTCTTTTTATTTTTCCTAATTTTTTTCTGTTCCTCAGACTGAAAAATCTCTATGGACATATTTTAAGTCCAATAATTATTTTCTGCCTGATCAGATCTGCTATTAATGTCCTCTAGTGAATTTTAAATTTTAATTATTGTACTCTCACCTCTAGAGTTTGTATTTTATTCTTTTTGTATTATTTCTATCTCTTTGTTAATATTGTCATTTGATTAGACAATTGTTATACTTTTCTTTAACTCTTTAGTCATAGTGTCCTTTAGTTCCTTGAACATATTTAAAACAGCTGCTTTTAAGTCCTTGTCTATTGAATACAACATCGGGGTCTCCTCAGTAATACTTTCTGTAGGCTACCTTTTTTCCTATGTATGTAACATGTTTTTTTATCTTATAATTTTTGATTGAAAAACTGGTCATTGTAGATATTACACTGTAACAACTCTGATAACAGATTCCTTCCTCACCCCCCAAGTTTTGTTTGTGTTGTGTTTCTGCTGTTATTGTTTTTCTTGTTGCTTCTAATTTTTTCAAAGGATTTTTCCAGGATAATTCTGTAGTTTCTCTTTTCCTTGAAGTGTGTGGCCACTGAGTTCCCAACTCTCATTTATTAAGTTCTTATTTTTATTTTTAAGCTTGCATCCTAGGGGTCAGCCCATGATCAGTATAATTTAGTGTCAACCAATGATAAGCTAAAATTCCTTAAATGCTTGCTTAGATGTCTACTTCTCTTTGCCAAGGAAATTTGTGTGAAAAGGCATGCTTTCAAATTTTAAGCATTTTATAATTTCACTTCCTACTTACACAGAGCCTTGAGTATAGAGAGGTGAGTGACTGGGACACTTTCCTCTCCCAGGTCTTTTCTAGGCATACAGAAAGTCCTGTATGAGAGTAGCTTTCTTGATCCCAGGAATATGTTGAAGCTTTTCAAAGTTCCTAATGGTCATTTAGTTCTCTAGGACTTGCCTTTAAAGTTGTAACCAAGTTCTTGTTTTCCCAACCAAAATAAAGCTGCCTTAGGCAGCACTACTATTACTTTCAGACGGCTATGCTCTAGGGACAGAACTTTTTGCACTATGCTGAGCTGAGTCAAATCTAATAGCCACAACACCTCAGGAATGGATATTTTTCAAGAAGCTGCCTGTACAGACAAAATATTGACTGTGTCTTGGGGATGGGGTTTTTAACATAACTCTAAAAGAGATCAGTCCTTATCTTTGGATGCAAGACTACTGGCTTCTCATAAGATTCCACACCACTGAACTAGGGATGGGTGGGTGATGGGAATAACTAAAAGTCAAAACACTGTAAGTCCTGCTGTCTTCCAAAAGTTCAGTAGTTTCTCATGGATAAATGATTTGGAGTTTGTTCTATAGATTGGTTAATTGTCAGACTTATGAAATGGTTAATTTTAGTTGTTTTGTCATTTTTCCATTTTTTTAAATTGTTTCCATGAAAAGCAAGTTCACTAAGGCCCTCAGAGTACCAGTCTAGAAGTTTTCTCTTTCTTATGTACCCATCTCACCTCCAGTTGTCTGTAAAATTTAGTATTATAAGAATAAAAGTAAAATAATTCTTACTTATAACTGTATCATCAGCAACCAGAAATCTTTTCACATAGGAAGTACTCAAGGAAAGAGATTAAATTGGGAGAGTAGGTAAAAGTATAGATTAGTGGTGGCTGGGGATGGGGGGGAAGATATGTGTTTATATGTATGAGCACTCCATTCATTAATAATTGCTCTAAGAACACAGAAAATTAAGCACTGACTAGTTATGGAAAATGGAAAGCTAATGGAGAAAAATACATTTGCTTTTACTTTTTGTGCTTTTTTAATACTTGAAATTTTAGAGCAGCATGGATTAAACCTATATTTAATATAGATAGAGTGATAGATGGATAGAATTAAATTATCCTCAAAAAAATTATTCTCTGTACAGATTATTCTTTGTCAGTGGTTCTTCAAAAATATGGCTTTTACAATTCAGTAAAAAGCAAAGTATGAAAAATGAAATGAGACTACCACACCAAGTACAGTAAGAATAATTTAAATTACCTAAGATTAAATAGTTCTTTCAATTTTTTTTTAAATATGGAATGCTTCACGAATTTGCATGTCATCCTTGTGCAGGGGCTATGCTAATCTTCTCTGTATCTTTCCAATTTTAGTATATGTGCTGCCGAGGTGAACACTCTGTCAATGCTTTTTACAGTAACATTTGCTTTTGTGGAAGTTATTTCTCATGTAGAGACAAAATGGTGGAATCAGAAAGTTAATCCTTTAAAGGAAAATCAAGAGTATTTAGTCCAAACACTTCATTTTACAATTTCACAACGTGGAAGTCCCCACATTTAAAATATTTTCTTAATCACATATGGCAGAACAATTGTCCACTTCAGGTTCTCTTAATCATGAGATCCTTTGGGAATTTTATTAACTAAACATTTGTAAAGGGACCCAAGAGATCTGTTCTATAGAAAGAGTTACACATTATGGTGCCAGTGAAATGTATAGAGAGTACAGAAAAGATGGAGATAACTTTTACCTCAACCTTCTTATTGTAGATAGATAAAAGATGTTAAGACTCAATATGTGCTTCTCCAGAACAGCAGGACTCAAAGTGCAGTCCCAGGAGTCCCCAAGACCTTTTGGGGGATATTTAAAGTCAAAGCAGTTGTTTGTTTGGTTAGTTGGTTGGTTGTTTTTTTTCTAAAGATTTTATTTATTTATTTGGCAGAGAGAGAGAAACCACAAGCAGGGGGGGCAGAGGGAGAGGGAGAATCAGGTTTCCCACTGAGGAGGGAGACCAATATGAGGCTCATCCCAGGACTCTGGGATCATAACCTGAGCTGAAGGTAGACGCTTCACTGACTGAGCCACCCAGGCACCCCAAAACAGTTTTTATAATAATGTTAATATGTTATTTGCCATTTTCACCTTCATACCTTTTTTAAAATTTTTATTTATTTTTTAAATTTCTTTTCAGCGTTCTAGAATTCATTGTTTATGTACCACACCCAGTGCTCCATGCAATATGTGCCCTCCATAATACCCACCACCAGGCTCACCCAGCCTTCCACCCCCAGTCTCTCCAAAACCTTAAGATTGTTTTTCAGAGTCCATAGTCTCTCGTGGTTCAAATTTCCCCAACTCCCTTCTCCTCACCATCTCCCCATGTCCTCCATGTTATTTCCTATGCTCCACAAATAAGTGAAACTATATAATTAACTCTATGCTTGACTTATTTCACTCAGCATAATCTCTTTCAGTCCCATCCATGTTGATAGAAAAGTTGGGTATTCATCCTTTCTAATGGAGGCATAATACTCCACAGTGTATATGGACCACATCTTCCTTATCCATTCATCCGTTGAAAGGCATCTTGGTTCTTTCTACAGTTTGGCGACTCACTTTCATATCTTTTATAAAAGTACAGTGAAGTTCTCCAGTGACTAGATGTCACAACAGTTTAAATACAGAAGCAGATCTGAAAATCCAGCTGTCTTTTATTAAGCCAGGAATTAAAGAGATTTGCAAACCTGTGAAGTAATACCATTCCTCAATAAAATTTTGGTTTGGACATTATAATTATTTTTTATAAAAATTTTACCTGTTAACCTATAATGGGCTTATTGTTATTTTTAGGAAATAAATAAATATTTTTTTCTGTTTTAATTTATATTATGGATAATATGGATAGACATAACCATCATAAAGAAAAGTTCGTGGAGGTCCTCAAAAATGTTTGAGTATAAAGTGGTCTTGAAGCCAAAAAATTTGAGACTTGCAGCATTGGATCAGTCAATCAAAAGACAATAGACATGTATTACAATAAATATATTACAATTTACAGGTAAAATTTATTTACTGAAATTTTTTATCAAATACAAAATTTAAGAGAGAAAGAAATTACACTGATTGAAACACAATCTTAATATGGTGAAATAGTACAAACTCAGGTAATCAATGGAAAAAGAACTAATTTACCTTAGTAAACAAAGAAACTAAAAACCAAGAATACTCTGAAATAATTAACATCTTGTATCCTTCTGTCAGTTGTGACCAGAAATAGTAAAGCATTACAATAAGTACTTTGGATGAAAAAGAATCAACAGTAGTAAGAAGGAAAATTTCAAAATTAGTTTTGACAAAACTTAGGCATTTATTTCTTTTCTTTTGTTTTAATATTTTATTTATTTATTTGATAGAGAGAGAGAGGATAGGGAGAGGAGCAGAGGGATAGAATCTTCAAGCAGACTCCCCACTGAGCATGGAGCCAAACATGGGGCTTGATCTCATGACCTCCTGAGATCATGACCTGAGCTGAAATCAAGAGACAGATGCTTTACCGACTGAGCTTCCCAAGCACCTCTCAGATAAAGCTAAGAGCACACCCTGTGAATAACCTGAGGAAGCCAATCCACAGGAGCAAAAGAAGCAGCAAATGACCAAGGGAACTGGAACAGCCTTGAAAGTGAATGGCAATGTGAATGGCTATATAGAGGAGAATAAGAGCATTCACCAGGACTGACATCTTTCCAACTCTAGCTTTCAGAAGTACATACCTTAGAGATACTGTGGAGTTCAGTTACAGACCACCACAATAAAGCAAATATCACCATAAAACAAGTCAGAATGAATTTCTGGGTTTCCCAATGCATGCAAAATTGATGTTTACACTATCTTACAGTCTTTTAAGTGTGTAATGGCATTATGTATGTCTAAAAATTGTATACACTTTAATTTTAAAATATTTTATTGCTAAAAATGTTAATAGCCATTTGAATTTCAACAAGTTGTAATCTTTTCTATGTTTACTCACATAGAACTTCTTTCAAAATTGGAGTTGATCCTCTCAAACCCCGCTGTGCCTTATCAGCTAAGTTTATGTAATATTTTAAATCCTTTGTTGTCATTTTAACAACTTTCACAGCATCTTCACCAGCGGTAGACTCCATCTCAAGACACCACTTTCTTTGCTCAACCATAAGAAGCAACTCCTCAACCACTCAAGTATGATCATAAGATTGTAGAAATTCAGTCCCATTTTCAGGCTCCACTTCTAACTCTAGTTCTCTTGTTATTTTCCCCACAGCTGCAGTTACTTCCTCCACTCAAATCTTGAACTTTCTATTTGTAAAAAACACACTATAAATCCAATAAAGTGAAACAATAAAATGAGGTATGCCTGTAAACTGCACGTATATTCTGTTTCTATTTTTTTATAGATTTTGTTTATTTATTTAAAAGATCGATCACAATCTGGGAGCAGACAGGGAGGAAGCAGAGAGAGGCATTCAGTAGGGAGGCTGATGTAGGGTTTGCCCCCAGGACCCTGGGATCATGACCTAAGCTGAAGGCAGGCGCTTAACTGAGAGTGAACCACACAGTTGCACCCATTCTGTTTCTTATAATCCAAATAGTCTACCTAAAGCTTTCTGCAAATCTCATCCAATTATCCATTTCTAGAAACTGAAATGTGACAAACCCTTATTTTCACAGGCATGAGGATGAGGATGAGGAGACACAATACTATTTCTGGTCACAAATGACAGAAGGATACAAGATGTTAACTAACCCTATGTGTTTAAGTGTACTTAAGTTATAAATGTTATCTATAATCTTTTATTTACAACATAGAATTAGTTCAGAATTTCTATGTGTCTTTCTGGAAGAAATGTAAAGTTCTATGTTGTGCAGGTACTACTCTATACCTGCAAGGGGTTTAGCTCATTATTTGAGCCAAAAACCAAAGAAGTAATTTTAAAAAAAAGGGGGAGGAGGGGTTTCCAGACAGAGCAGCAGTATTTTTGGCTTTTAGAATAAAGTCAGGAAATACCATTAATCCTATCATATTCTGAGAAAACAAGCAACCTCTCCTCAATGTGGAGAGCCTGCTGCTTTCAAGTCCCTTTACATCGTAAAGTGCCCTAGGAAATTGTGGTCTCCTTCAGGGAGTTCTGAAAACATCTCTGAGAGGGCACTCGCTTGATATTAAAAATCAAAACAATTTTGACTTGACTAAATCAGCAATCTGGGACTATCTCACAGAAGGAAAAAGCTATTATCAGAGGAGAGATTTTAGGAGACTAATTCTAAGTCTACTAATTGTAGAATATATTTTCATGACAGGAAATCTTTCCGTGAGAACATAGGAGAATTTTCATTAAAGTAAAACGTCAACAGAACATAAATATTTTTGCTCTGATGGGTTTAAATATTAAAAACAAGTATATAAAATCAGTGTTTAAATCCTACTCGAAAGTAGGTGAGGTACATAGCTAAATAAATAAACCATAATGTAAGTATCCAATAAATATCCAAAATATACAAATTGTAAGCACATTTTCCAGTGACTGCCCTTAGTCACAACACATTTGAAACCTAATTTTATTTCCTTTGAGCAGTTTTCAAGCCATCTAAAGAAATCTAGCTTGTGTTTAGCCATATCTTATATTTTTTTACCCCAAATGGTATTACCTAAGCTTGACAATTTTATCAGCCTTTGGCAAATATCAATTTTTTGGGAAAACATAAAATAATACTGACTTTTTACCTTTTCCCTCAAATCGGTTCTAGTCTAAAAAAGAAAAATGATGATTAAGGCTTTTAAAAAATGGATACAAATTAAAAAGCTTTAATTCCAAAAATAGTTCCAAAATATTTTGCATATTAATACAGTTAATTTTGTGTTAATTTCTTCTTAATTTTGTCTGTTAATTTTGTGTATTAATACAGACTGTTAATACAGTCTCCCTAGATGATCACTGTAGAATGGAGAACTCACAGAGAAACATTAACCCCATTGTACTTAATTACTAAGCCACACTAAAGAGAGAACTAAAAACAATAGAAAAATGTTCATTTATTGCATTGTTATCATTATTTTTGTTTCTGCTACTCTTCTGTGTTGACATAGTCCAATATCTGTTCACACACTCACACACACACACACACACACACACACTCTTACTCTGTGGTAAGCAGAACTCTAAGCTGGTCTTATTTCCCATCTGAACCCTCTAATTAAATCTGAATATGCTTTACTTGATAAATTTATTGTGTAAGTATAATAAGATTTAATTTGCTGAACATCTATTACACATCAGAAGTTATTTCCTAACATGTAGGAATCTTAATGTGGATTCTGTCTATGGGCAAGTAAGAAAAAGTGAAATATGTCCAAAAATGTCTATGATAGAAAGTACAAAAATATAGCTGCTACAGGAGAGGTACCAAAAAAGAGCAGGGGATTAAAATTACTTTATTATTTCAAATGGGATTATCACCCTATAGTGAGAAGTAATTAAAATATCCTTTCAGATGAGTTCATTAACATTTACTGCGGTAGTTAATTTTATGCATCACCTTGGCTGGTGATATCATGGAATATACAGATACCTAGTTAAACATTTTGGCTGCATTTGTGTAGGTGTTTTGAGAAGAGGTTAGCATTTGAATTGGTAGACTGAGCAAAGCAGGTTATCTACCCCAATGTGGATGGCTATCATCCAATCTGTTCAGAGTCTGAATAGAATGCAAAAGAGGAGAAAAGGAAAATTCTTTTCCCACTGGACAGCATGAGATTAAACATTAGTATTCTGCTCTGGACTGGGACTTATACCATCAGTTTTAGTCCCAGCTTACTGAACCTAGATTAGAATTCTAGGACTGGTTTTCTTGGGTCTCCAGTTTGTAGACAGCAAACTAAAGACCTCTCAATCTCCATATCACTTGCCCACATTATATATATATATATATATATATATATATATATATATATATATATATATATATAGTTTTGTTCTCTCTATAAAGAATCCTGACATTGACTTTGGTACTGAAAGTGGTTTAGAGGAACAAAATTTTAAGGATGAGTTTCCTCAATCAGTTCTATGGTTTCAAGAATTGGCCTTCCATTCTGATTATATTTGAAGATGACATTGCCTATATTCCTAACAATAAAGAGAGCACGGGTATCTGGCATGATCTGGTAATGGAGATATGCAAAATATCTCTGTTGGATATTCTTAATGAACCACTTATAAGAGGCAAGAAGCTGGGGAGATATACATATGACACTTTCAAACAAACTTTGGAAAAGTAATAAATAAATTAAGATTGATACCACTGGATGAAGTGATGAACGAAAAGGATAAGCTCAGGAATTGCATTATCAGCCCAAGTGCTGCATAAATGACATAAAAGCTTCTCTGTGTACCCTGAAGAAGACGCAGTAGCTGCAGGGCTGATATTGCTGAAAAAGCAAACACTGAATCTGATCTTGCAACTGGCTGAGTTATAAAACAGGATAAACCCTTGGGCTCACAGGGTGTCCACTGTTAAAGTGAGGGTATTGACTGGGAAAAAATGGGATCTTGTAAATTGGGATGGGAATTGTGGAAGATCCTAATGAAGTGGGGTCTTTGAGCACCTAAATACTGATGAGTCTTCTTGGTCAGTGGAGGATGCCTTTCTATACCCAGTGATCACCTGTCCACCCCCATTTGAGTAAATTAACCCTGCACTGCCCAAAGAAATGCAAATGGCCTGCCCTGAGCCATTTGCCAGGGAGAAAACAATGCTGATTCTCCTCAGGACTCACCAGCACCTCCTCTTTTTGCTTCTGCACACGTGATTAAACTCAAGTCCCCTTGGGTTCTTCAAGGTAGGGACAAAGTGTGACCCATAAGTTGGTATGCTATACTCCAAAGAAACTACTTGAATTTTTTTAATTTATAGAGACAGAAATCTAGGAAATATGTGTGGGAATGGATACTAAGAGTGTAGGATAATGGTGAAAATAACATACGGTTGGATCAGGCCAAATTTATTGATAATAAGCTCACAAAACAGAGATTCTGCATTTAATGCTACAATCTGAGGAGTTAAAAAAAAAAAAAAAAGAGAGAGAGAAGGTGTGTCTAACAGTTTGCTTGGTTAGTTGGCTAAACCATGAAGCAAAAGGTGTTCCACAGTAAGTGAATTAGAAATGGTGGACTTGCCTTTGTTTAATATAGAGGAAGGTATTCAAAGGTAGGTAGGCAATGTTACTCAACTGAACAGGAGAGTCAAAGCAGCAATTAGAATAGTTTGACTTTGAACTGACTTATAGCACTGGCTAATTGATAATTGTGATTCTGGAAATGAAATAGAAGGTATACAAAAGTCTTACTTGATTTTATTTCACGGGTCAAGTGAATAGTCTAACTTGAATCATAAATACAGTTAGTCATGGTCCCTCAATCAATTCCCAGATGTTAGCTAGTTTACAAACCAAAATCCCTTGAGTGAAGGGAGGGCAGTTCTCCTTGAAGAAGGACCCCAGTACACTACTAAATTTATTCTGTTAATCTTTATCCCAGCCTTCTCCAAAGGGACCTATAGTCTTTTATGAGGGTAATTGTGCATTGGGGAAAAGGAAATAGACACTTTGAGAAATACTGAGCACTGATTCTGAATGATACTAACTACAAGATACCCCAAATGTCACTGAGGCTCAATAGTTATAATAGGGGCTTATGGAGGTCAGCTGATCAATGGAATTTTTAGTCAGGTCCATCTTATAGTGGGCCTAGTTGGTCCTCAAACCCATCTGTGGTTATTTCTGGAATGCATAATTTGGTTTCCTAAACTGTGGATTAACTATTACAAAGAAGACCAAGTGGAAGCCATTGGTTCAGTCACTATCTAAGAAAATGGTAGACTAAATGAAATACCACATCTTTGGAGGGATTGTGAAAATGAATGATTACCATCATGAACTTGAAGGATGCAGGGATGGTGAATCCCACCGCATCCCCATCCAGCTCACCTGCCTGCCTCTGCAGAAGTCAGATGGATCTTGGAGAATGATAATAGATTGCCACAAGCTTAACCAGGTATTGATTTCATTGCAGCTGCTGTAGCAGATGTGATTTCATTTCTTGAGCAAATTAGCACATCTCCTCATACCTGGTACATAGTTATTGATCTGGCAAATGCTCTCTCCTCCATATAAGTTAATAAAGACCATGAGAAGCAGTTTTCTTTCAGCTAGCAAGGCCAGCAATATACCTTCACTGTGCTGTCTTAGTCAACTCTCCAGCTTTATATCATAATTTACTCTGTAGGGATCTTGATGTTTTTCCCCTCCCACAAGTTTTCACACTTGTCCATTACATTGATGACATTAGGTTGACTGCTAAAATGCTTATTATAAAAAAATTACAAGATATGGACACCTGGGTGGTTCAGTGGGTTAAGCCTCTGCCTTCAGCTTCATGATCTCACGGCTCTGGGATCAAGACCCACATCAGGCTCTCTGCTCAGCAGGGAGCCTGCTTCCTGCCCCCCCCCACCGCCCACCTGCTGCTCTGCCTACTTGTCATTTCTGTCAAATAAATCAATCAATAAATAAATAAGATCTTAAAAAAAAATACAAGATATGACAAATGCTGGTGAGGAGGCAGAGAAGAGGGAAACCTCATGATCTATTGGTGGGAATGTAAGTTGGTGTAGCCACCATGTAAAATAGTATAGAAAAATTTAAAATTTTTAAATTAAAAATAGAACCATAGAAAAATGCTCTCAGCAATCGCACTTTTGGGTATATGTCTGAAGGAAATGAAACCACTATCTTAAAGAGACATCTATACCCCTAGCATTATTTATAATAGCCAGACATGGAAACAACCTAAATGTCCATTTATGGATGAATAGATAAAGAAGATGTGGTATATGTATACAAAAGAATATTCTGCCATTGGTGACAATACGGGTAAATGCTGAAAGCATTATATTAAGTGAAATAAAACAGACAAAGATGAATATTGTATCATCTCATTCATATGTAGAATCTTAAAAAAAAGGAATTCACGGGGGTGCCTGGGTGGCTTAGCAGGTTAAGCCTCTGCCTTCAGCTCAGGTCATGATCTCAGAGTCCTGGGATTGAACCATCAGGCTCTCTGCTCAGCAGGAAGCCTGCTTACCCCTCTTCCTCTGCCTGCCTACCCCTCTTCCTCTGCCTGCCTCTCTGTCTACTTGTGCTCTCTCTCTCAAACAAATAAATAAAATCTTTAAAAAAAAAAAAGAACTCATAGAACTATGGGTAGATTTGTGGTTGCTAGGTATGCAGTGGGAGGAGAAAAGAAATGGGTAAATGTGGTCAAAGGGTAAAAACCTCAGGGCACAGGCATCCCCTGCTTTTCAAAAGTTCACCTTATACCACTCTGCTTTTACAAAAGACCTGTATTAGTACCTGTTTTTGCTGACTCGAAATCCAAAGAGGTTTTTGCTTTTACCAAAACAAAAAAAAAAATAAAGTGCAAAGTGCAAATAGAGTTTAGCATTTGTTTGGCAGCAAACTGTTACAGAGGCAACGTGCATGCTAAGCAGTGACAGTGACACCACAAACTCCTTTCCTAGGAACTATACTCAGCATCTCAACATTAAGTGTCCATAGTTTTAAACCATGTCTGTAGGTTTCTGTCCTTTATCTCAATTTATTTTGTGTATCCATTAGCAAGATATAGATTCCATCCTAAGGTATCAGAAAAGCCTAAGAGAGGTTTGTTGTCCCCCCCCTTTGGGGTGTGTGTGTCTCAAAATACTCAAAAATTTTTCCATATAAATTATAATAATTTCTTCTTCACTTTATGCCATTTGGGCTTATAAAAGCAACATTCTATTTTTGGATAGTGGAGGAAATCTGTATAAGATGAATAAGTTCCAGGAATTTAATGCACAGCATGGTAACTATAGTTAACAATACTATATTGTATACTTGAAAATTGCTAAAAGAAAAAAAATTGTTAAAAGAATAAATCTTAAAAGTAGTCATCACAAAAATATGTGTATACATGCATAGACACATAGAAGTAATTATGTGAGGTGATGGGTGTGTTAACTGACCTTGTTGTAGTAATCATTTTGCAATAATACATGTATCAAGTCATCAATGTATAGCTTAAACTTAAACCATGTTTTATGTCAGTTATATCTCAATAAAGCTGGGGAAAAACTGCCACCCATGGATTTATAGAATGCCTTTTTTATTGTCATGGTATTCCACACAGCATTGCTTCACAACAAAAAAATTGCAGCAATATGTGCCCATACTCGTGGAATTCATTTGTCTTACTATGTTCCCCACCATTCTGAAGCAGCTAACTTCATAAAATGGTAGAAGGGCCCTTTGAAGGCTCAGTTACAGTGCCAAGTAGGTGGTAATACCCCATAGAGCTGGGTATAGGTTCCCCTCATGCCTCTGAATTACCTGACGAAGAAGTGATCTGTTCTACTGGCTGGAGCAACTGATGCTGACTGTCAAGGGGAACTTTGAATACATGTCTACAATGGATGTAAGGAAGACTATGCCTGGAATACAGATGATCCTTCAAGATGTCTCCTGGTATTGTCAAGCCCTGTGAATAAGGTTGGTGGAAAACTATGACTTAATCCAGGCAGGACTATTAGTAGTCCAGATCCTTCAGGAATGAACGCTTGGGTAGCCCCACCAGGTAAAGAATCACAACCATTGATAAGCTTGCTAAATGGAATGGGTAGTAGAAGAAGGTAGTTATAAACACCATCTATGACTACATGACCATTTATAGAAATGAGGACTGTGATTTTTTATGAGCCTTTCCTCTTTATTTTGTTATCAAGGTATTTCTGTATGTGTGCATAAATTATGTGTTTTATTTCTTTTCTTAGTCATTATCATGTAACATCAGATGTACTGACTTTATATTATAGTATGTAAGTTTTATCAGTTTACATCATAGCATTTAATTTTCAGGCTATCAACAAGCGTAAACATGACTCAAGGGCTGTACTTCCTCTTCTGGGGAAGATTAGTGCATTTTCAGTTGTACGCATGATAACAGTACTGTGTTAGGTGAAATTATGACTTTGCTATAATCTTTATTGGAAATTAAGTATTGTTTAAGAAGATGCATATGGGTGACAGTTGACAAGGGCTCCCTCTATACATATAGGTTCTGTTCCTCTGAGGAAACCTGAATACATTTATCTTTGATGTAGATTATTAATATTTAAACAGTATTTGAACAAAGTTCGGTTTTAGAAAATCCCCTCTCCTTAGTCCTATGTGCATATTAGAAAAACAAATGACAGCAGGTATCTAGTACTAATGATAGCATGGCACAAATGTACCACCTAAAACAATGTCCTTTTATGGTAGCCTTCTTCTTCTTCTTCTTCTTTTTTTTTTTTTTGTTAACTGATACTTCATTTATAAATGTTTTCAGTCTGATTAAGAAGTTCTCTAGAACACTGAGTGTTTAGATAGATCATGTTTCCACATCTATTTAAAATAATTTTCCTAAACGCACCAATGACAATAAGTAATCTTCACGCCTGACATCTAAACTGTTTGACTTTATTTACCAACATGTTATTAGTTTGCTTAACGGGCACATTCCAACCTAGATGAAAAGGTTATTATTTGGTCTATTTAAAACCAGAAAAGCATGTGACAAGTTTAAAAAAAAGTATACAGGATATTTCGGGAAAACATTGAAGGGCACGGGATTATGTCTTGTTGTAGAGAAAGAATGCAAATATAAGAAAAAAATCATTCTTGCCATATTTATCAGACATTTTAATTACAAACTAACCTAGTTTCATATAAAGGATTTACTGGCAGACGTAACCAACTTTTGTCAAGGGCAGGGTTATAGGGGGGATATGGGGTGACTAGATCAAAGGACTTGAAAACTGCCAGGATCCACTCCCTCTGCTTCTTGCCTTTGCTTCTCTGCATGCCTCCACTTGATTCAATCCATCTTGTTTCTTCCACTGCCTTAGAAGCAAGGATACCAAAGACCTTCTTAGGATTTCTTTTCTTTTTTAAATTTAATTTAATTTTTTTTCAGTGTTCCAAGATTCATTGTTTATGTAGCACCCCCAGTGCTTCAAGCAATACATGCCTTCCTTCACTTCTGAAAAAGAACCGATAATGCTTGTTGGCTAATGTTAATTCTAAAGATCCATAGGAAGTGTTGTTATTGGCACAAATAGGATGCATTATCAATCTTCGAGCAAATAATGGTAGTCAGGGAGTGGAATATCATAACGGAGTCAACCTGTGTCAGGTACTGCATTCTAGACCAATCACTATAGCCACAGTATCCTCTGCCAGAATCATATGATTGAAACAACAAGAGTAACAGATTTAAGAACTAAGGGGTTGCAAAGTAGACAGAAAATCATTAGATGTCCACTACACTGCCCTCAGAAGTTAAAATAATTGAGTTGACACAGGACAGAACATACTATTGACGTTTAGATTGAAGATCTTGAGCTGTCAATTAGTTTTCCAATACAAAATTGGTTTTGAGCACGTATAACAGCATAAAATGTAGGAATAGGAATAAAGTGAGTCATGTCCAGGTACAGTGACCAATTGCTTGTGTTCAGTGAAATAATTGTCATTTTCTTAAGACACCCAATTTGACAGTTCACAAAGCTCTACTGCCCCTGCTGTTTATGATCCTAATTATGAGTGTACAGCAGAAGCCATCACCACCCAACACCACCTCAGAAGACCTCGAAGAACAGACTAACAAAATGAAAAGTTTTCATATAATAAAAAAAAAATGAAGTGCTTATAAAAAAAAACAAAGTTGTGACATCTAAAATGGCACAAGAATTTCCTCTGAATTACATTCCCGAAAATAAGTAACAGTTAAAAAGAAACATGGCATTGCCTGCAGAGCTTGAAATTGCTGCCTCCAAAAGTATTACTTCCTATTGCTATCAATTTGCCTCAGGGGCAAGATATTTAACTGGCAGTCTGTCCCTGACTGAGTGCCAACATTGTCTGCTGATGATCAGCATTCTCTGCAAATGATCTGATTTGGGATCAAGGCTTTGTTCCATAGCCTAGGGACTGCGTCCTGCTCGCAGGAAATGACCCAGTCACTAAAAGAACAAATGTACCACATTATGTCCTTATAGCTAAGTTCACAATGTTTGTGCTGCTTCCAACTGTTTCAGAATTCTTCACAGGTTGTTGAATATTTAAAGTAGAATCACCAGTGTCTAGAAGTTACAATCTGTGATCACAGGTGCAGTGTTCCTTATACAGCAGCTTTTGGTCTTAGCTGCATTCACTGACACTCAGAAAAGAAAAAAAAAAAAAAAATCAGAAGTATCCTTGCCTCCTGTCTTGTGGATGCTCTAACCATCCCCATACCATTATTAGATGCCAATCTCCCAGAGGATAGTGACTGTGAATTATTCATCTTTTCATTCCCTAGTATAGATCCTACTGAATTGTAAGCACTTGATAAAGTTTGTTGGTTCAATGAATAAATCAATGTCACTTCCAACTAGGAAGAAATAACTCCACAAAAGGTGCAGAGGACAGGCTTTCACAATATCATAGCAACTGTATCCACCTTTAGGCTTAGATGTTATATATAAAAACATAGTAGGGGCACCTGGGAGGCTCAGTCATTAAGCGTCTGCCTTCAGCTGTGGTAGTGATCTTGAGGTCCTGGGATCAAGCCCGACATTGGGCTCCCTCCTCTGCGGGGAGCTGCTTCTCCCCTCCCACTCCCTCTGTTGTGTTCCCTCTCTTACTGTGTCTCTCTCTGTCAAATAAATAAATAAAATATTTTAAAAAAAACATAGAAATGATAGATGCAACTTGTTATTCATTTTTTTTATTGCCTTGACCATTAAACAGAGAAAATAAGCAGCGAGCTATTTCAGGAGTCCTGTAAGAGATAACGGTTTTGATAGCATCTGAAGTGGTGAGAAGTGGGTGAATTCTGAATATACATTGAAAGTACAAACAACAAGATGTAATGAAAGGCTAGACATGTGATGTGAGAGAAAGCAGAGGAACACACACACACACACGCACACACACAGGAATAGACAGAGAGAAGACAGATAAATAGAAACAGAGAGAAAGGTCAGGAAATGAGACAGCCCTATGGAAGCAGTCAGCACATTAATTCTCCTAACGTCACAGGACCACAAGGGTAGATAGAGAAAAAAAAAAAAAAATCTGAGGACCAGATACAGCATTCAGAAAGGTGACTGAAAGGAGCTGCCAGTGATATAGGACAAAAACCAAGTAAACAAGTATTTTCATAGAAGAAAAGAATATATTTAGTTAATTATGACTTGTTAGTTCAGTAAAATGAGGGCTAAAAATTGGTCATTGTTTTTGTTAAATAAAAGTCATTGGTAACCCCAGCATGATCTCAGAAGAGAAATGGAGATGAAATCTTCATTCAAATGTCTGTTAAAGAGAATGGGAGGAAAAAAGAAGAAACAGTATTTTAAGCAATACTTCTGATCAGTTTCACTGTAAGAGATTGTAGAACAAAGACTAGAAAAGGATGTGGATATAAGAGGAAAGATGAAGTCCCCATGAAAACCCATTTTTTGCTCCTTTTCCTGCTTCTATGCTTGCTAGGACCTGCACCCCTACTTACCACATGCCTCAGAATGCAAATAGTGTTTGTGCTACTTGTAAGGGACAGGGAGTTCATGATTTCTTTAGAATAGATAACAGATAGGGAAGGACCAGGCGGTACATGTATTCCAGACCACCAGCATAAGACATGTCAACACTAAGACCCCTTGGATCAAAGGAATAACACCTGGGCCTTCGTCTCTCTTCTAACAGGTTCCTGGATGCCTGAAAGAACCACAATCCTCAAGAAAAACTCCAGCCCCCCCCCCCAAAAAAAGATGAGACTTCCTCCTTTTCTTTCTGAGTCTCCCAGACACTTGTACCTGTACTCTTTCTATGCCTTCAATAAACTCTGTTTTCACCTCCCGATGGCTGACATTTGTTTTCCAGTCTGCATGTGGTTAGGGACCTCTTGGATGGTCCTGCAGAGCCCCTCTGGGTCCTGGGAGCCAGCCTGCCAATGTCTGATGTAAATGTAGGGGCTAAAGGTGGAAAGATTTACAGGGTGTTTAAGTAATAATAATAGTGAGGAGAAATGGACAAAAGATAAAGGAGTTAATGGTTGTAATTGCAGGAGCAAGTTTGCAGTGAGCATTCTCAACATTTTAGAGACAATGTAAGTGATTTTTCTTGTGTTATCTCATTTTTAAAACACCCTGCAGCAAATATCAGTTTTTCAGGTGAGTAATGGATTAGGAGGTTTAATAACTTAACTGAAAGTCACACAGCTGAGAGCTAAAGAGCCAAGAATTAAACCTAAGAATTTCAAATTCCACAATTTTGACCTAATCATTAGCTTTAGGTAATGAACTTTGTCAGGCTACTAAAGTACAACCATTAATTTTATCTGTACTCAAGACCTTGAAATTCTTTATACAGCCTTCAGTGTACCCAAGAATTATCTTTGACGCTAAGAGAAGGCCTGCAAATAACATTTTTACAAATCTTAGCTAGGTAATTCTCCACAGTCAAGCAACAGAAAATATGTATAGATGCAAATATAGTTATACCAACCTAGATATACTCTTTACATATTAATTTCCTATTCAATTTTTCAACAATAATGCCTTGCTACAAAAAGGATATTGTAGAGTACTAGAGAAATGTAGATATTTATTTCCCAGGATTCTACATTATGACAATCACCTCCAAGGCCAAGAGCAGCTGAATCATTTTCTCATGATTGAGATGAAATTAGAACAAGATAAAAGAGGGACAATTCATGGAGAAATTATTTAAAATACATTTTTCTTTTCTCTCTTTTCTTTTTTCTCTTAAAATATACAACAAATAAGTTTGAAATCACATCCTACACCAAATAAGGAAGATAAAAAGTTAAAGAATTAAAACTTTGAAAGCTGTGAATTAGAAAAATTAGTTTTGGGTGTTGTAGATGAAAAATCTTATGGGTTTTTCTTAAAGAATTTTCATTAAAGCATTCATCTTTCACTTCTGAGGCAGTATATGAGTGATCAAGTGCAATCTCTTGCGCTGAACAAACCTAGGTTTAAATCCTCAGGGAATGACTTTGGAGATTTTTCCATCCCTAAGATTCAATTTCCTCATTTAGATTAACAAGAGCACCTACCTCAAAGACCTGTGAAGAGTACATGAGATCATTTTGGTGGAGCATACTACCTCGCCCATACTAAACTACACTACTGCCTTTTATGTTTTGAGTATAGGGGTTTCCCTGAAAGTTTTTCTTGAAAACTGCTGCAATTTAATATGGATTTTTGTCTTAATTTGCTTTTAAATTAAAGGGTTATAAATTAATAACTGAATAACGATTCAGAAAGATCAAAAGACTGAGAGAATTGGAGGAAAAAAAAAACCTAAATCCACATGTTCTTAGAAATATGCTTAACAAAGTCATGCAACTTATCTTTTTTTTTTAAATAATGCCAATACTTTATTCAGATTCTTTTAGCTTTTGTTTCAGCTTTCATTGTTTTATTGCTTTAATTGCAGAATGTAAATGTGACTTTTTTTAATTAATTAATTTTTTTTATTTTTTTATTTTTATTTATTTATTTTTTTTATAAACATGTAGTTTTATCCCCAGGGGTACAGGTCTGTGAATCGCCAGGTTTACACACTTCACAGCACTCACCAAAGCACATACCCTTTATGAGATTCACAGTTATTTCGACAACTCTACAGTGGTTTAAAAAAAAATGCACATTGAAATAACTGCCCAATCTCAATGTACTGTCACCACAAAGCTGGTTTCTCTGTTTATATAAATATATTTAAAGATATATTTGAAAAAATATATATATTAAAAGTATCTTCTTTATATATCATTGTGTACATATGGTACATATGGTATAATATATAAAGTAGATAAATATACAAAGAACCTCCTTTATGCCAGGTACTGTACTTTAATAATTAAACTGCAGTCACCTATTAAATTTTAAAAACCTGTCTAGTCAAAAAATGTTCATATGAGGAGCATTCTCTTTTATATTTAAAAATTTTAAAGTTAATTTACTTATTTAAGTAGTCTCTACACCCAGTGGGGGTATCAAACTCATGACCTGGAGATCAAGAGTCACAAGTTCTTTTCTGACTGACCCAGTCAGGTCCTCAGGACCATTTTTTTATTATTATTATTTTTGTAAGGTTATTTATTTATTTATTTGACAGACAGGGATCACAAGTAGGCAGAGAAGCAGGCAGAGACGGAAGTGGAAGCAGGCTCCCTGCTGAACAGAAAGCCCAATGTGGAGTGATCCCAGCACCCTGGGATCATGACCTGAGCTGAAGACAGAGGCTTTAACCCACTGAGCCACCAAGGCACCCCGCCTCAAGACCATTTTTAATACTACTTTTCCCATATTTTGAGACCAGAAAGAATACCTTCCATGGCCAAATACAGAAATGAGAGTTTTAAATTCCCAAGAAGAAAGCATTCTACAATGCCATCATTAGAAATAGTAGAGTGTGTTTACTTTTGTGTTTCATTTAAAGAGGAAATTAAAAATTTCCCTTTCATGTCCTACTAAAATTTCTCAGGATATGGTAGTTCAGAGTGATATGTTATTGTCACATGGACTAAACTGTTAGCATTTCAAAAATTTTTCATCACTGTAATTGTAACTAAGTACATCTTATCTCCAAATCATTAACAATATTTAAAACAGTCAATAACTAAAACCTAGAAATAAAGCTAAACTGCTGGATTATCGTAAAAAGAAGAAAAAACTAAGAAAATCAGAACTGAACGAAGTCAATTTTAATACAACTAAACTTTCTTGTTTTTTCCTGGTTTGAAAAGTTTTTCTGCTCTACCTCTATCACCTGGTTCTGTTGATCAAAAAATTGTTTGTCTTCTAAAGAATTTTGTTTGACATTAACTCACTGTATCTGTTGAAATTAATTTCTCACATATTTCCATGAAAACTGTGTGTTCCCAGTAGAGCTTGTCACACAATCCAAAGATCTCTAATCCAGCTCAAGGAACTCAATTTTCACACCACTTCTCATTCTACTAATATAACATTTGGCTCATAAACGTCTCATCACTCTAATAAGTCTCTGGTTAATGTGGTGAACAGCTGTGTTTGTTCATGTTTCTGGATCTGTATATGAACAAAAACTCAAGGATAAACAGGAAAAAAATACTTTCCACTCTATGTTAATAACCCCATAGCAGAAAATTCAATTTTAATTTCGTTCTGAAAATCTGCTCAGATAACCTCCTCTTCTGCCATCTGTTTTAACAAAATCAATATACTATCTGGCTTTATACAGTTATTTCATGACCTTAATATCAAGAAGAAAAATATCCCTTTGCTATATCAAAATTTAGTTTAACGTATTGGAAATGGCAATATAAATTTTTCAGTGCTTTTCATTTCAGGAGTCTTTGGAGACAAAACAAAACTTCAATGTTATAGATTATTTAGGGAGGTTTATTAATAATACATTTTATTGATAGCCTCATCTCATCCTTACCATTTTATGTCTTATTTTAAATCTCAACCTCTAACTCCTCTTCCAAAGGAATTTAGACTTTGTTGTGTTACTGAGTAGAGCAGGGTTATGCTAGGAAGAGAAGGATTTAAGTAATCCCCTTGCCTGATGCCCAATTTATAGCTGTGTATGAAAAAGCAAACAAGCAAAACACTTACTTCTCAGGTTTACTTTCCACAGATGTGTTTTGTAGTCAACCATTTATTTGTAGACCAGTGATTTGCTAATCACTATGCAAACAGAAGAATATTGAGCTACAAACACTAGATACCCTGATTTATCTAGCGTTTTATTAATTGATTCCTACTCCTTTCAGCTTGTATTCATTGAAAGGCTATAAGGTCTGGCTTTCCTGAGATAGTAAGAGGAATGGAAATGTCTGAAACATGACCAGAATTTTTGAAAATTGGGCCAAAGAAGAGCAGTATCACCATAAAGTGATGAAAGTAAAAGCTGTAGGTACAGATAGAGATAAAAAATAAATAAATAAAGCAGGAGATGAAGCCACTGTGGGAGATTAGTACAAGGTACAATGAAGGGACAGGGGATTGGAGGAAGATGGTCAAAAGGTACTAACTTGCAGGTATAAGAGAAATAAGTACTAGGGATGTCATGTCCAACATGATGACTAGAGCTAAGACTGCCGTGTGATATATGGGCAAGTTGTTAAAAGAGTAAATACTAAGCGTACCTATCACAAGGAAAAAAATCTCTCTTCCTTTTCTCTTTTCTTTTTAAAAAATGATATCTATATGAGAAGATGGATGTTAGCGGAATCTACTGTGGTAATCATGTTACAATACATATAAATCAAACCATCATGCTGCATGCTTTAAACATATTTGATGTATGTCCATTATTCCTCAGTAAAACTGGGAGGAAAAAGATAAATGTTAGCAAGGATATGGAGAAAAAGGAATCCTTATACACTCTCGGTGAGAATATAGAATTGTGTAGCTACTATGAAAAACAATAGGGAAGTTTTTCAAGAGATTAGAAGCAGGACTACCATAAAATCCAGTAATCCCATTTCTGGCTATTCATCCAAAAGAGCTGAAATTAGAATCTTGAAGAGATATTTGTACTTCCATACTGAAGTTCTTAATTTGTGTGGCAAAATTTCCCCCTATAAACTAGTAAATCATATTCACACATTTCTTAATGATAAACTAGACATAATTGGTATCCAATTAATATATTCTGTTATTTTAGATTTTTTCCACAGATAATAAAATACAAAGATTAAAGAGAAGTGCTTACTGAATTTAATTATTGAACTATTGTGGAAACATCTATTTGAAGTTTTTTTCCCCTTCTATACCCTATACTAAGGTATAAAAAATTTAGTAGTATAATTACTATCATATGAATAAAAATTTAAATTGTACATCCCAACTTGTATCTTTGAAAATAGAAAATACATAGGCAATCCTATATAATCTAAACGAACCACTGATGACACTCTCTTGCTTACAGTTACAAAACCAAATAGGTATTCATAAAGTAGCCTTTGAGGTAGTGATAAAATATGTAGAGAATAATTTTAAGATCATCAAGCTTATGATCCTTATTTAATAGGTGCAGAAATAGACCTAGAGAGGTTAAATTATTTACTGAGATTACAAAGCTAGTTCTAGTACTAATCATATATTATATATGTAATTGTTGAATGTTTCCATACCTTCTAAGGTATCCTCACAGGTGAGGTATAGGAGCCTGTAGAAATGAACTGACACACACACACGGCTTTGGGAAACCAGAAAGAGAATTCAAACTCAGACCCTTGGCTGCATACTTAGAACTTTTACTAATCTATCCCCACTGCCTCAGGAGCAGATGTGAGGTTCTCAGCTGGGTTGCTGAAATGCCAAGAAGATTCATTCCTGGACTGGGTCAAAGCACAGGAAACTAGGGGACAGCTAGTGTGGAGGAAGTCGGGAATGGACTCTAGTGAGTAGACACCTTTGTTAACACCTTAATTAAATCTTTCTATGAAGTAAAAAACAGCCCAATCCTTATTGGAGGTTTTAGTCAATAACCAGATGTTTATGAATTACATACTATTATTGGAGAGATTTATTTATTTATTTATTTTTAAATATTTTGTTTATTTATTTGGCAGAGAGGGAGAGAGAAGAGCACAAGCAGGGGGAGAGGCAGAGGGAGTGGCAGAGGAAGAAGCAGAAGCAGACTCCCTGCTGAGCAGGGACCTTGATTCCAGGACCCCATGATCATGACCTGAGCAGAAGGCGGATGCTTAAATGACTGAACCACCCAGGTGCCCCTAGCAGCTTTATTTATTATCTGATTTAGTTCTTACAACCCCAGAGGGGTAGATGTTATCTTCCCCATTTTCATGACCAAGGAAGTGAGCAGGCTCAGAGGATTAGGATATTTGCATAAGTTCCTGTAACTGGAATTAACAGAACTGACCCATCTACAGCTTGGCTCTCTCCTCTGTAGTCTTCTAAGTTCATGGAAGGTGGCACAATGTCCATGCCCTTTCCTTAAAAAGATGTAGGATTAAAAAAAGAAAGTGTTTTCTGTTGTTGTTTTTTTGCATGAGGTCCATTTTCAGGATAAAGCCAGAGGTCAGAAGTCTAAGAAATGATTCAGCTAAATTATCAGAGTGAGACTCAGAATCTATATAGTAGAGAAGTTTGCTGTCAGGTAAACAAAAATTTAAGAGCCTGTCTGCAATCATTGTCATTTGACTATTTGGTTGCTCCAGGTAAGATTAATATGGTACTCTGAAGACACATGCTTGCCTTCTGCAGGAACAAGGAGGGAGGGCTTTGGGGATACTGAGTTGCGTATTAAAGTGAACTGAGGGATAGGAGAGGAAAGCAATTGCCCTAAATAGAGGAGAATGGTGAGATACCTCTTGAGATGTGAGGCAAGGAAAATAATAATGAAAAGCTTAGGAAATGCCTACTTAAAATGTATTTACAGTTCTATATCATGAAGGAAAAGCATATAAACACCCCCTGATAACTTCTAACAGCTGATTTTTTTTTTAAATAAAGATTTTGGTACATAAAAAATAGAAGTTCAGTATATGTTTCACTTCCCTTCATCATTTGCTTCTTCCAAGTTGACAACAAAATTTAATGATTGTATTTGTAAATGGAACCACAGTTACATTTTTATGTTAGAATAATGTATGATGATTTTTTAAGCTGTATTGTAGCAGGATGTGAAATGGGACTTTTCACTGCGTAATTTTAGCTAAGCCATACAAATCGAAGACCATGGTGGTAGAACGGGCTAAGGACATTCTGAAGAGAGATGCTGGACATGTCTATGCAGGTCTGGGCAACAGGCAGCCAAAATGGTTCCTGCACTAATGATCCCCACGTGAAATCTCCGACTCATGTAAGAAAAGGTTAGAGATTCATTCTGGGGAGTCTCTGAAGGGAATTTATTTGAGTAGAAACACTATGGTATTGATTCCTTCCCTTTCTTATGAAGAAGAAGAAAGCACTTCACCTTTACCACTTCAAGTCACATCAGGTGTGGGCAGCAGTAAGAGAGTCACTTGTAGAGATAAGTGTTCTGTGTAATGAAGGGCTGCCGAAGGTCTCACTCTTCAGGTGAGGCTTGATGAGCAGCAGAGACAAGGAGGCCTGCCTGGTGCTGCTATTTAGGTACTGCATGAGGGTTCTTGGTAGAAAGAACCTGGAATATTTTCCCAGAGATTGGAGGCACAGGCAAGGAGAAAGCCCAATGTCAGCATCTCACCTGGTGGGTTCTGAAGATGGTTGTCAGCTGGGGGTGTCCATGAGGAAAGGGGGGATGACAACAGAGAGAGAAGAGGAGCCCACATAGTCCCAGATGGGGGGGTCTAGGATATGTGAGTTTGCCTGATTTAAGTGATACTACACAGAATGGCAAGGACCCGGTCCTGTTGAAAGAACCCTGTCCAAGAGGAATGCTGTTCAGAGAGCCATGAGAGAAGTTAACGGAAGTCAGACCGAAAGCACATCATCAATGCCCATGACAAGGGAGGTGGGAGGCTCCCAGGGCAGGTTCTGAGTTTCTCTGAAGAGCCCAGCAGTGCTACTCCTCATAGCACCAGGAAAGAGGGCCTCAACGATGGGATGTCCTAGGAAGGACAATGCAACATTTGTCCTTCTTTCATCTCCCCCCTTTACGGGCCCCAACGCAAGATGGATCAGAATAATCGGAGTGAAGCAGAGGTGGAGGCAAGGAAACTCAAGTGGGAGAGGAGTAAAGGAAAGACCATGCCTGTTTCTCTCCCTGCTGCCCTGCCACCTGACACTGGAGAAAGACGTGATGGAGGAAAAGAATATTTGAGCAAAATATGTTGGAGGAACTGAGATTTTATTTTCAGTGCTTTAAAATGAAGATGTTCTTAGTGATAAAGTGACCACACGTCATCACACTTTACCAGGGTAAATTCTTGGTCAATTTGCAAAAAGGGAATATCTGACTGTGTTAGTGGGCTAGGGCTTTCCTAACAAAATACCACAAATGGGGCGATTTAGACTACATAAATTAGTTTTTTCTCATAGTTCTGGAAGCTGGAAGACCAAGATCAAGGTACTGGCCAGTTTAGTTTCTCCTGAGATCTCTTTCCTTAGCTTGTAGATTGCCACCTTCTCTCTGTCCTCACATAGCCCTTTTCTCTATGTGCACAAATTATTGGTGTTTTTTCCCCTTATGGGGACACTAGTCCTGCTGGATTAGGGCCCCAGCCTTATGAGCTCACTTAACATTAATTGCTTTTTAAATGCCCTGTGTCAAAACACAGTCACCTTGGGAATCAAAACTGCAACATAGTGGTGTCTGGGTGTCTTAGTTGGTTAAATGTCTGCCTTCAGCTTAGATCATGATCCCAGCGTCCTGGGCTGGAGCCCAGCATCCAGCTCCCTACTCAGCCAGAAGCCTGCTTCTTCTTTTCCCCTGCTGCTCCCCCTGCTTGTGCTCTTCTGCTCTCTCTCTCTCCCTGCCAAATAAATAAAGAAATCTTTTAAAAAATCCAAAACGATGGCAGAAGAATAAAACTCATTTAAGAAACCATTCACAGTGTGTTTTCTTTGGGAATAATTCTCTTATGGGATTTATCATATCTTATTTAACTACATCCCTAACACCTGGCCAAGGGCTGGACCCCTAGTGGGAACCTAGTAAATATTGTTGAAGCAGAATAAGTGAATCATCAATCAATTTAGGATTCTATGGAAACTACTTAATTTATATATAAGATATATAGGTGCTTTATCATGACTGCAGGAAGAAGAAAAAGTTAACTGCAGTCATTTGAGAAATGCTTTTGTCATTACAAGATCAATTTAAAAGAAAAAAACAATCAAAGCTAACCTGAAATGGCTGAAATAGTTATCTTAAATTTGTCTCATATAAACTCTAGGAGATTTGCAACAGTAGTACATTCAATATTGTCACACAAAAATACAATAGATTACAAATAACCAGGAATTATGATTTCCCAGAACAGTAATCACACCCTTGCTACTTTTGAGTAATTTTTTAAATTTACTACAAGTGAAATATATCCCCTTGAGGGATCAAAATCCCCACCAGAGGCAAATTGTATTTGTTGAGTGACTGATCTTTAAAATAAGAACTTGAGTTCAAGAGGATAAAAAATGAGATTTTTCCATCATCTGACACTAACATGGTCAAATTTTTTCCATAAACAGAGCTTTGTTTTATTTTTTGTTTTCTAGTTAGGCTACAAATTAAATTTTAAATTTTGTCCAAGAAAGAGAAACTCAAATTCTGACAGTTGGCTTTCATTAAATGACAATTTCAGACTTTTGCATATAAGATGACTATTTTAAAAAGGAAGTTTTACTGGAATATCACTAGAAATATGAAAAAGAGATATTAGAAATAGAAACCATATTATAAGCCTCCATAGTAGTGGTGAGTATGGAGAAAACAGCACTGGGTAGAGAGAGAAGTCCAGTGGTGCAGATACAACAAAGCCTCAGCTAACCCTACAGTGGATTCTGAAGTATGTATTACTTGTAAGGAACTGATATCTTAGAATAAGGGAAATGGCCAGGCCTTTATAATTCCTTCATTATCAGTCACTGGGCATGGGCCACCCCAGGAAGATCATACTCTTTCTGGATTACACAGCTCTCTGAGGCTTAGGCAAACTCAGAAGGGTTAACACACCCATGTATTGGGGCAGTAAGTCTTTCTTTTAAGTGGGTTCTGGGTTCTGGGTATATCTCCATGTTCACCTCAGTCTGTCCCTTGAGCTGATTGTCTTGGCTTCCTCAAACATGTTTAAGAGAGAAGTTAGTCCAGGATTCCAGGAGTGGGAGCTCTATTTTTAAGGGAAGCACAGAAGAGGGTGGTAAGCAGTATAAACTGTAGTGCACTATTGCTCTAGGTCTTGAGCCCCATCTGATACCCATCATCTTCTTCCTCAACTGTCCGGCATGGATTCCCCTCACCCTCAGACCACCATTGATGGTCTTGATGGGTGGCTTGGTGGTATGATCTGGACAATACCTGAAGACCCTGAACCCTTGGTTACCATAACTTTTTCACATGGCTGTGGACCTTTTGAATTTATCATTACAACTGGACCAGTGAGTAGCAGTACACACTGAAGTGGACCACCAGGTGCCACACATATTCTTCTCTGATCCCACCTCTGATCCCCTCTGAAACCTTACCACCTCTTGGTGATTACTGTCAGTTATTCTTGTGAAGATTATGATTCCTCCTTTCCTGAAGTCTCTGGGCACAAAGAGCCTGAGCGCCCAGGTGTCATCATAGCTTGTAGCTCAATAGGATTCCCATTGTTTTCCCTTGGCAAGACTTTGCATCCTTTGAGGATTAGGACTTCTAGTCACGTAGAGCATAGAGCTGTGTGAATGGGAGACATAAAATCCCTAATGGGTGATGAAGAATGATAATTAGCGGAGTTTCCCCTGTCTCTACTCCTTGGTTCTCAGATATAAGTATTCTTCCTACATGATACTGTATAAAGTTTTGATGCAATATATACACTGCACCTTGAAGATTGAAGTCCGCTCTTCGTAGAATAGAGTTTTAGGCTAGTTGACTGTACTTTCTAATGTTCTTTCAGGCCAAAAGCTTCAGTGAGTGCCTGTGTGATATAACCATTGGGTCACATAGTCATGAACTCACTCCCACACTTCCTTTGCTATAAAGAAGGTCTTCTGGTTCTGACCAGTGCTATGTGGGATCCCATATTAGAGAATTAAACACTACATCCAGTCTTAGATAGTTGTACTGGTGAGGTCTTATGAACAGGAATGAAAAATCTCCCCTATGATACATCTTTATTTTTATTAAATCAAGTCTCTGTTCTTTCCAGGTTGAAAGGAACCAACCTGATTTATTCAACTCACCATCAAATGTCCAGTTGTCCTCCTTGATAAATAGTTCCACCTACGGTGCAAACAATGGTCTCTCTTGATGCCAGTTTGGACATTCATTTGCAGCAGCAACTAAGTGAGCCTTGGTAAGTGGAATCTTATCCTGTTGGACCCACGCTTAGCCTTCATCACTTCTGCTGTGACCACTGAATTGATCGAATTCATGTGCTCATCATACCCATGCTGATGTGACCGATCACACAGACCGGCTGAAATTGACTGATCTAGTCTTACTACTTGATACTTTCCTTTGAGAACCGCTATGTGAAACAAAGTCATTCCCACTTCATACCTTTACTCCCAAATCTCCATCCCCATGCCTGTACAGCAAACCATCTTATCCAAACTTTTCCAGTCTTATTCCTTTTGAGCCCCTGTAAGCAAGACATTCAACATTACCTAGAGCACTGTTCATCCCAAACTCTGGGTACACAAAGTGGATGGCCACGTGGATTACCTGAAGCTCTGTCCATTCTGAGGATTTTGTTTTCCACTTCCCACTGTTTTCAAGGACTTCCTGAGTGAGGCTGACATTTTTAGCTTTCATCCACATATCAATTCAACCCATTTGTAAACTAGAGGTAGGTTTTTATCTTCCCAGCTAGTAATAATGCAGCTGGTGGACTCACCTGTCTTTACAACTTAGTGGGTTTGGCAAAGCTGCAGAGACACGATATCCATTGCCAGGTATTTTATCTCTACTGAGGTCCAGTATCATGCCGGGAACTGTTTCTCAAAGGTATGTAGTTCTCCACTGCATCTGGCACAGACTTGCTCCAGAAGCCCATATGTCTGTGTTGTGATTCTTCCACTGGAGAGTGCTATATGACATTCACACAGCTTAAGTAGGAAGATTGCCTTCATTGAAGCCTAGATCTGCTACAGTCTTTCCTTCCCCAGGACCCACTCAATGGTGGCAGCTTTTCATGTCACCCAGGTGTGGGACATGCTCTTAAACCCAAAGAGTTCTACCAGGTATTGCACTTCCATCTTTGTGTTAGGAGACATAAAATGTAATAATGTTTCCTCTGAGTTAGAGAGCATGTCCTTGCAGTCCCTGGGGACTGGACTACTAGTGATTATACTGATATGTTGGGCCACTCCCCGGAACCTTTGTGGGGTTGGTTTATCTCTCATTCTCTGGAATGTACATACTCACCAATGATCCCAGTTGCTAGCCTCTTCTTGTTCAACAGCTTAATTATCATACAGTTATCAATGTAGTAAATCAGTGTGATGTTCTGTGGGCTGAACAGGTGGTCCAGATATCTGAGGACTATATTCTGACAGAGGGGAAGTAAGTTAACAGAACCCTGAAGAAGAACTGTAAATGCCTAATTTTGTACATTTCATGTGCATGCAAATTGTTTCTGATCTGTTTTATCTGATCTGAGTACAAAATAACATATTGCCAAATCAACATAACAGGAGCCGAGGCCAGATTAATCTAGTCCAGAACAGCACCATGTCTGAGATAGCAGCCGCAATCAGGCTGCTATTCATTGGAGTCCGTGCTAGCCTGCAGTCATCCTTCAAGATTCATCTGGAGACTTTTTTTAGGGGCCATATTGGTGACTTAAGTGAAGACAGGATGTGGAGCACTCCTCCTATATCCTTCAGCTCCTTAACGCGCTTAGGGATGGCACTAATGTTTCAGTGGTTTGTGCTCAACCTTCCTCACTACAATGTCCCTTTCCAAACTGGAGCAAATATTCCATGTGAGGGTGGCACAGTTATACATTGAAGGACATTAGAAATGATCACCAAGTGGGTATACAGAACATACAGACCCAGGTAAGCCAAACTTTGGCTCCGTATCCATTTATTATCTGCTGCAATACAGCCTCATTCCATCAGAGGGTGAGATGGGCTGGGACATTGTTGGCAGGATGCTCTGGTCTCTGGATATTCAAGCAACTCAGAACCTGTTTTCCATTGGTGCTATATTTCTTTTCAAATATAGATGACTCTAGAGTAAAGAAATTCGGACCCTCTGTTCACTATTTACTAAATCCAAACCTCCAGAAAAGATAAATAATAAAGTTGAGCCATCATCACTGATCATGTAGGGACATAAACAGTAAGATCAGTTCAACTGATATGCTTCATCCTTCCTAGTCTGGTTGTGTGATGGACGGAAATGACAATAGCACATACCAAACCAAAGCTGTGCAGTGTGGTGAAGCAGAGCAGGCAGCCACACATGGAGATAACAGAATAAAACAACAAAGGAAATGCTTTAAGAGTAGCACCATCGCCAGCAAAGCATCAGCTTAGAAGTGACAGCTAGCAGCATCCCAAATAGGATGATGGCTTTCAGGGAGATTCCAACTCACCAAGGCAACTCAGACAAAGGTGCACCATTGCACAGAGGGGATGTGAGATCTACATGATCAGGGGCTGCTGCTGACGGCCAAAGGACTGTGAGGAAGGGACTGTTGTACACACTAGCTTTTCAGAAAAAAAATCCAAGAAAAAAATGAGATAATCATATGGTTGGTAAACAATTCTAGAATTGAAACATTCTACCTATGTCATTGTCATTTGTCACTGACATTGTATCATGTCAGTCCTAGGAGTTTATTTCCACTTTTGCAAGATGAGAGGAGTGAAATAAGTGACAGAAAGGTCCCGTCCTGTGCTAACGTTCTCTGGTTCTAATCTCTAAAGACAGAGGCAACAGTATAATGGACAGAAGAAATATTAAATTCACCCTTAGCTGGGTGATGCCAACTAGATGATTTGAGGGGGAAAAACAAGGGAGACCCATTTCAAAGACAGAGATCATTTGGTTTCAATGAACAGAACATTGAAAGAGGTTCTAGGCAAGGGGGAGTACTGGTTATCAGGATACAGAAAAATTTCATGAAATCCATCATAAAAAATGCAACGAAGTGCATCCCAGGAATTGCAAAAATCAATGTACAAATTTCTCTTTTTCTCTGTCTTTTTTTCTCACTAGGTCATAATGTACTTTTTTTCTGTCTGTTCTATTTTAAAATTTGTAGGTTAGCACTTTTTTGAAAAAGCTCCTTTCTGATTTCATATAAGTTTGATTGTCATGTGGCTGTGGCTTGCTCCAGTGCCCATTTCGGACTCAGCTCCAGATAAACTTATCTCTCAAATCCAAAACGCATTCAAGTTTTGTGTCTTATAGCTCACATTTTTGAAATGGGAAAAATATGGTTGGCTAAACAAAAAAATATATATATAAAGTATCCATTTCAAATGCACTGTATAACTTGAGACTTGTTCAAATTTTGCTACTCCTCCCTGAAATGGACCCCAAATCTATAATCAAAGAAATTAGCTGTGTTGTAAGGTGCATGATTGACAGGTGACCTACATTTTTTGAACCTCTTATCTCTATTTTGCCATAAAATAACACCTAAAAATTGGCCTGGAGAAAGTTTGGGAAGCATTGAATCTGACACAAAGAAAAAATATATTCCCAGTTTCATGCTGAGAACATTAGTGAACGTGGATTCAAAAAGCCCTCATCAGAAGTCATGCTGTGATACAATGTAAAGGCTAATAATGGAGGAACTAGTGTTAGCACCTGTCTTAGTACTTAGAAAATTCATGGAAGGAGACCATCTGTTTCTCTGAAAGGGTCTGCAAATTATAAGTCACAGATACCAGTACAGAGCCAACTTTCCAACCCAAGGATATTGGAAAGGCTTTGATAAAAACCACTTATCTACAGGTAAAAAAGGGATAACAATCTGAGACTGAGATTCATTGTGAAGAGATATATTTAGCTGATACTGACGATACTGATGAAGCCATTCTTTTTAAAAATTTTTCCTCTGTTTTATTGAGAAATAATTTACATACATCATTATATATGTTTAAGGGGTAGCATGGGATAGTTTGATTTACATATATTATAAAATTATTACCATGTATTATGACTAATGATCACCAGTAATTTTAGGTTCATCTAATATCTGTCTTCTCATACAAATAAAATAAAAAGAAAAGAAATAAAAAATAATAAAAAAATTATCCTCTTAGTGAGAATTCACAGGATTTACCTATGAACATGGAGGTGTTACTGTCTTTTTGAGTTAGTAACACTTGTTATCTTTTCTTTTTTTTAATAGCCATCCTAACAGGTATGAGGTGATGTCTCATTGTGGTTTTGAACTGCATGTTCATTGCCATGTCATTCACACTAGCCATGATATGGAAACAACCCAAATGTTCATCGGCAATAAATGGATAAAGAAAATGTATATATACAGACAATATTATTTAGTCTTAAAAAAGAAGGAAATCCAGGGGTACCTGGGTGGCTCAGTAGGCTGAGTGTCTGCCTTTGGCTCAGGTCATGATCCCAGGACTCTGGGATTGAGTCCCAAGTAGGGCTCCCTACTCAGCAGGGAGTCTGTTTCTCCCTCTCCCTCTGATCCACCCCCCTTGCTTGTTCTCTCTCTCTTTCTCTCTCTGTCAAATAAATAAATAAAATATTTTTAAAAAGAAGAAAATCTTGCCATTTGCAACAACATGGATGGACCTACAAGACATTATGCTGAGTGAAATAAGTTAGTCATGAAAGACAAATACTGCATGATTCCAGTTATATGTGGTATCTAAAGTAGTCAAAATCAGAGTCAAAGAATGGAATGGTGATTGCCTGTCACAGCAGGAGGGAGAAATAGGGACTTGTTCAATGGGTATACAGTTTCAGTTATGCAAGATGAATAAATTCTAAAGATCTGCTGTACAACATAGTGCCTCTAGTTAAAAAGAGCAGATTGTATGCATAAAAATATGTTATGAACATAGATCTCATGTTTAGTGTTTTTACCACAAACACACACATGCCCACACACATACATGTATGCACACATAACTCAGGGAAATTTTTGGAAGTGATAGTCATGTTCAGTGTCTTGATTGTGATGGTAGTATCGTGAGTGTATGCATGTGCCCAAATTCATCATGGTGCATACATTAAGAGTGTGTAATTTTTTGTGTATCAATTATACTTTAATAAAACTTTAAAAAAATAGAAGGATACATGTATGGCAAATTTAACCTCCTGAGAGTTAAGTGTCAACACTTTGTTTCTTAGATTTGTTTTAAGTAAATTTATTTATTTATTTATTTATTTATTTATTAGTTTATTTGAGAGAGACAGTGTGTGTGCAGAGGGAGAGGGGGAGAATCTCAAGCAGACTCCCCATTGAGTGGAAAGTCGACATGGGGCTCAATCCCAAGACCCTGAGATCATGACCTACACCAAAATCAACGGTCAGACACTTAAAGGACTGAGCTATCTAGGTGCTCCCAAAGTAATTTATTTTTAAGTAATAAAGCTGCTTTTAATAAAGCTACTTTTTTCTTTAAGTACCTACAAGGCTTTCTAAGGACTAGAGGTGACTCTCCATATTAGTTTCCAGTATTTCTGATTACAACTAGAAAGGATATGACTAATTATAACTAGAAAGAAAATTGCCATGGTATTTCTATATCAAACAGTATCAAGATTAGCCTGCCTGGCTGGCTCAGTCAGTAGAGTGTGGGACTCTTGATCTCAGGGTTGTGAAATTTGAACCTCACATTGGGTGTGGAGATTACTTAAAAACAAAATATTTTTTAAAAAGTATCAAGGTCAAGGGGTGTCTGGGTAGCTCAGTCATTAAGTGTCTACCTTCAGCTCTGGTTGCAATCCTGGGGTCCTGGGGTTGAGCCCCACATCAGGCTCCCTCCTCCACAGGGCGCCTGCTTCTCCCTCTCCCACTCCCTCTGCTCTGTTCCCTCTCTCTCTGTGTTTCTCTCTGTCAAATAAATAAGTAAATAAAATCTTTTGAAAAAAGTACCAAGATCAAAAAATTAATAAATAATTGTTCTCAGGGCTTTTTAAAAAAATATATAAAACAAACAATATAAAAAAAAAACATATTGAAAGTTGAAAGTAAAGTGCCAGTACAGACATTCTATCAAGATCAACCACAATTTTTTGTTTGCTGGTCTATTATCTTTTTTAAAATTAAAAAAAAAAAATTTAAAGATTTCATTTATTTATTTGAGAAAAAGAGAGCATTTGAGAGCATGAACACTGGGAGGGGCAGAGGGAAAAAAAGAAAAAGACTCCACGCTGAGCAGGGAGCCCAAGGCAAAGTTTGATCCAAGGATCCCAGCATCATGACTCGAGTCAAAAAGATCTGCTTAACTGACTGAGCCACACATGCTCCCCTCCTATTTCCTTATCTTAATTGCAAATCATTATAGTATTATTTTCTAGTAAAATAAAAATTAAAATTCATAGTTCCACTTGGTCTACAAGAAGGACACATATATTCACTATCTAGCCTAAGAAATGCATACGTACATATATGTCTCATATATATATATATATATATATATATATATATATATAATCTCACCATGACTTCTCCAGTCTCTTGTTAAGTTCCTGCCCAGTTCCATTTCCTGTCTCTTTCCAGAGATAACTATTTTAAGTTTGTTTTTGTAATTTTCTTGATTTTTCAATATAGTTTTATTCTTTTATTATCTACCTATACAACCTCAATATAATGTATTGTTTAATGGTCTCTTCCTAAGCTTTATTGAAATTGACTTAACTGTGTGTATTTTTCTTGCTGCTTTCACTCACCAGTCAATTAACAAGATTCATATGTTGACCCTATAGATCCAGTTATCTCATTTTCTTCTTACTCCATACTATATGGACATTAAAAATGATTGATGTATTCTAGTATTGAAAAAATATTGGCCTTTTCCATTTTTTGCTTCAATGAATAATGTTGCCATGATCAATCTTGTGCATCAGGAATTTTGCTGAATCATAGGGAATGTGTCATCAGCCTCGGTAGGTAATGTTAAATTTTTCAAAACTGAACCCATTTGAACTCCCATGAGCAACAGGTGAGGGGTATCATTGTTCCACATCCTCAAGAACACTCTGTACTATCAGACTTTCACTTTGCCAGTCTGGTCAACAGGAGACAGCAAGTCCTTTAAGGCTTTAGTTTGCACTTCACTCCTTAATGCTCTGGAATCTTTTCACATGTTTATGGGTCATTTGTGCTTTCTCATCTCTGAACTACTTATTCATAACTAAGGTTATTCTTGCGTTGTTGTCTTTATCCCATTAATATCTATACTTTAAAAAATATATTTTGGACTCCAATCATATCAGTTGTGCATAAAGCAAATAGCATCTACTTTGAAGCTTGTCGTTTCACTTTTTTATGGTGTCTTTTGTTATACAGAAGCTTTTAGGTTTGATAAGCTCATTTATGAGCTTAGCCTTCATGGTTTATACTTTGTGCACTTGGAGTAATGGATTTTTCTTTGTTGTTGAGTGCATAACAGTTACTGTCATTATCCTTTTCTGCTGTTCAGATGGTCAAATTTATCAAGAGGGGTCCCTTGCATGTGGGTCTTGTGTCTTTTTTTTTTTTTTTAACCTTTTTTCTGGCACAAGATACCTTAGTCTCACTGTGTGCTTTCCTGTCTAGGGCCAGAAATCATCCATTTCTCTAAAAATCCTGTTTCTTTTCATGAGAAATTTTACATTAGAAAACAATGTCCAGGTAACCAGTGTGCTAATTGCCACTAAGATATTCTTTTAGACCTTCTTTGTGAAGAAAAAATAATTATTATGAAATATATGTTTTAGCAAGCTTAAGATCCATTCATATTTCCAATTCAAAATCAAAATCAGAAAAGGTTTTCTCTCTTATGTTCCTTTAAATTCATATATTCTTCTCCGTACATTGAAAAATTCTAATAATATCAATACATCAGTTGATTTGCTGTATTTTAGAATACATACAGAAGAATCTCAAAATTGCATTACCAACATTTATATAATTAAAAATCCCTAAGAACCCCAAAAGTAATATTTAAGATACTTTTTGTAGCGTAAGAATGTGTAGTCAGAGCAGTTTCTTCCATATATTGCCCAAAATAATGCTTTTCTCCACATGGTTATGCTATCACTGTGAGATACATATGCATTTGTTTCTTTGTATTACATTTTAAGAGCACTTTTCAACATTTTTGATACAATTTTATATATTAATATGTAACATTCAACAATGAAAATTGCATAATGCTTGTTTTGAGGAACACTAATTTGTTCCGGCACTATTTACATATTTGAGTATAATGCAAATTTTGTCTTTGCTTATGCACAATATCATCACCATAAAACCTCACCCATTTGACACAGATTGAATAAGAATGAACAAATGCATATGCACACACTGAAAACTACCAGCTCCCTCTTCTCACTGCATGTTATGAACCACACACAGCCACATCAGGGGTTACAACTTTCCTCAAAGAAGAGTTGTGTTGCTCACTTCTACCAGCAAATTTTAGGTCTGTTTTACGTACGGTCCCACGTTAATTATAATATTTAGTTATTTCTTAACCATTTCACATGTGTGTAACTGTGCTACCACTTTAATTGGATTCTGCCTTTTTAAATTTGTCACTGATGAAGGTTTTTTTTTTTAATAATTTTTTATTTTTTATAAACATATATTTTTATCCCCAGGGGTACATGTCTGTGAGTCACCAGGTTTACACACTTCACAGCACTCACCAAAGCACATACCCTCCCCAATGTCCATAATCCCACCCCCTTCTCCCAAACCCCCTCCCTCCAGCAACCCTCAGTTTGTTTTGTGAGATTAAGAGTCATTTATGGTTTGTCTCCCTCCCAATCCCATCTTCTTTCATTTATTCTTCTCGTACCCACTTAAGCCCCCATGTTGCATCACCACTTCCTCATATCAGGGAGATCATAAGATAGTTGTCTTTCTCCGCTTGACTTATTTCGCTAAGCATGATACGCTCTAGTTCCATCCATGTTGTCGCAAATGGCAAGATTTCATTTCTTTTGATAGCTGCATAGTATTCCATTGTGTATATATACCACATCTTCTTGATCCATTCATCTGTTGATGGACATCTAGGTTCTTTCCATAGTTTGGCTATTGTGGACATTGCTGCTATAAACATTCGAGTACACGTGCCCCTTTGGATCACTACATTTGTATCTTTAGGGTAAATACCCAATAGTGCAATTGCTGGGTCATAGGGCAGTTCTATTTTCAACATTTTGAGGAACCTCCATGCTGTTTTCCAGAGAGGTTGCACCAGCTTGCATTCCCACCAACAGTGTAGGAGGGTTCTCCTTTCTCCGCATCCTCTCCAGCATCTGTCATTTCCTGACTTGTTGATTTTAGCCATTCTGACTGGTGTGAGGTGATATCTCATTGTGGTTTTGATTTGTATTTCCCTGATGCCGAGTGATATGGAGCACTTTTTTCATGTGTCTGTTGGCCATCTGGATGTCTTCTTTGCAGAAATGTCTGTTCATGTCCTCTGCCCATTTCTTGATTGGATTATTTGTTCTTTGGGTGTTGAGTTTGCTAAGTTCTTTATAGATTCTGGACACTAGTCCTTTATCTGATATGTCATTTGCAAATATCTTCTCCCATTCTGTCAGTTGTCTTTTGATTTTGTTAACTGTTTCCTTTGCTGTGCAAAAGCTTTTGATCTTATTCACCACGACCAAGTAGGATTTATTCCAGGGCTGCAAGGTTGGTTCAACATCCGCAAATCAGTCAATGTGATACAATACATCAATAAAAGAAAGAACAAGAATCATATGATACTCTCAATAGATGCTGAAAAAGCATTTGACAAAGTACAGCATCCCTTCCTGATCAAAACTCTTCAAAGTATAGGGATAGAGGGCACATACCTCAATATCATCAAAGCCATCTATGAAAAACCCACCGCAAATATCATTCTCAATGGAGAAAAACTGAAAGCTTTTCCGCTAAGGTCAGGAACACGGCAAGGATGTCCATTATCACCACTGCTATTCAACATAGTACTAGAGGTCCTAGCCTCATCAATCAGACAACAAAAGGAAATTAAAGGCATCCAAATTGGCAAAGAAGAAGTCAAATTATCACTCTTCGTAGATGATATGATACTATATGTGGAAAACCCAAAAGACTCCACTCCAAAACTGCTAGAATTTATACAGGAATTCAGTAAAGTGTCAGGATATAAAATCAATGCACAGAAATCAGTTGCATTTCTCTACACCAACAGCAAGACAGAAGAAAGGGAAATTAAGGAGTCAATCCCATTTACAATTGCACCCAAAACCATAAGATACCTAGGAATAAACCTAACCAAAGAGACACAGAATCTATACTCAGAAAACTATAAAGTACTCATGAAAGAAATTGAGGAAGACACAAAGAAATGGAAAAATGTTCCATGCTCCTGGATTGGAAGAATAAATATTGTGAAAATGTCTATGCTACCTAAAGCAATCTACACATTTAATGCAATTCCTATCAAAGTACCATCCATCTTTTTCAAAGAAATGGAACAAATAATTCTAAAATTTATATGGAACCAGAAAAGACCTCGAATAGCCAAAGGGATATTGAAAAAGAATGCCAACGTTGGTGGCATCACAATTCCGGACTTCAAGCTCTATTACAAAGCTGTCATCATCAAGACAGCATGGTACTGGCACAAAAACAGACCCATAGATCAATGGAACAGAATAGAGAGCCCAGAAATAGACCCTCAAATCTATGGTCAACTAATCTTCGACAAAGCAGGAAAGAATGTCCAATGGAAAAAAGACAGCCTCTTCAATAAATGGTGCTGGGAAAATTGGACAGCCACATGCAGAAAAATGAAATTGGACCATTTCCTTACACCACACACGAAAATAGACTCAAAATGGATGAAGGACCTCAATGTGCGAAAGGAATCCATCAAAATCCTTGAGGAGAACACAGGCAGCAACCTCTTCGACCTCAGCTGCAGCAACATCTTCCTAGGAACAATGCCAAAGGCAAGGGAAGCAAGGGCAAAAATGAACTATTGGGATTTCATCAAGATCAAAAGCTTTTGATGAAGGTTTTTTTTTTTAAGATTTTATTTATTTATTTGACAGACAGAGATCACAAGTAGGCAGAGAAGCAGGCAGAGAGAGAGGAGGAGGCTCCCCGCTGAGCAGAGAGCCCAGTGCAGGGTTCGATCCCAGGACCCTGGGATCATGACCTGAGCTGAGGGCAGAGGCTTTAACCCACTGAGCCACCCAGGTGCCCCTGTCACTGATGAAGTTTTTTAGTGTTATGCCTCTAACCCCATATTTCCCACAAGCCCTGTGGATAACAGTCATATTTTGGAGTGCTTATTATAGCAGATCTAAAGAGAATTCAGGCTCTCATTCTCATCCTCTCCACTCATTCTTATCAACATTTTTAAGGTAACATTTTCCAGTTGGTCCTGATTTAGATTCTGGTTTTTCCTTCCTGTGCTTCATTTTGAGAAATGAGCAATTATAAATTAGATAAATGATAGATAGATAGATAGATAGATATTCTTCCCCTTCTTTTTTTCTTTTCTTTTTTTTTTTTTTTACCAAAATCAGTTGCATAAATTATACACTCTACTCCTTGCATCTTTTTCACTTGACAAGATGACATGAAAATCTATATATAAGGTTTTAGGGTTTTTTCCTTTTTTTTTTCACAGCTGCACAGAATTCTTTTGTGAAATTATACCATAGTCCATTGAACCAATCTCCCACTGATGGATCTTTGTGATATTAATAATTTTTTACTACAATTAAAACTGCAATAAGTAACTTTGTTCTTATGCTATTTTGTATTTTTGGAAGTGTACCTTCCCAATAGATGCAGAGAAGTGTGATTTTTGTGGGCAAAAAAGTAAATAAAGAGAGGAGGTAAGATGGCATAGTAATAGGAGGATTCTGTGCTTCCCTCATCCCTTGAACACAGCTAGATGAAAATCAAATTACTCTGAATACACATGAAATCAATCTGAGTACTGACAGAACAAACTGCACAACTAGGGGAAGAGAAGAAGCCACATCATGAAAGGTAGGAATTGCAGAGGTATGGTTTAGAAAAGAAATGGATTGCTGGTGCTGTGGAGAGGAGGGAGCCGTGGTTGTGGAGAGAGATGAGAGAGAGCATAGTGCACAGATTATCATTAAACACACACACACATACACATACACCCCACCGCCACCACCACTACCACCACCACAAAAAAAAAAACAAAAAAACAAAATAAAAAGCCACACAAACAAACAAAACCTTCCCCAAAGCCATTGACTGTGAAAATGAGAATGGCTGATTTTTGTTAGTATTTGTAACCATCTAAGCTCAGAAAACTGAAGTTTTAGAGGGCTCTGGCATGGCAGGTACAAAACCCTGAGGGCTCTGCAGTGCTCCTGTAAAGAAAGCAAGCAAGTAACGTGGTGGGGGGGGTGGAAATGGCCCAATCTGTGGATCACCAAAGACATACTGACAGAGATGGTTCCCCCTTCTTGGAGTACATCTGAAAGAAATGGCATTACCTCTCTGGGGGAAAAGGAGCCAATGGATGCCATTTCCCTCCTCTACCCCTCAGCATAGGTGCAGAGACACCTGCTAAGGGCAGCTAACCTGGACATTGGCTCTTTGTAGTGCCTCACTCCAAACTCCGTGCCCCTGCACTCTGGTACAATCTCCCTTCTGGTTCAAACTTGCATCAATCACAGCACAGTAAGACCACACCCCAGAAAACCAGTGTAGGTCCCTGCCACACCAGGTCCCTAAAGTTTGGAGTTTTAAAACTCAGCCAACATAGCTGGGATAGAGCCAAAAGTGCTCTACACTACTCCAAGCAGACAAGCAACGGGCAGTGTGAAAACACTGTGATCTGAGAAATGCCTATAATGCACAGGGGAAATTATTTGCTCTTCTGGGAGGCCTTCTCTGACATCAGTGAGCTAGAACTCCCCTCTCCAGGGATCAGGTTGGGGACTGATGCCATTTTTCTCCCCTGCTCCTCAGAATAAACTCATTTCAGTCAAGAGCACAGTGCCAACAGTGGTGGTCTAAACCACTTACACCAAGCCCCAACCGGCTGTGCTTTGCTGGTGTTGCTTTTCTTTGGCAAGTGTGCCTGAAAACCAGCACAGTGGGCCCCTTCCCCAGAAGACCAGAACAAACCTTTGCATGCACCATGTCTACTGACCATAGAATTCTGCAAATCTTTAACTATACTGGAAATAACATCAGATCTTTTTTAACAAGCAGACTGGAGCTTACCTAGTTAAAATTCATCACACTCTGGTCAAGCTCCAAATATTTCCCACTGTAGTCAAGGAGAAACCCTGCAAAAGACCAACCTGAGGGATAGAGCAGCCGTAACACAGAGGATGAGTGCATGAAGCATACACCAGAGACACTTCCTGACGCACTAGGCCCAGGACATTATGACCTCTTCTTCATAATTACATAATTACATTAATTACATCATTACTTTTGGGAGCAGGAAACATAATAGGCTTTCCTAATACAGAGAAAAAGACAGAAACCTAGACAAAATGCCAGGAAGGAGCAATTCATCCCAAAATAAAGAACAAGTAAAGATCATGGCCATGGATCTAATTGAAAAGATATAAGTAATATGCCTGATCCAGAATTTAAAGCAACATTCATAAGGATACTAGCTGGTCTTGCTTGAGAAAAGCATTGAAGACACCAAGGAATCTCTTACTCCAGAGATAAAAGACCTAAAAACCAGTCAGGCAGCAATGAAAAATTCAATAGCCAAGATTTGAAACCAGTTGAACGTAATGATCACAAAGATGGGAGAAGGAGAGGAACAAATAAATAATATAGAAGATAAAATTATGGACAATAATGAAGTTGAAGAGAATAGGGAAAGTAAAACATTAGATCACAAATGTAGACTTAGGGAACTTGGTGACTCCATAAAGCACAGTAATATTCATATTATAGGAATCCCAGAGAAAGAAGAGAAAGGAAAGGGCAGAAGTTTTATTTGAGGAAATTATAACTGAAAATTTCCCTAATCTGGAGAAAGAAACAGATATCCAAATCCAGAAGGCACAGAGAACTCCCATCAAAATCAACAAAAGAGGGTCAACATCAAAACATATTATAGTTAAATTTTTAAAATATAGACATAAGGAAAAAAATCCTAAAAACATCAAGACAATAGAAGCCCCTAACAAGGCAAGACAAATAATGTTAGCAGCATATATCTCCAAAGAAACACGGTAGGCAAGAAGAAAGTGGTATGATATAGTCCATGTGGTGAATGGGAAAAATCTGCAGCCAAGAATACTCTATCCAGCAAGGTTATCCTTTAGAATAGAAGGAGAGATAGTTTCCCAGGCACACAAAAACAAAAGGAGTTAGTGACCACTAAACCAGCCTTGCAAGAAATATTTAAGGGACTCCTCAAGTGGGAAAGAAAGACCAAAAGTGACAAAGACTGGAAAGGAACAGAGGAAATCTCCCCAAACAGTGATAAGACAAGTAATAAAATGGCATTAATCAGTATCTATCAACAGTTACTCTGACTTTAAATGGACTAAGTGTTCCAATCAAAGACATAGGGTGTTCGAATGGATTTATTTATTTATTTATTTATTTGTCTGCATGGACTTAAACACACACACACACAAGAACAAGACCCATCTATATACTGCCTATAAGAAAATCATTTTAGACCTAAAGATACCTCCAGATTGAAAGTGAGGGGACAGAGAAATATTTTTCATGTCAATGGAAATCAAAAGAAAGCAATAATTATATCAGACAAACTAGATTTTAAACTAAAGACTATAACAAGAGATGAAGAAGTTCATTATATCATAAAAAGGGGGGGTCTATTGACATCAGCCACAATAACTTCTTTTAAGACACAACTCCAAAAGCAAGTGAAACAAAAATAAAAATGAACTCTCAGGACTTCATCAAGATAAAAACTTCTGCACAACAAAGAAAACAGTCAACAAAACTAAGAGACAGCCTACAAAATGGGAGAAGATATTTGCAAATGACATTACAGATAAAGGACTAGTATCCAAGATATTTAAAGAACTCCTCAAACTTAACACTCAAAAAACTAATAACCCAGCCAAAAAATGGGCAGAAGACATGAACAGATACTTCTCCAAAGAAGACATACAAATGGCTAACAGATACATGAAAAAATGCTCAACCTCACTAGCCATCAGAGAAATACAAATCAAAACCCCAATGAGATACCACTTTATACAAGTTAGAATGGCCAAAATAAACAAAACAGGAAACAAGTGTTGGCAAGGATGTGGAGAAAGGGGACCCCTCTTACACTGTTGGTGGGAATGCAAGCTGGTACAGCCACTCTGGAAAGCAGTATGGAGGTTCCTCAAGATATTTAGAAGATAGCTACCCTACGACCCAGCAACTGCACTACTAAGTATTTACGCCAAAAATACAGATGTAGTGAAAAGAAGGGAGACATGCATCCCACTGCTCAGAGCAGCAATGTCTACAATAGCCAAACTGTGGAAAGGGCCAAGATGCCCTTCAACAGATGAGTGGATAGAGAAGATGTGGTACATAAATACAATGGAAAATAATTTAGCCATCAGAAAAAAATGAATACATACCATTTGCATCAACATGGATGGAACTGGAGGGGAATATGTTAAGTCAAGCAGAGAAAGACAATTTTCTATTGTTTCACTCATATGTGGAACATATGAGTGGAACACATATGTGGAACATAGCATGGAGGACTGTAGGAGGGAGGGAAATCCAAAGGGGGAGAAATCAAAGAGAAAGATGAACCATGAGAGACTATGGACCATGGAAACAATTTGAGGGATTAAGAAGGGAGGAGTGTTGGGGGAGGGGGTAACAGCGTGATAGGTATTGAGGAGGGCATGTGCTATGATGAGCACTGGGTGTTATATTTACCTAATGAATCATCGAACACTACATCAAAACCTAATTAGGTATTATACAGTGGCTAAATGAACATAATAAAAAAAGAAGGAAAAAAAAGAGGTCTATCCAACAGGATATAACAATTTTAAATATTTATGCCCAAACTTGGGAATGCCCAAATATATAAAACAATAACAACCATAAAGAAACTCATTGATAATAGCACAATAATAGTAGAAGACTTAAACCCCCTACTTACATTAATGGACAGTTCATCTAAGCAGATAATCAATATGAAATAATTGCTTTGAATGGCACAATGAGCCAGATAGACTTAACAGGTATATTCAGAACAGTTCATGCTAAGCAACAGAATACACATTCTTGAGTGCACATGGAACATTCTCCAGAATAGATCACACGCTGGGTCACAAATCAAGAAGTATAAAAAGATTGAGATCTAACATGCATATAATCAAACCACAATGCTATGAAATTTGACGTCAGCCACAAGAAAAGTTCAGAAAGACCACAAATATTAGGAGGTTAAAGAACATCTTACTAAAGAATGAATGGATCAGCTAGGAAGTTAAGGAAGAAATTAAAAAACACATGGAAGCAAATGAAAATAAAACCCAAAAGCTGAAACTTTGGGGATGCAACAAAAGCAGGAATAAGAGAGCAGAATATAGCTATGAAATATGAAGTCAACCATAGGAAGGAATTTCAAAGGACCACAAATAACATGGTGCTTAAAGGATATCTTATTAAAGAATGAATGGGTCAACCAGGAAATTAAAGAAGAATTTAAAAAAAAAAGTAGTACATAAAAGCAAATGAAAATGAAACACTGTTCAAACCCTTTGGGATGAGCCAAAGACAGTCCTAAGAGGGAAGTATATAGCAATACAAGCCTTCCTCAAGAAGCAAGAAAAGTCTCAAATACACAGTGTAACCTTACACCTAAAGGAATTGTAAAACAAACAGCAAATAAAGCCTACATCCAGCAGAAGAGAAATAATAAAGCAGAAATAAATGATATAGAAACCAAAACAAAACAAAACAGTAGAGAAGATCAATGAAACCAGGAGCTGCTTCTTTGAACGAATAAGATTCATAAACCTCTAGTCAGACTTACCAAAACGAAAAAGGACTCAAATAAATAAAACCATGAATGAAAGAGGAAAGATAAGAACCAAGACCAAAGAAATACAAACAGTTATAAGAACACATTATGAGAAATTGTATGCCAACAAATTAGGCATTCTGGAAGAAACAGATGCACTCCTAGAGATGTATAAACTACCAAAACTGGAATAAGGAGAAATAAAAAACCTGACTAGACCCATGACCAGCAAGGAAATTGAAGCAGTAATCAAACATCTCTCAACAAACAAGAGCCCAGGTCCCAGTGGCTTCCCAGGTGAGTTCTACTAAACACTTAAAGAACAACTAATACCTATTCTTCTGGAGCTAGTTCAAAAAATAGAAATGGAAGGAAATCTTCCAAACTTGTTCTGTGAGGCCAGCTTTACCTTGATCCCCAAACCAAAGACTCTATCATAAAGGAGAATTATAGACCACTATCCTTGAACATGGATGCAAAAATTCTCACCAAGATACTAGCCAATAGGATCTAACAGTACATTAGAAATATTACCATGACCAAGTGGGATTTATTCCTGGGCTGCAAGGTGGTTCAACATTCACAAATCAATCAATGTGATACATCACACTAATAAAAGAAAAGAAAAGAAAAGAACCATATGATCCTCTCAATCGATGCAGAAAAAGCATTTGACAAAGTACAGCATCCTTTCTTGATTAAAACTCTCCACAGTATAGGGATAGAGGGAAGACACCTTAATATAATAAGCCATATACAAAAAACCCACAGCAAATATCATTCTCAATGGGAAAAAGCTTAGAGATTTACCCCTAAGGTCAGGAACCTGACAGGGTTGTCCACTCTCACCACTGTTACTTAACATATTATTGAGGTTCTAACCTCAATAATCAGACAACAAAGAAGAAATAAAAGTGATCCAAATTGGCAAGGAAGAAGTCAAACTTTTACTATTTCCAGATGACCTCACACTCTATGTAGAAAACCTGAAATACTCCATCAAAAATTTGCTAAAACTGATACATGAATTCAGTAAAGTTGCCGATAGAAACTCAACATACAGAAATCTGCTGCACTTCTATACATCAATATAAAGCAGCAGAAAGAGAAATCAGGGAATAGGTCCCATATACAATTGCACCAAAAACCATCATATACCTAGGAATAAACCTAACTAAAGAGGAAAAGATTGGTACTCTATAACTATAGAACACTTATGAAAGAAATTGAAGATGACACAAAGAAATGGAAAAAAATTCCATGCTCATGGACTAAAAGAACAAATATTGTTAAAATGTCTATACTACCCAAAGCAATCTATACATTCAATACAATGCCCTCAAAATATGACCAGCATTTTTTTGCAGAGCTAGAATAAACAACCCCCAAATCTGTTTGGAACCACAAAAGACCCTGAATAGCCAAAGCAATCTAAAAAGAAAAGCATAGCTAGAAGCATGACAATTCCAGACTTCAATCTGGAAGTGACCGTTGCAGTGATTGAAAAAGTATGGTACTGGCACAAAACAGACACATAGATTAATGGTGCAGAATAGAAAATCTAGAAATGGACTCACAACTATATGGTTGATTAATCTTTAACAAAGCAGGAAAGTATATCCAATGGAGAAAAAGACAGTCTCTTCAACAGATGGTGCTGAGAAAACTGGACAACAACATGCAGAAGAATGAAACTGGACCATTTTCTTACAACATACACAAAAACAAATTCAAAATGGATGAAAGACCTAAATGTGAGATAGGAATCAAAATTGTAGAGGCAACAACCTTTTTGACCTGGTTGTAGCAGCTGCTTACTAAGCATGTCTGTGGAGGCAAGGGAAACAAAGGTAAAAATAAACTACTGGGACTTCATCAAGGTAAAAATCTTCACAGCAAAGGAAACAATTAACAAAACTAAAAAGCAACCTTTGGAATGAGAAAATATATTTGTAAATGACATATATGATAAAGAGTTAGTATCCAAAATTTATAAAGAATTTATCAAACTCAACACCCAAAAAACAAATAATCTAGGAAATGGGCAGAAGACATAAACAGACATTTTTCCAAAGAAGACAACAGATGGCCAACAGACAATTGAAAATGTGCTCAACATCACAGATACATGAAAAAGGAACAGAACAAGGGGGAAACATTTTATGTTGGTGGTGGGAATGCAAACTGGTGCAGTTAGTCTGGAAAATAGTATGGAGTTTCTTCAAGAAGTCAAAACTAGAACTACCCTACAATCCAGCAATTGCAATACTAGGTATTTATGCAAAGGATACAGAAATATTGAATCAAAGAGGCACATGAACCCCAGTGTTTATAACAGCATTGTCCACAATAACCAAATTAAGGAAAGAGTCCAGATGTCCACTGACTGACGAGTGAATAAAGAAGAGGTGCCATATATATACAGTGGAATATTACTTAGCCCTCAGAAAGAATGAAATCCTGCCATTTGCAACAACATGAATGGAACTAGACTGTATTATGGTAAGCAAAACAAGTCAGTCAGAGAGAGAACAAACTGAGGGTTGCTGGAGAGGAGGTGGAAGAGGGATGGGTTAAATAGGTAATAGGGATTAAGGAAGGCAATTGTTATGAGCACTAGGTGTTGTATGTAAGTGATGAATCATTAAATTCTACTCATGAAACTAATATTACACTCTATGTTAACTAACTAGAATTTAAATAAAGGCTTGAAACTACCAAAAAAAAAAAGTAGGTAAATGTATGCAAAGTGTTGTACACACACCTATTCTTAGATGCCTAAAGAATGTATTTTTTATATACTTAAAGTTCAAAAGGCTTACTACTTTACATCTCAAACTTGATCTTCCAGGTCAGTTTTTGCAGGTACATGATAGACCTTAATAGCATGTAGATTTAGGTCTTGTTTTATTTCTAAAAACTGTTCCCAAGTTATAGCTTACAACATCAGTTTTGTTTGCTTCCTGAGGGACTCCCAATTGTAGATACATTTTCATTTCATTGAAAATCTTTTACATATATCACTTTATCATTAAGTAGTTTTTATCTTTTCCTTCATTTTGGTTTTGTTCTTAGCTATCTTAATTCTGTTTTCAAGGACTCTTATGGTACTTAACATCAAAAAAATTTTACTTTTGTCACCTTGTACTTTGGTATTTGCTTCTGAAATTATTTAATCTCTTCATTTTTTCAGCTGTGTTTACTCTTGTTTTTTTTTTTATTTTTTAAAAATGGTGAGTAAGTTTTATACAAATATTTTTGCTGTCACAACCACCACTTACCTTCTTTTTTTATTAACATACAATGTATTATGTGTCCCAGGGGTACAGGTATGTGAATCATTGGACTTACACATTTCATAGCACTCACCATAGCTCATACCCTCCCCAATGTCCATAAGCCAGCCACCCTCTCCCTACCCTCCCACCCCTCAGCAACTCTCAGCTTATTTCGTGAGATTAAGAGTCTCGTGGTTTTTCTGCCTCCCAATCCCATCTTGTTTCATTTTTCCTTCCCTACCCACCACAACTCCCCACCCTGCCTCTCAAGTTCCTCATATCAGAGAGATCATATAGTAATTGTCTTTCTCTGATTGACTTATTTTGCTCAGCATAATACCTTCTAATTTCACCCACATCATTGCAAATGACAAGACTTAATTGCTTTTGCTATAAACACTCAGGTGCACGTGCCCCTTCAGATCACTACATTTTTATCTTTAGGGTAAATACCCAGTAGTGTGATTGCTGGGTCATAGGGTAGCTCTATTTTCAACTTTTTGAGGAACCTCCTTGCTGTTTTCCAGAGTGGCTGCACCAGCTTGCATTCCTACCAACAGTGTAGGAGGGATCCCCTTTCTCTGCATCCTCATCAATATCTGTCATTTCCTGTCTTGTCAATTTTAGCCATTCTGACTGGTGTGAGGTGGTATCATCTCATTGTGGTTTTTATTTGTATTTCCCTGATACCAAGGGATGTGGAGCACTTTTTCATGTGTCTGTTGGCCATCTGGATGTTTTCTTTGCAGAAATGTCTGTTCATGTCTTCTGCCCATTTATTGATTGGATTATTTGTTATTTGGGAATTGAGTTTGAGAAGTTCTTTATAGATTTTGGATATTAGCCCTTTATGTCATTTGCAAATTTCTTCTCCCAATTCTGTCAGTTGTTTATTGGGCTTGTGGACTGTTTCCTTTGCTGTGCAAAAGCTTTTGATCTTGATGAGGTCCCAGTAGTTCATTTTTGCCCTTGCTTCCCTTGCCTTTGGTGATGTTTCTAGGAAGAAATTGCTGTGGTTAAGGTCAAAGAGTTTGCTGCCTATGTTTTCCTCAAGGATTTTGATGGATCCCTGTTTCACATTGAGGTCTTTCATTCATTTTGAGTTTATTTTTGTACGTGGTGCAAGGAAATGGTCCAGTTTCAGTCTTCTACATGTGGCTGTCCAATTTTCCCAACACCATTTGTTGAAGAGATTGTCTTTTTTCCATTGGACATTCTTTCCTGCTTTGTCAAAGATTAGTTAACCAAGAGTTGGGGGTCCATTTCCAGGTTCTGTATTCTGTTCCATTGATTTATGTGTCTGGTTGGGTTTGTTGTTGTTGTTGTTGTTGTTGTTGTTTGCCAGTACCATACTGTCTTGTTAATGACAGCTTTGTAAAAGAGTGTGAAGTCTGGAATTGTGATATTGCCAACTTTGGCTTTCTTTTTCAACATTCCTCTGGCTTTTGGGGGCCTATTCTGGTTCCATATAAATTTTAGGATTATTTTTTCCATTTCTTTGAAAAAAATGGATGGTATTTTGCTACTGATTGCATTAAATGTGTAGATTGCTCTAGGTAGCATAGACGTTTTCACAATATTTGTTCTTCCAATCCATGAGCATAGAACGTTTTTCCATTTCTTTGTGTCTTCCTCAATTTCATTCATAAGTACTTTATAGTGTTCTGAGTACAGATTCTTTGCCTTACCACATAAAGTGGTAAGATAAAAAGTTCATTGGAAAAAGAGGAGAGAATGTGCTCAGGCTGGAGACTAGAACAAAGCCATGCACTAGATTTAGTGTATATTTTGATCTATTAGATGACTTGTATCTCAAAATTTAAAGAAAAAAAACTACATGTATACAAAAAATAAGGTTAAATACAACGGAGGTACAAAATATGACTGTAACAATGAAAATTTTAAAAGACTTTTTTAAAAAGGTATTGATAAGATAAAAATAGTTTAAAAAACATTAAAATAGGAAAGAGGAAAAGTTAAAAAATTAGAAAATAAGAAAAAATAAAATTAAAAAAAATTAACTTTGAAAAACTAAAGGATCATGGGAAAAAAGCCATGAATTCCAATGTGTTGCTTTCCCCTAGCTCTGGAGTTCCACAGTTCTCATTGATTAGGGAACTTGGTCTTGGCTGGATGTCTCATTGCTCTTCTGGGTGAGGGGCTTCTTGCAGTGATTCTCAAATGTCTTTGCCTGAGATGGAATTGCACCAGCCTTGCCAAAGGCCAGGCTAAGTGATCTGCTCGGGTTCACTCTTGGTATCTTTTGGTCCCTGAACACTTTCCATACATCTTTGGAGGACAGGAATGAAAATGGCAGACTCCCAAACTCTAGCCCGGAGGATCCAAGAGCTTGCGGCCCCACTCTTCAGTGCGCCCTCAAAGAAAAGAAGTCAATCTGTCCTCTCTCCCTGGTGTCCGACTGCACTCCGTGCTCACCGGTCTGTGACTGAGCTTTTCTATCTCTAGTGCATGGCCCCATTTGGAGTCTCCAAACCTAGCTGATTCCTTCAGTGTATTCCTGCACTGTTCCTCCCAAAGGGAGAAGGTTGGTCTCCCTAGATCTGCCACTTATGCGGTCCCTGCTTGAAGAGCAGTGGTCTGATTGTGACTCAGATCATGGTTTAAGGTGACCCTGAGCTTTGAGCTCACTCCTCAGCTCCAGTTCTGTGTCTGTAGCTAGCTTTCCCACTCCAATACCTGCCAGTTCTGCCACACTCAGACACCCCCAGTCTTTCTGTGACCCCATGGATCCTGAGACCACACTGTCCCCACAAGGGCTTCACCCCCTGCTTAGCCTCTAAAGTGACATCCCTCAGTGGGGCTGACTTCTAAAAGTTCTAATTTTGTGCTCTGCTACTCTACCACTTGCCAGGAGCCAGCCCCTCCCCTCACTGTCTATTGTTCCATTGTTTTGGATTCATGTCTCCAGCATGGCCTACCTTCTGGAAGGTGGTTAATTTTCTGTTCCTAGAATTGCTACTCTTCTTCTCTTCTATCTCCTGTTGAGTTTGGAGGTGTTCAGAATGGTTTGATAACTATCTAGCTGAAGTCCAGGGACCTGATGATATTTCAGTCTCCTACTCTTCTGCCGTCTTCACTTTTTTCATTTTTATTCTAAGTTTTTCAATATCTGCAATTGTATGCTTTAAAGATATTTAATTCAAGTTGGAATAGTGTGTTACATGTTTCATCTCTTTTAGCTGGTTTTGTGGGTAATATTTTTATCAGCTAAAAATATTGTTTTTAATATGAAACAATTTTAAATAAATATCTATATTGATACTTTCATAATACCTTAAAACTTACATAAAAAATTTATTTCTAGGGCGCCTGGGTGGCTCAGTTGGTTGGACGACTGCCTTCAGCTCAGGTCATGATCCCGGAGTCCCGGGATCGAGTCCCACATCGGGCTCCCAGCTCCATGGGGAGTCCGCTTCTCCCTCTGACCTTCTCTTCGCTCATGCTCTCTCTCACTGTCTCTCTCTCAAATAAATAAATAAAACCTTTGGGAAAAAAATTTATTTCTAACATATTAAGGTTATTTTAGTTGTATTTAGAACTAATCAAAATTTACCTAAAAATAGTATTCTTTTTCCCTCCTTACTTATTTTGTCATTAAAAAAATAGCTAAGAGTAATATAAATTACATCCTATCTGCGGTTTATTTGTAAATATAAAATAAGATTGTTTTATTTCTTAGTGAGCAGCCTTTCCTTGGATTTCTTTAGGTTCTTACATTACGTTAATTACACATAATTTAAAAATAATAGAGACATCTAAAACACATTTTCATTTACATTGTTAAGTTTGTTTATATATTTATTTATTCATTTATTTATTTTTTCTCTTATACCATTCAGATTTGGCTATTTGTTTAAGTTGGTAACCATCTCTATATTCCATTGGGCTTCTATACCTATTCAATCTAAATGAAAGCTGAATAGTTTTCATCTCCAAACAGCTCTATCTCATCCTAAAGAACTTTCTGAAGTCATTAGGCTTAGAATACAATTACTTTTAAGTGATTAAGATTCCAATAGTCAACTATAATCCCAAGTCTTGATACAACCATGCTAAAGAAACTTCCAGCCCTTTTCAAAAACAAAATTTGATTTTTTTTCTTTTTTAATTACTGCCATTTATGACTAAAGTTCTAGCAAAATGTAAAAGAAAGATTTATTTTAAAAGGAAGTCAAAATAATACATTCTTTCATTAAACTAAGCTTTGAGGCAAAATAAAGCTATTCCCTTGTAATTGCCAAAGAAACAGTAGACAAATAATAAATTTGGGGATTAGTAAGTTTTTTGAAACATTTTATTAATTAAGATTCTTGTAAACAGACTGAAAAAATGTATGCATCAAACTTATACATCATTAGTAGGTAAGGAGGAACTATTTGGAAAAATATATTTTTTAGGAATATATATTTATATAAAACAGTCTGAACAGGGATGCCTGGGTGGCTCAGTCAGCTAAGCATTTGCCTTTGGCTCAGGTCATGATCCCAGTGTCCTGGGATTGAGTCCCACATTGAGCTCCCTTGCTCAGCTGGAAGTCGGCTTCTCTCTCTCCAGCTTGCCCTGCTTGTGCTCTCTCTCTGATAGATATATAAATAAAATCTTAAAGCAAAACAAAACAAACAAAAACAGTCTGAACAAAGACCAGTACAGAGAACATCTTATTTCAGGAGATTAGTATGAGATTAGTGCTATAAACTCATTAATGTGAATACCACCCTAATAAGATTTTTTTAAAAAGTCTTGAGTCCTACTTTATTCTGTATTATTATTAGCATCCAGAGAGTTAAACATTAATAGGGAATATCATGCCAATAAGATAGTTGACTTGTTTAAACTTATGATCACAAATTATAAATGACAAATCATATTTACCCTGTAATCCTACTACATTTCCTTAGTGAGCTCAATTTTCATTCTCAAAAATTGTGTGTTTCACATGGCATCCTCTCTTCTCATACTTCCAATATCTTCTCATCTACTCATATCTTCTGAAACTCAATTGATCATCACTTCCTTAAGAAAATAAAAATTGTCAGACAGAAATTTAATTATGTCCATACACTAAATCTATAAGCTTTTTGTATCATTATTCATCTCTTACACTGTCAAATAAAAAACAAATCTGACAGGTAAAGAGAGACTTTATTCAAAAGAGCTATTGAAATAAAGGCAGTGGGATCTATTGTAATAGGAAAAACACTCAGACCATGAAAACTGCAAGTCTCTAAGATGTCAGACAGAAAAGAAATTTCTTTCATAAATGCTAGAGATAAGGTGTGAAAGAACTGAGTGTGAGCAAAAGGATGATATAATTGTAATGAGACAGTTGATCAGAAAATGTCTTCTCTTTTAGTCAGCTGATCCTCAGGAGGGGCCATTAAGGAGAAATTGTATGCTAGGATAGGTTGAAGATAAGTCAAAGATCAGGGACCTGGAGAAAGTAGATAGAGAAGCAAATTTGATCATGTCAATTGAAAAGAATTTTTCTTTTTTCAGCTGATCAGGAAATTGAACAAACAATTCAGCTAAGCCTTTGTGAGGCAAAGAATGGGAATTTAAAATGTTTTTGTCTGACCTTATTATAGGTAAACAAGGGGGACATTATTAGTAATTAAGTCATATGTAGAAAGTGGTTTCCTGTAGTAAACCTCAACTTTTGAAACAAGAAGAGTAGGGGGAATGTTTAACCATCATTGTTTTTTAGGAGCATAGAACTCATAAAGTCTAACATTGTCAATATATATTTGCATCTGTTAAAATGGAAGTATCTCAAATTCATGATCTTATGCTCTTATCTCTGTTCCCTTCCTATCTACTAAACATTTCTTTTCCTTTCCTCACCTTTACCTATTCTCTTCTCCCTTTCTACTAAATTATTTCCATAAATTCACAATCATGTTTATCCAATCTGAAAACAAACCAAGACAAACAAGCAAACAAAATTTTCATCTCTCTTTGTCTACACCCATATTTTTCCTCTCCCCTGACCATACAGGCTTTGGTCCTTCACTTCATATTCATTTTCCAATAGACTATAATCTGGAGCTTGTCCTTTTCCTTATCATGAATTCAATAATGACCTCCTTTTATTATTTTCATGGATATTTTATTTTATCAGCTTTCTGTACCTCTGCAGCACTAGATAAATGTGACCATTCCCTGCTTCTTGAAATATTCCCTATGCTATCTACTAATACAATACATTTATCTAACCTCACTGAAAGCTCTTTTAAATTCTTCACTTTGGGGGGCTGGGGTGACTCAGTTTGTTGAGTGTCTAACTCTTGACTTTGCCTCAAGTCATGATCTCAGGATCTTGAGATCAAGTCCCATATCAGGCTCCCTGCTCAGCAGGGAGTCTGCTTCAGTTTCTCTCCCTCTCCCTCTGCTCCCCTATGTGCACTCTATATATATCTCTCTCTCCAATAAATAAACAAGTCTTAAAAAAATAAAAATAAAAGAAATAAAATTCTTCCTATTGACTCTTCTCCTACACAATTTCCAAATATTAGAATGTGCAGAAATTGTTCTACTCCCTCTTCTGTCTAATTCAGTCTAATTGTTCCCTCAGTAACTTTATCAATTTAGAGGCTATCTACAGCCCACTGATTCAAAATTTTTACTTTCAGCTAAGATGTCATCTGAGAGCTCTAGACTCATAAACACAATTTCCAAGTTGACACCTCCGTTTGGATCTCGGATGTTAAGAGAAATTCCTAAACTATGTGACTCGGTTTGCTGTTAGCACCACAGATATTGCCACTGTTGCTAGGAACTTTCAGATGCCCTGACAACCAATGTGGCCCATAACCTTAAAAGACTAAAAGATGGCTTTCAAAATGATTCTAATGTTCAATTTATAGAAATATTACAGATTACAATAAATGGAAGATCATGGAAATATTACAGATACAATAAATGGTTTTACTATCTTAACTCTCACTTGAGAGCAGCATGCTACATACTCTGCTTGAGATGCCTGGTTGAATTGACTGAGCTCCTACCATCATGAATCCAGTAAAAATGAATTCTATGACCTAATTTTCAAATGTATAAAAATGTTTTTCCCAGGAAGTTCATCCAACTTGTTGAAATTAAGGGGAAGTGAAGATGCATTTAGCTGACAAAGTGTGCATAGAGTTGCAAGCAAAATTTCAAAAAAAGATAACTAAGTAATAAAGAAATACCTAAAGCTAGCAATTTAACTCTTTCTGAAAGTCTTGAATAAGCCAACATGATCTTTTTGAAGACAGAAGATGATCAAGTCATATTTATACTTTAGAAGCTTAAGTTAAAACCAAGAATTCACACATTTGGAGAATCATCCAAAGTTTCTCTATCCTTCAGTGTTGTTGAAAGTTATATCACTTGACCTATTTTTGGCTATTGGGCTCATTCATACACATTGCTGTTCTTTCATTTTTCTTTTGGTTTATAAATCTAATTTGGTCTGGTCCTCCCATTCCTCCCCAATGTTGTGTAAATCCCTCCCCTTCTAGGTTTTACTTAAAGAGCTTATAAACTTTACCCCATTTTTATACAGTAAGGAATAGTTGCTAAAAATTGATAAAGTTAAACAGCACAGCTCCTTTGAAGTCTAGTATCTAATTAGAGTTATTTCAGAGATTGTGTATTAGATTCCTCGAGGTTTGACAAAGACAATGCCTTGAAGGCCTTCCTTCTATTGATTAAGCAGCTGGATCCTGTCATTATCTGTTCTCCTTCCTTTTTTGAAAATAGTCCCCAGAGAATATGACTGAGAAACACAGAACAGTAAGTAGAAGTGATTGGTCTCATTACTAGGACCAGGAAAAAATGTGAAACTTCTAAGCAAAAAGCTAAAGCTTGAATTGCCTAAGAAATCCTGACCTAACTGGCCTTAGACATTTTTACTCTATGGTTATTTTTTACAAGTTTGCATTGCTTAAAGACTGAAATTCATGTCTATTAAAACAGAGTACAGAAAGCTCTCGATATTCTAGTCTTGTCCTGCACTATTCTTTTACACACACCATTATTCCTATAGACTGTTGAAACTCTCCCTCCCTTTCTCTTTTTTAATTAGCACCTGCTGTTCAGTGGTGCTCAATATCCCTTGAAAAGTAACATGTTATTAGTGATTGATTACTCCAAGTTGTCCTTTTCATTGTTGCCTCTGGAGTACAAATTAGACATGCCCTTTTCTCTTGTATGCCAAACCATAACATCAGAATAATCATCCACTAATTGGATAATACCTAAGAAAATGGGAGTATTGTTTCTTCTTCAGTTTCTGATTAGCCACAAATATAGACCATGCTCTCTGAATTCTATAAATTAATGTCTTCCATACATCATTCCCAAGAGGTCTTTATTTTCCTTTCATAGTGCTTGTACCCATTGAAGGGAAGTATCTGTGTCCCCAGCAACAGCAAGGTACTTAACAACATGAGAACTCCATAAATGTCTGTGGAACAATAAATCAAATAGTGAATGTTGGTATTCACTGTTGCAAGTAACTAATAGAAAAAGAAAGATTTCCCAGAAGGGTTCAAAGTTCCAAGTACTTTACAGAGTGTAAGGAAGGGGATGAAACAGGGCTTTATCATAGAACTGAAACTGGGACTGCTCAGGAAGTCTTTATTATACTTAATTTCAACCTCTTTCTCCTGATATGCTTCATTTTTCTTTGCTTCCAATCAGCTCTCCCTTTCTTTTTCTTCTGCCTCTCCCTCTGTTTCAGCTTCTTTTGTTTATGCAATCAATGTGACATGATCCCATATCCCTCTGACTGCTTTTTGCAATCCATATTTACAAATATAGAAACCAATTTGCTCCTCTTAAGCCAAATGTCTTTCCCCAAAATAACTATGGCCAAAGGTTCAGATGCACAATAAATATAGTTGCTATCATACAGCTGAAAGAGGAAAAAGATAAATTCTAGAAGTGGGTAGTAGGCACATAGGTACCTAATGGGAGTCTACTACATAGCAAATGACATAAAGTGGCTATTAGGTGAAAAAAAAAAGAATAATATTTACTTAGACCTTGTGTTATGGATTCCTAGACAATTGCTTAGGATGTGTCAAGAAATTACAGACCTTTCGTCTTTCAGGTACGCTTGAATATTCTAATGGTGCCAATCAAATATTGTCTATTTCTACTTAATTCCCTCAATCTGTCCTTGCAATTGCAGGGAACATAAAGTTCATGATATCATCACTTTGCCTCTGCATCATTTTCAGGATCAAACTTAAAGGCTCTTTCCAGCCCAACTACATAATTAAAATTTGTAATTTGTTTCCCTATGGTTCCAGACTTAAAATGTAATTATTTGATACTGCTATTACTATTCTGACTGTTTTGCCCCTACTTCCTTGCTTCCATCCCTATAATCTCTGATGATGTATTCTTTTATTTCCTAACCTTGAAGATAAACCATGAGGAAAAAAATGAATTGATTTAAAGTTCCAACTGTTTTGACCAGCTCTTTGAAATACCTGTCTTTACCATGCAAGTCATTTATTTTTCCAGCTCATCAGAACCATTCATATTCAGGCCATTCTAGTTGTTTTATATTAACGGGAAAGTCTTACCGGTGTTTCAGTCCTTCTTTCCCCAACACTTTTTCTTCCGTTGTCTTCTATGTTATACTTTCTTCCTCCAGTTTCAGCAGCTGCTCATCATCTCATGGAATTTTTGAAATAGAGTAGCCTTCTGTTTTCTGCTGTTTTTCTTAGACTTTATAAGTGAACTACCAATATATAAACCAAGCAACATTTTAATATATTTAATAATTCTCTAACTTTTCATACTTAAATGTGACCTGAATTTTAGGAAAAGAAAAATTTATGGAACTAACAAAAGCTAAAGGTAACTGGACACCTACTATGTGCCCATTACTTTTCTATGCACTTTACGGATAGCATTTCCATTCTTTCCAATGTCAACACCATATAATTAGAACTCTTCCTACTTCAAGGTGAGGAAACTGTGGCTCAAATGACTTCCCTAAGGTCACATGGCTGGTAAGTGAAGAAAGTTATCTTCAAACGTAGATTTGGGTCATTCCAGAGCCTATTCAGTTTGCAGTGCAATACATTATCAATGAACTACTACTGATTTACATATTTATGTAGACCCTGTTCTCTAACTTTCTAAGTCATTCTGATTTTTTAGTAAAGTAAGACCATAAGTACATACAGATGCAAAATTTGGAGTGTATTAATAGGCCATAGTTGCTACTGTAAAATACAACACAAGTTTAGAATAAAAAAAAATTAAAATTTATTATCTTATAATTCTAGAGGTCAGAAATCAAAAAAATGGGTTTCACTGACTAAAATAAAAATGTCAGCAGGGCTGTGCTCCTCCTAGCTTATAGAGTCTGCCTACATTGCTTCCATTACCACATCTCCTTCTATGACTCTGAACTTCCTGCCTCCCTCTTTCACTAATAGGACCCTGTGACTACACTGAGCCCAACTGGATAACCTGGGATAGTCTCTTTATCTCAATATTCTTGACTTAAGCTTGTCTGCAAAATCCCCTTTGTTATGTAAAGTAACATATTCATAAGGTCTAGGAATTAGAGCATCTTTCCTGAGATGATTATTCTGCCTAACAAAACATATGAGAGCTTTCCTTAATTAACACAACAAGTTGTGATATGACCTATTACTTAACAGTGTGACTGTTAATGATGATGAAAATATATTTATGGTTGCTTGATATTGGGGAAAAAAGTAGAAAAATGGTGTTTAAGCAACACATTATACTTCTGTATTTACAATGAACAACAATTATAAAAAACGTTTTTTCTCTCCTTTGTTCACCTGTTTCCAATTTTTTTCTGACTATTTTTACTGAAAAATATTGAAGATTGAATGTGTCCTTTTATCTCGTCTCTTTCTTCTGTAAGATTGAATAAAGATCAAAGTATGAGTTTGTTATCAAAGAAACTGGATTAGAGGGACAGGGCTAAGGTCTATTTATTAACTCTTTCCCAAGATAAACTTGTTCAAACATTCCTAGATGGCATAGCTGGACAACTGGAAATTTCTAGTAGAAGTACACTTGCTCTAATTGACTTAGCACACCGTAGAAGCAAAAATAGTGAAGAGCAAATGTGATAGCAGGTAGGGGAACCAATGAGTCTGGGCCATGCATGCACCTGTTCCACCAACTAAGAAGAGAAAATAATCCAAGAGTCTTTCCATAAAGCTGGTGAGAGTGAACTTACATATAGTCTCTAAATAGACTTACATGATAAAATTTGAAAAAAACAAGACAAAAAGAAAATAAGCAATAAATAAGAGCAGGATTAGCAGGAGTTCATTTCTAAACATTTCTAAAAGGATGAGAATGACAATTTGGGGAAAAATTCAGAAATACAGAGAGAGAAGAAAATATTACCCTATTACCCTATTACCCTATTACCCTATTATTCCTCTATAGTCTTCCACCTACATGTGCTTCTACTTTGAAATTGTGATTAAAAAAAAAAAACAGAAAGGCAAAAATTGACAGAAAGTAAATAATAAATATAAGTATAAATAGTAAATATCTTACTTCAGTTTGAAAGAATTTGTTGTACAGTAACCATGGGACACACTTTTCTAGGCACTGTGAAAAGCGCAGAACTACTGGTAAAGAATAGATTGCATATGGTGAAAAAAGAATTAAGTGGCACTATCATAGAGCCGAATATTCAGGATATTCAGCACTCTATCTGGGAAGAACCCACAGGAATGTTTAGCAAAAATAGAAAGGGGGGGGAGTGAGGAGCATGAATGACCTTGTGTCAAGGACACAGAGAATCTGAAGCAGGGTATAGGGACATAAAAAGAAAAAATACATTTAAATAAACAAATGAGTGTGAATTGCGTGAATAAAGAAATTATTCAAAGATTAGTTCTTTAAGCATATTTAAAATAGCTGATCTAATTTTTTTTTTTTCTAGTAAGTCCAATGTCTCAGCTTCCTTAGGGACAAGAGACTGATTTCTACTGATTGCTATTGATGAAGTCCCAGAACCTAAGTCAGGTTCGGTGGGGTGAGGAGGTTCGGAGCCGACGACTAAAGAAAGAATTCTTAAGACGTCATTGGTGCAAAATGGTGGTTTATTAAAGCACGGGGACAGGACCCGTGGGCAGGAAGAGCTGCTGCTGCCCCGGGTTGTGAAGGTGGGCATGTTATATACCCCACGGTTGGGGGGGAGGTGGTGAAGGAATGGGGGATTTCGACAGAGTTCTCACATGCTAGGGAGGGTCTACAAGGTGTGTGGGGGGGGAGTCTTTGCCATTATGGCTTGATCAATGTCGTCTTTAGGTCAGGCACTAACATCAAGATAATGGGGGATTCTTGGTGGGGCATTATGATCCGGCCATCATTTACATTCCTTTCTACCCCAATCTCCTCCAGTTTATGGTGGGAGGGGGACATTAGGGCTTCAGGAACCAAGAGTTATTTGCCTCTGGAAATTTGTGCTATTGATAAGGTAACCTCCCTGTTTAGGTCTCTAGGACATCTTGTAGAGCAAGGGAGATTCCTGTTCTGCAGGATTGCGATCCCTGCAAGTTAACTATTTATCGTTTTATGGCAGTCAGGGGTGCCTGAGGAATGCTACACATATGGAGGGGAGCGGGTGAAGAGGGGGTGCAAGGCGCCAGCCTTTGCTCCGTCCCCAGCCAGCCTCCTGCTCCCTCATCACTATGAACTGTTTTCTTTCTGTATATAAGCCACACTTTCTTGTTTCTTTGCAAATCTTTTCATTTTGGTTAAAAACTGCATAATGTGATAGCATAGTTATTAATAGTTAAAAATAGCATAATGTAAACTCTGGAAGTCAGAGCCCATCTCTCTCCCCACCCATTTGTTATTGTTATTGTTACCTACTTAATGACTTTTAAGACCTAATTTCATAAAACTTGTATGATTTTTTGGGGTGTAGTCACTGGCCACTGGTTAGTTGTCACCTAATAATTGGACAGATATTTCTTCAAGTAACTGAGATCAGTAAGATTCCTAACCTTTGCCAGGGGGCTCTGTATTGCAACACATCTCAAATACTAAGCCAAGTACTATGTTAGCTTTTGCTTTCTACTTGCACGGAGCCTCTAGGCCAGCAAAAGTTGAGTTCCTGTGGCCTTCCCAGGTCTTTCCTGAGTATCTGCATAGCCCTGCTTACATATCCAACTCTATACACACCCAACACCCTCACACAACCAACAGGTGTGTGGCCTTCTAGGTACCCAGGAATATGTCAAAGATTTTCCTTTATTATGGACATCGTCTTCCTTAATTTTTGCTTTTAAGATTTTGGTGAACCTACTCTTTTGCCCTGTTATCTATCTCCTCAGCTTACTATAAAATTAAGCCTTTGTCTCTATCAATTTAACAAATTTTCTGTTGGAAGAGAATTTTCACACTGGTTGAACTCCATGTCAGAGCCAATAAAAACAATTCTGAAAGTGGGTTTTTTCATAAAACTACCTGACAGATCAAATGATGGTAATTCTCTGAGAATAAGATTTTGAAGGAGTTGCAAACCTGTTCTTGTCTTCCAGTTGTGTCCAGGTTCCTGGTTTTCATTGTGATTATGGGTTATTAGTTTTGAAAGCTACCAGAATGCTTGGGAGAAGTGGTTGGGTATATGGCAACCTAAGATACCACAAATCTCACTACTCTTACTGAGATTCAGCCATTTTATTTGTTTGTTTGTTTGTTTGTTTGTTTGACAGAAAGAGAAGGTGCAACTAAGGGGAGCAACAGGCAGAAGGAAAGAGAGAAGCAGAGCAGGGAGCCTGATGTGGGACTTGATCCCAGGACCCTGGATCATGACCTGGGCTGAAGGCAGACACTTAACCGACTGAACCATCCAAGTGCCCTGAGATTCAGCCATTTTTATTTAGTAAACACTCCTTGTTTGCTGCCAACTTTTGGTTAATTTCCAGAATTTTTTTTTTAAAGATTTATTTATTTGACAGAGAGAAATCACAAGTAGACAGAGAGGCAGCCAGAGAGAGAGAGAGAAGCAGGCTCCCTGCTGAGCAGAGAGCCCGATGCGGGACTCGATCCCAGGACCCTGAGATCATGACCTGAGCCGAAGGCAGCGGCTTAACCCACTGAGCCACCCAGGCGCCCTAATTTCCAGAATTTTGAGGTTAATTCTGACAATTTTGATCAGTTTCCTCATTGCTTTAATGCAAGAAGAAATTTTAGGGGGTTCTTCTCTGTCAGTTTCACTGATATGCCAATGTAAAGATTAAAAGATCAGGTTTGGGGGGCAACCCCACAATTTAGCACATAATTGCCTTGTCTGTGTGAGAAATGATGGCAACTTGAAATAAGATATTGCTGGTAGAACTCATCAGAAGTAAACAAATTTGAAAGATATTTAGAATAAAATATTATCAAGTCTCATGTTGAAAGTTAGAATATTGTAGGCAAAATTACCTCTTCATGCTACTCCAGTGGTTATATTATTTTACATAGCAAAAGCAATTTTGCAGATGTAATTAAGATTTTTAATCAGCTGCCCTTAAAATAGTGAGAATATCTAAGATTATCCAGGGCTACCCAATGTAATTATATGGGCTCTTAAAAGAAGAACAAGACAAAAATGAAGATGTGACAGAAGAGGAAGTCAGAGAGAGTAAACCCATAAGAAGGGCTTGCTGTGGGTCACTGCTGGCTTGAAGGAGAGGACCATACAGAAGGTATGTAAACCTATAAGGGGACTTTGAGAACCAGGTGAGGACCAAAGAACTGGCCAATACCTTGCTTTTAGCTCAATGAGACTCTGAGGAGGGACTCTAGCCACACTGTGCCAGACTTCTTTCCTACAAAACTCCGAGGTAATAAAATGTTTGGTAATGTGTTATGTTAGCAATAGAAAAATAATACCAAGAGTGAAGGAGAGAGATAAAGCAAGGTTGCAAACTTATTTGTGGCATACAAGTGAATGGAAATGGAAATTGGCATAATTTTTTGAAATTGGAACAGATTAGAGAATGAGCAAGTGAACTCCAAGTGAGAAGCAAGAATCATGAGTTCAATTTTGGACAAGTTCAGGATTCAGTACCACAGAAAGTTCAAGTAAAAAAAAAATGTTAATAGTCTACAGCTGATATAGATCTGGAGCTCAGAGAGCAAATCAGGGCTAAACATATGAATTTGTTTGCATATAGCAGTTAATCGACACCAAATATATGGATAAAATTGCCTACAGAGAGAGTACAAAATGAGAAAAGACAAATGATTATCTGAAGCTGTGTTACCCCCAATTTCTTAGGTATAGCCTAAAACAAGTTTCCCTTAGTTAAATCTATATCTTTGCCCTGTGTTCCTCAATCCACTTTCAGATGGGTATTTAGAGTTTGAAGTAAAGTGTGTCTTTCTCAAAACACGTCAGGGGGCAAGAATAGCCAACATATTCCAATATGCTAACATATTCTTAGAATGATTCCTGAAAGCCCAAATAATTTAAATAACAGCTTCACTATCAAATATCAAGGATTGCCCATTTTTAGCAGACTGACATGATGAAACTCCCCATCTCCCTGTTTCCCTTACATCAGACAACTCTGCATTTGATGACTGAGCTTTTAAATATCACACTTCTAAGTATGCAATGTCTGCATTTTCCAGAACACCTTCATTTGAAAAATAAAGAAAACCTCAACTAGCTCAGGCAAAAAATAGAAATTTATTGAGTATACGCATTCAACAAGTAAATATTTATTTTTTATTAATTATATAACATATCATACACTGTGCTAAGTGCCAAATATTCAGAAATAAAGAATAACACCCTGATATCCTGCACTCCAAGGAAAGAATCTAGTCGGGATATGCAGATAGTCAGTAAAATACGCAACAGAAGGATGGTTGAAAAACTAAGTTAAAGCCAATGCAAAGATGGAGCTGAGCTTTAGAGACCACTGAGATAAGAAATCACAGGAAGAATAACAACTACTGAGGGCCTCCATTGTATTAGGCCCTTTTCTATTCATTATCTTAGATAATTCTCACAAGTATATAATTTGAGTAGTATTAGCTACATATTGCAGATGAGGAAACTAAGGCTCAAAAAGATGAACAAACCATCTAAAATAATGTGAGTGGTAGAATAGAGAGCTAATATTTGGACCCAAGCTCAAAACTTCAACATTCATGCTCTTTTCACTACATCATTTTACTCCTACCCTAAAATCCAGGACAATGAGGCAATGATAGTTATATCCAATTTTCTTTTCTTTTCTTTTCTTTTTTCTTTTTTATATTTTATTTATTTACTTGAGAGAGAGAGAATGAGCAGGGGAAGGGGCAGAGACAGGGAATCTCAAGAGACCCTCCACTGGTGTTGGGCCACCTACAGAGTGCTCCACTTCACAACCCATGAGATCATGCCTGAGTCAAAACCTGATGCCCAACTGACAGAGCCACCTAGGCACCCCTGTCCAATTTTCTTTAAAAATATAAAACATGTGACAACTCTCTCATTCATTCATGTCAATGGCCTAGTTCTATGACTTCCACTTCCCTGTTTGAGACTGTTTCTCTCCACAACTGACTCCATAGCTTTGAGTACATCCTACATTTGTGTAATGAATCCATTAGCATGGAAATGATATAGAAATATAGCTATATTATATATAGATATGATATTTAGGGATACATTAAGGCTGAAATAATCAGTGTTGCTTCATTAATGCAAATTAGGAGAAGCTAGCTGCATATTTACATCTGAAAACAATAAGAAAATGAAAGGGATGTTAATAGATTTTTTTAAAGGTAAGTTAAAATTAAGGTATTATATGTAAGCTTGTTACAATACTGATACAGTTTAAATATATTAAGCAAGAATACATTAAAAGAAACCCAACCTGACAGATTTTGTATTGTTTATATACCCCATTTACATGCCATTTCTGAAAACAAAGCCATTTGAGATGGCTGAGCAGTAGAAGTATAAACCACAATCTGTGAATGCCAGTATCAAATATGTCCATAAAGGGAATAGTGTCCCCAAAGAATATTACTTTTAAGGAAAGCTCATTTTAGAGACATAGCTCAGTAATACCATTTTTAAAAAATGAAAAAAGATCAACTAATGTAAAAAAAAGTCAATGCCTATTTTGATCTATGTATTTCATTTTCTTCTGACAGCAGTGCCAAGCACTGAAATCCCCAAATTAACCATGAATAATGCATAAACAACACACGGGTTCATCTAGCCATATTAAAAATCCCTGGCTTCAGGTTGACATTCCATCCATTAGGTGGGAGAGAGAAGAGCCTGTATTTTCTAATTCTGTGGGATAATTCAACGACTTCTTTGGTGAAGTGCATGCATCCACACTGGTATAGGTGCCTGTGCACTTAGCTGCACACATACAGGAACAGCAAGCACAATTATTTCAACCTATAAAATTCAAATCCCAATTTCTGAACTGTTAGTAATAATGTTTGGTGATTCACTAGATGTAAGATAAGGTTTGTGTAACTCCAAGAAGAGCAAAATCATTACCCAAAGTAAAGGTGATATCATTTTGAATATATTGTATTTATTTAAGTATATTCTCCTGACAATAATTTGCATTGTGTTTGCTCATCTAGGCTTAACAAATAACTCTATATCAAAAGTGAGATCTGGGCACCACAGCCTGATTCTGTATACCATGGGCATTAAAGGGAAAGTGTTACCCAGTGGCCCCAAGCCCTCTAAATTTGGATTCTTTCCTTTCTTAGAATAGTTCAGTTCTCCCTCATCCCAAATACTCTGGGCAGTGATCACTGTCCCAATAATTTCTGAAGTTCTTGGAAGGAGCTGCTATATTTCTCTTTGTCATCTCTATGTCCAGACTTAAATTCCAGTTATTCCTGAATGGTTTGATCCCTGCTGGCCATCTCAATTCTTATAGCTTCCTTCTTTTCTTCCTATCCCATAGTTCTGTAAGTGTATCTCATCCCTTGTTTCTTCTTTTGAACCTCCATTGGAATTCTTTTTGGTGTAAACCAACTTCAACTCAGGGCTTTGGCAGAATAAGGGGACACTAGCAGAGTACATGAAAGTTCATAAAAGAAAACAATCTTTATCACTGGATATCAGTGCCTTAATGGTATTGAACCATAACTACAATAAAAAAACTTCCCACCAGTTACCTTATTCTTTTTTTTAAGATTTTATTTATTTATTTGACAGAGAGACATCACAAGTAGGCAGAGAGGCAGGCAGAGAGAGAGAGAGGAGGAAGCAGACTCCCTGCTGAGCAGAGAGCCCGATGCGGGACTCGATCCCAGGACCCTTAGATCATGACCTGAGCCGAAGGCAGCGGCTTAGCCCACTGAGCCACCCAGGCGCCCCACTTACCTTATTCTAAGGCTGTTTGTTTGCTTATTTTTTAATTTTTGTGTTTTTTCTTCCACAACTTGCACTCATCATGTCTCCCTCACCTTGTCTAGCAACATCTTGAAACTCAAAATTCAAAATATCTGCTATTTTATTAAGCAATTAAGCAGAGGATGTTAGTTTTCCTGACCTACTTGTCTTTCATACCAAAACAATCACTAAAATGTTTCACTAAACAAAAGATATTATCTGTGATCTCCAACTTAAAGACATATACACCAACAGAAAACTGAAACTGAAGTTTTTCTTTCATATAAAATGAAATCCATTGGCAACAAACTGCCCCACTGATAGTCTGTGAAAGCATAAAGGAATTTTGAGAAACTGATTCTCCTCAAATTTACTGAGAAAATCTGAATCATGGTTGGTTGGCTGAATACTTCTTACTATCTTATACAAAATTAAATTAGAAATATTAACTCTCTTGATTTCAAACGGGTTCACAAACACTCCAAAATATTGCAAAATTATTGCAAAAATATTACAAAATACTTTGGAGTAGATTTACAACAAAAACACAAAGAGGACGTTGGGTTTGTTTAGAGACACGACATCTGCCCACTTTCCTCCCAGTTCCCTCAAATGCTCACATCTCACATACACATTCTCTGTTTTGAGGCTTGTCTCAGAGAGGCTGGCAAGGTGGTGTGCAAAACCAGTATGGGATTAGTTTCTCCCCAAATCAGTCAGGGTATGGTAGGGTCCCTCCAGCTGTATTAGTAAGTTCAGGTACAGCAGCCCTTTCTCAGGGAGTCTCAAGATCACCTAAAACATAACCTTTTAAAAATTTTTTCAAGAAAATGCCTATTTTTCTTTGCCAATAGGAAAAAACCCAAATTTGTATTTCCTCATTCCATAAGATATAAAGCAGTGCTAGAGAAATTGGAGGACATGAGAAGAAAGAGTCTTTTTCTGTCTTTTCTAACATTTCTTATTAAGGGGTACACAGTAAAGACAACACTTCATTTTGTTGAAGCATTAGTATTCCAGGGTCGGGACAAAAATATCTGTGTATCAGATTCTACCTTGCAGCCTCGTTTATATGAAGTTATAATCCAGGAAAGGGTCTTGCACACAGTTCTACAGAGTAACTGATGCATTCCCTTTTGTAAGTTGAATTGCAGACACCAAATACACAACTCTTTGTCACTGTTCTTTTAGCAAATGTTATTTGGGCCTTTGATATATTTACCATTGGATTTCCTCCTTAGTTTCTTTGATGAGTTATCTTTATTTGTCTATTTCTTTATTGCCTTTCCACCAATTTATATTTTCTTTTCCTTTTTTCTCTTAAGTATCTGATAGGGAAAACAAAATATGTAGGACTTAATTCATTGGAACTTTTTAAATTTTCAAAAGTTATTTTGGTGCTATTATATTTGGAAAGACATGAACTTTTAATATAGACCATGTTCTAGTCAAACACCTCATCTTATAGAATAGGAAGTTGAAACCTAAAGAGATTAAGTAAGACTTTGCTGAGAATTTCTCAGATTTTATTAAAACAGGGATCCTGGCCTCTTGCTTCCCTGTACATGGCATTCTATTATATGTCCTGCTGTCCTCAATCTCTATGGTGCATTTAGTTTGTCATACTCAATGATAGCTAATATTCTGTGTTGCATAACTTACTACTGTTTTATGTTTATTACTATTATCTAAACTACTGAATTATAACTTTTTTGAAAATAAAGGTAATGTCTGATTTTATACTATCCTTGGAAGCTAGTACACTACAATGGTGGACACATTTTTTGAGACTCGCTTAACATTTGCTGGGTAATATTAACATATCCTTTTTTCTTTTTACAAATATCTTTGCTCATCTTCTTTCTTCTTGAATTGACTGAATGATGTTAAAACCAAGATCAGGGACACCTGGGTGGCTCAGCTGGTTAAGTGGCTGCCTTTGGCTCAGGTCATGATCCCAGCGTCCTGGTTTCGAGTCTTGCATTGGGCTCCTTGCTCCACAGGGAGCCTGCTTCTCCCCTTGTCTCTGCCTGCCACACTGCCTGCCCGTGCGCTCGCTCTCTCTCTCTCTGACAAATAAATTTTTAAAAATTTAAAAAAAAAACCCTAAGATCAGATTAATTTCAGGAGTAAGTAATAAGTCATTTTATATCTCCCCATTAATGGTAGTGTGAGAAAATGTTGCTAGAATAAATGAAACCTTTAAGAAGCAACTCTAATCCTCCCTGTACTGATGTTTCCATATGGAAGGAGCTCCACTACAATAACACTCCAGCCTCTTTGTTCTAGTCCTCATTCTTTGCCTGAAATCTCATGCTTTCCCAAAGGAGGTTAAGAGAATGTTTTACTGAGGACGGGAGTTCTGTTTTCGCAACTCCGTGGAAATACCATTTATACTATATTCTATTTGGTGGCCCCGAATCTGGCCTTCTTTAAGGAGCCTAATTGTCTTCAGAGAGGTTAGCTTCTTATTTGCTCTCAGCCATGTGGTAAGCTCAATCCTATAGTTTGAGGGGATAAATTTAATGTGTTGGAGCAACAGTAGCAAAACACTTGTCTGTAAATCTGGGCTATATTGTCCACACAACTTCTCAGTAACGAAACTAGTATTCTGGTATTTTTGACCCCTATGTCATTTGCTTCCAAATTCAGGTGCTAGGAAAAAGGGACTGTCATTTATTTAGTGAGCCACCTCAAATATCAAGAGCAACTACCTCTTTTTGTAAATTGCTTCAAAAGCCCTAGAAGAGGACAGCAGATATATTTTAGCTATAGACTGTCTAAATGTTTCAGAAGATAAATAGGAAGGAAAATGGGGTGTTAGCTCTCTCCTAGTATAGCAGAATGTGATAAATTTATCTTCCTATTTCTATTACTTCTGTATTCCTGGCATTACAAAGACCATTCTACAAAACAATATACTGATTCATTTTACTCAAGTTAATATTCTAACAGGATATTTTACCCAAGTTAATATTCTAACTGGAGGCTACAATTTTTCACATACAAGCTCCTTACACAGAAAGTCATAAAAAAATTTTTTTCTGGTGTATTGCTGAATTAATATGATACAGAGTCTCCATCTTACAAAGTTTGTCACTTGCTAAAATAATGTTTTAGAAAGTCATGGATTGGGGCACCTTTGGTAGCTCAGTTGGTTAAATATCAGACTCTTGGTTTTGGCTAAGATCACAATCTTACAGTTGGAGGATGGAACCCCATGTCCAGCTCTGAGTTCAGTGTGGAGTTTGCTTCAGTCCCACAGGACTATATATATTTATGTATATAAAAACTGTTGCTTGAGTAACTGGTTTCCAATCACCCTGAAACTAGGTATTAACATCACTCCCTTAGAAACACAATTGGGAATTGTCAAGAATAAAGAAGTCTATTTGGACTATCACAAAGTCAATCAAGAGCTAGGGCAAAGTTGAAAAATAAGTTTCTTCACCTACACATGCCTACTCCTTCAAGACTGGTAGAGGGATCTGTTTCACATAATACTCAGAAATGAACACAGAGAGTCAAGCAAAATAAGGAAACAGAAGACTATGTTCCAAAAGAAAGAACAAAACAAAACTTCAGAAAAAGACCTCAATGAAATAGAGATAAGTAATCTATCTGCTAAAGAGTTCAAAGTAATGGTTATAAAAATGCCCACTAAACTTGGAAGAAGGATGGATAAATATACTGAGAACTTCAACATACACCAAACTGTGTGTGTGTATATCAGACAAAACTGAAGAATACGATAACTGAACTGAAAAATAAACTAGGAGTGTTCAACAGTAGACTAGATAAAGCAGAAGAATGGATCAGTGACATGGATGATAGGACAGTGAAATCTATCCAAACAGAGGAGCAAATGGAAAAAAAAATTAAAACATGCAGATAGCTAATGAGACCTATAGGACAATGTTATCAAGAGGAATAACATTCACATTATAGGGCTACCAGAAGGAAAAGAGAGAGAAAGAGGCACAAAACTTATTTGAAGAAAAAAATGACTGAAAACTTCCCTAACCTGTGGAAAGACACTAAAACCAGGTCCAGGAATCCCATAGAGTGTCCAAGTAAGATGAACCAAATGAGATCCACATCAAAATACACTGTAATTAAAATGTCAAAATTAAAGTAAAAGAGATTCTTAAAAGCAGCAAGAGAAAAATGACTTTTTATGTATCCTCATAAGGGAACCCACATAAGAGTATCAATCAATCTTTCATCAAAAATGTCATAGGCCAGAAGGGAATGGCATGATATGCTTGAAGTGCTGAAAGGAAAGAAACTTTCAAGAATGAAGTACCCAGCAAGGCTATCATTCAGAATCGAAAAACAGATAAAAGCTGCGGATAAGCAAAAACTAAAGGAGTTCATCACCACTAATTCAACCTTACAAGAAATATTAGAGGGACTTCTTTAAGCAGAAAAGAAAAAAAAAGAGAGTTATTAGTAATAAGAAAAGATATGAAAGTAAAAATCTCACTGCCAAAGGCAAATATATAGTAAACGTAGTGGATTAATTACTTATACATCTAGTGTAAGGTTTCAAAGACAAAAGTAGGAAATTAATTATAACTACAATAATTATTTAAGGGACATGCAAAATAAAAATGATGTAAAATACAAAATCAGAAACATAAAATGTGGTGGAGCAAAAGTAAAAATTTAGAGGTTTTAGAATGCATTCAAATTTAAGTTGCTATCAATTTAAAATAGACTGTTATATAGAGAGGTTATTATATATGAACCTCATGGTAATCACAAAGCAAAATCCTGTAGTAGCTACACAAAAGATAAGGAGAATGGAATATAAACATAACATTAAAGAAAGTCATCAGATCACAAGGGAATAGAGCAAGAAAAGAGAAAAAAACAGAAGAATTGCAAAAACAGGTATAAAACTGGACGAAAAGACAATACGCAGATACCTATCAATAATTACTTTAAATGTAAATTAAATGTAAATTAAAATGGATTAAATTCTCCAATCAAAAGCCGTAGAGTAGCTGAATAGATAAAAACACAAGATTTATCTATATGTTGTCTCAAGAGATTAATTTCAGATATGAGAATATGAACAGACTGAGAGTTAAAGTATAGATAAAGACACTCTATGCAAATGGAAATGAAGAGAAAGTTGATACAGCTACCAGATAAAATAGGATTTTAAAAGATAGACTATAGGGGCGCCTGGGTGGCTCAGTGGGTTAAGCCGCTGCCTTCAGCTCAGGTCATGATCTCAGGGTCCTGGGATCGAGTCCCGCATCGGGCTCTCTGCTCAGCAGGGAGCCTGCTTCCTTCTCTCTCTCTCTGCCTGCCTCTCAGTGTACTTGTAATTTCTCTCTGTCAAATAAATAAATAAAATCTTTAAAAAAAAAAAGATAGACTATAATAAGAAAAAGAAAGGCATTATATAATAATAAAGGGGTCAATCTAATGAGATAATATAACATTTATAAACATCTATGCACCCAAAATGGGATCACCTAAATCATAAAGCAAATATTCACAGACAGAAAGGGAGAAACTGACAGCGATACAAAATACAGCACTACAATAATAGTGCAGACCTTTAATACCTCACCTCCATCAATCATCCAGATAGAAAATCAACAAGGAAACATCAGTTTTTCAGTTTTTCTCCAAAATATTCCATCCAAAACAATAACAGCAAAATACACATTCTTTTTAGGTGTACATGAAATATTCTCTAGTATAGATCACATGTTAGGCCTCAATACAAGACAATTTAAAGAAGATTGAAATCATATCAAACATCTTTTCTGACCACAGTAATATGAAAGTAGAAATTATTCCCAAAGAGAACTGGGCAAATCACAAATGTGTGGAGATTAAATGACTTAAGACTGCAAAACCTCTGAGCCAACTAAGAAATCAAAGGGGAAATTTTAAAAAATACCTTGAAACAAATGAAAACGGAAATACAGTAATCCAAAATCTTCGGGATGCAGCAAAAGTAGCTCTAATTGGTAGCTTTGTACGAATACAGGCCTACTTCAAGAAACAAAAAAAAAAATCAAATAAATATTCTAACTTTATACTAAAAGAAACTAGAAAAAGGAGAACAAATGTTTCCCCAAGTTAATAGAAGAAAGGGAATAATTAAAACCAGAGTGAAAATAAATAAAATAGAGACTAAAAACAATAGAAAAGATTAATGAAGCTAAAAGCTGGTTCTTGAATGGATAAACAAAATTGACAAACCTAAAGGCTCATGAAGAAAAAGAGAGAAATCTCATAGAAATAAAATTAGAAATAAAAGTTACAGCTGACAACACAAAAATACAAAGGATCATAAGGCAATACTATAAATAATTATATACCAAGAAACTGAACAACATAGAAGGAAAGGATACATTTCTAGAAATACACAATCTTCCAAGACTGGATTCATAAAAAATTTCAAAAGGAACCAATAAAAGCCATCATCAATATTCATATATGTATGAATATTCATATATTCATATGAATATTCAATATTCATATATATGTATATGTGTGTATATATATGAATGATATATATATGAATATATATATGAATATATATATGAATGATACATTTCTAGAAATACACAATCTTCCAAGACTAGATTCATAAAAACCAACATATATATAAATATATGTACGTGTGTGTGTGTGCGCGCTTTAGTTTATAGTTTTAGATAGCTAGCTCTGTCATTGCAAGACAGAGAACAAAAGTCCAGGAAAATAAGACTCACATTAAGTGAACTGCAATGCTAGGAAGATAAAATCCCCAGAATAATTTTTAAAAAGAATATATTAACCCAGAGTGTTTCAGCAAACTTTCTCTGTAAATATCAGATAGTAAATATTTTAGACTTTGCAGGCTGTTTGGTCTCTACTGCAACTTACTCATTTCTGACTGTGTAATGCAGAAGCAGCCAGAGATAAAAAATAAGTGAATGGGTATGTCTGTGTTCCTATAAAATTTCATTTACAAAAACAGAAAGTGGAAAGAAATGGCCAATAGACCATAGTTTATCAATTGCTGGCCTAGAGGTCCAAAATGGGTGGATTCCTGTCATCCATATCCCAGAATGATGAAGTAGGATCTCAGGAAATTGGGAAAATACTGAACATAAACAAATCCTAACGTTTCCTAATGTTGCCAAGGGCTGGTTCTGCCATAACACTCTACATAGAATATTAAATCTTACTTGATTCTTCTTTTTTCTTCAATCACAACTCAGTTTAGCAAAAAAGACCTATCACTTTACAAAAGATGCTTAGGATTAGTTCCCTTTCCTCATGAAAGGACATACTCATTGGCAGCAGTATAATAGAGTAGTGGCTAAGAGTGGTGTGAGTTCTGAAGTCAGATTTCCAACATTTGAATCCTGCTTTGGCACCCATGTCCCCCTCACATATGTGACCTTGGGCTTAACCTCTATTTCTTAACCTCTAAACTTAACCTCTATTTCTTCATTATTAATCTGAGGATGTTGATAGAGGCTGCTCCTCAGGGTTTTTATTAAGAATACATCAAAGATGGGCAAGGCTCTTAGAATAAAGTCTGAAAAATATTAATTGCTATATGAGGATTAGTATTGTTTTTATTCCTTCTAAGCTGAGAAAAAGAAATGGTTTTCTCTCAACCTATTCCTGTGTTTCAAATATAAATAGATGATAGATAGATAGATAGATAGATAGATAGATAGATAGAATAGTTAGCTGCTCACTGTGTTGCTTCAGACATGGTTGAGTGTAGGGAGAAGATTTCTGAGCACAGTGACATGAATAGGGCTCTTTTCTCTCCATCTCAGCTCTAACCTGCTTGCTTCCTCTAGGCTAGATGCTAGTGACTACGGGAAGCTAGGTGTGAATGCAGGTTCAGATTTTGTAGAGAGGGTGACAGAGACAAGTGGGCAGAGGTTTTTCACTCCTGGCCTAGGCCAGTTTCTAGACCAGGATCAGGGTCTCCTGAGTAAGAAATAGAAAGCAAGAAGTGACAGATCCTGAGAAAAGTTTTGCCTATAGAAAGCCAATGGAAAAAAAAAAAAAAAAGAAAAAAGAAAAAGAAATCCAATGGATCCCTTGGAGCATCAGAATGACTGATTTTTTTTTTTAAAGATTTTATTTATTTATTTGAGAGAGACAGCATGAGAGAGAGAGAGAGCACAAGCAGGGAGAGAGAGAGGCAGAGAGAGAGAGAGAAGCAGTCAAGGGAGGCAAACACGGAGTTCCATTCCAGGAGCCTGGTATCATGACCTGAGCCAAAAGCACATGCTTAATTCACTGAGCCACCCAGGCGCCATAGATATTTTTGATAAAAAAAAAAAAAAAAAAAGAAAAGAAACCAAATAAATTGCCCAAGCCCTCCCTACCCCTGAGTGAGGGAGACAAGGATGGAATCAGGCTTCCTCAAGATGAAAACCTTCTACATTTTCAGGCCAAAGATAAGATACTATGTCATTATGTAAAACTGCTGTCACTCAGGGTTCTCCTTCAGATTTGACAACAATGAGCCAACAGAAAAACATAATAGCCTGTTTAAAGGGACCCAGAAGCCAACGAGAGCATTATCAAACAAAAGAAAAAGAATCCGAGCCAAGAAACTAGAGCTGCTAGAAAGAGATAATAACTTGACAAAAATAGAGCACTTACGGAGATTCAGCCCAAAAGAGACATTTTGGAAATATAAAATATAGCACAATTTTCCAACCAAACAATTTAGTAGACAATTTGAAGATTCTGGTCACTCTTGAGACCAGGATAAATAATTCAGACGACAAAATTCAAGTCTTCCTTCAAAGCATTGTGGAAAAATATAAAGAGATAAAAATCATGATGGAAAAGGTAAGTGATTAGGATGTAAGATCCAGAAAGCATAACATAAAAAGTTCCAGGAAAATGAAAAGGAATCAACAGAGGAGAAAAAAGTAACTAAACTTTTTTTTTTCCCTTGAAATGAAGAAAGAAAACAGATTGTAGTTCTCACTCAATTTCATTCAGAACTGGTAGGAAAAGATGCATATTTCTGCATAGATGATTAAATGCCTGAGCATTTAGAAGGGTTTAGAAGGAATTGCAAAGTTGCAGGCCAAAAAAATGAAATTACTATAAATTAAAAAAAAAATTCCTACTTTCTCATCTCTAGCACTGGACACTAGAAGTTAGTAAAAATAAGATCTACCAATTTCTTTCTTTCTTTCTTTCTTTCTTTCTTTCTTTCTTTCTTTCTTTCTTTCCCTCTTTTTTTAAAATAGGCTCCACATGGTACATGGGTTTCAAACTCACAACCCTGAGAACAAGAGTTGCATATTCTACCAATTGAGCCAACTCGGTGCCCCATGTCTACCAATTTCTGAATGAAGCTTAGAATCAAGAGCTGTATTTGGGTTATGGACGTTGGGGAAGGTATGTGCCATAGTGAATGCTGTGAATTGTGTAAGACTGATGAATCACAGACCTGTACTCCTGAAACAAATAATACATTATATGTTAATTTAAAAAAGATATGTATTAACTTGAGATGCATTTACTCATTAAGGCAAAAGAAATACATTTAGGACAAACAATATTTCCAGTGTTAATATTTATGAAATTAAGTATAAGTGGATAAAGGTGTTTGAAGAATGTGACAATAAATACAAATAGCTCCTTCTAAAGAGGATAGATATTCTTTAAAGGGAATTAATAATCTAAAACAAAAATACAGGATAAATAATGGATTAGTGGTGCATCTTCTTGGATGAAAATCATGTTGTCTTGTTGCCAAATAATAGTATTTAAAATATATTTTGATTATAATAGGAAAAAGAATTATAAGCATTTATAGAATGGAACCATACAATTAAGTTTCCAAATTAACAAGGAAAGAAAATGAAATAAATAGAAACTTGCTCACATTTGGAAAACAAGAAAAGGGAAAAAGAAAAATATGCATAAAATTAAAACTAACCACAAGTAAGTTGGAAGAAAAAGAAGTATATTCACCATCATGGTAAACATAATGAGTCTGAACAAAAATATGCTGTTTACAGGGATGACTAAAAATAAACCCCAGCAACATGCTGTGTTCAAGAAACTCTAAAGACAAACTGTTAGAGAGAGGTTGAAAATAAAGTGATGGGCCAAAAGAATCAGACAAATGAACATGCAAAAAGGAACTAGGGGGTGTCAATCTGAGGTCGAGTAAAATTTAAGCTATAATAGAAAAATACTAAAAGAAAAAAAAACAGAATTAGCCACAAAAGACACAATGTATGAAATTACAGTAGTCAGAAACTTACACACACTAAAACTTGCCTGCTAAATACATAAGGCAAAATGATTATGAATACAAGGAGAAACTTATGAAAGCACAACAAAAGGAGCCTTGTTTGATTTAGTGTAAAAAAAACCTGAGGATAGACAAATACAAATAGATAATCCCATGAATTGACTTGATTGAGTAGACATATAAGTTTATTCAATATGTACACAATTTTATTAAGTACCTGAACACATAGATACATAAAGAGATGATAGATGGATAGATAGATAGATGATAGATAAACATATTATTAGTTCAGGATCCTTAAGGATTAGAAATAAATACTTTTAAAATTATGGCATAACTACTAAGAACCTCATAAATATGTTGCTAAGATTATCCTTAGACCAGGAACGAAGTCAAAGTATAGTTTACAAATTATGTAAGGAGAAGTGAAAAGGAAAATACAACTATTGAGACAGAACAATCTACACCTAGTAAAAATGTGCAACCTGTGATGTCTTTGATAATGAGATCAAGAGAGAAAAAAATATATTTATGTATCTTAAATAATAATTTAGAAAAAAAATTCAACCCAAATCAGAGAGGTAAGTGTTTATGAATGTCTATCAAACTGAATTTAATTAAATAGGAAAATAAATAGGTAATAAGTAAAATAGTAAAATCTCATTAATATGATAAGTTTATTACACAAAAGTTGAGACAGAATGAAATAATACAAGTTTAGGAGTGTAACTAGCAAAAATTTTTAAATCTAGAGGAAATGGTTGATTTCCTAATAAACAATAAATGATAAGAATCAATACAAAAAATAATTGGGAAACTAGAATTCATCTAATATCAAATACATTTCCATTGTAATGGTCACAATGACCAGGTGAGTAAATAGTCAAGATTAAGCTAAACTTTAAGGAATGGATGAATTCAGGGGCACCTGAGTGGTTCAGTCAGGGTCTGAAGTGTCTTGAAGTGTCTGCTTCAGCCCATGTCATGACTTCAGGGTCCTGGGATTGAGTTCTGCATCAGGCTCTCTGCTCAGTGGAGAGCCTGCTTCTCCCTCTGCCTGCCACTCTACCTGCTTGTGCTCTCTCTCTCTCTGTCAAACAAATAAATAAAATCTTAAAAAAAATAAATGAATGGATGATTTCAGTACAGCTCCAGGAGGTGATTTCAGCATCATGGGAGTGTGAGACATTCCTTGTTTTTTTCTTCCCTCAGCAAAAAATATTTGGCATCCATCCATGGACAAAAGTGGCTTTGTGGGAGGGAAGGGATGCAGTACCACATGCCAGGGTGTCCAGGAAGACAGGTGCATAGGGTTTTAAGCCAATAGATCTCAGTTCCAGCTAGGGACCCTGCAGTGGCCTGTGAACTGACTCCAGCCCCTGGAAAACACTGTTTTAGACAATTGCCTGCAGACAAGAGATACATTTCTAAAAATGCACAATTTACCAAGATTGAACCATGAAAAAATTAGAAAATCTGAACAGACCAAAAACAAATAAGGAGACTGAATCAGTAAACAAAAATCTCCCAACAGAGAAAAGTCCAGGACAAGATAATTTCACTGGTAAATTCAACCATACATTTAAAGAAGTATTCGGAATGCCTGGGTGGCTCAGTCAGTTAAGTGTCTGCGTGCTGCTCAAGTCACGATCCCAGGGTCTTGGAATCAAGTCCTGTTTGGGGGCTTCTCTCTCAGCAGGGAGCCTGCTTTTTCCTTTGCCTGTCACTACCCCCGCTTATGTGCTCTCTCTCTCACTTTCTCTAACAAATAAATAAAATCTTTTAAAAAATAAAAAATAAGCAAGTATTAACACCAATCCTTCTCAAGCTTTCCTAATTCTTTTGTAAATTACATTTTAATGTAATTAAAAAGTAAGAGTACAGTAAAAATCAAGCATACTTCATCTTCATATTAAGTATATAAAAATATTCTTAACTCTAACAACAACAAAAAATGTCTGTCTTCTTTTTGTTTCTGGAACATTCATAGCCACACTCCTAAGATACACATGAGCTCAGGCCTCTGTATTATAAAACAAATAGTGCAAAACCAATTGCAAAAGGAAACTGACACTCAGACAAACTATAGAAAACTGGGAAATACAAGCACTGTGCAAAACAGGTAGCCTCTATTCTAATCCAGAAAACTGTTCTTCCATAAGAATGTTAGCATATTGTCCTCAGACCTAATTTTTTAATAGAAGACAAAAATCCATATTTTTATGTACAAATGTCCAATTTAAAATAAAGAATAAACCTGGTGATTCACAGACCTGTACCCCTGGGGATAAAAATATATGTTTATAAAAAATAAAAAATTACATAAAATAAATAAATAAATAATAAACCAATAAGATATCACTGTGGCTGGAATTGTACCCATGGCCCAACATTCCACTTTTGATTTGGTCATGAGATTTCTGTAATATACTTTGGAAATAGGAAGAAATTTTCTCAGGTATACTACAGCTAGTTAATATCCTTTTTGAAATCTTCAAGGGCACTGAACTTGCATATGCATAAACTTGAGTAGTAGATTACATTTAAGTAAATGACTTGCCACACATACAATATTCTAATTTGGGTCTTTGGTCTCAAATGGAGGCTTATACTATCTTAAAAGAGTCTATCAAAAGTTACAGATAGTCTAGAACTAGAATAAAGGAAGCCAAATTCAGAAATGGAGGTTTTTTTATGGTCTCTCTCCTGTCCTTATTTCTTTAGTTCATATTATCTCAAGGCAATTTAATACATTCAAATTCTTTCTATGTCTCATCATGCAAAATATTTCATAGGGTAACCTAAGCAAGTTATCATTAGATCATATGGATGCTTGGGTCCAATTCACCCAGTAGGTAGGAGGAAGACACATATATAACCATGTGCCTAGATAGTATAAATTCTAAGGGGGGCAGATTTATTTTATAGAAGTGATATCTGAGTATATATATCAATACAAAATAACTACTTAGATTTATAGGGGTCACTGTTATTAGTAATTTAATAGTTTTGATGGATTTGGGAAAAGGCAATTAGTATATATTTGAGTATGGATTATTAATTGAGTCCTTCTCTAAGTGTCCATTTTTCTTGCAAGGGATGCAGTATGATAATTAGTGAGACCCCGGGGGATTCTGCAAGTTCAGTCTCAGAGGAATAACTACAGCAGACTGTAGATGACAAAAAGGTTCTGGTTAATGAAGAGCTTAGCAACATCCAACAGGCTTCTTCAAGGCTGTACTTGGAATTATGAGATCTCTAAGTGTGTGCTAGTCTTCAAAAGTGCTTTGGTAAAGTGCTTTCAAATAACTTGTATTAGTTTCTTAGAGCTTTCATAACAAAAGTGCCCAAATTGGGTAGCTTAAAACAATAGAAAACAACTGTTTTTTTCACAGTTCAGAGCCTAGACGTCCACCCAGAGACCTCCCTCCAAAGGCACTAAGGCAAGATCCTTCCTTGCCTCACTCAGTTTTCCAGAGCCCCAGGCATTGCCTGGCTTGTGACAGTATAACTCCAGTACCTGCTTCTGCCTTCACATGGCAATCACGTTTCTGCACCTCTTCTCTTACAGACACCAGTCATGCTGGATTACCCACCCTCGTGGACTCATCCTAACTTGGTTACATGTGCAAAGAGTCTAGTTCCAAATAAGGTCACCTTCATACGTACCAGGAGTTGGGACTTCAACATATCTTTGTGGAGGACACAATTGAACCCATAACATAAGATAGACAGTAATTTCCTATCAATTTCAATCTGTTCAGTTGGGTTTTGAAGACACTCCTTTCCATAAAGCAATGGTATGCAACCTTGGTTGATTATTACAATCACCTGGGAGCTCTTAAACATCCCAATTCTCTAGCCTGCAGTGCGAAGCAATTACATCAGCATCTCCAGAGGTGACCCAGGCCTCAGTATATTTGAAAGTTCTTAGGTGATTCCTATGTGTATATAAGTTTGGAGACTGCTGCAATAGACATGATGGACAACTAAGTGTAAAAAGCCTGCTTTGTTATTGAAGAACATAGTTCCATCCCTGAAGTCAAAATAATTTTCTGTGACTTGAACTGAACTTCGCAGGCATGGTCACAACAGTCAGACAGTTGCAGGCTCCTCCCTGCAGGGTCAGAGCTTGGCCTTGCTGACTTCTAACATTTGGCCTGACAGTGGTCAGATCCTGTGAGTGAAAGAAAAAATGCTAGGTCAGCGTACACAGGATTTTCACAGTCCCATAAACTAGATCAAGCCCCTCTGGAGAGCAGTGAGAGGTAGAAAAAGTAATAGAAAGTTATGAATATTTCCAAGGTCAGAGAACCGTTCCTTTCTTTTCTCTAAAAGAAGTAATATGATTTCCAGTTCCAGTTACAAAAGTATGATTAATTGATTGTTTTCATTCCCCACAAAATATTGTCAAACTAAAATTGAGTTTCTCCTCAATTTACAATTTAACTTTTAATGGCTTCCCCTTTTCCTATCCAATGGAATCATCCTCTGATAATAGTTCCTATACAACATGGAACATGCTATTTATTTTCACATTTTGAATATGACGATCGGTCCAAAGCAGATATGTATTGATTGATTTCTTTATTCATTTATACGTACAGCCCATATTTCCCAAGCACTGTCTGTTCTCTGAGCCATCAGACATCTTTCTAGTCCCCATCTTGGACTTTAGAGTCTATTAGAAAAGACAGAGAATAACATGCAAATAAATAAATATTTCAGGTAGTGATAAGGGCTCTGGAGAAAAATAAAGCAAGGCAAGAAGAGCATGTGCCAAATAGAGTCTCTTGGTACTCTGCCTCCAGTCCTGTCCGTTCTATGTCCTCTAGTTATGCTAGATTTGAAGAATTAGGAATGCATTTCCCGGACTCCCTTTTAGCTAGCTCGCTAAGTGCAGTTTAAGTTTTACCAGAGGGGTGCCCTTGCATAAGATATGGAAGGTTCAGGGATGGAGAGGCCATTTTCCTGCACTGGTAGCAACTGATTGCAGACGTCAGCAGATGTGAACGTGTGCACTACTGGCCATCAGAGTCCACTACCTAATATCTGCTTAGGTGTGAGGTTGATGTGGCAGCAGCTGTGAAAGTAATGTTGGCATCAGCCATTTCCTGAACCTGCAGAGGCATGACCCAAAGCCAGGGGTGGAGTCTTCATTTTCTTTCCTTTTAATGATTTAGTAAGCTCTTAATTTTCAGGTTAAACTCCTTTCTGACTGAAATACCTACAGTTATTTCTGTTTACTAAACTGAATCAGGACAGTTACTTTCAAAAATAGTGGCCAGAGGGCACCTAGTTGGCTCAGTCATTGGGGATCTGCCTTCGGCTCAGGTCATGATCCCAGGGTCCTGGAATTGAGCCCCTCATCAAGCTCCCTGCTCAGCGGGAAGCCTGCTTCTCCCTCTCCCACTCCCCTTGCCTGTGTTCCCTCTCTCACTGTCTCTCTCTCTCTGACAAATAAATAAATAAAATCTTTTTTTAAAAAATGAAAAATAGTGGCCAGGAAAGTCTCTCAAAGAGTTGATTTTTGAGTGGAGAAGTACCTGAATGAAAACAAGGCTGTATTTCAGCAAAGAGCTCGGGAGAGAGCTCTAGTCAGAGAGGATTAAAACTGCAAATGTGAGAGTTGAATTCAATGTGTTCACAAGAGAGCAAGAGTTCTACTAAAGCTGGGGGGGAAAAATGGGTAAGAGGAGGGTTAACACATAGTGTGAAAAGAAAAGCAGAAGCAAGGTCACCTCTGGCCTTTTCTTTTAGGGCCTGACAAGATGGTAAGATTTATTCTCAGATAAGATGCTACTGGAATGTTGTAGCAAAGAAGTGATGTAAGTTTGGTTCTATATGGAGAATGGACTATAATGGAGCAATTATGAAAGCAGGAAGACCAGATTGAAGGCTGTTTCCAGGATACAACTAAGAGAGAATAATACACGGACTATGATGGAGTGTTGGAAATGGGGAGAAGTGAACAGGTATTGAATACATTTTGAAGGTAGTGCCAATAGGACTTCTGATGTGTCATATGGAATATCCCATAGAGCTGGAATTGAGTGAACATATAATTTTTTACCCAAGTCAGAACACCTTGAAAATGAAGACTCCTATAATTTTTGTTGGAGACACCAATGTAAACTGGGACTGTCTGTAGATTATGGGCCCCATAAGTATGAGGATAAGAAAGATTTCAAGAATAACACAAAAAGGGGCACCTGGGTGGCTCAGCGGGTTAAGCCTCTGCCTTCGGTTCAGGTCTTGATCTCAGGGTCCTGGGAACAAGCCCTGCATTGGGCTCTCTGCTCAGCAGGGAGCCTGCTTCCCCCTCTCCCTCTGCCTGCCTCTCTGCCTCCTTGTGATCTATCTCTGTGTCAAATAAATAAATAAAAATCTTTAAAAAAAAAAAAGAATGATACAAAAGTCTTTAGTTTAAACTGTTGGATGGGTAAATTTGCCATTTGGTGAAGTGAAGGACTGGAGGAGAAGCAGGTAGAGGTTGTTTAAATCAAGAATGCTTCCCGGGCTGGTTTCATGGGCATGTGAACCATGCTCAAAAGGGTATCTCTAAATGTACTTGGGGGCTACTAAAGATTAAGATTAAGCCACAGGAAATTAGGGGAGAAGACAAAGATGGGCACAAGATATAGAAAATGAAATAAACTCACCATTATAATTACCTGACAATCATCATATAACTAGTGACCAGAGTAATTTGACTATGAGTCTCAGTGTTGGGTCCGTTATCAAAGGAACGAGACTGAGACAAAGTTACGCAAAGCCTTATTCTATGCCAAGCATTAGAAGTTAGGCTGACCAGCCAGGGAAATGAGGCAGAGACAAAGTGAAAGTTATGTAAAGCTTTATTCTATGCCAAGCATTAGAAGTCAGACTGACCAACCAGGGCCGCCTCCGAAGAGAGCGACGCCCCTTGGTCTTACAGGCTAGTTTTTTATAGGGCACAATCGCAGACATCTGCATATGTGGCTTTGGCTGATTGGATGTCTCCTATCTGTGTGTTTTAGTAACGGTTACCAATGGCCTTGTTTTAGGTATGTGTTTTAGTAATAGTTACCTGGAATTGGCCTTGTTTTAGGTGTGTGTTTTAGTAACAGTTACCTTGTTTTAGGTGTTGAGTTTTAGTAACAGTTACCTGGAACCAAAAGCAGGAACTTTTCTAGACAACAAAATGTCTACCTAGGCAACATGGAGTCACTATGGCTAAGTAGGCCCAGGGGGTTAACGTGTTTTAACGTGGAATTGACCCCAACATCAGGAGGTTGAACAAGGGATTCTCTTCTTATCTAAATCCAGGACTGATCTTAGATATTGAGAGGGAGCCAAGCCTACAAATGATACTCAGTTGTCTTTATTAGTGTGATTAGGTGAGGGGTATAACTGGGGAATGGGCAGAGTTTAACACAGGCAAAAAAAAAAAAAAATGGATATTGATATTGAAGCATTCTCTACCAACAGACACACAAACACACATGTACACACATAGGTATGCACGCATGTGTATACACACAAACACATGGTAGAGAGGACAGGCAAAGACGATGGGTTGAGAACACCAAATATATGCTAAGTGCTACAGGTCACTAAAGATATCCTACTTAATTTCATTTTGGTAAATGTAGGAAGAAAGTTTAAACTGTGATTGAAGAATTGCTTTTTAAGAATTAACTAAATTAAATTTAAAAAAAAAAGAATTACCTAAATTTATCATAATATATATTTCTATCTTTCCATCTTTTTTATTTTTTGTATTTACTATTTCTTGTTTCCCTTCACTCTTACTGTTATTCTTTTTCAATCTTATATCTCTTCTCTTTGAAGGATCACATGGTATTCAGATTTAAGAGTTAATATCAGAAGACATACAAATGGCAAAGAGACACATGAAAAAAGTGTTCATCATCATTAGCCATCAGGGAAATTCAAATCAAAACCACATCGAGATACCACCTTACACCAGTTAGAATGGCCAAAATTATCAAGACAGGAAACAACACGTGTTGGAGAGGATGTGGAGAAAGGGGAACCCTCTTACATTGTTGGTGGGATGCAAGTTGGTGCAGGCCCTTTGGAAAACAGTGTGGAGATTCCTTAAGAAATTAAAAATAGAGCTTCCCTATGACCCTGCAATTGCACTACTGGGTATTTACCCCAAAGATACAGATGTAGTGAAAAGAAGGGCCATCTGTACCCCAATGGTCATAGCAGCAATGGCCACAGTCGCCAAACTGTGGAAAGAGCAAAGATGCCCTTCAACAGATGAATGGATAAAGAAGATATGATCTATATAATACATTGAAGTATTATGCCTCCATCAGAAAGGATGAATACCCAACTTTTGTATCAACATGGATGGGACTGGAAGAGATTATGCTAAGTGAAATAAGTCAAGTAGAGAGAGTCAGTTATCATATGGTTTCATTTATTTGTGGAGCATAGAGAATAACACGGAGGACATGGGAAGGTGGAGAGGAGAAGGGAGTTGGAGGAAATTGGAGGGGGAGATGAACCATGAGAGACTGTGGACTCTGAGAAACAAACTGAGGGTTTTGGAGGGCAGGGGGATGGGAGGTTGGGTGAGCCTGGTGATTGTTATTAAAGAGGACATGTATTCATGAAGCACTGGGTGTGGTGGATAAATGATGAATTCTGGAACACTGAAAATAAATTTTAAAAATAATTAAAATTTTAAAAAGAGTTAATATCAGCATTATTATTTTAAAAGAATATGCAAACCATAATTTCTACTTAATTATTTATTAGTTATTTTATAGAAGGCTATTTTTAAGTGAAATGTCGGCATCTGGATATGAAAATAAGCAGAAGAAAACTGGTCACTTCTCTTTTTCAATACGTCTTTGTTTCTGCAACCATGATTTCAAGATTAAATTTAAAGAAAAAAATATAAATTGTCTGTTTAATCCTCTCCTGCAGCATGTAAAATTAACAGGAAAATTCTTTAATCCTGCCAAAATGCTACTTATCTAGATATTCCTTTCATCAATTCAATAATTTTGTTACAATTAATACATATTAGCAATGAATTGACAACCACCACTATGCTCAGAAATGGGACACATCACATTTAAAAAAACGTTTTCTAAATCAATTTTAATGAGTTCAATCCCTTTACTGCTAAATTCGTAAGAAATTGGTGTTCCGTCTTTATTGAGGTAAGCTTTTTCTGATGACTTACAAAGGGAATATCATTGGGATTCATCAGTCTACACTGGGAAAACTCCATGGCCCTAGAGAGTGGGAAAGTGTGATGCTTCCCTACCACCCTTGAGCACAAAAGTGCAAGTGTATGTTGAGATTATAAGTGTTAACACCTGGGAAGCAGCCTTCTCTTTGTGCCCTACTGTGTGCACAACTCTGGACCCTGACACTTGGACTACCACAGGAGCCCCTCCGGCTACATGGCTAGTAAATGAACCAACTCAGTTTGATATAAAGTCACTTTGAACAATACCAGAACTCCCTGTAAAATGTTACTCCTGCCCAAATTTTCATTTTGTTCCAAGACTGCAGCTGAATTTAAAACGAATGCAACAGAGTAGTTACATTCCTCAAAATTGAGGTCCCTTGGGCTGGTCTCTGGTTTTCTGAGTTCTGACTCACTCGGGATACTAGCTCTACCAAATAGTGTGACTGCCTCTCCTGGGAAGAAGATTCCACAGTCTCTCAGGTGCTGCTCCATCTTCTAAACATGAAGTGTCCCATTAAAACTGTTCAAATGATTCATAATATTAGAGCCCCCAGCCATTTATAAAGCTAAGATAAAAAAGAAGAAAAAAAGCCAGAAATAGTGTCTGAAAAAACATTTTCCCAAGTTATAAAACTATAGTGCCCATGAATAAACCAGACGTATAAAGGCTCCCTTTACTATTGATTTTTACAGTTTAAGACACCACAGACAAGACAACTTATAGTAGGAACAGCTTTTCTTTTTCATGAAAAGAGATAATTTGAGGGTTTAACTGAATACATGTTAAGTTATAACCAACTCTGAAAATTTGATAATCTATGAGGGCTGTTTTTGAATATTGTAATGTGCTGAAAATGCTTCTGTAGTTTTAATGCCATAAAAAAAGTCATAAAAGGACATAAAGTGAACTAAATGCCATAAAAACGAAAAAAGAGAGATGGGAACAATATTTAGAAATGTCTTTTCTATTGGGCAGAATTTTCTGTTTATAACTGTGACTCCTAATTGCCTCAATATGACACTTTATGTCCCTCAGAATGAAAATGTGTCCTGTCTTTAAATCTATGTCTATGGTTTTCCTCAGCTTTCCTCACTTTGCCCAGATGTTGGCAGATCAGAGAGACAAGAGAAGGGGCAATGTCAAACTGATTTTTTTTAATGATTTTCTAGACTATAAGCTCTACTGAGATTTTATTCTGTCTTCCTTGCTACTATACCCATGATCCACCACAAGCTGACAAATAGTAGACATTTTAAATATTTGTTGAATAGGGAAATTCATTAATTACTTAACTGAAGGGGATCAGGGAAAATTTTGGACATAAGAGTCTCTGATTTTTTTGGTAGCATTTGGAAGTTTTAGCTTTCCTCTATTTTTCTGCTAGCATGTTCGTCTGCATCTTGCAGCAGGCTAAATAGGGACCTCCATTCAAATCCCTTCAACTCCAAACATTTAGCCCCATTCTAGAGACTGCTTTGCTTCCAGCTTAATGTGGCTGATCTCTCTGATGGCTACTGAAGCCTACAGCACAACCTTCTTGCAGTCTCCTGATGAAGATGATTTTCTAAATTTTCCCTAGAAGCCACCATTAGATGTATCTTAAACTTGGACATTCTATATCCATCATGCTTATGTTGATGACATTTAATCCCAATCTCTTTAATGAATGAAAACCTCAATAGAATATAAACCAAATTGTATTCAATCTTTTCTGTGATGTTCAGCTATAACCTGAACTCAAGGGAATAAATGTGGCAAAAACTTAGCTCCATTTTCCTGTGATTTTTTTTTCCTCTTGTGTTCAACTTAGGAAAACTGCACCTAATATGAAAGTATCATCAATTTTCAGCACTTCAGGCATGTGATATCATAGGCAGTGGTTTTCTGTGAATTATTTAGTTTCTTGGACCCTTGAGTACTCATGGTAGTTTCCTTGACCTCTACTCCTCCTTTCTTTGCAAAGATTGTATGAATCTCCAATTCCTTACATTAATTCCTCCCCATTGAAAATACCTTGAATGGTTGCTCTTTTACTAACACTGAATGATTCTATTTGTTAGTAATTTGGTCAAAGTCTGAGGCCATCTTGTGGTCAGGGTCATTTAACTTGCAAATATACTTCTTTACAGTCTAGTAAAAATTTATTATATTTTCATACAGTCTGATGTATAAGAAACTGTCATGCAACCTGAGATAGTTCTCAGTTCACCCCACCCTTTGGTTCTAAGGATTATAGCTATGGCAATGTAAGTTAGTTTGTTTGTTTGTTTTAAAGATTTTATTTATTATTTATTTGACAGAGAGAGAGAGATCACAAGGAGGCAGAGAGGCAGACAGAGAGAGAGGGGGAAGCCTGCTCCCTACTGAGCAGAGAGCCTGAGGCGGGGCTCGATCCCAAGACCCTGAGATCAGGACCTGAGCCAAAGGCAGAGGTATAACCCACTGAGCCATCCAGTTGCCCCAGTTTTGTATTTTTGTTGTTGTTGTTGTTGTTAAGATTTACTTATTTGTTTTAGAGAGAAAGCATGCACAGTCACATGTGCCACGAAGGGGTGGGGTCAGTGTGGAGGGACACGTGGAGGAGAAAGAGAGACAAGACTCTGCAATAAACAATAAGCAGAAAGGCCCTTGTGAGCCTCCCCATGAGTTCATGACAGAGCTGAAACCAACAGTTGGACCCTTAACTGACTGCACCACCCAAGCACCCTTGGGCACATTAAGTTTTAACCCAATTGCTACATAATCATTCTGAGTTATATAATTTATTTCAGTAATTAACATCTGTAGTTTATCAGAAAATCATAAAATCTCAAACCAATACTAGAATTGTTCAGTACCTCCCCACAGTCAGAGGTCGGTCCAATGTGATACAGTCCCATGGAGCAAAACCAGGTATTTTTTTCAAAATCTCTGAGTATACTCCAAGTTTCTTTAATTAGACTTGAAAATAAACTCAGTGTGGATGGGCAATAATCTGAACAGTGCTAGTAAGTGCAATATTCCCAAATAAAATACAAACATTGAAAAACAAAATCAGATCAGTCCATAGCCAGGTTTCTTTGAAAAACCACCTCTTTGTGAGATACCAGGACATTTTTAATAGGAAATAAATGGTGTCCCCAAATTCCAGTTCTAAAGCATACAGGTGATGTAAAGTGCTATGTCAGTCTTTGAGCCATAATAGCCCTTATCTGAAGAAAGGTAGAGAGGGGAGAAAAGATTTTAAAAAGAAAAAAAGAAAGAAAGAAAATAAGGGAGAACTGAAAGGGAATAGTGTGAGAGCAGGAAAGAATGAAGAAAATACCGAAAGAAAGTATTCTCATTTACTTTGACCACAATTATGAAATCTTTAGATGTGTCTAACTGTAATTAAACAGGTGTTTACTGAGACATCAACTTCCTGCCTGGGGCTCTTCCATTTTGGAGGGCTTTTTATCTGAAACTTGCTTTAAACAAGGTATGAACTATGGCTCCATTTCTATTAAAAAGAAAACAGGCACAGGGTCTCTTAAGTAGTACTAGAAGTTTATTTTCATTTTTCTATCTGTTTGTTAGATGCTAACAAAAAATTAAGAATGCTTATTTGCAACCAAAAAGAATTATGAGATCTCACATAAATAAAGGCAATTGTTTGATGTTTTAATTTTTGTTTTGGACAAAAATCCAAGGCCTTGTGCTTTTATCAAAAGGATATAAAAGATAACTGTTTAAAAAAAATAATCATTTTACTGACAAAATGGTGTACAGCTCATTTTTTAACAGATGGCGCAAGAAGTGACCACAGAACAAAGTACTTATCTTGAACACTATTTTTTTCTTTTTTTCAGCTTTAGAGGTATAATTGATGAATAAAATTGTAAGATATTTAATGTGTAAAATGGATAATTTGATATATGTACACATTGTGAAAAGACTCCCCTTCCTCCAACCATTGAGTTAATTAACACAGCCATTGCCTTACATAGTTACGTCTTGTTTATTTATTTATTTTTGGTGAGAACATTTTAGTTCTACTCTCTTAGCAAATTTCAGTTATACAACGTGGTGTTATCAACTGATAACATGTTATATGTTAGATTCTCAGACCTTATTTATCTTACAACTAAAATTTTGTACCCTTTTACCAACTTTTTCTATTTTCCCTATCCCATATCTCTTAGTAACGATTTTTCTACTCTGTTTCTTTGAGTTTGAATTTTAAATTTTTCTTTTTTTTTTCAATTCCACATGTAAGTTATACTAGGCAGTATTTCTCTTTCTCTGTCTGGCTTATTTCACTTAGCATAATTTCTTCCAATAGGACAGATCTTAGTGAGACACAGAGTCAGGACATACACTAAACTGTCTAGTAAGGATGGCTACAAAATGAGATAAAACTCCATTAAATGATATTAGACCACTATTAACTACTTGCACCACTGTTCAATGAAGAATTTACTGCTAGAATTCCAAGTAACCAAAAAGAGTTAAATTAAAAATAAGTTAATTTACAACCAAATAATAATTTAGCTATGATATAGGAAAATTGGACTCTATTACTCATACTTTTTACTTTCAGTTTGAAATGGGGTAAATGAGCTAGATTTGTAGAGGCAATCAAAACCTTCCTCATTCTCTCTTTTGTATTTTTTCTGATAACGGAGTTCTGACTAGGTCTTTGGGAGAATTAGAACTCACTACACGTTTGTCACTATTTCTGAGGTTTGGAATGCAGACATTCTCCACATTTACTTAAGAATATTTTATTTTTTTTACCTCTCCCATTTTTTCTCCAAGTCCCTTTTTCCTGGAAATAATTGCTTATAACAACAGATCTGAACCACCAAGTCTTCTGTTTCATGCTAATTGTTTTGATCATTGGCCACTATTTTTTTTAGAAGAAAAGAATTGCATTTTGGAAATGTGTGTGTAGTGTGTGTATGTGAATGAGTGCCCGTGTGTGAGTGTATGAGTTAAATATGAATTAATGTCCTAGATTTACCAGAGAAGAGACAATATCCTGAGAGTTCCAGCCCATCTTATAACAGACATAAAGTTAATTTGACATGTCAAAAATACTATAATATTCTAGCCAAGATTTTCTGGAATAGTCTATCACCATTGTTTTTCTCAAGTTAAATAAGGAAGTAAATAGCATGGCTTCTATCGGTCCATTCTAGCCTACTTGCAGGAAAATGTGTACCTGTACTTGAAAGACCGTTTGGATGACATTTGAATCAAAATACCTGTAGTTCACCCTAGGAAAGAAAAATTTATGATTCTTTTTTACCAACTTGGGAAAAAAATGTTCCTGATGTCTTTTCTGGGTTCACCAGAAACTCTGCAGAGCACCATTCTTGCTATTGTTAGAGAGGGGATCTTTATGGATTTTGATACATATCAAATGCAAACATAGGGATTCCATCAGAGAGTAAATTATCGTCAATACTATTAGATTGTACAAGGAAGGATGGACATATCAAGTAGGCAGTGCAGTCTGAAGAAAGTTGAAGAGGAATAAATCCCCTTTATTTCTCCAGAACTCTTAACTTGTATTTTATTTTAGTCAGCAAACTGTCCTCCACTCTTCTCTTCTAGTCATTTCCTTTTCCCTCCTTCCCTTCCCCTTTTTGTAGACAGTGGGTTAATGTTAGCATTTTCTCATCTCAGAAGAAAATGATTCCTTCTTATTGTTCTTCAAAATATACAGTACTAAACTTGAGATGATCCCCTGATAATAAACATATACTGATAACATTAAGTCCTTGACGTGCCCTCTAGAGACCCAGAACTAATTTAAGAATCTTTTCAACTCTAACATACAACTTGGTGACTTCAGTTTCCCAGAGTCTGATAACTACAAACGGCTAAGGAAAGAAAGGAAACATTCTGCCTTTGTTCTGCTCTGCTCTGCAAGGATGCTTCTGGAACTCTCCTGGGGTTACTTCCAGCAGACTGAGGGCTGACAAGAGCAGTACTTTCTGAGTTGTTAGAAATTGGAAATAACAGACATGTTACATAAATTATTTAGGCTTACGTTAGCAATTTTTGTTGTGGGGACTGTAAATACCGTCTCCTTTTAAAAAGATTTAGCAATTGCAAGAGTCAAGATGTGAGTAATATTGATGGAAATTACCAGCACATCTAATTTATTAAATCTTCCTTTCCAGAGAGGTCTAACTTTGTTTTCATTGCACAGAAGAGTCCCAATCTGTGGGTAATTTTAATGCTATATCTAGGCAAGGAAAAGACATCCGAAGCAAGAATAGTGAAGGCATATTACATTTTCAAACTGGGGGAACCTCAGGTTGGAAATTGACTTAGATGACCTCCATCCTTAATTATAACTGACCAATTTCAACAAAGGCTAGACACCATCAGCCAAGCTTTGCTGGAACAGTATGTGGTCAAGCATGTGATTCTCACACTATCCCTCAAGGAGTCTGGTCTTTGCAAATGTTGTTCGAGTGAAAAAGGAGAAAAGTAATAATACCTTTTTACATTTTGTTGGTTTGAAATATCCTTAAAAGAAATTAAAAGGTTTATTCTAAGTGTTTTCTCTGAAGGGAAATGGCAATTAATAATTAATATAGTTCTAGCGATACCTGACAGACCTTTTTGCTACAATCACAGTGCATGAGATTCATGCATCTTGTCATTTACTTAAAGTAGAGGGTACCTTCTTTTTCTTACTCATATATTTTTTTAAAAAATCATATTTTCCTTAATAAAAGTAACTTGGCAGACAGTCTATCCTAGAAGCCATTTTTATAATCAATTTACAGCTGGCAATACTACACTAAAAAAGAGGCTAACTGCCTGTCCTAAAAGAATACCAAATTAGTTACAGTGTCAGAAATAGAAACCAAGACCCATGATTCTTGATTCAGTATTCTAGTTCACAATGAAATTGTGAATTATTAAAAATAGTTCTAGGGAAGAAGCCCTCTTCTTTGAGAATATACAGTTGAAAAAGAACAATTGCCCCTCTGCTAGTCTATGGTTGAACAAGAACTGCATTCTCTTCCAAGTTAAACTATAATTAAAAAAAGTAAAGATAAGCATTTTCCTATAGAAGGTTATTATGGAGTTATTTAAACATTAGTTTCAGGAGGATACATAAAGTTTTTAAAAGAATCAAAACAGTTATCCTACCCAAAGCAACTGTGTAATATCCACCATAATTCTATGCCACTCTAGTGTGTTGAAACTTACAAAACGCATTATCTATAATACGAGGTTACCGACACTCTAAGATTAAATGAATTCCCTAAAGTCAGGCTGGTTACTTGTGACTTGAATATGTTCTTTTAATATTGTCTAGTGTTCTTCTTAAGTAGAATATCCATTCAGTTCCTGGATTTATGATTAGGATGATAAAATCAATATGAGACTTACTTATAAATGATATATAAATCATTATGACAATTCATATGTAGAGGTAATGTTTGGACTTTGCCAACATTTGTTTAATTTATAACAGGGTGCAAAAAAAAGAGAAAAACCTCATTCATAAAACAATGTAAGACTTAGAAAAAAAGTTACAGAAACAGTCATATTTCCAAAGGAAAATAAATTATGAGTGGAATCACTGCCCACTGGGATGTGCAAAGACATTTATCTCAACCAACATTTATTAAGCGCTACTTTATGCCAAGTCATAGCTTCACATGGGCCTCCATTTCCAGCTGCTTTATCTTCAGAGACACAATCCTCATCAGGGCTTAAGTCTGTTTTAGCTGACCTGAGGTAGGGATACACATGGGCATGGTCATTTTAGCACAAATTATCACTAGGGAAACTGACACAGATGAAGAATCGAGTCGCAAAGGGACAAAGGATGACTAAGTCAGGAATCTAAGATGAACTTTGTCAGTGTACCAAAAGTCTTCAGCAGATCTGGGCAACATCATAAAAGCCTTCTATCCCAATGAGATAGAAACGTGAAGTGGACTGGTTAATCAAAACTTACTTAAAACAGGTAGTCTCAAAAAAGAGATGTACATAGTCAATTGTTTTAACTTAACGTCTATATATTTGTTTTTATCAGCAATCTTTAGATTGGCAGGTCAAAGACTTTTGGGAGGGGGTAAACATCTGTGATCAGACACTTAAACTGTCCTTCTTGCACAAACCATAATTGTTTTCTTTAAGTTTTTTTTTTTTTTTAACTTTCTTTATTTGACTGAGAGAGAGAGCACAGAAGCTGGGGGGATGACAGAGGAGAGGGAGAAGCAGGCTCCCACTGAGCAAGGAGACTGACACAGGGTTTGATCCCAGGACCCTGGGATCATAACCTGAGCCAAAGGCAGATGTTTAACCCATTGAGCCATCCAGGAGTCCTGCACAGACCATAATTGTAATACATTATCAAGGATTTCTTGTTAGTGGTTCCTAAGAGTAAAACAAAAACATTAAGACCTTTATAAGCAAAATGAGTGCAAACCTCTTGGATTTTGGATTTTTCATGATCTTCCTCTTACTACCATAGAGTTGTTTGGGACACACCTAATTTGTATGTATTCATTAGGTGTTGCAAATATTAAACTTAATGGTTACCACAACTTTTCCAGCTCGTATTGTATTATGTAATACAAAAGTTACATAGTTACAACAGCAATTTAACTGGCATTGCTAAGCCAGTCAATTTGTGGCAAGGCTGATAAAAGTGCACTGGTATGCTCATAAGTTGCATCCTAGTGACAAACATTTGATATCTATGGGAATCAGTTAGTACTATACAAAGGGAAAGAAAGAAATTAGTCCCAATGAAGGATTCAATTTATGATGCCCAGTGAAAGATATCTACAAAGCAATTATTTCAATAGGGAAACTCAGTAGTCTACAGCCTTCTCTCCATGTCAATTCAGAACTACTTCATCCTTCCTGAGTTGAAGGAGTTAGAGTCAGGTAAATTAGCTCTGATTTCCCTGAAAGGGAAATGGTTCTCACAATTTAGGCTGAAACCTTCAGCCTACCATCATAACCTCCTACGTGCCTCGGGAATATGTTTGGGGAGTTTTTGTAGCTATCTCTTATGTTTCTCAAAAAACTGTTCATTTCATAATTATTGAGTTCATAAAAGATAACACTATTGTCACCTATATTTAAAGATATTTAGTGTATTTTGGAATACCAGAATAGTAATATAATTTGAAATATTTGTAGAGATATTGTTGATAATATCTTTCAGGAACGTAAAAGCTATTCTTGCGTTTTCCAGTTCAGTACATTAAATACACACAATCTTTTCTACTATGCATCCTGAAAGCTTTTCTACATTGGCAAAAATTCCACATTGCAGAAGCTTTTAGGTAGCAAATTATTAAACAAAATATTGAGTATCTTATTATCCAGGGAGTTCCCTAAGGAAACTGGCAGCCATTCTGAAAGTTTCCTAATGAAAATACATTTCTTCTATGGAAAGGGTCATAAAAGCTTGTGGATCCCTTTCTCTGAAAAGGCAATCAGTCAAGTACACTACACAAACAGTATCCCAGCTCTTCCTTAGTGTTCCGAATGAGATTATGTGTCATTGTTTTTAAATACAATAAATTGGGGTGCCTGGGTGGCTCAGTGGGTTAAGCCGCTGCCTTCGGCTCAGGTCATGATCTCAGAGTCCTGGGATCGAGTCCCACATCGGGCTCTCTGTTCAGCAGGGGCCTGCTTCCTTCCCTTCCCCTCTCTCTGCCTGCCTCTCTGCCTGCTGTGATCTCCCTCTGTCAAATAAATAAATAAAATCTTTAAAAAAAAATACAATAAATTGAAAAGAATACATATATCATTTTAACTCTGTCAATCAGATTTGTTGGTGTTTTTAAATGCCTTCTTGAATATTTGCCCACATGGGTGAAATCTACCAATGTAGAGCCATTTTCAAACTGAAGTAAAAGCCAAAAAAAAAAATTTCTCCTTTAAGCATTAAATTTTCCTAAAAATTTATCGAGTTCAATTTCTACCATGTCATTTTAATAAATCATTGTTTTATATAAAACAGTGATTTTTAAGGCAACAATAGTATTTTAGAGTAACATAATATAGAAACGTAACTGTATAAAATGCAGAATAAATTCCAGAATAGTTTTTGTTTGATACCCCAACCTGTGTGTAAGTAGAACAAAAGCATTCACTCAACAAGTTTAACTGAAAAAAAATTAATGAACTGTACAGACTACATTAAATCTCTGGAAATCTTATTAATAAATGATTCTTATTAATAATGACTCTTAGCAATGTCTTCTAATTGCTGTATTCAAAAGATTATTTTCGACAGTGCTTAACCTGAGCATTTTGTAATGTTTGATATTGCTCATAACAACCTCCCTGAAGTACGGCCATCCTCTTGTTTTTATTTATTTTTGTTTTTAGGAGATTTATTTTATTTATTTACTTTAGAGAGAGAGAGAACGCGGGGCAGGACAGAGGCATTGGGTGAGAGAGAGTACCAAACAGACTCCTTGCTGAGTGCAGAGCCTGATGTGGGGCTCAACCTCACGACCCTGAGATCATGACTGGAGCAGAAATCAAGAGTCAGACACTGAATGAGCCAGCCAGGTGCCTTCCTTCATTTTTATTATATTACCTTTTCTTTGTTCTTTTCATAGACTTCTGACTACTCATTTTCATTTTCCACTCTGTATCCTCTTCCCACACTTTAAACTGGACTCTTAGGGTTCCTTCCATCCTTAGACTTCTCTTCTTTGGTTTACCAGATGTTGTTATCCATCTTAATGACCTCAATCACCGCAATTCCAATATCTAAATGTCTAGTTTGTTCTTCTCCAGAATACTATTCCCAACTTCCTATTATATACTTCAAGTATCTCACCAAATTGGCCCATTTTTTTCTGTGATAACACTGCATAATTCATGTCGCTTAACAAGCACAAACATTTACTTCTTGTTTATGGGATCTATGAGTCAGTTATGGTGGCTCTGCTCCAGATTGTGCTGAGGCATGAACCATTAAGGGATGGCTGAAGAAATGAATCCTGGGTTATGATGCCCTCGTGGTACAGAGCATGAGAGCAGAAAGAGTTGTGGGGAGTGGAAATATGAAATATCTCTTCAGGCTTCTGCTTGGATCTGGCAAATGAAGCTCCTACTCTCATTACATTGGTCTGAGAAAATCATATGGCCAAGTCCCAAGTTAATGGGACAAGGAAGTATACTATACCCCAATTAAGGCATGGCAAAGGATAGAAAAGAATAAAAATTTTCAAAAAGGGGTGCCTGGCTGGCTCAGTTGGTATCTCATGGGACTCTTGATCTGGGGGTAGTAAATTCAAGCCCCACATTGGGTATACAGATTACTTAAAAATAAAATCTTTAAAAAAGAAAATTGTACACAAACTAATCTTCCAGACAATTAGACCTAAAAGCAGTAGGTTCAAATTGATACTAATTATCTCTTCAAAATATCTTACCATCCTATGAATCCTATATTACCATTACTACTTTTACTATTATTATCTTCCCAGTTTCCCAAGCTAAGAAGCTGAAATTCTCTCTTCCTCCATTTACTTCACCCTTAATCAGTCATATCACTTGCTACTTCTATCAGTCTACATTTCTACTGTAAAAGTCCATTTCTTTCTATCCCCACTTTACTATTTCAGGATCTTGTCATTCCTTATCAAACTATAGTGATAATCTCTGTTTCATTGAAAGAAACTGCTGTAACTGGTTAACCTCAAAAACCTCAGTAGCTTAACCCAAAAAATTTATTTCTTACTCACAAAATATCAAAATAGGTGGGGTGACTATGTAGCTCAGTTGATTAAGCATCCAACTCTTGATTTGGGCTCAGGTCATGATCTTAGGGTTGCAGCCCCACATTGGGCTGTTCACTGGGCATGGGGCCTACTTGGGATTATCTCTTCCTTGCCCCCTGCCCTTACCCCCCCTAAAAAAATCCAAAATAGGTATTTTAATTTCAAGGGCAGCACTTCTTCAAATAGTGACCTAGATACTCAGACAACCTGTCCCTAGTGTCACCACCTTCTTCTTACATCACCTCCTAAGAGTAAACAATATGCAGGATTATGTGTTGAAGGGTCTTGGGTTCCAGGCCTCCTAGTGACACACATCACTTCTATCCACTTTCCTTCAGTCAGAACTTGCCATATGGTCTACCTACTTTTAAGAGAGGCTGGAATATTCACTCAAGATAGTTTTGTTTTCAGAAAGAAAAGAAAATGGGCTGGGCGCCTGGGTGGCTCAGTGGGTTAAGCCGCTGCCTTCGGCTCAGGTCATGATCTCAGGGTCCTGGGATCGAGTCCCGCATCGGGCTCTCTGCTCAGCAGGGAGCCTGCTTCCTTCTCTCTCTCTCTCTGCCTGCCTCTCAGTGTACTTGTAAACTCCTGTAAAAAAAAAAAAAAAGTGGGCTTTTGAACACTACCAATCAATCTTCTGACTGATCTCTTTGCCAATGGGAATGGCCACCATGGTCAGAATAATCTTTCCAAAGCACAAACTTGATCATTTTATTTTTCTGCTTAAAATCTTCCCACAACTCTACAATGACAGGCAATAAAGGCCCAACTGAGTGAGCTATTCAAGGCACTTTGTGTGAAGACAATCTACTCCTCAGTCATATCATATTACTTCCAGTTCTGTGAATGTAACATCCCAAACCCTCACTCCGCAGTGCTCCACCATGGCCAACCCCCTGCATTGTTGTCCACTCAATGAACACTTAATCATTCTTAAAGTTTAATTCAAGCAGCAGCTTCCCTATGAAGCCCTTCATCACTTTTGGCAGTCATTTAGAAATGGCCACTCTTTTTATTTCATTTATCCCACATGTTCTTTTGCCATGTCAACTACCACACTTTATCTTCCTCTCCTTCCCTGCCACTTCCCTATTACTAGGAACAAAAACACTAGGTGCAAGTACTCCTTGGTATGAATACTTAAGATTATTATTTGTAAGTCCATCAACAATGAACAAAACCAGGCAGATGCAATAATATTCTAGTGTCAAGGGGCAGCTGGGTGGCTCAGTGGGTTAAAGCCTCTGCCTTCGGCTCGGGTCATGATCCCAGGGTTCTGGGATCGAGCCCCGCATCAGGCTCTCTGCTCCGTGAGGAGCCTGCTTCCTCCTCTCTCTGCCTGCCTCTCTGCTTACCTGTGATTTCTCTCTGTAAAATAAATAAATAAAATCTTTAAAAAAAAAAATTCTAGTGTCAAAATTTAACTCACCTTCTCAATGGAACCAAGTGACAGGAACCTCCATAAAAACTACATGCTATCCATAATTTTCCTTGGCTGTTCAATGAAGTGTAGGCTTCTTTATGTAGATTCTTATTCCCTATTCATGAAAGAATGGGAGTGGCTGTACCATAATTCTAACCATTTCCACTTAGACTGAGAACTTTTCATTTCATCAGTGAAAATAACTGTAAATATTTCCTGTGCTAATTAACAGACATGTTACCCAAAGGTTACCAAATCACTTCTAGAATGTTTCTATTAGAGGACTTTAGATTATTCAAATGTTTTTTTAAATATTTTATTTATTTATTTAACAGAGAGAGACACAGCAGGAGAGGGAACACATGCAGGGAGAGTGGGAGAGGAAGAAGCAGGTTTCCCGCTAATGTTGGACTCCACCCCAGGACCCCAGGACCATGACCTAAGCCAAAGATAGTACTCAATGACTGAGCTACCTAGGCACCCCTAGATAATTCAAATATTAATTAACTTCCTCAAAAGTCAGGACCAATATACATAAGACTTTTCTTCCAAAGTGTGAACTAAAAGTTTACTTACAAGAAATTGTCTTGGTAAAATTTGTTCTGTTAAATAACCAAGTGGCAATGAGGGTACTATAAGGATTCAAAAAGGAGTCACAGATTTTGTTATGCTAATTCATAATGAGAAAACATTCACCTAACTATCACCTCCTTAAAAGCACTGATGAAGACTCACATGCCTGTATTAGAAAACATGGGACAAATTTTAGACTATGGTCAATTCCTGATGATTCTCTAATGTTTTGGAAAATAGCAATGGGTTTACAAGTCATTTTTGCAACTTAGTTCAAGTAAGGAAAAGCAAGATTTGATTGAACCTCAATATTCTTACAGTGAGGTTTCAACTGTGATTCACTATTTCTTTCTCATCAACAGGAAATACATTAAAGGATAGAAAACCACTTCTGCTTCCAGTTGGATGAATAAAGACAAGATACAAGAGGAATCTGGAAAAACTAAAAATCATACTTTTCTATGCATCTAGTGAAAATAGTGGGCACAGGAAACACTTAGAGAATGGAATTGTTAAAAGAATGGAGTCTTTTATAGATGAGCAGAGAACCACGGTACCTCTGTATGTCAGGGCAGCTGGAATATAGATGGAGGAACAGGGAAACCAAAGGTGGAGATTTTAATGGAACAAAAAAAGAAGATAGAGCAGTTTGGAGAAGCAGACTAAAATCTTAAAGACCCCCAAATGAGAAACCTAATTGACCTAACAATTATAAACTCCAACTCCCTATTTTGCTCTGAAAACAACAGTGGAGGAAGGGCTGGCAGTAGAATAATGCACATTCTTACAAGACTGGATTTGAGGGCTCTATCAGAGGTAAAAAAAGAATTAAGAGCATAATATCAACAGTGTAGCCCTCCTATCTCAAATCCTGCCAAGATCAGGAATACAGTAGATTAGATATCTGTGGGTTGGGCTGAACACTAAACACTGGTGAACTCCATTCAGTTAAATGAAGAGTGGAGCTTTAGAACTAAAGTCCCAAACTTTTCCTGGGAGCTATTATTTGTTGAGTCATCAGATGAAGTACCATTGGATATTCGGGACTTAGGATCGCTCACTGTGTAAGTTCTCAGAGGAGCATAAGCCTTTAACAGAAGACAATACCATATCTTAGATAATACGCTCTAATTGTTAAAAATACTACTGCAGGACCAACAGGGAGACAGATTTGAATTCATGAAGAGGGGGGAGATCATTCTTTAGAATGCCCTTGAAATCCCATTACCCAGGTTCTTACAGAATGCTGAACAAGAAACAACATTGGGAAAACACAGGTGAATTGTTTTCAACTTGCTATAAAGAAGAGCTTTCTTGGGGTGCCTGGGTGGCTCAGTGGGTTAAGCTTCTGCCTTCGGCTTAGGTCATGGTCTCAGGGTCCTGGGATCAAGCCTGCTCCGCAGGGAGCCTTCTTCCCCCTCCCCCTCTGTCTGCTTCTGTACCTACTTGTGATCTCTCTTTCTCTGTGTCAAATAAATAAATAAAATCTTAAAAAAAAAAAAGAGCTTTCTCACAACACCAACAACAAAAATAATAAGATATGTCATTTACTGTGTGGTTCTATATGCCAGTTACATTCTGTATATTATTTCGTTGAGTCCACAAAACAGCCCTTTGTGACCTGCTGGAGAGGAAAGGAAAACTGACACAAGAAATTAAATAAATTGCCTCACATCGTATCTGAAACCCACACATACAGAGTCTGATCCTGAAACCAAGGTTTTAGTAACCATGTCATACTGTCGGTACCTGAAATAATTAGATATAGTCAACAATGGACTCAGGGGCTTCATGAAACTGTGTTATTAAATTTCACTCAAATTAATAAATCATTTCTTTACACTCACCATGAACAAAAGATATAGTTCTTTTCAACTGACCAGAGTTATTATCCTTAAAAAGCAAATGGATTTAAAGGCATTTGTTCTGTGACAAATTTTACTAAAAATGAAGAGAAGAAAAAGCTTTTTATCATCCTTAGGATGAAAAAGAGTAGACATGATATTATGCAATCTATTTTTCACCATGGAAATAGACTATATTTTGAGAGACAAAACAATAGGGACTGAGAATTGGTTACACTTTTGCTATTTTCTTATAAAATCAGAACTGTTAATGTTATATCTAGAATTATACATTCACACCAATTTTGGGGGTGAATCAGTCAGTTAAGCACCTGACTTTGGCTCAGGTCATGATCTCAGGGTCCTGGGATCAAGCACTAAGATGCCTCCTTGCTCAGCCGGCAGTCTGCTTGTCCCTCTGCCTCTCCCCCTGCTTGTAAGCACTCTCTCTCTCCTCTCTCTCTCATAAATAAATAAAATAATTTAAAAAAATTTGTTGCCTTCCCAAGAAATTAGAATGGGCTGGAAATCAGAATGCATCATATAGCATTCACTATACTCTATCACATAATTAAGAATGAAAATCAGCATTGCTTTACTGGATCATCAATGAACATGAGATCAAGAGAAATCAATGGAGACAAAACTAGAATTATAGAAAAAAGCTCCCAGACATTAGGAACCAACAGTAAAATATGTAGCTACTAACTGATCATGGGTTCATGATCAATGTTCACAACCCCTCAAGGGTGGTGAACAGCCCCAAGGAAATCTTGGAGAAACCAAAAAGCACTGTGACTCAAATAGAAAAAAGTCATTGGAGATGGAACATTAACAAAAATGCTGCTTTTAAAACCAAACATCTTAGTGTATGGGTTTTCATATTATTTCTTGATGTTTTAAAATGTAGTTTTGGCTTAGATGATCTAAAATACATTCTTTTAAAAGTCATCTGCATTTTGCTAAGCTATCATGAATAACTGACTTAGTCATTGTAAGCAGACACCCCAAGTAGACAAGAAATTTTAGGATTTTTATCCATTCTCCATAACATAAATGCACTGTATAATACATTCTGTTATTTAGAGAGACATAGCACCCTTTACTGGCTTTTTTTCTTCCCAAAAAGTTATATAAGAAAAACCTGTGTGTGTAAGCAGTGTTATGTAATTATATGGGCAGCATTTGGTGCATTAGCAGTACTTTCCAAATAAATGATAGAATTCAGTTCTGAGAGCAATTCTGCTCCAGTGCTGTCACTGGTAGTTGGTAGTGCTAAGCACTACCAAGATTCAAGAATAACCTCATAATACCCGTCTCTGGACTAACCACAGAATTTAACCTGCCAGGATCCTGATGTGCCTCAATGGAAAATCGTGAGTTAAAAGAAGGATGTCCCAAATTCCGAGTCTTAAAACCAAAGGAAGACAAAAGCCCCAAGAGACTATGTTCATATGTGTAAAAAGCTAAAGAAAACATCCTTTTCTAACTGCATCCCGTCTTATCTTTTCTAGATTGAAAGGTATAATATACACTGTATGAATTTAAGAAAAATTATAGCATTTAATCCTGTTATTTATTTATGGGTAAATGGCATACATTATATATTATTTGCAATTGTACACGTATTAGAAATCTTATATCAAATGTACATTTTTTTTAAGATTTTATTTATTTGAGAGAGAGAGAGAGAGAGAGAGAGAGAGCACAAGTATGAGAGCAGGGAGCCCATGTCGGGCTAGATCCCAGGATCCTGGGATCATGAACCTGAGCCAAAAGGCAGATGCTTAACCAACTGAGCCACCCAGGCATCCCAAATGTATATTTTAGAAGATTTCAATAAAAGTAATTATGCTTTTCAATTTTAATTGTTAGCTGTACAAAGCATTTTGTACTGAGATTCATTTTGTTATTACTAGGCTCAATGATATCAATGTGAATATATAGTCTTCCTTAGCTTTTTAATATTGTTTTAATATTTTGTGATACAGGGATGTGCAAGTCAGTTTCTAAGTTTAGTTTAGTTAGATATTGGGTTTTAATGGTTTTCATAGCTAAAAATGTATATGTATCTTGAACTATTCACTTATTCATAAATGGAAGTGATACATCACTGGGTATATTTTCTACATTGTAATTTTAAAAATATTTAATCACAAGTTTTCATTTAAAAGTATTACTAATAAAGATAATAAAGATTTTATCTTTAAGTGTTTTATTTTTATGAAAACACAACATTTAAAAATTGTTTTTCTCTCATAATTTTAATTTTTTGTGTTTTCATGTATACAGTTTATTAATAAAGTATGCATGTAGTTTATAAATTACAATCAATATATAAATATTTAGAACTCACACTGAAAAAATTCAATGTTTGGTATCTTAGTTATGTATTACTGTATAATAAATTACCAAAACCTCAGTGGCTTAATATAACACACTCTTATTATCTCACAATTTCTGAGGATCAGGATTTTGGACACGGCTTATCTGGGGTCCTCTGCTCAGGACTTCATAGTGCCACAGTCAAGATATCTGTCAAGTTCTGTTCTTATCTGAGGCTCAACTGGAAAAGAATGTATTTTCAGGTTTACCTAGGGTGCTGGCAGAATTTGCTTTCTCAAGGAAAAAGATACAGCCATAGCAATAAAAAATAAAAATCATAGATAAATGAGACCCCATCTTTCTGTCAGCTATTGACTGCAGGCTGTTCTAAACACTACATTCATCTTCTTGCCACATGGGCCAACCAATGTGGACATGAACTTCTTCAAAGCCAGTTAGGGAGAAAGAGTCTCTAGGAAGAAGGATTCTGTAATCTTTTTTGCAGTACCTTACTGCTTAGAACAAAGTCACACACCCCATCCACACTCAGGGAGAGTGTATTACAAGGAGGGGCAGAGGTCCTCATCAGGAGGCAGGAATCTTTGTGGGTCACCTTAGACTTGTACTTTGCAGTTGGGTTGTTTTAAGAAAAAAAAAAATTAAGATCTAGAGATCACTACTTTAGACCAACATGGGATGGTTTGGTTACGACTATTAAAAGTACACAAGAAAATGATACTGAATAATTCAATTAATTTCTCTTTCCATATTTTAATTGATTTTTTCAAGTTGCTAAATATTCAAGTTCATTGGTTTTAGGATTCTTCTGTGCCCTAAACAAGAGCTTCATTCTTCCCTATACATTTTTTTAGCTTGCAAAATTGTTAGTTAATCCAATGTGATTCCATTAAGAGCGTGATTCATATAAAATTTTTTTAAAGATTTATTTATTTATTTATTTATTTATTTGACAGATCACAAGTAGACAGAGAGGCAGGCAGAGACAGAGAGAGAGAGAGAGAGAAGCAGGCTCTCTGCTGAGCAGAGAGCCCGATGCGGGACTCGATCCCAGGACCCTGAGATCATGACCTGAGCTGAAGGCAGCGGCTTAACCCACTGAGCCACCCAGGCACCCCCATATAAAAATTTTTAAACACTTTTACTTCTTTGCCAGTTATCTGTTGTTACATAACAGGTCCCCCCAGACTTACAATATAAAACAATAACCATGTTCTTCATCGTTGTGTAGATGGTCTGAGCCTGTCTGAAGGGATTTTCTGCTATTTGACTGTGGCTATATGGGAGGTGGAAAGTCTGAAATGTCCTTTTTCATACATCTAACACCTCAGCTAGTGATACTATTTAAAATTATAGTTTTATTTTGTTATTTTTTTTTTTTATTTTGTTTATACATTTCCCTGTAAAATGTTGTTTTTATTTCATTGAGGATATATTTTATCAAAATAATACAGCCATAGCAATAAAAATTTAAAAAAACAGGATTTTTGGAAAATAAAAATTTATTTTGAATGCCCCAAAATAAGAAATTGGTTAAAATACACAATATTTGTATGCACTTATACAGAAGCCAGTGTGTCATGAGTGACAAGAGCTAAATCCTTTCTTAATCAATAGGCATAAGAGAAAAGCAAAGCAGTGTTTTTCCCTGCTTGCTCAAAAAGCACAGAAATCTCATGGGTTAGGGGAAAAGAAAGAGAAACTTAGAGGGAAAGAAAATTCTACACACTAATGAAGAACTCTAGGAAATACCGTATGCTCTCTCTGCTCGCCATCGTAGAAACTTAAGCTCCAAAGAGGAGAGATGAAGAACTTCTTATTTGATTCTTGGATTTCCTAAGGTGGAGGAGATCTATACCTGATTTTTTGTCTGGAACACTGGTAATGAGAAGCCCCACAGGAGCTCTCCACATTAGCATGGTCTAGTGAAAAAACAGGTGAATCTTCCTGTGTTCCTGGAGCTTCCAGAATTTAGTGAGAAGTTAGATACAAAACTAATACGTTTTCTCCACAAGGAGGGACTTGAGAAGCAGAAATTGGCATGGATCACACAGCCAGATACAGCTACAAATAAGAATGCCTTAGAAATTGACTGTACAGAGTAATTTTGTCTCAGACACTGAGGGTATTGTCTGTTTTAGCAGAGGTCAGAATGGACAGTTACTCATCGAAGACCAATCACTTCACCTAAATGCTAACATACCACTTAAATCGCCTGTTACTAGAACTCAAGTTGTGTTCCAAAGAAAAGCCTAAATGACACACCTTGAATTAAACATGTTCAAACTTGAAAAGATACTGTTTCCTGGAAGCTGACTTCAGGTAAAATAGGAACCCAAAAGTAAAGTTAAATTAAGTGTAGAAAAATAGAGAGCATTATATTTTTCATGTATCTTAGTTTGTGGCCTGTGAAGGTCAAATTCACAGATCTGATTTTCCACAAAATTAAAATTCAAAGCTGGGAATTTTCTGAGACAATTTATTGCTTATTTGTTCAACTCTGAAAAAGTGCTGATTTATGTGTCATGTTTAAATTTGAATGCTCAAATTCAGAGGAAAATCCCAAGAGTATAACGGTAAAATAAATAATTTCAGTGATTGATTCTATAACTTTAGGGCAAATAAGTGCCACATGCAGAAGTTGTGGGGGGAAAAAATGCCCACACACCTGATCTGCACTCCGAAGACTTTGATTTAGTGGCTCTGGACTATAATGAGGCCATCTGCATTTTTACTACCTTAATACTTCAATCAAAGAGGACAAATATTTGAAAGGAGAAAAGGGAACCAGTGTACACTGTTGGTGGGAATATAAATTGGTATAGCCATCATAAAAGGCAGTATGGAGGTTCTTCAAAATTAAAAATAGAACTACCGTATGATCCAATAATCCCATATCTGAGTATATATCCGAAGGAAATAAAGTCACTATCTTGAAGAAATATCTGTACCCCCATGTTCATTGCAGCATTATTCACAATAACCAAGGTGTGGAAACAGCCAAAGTGTTCATTGATGGACAAATAAAGAAAATGTGGTAGATATATTCAATGGAATATTACTCAACCTTTAAAAAGAAGAAAATCTTGTCATTTGAGACAACATGGATAAAGCTGGAAGACATTACGTTAGGTGGTATAAACCGACACAGAAATATAAATATTGGATGATCTCATTCATTTGTCAAACAGATAGAAGTTGAAAGCAAAAAGTTACCAGGGGCTAGGGAGTTGGAGAAACAGAGAGATGTTGGTTAAAGGTTACGAAGTTTTAGTTGTGCAGGATGAATAAATTCTAGAGATCTCATGGACAGCATGGTGACTATAGCTAATAATACTGTCTTATGTATTTGAAATTTGCTGAGAGTAAGTATTAGTTGTTCTCACGCACACCAAAAAACGTATGTAAAGTGATGGATATGTTAATTAACATAATTGTAGTAATCATTTCACAATGAGTACACATATCAAAACGTGATGTTGTATACCTTAAATATATATAATTTTTATTTGTCAATTACATCTCAATGAAACTGGAAAAACAAAAGGCCAACTTAACTTATCCCCCCACAAAAAGGCCAACAGAGTCAAAAAAAAAGAGAGTAGAATTTAATGTTTTTGGCATATTCATATGGCTGTGTAACCATCAGCAATATCTAATTCCAGAATATACATTTTTTAATCTTGTAAATAGATTACTGTAAACACACATGTGAAAATTTTAAGAAATGATGCCAAGCTCAGAAGTGCCCACTCAGAAATGAACCTTTATCCTCTAACCATTCCCAGGATAATTCTAGATGCCAAAGGCAGCACATGAAAAACATCTTCTGGGATCTTTTTATGGGGGGGGAATTTCTCTAGATTTGCCTTCCTTCTATGTCTTTAACAAACACTTTTTCCTTTAGTTCCCAAGCTCTGTGGCCTCACATTTGGCTCCTGCTTAAAATACTGCCTCATTTAGATCATGAATGTTTGTTAGATCAGGAATGTTGGCCTTGGTTCTGACCTAGCAATCCATATGACGCTATATATACTTGTTCCCAAGCTCCACATTCTGCAAAGTCCCCAAATGCTGACTTCACTCCTTTACTTTCTCACCATTCCAGGGAGATCAGACCTGATACTTGCCTCTGTTTCTGAAGGGTTTTGTGATTACTATACATCATTTACTCTCCATCCACTTTATTTCTATTCCATTCTATTCAATACTGCATCCATAAGCTTAATGGAAAATTAACTCTTATTCTGGTGTATTTGATCCAAAGCAATATGCACCTCCTTAGTTTTTACCCTGAGAGTTGTTTGGGGGCTTTTTTGATTCCCTATAATCCACTGCATAATTCCTCTTTTAGGTTTTACTCTTAGAACTGACAGACATAATCATCACTGTATTTCTTTTCTCTTGTTGTAAGTAAGGAGTCATCTATTTTGCTAAGAAAAGACATTTTATTTGGAATAAAACCCCATATCTACTTATTAGGCCCTTTTAGCCATAAAGAATAGCTTACTGCTAACTCCCAAGCTGAGATATGGCACAGATATTTTGCATTGTTTCTTCAAACTTAAAAAAAATAAAATGGGAACAACCCACTTTTACCTTTTCAGTATATGCAAATGAAATCCTAGGGGCCTGTATTGAACAGACTTTATATGAAGATGTAATTCATTTAACCAGGAGCTTATAAGGAAAGTCAATTCTAGAAATCACAAGACCAAAATGATTGATTGGTTGCTAAAAGTTTTGCTACTTTCACTAGAAAGTGCTTAAGTTTTATTTCTGATAGTCCAGATACAAAAACGTGACTCAGATAGAATTGACACTGAATAATAAACCAAAGAAAAGAGAAATGTCTGACAGTTTGATTGATGTGTGAGTTTGCACCCAATGAACCAGGAAAGAGAGATAAGTAGCTTGCATTACTTTCTGAATGAAAAACCAATCACTAGATTTTACTGCTGTCTAAAAGGAATAGAAAGGACAAAGTCACCAACAGGAATTCCTCCTTCAGTGTAAAGTAGATCATAGGAACATTTTCTCTTAAATGTTAGTGGGAGACATCTGATCATAGGGAGAAAGAGTAAAATTGACTTGGCTACAAGGAGCAAGGCTGATGTAACTATGCTCACTCCTAAAGTCACTTCTTTTCATGTTTAGATTGGGAGCCTAGTGAAAAATCTATAGAAGCATGAAATCAAGACAAAATGATAGTATTACAAATGTAGATATTTGATTCCATGAATTGTAACATATCACTGGAAGCTCTTCTTAAATCAAATCAGATTTTACAAACCATTTAGGCCAATCACCGCATTTTGTAGGGGGAAAAAATAGACAAGCTAAAGCTCAGAAGATAATGTCTTGAATTTGAGACCTAAAAGCTACATAATATAAACTTTGGAACCAGATGTCAGCTCTCTATTCTTTACCTTCAGTGATTTTTCACATGTTCTATACTGGAGTAAACTGACAAATCACAGACTAAATAATATATATTAGTGATATTTTGTTTAGCTAATATTTTGTTTAGCTAGTAATTATGATGTAAACCAGAATCATTAAAGGATGGCTTTATTTAGCTTAACACTTATCCAAAAATAAATATTAGTTACTTATTGTAATGAAAAAGTATTATAAGTATTTCCTACGAATTCGGCCAAATGTTGGGCTGAACTACAACTACATTCTCTCAAAATATTAGGAAACTCTAAAATTCTTAAAATTCAAAAATATTTAAAATATTTAAGGTACCTTACAAAGCAAATAATTAAATATCCATAAATAAGAATATATTAAAAATATAAGATAAAACAAGTAAAAATATTTTTAAAGATCACTGCTGGGTGTCTGGGTGGCTCAGTGGGTTAAGCCTCTGCCTTAACTCAGGTTATGATCCGAGGGTCCTGGGATCGAGCACCGCATCAGACTCTCTGCTCGGCAGGGATCATGCTTCCCCTTCCCCTCTCTGCCTGCCTCTCTGCCTACTTGTTATCTCTCTCTGTGTCAAATAAACAAATAAAATATTAAATAAATAAATAAATAAATAAATGTCGCTGCTAATAAAATTTTATTTATATTATAATGAGATATTTGCTACATACAAAGTTATTCTTTGCCAATATTGTAAAAGTTACTAAAATTTAAACTGTAGAAGATAATACAGAGTCACATGTTTACTTAAATGAAATATGGGCAGAGAAGAGTGTCCAGAAATGCAGATAGTTGTTTTTAAGCATAGCAATAGGGTGTTATTATATATAAAAGAATTAACATAAGATAAAATGTTAAAAGATCTGTAAGAGCAAAATAACTACCTAAAGAATATGAAAAAGTTAGTAAGTTATCCTACCCTCTCCTCTCCTATGAGTTCTAATTCATCCATTTGTGAACTACTTCAGGGTTTCTAAAGCCTTTCATTTTAATACGTAGTTCCTCTTTTTTTTTTTTTTTTCCTTTTAAAGATTTTTATTTATTTATTTGACAGACAGAGATCACAAGCAGGCAGAGAGGCAGGCAGAGAGAGAGGAGGAAGCAGGCTCCCTGCTCGATCCCAGGACTCTGAGATCATGACCTGAGCCGAAGGCAGCGGCTTAACCCACTGAACCACCCAGGCGCCCCGTAGCTCCTCTTCTTAAAAGGAATTCCTTTCTTAATTCCCTACTTCCCAGGGCAAAATCCATATTCTTTATTCTAACATGTAAAATCCTACACAATCTTAACTTCTACTCCCAGTACCTTCCAGTGTTTCAGTGATTATAAACTGTTTTATTTCCGTTTCCCACCCAATCTACTCCACGGTATTGGTCTTGTGAGTGCATCGCAGTGAATTTTGTCTCCCTGCCTTTTCTATGGTTATGCCGCTCACTACTTCATCAGGAGCAATCTCCTCTTGAGTTAATTCCCCATGGTATCTTTCTGTGAATACTCTGCTTCCTGGAATCCCCTCTACATTATTAATTATTTTAATGATGTTATCAATAGTTTGCTTCTTTTAGCCATCATACGTAGCTCCTGTGGTGGATATCACACCAGTTTGGGGCAAGAACTGTTGATATTCTACTCAGCATCTCTAAAGATGTTTTGTGTAACCCTGTGAATGTAATAGTCATTCCATAAATAGTAAATATGGAAATAATATGTTTTAGAAAGGGACATATCGTCAGGTGACAAAAGAAATAAAGTAATCTTCTCAGTTGTCAATTTTATGATTGAAGCTCAGAATTATCCTCTGAGCTGCAAACTCTTAAATTCTCATCTCTCCGTGTGGAGGACTGTAACATAGGCATTGAAACACTGAATAGGCCAAGAACAAGAGATGGTCTGTAATCTGTTGACTGTACCTAAATCTAAAACTACGATGTTGGAGGAAAAAATCTTCTATGTCTTTAATCAAATTTAAAGAAGACAGGTAGTGTGAAACAATGGAGATTATTTGCACAAGAAACAGGGTAAGTGTTCTCAAACATACAGACCACCCTTTGGCTTTTTCACATTTCTACAAATAATTCTTAACAGAAGTAATTAGACTGCCTGCTGCTCTACAGATATCAAATGATTTTTAAAGTTTTGCATATAAAATTTAATTCATTGTTAAAATTTATGTATTTGAAGAGAAAGAGAGAGAGAGTAGGGGTAGGACAGAGGGAAAGAATTTCAAGCAGACTCCTCACTGAGCAGGAAGCCTGATGAAGGGGTTGCATCTCTAAATCCTGAGATCATGACCTGAGCCAAAATCAAAAGTCAGATGCCTAACAAACTGAACCACCCAGATGCCCCATTAATTCAGTTTTTAAAATCAAAGCAATGTAAGAATAGTACAAAGGGAGAGTCACCTTTCTCACCTTTTCCCACCTCTCCACTCCCATTCTGCACCCATGTGCACTCATCCACTTCTGTTTCCATTTTTCTAGTGACCATCTCTAACATTCTAAGCTTCTCCTTTATTTCTTTATTCATCCTGATATGATAAATGAGTTTTGTCCCCTTGTAAGGATACCCACCTCCATCCTCATTCTCCTCTGAATGTGAGAATATTGCAATGTTCAGTTCTTAATTGATTACTACTAAAAATTTTTAAAATCTATTCAATTTTACATTTCTTGTTCTATTAGCCATAGACATTTTTGTATTGACCCCCTACTTTGTTAGCTGAAGACTAGCTTCAGCTTGTTTCTAAGTGTGCTTAAAAAAAGAAACTGACACAGATAATGTGGAAAGTTGCCTTCAGATAAATTGAGAATAGAAAACTAAGCTGAAGATGTCTTAATGCTCTTTCATGATTATATGTTTTTCATTCTGATTTCAAGAAAATGGGCTTTGAAAGTTGGCAACAAAGAAAATGTTTCTTTGCTTAATATGCTAACATCTACAAAAATGTAATTTTTATAGCTGTGAAAGTATGAGACAAAAAATGGTAAAATAACTTATTATTACCTTTAATAGGAAGAAACTATCTCTTTGCTTTTCTCATTAAGTATTCTACAGCGAGTTCACATATAACACATACTAAATATAATGCTTTTTAATATCTTATATTTTTTCAAACATAGCTATTCTGAAACTCAACAGAAGAAATATATATATAAATTATTAGAAAAACATGTTTAAGCCTATCAGTTTGCAGAGGATAGATTTGTGTTGTGGCAGAGAGTGTGAGTCTGGATCAACAAGTGGTCAATCACATGATGAATATTAGATGAGGATCTAATTTTTATTTCATTGGTTAATAATAACAACTTGTTACAAAACTTGAATGAAAGGTTACTATCTAAGCAATTTCCAAGCTTCTAAAAGTGGAAGATGCAAATCATCACCTGATTTCACAGTTTAATGTGCAAAAGTGAACTTCACCAGTTTTCTAGGAGACTGTGCTAAAGCTATCTTTGGAAGAGCATCACATGATAGCAGTATGACTTTATTGGATATTTGGTCTCTTTTAAAGCCTGAATGGGGGTGGGGAAAGAAATAAAAATAGATGGTGTGCAATGTTATGCCAATTAAAACATGTAAAGGCAAACAGAGTGATGGAGAAATAATATACAGTTTGCCTCAGATGGGTTTCTGAGAAGCAACCTTTGAGATGCCGTGGTGTCCAAGAAGTGTATTACCATTTATAATGCAATCTTAGGGTCAGCTCTTGTGATGAAAAGAAAGTAGTATTGCAAAGGGAGAAGTTTTGCTGAGGTATGGTCATAATCAGGGATGCCCTGAAGCTGAAAGCGGGGATAGCCTTCAGAGGTTTCCTCAACTGAAATGAAGACATGGAGTTTTTCTAACCTACTCCCATTTCCCACCTCCACATCAACCCCTGGTTGGAGGCTTGCTGCCCCAAGGAAGGTTTTGACTGTGGCAAACTGTCAGGAGAGGGCAGAAACCTGAGGATGCTAGTGGGTGTCATTCCTAGCAGCTGGGGGATATTCTCTTCACTTCTGAAATGGGAATTGGGTGGGGTACCACAGCATTCCAACAATGTTTATCCTTCCACCACAACAGGCATAGCAGCCGAAATTAGGGCTACCACTGACTTGCAGAAGTTTAAGTTTAGTGTCATCTTCCAGGATCCCTCCCGTTTTTTCAGGGCCAGAAAAATGAATTAATTGAAGATATGATGGGGATACTAGCCCTACATCTTTGGGGTTTTTGTGGCACTTACCTCTGCCATTTCCCTATAAATGTGATATTTGTGATATCATTCTCAATATACTAACTTAACCGTGTGTGTGTGTGTGTGTGTGTGTGTGTGTGTGTGTGTGTGTGAGGTGGGGGAGAGAGAGGGAGGGAAGGAAGTGGTATTTTTTTTTAATTTCAATGAAATATTATATTACCAATCAAGGAGACTGAAGAAATGACAAGTGGATGCATAGATCCAATGACAGTAGATCATAGGACTTCACAATATGAGGGAGACTAAAATGACTCAGGTGTCTGGGTATCAGTGGCAATTCAGATTTCAGACCAATAACACTAAAAATGTAAAGGCTTTCTTTTTTTTTTTTCCCAGTATAAAACTTTAAGAGTAAATAGATATCATCCCTTTGGGAAAGATGAGAAAAATTATTACTTATATATTTACTATGGTGTGTGGGCCCTTCCTTTCAAGAACTTACTAAAGGGGGCGCCTGGGTGGCTCAGTGGGTAAAAGCCTCTGCCTTCGGCTCAGGTCATGATCCCAGGGTCCTGGGATCAAGGCCCGCCGGGCTCTCTGCTCAGCTGGGAGCCTGCTTCCTCCTCTCTCTCTGCCTGCTTCTCTGCCTACTTGTGATCTCTGTCTGTTAAGTAAATAAATAAAAATCTTTAAAAAAAAAAAAAAAAGAACTTACTAAACGATCTGGTATGAATACCAACTTGGGTATAAAATTTAAGTAATGAATCATGATTTCTTAACTGGTATGCTTATACTCAATCTCATAATCACCTATCATTGACTTTTTCTGGTTAAATAGATGAAGAAATACCCTTGTTGGCTGACGGACAATCTACATAGGCCCTGGAGATACCATGTTCCTTCAGAACTCTCTGGGGGTCAAGCCTCCCTGGCTCTCACCAAGACCTCAGCACTCATTATGATAATTGCATCTGCCTGGTTTCTATCTGCCTCTATTATGTCAGAATCCTATCATTGCCTTTGCTATCAATAAACTTACTTCAGTGATAGCATCTCTCACCCTCAGCCCTGGCTTATGATGGCTACAACTGAGCTTCTTGGTGCTACCAATGCTTCCTTATCATCCCATTCCTTTTGATATGGTAAGCAGAATGTCCTCTGGGTCCTCCCCTAGAAACTTGCAGAGTACCTCCAGCCTTGTAGAATATAACCATTTTGGCGTGTGCATGATTCTAATCCTTTTGACCTTCTTTCTACTGTCTTCCATGGCCAGTCTCACATTTTTACTCTATTTAGCATGGACTAACACTTTCTTTAAGCAACTAAGATTCATTCTAGAAGCATGTTAGCATCATCTCTTATCCAGTCCTATATCCCAGAAAAAAATTTTCCCATATTCATAAATCTCTCCTTTTATAACTTTATATTCCACTCGCCTTGATCCAAGACTCCAGAGTCCAGTCCAGAGGTCCTCTCCCATTTCCTGCTAATATATGATCATAGGTCCTGCATCTCCTCTGTATTCCCTTTCCTCTCTAACCAAACCCAGCATTTTGCCAGTCAGGTGACACTGTGACTCAACTTTAGTTTTTGCCATGGTGATCAGAAGAAGACATGGGTAAGATCTGGAGAATGACACAAAATAACTTTGGGGCACTGTCAATGGTCTCATCTTTAAGGAATGTGGAGGAAGAAGTTGTCCTTCACAGTGAGGAGGGGGCTATGTTTTCATAGGCTCAAAGTTTCAGAAGAAGTAGGGATTGAAGATTTTTATGTTTCATCACTCAGATAGCCTCATTTCACACCCCAAAATCCCATTCTTTCTGAACCAAGATCCTGCCTCATTCAGGAATTTAATTTTCTATATAGATATGATATATTTTATTAAGTTCTGCGTCTAGTCTTCAACTTTCTTTGTCCTCTGACTCCTCTTTCTATGCTGCCAGGAAGGTCTTTTGACTTCCATTGTCAACTTTTAATTGATAGTTAATTTAATTACAGTGAAAAACTCTCCTCAGCTTTTTACTCTTTCCAGAGCATCAGTTGCCCCTAGCAAATATCTAGTTTCATTTTCCTTATATCTGCTCTTTCTTCCATATTTCTAATGTGTCTCATACATTGCTCCCACTAATTCACTTCCTTCTACTGATATGTCATCCCAACCTGCCACCAGTGACAGTTTCAATAATTCCACCACCACCTAGTACCAAGAGCTCTGCATAGTCCACACATCCTGTACTCATCAATGTGACAGAGTCCTCACTGACAGTGAGACAAGGAGTGTCCCAGCTTCCCAATCTTATCACGGCATCCACTTCCTCAGACCTCTCCCCAACACCAGCGGTCACCGACCTGTGAGCAGACCCTGATACAGGGACTCGGGGATTCCTGGGCAGGAAGTATACCAGGGAGCCCTCTTGGGACTAACAGCTTTGGTGAAGGGATATGGCATAGCATGTGGCTGTGGCAGGAGTGGGAGAGTAGCAGGCTCACAATCAGACCTCGGCCACCTTTGTAGGAAAGGCTGGAGCCAGGATGACTTCTCAGAAAAGTGCCTGCTGTGGGGAGCAGGCAGAGTATTTATACCCCACACCAACTTCCTTCTGGAAGTTTTTGCGAACCTGGTCACAGTGGTTTTCTTCAACAGAGTGTAATACCCAGCAAACACTGGCAGATGGAAGTGGCTGACATTTGGCAGTATGCTCTGGAGTTAAGGGTAAGGTCCTTCAGCCTTGAAGGGGAATCTGGGCTGTACATCGCAGCATCCACTTCTGCCAGCACAAAGTATACAATGTAGGGAAAGGAACTATGGACCAAGTCCTGCTGTTTCTTGTCACTGGAGATGATTTGGGATAAAACATTAAATAATTTTTTTAAAGATTTTATTTATTTACTTGACAGAGAGTGTGAGCACAAGCCAAGAAAGCAGCAGGCAGAGGGAGAAGCAGGTTCCCCATGGGCAGGGAGCCTGATGTAAGGATTGATCCCAGGACCCTGGTATCATGACCTGAGCCAAAGGCACACACTTAACTGTCTGAGCCACCCAGGCACTCCAAATAATTAAATTTAATACCTGCATATTTCTCTTCTATTCGCCTTTGTTCTTCTCTTCCGCCATCTTTGCCATGGCTTCATCATTTTATTTTCCCAACTATGCACTAATACCAGATTCACGTTACTCACTGTTATATTTAAGTTCTCTTCCTCCAGTGGCGGCTGGGTGGTTCAGTGGGTTAAGCCTCTGCCTTCCGCTCAGGTCATGATCCCAGAGTCCTGGGATCGAGCCCTGCATCAGGCTTCCTGCTCATCAGGGAGTCTGCTTCCTCCTCTCTCTCTGCCTGCCTCTCTGCCTACTTGTGATCTCTGTCAGTCAAATAAATAAATAAAATCTTAAAAAAAAAAAAAAAGTTATCCTCCTCCATCAGGAAGATCTCCCTTTCTCCTAAATAATAAAACCCAATCAGGATGTCTGGGTGGCTCAGTCAGTTAAGTGTCTGCCTTCGGGTCAGGTCATGACCCTGGTGTCCTGTGATCTTGGCTCTCCTGGGCTCCCTACTCAGCAAACAGTCTGCTTCTCCCTCTCCCTTTGTCCCTCCCACCACCTCTCATGCTCCCTCTCCCTCAAATAAATAAATAAAATATTTAAAATAGAAATACTCAAAAAAGAAAAACAAACCACAGTCTTTAAACCTTACCTAACTGAATTCCAGCTAACCTATCAACTCTATATACAAAACATCCACTCAAACCAAACCAGCCTATATATGTCCCCCCACACTCTCCTAAGCACCCAATTGAATTGTCTCTTTCATGTTTTGCTCCTACCATTGTACCCTTTTGAAAAGTCCTTCTTTCTTTTATTCATCCTTCAACATGATCTAGACCAAAATTCACATGGCAATTTAAGAGCACACAGTGTACTCTCTCTACTCTGGATTTTATCACTTGCTATGTAGAACACCCTATTAGAAATTCCTTCCCTATAACCTCCCATCAGCTCTCATATTACTGTTCTGCTTTTTAATTTAGTTTTTCACAAAATTAAGTCATATCTCCTTGTCTTCTGTGTAAAGAATTTTACAGCAAGTAGTACTTGGATGCTATATGCCTCTCTGCCTGGTCTCAATAAACCTTAGAAGAATGAATGTGGAAAAGCACCTGCCCCAAGGGAAACATCTGTGCCACTTCCTCATTAAGAAAGAAGCCCTCCCAAATTTGGTGTCTCTTAAATTTAGGATTTGTTCCTGTCCTAGAAATGATAGCCTTAACAGGATGCCAAATTATGTTTCATAAGCACCAGGCTTATCTGTACCAACAGGGGGTGTTGGTGCATTTATTATGTGAAAAGGATAATCATTCTTACATCTTGGAATCCATGCGGGCCCTTCTTTGTGTGAGAAATAAAGTAGGAACTAACATGGTACAATATAATAGCTATGAAAGCCTTTTGTAGCACATTCCAGTTAGAGGCACCAGGTAAAACACGCCAGGCAATCAGTAATTATCCAATGAATAAAAGACGAACACCAAGCACTTAAGGCAGCATGCTAATGGATTTTATGATTATAGCTATTATTCACGTTGAGTACCAAAGTGCCTCAGGATTAAGTAATTCATATGGAAGAATTTTTTCCCTTTCTTGAGTGCCAATAAAGTTGTGAATTTTAATACATTTTTTAAACTTTCTTTTCTAAATTTTTCAAGGATCGGAGCAATTAGGTTGATTAAAATGCTCATTTCACCATTTAACAGCATTCTTTAGTGCTCCTAAGATTTCAGATCACATCATCCTAAAGAAGAATGTCAGAAGACCAGAATCCAGAGCAGGGATTATCACCTGGGGGTAGTTTTGTTCCCAGAGCACATTGGGCAATGTCTGGGATTTTTACAGCTGGTTCTTTCCTGAGTAGAAGCTGAGACGCTGCTGAATATCCTGCACGGAACAGTCCCTACAGCAAGAAATGACTCAGACTAATATCATAGTGCTGAGACAGAGAAGCCCTGATCTACTCCAAAGTGCTTTTTCTCAGGATATTTTAGCCATACACCAAACAAAAGGAAGTGCGTTTTCCTCTGGGAATAATAAGAGTTCATACTATAGCATAAGCTGAAAACCAGTTTATCATATATCCATGAAAGAAAAAACAGATTTATAAGTAATGATAACAAAGCTTCACCGAAGATTTTTTTCTAGAAATGTTTTATTGTAAGGAAGGTAAATCATGCCACGGAACAACGTGGAATTAAAATCACAGTAAATTTTGCTTTCGTTTCTGTTATTCTCAGGACTTCAATAACTTTTTTCATAACAACTTTTTGTTATTGTGGTTGAAACTACCTCACATATTCTAAAGTCCCAGGGACTTTATAACATATAAACATTTATACACTTTATATATACTGTATATATATATACTATAACATATAAACATTTATATACTATATAACATTTATATACTTTCCCAGGACTGGCTATTGTGTAAGACATTGTTACCATTACCACTTGGGTCCTTTAAATGTATTCCAGCCAAATGGTCTCCACAACCTGCTGGCTGTCATTCTTCCTGTGGCTCTAGCCTTTTCATCTTTACTTGCATCTTCCATTCACCAACAAGTGCTCTTAGTCTGGCTTTATGCTTTCAGTGTGTTTAAAGTACACAAATGTAGCAGAACATCTGCTCCATTCCGCAACCAAAGCATCCTCTGATGAAGTGACAGCTCAGAGAGTGACTTGCATTACTTAGCTTCCTAACAGGCATTCACGAGGGTCCTTTCAATAAACAGAGTTACATATTGTTCTCACAATAAGGAGTGATATTTCTTCCGATAGCTGAACAGAAAAGATAAGTAGAGTCATCTGTTTCCATTATATGTTTCATTACTAGAAAATTTCCTCAACGTTTATAGCAGTAAGATTTTTAAAGAGGAAAACAAAAAAATATATGACTCGCCATACATATAATGCCCAATATTATTAATACTAACTAATGAATTTTTGGCAGGAGGCAATAAAACATTTCATAAAATGGGGGAAAATTTTTACTTTTTTTATATAAGAAAGTTTTATAGAATAGAAAAATAAATGAGTTCCATTTTTTCTCTGGTGAAAACAATAAAAAATAATAGTCAAACTAGTAACATATTAATTTGCACACAAGTTCTTCATGCACTCTTATTTCATGCCAAATATGGTGACATGGTGTAATAATGTATTCGATTTATTCATGAAGAATCTGTGCCTGGTGTATATATTATATGAATTTGATAAGGAAAATGCGACCAGGAAGAAGCTAAGAAGCAATTTTCTTTCAACATACAAAATAACAAAATAACTAGATTTTTTTTTTGATGGAGAAAGAGCTAATTTTCCCCCAAATCAATATATAATACCAGCTTCTGGTTTTACAGCTTGATGAATACCTGGATGCTGAGGACAGCTAAAATGGATAATGGGATATTTTGGGAGACCAGTACCTGAGCTTGGTTGCAGGAGTGACCACGAATATGAGTAAGATTTTTTTATTGCTGCTTACTTCTATCATAATGGTTCAAGTTGCTAACAGAACTGCAGCAAAATCAGGGACCTTGGATTTCCTACAAGAAGGCCTCCTAGGGTCTTAATTATACTGTAGGTTTCAGGAGATCATGTGAAACACCTTAAAATGTCACCTCTAATGGAAAAGGATTACCTTTAAATCAATAGACAAATTTATAATCCTTAATCCATGACATAGTAGATAAATTACCTTGAGGAACTCACATGATCGCTCTGGTTCCTATTTCTTCTTACATAAAATTCCACACACTATTTAACAAATATTTATGGACTTCCTCCTAAGCAGAAAACATTAGCAAGGCAAGAGAGAAGAAAATACATTGTCTTTCCACTCTCAAATTATAAGAAAAATCTATTTTTTAAATATTGCAACATGAGGTAGTTGATTAGAAAATCATCCTTAAAGTATTAAGAGGAAAAGACAAAGAACTGAAACAAAGAGAAGAGTGCCCTGATATCAGAATGGGAACCACTTCTGTAATTGCTTATCAACTGAAACATAGACATTCCTATTGGTTTATTATTGACCAGGTCCTAAACATCCCACCATATAGGCTCTAAATTACCACACGTGATGTATGTCTCCTTTAGTATATAATAGAGCAAAGGAAATAAGAGTGGGATGAACACTGACTCTCTGTCTAATATGAACTAATTTTCACAGTTAAAGGGATCAAGGACAAAAAAGGCAGGAGGTGGGGGAAACAAGCAATTTCTGGCTTCTCTCTCTCTCTCACGTCAATCCACTGCGGCTTTATCTAACATATATGAATCACTCCTTGATCATTACATGGATATGAATTGATTGCCATCTAATTTGTCAAAGGCTGGCTTGGGACATTGGATAACTGAAAGAGAAAATCTAAACGGTCTCTCGATTATGCATTCTTTCAGATTCTGTAAGTATACAGATCATTAGAAAGTATATATTAAATTATATTGTCTTCACTCTTTACAAGAGTTCAGTTTATGAGTTAAAATAAAATATACTCTCAACATATATACATAGTAGGTATTAATATAATAAAGTTCATTTGGAAGCTTTTTTTCTCTATTTTCTGCAATCATCAGGACTGATCTTCTCTCGCTAACCCCTAAACCTCAGATTCTTGTTAACCTGGAATATTTAAATATATTTCAGGGAATCCATGAACTCCCCAAAATTTAATGCAAAAAAAGCATTTTCTTCTGGGCTAGATTGGGGACAGATCAAGTGCTTTTATTATCTCCCTTTAAAAGTCTGTAATCTTTAAAAGCATTGTGAACCACTCACTCACTGCTTTACTTGGAAGTCCTAGATTTAGAAGAGGGGATATTATATTCTAAGTACAATTCGTCCCTAAATAATCTTCCTCATGATTCAGAGTCATAAGTATCACCCTACATTACTTTCCACAGTGAGGGTAATAGTTTCCATGTCATGAGTATGGATCTGTGGAGCGTGGAAGTAAGACAGGATTAGGATAGAAAGAAGCCTTACCACTGACATTCAAGTTACCATGTAATTACAAGATTTCTTGGATACTTGGTTTGGATACATAAGCCAAAGGTTGGGAAAGACACAGCTGGAATTCTGATTTAATATGCCTTCTTTTGGAGGAAGCCGTACATAATTTTATCCCAACTGATGATGATGAGTCAAGCTTCCGAAGCTATGCAGGCAGGCTGCCATTATCACATTTGCGTGCTTTTTCAGTCTCAGAAAGATAAGTTAAGGCAGCCGTTATTCCCTTTGGATCTACAAGACCTCATACCAGAGGTCCCTTAAGTTTTTTGCCTCGGTACTCCAACTTACTCCCAGAACCTTTAACTAAGAAAGTTTTCTAACTCCACAAAGTGTCCCTCACAATGTAGTAGACTCTCCAGAGAAGTTCAGGATTTGCTAAGGTCAATAGTGGCTTCCAGAAAAATGAAGTAGGGCTACATTTTTACTTCATTCTTTTTTTACTTTATATTTTGATATCCTTTTAGTTATGGGTTGGATTTATGCCCTACTTCCTTTTTCTGGAGTGAACAGAAAGCTAAACATGATTTTATTGTCATAAAATAGGATTGCCATTTGCCTAGCTGTGCTATATAATTAATTACCAGCATAAGAAATGGCTATAGGTAAACTATTCCAAATCTTAAATCATTTTTTCCAGCAGCCCACCTCCATCATTTTATTAGCTTAAACCTCACAAAATAGAGCATCTCCTGCTCTTCTAAATAATCTTGGTACATGCCATAACTTGAATGAAATATACCTGAAAATATTTTGACTCATAGAAGATATTACTAACAGATCATGGCACTAGCTTTTATCCACAGGTTAGGTCCCATTTCTATCTACACCCAGTATACAATAACTTTAAAAGTCCTTCTTCTCAAATTCCTGGCATAATAATAAATTTTCCAGGTTTCCTTCCAAACACTTATAAGGATTTCCCAAGGGGCTTACACAAGTTCATGAATCAATTGATAACACCTACCAAGGTAATGGGGGGACAAAGGCTCTCTCACTGCTATTTGAGACCCCAAGAATTCATCCTCCCTGGTGGATTTGATGGCTTTTACCCTCATCACCAGGTGTTTGGTAGTGAGACACCCCTGTCACCGCAGCTGATGCTGCCAGTCTACCAAGGAAGACAGCATGGCAATTTCATGTAATACTCAACTGGGGGATCTTAGGGCCAAATTCCTTAGTCTAAAATGTTATCATTCTTTGAATTCATGCACATGCTGCTATAATTGTTATGTATCTTAGACGCATACATTTTTGTCTTAGCTGCATTGGATTAGCTCAAACACTAGAATGTAGGGGTTTTTTTGTTGTGGTGGTGGTGTATTGTGTTCTGTTTTGTTTTAAGTAGGCTCCATGCCTACCATGGAGCCCAACATAGGGTTTGAACTCACAACCCTGAGATCAATACCTAGAGATAGAGTTGGATGCTTAACCGACTGAGCCACCCAGGCACCCCAGAATGTAGATTAAATCACAGAATATTGATGACATGCAAATAAAGCATCCATGTTGTCATTTACAAAAATACCCTTTTTACTTGTAGACACTTCCCTCACTCTCTACAGCTATTCCAGTATGTCCTTCCTTAAACTCTGTTTAAGAATTCTTTACTCAGGGAACCTGGGTGGCTCCGGGGTTTAAGCCTCTGCCTTTGGCTCAGGTCATGATCTCAGAGTCCTGGGATCAAGCCCTGCATCGGGCTCTCTGCTCAGCAGGGATCCTGCTCCCCCCCCACCCCGCCTCTCTGCCTCCTTGTGATCTCTGTCAAATAAATAAAATCTTTAATTAAAAAAAAAAAATTCTATACTCACCAACTGAGTTTCACAGTTTGTTTTCTTTCTCTTCACCAAACTTTCTCCCTCTGTGTTTCCTAATGTAGATTGACTGTTTCTTTCCCAGCAAGAAGGGCTTATTTCTCTATTAGAAGAAGAAGAAAAAGAGGTGCTTATCAATGGTGACATTCAAATTCTCTTTGGTGGCTGCAGAAGAAGAAAAATTTAATTTTTGTACCATAATCACAGGCATGTTCCTGAATGCAAACCATAGCATTAGTGTGAATGCTATGAAGGTATGAAGCTACTTCAGAATATGATCACACAAGACATATGTTTCCCTCCTATAATACCTGCATTCGCTGTAAGTGCAAGTCAAATGACTAGACTCAATTTTTTAATTCAATAAATTCCCATTTAGAAGCCCACACTGTCTTTCCTACAGCATACCATTGATTGGGATTATTTCAGCTTGAAAGATATGTTAAGTCTTTTAATTTTATGGCAGGAGGAATTCAGTTTCCAAACTCTTTTTTATTCTTAGTAAAAATTGTATCTTCAAATTAATACATGTGGTGGGGGGAAATCCAAAATATTTCTCTTGGGAAAAAGAAAGATTGAAATGAAAATGGATATATCAACTAAAGGATGACAATGCCACCCATCAACAATTCTATCTGCAAGTACTTGCCCAGCTAAAGCATCTGGCTATATCTGGAACAAAATTTTTTTATCTGTCTACAACCCCAGGCATGCTAGAAATGAAGCATTATTCATTTTATTGTATTATTCAAGTTACTTTCTCTTAATACCTCATTGGTTTTTTTTTTTTAAGATTTTGTTTATTTATTAGACAGACAGAGATCACAAGCAGGCAGAGAGGCAGGCAGAGAGAGAGAGGAGGAAGCAGGCTCCTTGCAGAGCAGAGAGCCCAATGTGAGGCTGGATCCCAGGACCCAAGGCAGAGGCTTTACCCCACTGAGCCACCCAGGTGCCCCAATACCTCATTCTTCTAAAATGACTGGAAACAATTTCATTCCGTTTGTAGTCTTCTTCAGGATTTTATCTAAGTTCTGAAGGGCTTACAAAGTACCAGGGAATCAAAGTGTATACATTCATATTTCAGTGTCCTCTGTGCAAGTAGGCATTTGCCAAGACCTTCATCTTCATGTCTGATCCACAAGGACTGTTAAGTCAGAGGATTTCTATATTACTTCTGCCTTATTAAGGGCCTCAGAACCAAATTATTTTTCAAGCTATTCCAGTGCAAAAGAAACTGTGCAAGGTGATCGAATCACTCTCCCACAGGCAACCCTCTCTCCAGTGCCTTGCTGTACTCCTGAGATTCTGATCACAGTTCAAACCTTTTTCCAAGAAAGTTCACTAAAACTCCCAAGCATCTTGCCAGTCCAAGGACCCTGTGGCCCTTTGATATCTATCCACCCTCCTCAACACAGCATTATAAATGGAGAGAAAAAGGAAAAGGAGACATCCTTTCTTTTGTTTTCCCCAGATGCTCTCAGTATTCTGTATATCCTTTGCATGCTGAGAGTTCAATAAGGGACCAGAATCCCAGAAACCTTAGATACATTTTCTTTTCACAAGAACTTATTCACAAAAAGAAATTACTATGAATAATATAGAACTTCATCAAAGACAGAGTAGAGTCTAGAGGAAACCCTTAACTGGTGCCATTTGCCTACTCTCCTGATGGAAGCCGTTGTATTGCTTCTTCCTCTTTATCTAACATTCACAAAATATATAAGAAAAATTAAAAATTTTCTTTCTATTGAGCTCAAAAGTGGATGGGCCAGCTCTGTGTGAGGCTGTCTTTTCTTATATTTTCTGTAGAATTTTTTTTAATATTAATATTGTGAAAATGTTTCAGGAAGCATTGAAATTTTCTATAGATTTCTTTTTTATAAAAGGTTAAGCTAGATAGTGAAGTATGAAAGATGTCTCCTGCTTCCCTTTTGAAACTGCATCACAAGATAATAAGGCGAACATAAAATAGCAAAGATACTCCATCTTTGATGGAACGAAGATATACCTGTAGCCAAAACCCATACCAATTGGGTTATGGGGGGCACTGACCACACTGAGAGAATATGTGGAGAAGATTCCAGCAGCTAAAATACCAGACAGAGCACACGGTTTTCCAGAGTCAAGGCACACCCAGAAGAACACGGTTAGTGACCCATTACTTAGATCTACAAGAATGGGATATATGGACTGTCTACAGATGCCATCCTAGATCCCTTCACATATTCCTTCTCACATCACGATGTGGCAGAAGCAACAGCTAAATTTGGAAATATAAGAAAACATCATATCTGCAAATGTGCTGAATGCAGAGATGTGTGAATGATCAGAAACTCGGAAGCTTCCTACTTCCCTCAGCTAAGCAGCTGGAGGGCTTCACAGTGAGCCAAGGAAGGTTTCTATGAGCCCAGACAACAGCCCTGGCTCTCTACCAACCACCCTCTAATAAATTACTGGTCTGGGAAGAAATCACCTGTTTGAACATAGTCTTTGTAATTGTATAAGATTTATAAAATACATATTAAAAAAGCAAAAGGAAAAAAATTGAGGGGGGGAAATAAACAGGAAAGTGGTGTTCTTAAAAATGAAAATATTGAACAAAAACATTTTTAATAACTCAAAAACAGTAGTAAAACTATTTTACTTAAAAATCAAGAGATCTAGAAACATACAGAATTTGATTAAGGATTGAGAAGCAACCAAAGCAAAGGAAAAATGATAAGAAAAGTCTATGAAGAAAGTAGAAGAGAACATAAAATATAGGGGTGTCTGGGTGACTCAGTTGGTTAAGTGACCAACTCTTGTTTTTAGCTCAGGTCATGATCTCAGGATCCTGAGATCCACCCCACTCCGTGGGCTCCCCACTGGGTGTGGAGCTCACTTGAGGTTTTGAGATTGTCTATTTCCCTCTCCCTCTGCTCCTACCCAGGGCTTGCTTGCTCTCTCTCTCTCTCTCTCTCTCTCTAAAAATAAAAAAGGAAAAGAAAAGAAAAGAAAATATATCATGACAGAAATGAAGGCTACAAAATTTAAATTAGAAAATCCTTTCCTGAAATAAAAAAAAAATGCAGTTAAAATTATAGATTAGATTATTAAAAAAAAGTTATAGATAAAAAGGGCATACCGTGGATCAGAAAATATAGAAACAAAATTTTCAACTGCAATACTTGTCCTGGAAAAATTACTGATTTTCCAAGAAAAGAAAGAACTTTTTAAAGTCCAGAAAAAAAGACACTACTTCCCTTCCAAAAATTAGAGTGTCCTCTCCTTTCTCACAGTAGTAGTCATTTCTGGGAAAGAGTAGAACAATACATACAACCTCCTCACGAGAAAAAAATCATTCCACAAGAAAAACTTACCTGACCAAGCTGTCTTACAAGTTTAAAAACCACAGCCATATATATATATAAATTTTTTTCTCAGAAAATGTGATTCACATGATCTATTTTTGAAAATTGTATTGGAAAATGAACTTAAAATGAAAAAGAAATCAATGAGACAATCTGGTAAAAAAAAAAAAAACGCTGACATTGAGCATTGAGTTCATTTAAATAGAAGACATAGGTTAAAACCCATTACAGAAGCTATATTTACAGAGAATTTTAACGTTATAAACTGTGGCCTAGTAGAAATAGTAATGTAGCTAGTAAAATTTGGGATGGCAAAGTACAGAAAACACATAACTTGAGATCAGAAGATATAGCTGCTTAATCAAGTGATAAAGATATACTCAACAGTATGAAGATTAATTACAAAAAGAAATAATACTAATAATATAAAACCAGCAAAATAAAAATAAAAATCAGACAGTGGAGTTATGAGGGTATCAAATTATGTTAATTATATTATCATTCATAGTAGTCAGTAAATCATTTACTGATGAAATAAGAATTAAAATCATTAAATAAATTAATAGCAATCAAGGTAACTACTTGGGGAACTAAAAGCAGACTGCACAAAATTGTAGAGTATCAAAAGAATAAATATATGAAGCCAAATATTTTCTAATTGTGGAATGATAAGTAATCAACAATAAGATGAGGGGAATGGGAAATAGGAAATGTTGGCAAGATTAGATATGGATCAATAAAAATAATTTAATAAAAAATTGTGTCAATATAAAAATAAACTAATAAATCATTTTTAATGATAAAATTTAAAATTCAGAAGGGATGAAGAAAGTCTGTGGTAGCTCTGTACAGTGTCATTTAGCTATCTGGAACCAGATGCCCTTCCCTGTGTAGTTCTAGGCAGAGACTGGACAAAAGAACAGTTTCCAGGAGACTGGGAAGGTGGAAATGAAGGAGCAGTTACTACGCTCCAGAGACTGACCTCAGCTCCCAGCACAGCTGCAGGTCATCTGTCCTCAAGGCTCTCCTGGCTTGCCTTTTTTTTTTTTCTTTCTTTTTTAAAGTGGCATGATTCATTTCCTTTTTTTTGTTTTTTAAAGATTTTATTTATTTTTTTATTTGACAGAGAGAGAGATCACAAGTAGGAAGAGGCAGGTTGGGGGGAGGGGGAAGCAGGCTCCCCGCTAAACATAGAGCCTGATGTGGGGTTCGATCGCAGGACCCTGAAATCATGACCTGAGCAGAAGGCAGAGGCTCAACCCTCTGAGCCACCCAGGTGCCCCCTGGCTTGCTTTTGATGATGGGTTTGCTGCGGAGTCTGTGGCTCTTACAGTCTCCACAGGAGTTTCTCTTTCAGCTTCTCCAAGTCCTGAACCAGGTGCGTGTGCCACTCTGGTGCCAAAAACTGCCAGCTCCTCCTGCGGCTCCTTCTGCTTTGATTTTGAGATTGGAAATGGTAAGAGGCAGACGTGGTTGGTCTCCAGCTTGTCCTCATGAATTCCAATGTTTCCTTGCTCTCTCCCTCTTCATAGCTGTGTTGTCTTCCTGATCGTTAGCCCTGCTCATTCACAGTAACTTCTGGCCCCCCAGTGGACCTCCTCATTGGATCTCACAATTACATAAGGTCTAATGCCTACAACAAATCCTTTATTCAGTGTCACGCGCAGTCGTTCTGCTTCTCCATATGAATCTTAACGGATATGAAAACAATGATAACAGAAGGGAAACAGAGCCTTTAAGATAGGTTCTCTGAAGTGGTCCTGGGGTTTCTGGAATTGGTTCTCTGGTCTGATCAAAGGTCGTTAAAGGCCTTAATGATCCTTTTGCCAGGGATAAGGGAATTAAAACCAGCTCATGGCACGCAGTGGAAAAGAATTACTTAAATTAACACCTTCAGAAACCTCTATTATTAGTATCTAAAGATGGCAAGGCTTAGGATGACTGATATTCACTATCATTGCACAGTTTAGAAAGAGTAAGGAATTCATTGAAGTTGGTTGGTTGCTTGAAAGGGTACTGGAAAAGGAAGGGGGGGGGAGGCCATGGATCTTAAAACTTGAGTCTTTAAATTCCAAGCTGAAGGTCTGACTGACCAGTACTTTCTGTGATTACCCTCAAACAAATGAACCCCTCTTATTTCCTGTTGCTGAAGCACTGAAATTTCTGAAAAACAAGTCCTAAAATCTAAACTTCACATGGTCGAATTACAGCACAAATTGAATCCCCAGGGATGAAAGGTCTCTGATGTTACAATTAAGGCACTGCTTGGGAAGGACTTGGACCCAAAATATCAGGGTAGGTTCTTAGAATGTTATGAAGTGAGGAACTTGAAATCCTAAATCCTTCTGCCTATGCCCAAAGAAGAGGTTTCCATTCCTGTCTGAGAAGATCAGTTTTCTGTTGCCTGAAGACACTGTTGCAGGATCCCCTGAGGCAGCTATCTTACAAAGAATTACTAACTCTTGACCTATAGTCTATCTTACATCATACAACCAGACAAATCTTGGAAGGTACCAGAGGGTAAAGTAAAAGAGTGGCCACTGAGGAGCTATAAAATGTATCAGGAATTTTAGGATTTTGCCATTTTATGTCAACAGAAATCTGGGGGAGCATATAGAAGGGATCCTAAGGATGATGCTGCTGGGGGGAAAAAAATGTAGCATTGGTCCAAGCTCAGATGATCAGTATGGGCTCACAAAGCAGAGATTCCAGACTGAATGTGTCAATGAGAAATGGAAGTAGCTCTAATGTTTTATTGGGTTGATTGACTGAAGCCTGGACCCAGTGGTGACTACATGAGATGAAGTTAAAATGCTAGAGCTTTCCTGGTATTTCATAGAGCAATAGTTTTCAAAGTATAATTCACAGATGCTTATTCCCCATAAACTTTATACAATGTGTCATCAACTAATGCATTATTTACTTTTTTCACTTCCTTGACATTTACACTGATGATAGAAATTATGAGTAGAAGTGTTGACATCTTACCATGAATCACAGCAATGGCCTTAAACTGTGCTGACAGTCATTGTATTCTTTACTCCAGTGAGTTTTTCAGTTCCATTGTTGTGTTCTTAAGCTCCATGGTTTCTGTTTTGCATATTTTTAGTATTATCTATTTCTTTGCTGAAATTCTGTTTATGCATTGTCCTGTTTATCATGTTAGCCATTTTCATAAGAGTTCTTTTTAATTCTGTTAGATAAATCACATAATTCCATTTCATTGGAATTGGTTTCTAGAAATGTACCTCGTTCCTTTGTTTGAAATCCCTTTGCCTGATTCTTCATTTTCCTTGACTCTCTGTGTTAGTGTCTGTACATTAGACAGAGCAAGCACCTATTTCAGTTTTCATGAACTAGCTGTGTGAAGAAGAAGACCCTCCTCAATCATCCCAGCCAGAAAGTTCTGGGAGCCTCTACCAACCCTTTCCCTCTCCAGGGAGAAGCAGGCAGATGTGATTTTTGTCTGCTCACTTTGTACTGAGACACAGTGGGAGGCTATGGCATCTACCAACTCAAGAGGCTGCTTCCTTTTTCCCTGTTAGTGGCTTGATTGTTCTGGATTCATCAAAGCTTCAAGACTTTTAAGACAGATGCTCATTCTTTGGTAGCCTTGGAGAAGTTGAGATACTAATTGTAGAGATCAACACTTTCTCTCCCCCAGAGGGAAGCTGAGCCTTGGGCATTCTTCATCCGCTTGCTTTATATTGAGTTAGGAGAGGATCAGTAGCATCTACCAGCCCAAGGCACCACCTCTGTTCTTGCCCAGGCAGCTAGACTGTACCAGACTCATCAGAGCTCAAAGTCTAGCAAGACATAAGTCAGTCCTCTAAGGAGTTCCTCCAAAAAGTTGGAGACACTGGACATGCAAACCAACTTCTCTTCCCAGGGTGAAACTGGAAGCTAAGTGGTCTCTTCCTGATCACATGGCACTAAGTTGGGCGCAAGGTCTCTGACAAGACGATGTCTGGGATCTCCTGCTAACTATGGAGAGCACATTCTCCTAGAATGCTGCAGCCCTTCCACTAGTATCTGATTTATCTGTACACAGTCAATAATTATTACTGAATAAGTATATTTGTGGGGATAAGAAGGGTCCAGAGCCAACTTCCTTTCAACTTATGTCACTGAAATCGACATATTATGGGTAAATTTAAAGCAGTAAAACAATGGCTTTTAAAATTAGGAATAAGACAAGGATACTTGTTGTTATAGACTGTTTTGTGTCCCCACAAAATTCATATGTTGAAGTCCTAACCCCTAGTCCCCCAGAAGGGGACTATATTTGAAGATAAGGTCTTTGAAGAGATAATTAAGTTAGAATGAGATTATTGGATGCACCTTAATCTACTATGACTTGTCTTTATATAAGGGGAGGAGATTAGGACATGGATACACACAGAGCGGAAACCATGCAAAGATACTAGAAGAAGGTGGTCATCCACATCCAATCCTGCCAACATCTTCTTCTCAGACTTCTAGCCTTTATAATTGTGAGAAAATAAATGTCTATTGTTTAAGCCACCTAGTCTGTGGTATTTTGTTATGGTAGTCCTAACAGACTGCTTACCTATTATCACGACATCTATTCTACATGGCATTGAAGGTCTTAAACAAGGCAATGATGATTGGTATATAATAGATAAATGATAGGTAGATAGATAGATAATAAAATATAAGGATAGGAAAGTAAGAAGTAAAATTGTCACATCTTGAAAAAGAAGTAAAATTGTCACTATCCCATGGAAGAAAAACTAAAAGAGAAGAATTTGAGCACTTTTTTACCACATACACAGCAAGAAGAGACAATGGAAAAAGCACAGACCTTCATTTTAAGAGTACTGTTATGTCCCCATGATGCTCCTACTAGTTACATTTCTGAAACTTAAAAAATAAATCTAGGTTTTCCTTCTTATGCTGTATTTTTGTCACAACACTGGAGAAAACTCAAAGATAAAGCAAATACACACTTATGTATATTCACCTACAGAAAAAAAATGGAATTAAAAGAATTGGAATTTAAAAACAAGAATTTGGGGAACTAGCAGTAATTAACACTTGAAATTTTATACATTGCAATAGGCAGAATTCTAAGATGACCTCCAATGACCTTTTCCCTTGTACGGCCCCTCCCTTTTAAGTGTGGGTGGAATCTATGAATATAGTGAGACATCAGTCCTATGATTATGTTACCAATTACATAATAAAGCAGGTCATTCTTGAAAAATACACCAAGAAAAGCACTCAGGTAAAATTGGTACTCTCATTACTTGTTCACAGATATCCACTCATCCCAATCCTAATTTTTCAGAGATTTCATTAATGTTAATTTGCAGCTCAAAAGCCTGGTACATGCATGAGTGAGTGAGTGTGTGTGTGTGCCTGTGCACGCAGATATACGTGTGCTTCCGGAGCTTCAGAAAAGCTTGAAGTTAAGATCCTGTTTTGGCGCCTGGCTGGCTCAGTGGGTTAAAGCCTCTGCTCTTGCCTCAGGTCATCATGATCCCAGGGATCAAGCCCTGCATCATGCTCTCTGCTCAGCAGGGAGCCTGCTCTTCCCCCCTCTCTCTGCCTGCTTGTGATCTCTGTCTGTTAAATAAATAAACAAAATCTTTAAAGAAAAAAAAAAGACCCTGTTTTTGCCTTTGTCAGGTTTGGTTTTTTTGTTTGTTTGTTTGTTTAACAAAACAAAATTAGGGCACCTTGGTGGCTCAGTCAGTTAAGCATCTACCTTCGGCTCAGGTCAGGATCCCAGGTCCTGGGTTGGAGCTCCACACTGGAGGTGGGGGGGGGGGTGGTTCTTGCTCAGTGGGGAGCCTGCTTCTCCCTCTCCTGCCTGTTCCCCCTGCTAGTGCTCACTCTCTCTCTCTCTCTGATTAAAATAAATAAAATAGGGTGAGCCTGGTGGTGGGTATTATGGAGGGCGCACAATGCATGGAGCACTGGGTGTGGTACATAAACAATGAATTTTGGAACACTGAAAAAAAGATAAAATTTATAAATAAATAAATAAATAAATAAATAAATAAATACAGGACAAAATCAAATTTAATAACATATGTGTGGGGAATGCACACAGACATGGTAGTTCGGCACAATGGGGTACAAATGCCTTCCTGAATTAAGAGAAGAGGGTAGGGGGTTGGGCCGTCAAAAACAAGGAAAGAAATTCACAGGACAATGGAAACAATTAAATGTTTGGTAGACAAATGTTTCCTCTGCCAGGTAGATGAGGTACTCAGGTAAAATTTAAGTTTAAACTTCTCCGAAGTTTCACACATTAAAATTGTGCTCATAGGATTTTTTTGTCCCATTGGACCTGTCTATTTGTCTTGACAGTAGGTCAGTTTAGGCAAACTCAGTTCAGAGGGCAGCGATGTCAGTTCCTACCCAGGGTGTGGTGAATGGGGGTTAGTCTTCTGATGCCCAACTTCACAGTCCGCAGCTGAAGGATTCCCTACAGGCTTCAATCTTCCTTTCTTCCAGAAGAATGAAAGAGGAAAAAGAAACCAAGCACTTTTATGTTCAGAGGACAGAATTTCCTCTTATTTCATTTTCACTAATTCTCAGATTATCAAGTTTCCACTTTATCCTGAAGGACTCAGTGACTTTAAAATTCCAAACCTGTAGTTCTATCAGTTTATTCAATAAACACGTCTTTCTATCAACTTTTAGTGATAAATGAACTACACATAATCTGATATTATGTAAGGTATAAATATCTTTGAAAACCACTTAAAAGTCTCAAACTTTAAAATTTGAAAGCTCTCTCAGCAAGAATTCCCCTAAATTTTTTCTCCGAGATCATCACAGAATAGCTTGAAGAGTGAATGAATGAATGAAGGCAGCCAGCGGGGAGAGACTGAGGGATGTCACAGGACAACTGTACACAACCACAAAGGAAATAGCTCAGCAGCTTCTTTAGTAAATTGCCTGGTGACACGAATATTTATGTCCTTCCTCTTCCAACCTCAGTGCCTATAGGTTAGCTACACAAACCCAAGGTCCCTCAGGGGCCCCAGTCATCTCCTCTTCAGCCTGTGCAATGCGTATGGAGTTGCACCACTCATGGGTCTGACTTGCAAGACAAAAGCACTTTTTCCCCCAGTTTCTAGGAGGGTTGAACTGTCAAGTCCCAGCTCCTCAGTTAAAGACAACTGCCTTGCCCAAAGTTACACTCCCTTCCCCGTGAAGCCCTCAGATTGGCCTATGGGTACTAGAAGGAGCTAGAAGACACAGCCCTTTCTAGGTCTGCCTAGAATTCAGGATCACTTTGAAAAGTTTGCTTACCCTCAGCGCTTCTTGAAGAATTGACTAGTGCTTCCATGATGATTCCCTCAGCCCAATTCTGCTTCCTTCTCTTCCCATCCCACATCTCCTTTCTTGGCACAAGCCAGTCATTGTTGCCCAGTTGGCTTCCCAGGGAGCCTTACCTGTGACTGCAGCAGTTTCTTAGCAGGGAGATGATACAGAGTCCTAAAGCCTGCTTGTCTTGGGTTTCCTGGTTGTATTAAGCCCATCCAAAAGGTAACAGAGAAGGAAATTACTAAGCTTATTAAGGCAAATAGTCAAAACCAGTTATAGAGAAATGCATTTTGTTTGTATCCTAATCAGTTCTAAGGCATTGATATATTCCACAGCTGTTGTTTTAAAAGACAGGTTAGCAGTTATTTCTACCATCCTTTCTACATAATCTGGGAGAGGGCTGAGGGCAGAGAAGGGAGAACCTCTCCGTAGCTTATTTCCCTATGAGAGAGGCACAAGCCTCCAAGTAAAATTTAAATTTCCACCTGAAATCTTTTTTCACTGTCCATTTCTACCTATCAAGACATATTAATAAAACTTTGTTCGTACTTTTTAAATCCTTTATGCCTCAAAGAAGACAGTGCTAGCAGGAGAGATAATAAGATCCATTTAGGAAGCTTTTTGATATTTCAAGCATACTTAAACATATTCATTTGTCTTTGATGGCTCCCACAAATTATAAGACACAAAAAAAAAAAATAGACTGATGTTTTAAATTCAGAGAGGCAGGTATGTTATGAAAAAGAAAGAATTTTGTCCGGTCCTCATCTGTGCTAAACCCTCCCAGCAGTTCTGAGCACATAATAAGGGCTTAATAGTACTTGTTAAATAAGCAACCAAAGGACTCAGCATATTTACCATCATTTAGAGTATCTTTTCTTCATTTCTAAAAAATTTAAGATTATTTCCCCCCCTTATTTTTCTCCTCACTTTCTCCTCACTTAGGTGATAATGCCATATTCCATCTGAAAAGCACATTTTCTACCCTTTGTATTAGAAGCAGAAATCAACCTGGAATGAGAGACCATGGCTGTCAGCCTCCAAACAAAACTTAAAGCAGTTTCTGGAGGCAATTAATTTACTTGGCACTAATGTCTGTCACAATTCTCCCACCCTCCATTCTTTCATCATATAATGAGCTAGTAACACAGATGAAAAGAGGGAAAGGATGTTCTTACATTCTTCCATTGTTTCAAAAAAATTTACATGGACTTCTTTTTTATTTATAAACATTTAAAATGTTTTTATTAGATATTGAGTATGTACAAAATTATATTTATAAAATCTGTATGAGATACAAAATAAAAATGCAGTGAGTACTCAAGTATCCAACATCTACTTTACTTCTATTGTAAATCGGATACTGTATGAAAGATAACAAAATGAATGAAACAAGGTTCAAAAACTAGGAAAGAAAACATATGCGACCCCCAAATTTAATAATGACAGGAATGCAAGTAGGGTAGAGTGTCCCTGAGCACAGAAGTGGGAGAGGTCAAGACTGGCAGAGGAAGGAAAGACTTCCTGGGGGAGGGGGCTCTATGATGGAGTCTTGAAGGATGAGTCAGGATTCATTGGATTTGAGCTAAAGAAGCTATTCTAGACAGAGTTTCTGAAAACAGTGGTAGTGGGAATTGGCCAAAGGAAGCAGACAACAAGATATTTCAGCATATGAGATCAATGGAACCAGGGTTACAACCGAGAGAGCGTGAGCTGAGGAGAATCCCTGGAAGAAGACAATAATTACGAGAGAGAAAAGGGAATGATGGCTCTGGGAAAGGTAAAGGACGAGGGTCAGCAGACTGCTGTGGGTCAAATCCACCCACGGCTTGGGACTGATAGATGCCACCCTCTCTCTTCATGGTGGGTTCCCTGCTAACCAGCTCCATCCTTAGGGAATTTCTAAAAGTGACCTCATTAACATAAACCCAGTTCTGGCAGAAAGGAGCTTGCAAAGAATAACAAGATGCCTATGTCACCTTTATGGCTCTGAGGTGATTTCAGGACCTGAAGCCAAGAAAGCAAATATTCTGACAAGAGATGTTTTCTTCACCTAGGAAATTGCAAGGCTTTCGGAGCTCCGTGCCAGGGGTTGAAGACCAAATATTTATTTCTTATTAGGAATCACAATGTCGCATTCCCCATAAGCTGCTTGCAGGACTTCGCAGCCCTTCTGTGCTTCATCTTTCTTTTCCTCTCAGACCTCTTTCTCTGCCGTTCCACCTGCCCCCTTCCAACCATTCACCATTCCCTTCAAAATTTAGCTTGGTGATAGGGCTTCTGCCTCCCTAGAAGATATTTCTACGTAAAATGGACGTGATTAAGAGTTAGTGCAATTCTTTCCTCTTTGGAAAAGGAACAGTGTCGGTATTGTCTTCCAGCCTCTGGGGGTGATCCTAATTGGAAGCCAAGATTGAGAAGTACTGTTTTAAAGGAATAACCTGTTTTAAAGGGAAGGACATTCTGAAAGGAATCAACAAAATCAGCCAAGGAAGAAGCAAAATGGAGGCACTGAATTGAGCTAGAATTCTAAGACAGAAGAAAATGTGAGCCATGATTGTGGTGGAATGGAGAAAGGGAATGTTGATGAATTTTAGAGCTATTTAGGACAGTCAGGAGAGCTTGCTAATTGGAAGGATGTGCTAGGTAAAGAAAAAGTATTCAAGGGTGATGCCAAAGTTTCTGGCTTGGGCAACTAGATCTAGGAAAAAATTAGCACCCCTGTTCCTGTTAATAAAGGAAAATTTGAATGGTTAAGATTTGTGGTCCCTGCTCCTGGGCTCCCAAGGAAGCTATACTTTAACATTTATCAAGATCAGAATGACTCCACAAAACCTCAAAGCATGGGCTCTATTTCTGCCCTGAGCATACTTCATACATCTGCTTTGTTTAAAAAATAATAATAATAACCAAAAAGGAGCATTCCAAATATAAATGAGGTTTTAAAAAAAAAAAAAAAACCACCTCCCCAGTTCCCATAAGATTAAAGTCAGACAACCCCCCCCCCCACCTACTAAAAACATAAGATAAAGTCTGTAACTTCCTGGAATGTCCTCTGTCATGATGATTTGTAGCTTTTTTCTTTATGTAAAATACATACATAACTCTGCACCCAACTGTCCTTCCCTGGAGCAATCTCAGCCAGATAAAGACTGCATATTCCAGGCAGCTGTACCGACTTGGCCTCAGATAAAACTCTTTTCCTTTTTTCTTTAACATTTTTTTTTTAAAGTTTGATCAATTTTGTATCAAAACTGCTGCCAAGTTGCTGGCCATGGTATTCTGCTGAGCAGGAAGAATGGTACAACATCAAACAAGTTCGTTCTGTGACCATGACAGTGCAAGGCAAAATAAAGAACCTTTGTAATCCTGACTGTACACAAAGACAATAAAAACACCATGCTGATAAATTTAATTCATAAATCAGAACCAGCAGAATGGAGCCACCCCAGGGGCCCAGCCATGTCACAAATCTAAGTCAGCCTGCACTTATGCAAACCCCCTGCCCAGGAATCCTATCATGGCCATTCATAGTCTTTCAACTCAGCTTGGGCTAACTCAGTTTACCCTAGAATACAGGGCCTGCTAGCCTTGGGAGGAAAGCCCTGACCTCCTAACCAACCACTCCCTGTTTCTGTTTTGCCTCTTCTAATGCCCTATAAAACTCGCTCTTGTACAAAATCCATCAGGTAGAATGGTCCACGCTTGTAAGGTACGGTACTCTCCCAATCCGTGGATGATTTTCCTTCAAATAAAGGACACTGAATTCATTACTAAATTGTTTTAGTTTTGTCACTGGACAATTATAGAATTGCCCCTGATGAACACACCCACTCTAGAGCCAATTCCATTTCCCATATACCTCCTTCAAAATCACCTAGCACAAGTCCATCTTCTATATCAATCCCCCTCTAACACACTGTTCCTGAGATCCCCCCTGTTCCTTGTGTGAGCAGTCTTCCTTGCTGTAGTAAATAAGCCTGGTTTTGTTTAACTACAGTGTCTCCTGCTGGCTTTTGACAGTGACATTTCCTAAGAAGAGAAATATTGAAGGAGTGAAGGACTGTTTGAAGGTAAGACGATAGTTTTGTTTTGTGCATGTTGCGTGTGAGGTACAAATTTGTAGAGGTAATTAGATTTATTGATCTGGGATTTGGAAAAGGAGATCATCCTGAGAAATAGATTTGAGAGTCATCAGCATTGAAACAGTAAAGGAAACCAGAGTGGGGCAGATCAGTTTATTTGAAGAAAATCATTGCAGTGAGAGAATAGGTCCAGTACAAATCTTTAGAAGAGGATGGAAGAGAAGGCAATATTCAAGAGGAATCAGGAATGACCAGGGACAGAAGAAAAATGTGTCGTGTAGGAGAGATGCCAGTGAAGACAAGTTAAAAGTGCTTCAGACGGGCGCCTGGATGGCTCAGTTGGTTAAATGTCTGCCTTTGACTCAGGGCCTGACCCCAGAGCCCTGTCAGGCTTCCTGCTCAGTGGGAGTCTGCTTCTTCCTCTCCCTCTGCCCTTCCTACCACTCCCTCCCTCTCTCTCACCCTCTCTCTCAAATAAATAAAATCTTAAAAAAAAAAAAAAAACCTTGCTTCAAGGAAAAGTAGTTAACCAAATCTGTACAATGTTATATCTTGTGCTTTTATTATTATTTGCATCAGACCTTACTTACCTCTTAAAACTATTTTATCATAAAAGTTTTGTGTACACATATATTTTTTTTAAATAACACACAAATGCGCTTCATCTATTCCTCAAAAGTGTAACAACTATCGACAGTATTGTGTATTTCGGAGAAGCCTTTTTTCCTGGAACTTTTGCCAAAACACATACTTTGGTCTCTACACAGGATTATACTATAAATAGTGTTTTGTACCTTGTTTAATAGAAAAATTAATTTCTGCATAATAAATATGACCATTTAAATATCTTTTTTTTTCAGTGTAAGTTTGCTATCTTATTGTACAATGTACCATAAATCATTGCAGCACTTTAAAGCAGTTCTTCGGTTATTTCGGTCATCTGGGCTGTTTCCAGTTCTACAAACAGGCTGCAAGGAAGATCTTTCTATGTGTGTATCTGCTTCTGCAAGAAAGCACATCTGAAGGATAAATTTCAGACTGGAATTTCTGAGTTAATGGTTTTCAATAGTTAACTATTCACTTAGAGGATTACGTGAAGTAACAACAATAAATGAGTTCTTCTTTCCTAAAACTTCAGCAAATACCAGATATATTTTTCCTCGCCTCCAAATGAATTTCTTCTCTTGCTCACCTCAAGCACAGCCCAGCAGGAGCTGACCCAACATCGCTCCAACCTCTCTATCTGCAGTTTTGGTTCCCAGATGCTCAGTGCCGCTGAGACTGTGCAGAAAAGTTAGGAAATGAGAGCATATTTTTTATAGTATTTGGTGGTATTATATCCAAAAATAGGAAAATGCCCCAAACCTGTCCATCATTCCTCCCTCAGTGACTTTTCCCAAGTCACCCAAGGTAGTTCTATAAAAGGAAATGTAGCTCATGGAAAATCAAGAACCACTTTAGTAACCGTGGAATCACTGACCAATGACAACAAAGGCAGATTTCTGGCAAAGGTTCTGTGGCTTTGGCCAAGCATGACCTTTTTCCACACTGCCCCCAGGCTCCACTCAAATCTGTATCTTGGGAGGACCTGGTTATCACATGAGGCTATTAGGTGAAAAGAAAAAAGAAAAAACTAAACAAAAAGAAAAAAAACTCGGGCAGGGAGCAGTTAAGTTTATGGTGAATTCTCTAACCCAGTCACATAAAATACAGAAAAGAGAGAGGCGAATATTTCGGGACTCACATGTATTTCTCACTTAAAGCCATCTCACTCCCGGTGAAGGAAGGGGGATGTCTCGGATTGACGGATCAGAACAGCTGCTCCACTTCTTTAAATGAGGGTAGAAGGCAAGTGGGAAGAACAGAGCAGAAATGTCCTCCTCCCACAGCAATCACACTGTGACCTGAAGGAACAGCCCCAACTATCTCAGACTAGGATACTTTCCCTGGAGACCGTCTCCCTGGGCAGATTCAAGTACATGTCAAATAAAGGCATTCCTATATGTGCCACGTCTCCCTGAGGCAGCACTGTCACTTAAATGTGATTTGCCTTTGTTTTTACAGAAGCAGAAGGAAAATGCAGTATAAAATATTTGGATGAAACCACTTCAATCTGAATTTAAGAATGAACTTGGCCCCCAAAGTGTAAGGCCGTTCACTGTATGAAAACATAGAAATATCCCCCTGGTTCCAGTTGTTAAAAGATTAATTGGCAAAGATTGGTCAAAGATATAAAGATGCACTATCATGATTTTGCCTGGAGTCGAGCAGAATATAACTAAAATAAAGATGTGATCTTACAGTCATGCTTTTTCACTGCTCTCTGTCTTAGCCCATATTTCTCTTGTGCTCTTCCCTCTCTTTGCTAGCCTGGAAAACTCCTACTCATCCTTCAGGACAAAGCCCAGTACAGCCTTCCCTGTGATGCCTTCTTCCTGCTCTCTCCTGTAGTATCTCACTCTAATTATGCTCCCGCAATTTTTCCTTCTTCTCTCTATCATCCCCACTAGATAGGGAGCCTCCAAGAGTATGCTTTGTGGTTTGGTCATTGTGTGTTTTCAGAACTTAAAGCAATGCCTGAAACACGGATACTCGATAAATATCTATGGAATAAACAAACGAAAATGTAAGTCTTCTGCTTCTGCTTCTTGTCCATTAATGAGAACAAGAAATGATAAGAACACTTCTCTTAAGGAATATCTCCTCCCATGAAGGGTCACCTGGGAGAAGAGTAACTAGAAAGTCCCATAGCAGAGAGAGTTCAAAAACTGTGGGTGTTGGTGCCTGAGGAAAAATTTCAGAAATATGAGTGACTTCGGGATGCTAGTGAGTACCTAGGAGGAAACGAATGATTCTCATCTTCTGGATTCTTCTCAGTACTAGTGTTCTAGGGCTTTTTAGTGAGTTTCAACAATTTGTTAACAAGGTGTGTAAGTGTACTTACATCTTTTCTTTTAATCATCTTTAAGCATTACTGGCAATTGAAGTCAATAATCTAAGAAGAAAATTAGCACTTCTGCCTAAGAGTTTTCCAGTAGCTCATTCAACTTGTTCTTTTTTGGCTTAACTGCTCCCTGCATCAGTGTGTGCTGATTAAGTACCCTCACTTATCTAGTAATAGGGAGGTCAAGAACCTAAATGAAAAACATTTCATGTTACAGCAAAATAGAATTATTTGAATTCTAAATTCTACTTTATGCTCTATACATATAAAATGTTTTATTTCTTCTTGTAATTATTTTTTTAGTCACACATATAAAACGAATCATATAAACATATTATATACCACCTGAGATGGCTTAAATTTATTATTCCAAAATAGGATTATGCAGCAAGACAATAGTCACACTGACAGACCTGAGAGAAAATTTTTAAAATTAATTTTGTTCCTCTCACTAGCATATCAACCACCAATTTTGAAGAACTTAGTTCTCAGACATGTTTCCAGGGTACAAAAGGAACTGTTATCTGTCATTAAAGTTTAGCCAGATTCAGAAAGAAGAAGAGGAGAGAAAGTGGGAAGAAATGATGTAGAGAAATCCTTTAACCAGGGATTGTGGAGAGAAAGAGGGAGAGGAGAAGAATTTGACATGTGTCAAATTTTAGGTTCTCTAAACTGGGGGTTGGGGCGGGTTTGGTGAGATATGTTCATGAGATAAGACCAAGGAGAGAGAGGGCTCTGAGAAAAGGCAGCATCACCAGCTGCCCAGACATACTTGGGCGCTGCCACATCAAAATAAACTTGGCAGCACAAGGTCATCAGGTAGATAGATGAAGGATGTTATGGACTTAACTGTGTTCCCCCCAAATTCATAGGGCAAAGCCCTAAACCCCAGTGCAACAGTATTTGGAAACAGGATCTTAAGCAGGTTAAGATGAAATGAGGTCATCAGGGTGGGGCCTTAATTCAATAGGGTGGGTGTCCTTATAAGATGAGGAAGAGACACCAGCAACACACACAACCAGAGAAAAAGGCCATGTGAGGACCCAGCAAAGAGGTCACTGTCTGCAAGCCAGGAAGAGAGGTTACAGAAAAAAAAAAAAAAAAAAAAAAAAAAAAAAAAAAAAAAAAAAAAAAAAATTTCCTAGCACTCTGATCTTGGCTTTCCAGACTCCAGAACAATGAGAAAACAAATGTTTTTCTGTTAGCCACTCAGTTTTGTATTTGGTTATGGCATTCTGCACAAATTACCACAGGGGGGCTGAAGTTTAGCTTTCTTGAGTCATGTAGTACTAGGTTTCAAGACATTTTGCTCAAGAAGAAATATAATTTGGGGAACTTTGGCACAATCAGGTGTGCTACCCGTCAGCTGACAATGGTACATTGGTCCCAGCCCCAAGAGAAGTGCAAAGCCTATTCATGTTACCATAATGGTTGGTCTCAGCACAAGTGAAGCAGGCCTTTCGCATTTTTTCAAAAGCAAGCCTTTACTAAATCAAATCAGCTTAAACATATCATCTTATAGAAAAAACCTTTAAATTAACTCAAAACCTAAATAAAACTTGTTGCCATTGTCATTAGACTTCTCTGTTCTCATTATTTACCAGTTCTCTTTCTAGTTCAGAGAGATGCTCCTGACTTCTTTCGCAGGCTTCAGTTCTGAGACATCAAGACATTAACAGTACTGATCTTTGAGATTTATTTCAAAGGAAACTCCTCCAAGCTTTCTTTCCTGCAGCAGGATGTGACTTCAAACTCTGTGTTTTCCTCTTTAATCTCTCAGAGGACAAACTATGAAAGGGGGGAAAAAATAACCCCTCTTCTTTCTGATTGGTTCTTTCTATGTTTTTACTTTCCACATATGAGGCAGAAAGAAGGGTGAAATGTCAATTACACCTAAGTAAGTAAGTAAGCAAACAAAAAACAAACAAATTCACTCACACGCTCCCAAGAAGTTCACTTTTTTCCATTTTATGCCAGTTCACTTGAGTCTTTGCTGAATATTCTATTATTAAAACAAAGGCAGCAGTGTTGTTTGATTTTAGCTGAGCCAGACAAATTACAATTATGAACATTTGAGTTGTTAATGCATTGACTTGGAATTTTTCTTGGACTGTTTCTTAGATGTTTGTTTAGAGTTAGATTGTATGCTTGTTGCAGATAAGGATATCCTCTACTTGCTTGGTCAAATTACCAGGCGTACAACAATGCAGGGTATTCACCGGGTGTTTTCAATAACTTACAAGTGTGGAAATAAATACGTGAAAGCTGTACTTTCTATTAATACTATATTTGGCACACTGAACTTTCATAAAAGTGGGGTTATAATAAAATTGAACCTATCTACTTAGTGCAGAAAGAAGATGCTATCGTAGAAATTTCCATAAAAACATAATGTTAGAGTGTTGCATTCACAGAGGTGGCAGCAGCTCCTAGAGGGTGTTAGGGTGGTTGTATCCTCAGAAGCTCACCTGAATCGGGAGTAGGGTGAAGAAGAAAAAGTGGGGAGGGTGGGGTATAAACCACTTTTTTCATTCAAAAGAGAAAGCATTTGGGGAACGGGGTTCTAGCATATCTCTCCAAAAGCCAGTCTCTCTTGGCATTCTCCTGTATGGGCTTTTTCTTCTGTTCTCTTCACAGAGGTCCTGAGCTGATAAGAATATGGGCACCTGCCCCATTCTGTTTAGGGGACTTTTTCGACCTATCTTAAGTCTGAAAAACCTTTCTTCATTGAGTTACTTCTCTCAATGAAGAAGCCTTAAAACTCATGGTAGTTAAAGCAAAGTTACATCTCTTCCTTGAGAAAGTTGTCTTTTTCTCCCAGGAATGACTTTTTTCTGTGAATGGGTTGTTCCAGTAACTAATGACTTTATTGGTGGGGTGAGGGTGGAGAAGGTTAGCTCTGCTAAACTCCAGCTGTAAACTCAGGTAATGTGAAAAGCTTGTCCACCTGAGGCCCTGAACTGGAGTGTATGGATCTAAGAAATCTCAAGTTTCTGGGGTGTGGGGGGCAACAACTTCTCCTCAACCAAAAAATAAAAACAAAAATAAAAAAAATAATGTTACACTGTTTTCTGATATATTTTATAGATATGATTTCTTTCTATTCCTAGTTTTATAGGCTATAACTAAGTATGGATACATGAAAATGTTAATTTTGTTTTTTAAAGTTATCTCTATGCCCAATGTAGGGGCTCAGACTCATGACTCCGAGATCAAGAGTCACATGCTCTACCAACTGAGCCAGCCATGTGCCCCAAGATGTTGCTACTTTTATTTCTGAAATTACTCAACTGTATTAAGGTGGCAAGAATGGGAATTTATACTGAAGGAGCTATACACACCCCAATCTCTAAGCTCATTAATTTATTAACTGGAGTAAAAATGTATGATCACTAAGAAACAATTTATAATGCAATGAAAATAATAAGCTTCACTTTCTGAATAATACCAGAGCAAATGGTTCCATGAGAATACTGGTTGAATGGTCTTCCCAACCTCAGGAGTGATCACATAGGTCTTGTGCAATTCCTGGTGGTTTAATATAAGTGACTAGGATATGACTTACACATAAGATAAATTCAGCTTAATAACCACAAGTCAGTAATTAGTTCAGTGCCTTTTCATGTATTAGGGTATTTTAAGTCTCAAAAAGGCAGAGAAGGAAGGAAGGAAGATAGGCAAAGAAAGAATAAAGGAAAGGGAAGGGAAGAGAAGGGAGCAGAAAAAGAAAACCAGTACTAGAAATTGTAATTATTAAACTCAACACAAATCTTTCTTCATCCTTGGTATTACTAAAAGGTATTTCCTCACAGTGTTACACCAAAACATCATCAGACCCCTCCTTTATAATTGCTAGTTTGCAGAGTCCCTACTGTTGCTTCCAGAACATGCTGTGATATATATATTGGAAATTCCTAAGAGGTAGTTCATTCAGAGGTTAAGATGTAAGCCCTGGGCTCTGATCTGGGGCAGGGCCTGATGCAAATCTTGGCTCTGGAATTGCTGTCTGCAGCAGCCTCAGTAAGCTAATCACGGTGAGGGGCAGTTCAAGCCAGGATACAATCCAGATAATAACAGCTCTTCTATGACAGTACTGTTAGAAGCATTAAGTGAGATAATATCTATAAAATTAGGACTTACAGTGCTTGGCATATAATTTTAGATGCTTAATAAATGTTACCTATAATTAGATCACAATAAAAATTGGAGGAAAGCAACAAGAATAATCACAAGATGAAACTTATACTTTTGAATCTGTTATCTATGATTCTTAAAAAATATGTTAGCTATTTAATATTTGACCAACAAATGTAAATATTCTTGCCCATACTATATCTAAACTAGAAGATAGTCTTTTATAATTGCTGTAAAATTCCATTGGAAATGATAATTTCTTAAGACAATAAACATGCTGGATGGCATTTTCATCTTATTATAAGTGAAGTTTCATCCCTAAAAAATAAAATACCTAAAAATATACTTGCTTTTAGAGATAACAAGTGTTAGCGAGGGTGTGGAGAAGAGGGAACATTTGTTCACTGTTGGTGGGAATATAAATTGATGTATCCACTATGAAACACAGTATGGAGGTCCCTCAAAAAATTAAAAATAGAACTACTGTATAATACAGCAATCTCCCTTCTGGATATATATTCAAAGGAATTGAAATCAAGATCTAGTGGAGAAATATCTACACTTTCACGTTCACTGCAGCATTATTTACAATAGCCATGATATGAAAACACTTAAGTGTCTGTCAGTGAGTAAGTGCATAAAGAAGATGTGTATTTACAGTGGACTATTATTCAGCCATGAGAAAGATGGATATCCTGCCATGAGGTAATTTGGATAAATCTTGAAGGCATCATGCTCAGTGAAATAAATTAGACAGAGAAAGATAAATACTATATAATACCACATATGTGAAATTGAAAAAAAAAAACAAACCCACAGAAATAGTTGAGTAGTGGTTACTGAAGGCTGGAAGTTGCAAGAAATGGGGAGATATTGATCTAGGATACAAACTGTCAGTTATAGAATTAATAAGACCTGGGGTCTAATGTACAGCATAGTGATTATATCTAATAATATTATATTACAGATACAAACATCGCTAAGAGTAGATCTTAATTGTTCTTATAGCAAGAAAGAAATAGTAGTTATATGACAGGCTGGAGATGTTAGCTTATGATATGGTAGTAATCATTCTGTAATATATAAGTGTCTCAAATCAACATGTGGTATGCCTTAAATTTATACAACATTTTATGTCAATTTGATCTCAATAAAACTGGAAGAAAAATAAAAACTAAAAATATGCTTGCTTTGACCAAGCAAGTTTATTTTATTTTATAAACAAAATGGGTACAAGTCAGATTTTTATTTCTCTTAAATCTTTAAGTAGATGTGGAAAACATGTGGTCAAAAACTGGCTGCTAGCTTTGTCACTGAATGGAAGCTTTGATTCAGATCCTGTCAAGAATTAAGTAATAACTGATAATAAGGAAAATTATAATAAACAAATTGCAAGATTATACCTTGAAATGTTTATTTGTTAACATTTTGTTCTAAATTGTATATTTCATTCAAATATGATGGCAATACTAATATCCCTTAAATATAACTTTAACCATTTGTAGGATTTCAGTTTTTCATTTTAAAAAATGCACAATCAATGCATTTTCATTACCTACACCTGTGGGAAGCCTATTTGGATGGTGAACCAGGGTCCTGCTACTGACAGTTAACCCAGCAGAAGACATGGTAATAGCCTGAGAGCCTAAATCTATGTAATGGGGAAAATTCACAATGATTCGTCAGTATTCTTATAGTATTTCAAACTAGGTGCTCTGATTGTGTAAATTAAACATAAAAACACCCTCATAGTCTAGGAGTTGCATTGATCAATATGCTGGGCACTGCTCCCAAGCAGGTATACAAATTTAAATTAGTTGAAATTAAATAAAATTGAAATGCAATTTCTCAGTCCCACCAGGCACATTGCAAGTGCTGGATATCCCCATGTCGCTAGCAGCTACCATGTTAGAAAGTGCCGGTTACATCATTTCCATCCGGCAGGAAGTTTTATTGGGCAGCACTAGTCTAAAATTTCCATTTCCTATAGTAATGAAACCTATTCATTTTTCTTATTTTCATCCCTTGGTTTAATTTTTTTCCTCTTCTTTCTTCTACCTATTCACTCCTCATCTCAATAGAGTATCAACCAATATGATTTTAGTTTCAAAATGAAATAAAATAATTTATTTTAATTAAAAATTAATTCTGAAAAACAATTTGAAGGAAATCTTATCTTTCCTGAGAAATTTAGAGAACAATATAGAAAATGATGTTTAATTTTATTGTTTTATTATTTTGATTGAGTTATAATTGACCTACAATATTATCTTCACTTCAGGTGTACAACACAGTGATTTTACATATGTATACATTGCACGATGGTTGCCGTAATAATTTGAGTTACCATCTGTCACTTTACAGAGACAAAACATTACTGACTATAGGCCCCATGCTATATATTACATCCTCATGACATTTCTTTTATACCTGCAAGTTTGTACTTCTTAATCAACTTCACCCATTTCACTCCTCCTGCAACTCCTCTACCCTCTGGCACCCTGTTCTCTGTTTCTATGACTCTGAGTTCTGTTTTGTTTTTTAGATTCTATGTGTAAGTAGAATCCTGCAGTATTTGTCTTATTTTACTTAGTGTAATACGCTTAAGATTTATTCATGTTGTTATAAGTAGCAAGATTTTTATATTTGTGGCTGAGTAGTACTCCACTGTGTGTGTGTGGAGTGTGTGTGTGTGTGTGTGTGTGTGTACACCATTATCTTCTTTGTCTATTCATCCATCAATGGACGCTTAGCTTGTTTCCAATTACCACACTTATTCATTCACCAATGAATAGAGGAGTACATATATCTAGAAAAGGATATTTGAAACACCCTGCAGAGATGAGTATTTATTTACAAATATAATTCCAACACAAATATCTATTCATCAATAGTAAATTAGGCAAAATTAATAGACAAAATTCATTCTGATTCTTAGTACTATACCCTAGAGAGAATTCTCCATCCTTTCCTCATATTTTCAAAAAGAAAGGTATATTTCAGAATTATTTCTCCAAACCTACTTTTTTAGGAAAAGTGACTAATCCTATACTCTTTAGGCCATTCGCTGGCAGTGGGGACCACCGGGCCTCCAGAGCAGAATCCTCTGCTTCCACTCGCTAATGGCCAAGTGCTAAGGTACAACAGGCTCCTTTGCCTGCCCCTGCAAGGACAGTTCAGACACACAGCACTCTCCCTGCACTATCTTCTCCAGAACAAGCCTTTTCTTTTTCTTTTCTTCTCCTACTTCTTCTTCTTTTTTTTTTTTCTTTCTCTTTCAAGTTGAGACCATCTTGCAAGAATGAGTTGACTTCAATTCTGACAAAAATGACTGACTTCTGCCAGCTCCAGATCTAGGAACATTTTACAAATAAGCTTTAACCTGGAAGTCCTGTTTTGGTTCAACTATTTAAAAAACTGGTTTTCATGGGGCTCTTAGTTCTTTACCAGTTATTCCATTAACCAGAACCTGGGAGAGGAGAAAAAAATCTTTAGAAAACTAAAAGCACAGGGACGCCTGACTGGCTCAGTCGTTAAGTGTCTGCCTTCGGTTCAGGTCATGATCCCAGGGTCCTGGGATCAAGCCCCACATCTAGGGTCCCTGCTCAGCATGATGCCTGCTTCTCCCTCTCCCACTCCACCTGCTTGTGTCCTCTCTTCGGCTGTGTCTTCTCTCTGTCAAATAAATACATTAAATCTTTTAAAAAAAATTTTTTTAAAAGAAAACTAAAAGCACAATATAGTGTTTCTTAACCTTTTTTTTTCTTATTATTGACCCCTTAAGACATTTTTTCCTAAAGTCCATCATGAAATTTTAATACCTCAGATTTCCTACAATTCCTGTCTTTATACTTGTGCTTTGTACATAAAAAGAGTAAGAATTTGTCACTTTCCAAGAATCAAATCATATCTCCTTAGCAACAATTTTGCCCCTTTTGATAATGCCTGATAAAAAGGAATCAAAATATAAGAAATAGATACTATTTTTAAGATCCTTTACTTCTGTTGCAGTGTTCTGTCATGAATATTTCAAAGTTGTAGCTCGCTTGAGTATGGAGATTAGGAAATACTTTTTTCCTTCTGCATACATCATAATTTATATGAATTAGTAGTTTAGTAAGGGAATAACCTCGCTGGGCTTTCTGAGAAATCACAGTATTTGAAATCACGGGATCCTTTGAGAACTTATGTCTTTCTACTCTAGCATTTTCAATGTCACTGTTTACAGGGGCGAAGAGGGAGGGGGTAGGATTCAGAGGGAAATGTGAGAGGATAAGAAAAAGAACACAGAAGGAGGGGAGGAGAGGAGGAAGATACCTACATAATAGCATATAGCTTTTTTTTTTCCCCAATAGTCAGTCATTCAAACTCTTCACACATCTCTTGTTTACCCACATCTCTTGCAACGTCTAACATGAGAGATTAACATTTGGAAAGCATCTTATTCCCCACCCTCAATTTTTTTAAATATTTATTTATTTATTTGAGTAATAAATATTTATTTATTTGAGTGTGCAAGTCGGGGAGGGACAGAGGGAGAGAATCTCAGGCAGACTCCCAGCTGAGTGTGGAGACAGATGCCAACTGGATCTCCCAACCTTAACACTCTGAGAGCAGGACAGAGCCGAAACCAAGAGTCTGATGCTCAACTGACTGAGCCACCCAGGGATGACTGCCAACCCTCGATTATTAAGATCACTTCCTAAAAAATAATATTCAAACATCGAGCACTGAGTTCAATATGAGAAAGTCTATCTGAATGACAAAGATTTGCACTAACCTCTATTTCATTTAGTCAAACCTTTCCTTCCGTATCATTTGAGAAATCAATAATTTTTTGACAAAACTTGTCAACTCTTACAATTAAGACAGTAGAACCTTTCATGGACATTTTCCTTCATTATGGCTTGCCCAGTAATAAAAAGAAGAAATATGGGGATTTAAAAGTGTAATGAAATATTGTTCTTAAGGTGTATTCAATTAAGGTAGCAGGCCAAAATGTACTCTTTGGATTTATGCTATCATTCATTCGTTTGTTTGTTCAGGAAATAGTCACCGTGGGCATCATGCGCCTGGTAACGCACCAGAGGAAACCTGGGGTTCGGTGATCATTCTTGCCCATCTGCAGAGCTCCAGGTTAGATCCTCACTGGAAAAGGACTTTATGTCTTTCCCCTTTGGTTGTATTTCCTTAACAAAATTAGGCTCCGGAAGATACGGTTCCTTCTTTTCTCTCCCCAAATCTGTGTCATAAATTGACAAATTATTTAGAATTCTCCATTTGAACCTATCATATCCAGGACATTTCTGTTTGGGAAGAAATAAGCTCTTAAATAAGAAATAAGAAGTAAAACACTCCAGTTATACATGGTTTAATGCTTTCCTTTCCCCTTCTTTTCACCCATGGAGAAACCTAATCTTGCAAGGCAGAAAAGCCTATAACTAGAAAAATTACTCTTTTCATATACAATTCAAGAATATTTCTTTCTCCTCCCTCCACGACCTCCTAGCTTTATATTTTCTATCAAGATATAAAATTTATAGTTTATATGTTACCTCAAAATGAAGTGCTTCAAATTATTTCATAGCTAAAAAGCTAATATTATCTGACTAGACCATACTGAAATATTGGCCTATGATTGTTGTTTATACATACTGGGGAAAGAGAAAAATAAATTGTAAATATTTACTTTGAATTCATTAAAACTCTTTTGCTTTCTAGTGTCCAGAACATTTTAAGTTGTCTAGGAAGAAAAAAACCCCTCTTATTATGAGGTGATTTGTTTAAAGTATTTTTCTATGAATTAGTACACAGAGAAAGTTAACATTTAGGGACATATAGAAAGAACACAGATGGTAACAGAGAATGATGACATAACCCTACCTCACTGAGACAGAAAAGCATGTCCCAACTTGTTCTGTGACATCTGCCATTGGGAAGGAGAGTGTTCTTTCACAGGGAGCTAAAACACAACATCAGTCTACTTAGAAAGGTGTTTGTCAGGACACCTCACAACTCCTGCATTCGTCCCCAGGTGGCTGTCATTCTCAGTGAGAGTGAGTGGCCCATAACTAGGACCAGGGGAGGTAGGAATGGCCAGTGATACATGTCTGATCTTGTGATCTGAGGTGAAATGAAAATATAATTTCTTAATACAGACTGTGCTATTAAAATGTAGAGATGGAATCTTTTCTTTGTCGTGTCCTCATTTTGTCTTTCTTCACTGCAAATGACATGTGAGGTGGCATCCTGCCTATCGGGTATGCAGATCTGCAGATCATTAAATAAGAAAGAAGACAGCTTTTCATTATTTATTTAGCCAGAACATACAGTACGTGAAATCTGTGGGTTGCAGACAAGGTTTCCATGGAAACTATTCTATATGAAAGAATGCCTGACCAGGCTGGAAGATTTGCTATTACCATCACTGGCCATGGCGACATTTGCAAATCCCACCACCATTTTGACTTTAAAAGTAATCTGCATGGTAAACAGACTCCGTCTATTTTCTCACTGTTCTGGAAATCTTAGGTCAAGCAAAAGTGATGCTTATGTGTTTAGTGCATTTCTACAGATTAATGTGACTTTTATTTTCGCTTTTGGTTTTTCTATATAAGAGTTACAGAGCTGCCTGAGTTTGTTTTTCCTTTCTACAATGACTAGTAATTGCACTGATTTTCACATTTTGTAAATTAAACCAAGAAATTACTTTTCAAAGGCTCCTCAGGGAATTACTTAAGTGGATCCTGCAAAAAAAAAAAAAAAAAAAAAAAAAAAATCTTATGTATGGAATAGCCAGATGTGGCTCCATCTCTTGCATACATACCCGTTGTAGGTTTTTACAAAGTGGCAAGTGTTGAATATATTCTAGATAGAAAGCTGAAAGATTGACTTGATGTTAAAAAATTGATGGCTATCAGAATCAAGGGAGGAAGGAATGAGGTCCAACAGAAAGGGAGGAAGCAGAGGACACATTACTTTGGTCATTGTCAACCCATTTAAATATTTAAATTCAGGGACACCTGGGTGGCTCAGTGGGTTAAGCTGCTGCCATAGGTTCGGGTCATGATCTTGGGGTCCTCAGACTGAGTCCCACATTGGGCACCTTGCTCAGCAGGGAGCCTGTTTCTCTCTCTTTGCCTCCACCTGCTTGTGCATGCTGGCGCTCTCTCTCTCACTCTCTCTCTCTCTCTCTCTGATAAATAAATAAATAAATAAATAAATAAATAAAATGTTTAAATTTTTTTTTAAATTCAGAGAGCTACCCTGAGAAAACTTCCAGTAAGTTAATTCTCTACTTTGATCACTACTATTTATTCCCTTACCATCTCTGAGCATAAGGTAAAAGCAGTAGGCAATCCTATTGTTTTTCTATTTTGTTTTGTTTTGAAGACAGTGTCAGAGGCTTGAGTAACTGGAAGGAAGGAGTGGTCTTCAACTCCACTCCCAGTAGAGCAAGATGGGATGAAAGTTTAGAACTCCGTTTCAGACATGTTCAGATATTTGTTAGTCGGGTAGGTAAAGACGTCAGGTGTCCTGTGGATTTCTGAATCTGAGCAAAGTCTGGAAAAGAGATGAGTGTAATTAGAAAATAGAAATGCACCAGGTACAGAGCCCTGTGGCCCTCGCACTGTAAGAGAGGAAGAGAATAAACCAGAACAAAAGACCGAGAAGCAGAGCCACCTCACTGCCTCACCGCGAAGAGATCATTTGTATTTTTGTCCGGGTGAATGGCATCTCTTGGAGTTGTGCAATTGATGGCCCATCTGAGAATCATGACCAGTGAGGCAGTATAAACAAGAGAGTCTGATATTCTAGAACCCAAGTGGAAAAAACTTCAAAGAGCAGAAGTTGAAAAGACCCCCAATAATGGGTCCGTGATTAAAGGAGTGAGACTGATACAAAGCGAAGGTCAAGCAAAGCTTTATTTCACGCCAAGCATCAAGAATCAAACCAAACGTTCAGGGCTGCACCTCTTACAGAGAGGACAACCCCTCTCTGCTTCACAGACTAGCTTTTAAGGGCAAAGGCCATGTGGTTGGTCCTGGCCACGCACCGGTGGCCAATGGAATTGTAACACACAGAGAAAGCTGCACAGCCATGCTAGGTCACACATAAGTGACCAACTGAATTACAATTTACCCTATAGTAGACATTTGAACTAGCCTATCACCTTGGTCAGAATTGGCGCCCAAAAGGCTCCCAAAGGGTGGGGCCCATACTCCTTGGTAGCTAGGGCAACATTTGCGCCCCCACTGATTGGATGTATCCACCTGGCCTGACCCACCCTTGTATTTGGGCTTTGTTACCTGGGACTAGTTTCTGGGACTTGTTTTTAAGTAAGTCCCCTGGGGGGAAGAGGGGCAGGGACAGTTTAAGTTTTACTGCATAAACAACAGAATGACTGTTTAATCCAAGATGGAATCGCTCTGGCTAAATAGGCCCTTACAAAGTTAAGTGTGATGAAGGCAGAGATTCGACCATTGTAGCTTGCTTTGCAGAGGTCATTGATACCTTTGACAAGAGCAGTTGCCTCTGATCAGTGGGGGACAAAAGCCTAATCAGAACACACTAAGGAGAAAACAGAAGAAGAATTAGAGACTGGGATTATAGATCATTTTTAAATAGATTTTTTTTTTCCCCAAAAGAGAGCAGAGAAATAGGGCTGCAGCAGGTAAATTGGGCCAAAAAAGAATGATCTCTTTTAAATTATAGGATGGAAGAAACAATAGAAATAATCTACTGTTATTCCAGTAAGAGATATTATTATTATATATTACATGTAATATTTTATATTATTCCCAGGGAGAAAAGATTGGTGATGTAGGAGCAAGGAGGGGAACTGTTGGAGCGATGTCTTTAGTAATCAAATACGATGCAAAAAGACATGATATCCTTCAAATACAAGCAGCCTCTAAAGAAGACAATCACAGGGGACTGGAACAGATGCAGGGTGATAGATGAACATGGTGATGGGAATCTGAATGTTTTGTGAGGTGTCACAGATTGGGTTCTCTGGTGGCAAAACTGAGAAGTTCGGAAGAGTGAATGTGCATTAGGGATCAAGACCTGCAGAAGGGAGAGGGAGGATACAGGATTGGGTTGGAAGAAAAATTCAAAGTACAGTGCACTCTGAACAAAGCCTTAACCAACTCCCAGAGAGAGCTCTGAATTTGTCCCTCGGTGCCTTTATGTCACCCCCATTCCACTGTCCCTAAAGAGGCATTGGATCTGGGGTCTCTCTGGAAGTGTGCACTCTTGGGATCTTGTTAGGTGGACCCCGCAGTGCCTGCTTGCAGAGAAGCATCGCCTCTCCCAGTTCTCCCAGCTGGGCTAATGGCTTGCTTCTTGAAGGGAAGGTGTAGAAAATAATCTCAATGTCCTTTGCATAGAATCCTTTTTTTTTTTTTTTTTTTCCCCAGAACAAAAAAGCAAAAAAAAAATGGATACTTGGAAGTGAAGAAGGACAGCAAAATTGGGGGTGGGGGAAGTGGAGGGCTTAGCGCTAGAGACAAGTTGTGAGTGACCCTATTGCCCAGGTGAATGACCGGTGAATGGGTTAGGAATGTATTATGCATTTCCAGGCAGTTTTAAGAGCCCGTTTTATGTTTCGGAGTCATGGTGCTTTAGTTTTCTCTAATCATGTTCAACTCTGTATGTGAAAAGAGTGAGAGAGTGGAAGAGAGGAAGAGTAGAGAAATCACACAGTTTAGGGGGCCCGGTCACTGAGGGACTTGCAGGCCATTTAAGGCCTGTGTCCACTCTGAATGAGATAAGAAGCCATTTCAGAGTTGTTTTCATCCTTTTTATTTTGAAAAATAATACACATATAGGAAATTGAATAGAATATAAATGGACAGCTCGTTAAATCATCATGAGGGGACCACCCATATAACCCTATCCAGGTCAGAAAACAGCATGGCCAACCCTGTGCAAGGTCGACTCTTGCCCTCTACCAATTATCATTTCCTTCCCTGCTGTTAGTGGTATTGACTCTCTTGACATTTATGGTATTACTTTCTTGCGTTTTCTTTTAATGGTTGTGCTATCAAACCTTGTATCTGTAGACACTAAAGATTAGGTTAGCCAGTTTCTACTTTTCTTTTTTCATCTTCTCATAAATGGCATCCAACAATGTATTCTTTCTGTGTCTGGCATTTCTAGTCAACACTATGTTCATTCATGCTGTTGCATTTGTAAGTTCAGCCAACCATGGGATCAGACTTGGGTTCGGTTCTCAGAAATTTTCTAAACCTGCAGCTACAGAAGATAGTTTTGTGGAGGGAATTGTTTTTGCTTTATCTCAGGACAACATAGAAGTAGTCTGAGTCCATACCCAGATGGTGAAATTAGAATGAACGTATTTATTTATTTTTAAAGATTTTATTTATTTATTTGAGAGAGACAGAGGGCAAGGGCTAGAGAGAGCATAAGCAGGGGGGAAGGGCAGACGAAGAGGGAGAAAAAGACTCCCCGCTGAGCAGGGAGCCCAATTCAGGGACCCCATCCCATGGTCCGGGGATCAAGACTTGAGCCCAAGGCAGATGCCTGTGGTTCCCCCTTGAGATCAGAAGTTAAAACCCAGAGCTCAATTCTTCCTCTCTCCAAACCCTCAGGTGCAGTTAGAAGCAAATTGACTGCAGGAAAAGACTTTATTCTTCATTCCAGGGACAGTGTTTTATGGCAGCAACTACTTGATCACTTAAAACGTCTCTAAACAGGAGCTAACTAATTGCTATATGCCAAGGGCTACTCCTGTTTTATTGGCCATGACAATAGGTGGGTCAATGTTACCTTTAAATTTTGTTAGAAAAGCAACTCCAGATTTTTATCCTTAAAATTCGATTGCTTCTACTCAAATTCAATCCCATTCAAGGTTCAGTCAGGAAAATAGAACCATTAAAAGTATTATAAAAATAATAATAGCAAGTCACTAACAGGACAGAGGCAAGGATTATAGGAGCAGGCAGGAAAACTCAAGTTGTATATGTCTAGCCACAGAAGTGGAACCACAGTGGGGGAATCTGTGGATTCATGGGGAGCTACCTCCTCTGAGGAAACTGTAATAAAGCACTTGGTGGCAGCTGGGCCAGGAGCTGGATAGAGCTAGAAGCTGGGACCTATCTCTGTGTCTTTCAACTATGTGTGGGGCCAGGGGGCTAACAGCATTTACCATCTTTCACTTCCCCTCGTCCTGTCCTGCATGACTGCCACTTCGTTCAACTAAAATCCAGAACCTTGCAGAAAGGAGATCCTGGAAAATGTATTTCCCAGGCTTAACTAGGAGTAATAGTGCTAAGTGGACAAGTTCAGCATATTCTGTTTATAGGATGAGCACTGATTTTGCATATAAAATCAACCTTACATTCCTGGAATAAACACTGCTTGGCAGTGTTGTTGTATCTATTTCTTTATATTTGCTGAATTCATGTTGCCAAATACTTTGTAAGTAGTAGTATTTTTAGATCTGTCTTTAAAAATGAGACCTACCTATATTTTTCCTTTTTTGTAATGTCCTTGTCAGATTTTGGCATCGAGTTTATGTTAGTCTCATAAAATCAGAAATTCTCACATTGCTTCTTCTTTTTCTATTTTCTGGTAAAATTGCATATTTTTCCCTATAATATTTAGTAGGAAAAAACAATATCATTAACCCAGGATGAAACTATGGGGTGAGATCTCCCCGGGAAGGCCCCCAGAGCTCTCAGTCATCTGGCCTTCAGTTCCTTTCCAGCTTTTGGGATTGTTTTCCTCCATTCCAGCCATACCCTTCACATCCATCTTACCTATCTGCCTGCTGGCTTCTAAACATGTTGACCTGTTTCACACTTCCGTAGTTTTTCTCAAGTTTATTCCTTATATTGTAAGAATCAGCTCCAGAATCATGTCCTCTGTAAATTATTCCCTATTTTCTCCCTTTCCCCATTCCTACCCAAGGTAGAATTAAGCTCTTTCTCCTCTATGTTCCCACCATACTCTGTACAAATATACACTTGTATGATACAGCACCTGGTACCCTTATTTGTGTATTTCCTACTATTGCTCTAATGGTTGTATCCCCAGCATCAAATGGATGACCAATAATAAGTGCAAGGCAAATGTTTATTAAATAAATAAACAGTTGAAAGCTCAGTGTCTGGGGACACCTGGGTGGCTCAGTCAGTTAAGCATCTGCCTCCAGCTCAGGTCATGATCCCAGGGTCCTGGGATCAAGTCCCACATCAGGCTTCTTGCTCAGCGGGAAGCCTGCTTCTCCCTCTCCCACTCCCCCTGCTTGTGTTCCCTCTCTTGCTATCTCTTCTCTCTATCAAATAAATAACTAAAGTCTTAAAAAAACAAACAAACAAAAAATGTTAAAAATCTAAAAAAAAAAAAAAAAAAGAAAACAAAAGAAAGAAAGAAAACTTCATGGCTCTATAACCCCAAACTCCACAAGGGTGGTTAACCTAAAGAAATATTAACAGCAAATTATATGTACTTCTTTATCAGTTGTTACAAGAGATTCACAAGATTTGTGCTTTTGTTTTGTTTTGTTTTTTCACATTTACAAATGAATCTAGTGCATGATCTCAAGCGGCTTTCTCATCCTGAAGCCATTTTACAAAATAGAGAAAATTTGGTGGGGAAAGCAAATCTCTCCGAAAATACTAAGCCTTCTCTTCTTAATCTTGAATTTTAAATTCTCTGGAAACCTTATTATAGATATGCACATCATCCATTATTCTTTGCTATCTATAAGATTAGCTCTCTAAAAAGTATATTTATGGATAGAGCAGCATATATACAATCTTACTGGATGACCAATATAGAGATCAGTCAAAAAAAACCCCACAGTAAATATATCATTCTTAATAATTTGATAACCATATTTTTAAATCATCTAAAATATGAATTTTAAGCATATTTATTGTCTTGAGAAAAGAAATCATTAATTTTGCTGCCAAAATGCTCTCATTTCCACATTAGTGTTGATAGAGTATTATCAAAACCAGTTCTAAAAACAAGTGAATCCATTTTCTACTGATCTCTCTGGGCCATTTTTGAGGTACATCTGACTTGAAACTCTTTGCCAAAATAGATTTCTGATATCCTGAGAAATAGTTTGAAGTCATTAAATAAAAGAATTATCACTAATACTGTGGCATTCATCTGGAATGAACACATACAAACCACTGTATTCTAGAAACACAAAAGAGAATCCCACAGGTTATGAATCAGCAAGAAGCATCTGGCAACAAGGTTGAAACTACTCTCTCTTGAATACCTTTTGTGTGCTCAGAATACAGACAGATGTGATCAAACAGTGCTGGTCCTCAAGGAAATTATACTTCGATATGGGAGATCAATATAATCGGTTACAATGAAATGTCATGTGTATTATGACAATGTAAGTGGAGTACTCTATGAGAATTAAGCCTATTATTATACATCATGCTGTGTTCACAAAAACGAAACTTTTAAAATGAACATTTTGAAAGAGATAATGCTGCTGGACCACACTGGGAATGGTCTTTAAGTGCCCTTGGGGTCCAGGGCACTCAGTTCAGACAGCTGTATGTAAATGTATCTAGATATATTATTTGACTAAAAATATATGAAAACTAAAGAAGTATATCAGCAAGCATGACTGAATTCACATTTTAATGAGCAAGCTATACATTTTCCTTAACAAAAATGAATTATACAAATAAAACAGACGGTGATATATAATCTTCCACATCCTCTGTCCTGAGGAAATGGAGAAATGCCATTGCTGATTATGCCTGGACGGTCTCATCTTGGCTTAATCTCCATTTCTCCTTCCAGAAATTTTTCTGGATCATTTTCTGTGTTCCATTCAGGTCCTTCCCTTTTCAATTGTTCCCATGTATGGACATTACAGTATTTGTAGAAATGTCCTTAGACTTTGTTAATTTGGTCAAATTTTACCTCTCATCACAATATGCTTAGAATGGGGCCATAGACAACTAAATTTGTTAAACTAAAGATACTGTGCCTTTCTTGTAGTGTAAGAGTGATTTCCTATCTAGAGTCTAAATCATAAAGAAATTTCCCACTGGGTAGAAACATACATGCTAGACATTTTCTAGACAATTGTTAAATGTTTCCTCTACTCCTGACCATAATCATTTGTAAGTTTTTCCTATACGGTCATTTGAAACCCAAAATTGTCTAAGGCAACTGTGTTTGAGGTCCATAGATAACATTCTTGCAGGTATAAACATTCTATAAGAAATTGAAGGGAGATTTGCATAGAAAGAAATGTAGTTTCATAACTCAATGTTTCCCAAACCGTGGTCTTGGGGATCTACAACATTTTTCTTTTTTTTCTTTTTTTAAGGTTTTATTTATTTATCTGACAAAGAGAGAGAGCACAAGCAGGGGGAGCAGCAGGTAGAGGGAAAGGGAGAAACAGGCTTCCCCACTGAGCAGGGAGCCTGATGCCGGACTTGATTCCAGGACCCTGGGATCATGACCAAGCAGAAGGCAGATGCCCAACTGACTGAGTCATCAAGGCACCCCTCCTCAACAGGATTTGTGCATTATCAAATTTGAGAAGCATTTATATTGTTATATATGTTCTAAAAGGAGAAAACCTTTTGAAAGACTCTCTCTTCATCCTCTTTCTTTTTATATATTACTTTAGAAACAAGATGAAAGTCAAGGACCCTCTCTCCTAGAAAAATGTACATCTCACAGGTTTTTAGTGGGTTCTAGAACACTGGGGAAACAAACCTCAGGTTAAGAACCACGAAGTCTACACTAAAGAAAGTATTTTTCTAACCTAATACAAAATATTTTAATAGTTTTCTGGACCCCATGGTCTTTTCACAGATTGTCCTTTTAGCAAAACTAGAGATATCTCTGAGAAACATTGACTAACATGAATTTCTGCCAGCTGTCATCCATGACAAATACTTCCCAATGTGTTCTGGTAAGTAATGGTACAGAGATATGGTCTATGAAGAAAAATAAATATGAGAAGCAATTTTATATTTTGTATATTTATATATTTTATAGTCTATATAGACTATATTTTATAGTCCATATATTACATTGAACCCTGCAAAAGGCCTACTGCATAGGGAATTTCATATGGTTCAAACTAACTGTATTTGAATATGTTAATAAAGTTAATGCCATGTTACTATCTTTGTCCCGTAAGTCTTTTTCTGTTCATAATCTTGCCAAACAGAATTCATTTGAGCCTATGTTGTTGCCAATAAATATATTAGCATACAGTATACTCGGTCAAAAAGCAAACTGACACTAAGGAAAAATAATTATTTGCTTTGCATAAATCAGCTACAAACATAGCTTACATAAATAAGCCTCATAGTCCTAAATCCTGTTTAAGATGAAACACTGCATGACGCCTAGTCAAACAGATATTTGCAAGAGCAATGAGATGGGAGAGAGAGCAAATGTTTTCCCAGCACTCCTGTGTGTCATGGGAGCACACGATAAATAGTTTTAAAAGCTGCAATAACAGGTTCTGCACAGTGTAGTGGCTTTTGATGCTAAGAGAACATTTGAGAAGTTCATCTCTATCAACCAAACATCACAGACCACCATCATCTATTTATCACATTTTAATAGGGATTCTATTCCAATAGATTCTCTTCTTTTGTATTTGTTATATTTTTTTACTATTTGGGTCATATGTCTTGCTAGAAACAATATTTAGCTCATATATCCTCGGTATAAATAAGAGGCTTTTACCATGTAAGGTTAGTTTGCTCTGTTCGGGGTGGTGGGGGAGGGTAGGTGTCATGCAGCTAGCTACAAAATAAACCATTTATTCCCTTGTTATCAACGTTTTATGTAGAAACAAAAGGTACTAAAACACACATAATAATCAGGCTTTTTTGTACTAGCCTTCAAAAAAAATACATGAACATATACACATGTAAGTACAATATGCATTTTTTATTGAATGTGCAGAAGAAAAGTTTTATATTTTTCTTCATTGGCTACTTTTCATTATTTTAGTGTTTGATAAACAAATTTGCCCTTTGTCTCCAGGGCACTAAGTGACTATACATGTCTAATACACCAATGATAACAATTTAGGTCCAGAGCACACACAGAGTCAAAAATGAGATGCAATTTCACTCTTGCAAGCAGCTCAAAACAAGTACTTTGGTCTGATAGAATATATTAAGAAGATATTTCTCAACTTTAATTTCAGGCACACTGTAGTAATTGTTTCCTTGGTTTTCTGGAACATGATTGCCACATAAGTCTGGGATCAGTCTAGGTCTCAGAGAAGTAAAGAAAGGCTTTTGGAATTCTGGTAATTTATCTGCAGAAAAAAAAATATATATATATATATTTAACTACATTAAATTATAATGTAAAATGTATTAAATCATAAATAGTGTGGCTGCAACATTACCTGGCAATGAATTTTCATAAATAACTCTATTTTATCCAGTCTACATTCTATTAAAATTGTCTTTTTATAGTTATACTGCCGAGCTTCTGCAGTATCAGAAAAGATTTTGTGAATGTATAATGTGAACACACAAATTCATTCTACAAAAATAATTGTTTTAAATTTGTAAATTTTTTTTTAAGGATCTACTATTTAATAATATACTAACTTATTTTTCTAGTACTTAATTGAAGGAGACCATAACTATTTTCAAAAATTCTAAATACCCTAACCACATGAAGATAGCATCCTAAGCAAAAAATTTTCTCAAGCCGTGGTGAAAGAGACTGGGAATGGATAAGAAATAGACAGATAAGGAATTATTGCTCTTCCTGTGGTTGAATTCCTTGACTTGTGTCACCCAGAGGAGAGGCAGGATTGCCTTTTTCTACAACAAAAAAGATCTCGGTAATGGTACACGTTATAAACAAACTAGCAGAAAGCACTGAAAGCGGTTATGATTTTTTACATAAATTTTATAGAATTAAATGCAAACATTAACATTATTGTCCAAAAGGACATATAAGTATGATGCATTATGGGGGCACCCGGGTGGCTCCATCCATTAAGTGACAGATTCTTGAGTTTAGGCTTGGGTCTTGATCTCAGGGTTGCCAGATGGAGGCTGGGCTCTGCACTCAGCAGGGAGTCTGCTTGAGATTCTTTGTCTCCCTCTGCACCACCCCTCCACAGTGCTCACTAGTGCTCTCTCTCAAACAAATCCTTTAGAAAAAAATTCTCTATTTGCCCCTCCCCGCTAAGTCATTATAATTGTTATCTTAAGAAACCTTGTCCTTCAAAAATACACGAAGAATTTTAGCAGCTGGGGATTTAAAATACCACTTCTATTTATTAGTTTAAAATTATAGTAGACTAGAACTTGGATTCTACTCATGTCTTACTCATCAAATGTTCTGAATTTTTTAATGTACTTAGTGTATACCAACTCGAAGCAAGCAACAACAACAAAAAAAAAATGTAGCACATAAATCAGTGGAGGTGGAGGGCAGGGAAGAATAAATTAGAATGTGGGTGGGAAGAGGGAGCAAGAAGGGAAAGCATTCTATACTCCTCACTGACCCAAAACAATGGAGACCTTGGCACACAGGCACCCTGCTTATTCCTTTTATCTCCCCTATGTCCAATTAGTATTGACAATTAGGTCTACTAATATTTAGCTGCACAAGATACATTTTAGTATTTAAGCTTAACAATTAAGTACATGACTGAGACGTTCTTTGGTAGGTTCTGAACTACACATTCTATTGTGTAGAACCCAGTTCTTTCAATAGCTATTTCCATTAAATAGACAAGTCATCCAGTTATCATGAACTTCACTATCCTTTCTGGGAAAAAAAAGGGGGGGAGGAGAGATTCATCTTGGTAAAACAAATATATTAGTTTAGGCAATAATTTTTATTTTACCACTTGCAACAACATGGATGGATCTAGAAAGTATAATGCTAAGTGAAATAATTCAGAGCAAGACAAATACCATAGGATTTCATTCATATGTGGAATTTAAGAAACAAAACAAAGGGGAAAATACCAAGAAACACTCTTAACTACAGAGAACAAACTGATGGTTACCAGAAGAGGTGGGTGGGGGAATAGAGTTAATAGGGGAGGGGAATTAGAGTACACTTATCATGATGAGCACTAAGTAATGTATTGTTGAATCACCGTATTATATATCTGAAACTAATATAAGATTGCTATCTTAACTATCCTAGAAATGAAATTAAAAATAAAATTTAAAGAAAAAAAAATTGGGAAAGCAGAAGACAAAAAAAAAAAAAAAAATCCTAGGTCTTATCTTACATCTACTGAACTGGAATCTGGGAATAAATTTCAAAAATGTGCATTTTTAGTAAGCTTTCCAAACCTTAGGTGATTACTGTGAGTGATTTCTGGGCACCCTGAAGTTTCAAAATCCCTCAAGTATAAGGAGGAAGCACATTGACTATAAGTATTTAAGATAGCAACTTAACTGAAGGTGGATACCAAATGGTATCATTCAGTTCTGTTTCTTCAGATAATACGTATCTACAGTCAGACACCAGTACTTGAGGCACAGAGGTTCCAAGATTTTTTTAAATGCTATGGCAATTACAATGGCTTGCTGATATACTATAATTGAATGTTACCATCTCACTCTTTTCGCTCTTGTAGAAAAATTATTTTTTCTAGTACTTCTAGATATAATCTCAAAATTCTAAAAATATTCTATCAACCAGGAAAAAAAAAAGAAGACTGCCATAGACTATGAAAGTTAACTCCTCAAGAGAAACTACTACAAAAACATTTCAAGAAACAATAATGAAGTACAACATATGACGAAATCAACGTATACCAAAGCAAGAACTTCTCAGTTGAGTCCCAGGTACCTTACAGAGTCTCCCCCAGCCTCAGGGATGTGAAGGGCCTGGGTGCAACCAGAGTCCATGGGGTTGTGATGAATGATCTCCAGATTACCCCAATGATGTGCATACAAGTATTATTTTCTAAGAGCGTCAAGGAATTAAAGATTAGGAAGCAACAATTTAGTAGGAGGTACTGATGTGAGAATCAAGAAAACCAGGTTCAACTCCTTGTCATCCCACTGAGTAATCTTAAATTACTTAACTTGGAACCCTTAATTAGGTTCCTCATTACTTGTTAAATGAGGAATAGTTTAAACTACTTCTAAGGCCTTTTCTAAGACTCCATAATCTCCCTTGTATTTACACTTCGTGATGTAAAATAACACTCCATGGTAATTTAATTAAAAGCTCTAAATTCAGTCAGTAATTCAAAAATACTTATTAAGCACCTAATCTGTGCCAGGCAATGTGAGAATCTGGAAAACAGATATAGGATACAGTGTGCTAATATGGAGTTACATATACTTTATTGGGAATAAATAACATATTTTATTATGAATAATCACTGTGTCCCTTTAAATAAATAAAGCTTGCCTATGCATAATCAATGTGAACTTTAATTAGAGTCAGAACATCTACCAATATTGAAGGCTTTTCTTCTCTGTACCCTTCACTTATTAAAAAAAAAAAAAAAAGGGTCTGAGCACCTGGGTGGCACAGTGGGTTGATGTCCAACTCTTGGTTTCAACTTGGGTTGTGACCTGAAGTCGCGGAATCAAGCCCCATTTCAGGCTGTGTACTCAGTACAGAGTCTGCTTGGGAATACCTCTCCCTCTACCCCTCCACCTCACACTCACCCTCTCTCACTTTCCCTCTTTAAAAAAAATAAATCTTTTTAAAAAAATAAGACACGTAAGTTTATGTTTTTGCATTAACAATCAAAATCACTTTTCAAAGTATACACTTGTAAAAATAGTTTATTTTAAAGACTCTCAGTAGGACTTCAACATCTTATTTTCAGATATACTAAGACAATCAGTGTGTTCAATAATTTTAACCCATGATGACAGTTGCTCCAGATCTATTAGACCTATATACATTGTTTAATTGAGCAGGGATAAGGAAAACAGGGATTCAGTTTTAATTAAATATTACACAGTTGGATTTTCTCCTCCACAAAAGTATAACTTTCATATGGATACAATTTCACAAAGGTTACAAATATATATCAACTTACAACTGAAGGAAATATTTAGTATTTTACAAAAAATCTAGCTCCATAATTGCTTCCTTTTAAAAAAATCCTTCTCATACAATATAAAAAGTCCAGATTTCTCCAGAAACATCCAGTTAGTCATCTAGTAGTAGGATCCAAAATGGGAAGAATTACTATCCCCAGAAGAGGGGGGTGGAGGCAATGGTGGAGGGGGTGGGGGTATAGAGTATGGTAAGGGAATTAATGGATGAGGTGCCATGTTAGGTGCAGCCCACCCCAGGTTTACAGATGCAGGTGGTGGTGGTGGAGGGAGTGGCGGTAGAGGAGGAGGGAGTGAAAAGCCGTGCATGTCAAACACTGGAGGAGGAAAGGGATACTGTGGCATGATAGGATTATCGTGTCTCTGAGGTGGAAATCCTGAAGTGTCCTGAAACACCATATGCTCTGAGTTATGAAACTGTGGCAACTGAGGCCTGCCGTGGCAAGGTCGAGGATATCTACCCCGGGAAAATCCTCGTGTGAATTCTCTGTTACGATATCCTTTTGAATGCTCTGAAGCGGAGCTATGAACATTCCAGTTCTGATGTACTTCTGAAAAATTTTCACCTTTGAGTGAGAAAAAAAGCATAAAAACAAAATTAAAATTAATTTTAGTATATCAAAAAACACTGTGGAAAATTTCAATAATGTCTTTTCTTTAACCTCCAGTTTTGTCTTATGGTAACTAAAAAAGCAAAAGCCTTAAAATTATCAATTAAAAATGAATCCCTCTCATCAGAAACCAGAGAGAACAGAAGAAAGTGGTACAACATTTTCAAGTGCTGAAAGAAAACTCAATCTAGAATTCTAAATGTAATGAAAATATCCTCAGGAAAAAAAGGGAAACTAAAGACATCTACAATGAAGAAAAACTATAATTTATCTCCAGCAGACCTACACTGATATAATAACTAAAGCAAGTTCTCTAAATAGAAACAATAAAGAAACCCGAAACACCAGGAAGAGAGAACACAGCAAAAATTTGAGTAAATACAATAAAATGTCCTTCTCTGAGTTTTCTAAATTGTGTTTGGTGGTTAAAACAAATATTATAGTAAGTAATATGATTCTAATTCTATATATGAACTATTTAAGCCAATTTATGTTATAAACAAAAGAAAACAAGGGACATAAAGAGGTAAAGCTTCTAAGAGGTAAGGTTTCTACACTGCACACAAACTGGCAAAACAATGACACCAGTAGATTGCAATAAGTAACATATATACAATTTAATACCTAGGACAACCACTAAAAAAATTATGCAGAGATACATTCAAATGCACTACAAATAAATCAAAATGGAATTCTAAAGAATGTTATAGTACTGACAGGCAGGCGGATATAAGAAAACAGAGAAACGAAATACAGAGAGAATGAACAGAAAAGGGCAGACTTAAGCCTTAACATCAATAATTACATTAAATACAAATAGTCTAAATACATCAATTAAGAAACAGGGAATGACTGGTAGAGTAGATTAAAAAACAAAATACTCATTTCAAAGGATATAGTCAGGTTGAAAGTAAAAGGAGAGCAAAAGACACGACATGCAAACATTAATCAAAAGAAAGGAGTAGCAGGGTGCCTGGGTGGGTGGTTTCTACCTTCAGCTCAGGTCATGATCCCAGAGTCCTGGGATTAAGCCCCGTGTTGGGCTCCCAGCTCAGCTGCTCAGCAGGGAGTCTGCTTCTCCCTCTCTCTCTACCCCTCCCCCTGCTCTTCTCCCTCTCCTAGCAAATAAATTTTGGGGGAAAAAAAAAAAAAGATCAGCTACATTAATATCAGATTAAATAGATTTCAGAAGAAAGAAAATCATCAGGGAAAGACAGAGACAAGAGAATTCAACAACATACATATGAAGAATTATACACTATATAGACCACATCTGGTCTATTCCAGGGATGCAAAGACTGGTTCAATATTCCAAAACCAGTGTAATCTCCTCATTAACAGGCTAATGACAAAAAATGTCATCTTATCAAAGTACTGTCAAAATTTAATACTTATAAATTTTTTTAAAAAGCTCCAAAAAAATAGGAATAGATGGAAACTTTCTTTACTTGACTACATCTACAAAACCCTGATACCTAAATTATACTTAACTATGAAAGACAATGTTTCTTCCTCTAATCAAGAACAAAGCACATTTATTCAACATAGTGCAAGAGACTAGACCTAGTAAAAGAGAGACTAAAAAAAAATATATATATATATATATATATATATATATGATTTGAACAACAAAGAATACCGTTTCTATTTGCAACTGACACAGTTGGCTAAGCAGAAAATGTCAAAGAAAAAAACTCCTAGAACTAGTGAGTTCAGGAAGGTCACAAGACAGAAGCTAACCAAACATTAATTTATTTCTGTACTCTAGCAACAAACACATGGACATTGAAATTAAAATATAAAACCAGTTACAATGATTTGAAAAATGAAATACTTAGGTGTATAATAACAAAAAAAATACAGATTAGTATTCTAAAAATGCAAAATGCTACTGAAAAGAACCAAAGATCTAAATTAATAGAGATGTACAGCATTATTGTGCAATGGAAGACTCAATACAGTTAATTATCAATTCTCTCCAAACCAATACACAGGTTTAATATAATTCCTACCAAAAGCCCAGCAAGTTAAAAAAAAAAAAAATCCCAGAAAGACTTTTGCCAATATAGAGAAGATTATTACACAATGCATATGGAAAAGCAAGGGAACTAGAACAGCTAAAATAACTTTGAAAACTTTTAGGGAAAAAAAAAAAAACTAGGAAAAAAATTACAGAATGTAGGTCTAGACAAGAAATTCTCAGACTCCACAAAAGGAAAACAATAAACTGGGCTTAACAAATTTAAAATCTTTTGTCCTACAAATGGCCTTCTTTGAGAGGATAAAAATACAAGTTACAGGCTGGAACAAATTATCTCATAACTCAAGAACAAAAAAGCAGAAATATAGTTAGAAAACGGGCAAGAGACATGAACAAATATATCACTGAAGAAGATACAGAGATAGCAAATCAGGACATGGAAATATGTTCAAAATCCTTAGCCATTAAGAAAATGCAAGTTAAAATCACAATTATCACTACACACCTATCAGAATGACTAAAATCAGAATAACTAAAATAAAAAATAGTGACAAAACCAAATGTTGGTGAGAATGCAAAGAAACTGAGTACATTGGTGATGGGAATCCAACTACTGTATAATCCAGCAATTATTCTTAGATACTGATTCCAGAGAAATGAAAAGTTGTGTTCACACAAAAACCTGTACAACAATACATATGACTTAACAATCCAGATGTTAATGCCTGACTGGTAAACAACCTGTAGTATATTCATACCATGGAATACTATACCCATAAATGAAAAGAAATAAACATGACAAATAAAACAATCTGGATGAATTATCTAGGAAATTATGCTCAGTGACAAAAGCTAATCCCTAAAGGTAACATACTGGATGGCTCTATTTATGTAATCATTTTTGACATGACAAAATGTATTATAGAAATGGAGAACAGATAAGTAATTGCCAAGAGTTAAGGAGGTGGGAGGGAGGGAAGTGGGAGTGACTACAAAAAGGCAATATGAGTGATCCTTTCCTGTGGTGGAAATATTCTGTATCTTGACTGCCTCAGAGTCAATATCCTGGTTGTGATACTGTACTGTATAGTTTTACAAGATGTTACCATTTCAGGAAAGTGGGTAATGGACATGCAAGAAAATCTCAATTATTTCTTACAACTGCACAGGAATCTATAAAAAGTTTAATTTTTAAAAAAATAGGAAAGGTATAATAAACTGAAATGCATGTTAAGAAATAAAATACTCTAAAAATACTTTAATAAATTTATTGATTGATTTTAGTCTATTTATAAATTTATAAAAATACTTTAATAAATAAAATACTTTGAGTTGGGTATTAAGTATTATAGCATTTAATTCTAAACATGGAAGCAAAGAGGTTTCTTAAAAAAAAGTGCCCATATGCACAAATGACTAACGAGACTTAGTTTTACCTCTAGATGCCATTTTTACATCTTAAACTTAAAAAACTAACGTTGAATATTCCTCGTGACTTTCTTCTTACCACATCTTGTACTTTGTAATGCCTCCTATGTTAGATGGATGCCAGGAGGTAAGAGATCCCACATGTCTCCTTCAATTTTATTAGTTATCAGCTTATATAAATGTTAAGTGAAGATAAAAAATTACTATATATTGCATTTACTCACTTGATTCATTAGATTCAGACTTGAATTTTTTCCGGCCTTGAATCTGAGATTTTTTTCTCTGTTTGGCTTCTTTTTCCTTTTCATCATCACTGAAATCTAAGGCCTCAAGAGGAAAAACATACAGATTATGTCAAATGGATTTACCAATTCATTGTTACATACTTGGATGTGAGAAGAACAGATCTATTATTTAACAATGACCCTGAAAGAATATTACTTTTTGATGTGTAATATTTTCTAGTAAATATCTGAATTAACTATATATGATTCTTAATTAACACAGGCCAGAGTACTCAAGGCTTTTTTAATTTTTCCTTAGGAAGTTTCAGATAGGGAATTGTCTATACACAGATGGTAACTTTAAAATACCAATCTTTAACAACCTTCAGATATGGGTATTCCATAGCCAGAAGACTGCCTTACACTTAAGAATCAAGATTCATCATAAAGAAATAAAAAGCTTTAAAAAAAAAAAAAAAAAGCAGCTACCAAACAATGATATGGGTAAAGGAAGAACTGGGACAGAATGAGGAATATGCAAATAACATAAATGACAGTGAGGATCATAACATAATGATATCTAAAAAAAATAGAAGAAACTATTACATTCACTCAAAAATTTATACATGCCCATTATATGCCAGGCAGTGTTCTAAACACTTTACAGTTACTAATTCTTTTAATAATATAATGTCAAGTAGAGTAAGGGCTATAAATAAATAATGAAGCAAAGTAAGGGAAGATAAAATCACTGTGGATATGATTTAGACTGGACTGCAGGGAAAGGCTTAGATATCTTCATCATTGTATCTTTAGAAGACAAAAATTCAGATAAATCCCTAAAGATGAATTAGCAAGGCACCAAGGGAAGAAAAATTTCAAGGAGTGGGAATATGTGCAAAGGAATGGTATATTTGAGACATAAAACTGGTTCTATAAAGCAAAGCAAAAGCTTCCTATATAGTGAAATCAGAGATGATGAAATTGGAAAATAAAGAACTCTATGGCCCAGTCACTGGGCATGTCCTAAGAGTAGGAGGAAGGCATTAAAGGATTTTAGTTGGCTTTTTTTATTTTAGAGAGATTGCTTTGGCAATATTTTGCTATCACTCCCTTAAGTCAGAAAAAAATTTACATGCTTCTTGTATACATAATAAATCTGCACTCAAATATACTTATTCAATTGCAAATTACATATTCATATATTTGAAATGAATACCAAAATGAAGAAGACTCATGCCTTATACATAATCTATGATTAACATCAGGCAATAATTCTGTACTACAAAATTTTATAATAAAATAAACTTTAAAATTTTCAAAAGTTTTCCCCTATTACAGAATTAAGAGACATTCAGTCAACTACTCAAAAAAAAAAATAAATAAAAACAAAACAAAACCATGAAGTATGCTGGGATTTAATTTTAAAATTAACCTAATCACACCAATTTTATAAACAATTAACATTATTATAATTAGCAACTTCAAAGCTTAGGTCTAAAACAACAGGGATGTATTAGAATATTTTCATTTCCCAAGAAATAAGTTTTAAGACCTTTGTGAATTTTCCCAAATACTTTAAAAACACGTAACTTCAATAATAAGATGACCTAAACATAACTAAATATTAAGTGAATCTTCACAGCCTTAACAGAAATCATGTGTATACATAATATAAATTAGAAAACATAATCCCCTGACAATGTAGATACTAAACTAGGATCAGTCACTGGTTAAGTGACCCTCTCAGTTAGTGTTACCTGATTCACACCTCAGCAAAACTAGAAAATAACATGAATCTTTAGCACTGCTTGAGAACATCTAAAATGAACAAAGTTAAATCTACAAACCCAAGAATTTATATATTGTAAAACTTCACCAGAATTCCTGAGTATCTTTAAAAACTCTCACTTATAATAATTATATTTTCCCCTACAGTGTATAAATTCATACTATTTTAAGAAATGTATATACTCATTGCTACAATTTTTATATTTTAATTAAAAAAAGAGAAAATCTCCATGGAACGTTAAATAATTCCCAACTATTATTCCTGATTATTCCTGGCTATCCCACATCTCTAGAAAAATTGAGCATCAAGCTACTTTAAACATAAAATTAATCTTGTTGACATGGATTCAAGAAAGAAAATCCTCTTCTTAGGAATGTAATTATATTATAAAAAATGGAGAGGCACGTAGATTCTAATGATTTTGTACCTCCAAGAGAAAGCAGCTTATTATAAGCACCACTGAATGTATTCATGTCCCATATGGTTAATATACTAAATTTTAAAACAAATTTTTTAAAATAATGACAATTCTGTTTTTATCAGCTGTCAACAAAATTGATTTAAAAAAAAAATAGGAAGTTACAAGGAAAATGATAAACTGGTAATTATTAAGATACAACAGAAAATATTTTTTTCCTAAAATGATCAATTAAAAACTCTTATTGAGGGGTATAAAAGAGACATCTTGGTGAGGAGGGGAAAGTACATGCTCCCACAGATGGCAGTATGACTGCCAAGCAGCATTAAGGATCTCCCTAAGGTCAAGACGAATTTATAAAATTAAGTTGTGAGGTGTCTGGGTGCCTGTGAGTTTCACGTATGCCTTCAGCTCAGGTCATGTCTCAGGGTCCTGGATCGAGCCCCCCTTCCTCTGTCCCCAACCCCTCTTCCATGTGTGCACACTCTCCTCAAATAAATAAATAAATAATCTTAAAAAAAAAAAATTAAATCCTGCTTCTCTTCCTAAAAGATTATGTAAAGAGACTTATACTTACTTCTGGTGGGGGTTCCTGATCATTCTTCCATGACGCATCTGATCCCCTATCCCTAGAAAGAGAAAAAAGTCAAAAGAAAACATGAAGTACTTAAAAAGTACTTAAGATTCTGTGTTTATAATTTAACAGTATAGAAAATAATGAAGTAAAAGACATGAGCTCAATCCTTAATTTTATAATATACATGAGAAGAGCAAAAAATAAAGGACTATGTATATGTTCTTCACCTTGTTTTCAGAAGATATAGAAAGCTCGTAAGAAAAACACAAGATATGGATACATACAAATATTAGGACTGGGGTAATCAAAATGAGAAGCCAAGGCTATATGGTATGCAGAGGAAAGTGGTTTTGCGTTCATAACCATCTCTAGATGCTATGACTTTGGTTGATACTTTCATGATACCTGAGCTTGGTTCATAAAACTCAGGTCAACAAATGCATATTCTGCACCAACTATAGGTCAGACACTGTTTCAGGTGCTAGGGATACAAAAATGACCATGAAGCATTCCCTAAAATTTTGCAAGTTTAATGGTAGAGATAACAACATGAAATTCTTCTTCCTCTATTTAGCTGAGGAGTATCAACAATATTCCATGAGGAACCAAAGCTTATTCCAACAGTATTTCTCAAAGCTGAGAGGGTGGAATAAAAGCTATCTCATTTGGTAAGGAGAAAGAATTCTGAAGAGTCTGAAGGACAGTATAATCACAAGCACTAACTTATTTTAGTGGAAAGTTTTTAACCAACAAAAATACACATATTATTAAGTATGACTATGATTTCTGAAAGTTCATCTTTGTCTTGTTACTCAATTACATTAAAATACTACAAAAAATACTAGGAGTAAATGTGGTCCTCATTGCTTTAAAATAGATCCCCCAAATAAATGAGATTCTCAGGAATTCATTCATTAAAATCATTACTATATTAAACCATAATCTATGAAAATGAATGTACAAATGTCAGGGGACTAACAGAATAAGAAAATCATTAAGTCTGCTCTAAAATTTTGATTCAGAACTTTGACACTGTATATGGGAAATTATCAATGATTTTTTCTATCATTTAAAAAAAAAGCTTTTACTCACTAATGATAAGCTTACACCTATGCATTTAACATAGCTCCAATACTCTTTCTTGCATATATGCCATCTCATGGCCTATGCTGCCCTTGCCATGGGGTTTAAAGACATAAACAGGGAAAGTTCCCCCATTAGTGCATTTACTACAGAAAATCAAAATCTACTAAAGAAAAGATCTAGCAACATTTCAAAACACACTTTCAACAAGAGTAAGCTCATGGGAGGCTAAAATTAAAACAGCCTTACAAGCCTTACAGAGGATAAACTAGAGAGGAGATGACCTTCTCTACCTCAAAGGCAAAGTACTCCACTGAGTGCCCATGTAGACACCATACTGCAGTCTAGAATAAAATAACCTTTCTCAGGTGGGGCTTCTGCCACGTGGGCCTAATTTCCCAATTCATTATTGTCTCTTTCCAGGAAAAAATTCTTATTCTTGCAAATCAAAAACAAAGACTTCGCTTGTTTAAAATCTATTTAATAAATGTCTTTAGAGAAGTTTTTAAAATTTATCTGTTATTAGCTAAAATATTTTGTTAAAAATAAACAAACAAAAAAAAATGGCATATCCGCAGCAACATCCTAGTAAAGCAGAATGAAATGCTACCTATTTAAGGCATGATTTTAAAACAGGACTTTTCTATTAAATTTACCTTTCTTTCAGTGGTTGTTTAGAAAAATAAACCTTACCGACCTGAGAATAACTTAGGCAAAATGTTCCTCAGATAATTAGATGGATTCTTAAACACGAGTTTAATGAATTATGGTAAATGAAATTCAGAGACTTGATTTAATGTGTAAGCACTTTCGCGATTTTACACCATGCAATGGGGACTAGTATTTTTGAGGTAGCACTAAGGTTACTCACTGACTGAAGTTCCCCTCTATGTTCTAAAAAAACCACATTCCTAACACTTCAACTACACTTCAAGTTTCCCATCAAAAGAGAGCTAGACCTAAAAGAGACCTGTGTGTCAAACTGAGTGCAAAGTCTTTTTTGGAAACCCATCCCTCCCCCAATCTTTTGAAGGGTTTCTTCCACTCTTACTAAATTTTACAATATTTTTAGTGGCTCATATTCATTACATCTTTCCAAAGCATTCAACTTTCTTTTTTTCTGAAAAAAACTATTCTACTGGAACCATATATCACTAATTTACTATAAACAAATTATATAATTATAATAACAAGTTCAACTGATATAAGCAGCTCTACAGATAACACTTAGTAACACAGATAATACATGGAAAATGCACAATAAATAAGTAGCATAAACATGCAGAAATATTACTATCCGTATGCCACAGGCATCGTTTAGCATCTACAAAAGGGAAAGCAGTAGTTTGTTGGTTAAATCAACCCTGTTTGGGGCACACGGGTGGCTCAGTCCGTTAAGCGCCTGCCTTTGGCTTAGGTCATGATCCCAGGGTCCTGGGACGGAGCCCTGCACTGGGCTCCCTGCTCTGCAGGAACTCAGCTTCTCCCTCGGCCCCTTCCCTCTCCCCCGCTTGTGCGCATGCTCTCCCCCTACTCTCAAATGAAATAAAACTTAAAAAATAAATAAATAAACGCTGTTTATCAACTTGATACACAACTTCTTAGGGACACATTTTTGTTGCCCTGTCTACAAATTTGTTATCTATAAGCAATGTAAAATTTACTCATTTTTTTCCCCTTGAGAATTACCAAGTTTTACTAAATAGTTAAGCCTACAATGTAACCCAAGGAATAATTCTATTTAAAATGGAAAAGCGTGGTTACTAATGCTGAAGCAGCAGGTTTATAAAAAAAAGTATGCCATGGAAAAAAAAATGAATTCAGAAACTTTCTATGACCCAAATGTAGTCCTACTACTTGATTATGTAATTTTGAGTAAAAGATACAAATCATCTCAACCTGTAAAATCTGGTAAGAAATTATAGCTTTCAGAGATGTTATTAGGAAAATAAATCAATGCTCTGGAACACAGATATTTAACAAGAAACTACCTTCACTGAAAATTATTCATAAAATATAAACATTAGATAAGCAAACAATAACTAATGTTGTCAGTGACATACTTACTGTTTAAGTTTTTCTGTAAATATGTACTGGGTGAAGTCTTTCATTGATGGAGCAAAATACATAGTGTCCTTTATTTTAATACCTTTACTCTCAATGTGCTCTGAAGAATTAAACCGTAACACATAAAATGGATGTGCAACAGGTCCAAATATCTCAAATATCTATAAAATAGAAGAAATATAAATACCTTTAATATGTGAACTAACTCAGAAAGTCAGTCATATTTTTTTTAAAAACTGGTAATTGTTAAAATAAGGTAAATCTGTCATGTCAGAACAATAAAATTATACTGATATTGAAGTCATTTTTGCATACTCAAAGTCTTCATATTTTGATTATAAATGCATCAACTCATTCCAGATTTCCTTTATGAATCTGAAACAAGTGTAACAAATTTGTTGCTTGATAAATTCAAATCATCTTGGTGGTGTACTAACTAGATACAAATTATGAAGTTTTTTTTTTAATCATTAATCATTTAACTTGTAAAGGATAAAGAAAAGAATTATAATGTGTAACTTTTGAGAAATAAAATGCAGTCACCTGGAATCTTGTAACACAAAACTTGACAAGCTTCTGCTTTAGTGGGTATTCAATCATTTCTGTTGTTTCTATATAGTAGTTAACATTTTTCATAAAGTTATACCACAACTGTTTCTAATTCAAAACTCAGAAGAGTAGATTTGAACTTGAAGTTATTTATTTCTCAAAAACCAGAGAAGCTTATACAGCATTGAACTTTTATGTAAAGGAACTGTTTTTAGTACAGTCATATTTTATTTCTGAAAATGTTCTATGAACGATTACAGGAAGCCTTTTATTTTCAAACTCTTCTCAGAAGAAATACCTAAATTTTAAAAAAATAATGTTTCTAATAATAAATATATGTATGTTATAGAAATTAGACAATGATCACTGTCAGTGTCAACCTTTCTAGGCTTTTAACAATTTTTTTCTTCTGAGATCACACTGTAGCTTTGTATACTGTTCCCTTTTAAAACCTAAAGTTGCATTAAGTTTTTCCATCTTATACATATTCTCTGTAAGTATAATTTCAGTGACTGTATCACAACCTTTTATAGATCTGGCACTATTTGACTTGCCTAATAGGACATTTACGGAGCTTCAATTTGTGCAATATGTAATAAATGATGCCCTGATAAACATCCTTTTATGTATATTTCTACACTTAAGGTTTCCCAAAAATTTATTTGTAAGGGGCAGAATTATTGGAGCCAAGAGTATGATTATCACCAAAACTCTGGATATAAATTACTAAGTAACATTCCAAATAGCCTGGACCACTTTTTCTACACTGAAAGTGGTTTTAGCACACCAAATTTTTTTTTTTTTGTAAGATTTTATTTATTTATTTGAGCCAGAGAGTATGATTAGTAGGCAGAGAAAGAGAGAGGAGAGAGATTACTAAGAAGCACATTCCAAATAGCCTGAGACCCGATTTAACTCGATCCCAGTGCACTGAAAGTGCCTGTTTTAGCACACTGTCAGTTCTTCATTTTTGATGGTAAATATTCTCATTTTGTTCTCTTAAAGTACACCATTTGGGATTTTATTAATTTTTCAGTGAGGCATAAAATAGCTCACCCATCATGCTACCAATATTCTGAAAATTTGAGTGACCCAAAAAGAACTCGTAAACTCAATAAAATTAAAATGCCAAAGTATTCTGAAACAGCACTAATAGCATAAAAAAAAATTTTTTTTTAAATTCTAAAAGGAAATAGCAAATTTCGTTTTGAAAGGATTTAGAAACAAAGAGTAGTCCTCTTCCAGAATTGCAAAGGACAGAGGGATATACTGCAACACAATTCTTACTGGTTCACATTACATAAAGTAATGGATTATCTCACCTGTCACTTTTTAAAAAGTCATGTTAATGGCAAAAGCTAGAAAAATATGTATGTTTAACAAAGAATTGGTAAATATAAACATAATATAATAAATCAATATGAATTTATATAATTTATTATATATAGTTTATATAGATATAATTTATGATATATAATATATTATATATGAATATATAATAAATTATATGATTTATCATTAATTTATATAATATAAATTTATAAATTAATAAATATAAATAAACAAATAGTATATTTGTGCAGTGGAAGACAGTAGAATTTTTAAAATGAATAAACTAGACATATGTATACATTTGGGTAAACCTCAAAATTATACTACTGAGTTAAAGAATTTCATAAAAAGTTATGAATGGAATTATAAAGTGAATTTTAAAAATACATTAATAGGTAACTTGTTCTATAGTAATTTTTTTGCATATATATACTTATGTACTGGAAGTATAAAAATCTAGATAAAGAGAATACACAGTATCTTCAGAATACTGGCTAAATGTGGGGATGAAGCGAAGTGAATGGATTAGGAAGAAAGGAAAACAGAGCTTCCAGTTCATGTACTGTATTTTATTTCTTACAGAGAAGTCAGAAGAATACATAGCATGATAAAAACAATTGTTACATTTTATAAATTGTTAAATATGGTGTTTGAAATATTCTCTGGGCGTGCCTGGGTGGCTCAGATGTTAAGCACCTGCTTTTGGCTCAGGTCATGATATCCCAGGGTCCTGGGGTCGAGACCCACAACAGGCTCCCTCTTTAGTGGGAAGCCTGCTTCTCTCTCTCCCACTCCCCCTGCTTGTGTTCCCTCTCTCATTCTCTTTCTTCTGTCAAATAGATAAATAAAATATTTTAAATAAATAAATATTATTATTTGTACTTTATAGTCAACATGACAGTTAAAACATGGTGTCATGCTTATATTTATCTAATGATGATGTAGTAAGTTTTGTCACAGACTTACATGACATTTGCCTTTTTGTTAAATTGCCTGTTTGCATCCGATGCCTCTATTTGTGCGTGCCTATTACTGGCTGAAAATTCTGTTTGACTGTGAATAACAGAAACCTGGAAACAGCAACTGAAGCAAATTGGAACTTTTATTTTTTCTCAGTCCAAGAGACAGAAATCTAAGTTGGGTACAGTGGCTCCATGATGCCAGGGGCAAGATGGACTCCCTGTGTCTTTCTACCAGCCATCCTCAGCACATTCTTGTTTACCCCTAGCATCACAGGATAGCTGCTTTGCTTCTAGGTAGGAAGTGATGGAAATACCACCTGTGTTCCAGGCAGGAAGAAGTGGAAGAAGGAAGAACAAAATGTATATACCAACATGTCCCCCCACAACCTCCCACTCGCCCCATACATTCATATTATTTTAAGCCTTCTTGAAAGTCTCAACCAAAAACATCCTCTTTTTTCTCAGTGGCCAGAACTAAGTTAGATGATGACCTCTACTGAGGAACTCATCAGTCTTTGTCTAACCCTTCCCCCAGACTGGTGTACCCTAGGCAGATACTGAGAAGAAGCTGGTAAGCCAGCTGACAAACAGGGATGTTGACAATTATAACACATGGCATTTACTGATCAAGTGTTTATATGCCAGGTGTGTGAGCTCTGTACACTTCATCTTGCTTAATCTTCACTGCAATCTTAAGAATTAAGTACCTATATTAATACCCATTCAAAGATAAAGAGAGACTCATGGTGGTAGAGTAACATGATGAAGGTCATATAGTGGTGGAAAAGGAAACTTGAGGCTGGGTCTGTCTGACTCCTGGGTTGTCTGCTTTTAGCACTGCAAGTTTAATATCTGAGCACCCATGTTAATCCTGGAATAGTGGGGTCACCCACTGAAGCTCAAACAGTATTAAGGCAGGAGTTTAATTAAAATTTGTTGAATGGTTTATTTAAAAAATTGTTTTTAATTTAAAAAGTCTTAAAAACAATTCTTTTTTCAATTCCTTTGATAAATATCAATAAATCTTGTTCTTCAAGTTTGGATAGGGATAAAAATTTGTTTAAAAAAAACTCATGTATAATAATCACTGTTTGTAACCTGGTACATAAAGCTGTTTCCCAAAGATTGGTTTCCTGGACAAAACAATTCTGTTTCCTAACTGAGAAATGACTTCACGAAAGAAATGCCTGAAGAGCTCCAGGCTTATGCAGAAACTGGTTTGAACTAAAATATAAGCCGGCATTCAAAACACGTAGTTAAAATCAAAGTATACCTGGTTGACTGTTCTTAAGAGCTCAAGTGTTAATGAGCCATACCTATGATAAAATCATTATAAGGTTTTAAGTAAAATAACTACACATATAACAGGTAACAGGAAGCTACTTTAGAAAATCCATGCATGGCTTATACCAAAACTGAGAAGTATTTATGCTCCTACCTCAAATAGCCATGAAACACTTGACAGAGTTGACATAAGCGATTTAGCTAATCCAGAGTTACAGGGAAAAAAAGGGTTTAACAATATTTTAAACTACTATCAGCTAAAAGTATAGATTTTAGATTGGCTAATACCTGAGAGCTAACTCTGAAGAACAACCTCAGACAAAGCAGAGGTCAGGCCAGCCCACCACATCTCATAGTTTCATTAAACCTTGTATCCTGGCTCACTCCTCAGACCCGCTTTGAGGATTTTGCAAGTTCCAAACCACCTGACTACAAATAAAAGGAAAAGGAAGGAATGGCTGAGACAACAGCGTGAGAAAGGAAACTCAGGATAATAATGTCTAAGATACTTACTTTAAGGTAGGCAAGAAGCTTTCCTTATACTTTAAATAATAGTATATATTCCATAGAAACACTCAAAAATTTAATCTAACTAATGTTTTATACTTGCCCTGTCCTTAAAAGGTAGTTTTCAGGGTCTACAAACTTGGCTCTAGTTTACAGAACTTACCATCTCTTATTCAAAAGCAGTATCTGCTAAAGGACCTTAAAGGATTCTCGTCACACACAGAGAGATCACAAACATACACCACTACCACCTTATACAGATACAGTTTAAGGTCTGTTGGGAAAAAAATGACAAGCACACAAGTAAATTCATCCCCCCAAATTCTCATTCCACAGCATAGTCTAGGCTTAGGTATTCTGTATGCTCCATGGCAAAAGTTCTAGTGGTTGGGGGTAAGCCTGAGTCAGCTGGCTAGACATGCAGAGAGAGCACTCCAAGAGAGAGAATAAGCTGCACACTGCCCTCTCCACACATATGTTATATACTTACTGGTTAGCCTCAGAGGGACTAGGTAATCCTAGTTCCTATAGGTAACAATAAACAGATCAAAGAATCTCCAGGCCCAGGAGTAACGCTGGAACACTGTGCAAATGGAACCAAGATCTGCATACTTCTGCTCTGAGAACAGCCTTCAAAGAATGCCACTGACAAAGGCCTCATGGTTGTTGTCCCAGCTTAGCCTCTTTTTGGCTAATGTACCAAAAGGGCAAAATGGAAAATGAACCCCTCACAGCAATTCAGAATTATCTCTTATCAATCACTTTACACTAATCACTATGTGTTACTATTATTTCACAAGGTGCTGAGGGAAGAGAAAATAAACCATTGTATCAAAATAATATAGAGACTTTCAGAAAATCAACACATCCTACCAACCAAAACTGTAATATATTCTTTTGAAAGAAGATCAGTAAAAATCCCAGCCCAACTCTAACAAACACTGAAAATTAAATGCAAAACAATAAGTAATTCATGGAATACAGGGATAATAAACTGTATAGGCTGGTCAATTTTTAAATGCTAAACATTAAAAATAAAATTTCATTCATCACTTGTCATGAGTAACTCTTCATCATCAGGATTGAAGGGCAAAGGGTAGAACACAAATTCAAGGTCACCTCCCTTAATTCAGTGGGTAAGGGGGAGGAAGGTGGAAGGGAAATGCGTCAGACAGACTAACTAGGTTATAAACTCAATTTTGTTCCTTTTTCAAAGCTTTGTGATTTTTGAGTAAATGGGGATAATTCCACTTGCTTAGAGTTCCAATGAATTTAAACATATATACAAAATATGTATCACTGTGGCTCATTACTACTGTTCAGAGTAGAGGGAAAAGAAAGGATGTACAAAGGCTCAACACTGAAGGTAAACTAATTTAGTACATAGGTAAGATCTAAAACAGATTCAATGTCACTTTCTGGTCATTCATTTGTTTAACTGATAGTTCCAACCCTCCCTATCCCTGCACCATTATTTTGGGAAATCATGTCAAGGAACTTAGATGTCTAATCAAATATATTTTAAAGGCCTGTCACTTCTTGTATTTACAAAGCTCCCATGTAAAATTTAGAAATAGATTTGATTTTTCCCTCTAGACTTATGTCACATAACTAAAGTTAGAGGCATAAATGTAACATTTTCATCTAACTCCTTTCAAAGTCAAGTGACAAAAGAGCTGAATATTAACATTATTAGTCACAATTAAAAAACTAAAAATTCAAATGTACTGAGGGATAGAAGAAATCTGACTTTAGAGGTTTTTAATTAGCAAAGTGTTGGGTATTTTGAAATCAAAATTGTCTCAGCTAGCTACTTAAAAAGACAACTGTCATGAAAATCATAAATAAAGGAATCATGGAAATAATCAGTTTCAAATGAGTTAGAAAACCAAGAAATAAGTTTCCATTCCCTCTTCATCCCCTCCCATCTTCTACTACTTCCTGGAGGAGAGCAAATAATGCTTTGCCTTTCTTTGTACCAGAGCAGAATACTGGTATTTCCTAAAGAATACATACCAGTCAGTGGGCATGGAGAGCTACATTCATGGCACAGCCACTGACTCATTTCCCATCCCTCTTCTCTCTAAACCTTCTCTGAGATTAAGCCCCCCAGTGAATCTCTAACCACTTAGAAAGACACCAGCAGACCTCATCCTTGAAACAGAAAGACTGAACTTAGGTATCTGTAAGGGAAAAATGTATGATGCCATGCTTTAGGCATTAAAGTCTTTCTTCCCTCACCAACTTTCTCAAGAATTGCCAAAATATATTAGCTCTAGACTCCAATTAATTCTCTTACTGATTGCTTTGCAATCCTAAGTCACTCATTTCTCTTTGGTAAATTAGCCTGTCAATCTAAACAAAAACAGAAACAAAACCAAAAAAGTATGTAGGCAGTACAAGGTAGGTAGGACCCTGATAAAAATCTGACCTCTTTCTAATCTGTATTAGAATAGGACAGTAGGAAATAGCATGTAAAAGGGAAAATTGTATGAATGACCCAATAATATAATTAAAAAGATATGCTTTTTTTTTCCTGACTAGATGTAAATGAACTATCTCTTTAGAACAAAAAGCAAAGCAACTGTTAGTTATCTGGGAAAAAGTAGAACCCAAAAAGTGACTTCCCCAAAGATAGCAGCTGGTTTATTATTTTTATTGTTTTCAACACAGTACATATTTACTTAGCACTTATAATTTACAAAGCATTATTCTTTACGGAGTGGAGAATGTAAGGTGAATTAGAACTACCCCTAATGCCGAAAAAGAAATACTTAGTTGGTATTTACAGTCTTGATCTTAGATGGTTTTAGATCCTCTGCTGATGGCTCAAAATTGCATATTTACTGGGTAAATTGTGTAGTCTTCCCTATTAAAGATGGACATGCAGAATTATTAATAACAACTGAAGGATGTTATTAGGGACATGACTTTTTGGTGAGTACTGAAGTATACATATTCCTAATTCCCCAGAATGTGCTTACAGTGACACTTCAGCTATTACAGAAACCTTTTTCCCCCTTTTACTTTTTTCCACTCTACAGATTCTATCTGAGGAAACCAAAGCCTAAAATGTATTGAGAGGCCCCACTAAAAGGAACTCACAAACCTAAAAAAGACTAAGAACTACTACATCGTAGAACGTGTGCTACACTCAACTTTGAGGACCTGGAGGTATCCAATATGTAGACCCACTACTTCACAAGGTACCTGACAAAAAGGAAAAAACTGCATACCAACAGATATGAAGTACTGAAAAAATCAAGAATAAACTAAAACCAGAGCTCTAGACTGCTCATCTACTAAAATTAATATATTTTTTTAAGACAGATAGGGAAAATCAGAAAAACCAATCAACAAAGAAACAGAATAACTGTAAGATTTGCTTTTTTCTTTTTTTACAAACCTTTCCTGCTGCCTGTCGATCACTTTTAAACAGCACAGTCTCCTCATTAACCGGAGGGAGGTTAGTCATAGATTCAATTATTACTGAAAAATGAAACAAAGGAGATTACTTCAAGATTTAATCAGAAGATCATATAAAATTTGAGAGGGAATTTTTAACATAATTTAAAATGAAATTTAAGATGAGATAATACACCTCAGTAACTATTCCTCTTAAAACAACAGTCTATTTATTATCAAGTGGCACAAGGAAATAGATTCTACATATCTTTAATAGAAAAAGCTACAACTCTAAGAAACAGAAACTAAAGTAAAAATTTTCATAGGAAATTGGTATCACTCACTAAAAAGCCAAAATTTAAGTCATGTACATTTTCCCAAGCAATTTTCACCCAAAAAAGTAAAATCACATTTAGTCACAAACCCTTGTTTTAGGAAAAATTAGTCTTCTTTCTCACTCTAGAAATTGTTTTCTACAAAGCAGAGTACTTACTGATCTATGAAAAAGCTAAAGACTTCCCAAAAGCATCTTCCTCTGAAGAGATGAAGAATGATAGAACTCATGGTAATTTGCCCCAAAATGCAACAGAAGCATCCCACTAGTCTATTATAACCGCCAATTCCTATAAAGGCCACATATGCGAAAACAACCAAGCTACCATAGCAATAGAGAAGACAAACAAACAATAGGCTTAGAAAATTAGAGCAACAAAAGCAAGAATACTTGCTACATTACACAGATAAAGCCATGGTCCACTTGAGAAATAAAATGTTAGTTTAGGTTATTAAAATTCATTTTAAAAATTTCAACTATATCCAATTAATTACAATAGTTAGTGCTTCTAAATTCTGAACATACATGTGGAATAACAGATCACAGGTCAACATCTTTTGAGTAAGATATGTTTCTGGGATAAACATGATGAGTAAGGATTGATAATGATAGTGAGCACTAACAAAGCATTCATTTTCAATCATTTCTTCTCCATAATCCCATTCCCAAGGATCAGATTACATGAAAATAAAAATCACCTAATCCAATTCCCTCATTTTATAGAAAGATGAGAAAACAGGGCTTAACACAGTAACCTTATCACATGGCCAATTACAAACCAAGTCATCATCAGAACCTAGAATAACCTAGATCCCTAGTTCCAATGCTCTGCCTTTAACAACACAACTACTGACTGTGTGTCCATAGTCTTAAAAAACCATTTTTATTAAATTATTCTAGGCGGCACCTGCATACACATCAACCTAAAGTCTGTACCATACATTGATAAAAATTTCCAAGGCTATCAACAGTCAAAGTATCTAGTAGTACAAGATCCTTAACTTCATGAAATCTCTCTACTTCTACCTAAGTGGATAATACTTAACTAGCCTCTTATATTTTCCAAATTAAATAAGAGAGAGAGAAAAAAAAAAAGCCAACAGAACTTGGAGAACAACTACAGAGTACAAAGCCAAATCCTCTCTTATTCTCCTAGGGTTCTTACTTGAACTCACATATTTTTTGCTTTGTATATTAATACTATATTTTCTCTTCTGTAATTTGGTCCAAATCATACTATTTTAGAGTCTCAAAACAGGGTAGCATGTGCTGATTTTCAGTCAATCTTTATTCCCAGAAGCTTGAGAATTTTGTTAGCCTAACAGGGTATGCTAGTCAAAACTATTTTTAAAAAGCATTATCCTATGCATACTGTATGGTTCACATTTTTTTCTTGATAAACAGGAGATTTTTGTTACATACATGAAGTCTAATAAATGCTCAACTCACACTATCTAATCAAATGATTACTTATTTATGCAGATTATTAAATGCCATAAGAGAACTCAAATATCAGTAAATACCAATAAATGTAATGACGCAAGAATCACATGAAAAGTTAAATAATAATAAATAACAGAAATACATAATAAATAATAAATCACATAAAGACTTTATGTTAATGTTTAACATAAGAGTTTATGTTAATAAACATAAAAATAAAACTTAATAAACATAAAAAACATAAAGAGTTTATGTTAATAAAAGAACCACATGAAGAGTTTAAATAATAATAAATAATAATAGAAATAAATAATAAATAACAGAAAGAAATAATAATGATTTCTGTTTTAAAAAAAAAGTTTCAGGGGCACCTGGGTGGCTCAGTGTGTTGAAGCCTCTGCCTTCGGCTCAGGTCATGATCCCAGGGTCCTGGGATCTAGCCCTGCATCGGGCTCTCTGCTTTGCAGGGAGCCTGCTTCCCTTCCTCTCTCTCTGCCTGCCTCTCTGCCTACTTGTGATCTCTGTCAAATTAATTAATTAATTAATTTTTAAAAAAAAGTTTCACTTTAATCAGCATTTTTATTAATAAATGGCAAAAGCACAAAATTATATAAGTATAAACTTTGTAAAATATCGCTATGGACATTGTGAGAAAAAGGTCAAAATCCAATTTCTACCACTGATCAGAATGGCAAGTGAGTCAGGTTTTTCTGTGTCCTTTAAATCCTGTAAACTAAGGGGGCTGATGGATAATCTAGGTTTTTTATCCAATTCAAATATCCTTTGACTTTGTCAACTCTGAGTTCTACTTTCAGATGGATCTTACTACGAGAGCTAATGATAGCTACATGAACTTCAAGGCCTTCAGTATACCTACTTCAAAACCTGGGGCTAAAGAACCTATAGTATCTAGTTCTCTTATAACCAACAGCTTTATATTTCATGACATTAAATCACAGAACTTTCTAATTTACATGTCTCTAAAATAAAATCAAAGGCAGTAGGCAGAACAATGTTCCCCCCACCAAAAGACACCCACCCCCTAACCCTGAAACTATGTTACCTTACATTTAAAAAAAAAAAAAAAAAAAGGGATTCTGCAGATGTTAATAAGGTTAAGGACCTTGAGTTGCGGGAGATTATCCTGGATTATGCATGCAGGCCCAAATTAAGGAGTCCTTAAAAGCAGATAATCTTTCCAGGCTTTGGTCAGGGAGAGATGTGATAAAGGGAGAAGGGTCACAGAGAAGGTATATTACTGGCTTTGAAGATGAAGGAAGGGGGCCACAAGTCAAGGAATACAAGTATCTTCTAGAAGGTTAAAGGGACAAGAAAATGAATTCTCCCCTAGAGGCTTCAGAAAGGAACTCAGCACTGATTTTAGCTCAGTGATACCCACATCAGACTTCTGGCCTACAGAACTATAAATTTATGTTGTTTAAAGCCACTAAGTAGCAACTTAGTAACACTAACGAATATACCAAATCAAAGAGAACTCTGGAGAAATGTCAGTAAAAGTAGACTTTGAATTTTAAAAAAGACACTGCATTTATGAGTTACATATATAAGTAAAAAATAACTCCATCTATTCAAACTGAATGACTATTTACATATGTCACAGAAAATTTTTGTCATAAAATCTTTGATTTAATGAATGCATATCTGGATAGAAGTAATTTTATTCATAAAATTAATTACATACCTAATTGCTCAATAATACTTGAAACCATCCCAAGGGGCTTTAATTCAATATCTTCAGGCAGAATAATAGTGAGTTCTTCAACAGAAGGTAGCTCCTATAATATAAAAAAAGCATTGATCTTCCTCTCAAGCTTCAACAACTAAAAAAAAATAGGACATCATTTCCATTTAAAGACTAAACATTTCTGAAGATGTAACATTAAGCACTTATACCATCTCTTTGATGTTATCCCTTTTAGTGTCTGACAGTATTTCTTCCACCTCCAGTATCTCCCCACGTGAGTGATGCAACAGCATCTATACTTTAATCCAGCTAGACTAAGAACATGGACAAAAGTACCTAGATTTTTCCAATTATACTTGAAAGAGACAAAAAAAAAAAGTTATTATTGTTAAGGAATCCTAAGTAAACAAACAAAAAAAGACATTTCACTAAGTGATTCCCAGAGAAATAGTTCTATTGGTCACTATAATGTCTCTCTCTTAGAAAGAGTTCTCTCTCTTAGCTATCTTAATTTGGTTAATTCACTAGATAGGGATTAAGTAGTTGAAAAGAGAAAGAGCAATCTTTTCTGGGGCTGTGTGAAAAAGAGTAAATGTCTCGTTTCTTTAGGAAAAAAATCTAGAGTTCCTGAGAAACAAAACACAGGCTCCACCTGGAAAAGCTGTGAAGTGTCACCTAGTATCTTCTTTCTGTTAAAAACTAAATTCCTTTACATTTAAAAATTCCTCTTTTCTGACCCAACTACTAACTATACCTCAGTTCCCATAGAAACTAGATGTTAAGTAGAGATTAAGTTGAAGAGGTATCTAAGAATAAAACTGACCCATAGAAACTAGATGTTAAGTAGAGATTAAGTTGAAGAGGTATCTAAGAATAAAACTGACCTTAGGCTTTAAGCTAAACAAATGGAACTTTCTATTTTTGACCTTTGCCAAAAGACCACAATTAACTTTTAGAAGAAGTTCTTCCTTAAGAAGGCTTGAAAGTGTGAAGATCCTATTACTGGCATGTTGGGAGTTGGTCTGGGAAGAGAAAGACAACTTTTGAAGGAATGTTGAAAAAGATGGGTAAAGCTGAAACAACACAGTTTATTACAGATGAATGGATCATGGGTAATCATTTTCCTCTTCAGGGACTCAAACAAGGTTTTTAACAACCCATATACCCAGAGTTAAAGTAGAACTTGCTTTTGGGAGATGCTACTTTCTAATCAAGAATTACCTACAAACAACCATACTAATAGTCTCAACCAACTCCACGGAGAAGACTTTAACTTTTGCACGGTTAGTTTGGATGATGTTAGAGGAAATGATTGTATTTTATATGTCAGAATTTTTCTGAGTACTTTTAGAGGGAGAGGACAACCATTTGTCATTTTTGCATATTAAACATGGATAATTCTTTCTTGGTAAGACCATGGTTTGAAAGTGGCCCATGTGTGTATTAGCACAGACAAGAGAGTACAGTTGTTAGAACTGGTAAAGAACACGTGACATGGAACAGCCTTGTTAAGAAGTTCTTAGCAAAAGAAACTGAGGCGGACAGAGACCCCTGGGCCTCAGCCCCTTCCTGTCCACTGCTCTCCATTGCTCCTGCTGAGGTGGAAGAAAAAACCAAATGGTCGACCTGCTTGGTTAAGAAAAGAAAACAAGTTCCCAGGGATGACTTAGATCTCTCCTCTGACGTTTCCATATAGATTATACTTCTGCATAAAGGGGGCCAATGGCCCTGAGAAACCCCGAAAAAAGTACTGTTACCATCCTCCATCACCCGTAACCATAAAAACTCACCTCTAACCTGCCGGGTGCTCAGTCTTTGGGGAACGATCCCACTGAGCCCACCAGTGAAAATAAAACTGTGTTCTCCCAGATTTCCCTGTGCCACTTGAGTATCCCCAACAAAACCCCACTTACAGTTAAATACATGAATAGAGAACTCTAATGTTGGGAGACTGCAGACAGGACAGCTTTCATGACACTTTAGAGAACAAATCACACTCCCTTCTGCTTCTGGAAGAGGTAGCTCTCAGAAGTAGTGAATGGCATTTTCTAACGCAAAAGTCTAGTAATAAAATCTGAAATCTCCCCCAATGACCAACCAAATCACAGTTAAATCCAGAGCAAAAACTTCTTGTACTTTTGGACTATGATTAAGCTCACTAGTTAAATAGTCAGAATCATGTACATAGAACAAAGGAAAAGGAAGTCTACAAAGATAAAATGTCATTAGATCTTTTGGGAAACCTCTAAACTGAAGAGGAGGGTAAAGCAAATACCATTAACATGTAGAACACAAAATCAATGTTACTCTCAAATAAATAAAAGCTACTTGGCCACAGAATGAAAAGCCCCTGTTCTATATTTTCTATCAAGAGGAATGGAGGTCCATGCAATATAATTATGTTTTGGTATAGATCTAAACCCTGATACTGTTTGGGTTTTTTTTTAAGATTTTATTTATTTATTTTGACAGAGAGAAATCACAAGTAGGCAGAGAGGCAGGCAAAGAGGTGGGGGGAAGCAGGCTCCCTGCTGAGCAGAGAGCGGGATGCAGGGCTCAATCCCAGGATCCTGAGATCATGACCTGAGCCAAAGGCAGAGGCTTAACCCACTGAGCCACCCAGGCACCCCAACCCTGACACTGTTTTAACATTAAAATATAAAATACATGCTCCTGATTTTTAAAAAGGGAAAAAAATTAGTAATACAGAAGGACTCAAAAAAAAAAAAAAAAAAAGGATAGCAAAAATGCCCCTATCTTATTACTTTCAACCTCCCAACAATTCCAGGGGAATGTTGAACAAGAAAACCAAAGCTGGGGTCATCACACTGACTTTAAACTATATTAGAAAAAGAACCAGTTGGTTAAAGGTCTCCCAGCGTCCTGGGTCAGTCCCACATCGGGCTCCTTGCTCCGCAGGGAGCCTGCTTCTTCTCCCTTGAACTATATTAAATAAATAAAAATCTTTAAAAAAAAGAAAAAGATGTGGAAATGGAAAAGATGGTGGAGGACTATTTCAACCAGTCCCCTTAATTTAGATAGATATCTACCAAACCATTCTGAATACCCACGAAACAATACCTCTCCACAGAGGTATTTCAAATATATTTACCATGCAGATATAAACTTTACATTTTTTTTTTTTTAAGATTTTATTTATTTGAGAGAGAGAGACCTAACAAGAGAGGGAACACAAGCAGGGGGAGCTGCAGAGGGAGAGGGAGAGAGAAGCAGGCTCCCTGCTGAACAGGGAGCCCAACACAGGGCTTAATTCCAGGACCCTAGGATCATGACTGAGCCAAAGGCAGACGCTAAATGACTGAGCCAGCCAGGCACCCCTAAACTTTACATTTCTAATGGTAAAATGTTTTATTTATATTCACATTATAATGCAAGCTACCCTTTTTCACTTATATTTTGTACATTTTTTTACATTAAAACATAAACATCTAATTTTTTAAACTTTCTTACAGTATACCACTGTATAGACTGTTAGTACCAGTCACCTGATAAAACATCTGCCTCTTTTTAATTTTTATCATTACACACAATGATAAAAAGAACTATCCTTTACATACATCTTCATGTAACTTCTGTGATAAATCCCTGTAAGTGGAACTACTACGTCCAAAGATAAAAACATTCTTAACTTTGACAGATACTGACAAGTTTCTTTTCAAAAATGTTGTCAATTAATAATGCCACAAATGAGGGCGCCTGGGTGGCTCAGTGGGTTAAGCCGCTGCCTTCGGCTCAGGTCATGATCTCAGGATCCTGGGATCGAGTCCCGCATCAAGCTTTCTGCTCAGCAGGGAGCCTGCTTCCCCCTCTCTCTCTCTGCCTGCCTCTCTGCCTACTTGTGATTTCTCTCTGTCAAATAAATAAATAAAATATTAAAAAAAAAAAAAATAATGCCACAAATGAGAGATTTTCTCACTTCTCGCCATCACTGAGAAACAAACTGTAAACCTTTGCCAGTGTGACAGGTCTATGATACAAAACAGCATCTTGCTTTTATTTTAATTTCTTTATTAATCATGAAGACTATGCAGCCTTGCATGTTTCCTGGCTATCCAAATATGTTTATAAATTGTTTGTATATTATATATATTTTTCTTTAAGAGGGCTTATCCTTCTATTAATATTTTATAAGGAACTTTGAGTTAAAAACATTTGACCTTTATCAAATATGAAGGAAATATCCACTCCCTTTCCTCCCAGAATGGTTTTTAGTATTTAAGTTGCTTAAAGAACTTCAGCATTTTTTTATATAACATATTTTTATATAGTCAAATATATCAAGCTTTTTTTTTTGGCTTTTGAGACTTATGACACAGAGAGAAAGACCTTCACTATTCCAAAATCGCTTTTTGAATTCACTCTATTTTCACTGCTTCTCCAATTTCATTTTTAATATTTGCATATTTGGACCATTCATAATTTTATTCTTGTATAAAAGCAAGACACAGATGGGCTTTATCTTTATCCATATTACTGGCCAATTATTCCCACATTGCAGAATAATCCATCTTTTCCCCTACTGATAAGAAAAATAAACTTTAACACATACTAGATGTACTTATATATTTAGGTTTTTTACTGAAATCTCCTTTCATTTCTACTAATCTATTTCAGTGTCAGTACTAAACTCTTTCAACAACTGTGCCTTTCGTTACATGTTTAATATTTGGGAATAAGGGTAGTTCCTCTATGCATTCCGTCCATATTTTTCCCCATGGAATTTTTCTAACTATTCTCATGTTTACTTTACTAGACAAGCTTTAAAATCATTTTGTCATATCATATTAGTCTTGTTAGTATTGATTAAAATTACACTTAATTAGATTGCCTTAGGTCCTAAATAATCCTTAGGTTTATTTAAAGCCATCTCATACCTTATTTGCTATAATTTTGTAATTATTTAATATTTTTTATTGCTATTATAAATGCATCCTTTATACGGTATCATTTGAACACAAGAAAGCATCATGCTGAAACTTGTATCTAATGATCTTCTTGTGTAATTCCAAAAAAAATAAGTTCTCCTCTTTTTTTTAATATTATATTTTTGACTTTTCAAATTGTATTGACTGGTATGTCCACAATATCAAGTGTCAAGAAACTGTAATGATAGTGGGCATGATGTATGACTACTTATTAGAAAAGTTTCAAATGTTAAGCACAACAATGTTTCTTAATTGAAATTTCTTTTTTTAAAAGGTTTAAAAAGTGACCTTCTATTCCTACTTGTGTTCCTGTTTCTGTTTTTTTTTTTTTTTTAAATCAGACTGTTGAATTTCATCTAATACCTTTTCACCATCTTTTGAGATCAATATTACATAATTTACCACAAGCAAAACAGGTCAGCTGCAGGGTCTGATGAAATCCTGACGTTCTCCTCCCCTAAGGATGTCTATGAGACACATCTAGCAATGAGGAAGATAGGGGAAGATATACAAAGCCAAAATATTTGTAGTGACATAGGGACCCACTTTTGTGGTCAAAAGCAGAGTCTGTCAGGATTCCTTAAATCCTGTTATCCTGTTTCCAACCTATGTATTAACAGGACAAAACTGCCTACAAATGGAGAAGACCTCTGTTTCATACACAGCTAAACTTAGAGAAAAAACAGAGAGATACATCTGTGATCACCACCATACCTCCAATCCTAGTTCAGTGATCTCAGTACCCTATAACACTGGAATGTATATACAGTTTTCTAAGCATTCCTAAAAAAAGAACAATGAAGGCATTAAACAGCCTCTTGATAGAAAAAGACCTACCCTGTAAGAGTGGTGTGCATGAAATATCCATCCCAAATACTTTGCAGAATATAAAAGGTACACAAAGAACTAAATATTGTACATAAAACTTACAAAAAATAAATGAAATCAGCCTAGTACAATTCCAGATCAAAAGCCTATCATGGAATTTACCTCTGAAAGTGCAGTTATGTCAAGCAGTGCATTTACTTTGAAAATGGCAGACATTTGGGGACTGGATCAGAAGAGATATATTTGTCCCATTTAAGCAAGCATGCTTTCCATAAAGATTTTTGTCAGGCTTGAAAAGGCAGAATTTAAGAAGGTTTAAAAGGAAAAGTTCCTGGGACTACCATGTCAGTATATGATCTTGTGCTAGTATTTGGATGTCAAGATTACTTTCTCTTCCCTAACTGTGAAATCTGAAGTACTATACCTCCACCAAGCCTAGTTACTCTTTATTAAATTATCCTGCTAACTTTCTTTTTTGTAAACACATCACTGTCTAACATCCCATGTGTTTTCTTGCCTAAAGTCCACTTCCCTAACTAGACAATAAATTCAACAATAAACAGGACTTGGTCAGACTTGCTCATTAGCACAGCACCCACAACAATGACTAGCGCATCCTAGTTGTTTAACATATATTTATTAAATGAAATGACTTATTAGTCTGAGTTAAACAAAATTCTCAGAAGCAATCACAGTCTTTTTCAATTGGAACAAAACCAGATAATGAATTTATAATTCCCAGAATTGAAGAGAATCCTCAAGGAATTTAAGTTAAAAAGGCAGACTTCTAAGGAAGCTTCATTGCCCAGGACTAATGCACAGATACCTCAGGTTTGCAGCGGCGAACATTATTAGAATTATTAGATTAACACCTGGCTCCCTGATAACATGGCAGCTGTTTGACAGCTGTTCCAGTAAGGTAATGAATAAATCTGCTCAGTCGCATACTCTCTTTCAAGAAATAAAAATCTAACACTTTACTTTTCCATGAGTAAGGAAAGGATCACAGCAAAGAGGAAAAACATACAAACTCCAATAAAAAAAAAAAAAAAGGAATACCCAGAAAACATATTGAAGGACATTACCACTCTTGACAGGACACACAGGATATAAAGATAGAAGTAAAAGCCACTCTGACAAACTAAAAAACTGAAGGCAGAGGTGGTAAGGGAAACCTGGGATATAAAGACCTTCTCTATCATATAAGCAAGATCCCAACTGTCCTGAAAATAAAAGATAAGAAGGCTATTTACTGCAGGTAAGGAAGATTAAAGTATGAGCCTGGATTACCCTACAACCCTCATGGAAAGATGGATGGTGGGTAAGAAAGGCCCCTTTTATTGTGCTTATCCAATACCAGACACTAACTACATTTGATTACTTAAATTTCATTAACTAAAATTAAGTAAAATTTAAAAGGCAGTGTTTGGTTAGATTAGCCACTTTTCAAATGCTCAGCTGCTGCAGGATTAACACAGTGTGGATATAAAACATTTCCACCATTGCAGGAAACTCTACTGAACAGCGCTGCTTTACATTCTCATGCATCCAAAAAGCCCTCCACTACAAAACATACACCCAGGTATTAATAGACCACTCTATTTTCAGCCATTAATACAAATATAATTCTAAGGCCACATCATACACCATAGTCCTACAAAATCTTAATGATAACCTGAAAACTTAACCTGGGAAATGAAGATTTGTGATGAATCTCTATTTTTACCACTGTTACTTCCCCCAAATTAAAAAGAAACTAAAACCTATCTTGGGTGTGGAGTATATACAACTAAGATATAAACATCCATGCTATCATTTAAATAAAGTTAATACTACGCTTACTGACTAAAAACAAATGTTGTATGTAGTAACAAAGAACAGGCAAGGAAAGGAAGAAAAATACTTCATTCTCTTCTTTAGCAAAAGAAAAGACCACATGGAAATAAAAATCCCCAGATACATAATACCATTTGGCAATAAATTACTAAAATTCACCATACTAAGGAAATTTAATCACGTATTTTCTACAACCTACAGTTCTAAGTCAAAGGCTCTATTAAAAGACAATATGGTCCAAACATGCAATTTAAGAAATCTTACATTATGATACAATCATCTATCACCATGACAAAATACACTACATTATTCAGAAACCAAATAATCAAAGAAGTTCAAATGATCAAATTCAAATTCTAATGCTGCTAGGTACACATGTCTATGCAAGTACTAAAAATACAGCAGACTGCAATCTGCTCGCCCCTACTCAAATACTACCTCGGGCAAATCACTTTCTTTCTGGAAGTCAGGTTTCTTATCTCTAAACAGGGAGAAAACTGAGCAAAAGTTCTGAATATTTCATGCAAATGTCTAATACAATTTTAAAAATATTTCACTGCATGTAATGAAAAAGATAGCACATTAGGATAGAAAATTATGTACCAGCCTCAAACACAATTACGATAATTCTGGATAACAGATAACTCCTAACTATGGCATTAAAGAAATGCACAGTCCTACCTATACTTCTGAGATATCCATGAAAGACCAATTATTGTATTACAAGAATATTACATTCTGATTCCTGAACATCTGAACATCTGGCCTACAAGGTTGTTCAGTTAGGCAAAACATCCATATGAGTACCACATATTAAAAATCTTCCCTATTAAAAAATTAAACTGTAGACAGACTAGTTAAAAAATGGATGCCTAAGACTTCCAGTGCAAAAATGGAAGGAGCTAATGGGTCAAAACGAACCTCTGAAAAGATAACATTTGTACATTACAATTACCTTGCATTTCCTAGCTCTTTGAAGACTTATTACTGGGCAAGGAAAAAAAATCAGTAATTTATGATTTTCTGAGGCAAAATTATCTAAAGAACTTTGATTTAGGTTTTCACTCACAAATCTACAAAAGGGGGGTGGGGCGCCTGGGTGGCTCAGTGGGTTGGGCCTCTGCCTTAAGCTCAGGCCATGATCCTGGGGTCCTGGGATCAAGCCCCACATCAGGCTCTTTGCTCGGCAGGGAGCCTGCCTCTCTGCCTACTTGTGATCTCTGTCAAATAAATAAATAAAATATCAAAAAAATCTACGAAAAGGACAACAGGGGGTAATGGGGAAAGTAATCAAATACTGCAAATGGCAACTAACACTTTCTGGTGCTAGACTGGGGAAATTTTTTAAAAGTGAGGAAAGTGGAATAAAATTACGTGGCCACTTTCCTTGCATTACCCAAGAATAGAGGACATGCATGTGGCAGCCAATTACCTGATCCTATTAGGTGAGCCTTCACTTTTCAGATATGGTTGGAAAGAAGGATCCAATCCCTGGAGTATTGAGAGCCATGATTGGGAACTTTTTTTTTTCCCCTATAGCTGGTAAAACATATTGGAAAAAAGAATGGATTAGATCTGTACACTGTGTGGTAACTAAGACCACATATAACACTTAGTCTACTTCATCAACTGAACAATCCAAAAGTACTTTTATAATGTCCCATGGACCTCAATACACTTTAATTGCCCTTATTAATTATACTAAGGTGTATGACACTAAACTTAAGATTGAGATTAGCCCATTAAATATTTTCACCTAAAAAATAAAAATGAATACTTCTTGGCAGTGTCTTTGTATTTTTTTTTTAATAAATATTACGTTCTTACCCTGTTTTTCTCTAAAGCTACTGTCAGAAACAAAGTTTACAAGATTATCTTTAGAAGGTGACTCACAGAAAAATTATAATCCATCTCAATAAGAAAAAAACCAATGATATAATACTAAGCATTATCTTTTACGTTAACTGAGGAGTCCATATTTCATCAAATCCAAGACCGTGACTTTATTACAAAGATAAAAGCACTGCCAAATAACTGTAAAATGTTAACAATTACTAGTTCCGAATTTTAGAAGGGACAGCATCAGGTGTATGGATGATGTATGAACAAAGAAACCCTCCCTGAGCCCCTACTATGTAACCAACACTACAAATACAACCGTCATGCAACAGACTCTAGCTAATCAGTGGGAAAGTTCATATTCTCTTCACTTGTCACCTTTCCATACCTATCCTATCCATCTTGCAATCTAGGATAACTTCCTTGACCCTGCACTGCAAATTATCTCTTCTTCCACTCAATCCCACAATTTTTTATGTCCAGTACCATTCATCTTGCAGTCAATCATTAACTTTCTGGTGTTACTTTGCTATTAGCAAAGGTGTGTATGCTTACTCTCTAGCCAGATTTCCTTTTAACAGACATTTGTCTTTAACCTCTAAAGCAAACAGAACTTATTAAAATCTACTGAGGAATGGAGGACTCTAATAAATGGAATGCTTATGTATAATATATGTATGACATACACACACACACACACACACACACACAGAACATACATGCTTACTTGACTAATAAAACAGCCAGGGAGCCTGGCTGCCTCAGAAGCCTCTGCCTTCAGCTCAGGTCATGATTCTAGGATCCTGGGATTGAGTCCTGCACCAGGCTCTCTGCTTAGCAGGGAGCCTGCTTCCCCCTGTCTCTCTCTGCCTGCCTCTCTGCCTACTTGTGATCTCTGTCAAATAAATAAATAAGTAAAATATTTTTTAATAAATAAATAAAACACTATCTGAAGTTTAAGGGATCATTTCTGTTTGCTATAAGCTTTAGTAAAATAATTTTGTTTAATGAAGCACAAAATTCTAATTTTTAAAAAAATATGAGCACTATTTTTAAAGATCACCAACTATTAATTTAAAAATATCTCCTCTCAAGTACATAAGCCATAATGTCTTAAATATCACATTTTGAAAAGAATGTTAAAAAGCGTCACCAGTATTCTATGATACAATGCAGTAATTTCAAATACACTTAGAGTCATAAAATGCTGAAGATGAAAGAGGCCTGCACTTAGGGCAAAACTTGTACTAGGCCTTGGAAACAACATATTTAGTCAGCAATTATTAAGTGAAGAGACCATGGTACGTTGTAATTTCATGGACAGTGGGAGATAAAAAAGTATGAAAGAATCCGCTCTAACTTCTGACCACTTCAGGTGGTCCAGTATTTCCATATACTCAAGTTAGATGTTTCATGATATGGGTCTGCATTGCCAAAATTAGGAACAAAATATAGTGTAGTCAACCTAAGTATAATTACAAAATGCATTTCTTTTATAATATAATATAGGCAGTCTCCAAATTACAAAGGTACCTACCAAGAACTGCCTACAAGCCTTCTATTTTTTCTTAGTGATGCTATATTATGTGTATAAATACACATTAATATGCCTACTGCAGTATTATCCATTTTTTATCCCCATAAGCACTGTAGCCATAACTTTTAAATGTTACGAAAAACCCTTGAGGTTTTCAGAATAGAAAATAATAGGCATTAATTTATAAAATTCATTTCTGATAAAGGTTCTGAAATGTCACAATCCCATTAATGTTTTTATGATTCTAGATTTTTAATTACACCTGATTTATTTCAATAAACAGTTCAGGGCATAAATTGCTGAGAAAATTTCTCAAAAAGGACCTGATTTTCCAATTCACTGAAACACTGAATAAACCCTGTGTGGTTTAATGTAGTTTCAAAGCTGTAATACATATGCTACTTTACATTTACTGTGTAGGTTATAAATAAATCTTCTCAGCATTAAAGAGGAGTTTATGATCAAAAGAATAATTCCACTTGGTTAAATTTAACAGCATGTATTATATAACTGTGACATTATAAAAAGAGCCAACTAAGACTAATCTCCTTTTCTATGCCTCTATAGCAAACCATTCCCTTTTTTTTTTTTCCTGTTCTCCTCACCCCTTTTTCTAAATCAAGATATAACATATCTTGTCATCCCAAGGGACCACTGCAACTCTCTAAGGTTTAATTCTAAAAGAACAATCTTGAGATTACTTCACTGAGGCTCCCATATACTTACCGTTAAAGATCTGCAATAGTTAGTGGTTAGATCACCAGAATCTAACTTTCCAACAATGTGAAAGATTAAAAAACTAGATCTAGGGTGGGTGTGTGTGAGGGGGGTATTCTTGCTTGATAAACAGACTAATTGGAGGTAAAAATTAAGCTCAGCATGCCTGAACAGCAATAGGAAACAGTACAGAATATAAGACACTTTTTTAATAAAGACCTGGGACATAAAACTGGGTTAAACTGGACATGCCTATGTTCCAGACATCTCTAAAGAACCAGCACAAACTCTGAAATTGATAGAACTGCTTGGCCCATTTTAATTTATGCATAACTTTTTGCAAAGACAACATGGATACAATGTTTTACTAATTTTCCTCAGCATTTCATTATAAAATTAAAAAAAAAATATATAGATCAAACAGCTCCAAGCACAATCCCTGCTAGGAGGATATACCAGTATGACCTACACAAAATGGTACATTTGACACTGGCTAGAGCTGATTTTAACAGGAGGGGACAATTCCCAAGAAAAGTGGATTGTCATTTTCAAATAACAGTCAAACAAAACAAAAACAAAAAACAAACACACAAAAAACCTAATCTACTAAGTAAAAGGATTGTCCCAAAAGTCAGCAAAGAAATATAGCACTAACTGGCTGGCTTAAAGGGAAGATCAAAGTAGAAGACACTCTATTTAGAGCCAGGGTCACAGCACTCTACATGCAAGCTAGAATTTAAAAGATTAATCTAGAGTTAAACAGAAGAATCTAGAGTTAAACAGAAGAAGTCAGCGAGTAAAGAAAGAATAAAATGACACTCAGAAAATCATGACCCTATCTAAGAGGCATGTAAAAGAAACAGCCTGACTGTCCTCACTAGCTACCCTAATTCCCCATGGTTTCTTATCCAAGTAAGTTTACAATGTATCCTCTTTCTCTTGAGGTAAGTGGAGAGTCTTCATTGCTCGCAACCACAGGAGTCCAATATAAGACACATGTGATAACCCCTCCCAAGTATTTCCCTTTTACACTCTACACAGGATTACTATTATTACTGACTAAACAGATCCCTTTCTGAAATGGACAGAAGACTTCCTGTGACAGAGAAGCCATTCCTTGTGGTTTGCATGGGGTTGGTATCACCCACCCAACCCTCGTGCTCCTCAAAATACACACACATTCACACTCCCTTTCTGTCAACTGGCTTTTACATGTTCCCGCCCTCACACTTGCCTATGTGCTTTCTCTAAAGTACTCACTTTCCTACATACTCTCCCACACAAACAAGTGACTATGTGACTCATGCCCAAGCAATCCAAAGACACATTCCACTAGCCTCAATGATGTGTTCAGGACTGGGTACCAGGCCCCAGGTAAACCAGCACAAGTCCTCCCTGTGACTTTCATACAAGAGTATCAATGGCCAAACTGCCAGCCCCATGGAGAAAAACCTACTAAGCAAGAAAGCAGCAGAGTCCTAAAGATACTGAATACATGTAGCCTTATCATCCTGGTCTTCAGGGCCAAATTATTCTCTTTCCTTAAATCCTGAAGAAGTCCTAACACACTCTTTTATAGCTCCAAGTCCCCCAAGTCAAAGATTTATGGCAATCCAGGAAACTCATTCCTCTACCTAACTCTAGCAGCACTGGTCTAAAGGACTAGGAACTTCTAGTAACTGACTTCCTAATTATGTAAATGTAAAACAAAGTGAACAGCTACTCAAGAATTGGGACACCTGGGTGGCTCAGTGGGTTAAGCCTCTGCCTTGGGCTCAGGTCACAGTCTCAGGGTCCTGGGATCAAGCCCCACATCAGGCTCTGCTTCCCCCCCCCCCCGCCCGCCTGCCTCTCTGCCTACTTGTGATCTCTGTCAAATAAATAAATAAAATCTTTAAAAAAAAAAAAAATCCAAAGTTGAAAAACAGAGACTATAATTGCTTCTTCCATCCTTCCCAAAGATCCAAAGATCCCTAGGAAGTGGCACAAAAATGAACAGATTGGCCCACTGTTCAAGTTTCAAAAGCTAAAATACCTTTGCAGCAAAAATGTAATTTTCTGATATAAGCCCAAGATACACTCTCAAAATTCAAAAGCACTTCCAAAATTATATCTGTCTTTAGTTTATTTACTGTCTGCCTCTCTGCACTGGGTACTACGAGAGTAAAAACTTGAGGGTCTTGTTTACAGCACCTAGTATATGGCCAGTGTGCTGTAACAGTTTAAGAATAAAGGAACGTAAGATGCCTGTTGTTCTCTCACTCCTGTGATCATATATCACTGCTGACTGACAACTTATTATCTGTCAAGCATTCTACTGGACACTAGAGAACTACAAAGATCAGATATAAACTCAGCCCTCCAGAATGTGGTTCCTGGCCTCTGCATGAACAATGACCCTTTTAGTTTTCTGAGGAAAATATGATCACTCTACCAAGAAAAATACTTTAAACACATATAGACTAAGATTTTGCATTAAGTTTCAAGAGATTCAAAAGGTATGAATTCTAAGTCAAGTAAGATAAATAAGAAAATGATACATATAAAAAGTACTGTGGTCCTCTCTGAAAAACAGAGTGGAGGTTCCTCAAAAAGCTGAAAATAGAGCTACCGTATGACCCAGTGATTGCACTACTGGGCATATTCCCTAAAGATATAAATACGGTGCTCCAAAGGGGCACGTGCACCCAAATGTTTATAGCAGCAATGTCCACAACAGCCAAACTATGGAGAGAACCTAGATGTCCATCAACAGATGAATGGATAAAGAAGATGTGGTATTTATATACAATGGAATACTATGCAGCCATCAAAAGAAATGAAATCTTGCCATTTGCGATGATGTGGATGGAACTAGAGGGTATTATGCTTAGCAAAATAAGTCAATTGGAAAAAGACAACTATCATATGATCTCCCTGATATGAGGAAGTGGCGATGCAACATGGGGATTTGGAGGGTAGGAAAAGAAAAAAAATGAAAGAAGATGGGATCAGGAGGGAGACAAACCATAAAAGACTCAATCTCACAAAACACGCTGAGGGTTGCTGGGGGGAGGGGGGTCAGGAGAGGGTGGTGGGGTTATGGACATTGGGGAGGGTATGTGCTATGGTAAGTGCTGTGAAATGTGTAAACCTGGCGATTCACAGACTTGTACTCCTGGGATAAAAATACATTATATGTTTATAAAAAAATTTTAAAAATTAATTTAAAAAAAAGAATTCTGATAAACCATCATACATCTTGGGCATTTTAAATGTGGGGGGGAAAAAAAAGTACTGTGGTCCTGTATTTGTTGATTTTTATAGTCTGAGAAAACTTAAGTAGAAAGATGACCAAGATACATGAGAAAGACCAAAGAAGTCTCCCAATAATTTAAAAGTTGGGAAAGCCTTTGTATAAAAAGACTAGAGAGGGACAGCAATGTCTGTAGTATGAAAACAAGAATCACTGATGAAGCTGCATAAAATTCAAAGGGTTTTCAATACATAAAGTGTGAGTGAGATAGGGAAATTCTCATTACAAGTAAAGAAGAAGAAATAATTTTGGTAGAATCCAGGCACGAAAAGGTGCCCGATTTGCTCAACATTTTTAAAATATTTTCAAACCTTGCATTAAACTGTTTCATTGATTTAAACATTACATAATAGATGTAATTAGTGATCATTAAATTTTTAAAAAGCATTAGTAGTAACTAAAGTACATGTGGGTGTAGGGAGAATAAACATGTGGCAATACAGTCTATATTCTGAAATCCTGAGGAGATGTGTCTCTTGGATCATGAGGTTTCAACCAAACTACCATCATTGTTCTAGGATAAGAGGAGGAAATTACTATGTAAGAGTCAACTTTACAAACCAACCCTATCAAGTGCCAATAAATACTATTCTATAATGAAAGAGTTTTCTCCATCTGCAACAAAAATCCTTTGAAAACTTCAAGTTAATAAGAGTCCTAAGAAACTCAACCTATCTAATTTTACTTCCTATTTCCCTTAAACACAATCAATTTAAAAAGATTTCAATTACTACTGAGCAAAATTTTCTGACTTGTGGACCAAAAAACTCCAAACAAACAAACAAAAAAAAAACCAAGGTTGTAAATCTACATGAGAAATCTTTGTAGCAAAGATAAAAACCGAAAAATAGCAAGCTAAAGTTGATGTCCATCAAGAACAATTATCAAATATTAGAGTTAGAAGCAACCTTAGAAACCTTAGCAACCAGATCAATCTTCTCTTTTATTTAAAATAAAAAAAAAAAAAAAAAAAACAAAGCATAGAAAAAGTATGCCCAATAAGAGGCTGAGCTAAGGAATCTTCAAATTTACAGAACCAGATACAGGCCAAATTACATCAATATTAGTATCATAACATATATTTTATAATGTTCAAATCCTAAGTACTTACATTAAGGAGTAACTCATCTTTTGTTTTAAGAGGAAAATTCTTATTTTCCTTCTCAGTTTGTAAATCATCTTCTCCATCTGACAGCAATGGAGGAAGTGATATACAAGAGGAAGATGATGACGAAGATGATGAGGATGAGGAGGAGCTTGAACTATCTGAATCTGTTTCACTGTAGGGAAGAAAAAGTCAAAAACTTAGTAATATTATTACTGAAGTATTAAATTATAATTTTTCAACTAGGAAGTATCTATATGTAGTTATTGTTGCTGATATAATTCAAAAGCTAGCATTTCGAAGTTTACTATAATATTTGAAAGTAATCTTTAATCCATTGATAATATTTTCAAAATGCCTGCTATAACCCAAATTCTATTATTTTAAGTCTCATACATCACACAGTTGTCTTAATATAGTTAAGCACATGACAAATCACTGACAAAAGAGAGATCTGCCAAGACACCGTTCTTATTAGTCATCAATGAACCAGATCACTTAATTGCCAATAAAATGTTCTGTCTTCATACAACTTGGAAACTCCTGAAAGTTACCAACCATGTTGACCACTCAACTCTAAAAATTCCCTTAGCCCTTGGCTTCACAGCAATTGTTATCAGTAATCCTTAGTTTAAATTTTGTTTGCTGGCTTTCTCCCTTAGCCCATTTTATGTGCTGTTTTTAAAAGTCCCACCCTCATTTTCTCTTCTCTCTATCCTCTTCCCATGGATAACATCATTCACTCAAATCATTTCAATCATCAACCATATTGATAACTCTAGGCTCCACCCTAATCTCCAGATGCACACTAACTGCCTCTGTATGAATAACCTACACTTACCTAATTCTAAGAGCAAGTTTAAAAAAAGAAAATATTCTCCTTACTGAACCCGCTTCTGTCCTGCCTCTATTTTATTTCATTGCTTAGTCTTCAATCCTGTCACTATAAGTGAAAAACCTGAATCATTTTGAGCCAATGCTGTCTCAGTCAATGATAAAATCCTACCTTCAAATGGCAAACATCACTCCAGTTCCATTTCTCAATCCCATTTCCACTGTTATTATGACCGTATTTAGGGAGGAATCCTCTTTCTCCCCTATTTTTCAGTAATAATTGTATAACAGAAGTCAATACTCGTAGTCTCTTCCCACAACAATCAACGCTTCCTCCTACTGCTGCTACCTTCCTTCACCCTCTCATGACCTTCCATCCTAATCAGTTTACACACTTGCTTTAAAAAAAAAAAAAATCCATGACTGGACATTAGATATGAAGGAATTATCAATTTTGTTATGTGTGATAACTATGATTACATAAAAAAATGTCCTCTTAGAGAATGCATTCTGAAACATTTAGGGAGAAAGTGTCATCATATCTATAAATGACTTTAAAAGGGCTCAATAACATACATATGTGAAACTAAGTTCTAAAATGTTATTAAGTGTTAACTCAAGGAGATGGCTATATGTTCACACCATTCTTTCCATTTTTTATTAAAAAAACATTAAACACAGAGAAAAGCTTTAAAAAATTCTACATAAAGCTATACTGGGTACCAGATAAAGGCTAACTCAGAGCCCTTTGCAATCAGGTTCCTGGTAACCTTCACAATCCCGTCTTCTGCCACATCTAGCACAGAAGCATATAAAATATCCCAAATTCTGTTTAATTTCACTATCTCATGCTGCTACTTGTGCTATTTCCTCTGAATGGAATGTCCCTAGGGCAGAAAAATTCCATTCCTCTTTATAAGCTCAACTCAAATATTATCTCCTCTGAAGTCATCCCCTATCCACTGAAAGTAGATTTACTTCTTTCTGTATCTCCCAGAGCATTTTTTTCAAACTGCCTACTACAGCCTGTCTTGTACTATCCATAATTCAGTGGAAAACATGTCTTTTCAGATGGATTATGAAGTGCTTGAAACAAAGGCACTAGTTTTGGCAAGTATGATGTTTTTCTACTACAGGGGTAAATGGGCATCCCATTCACAGTCAGACTCCTTACTATTATTACTTTATTATGAGTCTTTTCCTCTTTCCCATATCATTCCTACTGGCAAATTCTACAGTACCTCTGCTGAATTCCTCCAGCAATGGTCTCGTTTCTCTCCTTCAAGTTTCTTGACAGAGTTGTTAACATATGCTATCTCTGCTCCTTTATTTCCCAATCTTTACCCCAAAACTGGCTTCCATCACCACCACTCATTTACAAGGTCACTAACAATATCCATGTTATCAAGTCCAGTGGACATCTTTCTGTCATCTTAACTTTTCAACAACATCTGACATGATTCCCCCTTCCTTCCCCAAAAAACTTCCCTATTTTGGAATCCACTATGCTACCGTGGTATTCTACCCTCGCGGATCTTCTGTTCCCCTCGTTTTAAATATGACCTTCACTGAAAAGAGACTAAATCAACGTAACATCCAAATGCACTGTTTGAGAATCTTGTTTGAATGCCAATTCGAACAAACCAACTGTTAAAAGACAGCCAGAGAAATGTGAATGCTGACTATTAGGTGGTATTAAGAAATTAGGGTTAATTTTACTACGTTTGATTAATAACATGGTGGCTACGTAATAAGTACTTTATCGGTTAGAAATGTAAAGAACATATAGAGAAGGTGACATACGTTTGAGATTTGCACTAAAAATCTCAGGTTAAAAAAATGTCCGAGGGACGCCTGGGTGGCTCAGTGGATTAACCCTCTACCTTTGGCTCAGGTCATGATCTCAGGGTCCTGGGATTGAGCCCTGCATCAGGCTTTCTGCTTAGCAGGGAGTCTGCTTCCTCCCCCCACTCCCCCAACTCCCCTCCACCTCCCTCTCTATTTGTGATCTCTATCAAATAAATAAATAGATAAAATCTTTAAAAAACAATGTTAGAAATACTAGATAAAACGAGATTAGAAAATACTGTAAACCATTTAAGTGTGGTGATAAGTACACTTATTTTATTATTCATTGTTATAAGTATATTATATTACTCTCTACTTTTAACGAATTTGAAAAAGTACATAGTAAGAAGTTAAAGCAAATCCTATCTGTAATCTGTACAAATTTATATCTCCAGTCTAGAATTGTCCTCTCAACTTTAAACTCATTATCCTATTATTTCCAATTAGCTGTCAAAGAAATCTCAAATTAACTGCCCAAATTAAACTCTCCTGTTAGTCTCCAGCCCTCATCCCAGATAGGTTACTCCCCATTTCCTTAAACAGTACTGTCATCCACCCAGTCGATGCCTCCCTATCAAGCCCACTACCCCATCTATTATGGTGACTTCAAAATACTTAACCCTGACAACCATGGTCACCTGATGGACTCATGCAGCATCTCTCCAACTCTCTCCACACTAAGCCTTGTTACACTCGTGCTTCTCTGCTTTCACTCTTGAACCCAGTTCAATTCCTTCTCTACAGAACAAAGCTTATTAGAATATTAACCTGAGCATGCCATTTCTCTGCTTGAAATTCAGTAGCTTCCCTAACACTCAGAATTAAAACTGTAACATGGCTACACTGTCTTACACGGCTGGGCTCTCCTATTACTTTCTCCATGCCTTGTCTGTTCCTTCATTGTAATTTTCACCACCTCTAATCTATGCATTGATGTATTTAGTTTTATTTTTCATCCTTCTCACTAGTATCTAGGGCAGGGATATTTTGTTCATCTATTCAGTATCCCACGTAAAACACTCAAATATTTGTAGACAACGTTCAGTGTGATTTAGTAACACCCTACGATTTTAAGTCCTCTCTCTCCATAGGATTCATATTCAAAAGACACGACGGCGTGGGGCTGCCGTCTATAAAACTTACCCCGATGATACAGCTATGCGAAATAACAATGTTTCCCTAATTTGGTGCACACATGCTCCCTGCAAGGATTCTACAAAAATTATCAGGAGCCAAACTAGAAACGTATGAAATCCTTTAACTGATCCTTAATTCATCTGGTTTAAAAAACAAGGCCACACTCTAAACCTGCCTTTAAAAAAAAAAAAAAAAAAAAAAAAAATCTGACACAAAATTCAAAGTTATAACCACACCAAGACACGTCAAATTGAGTAGTTATCGAAATAATCCAATATCCTCAGGGTTTGTTTTTGTTTTTGCGATCTATACGTAAGACTTTTCAGACTACCAAACTGAGGAAAGAAGAGGAATCTGATTATCTCGGATTCGCAACGCGATTTGCAGAGTGAAGGCGAGGAAGGGGCGGTCCAAGCTACTAGTCAGCACGTGCGCAGCGAGCTCCAGCTACCTCTCCTCTCTCCCAGGCCCACGCGGGCACGCTCTCAGTCCCCGATCCCGGCCCCCCCCCCCAATAGCTCCAGGACACCCCAGGCACCCGACCTGTCCGAGTCTGAATCCGAGTCCGAAGTCTCTATAGAGTCTGGGGTCCCCGCCTGCTCTGCTGCGCCCGGGGCGGTGACGCAGTTCCCGCCGGGAGGAGGTTCTGGCCTTGACTGCGGCGCGGATTCACGCGGCTGCTCCTCCGCGGGCTGAGCCTCCGCGGCCTGTCCGGTGTCCGGGGACGCCGCATCCGACTGCAGTGACGGCCGTGGCTCTGGAACAGGTAAAGAGCCCGGGGACTGCACCGCCTGACCTTGGCCATCCCCCAAACCGGTGCCATTAAATTTAAGAGTTTCCAGCTGAGCGGCGGCGGCCTCCACTACTTCCATGGCGTCGCTCCACAGACCCAGTCAGGCTCACGGTCAGGGCCCTCAGACAGGCTCGGGGCTCGCTAGGGAATAGAACAAACACGCGGGTTGTAACCACACCTGAGCCCCACTTCCCGCGTTTCTCCGGTAACTGCACGCTGAGCTGCCTGGAGACACGCCCCCGCCGCTGACACAGCGGCACTTCCGGGGGAGCGTACTGCGTGACGTAACGCGCTTGCGCTCACTGGGAGTGGGGGGGCAGGACTTTTGGAAACAAGATCTCGCGCGGTCCTAAACCCGCCGATTTCATTACCTCTTAGAGCTGCGGCAGGCGTCGTGGGGTCAAGTGGCTAGGCGTTCCTCTTGCTGAATGTATACTATGTATACATGTATAATGTATATAATGGGCCAATTATACTCGAAGCGGAGATTTGAAGGAGGGCTAGTAGACCGGGGAGAGTCTCTTTGTAAGAAATTTGAGCCAGGAAATCTTCCAACAGACACTTCTAGTAAACTTCATTAAAGTTAAATGAAGTTAAATCGGTAGATAGCAAGCACATTAACTTTTCATTTCAGAAAAACTACAACTATTCCTTGTGTTTTTCCAAAGCGTTCTCAAAAAGAGCAGTAAGAGCGGACGTAATGCTGCCGTTCGTTGATATTATGGCAATGTCTATATGCTAGTTGACGCCACTTCATAGAAAGGGTGGTGGGATGGAAGTAAAACGATTACTCTAGTTCATAAGGTTGGTAAGCAAAAATTTCTTGGGAATGAGGCAGAGATCAGAATTTTACCGTTCCCTTTTAAATCTTCAGTTCGATGCATCAGCCCCTCCAGCAGTAATAAATAATAATTCTCGTTACATTTATTGAGCATGCATATGTGCCAGGGACAGTACTAAAGATTTTATCAGTTATTCACTGAGAATGTATTCTGTTCACATCACAGTAGCAGACTTTCATAGAGACTTAAGAGTAAGGCATAGTCTTTTATTTTAAGGAGCTTCTTCTCTGAAGTAAAAAGGTCCAAAGCCGGGGAGATAACTAGATATTTAAAATGTAGAATACGGGATGCAAGTGCAGCCGTCATAGAAGTTAAGTAAAACTGGTGGGCTGTGTCTTTGTAAGCCCCAAAGAGAAACAGGAAATTGAACTCGAGATACCAGTCATTAATGCAGTTATTAACTAAAGCTCAGTGTTCCCAGTTAAACAGGCCTATGTTCAAATTTCAGCCCTACTATTTCCTAGTTGGTGTAATTGTAACTTTGAGCAGGTAAACTAACATACCTAATGCTCATTTTCCTTATCTATAAAATGAAGATAAAAATACTGTGTTGTGGGCACCTGGGTGGCTCAGTGGGTTAAGTGGCTGCCTTTAGCTCAGGTTATGATCCCAGGGTCTGGGGACAGTGCCCCACATGGGGTTCCCTGCTTAAGGGAGAGCCTGTTTCTCTCTCTACCTGCTGCTCTGCCTGCTTCTGCTCTCTCTCTGTCAAATAATTTAAAATTTTAAAAAAAGGAATGTAAAAAAAAAAAATACTATCTTGTTTAGTTCATGCGAGCACTAATTAAGGTTTTATAGAAGAAAATGGCACCTAACATACACAAATTAGTGTGAGAAATGGTTGATAAATAGAAAAATGAATGACCTTATCAATAAAATGATAGTTCAGCAACAATGATCTTGCAAAGATATGCCGTATGAATGCGAAGAAAAAAGAAATTTAAGTCAGAATATCTTTCCCTCTAGGTAAAAGTCTATTGCATGTTTCCAGGAATTAAGTGTAGAAAGTCTGAACGAGAGTTAGAGTCAATGTAATAGAGTAAAGGAAATCCCCAACATCAGAAGAACCAAAGTACTCTAAAATTTCTAACCAAGAAAACCAGAAAGAAGTTGGTATTACCAATAAATACAGAGAAGTTGGAATGAGATGATGAATTTGTGGTGTTGAGTTTGAAGAAAAATTGGACAGTTAATTGAAAATGCCAGGAAGCATTTGAAAATATGAGACTAGAATACAGTAGAAAGATTACATTCAGAAGCATAAATTTGGGAGCAATTAAAATATCCATTTGTTCATTCAGAAATGTATTATAGTAAAAACATGTACTATAGTAGGGAATGTATAAATGGGAATATGAAAGAGAGAAATCACATGTAATTTTCTGTTTACATCACTAAATATTTGCAGTCACTCAGAATAAAATCCAGCCAGACTCCTTACCCTGCTTGATCTGGCTGCTGCTTCTCTCTCCTATTTCCATCTCCTACTGCTTTTCCCTCCCTTATGCCACTCATCTCACTAGTCTTAATCTCCTTTCCACACACCAAGCTGATACTTTATATATGGTATTTTCACTCTGCTCTAATTATTTCTCTTCATATTAATATGGTTTATTACCTCATTTTCGTCATTTCTCTACTAAGATATTACACCATAGATAGGGTTTTCCTGACCACCCAGTCTAAAAATACCACCTATTACCAATCACTCTACTTGGTTGCTCTTTTTTTTTAATAGTACATATTAAAAACTATCACATTTACTTATTTCTTCGTTGTCTGTTTTCCTATAAAACTAAGTCTGATGAACTCAAGGTATTTATCTAACTCACAGCTGTCAGTGTCCAGAAGCATAACAAATCCTAAAAAGATTTTTTAGATGGAAGAATGAAAGAGAAAACAAATAATGAAGTTTTATGAAACAATCACAGTAAAAAGAGAAATGGCTTACAGTTACCTAAGTTATTCATTCAACTTAAATGAATCTAATGATATCTAAGAAAGGCTAGTGGTTACGAATAAAAATCTCTTTTTTGTTTTCCAGTTGGGCTGCTCTCCATATTTTGGGATAAGAATAGCCGTACCAGGGCACCTGGGTGGCTCAGTGGGTTAAAGCCTCTGCCTTCAGCTCAGGTCATGATCCCAGGGTCCTGGGATGGAGCCCCGAATTGAGCTCCACATCGAGCCCTGCATCAAGGGCCAATCAAGCCCCACATCCACCTCTCTGCTCAGCAGGGAACCTGCTTCCCCCTCTCTCTGCCTGCCTCTCTGCCTACTTGTGATCTCTGTCTGTCAAATAAATAAATTAAATTAAAAAAAATAGCCACACCTCTGCTTAGATTCAGATATGTTATTATTTTGTGATTGATATTTTTTTAAGCTCTTGAATGTTTCAAAATACCTTGAATTTTATCTACTTCCAGAGCCTGCCCCTCTTACTGCCAACAGCTGCTAAACAGCCTGAAATCTTTAGCCTGAAGCTAAAAGCTTAAAAAAAAAAAAAAAAAAAAAGTCCTAGAAAGAATAAGTAGTTTATGGACTATTCAAATTAAGAAAGTTTGAATTATGAATTAAAAGCTGTATTATATTTCAAAGCGAACTTGTGAAATACCTAAACATATTCTTTGAAGTACAAAACAAAGTTTATGAGAAGAAATTCATTTGACTCAAAATTTTGCAAGCTCACCCGTCTCCACTTATAATGAAGATTGTAAAATTTTACAAAAACAAAAAATAAACTGATAACCAGCTCTTAGTGCCATTTTCACTGATTTGCAGTGTCTTGCTTCTCAAAATGTAAATAAGCAGCTTTGGCATCCTGTGGAAATTTGTTAAAGATGGCCAACGCTCAGGCTCCGCCTTCTGAGTTAGAATCTGCATTTTAACAAGATTCCTCCTGTGATTTGCAGGCGCAATAAAGTTTAGGAAACTGCTCTGGTGGCTACATAAGTGTGGGAAACCTTCCTGGACAAACATAGTACTTAAAAGTAAAATGAATGAAAGCCTTTTGCAAGAAGAATTGAAGTGCTAGACCATTGAGTCTAAGTTAAAAAAATGATCAGGGGCACCTGAGTGGCTCAGTCCATTAAGTATCTGATTCTTGATTTCAGCTCAGGTCATGATCTCAGAATCCTGAGATCAAGGTCCATGTAGGGCTCTGCACTGGGTGTGGAGCCTGCTTTGGATTCTCTCTCCTTTCCCTCTGCTCATCCTCCTCTAATAAATAAACAAGCAGACTGAGCAGTTTGTTGTCATTATGTCTACTTAGATGCCCCAAAGGTACCTCAATCTCTAATATCCAAGATTGATCACAGCATCCTTTTCCCTATATTTCTTCTCCTTTATCTCCTATTCTGGTAATGCCACCGATATCTACCCAGCCACTCATTATATACTAAGTCTGACCCTCATCAATTTGCTGTGTGACTTAATCCAAGTCACCTAATTTTTCTCTGTCTAATATTTACTCATTCATTCACTAAATATCCACCAGACACCATGTTTGTGGCAGGTGCTGCACTAAGTATTGGGAATAAAGTGATAAAACAGGAAAGGGCCTAGAGCTCATGGAACTCACAATATAAAATTTCAGTTTTAAGTGATGAGTGATCACAAGAACATAGCTCAACAGACCTTTCAGAGTGTATCAGGAACCAAAGTGAGAGTTAGGGAATCAGAAGTGAACATTCCAGATTGCTTACATGTTTTGGGTTTCAAGTATGATTTCATTTGAAGAAAAGATTTAATGGTAAAAGAAAAAAAAAACCAATAATTGAAACTTAAGACCTTTTCTAGAAATGTGATTTTATATAGTCATTGATTTTTATTTTAAAATTTATTTATTTATTTATTTATTTTATTTATTTTGAATTCAAGAATTTTTATAGAATATCCTGACACAGTGATTGATCTGTTTATTTTTTTGTTTAAAAAGACATGAATATACATATGCATAGTTAGAAGTGTACAATGCCCTTGTTAAATGGATATAGATTTCCTAATATTTGCAATATAATGGTTAGAAGCACTGTTTATCACTCCCTCCACTTGTGGCATTTGTGATATCATTCTTATATTTCTCCCCTTTCTGTGTTATTTTCGTTTTCTTAGTTTTACTTTTGGCTTTTTCTCCATTCTCTCTTAACTGTTGATGTACTGGTTAGTCTCACCTGTCTATAACCTATCCTCTACTCTTGCCAGAATAAGATATCTGACAGGCAGATATGATCATATAATTTTTCTGGTTTAAATCTTTCAATACTTCACCATTGTATTAAGATAAATGAAAACTCTTAAATATGGCTTTAAAACATAAAATTGTAAATCAGTCACCCCAAGAAGTGATGATGAAAATGAAGAAGATGTTGTCAGAAACTATTTTGAGCAAAGTGTGGAAACAGGGAAATAGAAGTTGGGCTGGTTTCCCTTCTCTTGAACTGGAAATTTTGTGATTTCTACATTCAATATACTGTTATCAGATATAATAAAATATACAGAATGTGAGTGCCCTTGAGATTTGGAACCATAGACTTTATCGTAGACCACCTTCGGAACTCACATATTTTTTTGTTTGTTTGTTTCAGGGGTAAAATTTAGTGATTCATCACTTACATATAACACACAGTGCTCATCACAAGTGTACTCTTAATACCCATCACCCATTTAGCCCATGCCCCCACCACCTCCCCTTCAGCAACCCTGTTTGTTCCCTTAACTAAACAGTCCCTTATGGTTTGCCTCCCTCTCTGTTTTTATCTTATTCTTGACACTTGAAAATAATCCCCTGATGATTGCGTTAGATCATCCTCTCACCCGTTTTCATGGCTGTTATTTTTAAGCCCTCCAAACCACACTGCATTTAAAAATTCCAGTTGATGTCAGTCTTTTCAGGGACTCCTCAAAGCTCTCTTAAGACAAATAGACACTCCCACTGCCCACTGCTACTAGAAAAACTAGATGGACTATATAACAGGTCCTTGAAAAATGTCTCCAGGGAAACAAATCCTTTAGACATGATTATAGGATTACCTCTTTCCCTGGAGACAGAATTCATGTATACCTGTTGCTGTAGACTAAATGTTTGTGTGCCCCCAAAACTCATAGTTGAAACCTAATCCTTGATGTGATGGAATTAGGAAGTGGAGCCCTTGGGAGATGATTAAATCATGAGGGCTTGGATTAAAGACCGGAGAGTACACCTCTGCTTTTCTAGCCACCTGAGATTTTAAAAAAGCAGTGAGCATTCTGCAAATAGGAAGGGAGCTCTTGGGGCGCCTGGGTGGCTCAGTGGGTTAAGCCTTTGCCTTTGGCTTAGGTCATGATCTCAGGGTCTCCATTCAGCAGGGAGCCTGCTTCCCCCTGTTTCCCTACCTGCCTCTCTGCCAACTTGTGATCTCTGTCTCTGTCAAATAAACTTTAAAAACCTTAAAAAAAAAAAAAAAAAAAAGGAAGGGAGGTCTCATTGGAACCAGAGCATGTTGGCACCCTGATCTTATACTTCCAGCCTCCGAACTGTGAGAAATAATTTTTTTGTTTTTAATAAGCCCACAATAGTTCATTCTAGCAGCCCAAACTAAGATACCAATACTCCATGGCATACTTCTAACAGGATATTAAATTGGAATTTTTGGATGAAGCAGCAGAATATAGGTGGCGCTGCATTCAAGAAAGTGCTAGACTCCCTTGAAGGCGGGATTTCAAAGGAAACAGCCAACATTCATTTACAAAAACCTTAAATTCTCCTTACTCACATCAGAAATATGAAAAAGTAGAAAGATGGACAGGGGATTTTAGGAAGTGGTTTTGATGGAGAAAGTTGATGGATGGAAAGTTGGGGATTGTGATTCCCACCCCACCCTCAATCTGCCTTCCTTCTTCTCTCTGCTTTTTCCCAGCAACACAGGAAAGACCAGAGAAACTAGAGTGATAGCAAGCTGGAAAAGGAGGAGAAATAGTAGGGCAGAATAAAAGAGAAAAGGAATACCATGTCCCCCTTCCTACTGTCAGTAATCAGCTCAAAGTCTTCATCTTCAGGGAAGTGTGAAGATTTGATGTTGAAATCAAATTTAGAGGTTTGGTTTTTATGTAAGAGACATTGTTATTTCTGTTTGCCACATTAAAAGATCAGGTACACCTGGGTGGCTCAGTCAGGTAAGCGACTGCCTTCGGCTCAGGTCATGATCCCAGAGTCCTGGGATGGAGTTCCACATCAGGCTCCTTGCTCATTGGGAAGCCTGCTTCTCCCTCTGCCTGCTGCTCCCCTTGTGCTCTCTCTCTCTCTCTGACAAATAAATAATATTAAAAAAAATCGTAGGACTTTCTTTTATAGCAGTTACCAGGAAAGTCAGAAGAATTGAGTATTCACACAAACAGAAGGATTGCTCCCATTGGGCAGATTTAATGGAACAATGGAAGAAGTAAGATTTGTTTTCTGGATTATACTGCTTGAGTCCATTGTGTTCAAATTAACAGTTATATAGCCGTGAGCCTAGACTCTCCCAGCCACTTGCCCTTCCAAACCTAAAAGAGCTCCCCTACTGTACCACACTCTTTTATAGCTAAGGCCAAACACCCCCAAAACCTCCCAGAAAGACATGCTCTGCTGAGAGCTGAAGGTAAGCCAAAGAAAGCCTCAAACTGCTGCAAAGTGAGTGACCAGGTTCTTGGTCCATAACAGAGAACAAGTGTTATTAATCTCATCATTTTCTTGCTTAAAATCCCTCACTTTGTCTATCAATTTCATTTTTCTTCATTCTTTACATTTCTTCATTCCTTACATTTCCATATGGTCTTATTCCTCTGTCTCAAACTAGTCCTGACATTCAGCTTTGGTCACCCGGTAGATTATGGACCTGAGGGGGCATAACTAGGGCCCAAGCCCCCAAAAGCACCGTCCAACCTAGGCAATTCTGTGTTTATAGCAAATAAGGGAAGGGATAGGAGTGAGAGATTATACCACTCCTGGCAAGGCAATTTCCACAACAAGCTCATGGCTTTAGGTTAGAAGAGTCTCAGAAGGTTAACATTTTACTATATATTATCAGTTTCACCTCATGTGTCTACATATACATTTGTGTCTGTGCATGTGTCTTATGATCACAGCCCATTTGAAAGTTAGCAGCAGACATGATGCCTCTATACTCTTAAATATTTCAATGCATAGTTCCTATAAAGAGAACATTTTATGTGTGAGCAAAATTATCAACTGTACACATTAATCAATTATTTAGAGAAGGGGGCAGTTATTTTGAAGATTGTCCCTTAACTAGGGTTTCTCTGATGTTTTCTCATTATTTGGTTCATGTAATATATTTATTTTGCAAGGATATCACAAAGGCAATGCTATGTTTCTATCAGCGAATTACATCAGAAGACACACAAGTTTGCATTTTGCCATTATGGTGATGTTAATTTTACGTGAGCTGGATAAACAGTCAATGGGAGATCTTCATACTATTCTTAAAGCTACTCTGAAATTGTTCCAAAAAAATACAAAATCTAACTATATATCAGTATAATTTTAAAAACAAAAATTAGAAATAAAGGCTTAAAGAAATTTTCCAAAAAAGGGAGTGGTGTCTGAAACATGTTGAATGGCTCAACACAAACCATACTCAAACCCAAACTATACTATAAATCTCTTGTTTAACCCTTTATTCTGCTGGTGAGCTAGATATAATTTTTTTTGTAGTCCGGGCTCATCAGACTTAGCTTTCGTTATTATATACCTATTTACACTTTCGAACCTTTTAAATGTCGTCTCTTTATTCCATCAACACAGCTCAAAGCCACCTGGGCTAATATTGCTTCAGAATCTCTACTTAACCTCAAATGACCTCTAACCCAGGGACACATTCATTGAGCAGTGCTGCCACCAATTTGGTTCATCTGTGCATCAAGTTGTTAAGAAGAAATGATAGGCCCCAAATGGAGTCACTTATGCTAAGCCCATGTCACCAAACCAATGCTTAATATCTAACCTAATTTTACTTTCAACCTTCTCCTGGGAATTTAGTGTTAACCAGTCAGTCCAGAATTTTCTGGTCAGCAGTGATGAGGTAATCTGCCACATAAAACCTTTCCATTCCCCAAAAGAAGGTAAATGAAACTTCTCTTTCCTAATCCCTTCCCCCTCTGCCTATAACAGCTTTCCATCTTGTACAGCTCCTCAGAGTTCCTTTGGCTTGCTTGATGTGATGACGCATGATTCATGAATCATTGAATAAAGCCAGTTAGATCTTCAGATTTACTTGGTTGAACTTGGTTGAATGGATTTGCTGATGTCAGCTGGATCTAAAATGAACTTCTGATGGCATTCAGGGACAATGAAAAACAAGCATGGTACTCTGTGAACCCTTTCGGGTTCACAGTATTTCTTGCTATTCTTGAAGGCTATGGGCAAGCCCACTTGGTTCTGAGCTCCATTGTTTATACATTGAGCTCCTGACCTCATTGGTTTTTCCAGTTTAGGGCTTAGGAGACAGTTTGAGCTGTCAGATGATTCCATCTGGGATCTGCATCCCTAACCCTTGGTTCCATTGAAAATTCCCCAGTTGTTTGGAATCTCTTTTTTCCAGTTCTGGTCCATAATCTCCATTTACTGAAGTCTGCTAGTTTAATCTATGCTGGAATTTGCTATTGGTATACATAGGCTATTTATTCTCTTGGACAGGAAATGATAACATCTCTCAGTTACTGCTTGTCTAATTGGGATTTACATGTTTGTTTGCCCTATTTTGTGTTGATAAAGGCTAGTTGCTAATGGGAATCTTGGGAAGGAAAAAGCCACAAAAATTAGCAGGCAAAAGCTGAACACTTAAAGGCAGTCTTAGAGTGCTTCTCAGCTAACTCCAAGACTCCCATGTGGGGATTAGTTGGTCACAGAATGGGTTAGATTGACACTAGGCCACCCACCAACCTGAAGATAATTTGTGTCAAATGAGGTACATTGTGAAACACCACATAACCCCAACTGGGTGACACATCCTCTTACGTATTAGTTTGGCTTGAGAGACCCAAAGGCTTAGCTAAAATGACAACAACAACAATAATAGTATTCACAAAATTCAACAAGTTATGCCCACCATCTTCTAGCATACCTGCTTAGTTTAGGTCTAAGAACTGTGTTCCTGGAAGCTATTAATATTTTCCGGTTTAGGGCTTCCGGTTTTGCCACAAAAATGGCAAAATTTTACTAACGACAATCTAAAATTGAATGGCCATTATGGGGAATATTCCTATTAGATAGGATTGTTTACTTAAGAAGTACACTAAAAAGTAAGAGCTCCCATATCAAACAAACAGAATGAGATTCCTGTTTTAATTGGTATATATATGCTTCCAAAGGCTTCAATATTCTAAAATACCTTAATTTAAAAAATTCATTTGCAAAGAAAAAAGAAATTCATTGCAAAAGACTAATGGAAATTTAAAGACACAAAATCATAAACAAAAGTCTGCCAAACTATTAGTTTTACAGCTACAACAGCTTCAAGGCCAGACACCTAAAATAAAATAACACCTGCCTCTCCAACCCCCACATACCAGTCTCCTAGGGATCCATCCTTAAATGTTGGCCCAGGAATCCATGTCTCAGTTGTAATCAGTTGGAAAAAAGATTGTGCTCAAAAGGCTTACGCAAATTTTTCAATATCAATTCAAATGACTTCAGATACATTCTTAAAGCTGGGCCCTTTATATGGGTCCCTCCCAAAGCTGACCTGACTCAGAGGGATTTTCTGATAAACTGCTGTGTTATTCTCTTAGAAGGGAAAACTAAAATTAAAAGTGATGAAAAACCTTGCCAAACTCTGGTAAATACTGGGACAGATGGGATCCTAGCAAAATTGGCAGAAGCAGGTTAAGGATGAGAATTCTTACCAGAGTCAGCTCTCCTGGATCTCTGCTATAGTACCCAGTAGAAAGAGAAAAATAAAATATCTTTTTCACCCTCTTTGAGAACACCTTTTCAGTCCAAGGGGTTGTTCAATACTGTCAGAAACGATTTTCATTTGTTCTGGCTAAAAACTACAATGTAACTCTGTGGTCAGAAAATTGGTCTATTACAGAGCCTGATAGGAAATTTCTTTTTTAGGCCTTCTCCCCAAGGTAAAATAAAACTATAAACTGAGAGGGAAAGAAAAACTTTCTAAAGCCGTTGTTAAAAGATTTATGAGTGGATCAACTTAGGAGATCATTTAAGTTGCAACCCCATTCCTTGAGGAATTAAGAGGAACAGTCTTTATATTACAAATATTTACAAAACCAGAAATGCAACTCTAGAGGCAGTTCAGAATTTATCTATTGTTATTTTACCAAGGGCAAATCTTCCCCTATTTATCTTAAAAGGCTGGTAACTTTCATTCTTCCTGACGTCTCTGAGATGTAAACGTTAAAATACAAACTCCAGGGAACTAATTCTTGGCTGGTGGGGACGTCATTTGGAATTCAGGCTAATGGGAAATCTTAAGTGTATGGAAGTTGTAAGGTCTCTGTGTATGTCTCTAAATATCTATTATCTATCTATCCCTCTATCTATCATATGTGCATGTGTTGTAGGTGTGTGGTATTTTCTACCTCTGAATGGTATTGTCAAAATTAATTTGTAAAAGCATTCTATTTCATTATACATATATATAAAACTATACATACAATACATATATTGAATATTGATATTGATATCTATCTATTTATAGATAGAGATTCAAGATTTATTTATTTATTTATTCGAGAGAGCTAGAGAAAGAGCGTGAGGGGGGACGGGCAGAGGGAGAGATTCTCCAGGAGACTCGGGGCTGAGAGACTGACATGGGACTCTATCTCTCAATCCACAGATCATAACCTGAACTAAAACGAACAGTCGTGGCTCAGCCAACTGAGCCAGCCAGGCGCCCCTCTATTTAGTTAGTTTAAAAAAATCAGAACCTTACTTATATAAATTAAGTACTCAAAAAAAACTTCAAAAATGATAAAAACTAACTCAACTATTTTTCATGTTCACACAATCTGGGATAATCTTTGGCAAATAAAAGATAGCTTAAGTTTGATTTAATTAAAATAGGCATGTCTTCAGAGTCACCACCATTAACTATAATGAGGACATACAATGTCTACCTAGGTTTGCCAGTCAAATAAGTTCATGTTATCTCATAAATTTTCTCAGAAAAAGGAAAAAAAAAAAAAGAATAGCTTGGGATGATGGTTGGCTTTGTCTAAAGTCTCATAAATACCTTGTATGTGCAGAGAGCAAAATGCAGCGTCTCCTGTCAAGCAGGGGTGGGTGCTTGACATGGGTGAGTCGAGGGTGGGTGGGTGCAGGCGGTGACGCAAACAGTTAAGGTATGGCAGCTGACACCTCAGAACAGATAACAGACAGGACCAGAGGAGGACTGTGGGGACCCGAAAACAATCACATCAAAAGAGGAGGATCTGGGGAGCAAACTGTCAGACTCTTCAGACATGACCCCTCTGTCTGACTACTTAAAAAGGGCAACTGCCACCTGAGGCTCTGCCTGGTTGATCGCCCAATAGAACCGAGATCCCTCAGTGCTTGAACATCAGAAACAGCAAGCGCTGAGAGCTGACCCAGACCAAATGGAGGTTTTATCTCAACTGCACGCCCACAGACTGACTTCCAATTTGGTTCGTTAACTTCCTACACCCTTCCGTTATCTTTTTGTGTGGCTCGTTTTCTGTCCTGCTCTGTGTGCTGTGTAAGAGAAGCCAGGCTTAATCACATGGTGAATTGAGTCTGGAATCCTGAACCTGCTTTATAACTGTGACTTAACTTTACTTTATGATTGAATAAAGCTGTCATTGTGGAAAGACAAAACTTTTGTGTTTGTCTTCATAGTGTGCCCCTGACAGTAGGTGATCTAAACACAATTGTTAAGAAGCTGTGTACTAAATACATGTAAGTAGGCTAAAACGGTTTAAGTGAGCTTCCCAAATATTTTTGATAACCTTAAACCTTTAGGTTTTGCTAAATTTAATGATGGATGATCTTTAAACATCTAGATCATTTCAAAACAAGATAAAATATTAGAACATTAATTATTAAACATAAGCTTCCTTTTACAGAGAAATTAAAGATATTTGGGCTTATTAATTAACAGTCCTGTGCCATAGCAAAAGTTTTTACATAAAAAAATGTCTCTAGAAGTTATAAAAAGTATTTATAAATCTGCCAAGCTACAGAATGCTAATATAAAAAGCAGTTCATAATTGTTTTCTTCTTTATTGTCACTAGAAATAAAGGATTTTAGGTTAAAAATTCTAATATACAATTAAAACTACTAAAAAGTAAGAAGAGAAACATCTTCATATGTGAGAAAAATAGGGTGCACATTTTTGGTAAAAAAGGCATGAGAAATGGAAATGCAATATATGTTGAGAGAAAAAAAAATGTAGTAGGTTTATGGAATTGGAATCTTCAAAAGGGATTTTATGAGTGGTCAGGGCTTGCTAAGATTGGGATGAATTTAATTAAGTTATAAATTTTATATCAAAGGTAAGCTGGTGCAAATTAGAATTTGGCTTTCCCTCTGTTTAAAAGGACAACATTTGGGGTGCCTGGGTGGCTCAGTGGGTTAAGGCCTCTGCCTTCGGCTCAAGTCATGATCCCAGGGTCCTGGGATCGAGCCCCGCATCGAGCTATCTGCTTACCAGGGAGCCTGCTTCCTCCTCTCTCTCTCTGCCTGCCTCTCTGCCTACTTGTGATCTCTGTCTGTCTAATAAATAAATAAAATCTTTAAAAAAAAAAAAAAGGACAAAGGACAACGTTTTCTTGAACTAGTGGTCTGCTCTTCACAAGAGACTGTAAATAGGTTTTCTTTATCTTTTAAGTAATCTGCCTAACAAAGAAAGATTCTGTGTCTTGTCCAAATAATTTCTGCTATCTTTATCAAATTTTTGAATACTGAACCAAGCTGAGTCTTCTCTATTAAAGGAGCCAAGTATTTAATGTTGGCTCCTTTATGTTTTTAAAGAATTTATTTACTTGAGAGAGAAAATGAGCACAAGAGGGGTAGGAGGAGAGGCAGAAGGAGAAGCAGACTCCTGCTGAGCAGGGAGCCAGATATGGGGCTCTGTGGGGAGGTGTGTGGGGGGCTTGACGTGGGGCTCAGTCTCAGGACCCTGAGATCATTACCAAAGTCAAACGCAGATGCTTAACTGACTGAATCACCCATATGCCTCTGCATGTGAAATGTCACTATGGGTAAATGGATAATAAGCATTGTCTTACAATGACCTATAATTCTATTTGACTAAGTGTTTTAAGACATATTGATGTTTTCTACAAACTTCCCCCAAATCAACTTCTAAAGTCTTTTGACCTCAAACTTAGGGACTTTCCAAAGGGTCCTTGGAACACCTCAAAAGATCTGTTTTCTATCCTTAAAAAAAAAAAAAA